>NC_135880.1:15156424-16522593 GCF_964194155.1 Cetorhinus maximus
GAGCAAGCCTGCCCACTCCCCCCCCAACCCCAGCAATTTGTTATGATCTCAGATGAGATACCCCAAATTGTTAACTTCACAAGCGGGACCCCAATTTTTTATGTTCTGAGTGAGGAGAAATGATCTGGCTCTCCTTCTTTATTCAATCCCCCTTAGTTGGTCGCAACAGGGTTAATTTAAAAGGGACCCCTTCCTTCACAGATACCTTTATCCAGTCCAAAATATTTATGTTTTTGAAGGAGCCAATTTAACTAGGGTTTCTTGAGTCAAAGAAAGAGTAAGTTTATTAGTCACTATAAACCTGAGGAAAAATAATAAAAATGCAACACACATACACACTGATCAGAAATGAGAAGTTGAGCCCAAAAATACAAGTTAAAAATATATACGAATCAGTCTTTGGCTTGTCCATGAGGAGTAGATGGCGAAACGTTGCAGCTGTTAATTTGGGTGATTCCGATAGAGCTGACTTTGACATTTGAGCATTTGGTTTAGAGACAACTAGTTCTGCAGGTTAGCTGAAAGAGTTGTTCCATTTCCTTTTTGACTGTGGCTTTGTTGAATTGCCTCCAGCCAGAGAGGGAGAGTGATAGAGATTTCTACCTGCAAGCTGCAGGGATGCCTAGTTGATGTTCTTCTGCTGTGACCCATCACAGCACACACTAGCGCACAAGAACTAAAACACATAGGTCAGGTTTGCAGTTGGGTTGGCTTTTAACCCCTTTTCCTGTGTGTTCCTGGAAACGAAAAACAAACATATCTCTCACCTAGAATCTGCTTTCTCTCAACTCAGATCATTTCCTTATTCTGAGGTATAACTCAATAAGAGATGGTTTCTGCTGAGATTTGGTAGTCTTCATTGTCTCCGCAACTACGGGAGATTAAAGTTCAGTCTTTTATATTTCAAGTGTCTCTGTCTGAAGTAGGCCTTGACACCATTTTAGGTGCGACATTTATGGATTGTCGATCAAGTGTAATCCACATAGGAATTTTCTAACAAGTGGTTACTTAACATTCTCAGCCAGTTTTTGCTTGTATGCCTTCAAAAAAAAGTCTTACTTAAAAAGTTCAATATGTCCATAAATAAGTCAGGGCTGTGATTCAATGTCATGACCATTTACACCACATGGACTACAGTGGTTCAAGAAGGAAGCTCACCACCACCTTTTCAAGGGAAATTAGAGATGGGCAATAAATGCTGGCCTAGCCAGCAATGCCCACATCTCGTGAATGAATAAAACTCTCTAAGATCTCTGGGAACCTTCAATTCTGACTTCTTATGCATCACCCCACCACTGCTAACTTTACTTTTAGTTGCGTAGACCCTAAACTCTATAACTCCCTCTTTAAACCTCTCTGCCTCTCTACCTCTGTCTCCTTCTTCAAGATTCTCTTTAAAACCTATGTCTTTGATCAAGCTTTAGTTACTTTTTCTCTAATATCTATTTAAGTATAGAATTTAAGTCTTGCTGAAAAGAGAGACATGATCCTAAATCTTTTCATCTTGTAATTATCAGGACAAATGCAAAAATGCCAAATTTCAAATGGTCACAACAATTTACACTACAAGAGAAAAGGGTACTAATTGGTTGGCAGGTTGACTCTGCTTGGCTGAGGCATTGCCATGGAGATAGCAATAGAGAACTATAGGATCCCCAAGATCCCAGGTAATTCAAAAAAGATGCAAGGCTCGATCATATTCCTTTTGCTTAGAGAGAATGGGTTCCTGAGTATGAATGTATGTCAGTTCTAACAAGCATAAATGAGCCACAGCTATCAGCTGCACTGATTATCTTAAATTTGTTGTTAGTGTAGCTATTAGCACACTCAGGATTGCTCAGCAAGTGTTGCCCAATCGCAGGATCACATCTAACAGTAGATGTTTTGTTTTGGGTTTTGCAAGCACAGGCTGGTTGAGTACAGTCTGTAATCTGTATATTACAAAAAACTGAAGGAAAATGATGTTTGATACAATCAACCAATTGCTGGGATGTATGGCCTATATAGCTGGCATTGCACTGCCATTGAAATTTATACACAACGTTGTTAAGTTTTGTGGTAGGCAGAATGTCTTTTTGGACTGACGGTAGAATCCTGATTGGTGTAAAGTAACATTAGCATAGCCGCTGCATAGTAGCAGCGTGAAATAGGTTGCTTACCTGTTGTTCTCTTTTCAGCAATATCTATTAATGGGACTGAGAAATTTTGCTTGATAATGCTCCTATGAAGCACCTTCAGACATTTTACTGCATCAAGGGCACTGTATAAATGCAAGTAGTTATTGCTATCTAGACATAAGTGCAGCCAATTTGTGCGCAGTAAGGAACCATGAACAGTAAGTTGAATGAATCTCTGTAGTATTGGTTTGAATGTTGGCCTGGATCCTCTGATGCACCTCTGAAAATAGAGTTTTGTTATTTGTTCATGTGATGTGGGCATTGCTGGCAAGGCCAACATTTATTGCCCATTCCTAACTGCCCTTAAGAAATGAACTGTCTTCTTGAACCGCTGCCGTCCATGTGGTGTAGACACAACCACAGTGCTGTCAGGGAGTTCAATTATAATGGCTCAGCGACAGTGAATGACAGCGCTATAATTCCAATTCAGGGTGGTGCACGATTTGGAGGACAACTCGCAGGTGGTGGTATTCCCATGTGTCTGCTGCTTTTGACCTTCCAAGTGGCAGAGGTGGTGGATTTGGGAGGCACTGCTGAAAGAAGGTAGGCGCGTTGTGGCAGTGCATCTTTTAGTTGGTACACACTGCTACTACTGTGCGTCAGAGTGAATGTTAACATGGTGGCTGGGGTGCCAATCAAGTCAGCTGCTTTGTCCTGGATGGTGTCAAGCTTCTTGAGTGTTGTTGGAGCTGCACTCATCCAGGGAAGAAGAGAGTATTCCAGCACACTTGTGTGGTAGAAAGGCTTTTTGGAGTCGGGAGGTGACTTATCCAGTGCAGAGGTGTTGGTGTAGTTTTAGTATCACTGGATTGGTGATCAGAGATCCAGGATAAAGCTCTGGGGAGCTGGGTTTGAACCCCACCATGAAATGGTGGGATTTGAATTCAATAAAAATCTGGAATTCAAAGTCTAATTATTATTAAAAACCCAACTGGTTCAATAATGTCCTTTAGGGAAGGAAATCTGCTGTCCTTACCTGTAACTCCAGACCCACAGCAATGTGATTGACTCTTAAATGCCCTCTGAACAAAGACATTTAGGAATGGGCAATAAATGCTGGCCTAGCCAGTGACTCCCACATCCCATGAACAAATTCTTAAAAATCCCAGCCTCTGATCTGCATCTAGAGCCACAGTATTTACATAGCTGGTCCAGTTTTTGGTCAATGGTGGGCCCCAGTATTTTGATGGTGGGGGATTCAGCAATTGTAATGCCATTGAATTCCAAGGGGAGATGGTTAGATTCTCTATTGTTGGAGGTGGTCATTGCCTGTCACTTGTGTGGCTTGAATGCTAGCTAACAGACTATAGTATTTACCTAAAGGGGATTGGGCAATAGTTTTACAACCTGTTTGAAACTCCAGATCACACTAGAACATCAGCTTGGGGCTTCAACCCTGGAGTAGGTGTTTGAAACTAGAACCTTCTCATTCAGAGACTCAAGGGATGCCATTGAGGCAACCTGATATTGAGGGAAAAAGGGTCTAAGATTGAGATAACAAACTGCTATAGTTAAGAAAATGCTGGTATCAGATTTGAGGGATGTATGTACAGATTTATATGTACAGATTATACTCACATTTATACTCACATTGTGTATGGTAGACAAGATGTTGACTATTATGTAGCATCAGCATCTTGGATCCTCCTGAATCCACATAAAATAGTCAAAACAGAAACAGGTCAATGGGGTCAACCTCTCCAAGCCGGCATTTGCATTCTTTTCCAGCTTCCTCCCATCTTTACTCCTCTATAACTATCGGCATATCCTTCTGTTCCAATCTCCCTCAAATGCTTTTCCAGCCTACCCTCAAATACCGTTCCTTTCAGCCATCGTCTGTGGTGGCAAGGTCTAACATTCATCGGCTGAAGAAGTTTCTTCTGAATTCCCTGTTTGATTACTTGGTGACTAGCTTATACTGCTGGCCTCTGGTTTCACTCTCCCTGACACAGGGAGACATGGATTAGAATTTTCATTGACCTGATGGTGTCACATCACAAATCAGTTCCTCACCCAGCGGCCCAACTTGATTGACATCTGGGGGGGCCTCCAGTCAGGTGGCGGACCTGATGGCCAGAGCAGAAGGTAAGCCTGTGCCGGGAACAAGGGCTGACCAGAGTGGTTGAGAAAGGCCTGACCTCTTGGATCCACCAGGCCCTCGGCCTAGGGAAGCTGCTGGATTCCCCACTCAAGACACATGCTTGGCTTGAGTTCATATTGAAAAGGTGTATGTCAGTGAGGCTCACAGACTCATTATCATATTTAAAGTTCCAGTCCACCTCTCTGAGCCAGGCTGGCTGCCCCCTCCCCAATGTCCGGCTTCAGTTAAAGCTGAAAATGGATGGGTTGGAAGTGGGTTTTGGTTTGGGAATCAGATTTCTGACACTTTAATACTCTCCCAACCCGATGCAACCTGCCTGTTTTGTTCAGTAAAAAGTCAGCCCATCCTCTGTGTACATTGCATGAAAACCTTTTATAATTTTAAAGATGTCTATTAGGTCAACCCTCAAGAGAAAAGAGCCCCAGCCTGTTCACCCTCCCCTGATAGGTTATCCCACCACTTCTGGTATTGTGAAAGCAAAATGCTGCAGATGCTGGAGATCTGAAATAAAAACAGAAAGTGCTAGAAAAACTCAGCAGGTGTGGAGGGAGAAACAGAGTAAACATTTCGAGTCCAATGCCAATCTTCTTCGGAACAAGAAAAACATCTTTGATCCCGAGGAAGAGCCATACTGGACTCGAAACGTTAACTCTGTCTCTCTGTCCACAGGTACTGCGAGACCTGCTGAGGCTTTCCAGCACTTTCTAATTCTTATTTCAGGTATTATCCCTGTAAACCTTTTCTTTGTTCCTTCTCTATGGCCAGAATTTTACAGCCCCATCGTGGTGGGGACAGGGCAGTAAAATGCGGCGAGCATTCTAAACTCCATTGACTTCGGCAGGACTGTAATATCTCACTGTCGTAAAGTTCCGCCCTGTATCTTTTAAAAAATATGATAGAAATATACTCTAGAGACTCGTTTGCATTTTTTAAATGGCCTTGTCAACCTGTGTCACTATGTTTAGCGACTTGTGTGTTTGTGCTCCCAAAGTTCATTTCACCGCTGCCCCCCCCCATTTAGATACTTATTTTCTAAATGATATTCAACCTCCTTATTTTTCTTAGCAATGTGTAATACCTCACATTTATCTATGTTGGAATGATTTGTCAATTATCTGCCCGTTCTGCATGTTTGTTCATGGGCCAAATCATCCCAGGTTTGCACTAAGTGCGGTAGTGGGTGGGGAAAATGACGTTTTACCCGCCAGCCGCAATGGCGGCTTCTCACGCCGTATCGTCCCAAACCCGCCGCATTAATTATGCATTCCCGGGAAACGCGCCGTTTCCATGGCAGACGGGCTTTCATTCACCTGTCACGCCGTCGCCTCGCCGCTCCATCACGCCGGACGCCATGTTTAAAGTGAAGCCGCGCGCACACCACTCGGTGCTTCCAGCCCAGAACTGTTGCGCAGAAGTCAGGATGGCCCGGGAAGGCAAAGAGACTGGAGACCCCCTCCTTCAGAAACGCATCCCTTGAGCGCCTTTGAACACCGTGGAGGGCCGCCATGGCGTCCTCTACCCCTGCTCTGGCTGCAGGATAGGCAGCGGCATCACCAATCTAGCATGGGAGGAGGTGGCAGCCGTGGTCAGCGCCAATGCCCTGCAAAAGAGGACAGCCACTCAGTGCCACTACAGGGTGAATGGTCTCATCCATTCCGCCAGGGTCACTCACTCTTCTCATCACTCTCAACTCACACACACTCACAAACCCATCGCACATCCACAGGGATCTCACACCTCAAGGGACAACACCACGAACTCTCACACACACCCTCACATCTCCATCAGGCTCATGTCCTCTTAAGGTCACATCCTCATCCTGTCCATGTCTCCTCTCACCGCACAAACATTCCACACAGTGTCATGTGTCCTGCTCACACTCTCTCCATCCGTTTTCATGCAGGAGAAGCTGGCTCACATCAGCAGGGAGAGGTCCCAGACCGGGGGTGGAGTGGTCCACATTAGGGCCCTCACTCACTATGAAGAGTGTGCCATCGCGCTGACTGGTGAGGACATGGACCCTGCCTGCGGTGACGATGATGTCGGCGGCGAACACCCACGTGAGGATCCTGCGCCACATCTTTCCTCTCTCAACTCAAATGTGAGTGCTCTCTCTCTCTCCTGCTTTGACTCAGCTGCCATGCACTAATTATCTCTACTTTGGTTCACAGGGAGCTCTGCCAAGTGACCGACACCCTCAGCCAGCCAGTCCCTCAGCTCCAGCCAAGAGGATACCTCCTCCATTGAAGAGCTAGAAATAAGCAGCCTGGAAGACCTGTCACAGCGCTTACCCACACCGTGCAGCAGCGCAGAGACACACACCTCAGTGGGACTTAGATCTACATCAGGCTCGGGTTCACAACCTGATGGTCACATGTCTGCAGCAGGAGGAGGCAGGTTCAGTCAAGCTCCCCGGCACTCGGAGGACTGCTGGGAAAGAGGCACATGTGAGGCTCGAGTCAGATGAGGAGCCTCTGGATTCGGCCTTCCAACCCATCCTGGAGATTCGGCAGAAGGCGTGGGAACGTCATGCAGAGCTGGTGGAAGCCCCCAACAGAGTGGTGCTTGAGTAAGAGGAGTGCGTCTGTCTGCTCCCTGATGAAGTGGTGCCCACGTGTGCACGTTTGGAGAGCTACCTGGGGAGGATGGCAGATGCCATGGGGCCCCTGGTCCAACAGAACGCGGAGATGTGTGCAGACCTGCACTCTATCGCGGGAGCCGTGAGTGAGTTCCTGCAGTGGCAACATGAGAGGGAAACGGGGCACCTCAATGTCCCTCCAGGTGATCCTTCCCTTCCCATCAAGGAGTCAAGTTGGGGCCCTCAGGCACCTGAAGAGAGGAGGAGCAGCAGCTGGACACCCCTGGGTCACCCACTCAGGAATCTCAGAGTGTGTCCTCTCTCTCTGAGTCTCCTTTGCCTGTGAGCCCCTCAACCTCATCTCTCCCATGCATGCGGATCCTTCACATATTACACTAATCTCACTGTCCTGAGCATTTTGAATGCTGCCTGCTGGGATTCGCTTTCAGTTGTCCATCTGAGCTGACCTGCATCTCTGCCCACCCACTGATCGCACTCCCATGCAGCGCCTGATCTCACCCACCCGGGCTGTCGTTTCACTTTCGATTTAGACAGTATGGTCTTGATTCACTTTATCGTCAGCTCCCCCATCTTTTCCCATCCCCTAGTCACCCATTTCCTTTCCCCCATCACTGTCGACTCCTCTGGCATCAACTTCCACCTCCCCACCAAGACCAACCAGCTGCAGCCCTTTTCCTTTGGGGATTCCAAGTGAACATGTACGTTCCCTTCCTTCCTGAAAATCCCAACTCCCTCCACATTCACCTCCCTGACCTCCCCCTTCCCACCCCCATGGTCCGTGTCTGCTTCCGAGTCCTCACCAACCACCCTCACCATCCTTTCTACCGTTACTGTCGGACCCTCACCCTCCCACCCTACCGCCTCACTCTGCCCTCGGTCATACTCACCATCCCCTCGTTCCACGCCCACCCTCAGTTCGTTCCTCAGGGGGCATTCAAGGACTCATCAGGGCCATCCCTTGCACATTCACCTGGACATTCCTCCCCCCTCCAGACCCCTTCCCCCCTTGGAATCCCTTCCCTCCTTGGAATCCCTTGCCCCCCCCTGGACTCACCCCTGCTTGGTCCTCCCCCCACCGGACCCCACACCCGCTTCAAGCGCCCTTACTTCTTTGGCCACCCTTAGTTCTCCCCCCGCCTGACTCTTTCCTCCAGCCTTACTCCTCCCCCCCTCCCTGGGTCCTTTTGGCATTCTTACTTCTTCCTCCACCCTTAGTCCTTCCCTCTTCCCGGCTCTTTCCTCCACCCTTACTTCTTCCACCAGCCTTACTCCCTCCCCCTCCACACTCCTTCATCTCCCAGACTCTCTCCCCTCTTCACACTCTTTCCCTCATCTGAACTCCTTCCCTTATACCTTGTACCCACCTTACGCCTACCCCACCAGTTGCCATCTTCTCCCCTGTTAGCCCCTCTTCCCCCATACTCCCTCCCCCCCGACACCTACATTGACCCCTCCCAACCTCACCCCTGGCACGTCTTCCTTTCACTAGACCTTCTTCTCCCACCCCCCGGTATATCTTGCTCTCCCCAACACAGCTGAACCTTCCTCTCCACCTCCTCGACCATCATCCATTGTGAGCAGACTCTCAACGGTGACTTTCCAACTTCCGTGCGCTGCTTTGCAACAGAGCCATGCCCATGAGAATCCACCCAGCATGCCATGGACATTCCTCTAGTGTGTTGTTGCTGTCGGGCTCCAGCATCTCCTGCTCCTCGGATGTTTGTAATGTGAGCAAGGCCCTGGCAGTAAGTCCCGACTTCTGCCCATCACTCTTGTCAAGACACATTCTACACTGGTGTGCGATCACACCGACGTGGGAGAAAGATCCAGCGGGTGTGGGGGGGTGGGTGGCGTGGGGTGTGGGGTGATTCCGGTGGGCTGGCCTCACAATGATATGCAGATGCATTACAATGAGTTTCCCGATGTCACGGGGAACGTGTCCTGCCTTTGATTGGCTGAGCGGACGATCGCAATCTGATTACATGATGTCGTGAAGCTGATTCTTGGCCTTCTTGCCATATTGTCCGTTCACGCCACAGAGCATGCCCGACACCAGCAGGCATAGAAAATTCCACCCATCTTCTTTTAATTTGTTGCTGCCGTCCTCAGCATTGCCTATCCCCTTGCACCCTCAACCCTTCCCCTCCGCAATCCTCCCCCCCGCCCAGTTTGGCATCATCTGCAAGTTTAGATATTGTGTTTTTGATTCCAAAGTCCAAATTGTTGACGTAAGTTTTGAACGGCAATGATCCCAGCGCTGATCCTAGTGGAATACTGCTTCTGCCAGTCTTGAGGAAATGCCCTTCATTCCCGCTCTCCGCCTTCTATCCTGAAGCGACTAGCAATCCATTCCGACACTTGTCCCCTGGCTCCACATTCTCTGATCTTATTCGTTTGTCTGTTATGTGGTATCTTATATTTTATCATAAAAATCTAGGTCAATCATATCTACTGCATTATCATTGTCTACTCTCCTTTTCAAAAGTTGGTTGGTCAAGCAAGGTTTTTTTCCTTTTGAAATCCATGCTGACTCTCCATTATTGTATTTTTTCAGTTTCCAGGTGTTTGTCTATTCTTTACTTTGATAGGGATTCCATTATTTTTTTCCCCGCCACTGCTAACCTAACTGGCCTATCGTTCCCTGGGTCTGTTCTGACTCCCTTCTTAAATATTGGAATAATGTTAGCTATCCACCAATTTTCAGGCACAACCACCTTTCCCTAGCAAATTATTAAAATTATCTGACTCTTTGGAAAAATAACTGCAGCGTGCAAGCGGTCTTCATTTACCAGACTGCCCTGTGCTGACTTCCTCCTGAATTCTCATTCTGTACCTTGTGCTTTACAGGCTGTGCACTATTGATCATGCAAGCTGTTTCATAGTTTGAGCCTGTTCTATTCAGGATGTTATCGATCGTTGATGTGTGAACCGTCATAATGGGACTAATTAGAAAGGGAAGAAAGAGCAGTTTCACTAACACAAGAGGCTTCAGGTTTGATTTGAGCAGCCCCATTGACATAATAGAGTTTTACTCGGGGAAGAGCAATAATAATGGCAGGGCTGTTTTGTGAAGCCAACTGCTTACTTAGGCCACGAACTCTGTGGCAGGAATGCTCATGACATAGCTTGTACAACTGGAATTGAAAATAGCCAATTATACATAGAATTCTATGAAAGCATGAATTGACCCAGCTACAAATTCAACGAGTTCCATTAACACAGATAGAACGTTCTATGCTCTTTCATTCATCATCTGCATAATGCAACAGGAAAAGCCCACGGAAAGGCATCAGGTGCTCAATAAGGTTCCATCATCGTTGAGAAGAGAATAAATGCTTGCATTTTTAAAAAAAGGAAAGACTTGCATCTCAAACAATTCTACAGCCAGTGAAGTACTTTTTGAAGTCACTGCCTTAACGTAGGAAAGGCATTTCATACGTGGCAAGGAATTTGCACAAATGGCTGTGACAATGGCTAGATATTTTAGTGATGTTGATTGAGGGATTAATATTAGCTAGCACACCCTATCCCTCTGTTGGATCCTGGTCACTAGTTTTGTCGGACTAATGGATCCGGGTTGCACGCTTGCTTCAGGATGGCTGAGTTGGTACAATAGACAGTAGAGCAGCAGACAATTCTTATGTAGAATACAAAGGAACTCAGCAGCTACACTTGTGTGATTACAACTCAAACCCTGTCTCTACATTACAGACTAACTCTAGACTACTCATTACCGACCACTGATGGAGCACGCACTACTCTGCTATTGGATACTAAGATTCATGTGATCTTCCATTATAACATTCTTCTTAAAGATATATTACACATCAGATTACCACACCCTCCTTCAGAATAGCACCACCCAGGCTTCACATCCGCCAGAGAGGGCTTTGGTCTAACAACTCAGCTGAAGGGGAATACCTCCAACAGCACAGCACTCCCTTAAATATGGGGAGGGCAATCAAAGAAAGGGAATACACAATAATTGGGAAGTTATTGAGATAGTTTGAGGAAGTGAGAGATCTTGGAGTGCATGTCCACAGGTCCTTGAGGGTGGCAGGACAGGCGGACAAGATGGTCAAGAAAGCATATGGAATGCTTTCCTTTATTGGGTGACATATTTCATACAAAATCAGGGTGTAATGATGAAACTGTATAAAATGCTGGTTAGGCAACAACTGTAATTTTCTGTACAGTTCTGCTCACCACATTACAGGAAGGACATAATTGCTCTGGAGAGAGCACAGAGGGCAGATACAAGAATGTTGCCAGGGCTTGAAAATTGCAGCTATGAGGAGAGATTGGATAGGTTAGGGTTGTTTTCCTTCAATGATTAGAGGCTAAGGGGTGACCTAATTGAGGCGTACAGAATTATGAAGGGTGTAGATAGGGTAGGCAGGAAAGACTTGTTTGCCCTAGCTGAGGGGTCAATTACCAGGGGGCACAGATTTAAGGTGATTGGTAGAGGGATTAGAGGGGACATGAGGAAGATCTTTTTCACCCAGGGGGTGATGGGCATCTGGAATTCACTGCCGAAGTTGGTGATTGAGGCTGAAATGCTCAACTCATTTAAAAGGTACCACATGAACAGGGTAGAGAGCTCATCCTGAGTGAGATACAGCCAGAGTGAGTGTGGGTATTGGCAATTTGGTGCACAGCGAGAATTCAGTGCATAGGGGAAGAGGTGTTCTTTGCATTTTTTATTGGATTTCCAACTTCTCAAATCTTCAGAGAGCAGTCTTGCCCTGCTGCAGCAGTAGAGGCTACAAGAGAAAGGAATGACTGGTAAGTAGTGGGTCAGGTCGGGTAAGTATTTACTACTTTTATTGCTTATAGTTTAAGGTCTTTTTGTGGTTTATAGTTTGTATCTTCTATACTAACGAAGTGTTTTGGGCTACAGGAAGATATAGACGGGATGGTCAAATGGGCAGATAAGTGGCAGATGGAATTTAACCCTGAAAAGTGTGAGGTGATACACTTTGGAAGGAGTAATTTGACAAGGAAGTATTCAATGAACGGCATGACACTAGGAAGTTCTGAGTAACAAAGGGACCTTGGCTTATGTGTCCATAGATCTCTGAAGGCAGAGGGGCATGTTAGTGGGGTAGTGAAAAAGGCATATGGGACACTTGCCTTTATCAATCGAGGCATAGATTACAAAAGCGGGGAGGTCATGTTGGAGTTGTATAGAACCTTGGTGAGGTCATAGCTGGAGTACTGTGTGCAGTTCTGGTCACCACATTATAGGAAGGATGTGATTGCACTGGAGGGGGTGCAGAGGAGATTCATCAGGATGTTGCCTGGGATGAAACATTTAAGTTATGAAGAGAGTTTGGATAGACTCGGGTTGTTTTTGTTGGAGCAGAGAAGACTGAGGGGTGACCTGATGGAGGTGTGCAAGATTATGAGGGGCATGGACAGGGTGGATAGGGAGCAGCTGTTCCCCTTGGTTGAAGGTTCAGCCACGAGGGGACACAAGTTCAAGGTGAGGGGCAGGAGGTTTAGCGAGGATGTGAGGAAAACCTTTTTTACCCAGAGGGTGGTGACGGACTGGAATGCACTGCCTGGGAGGGTGGTGGAGGTGGGTTGCCTCATACCCTTTAAAAAGTACCTGGATGAGCATTTGGCACGTCATAACATTCAAGGCTATGGGCCAAGTGCTGGTAAATGGGATTAGGTAGGTAGGTCAGGTGTTTCTCATGTGTTGGTGCAGACCTGATGGGCCGAAGGGCCTCTTCTGCACTGTGTGATTCTGTGATTCTGATCTGCATCTGAAGTGCTGTAACCTGCAAGGCTACGGACCAGGTACTGGAAAGTGGGATTAAAATGAGCAGTTAGTCTGTTTTTGGCTAGCCCAGGCACAATGGACTGAATGGTCTTTTTCTGCAACTTTTCTATGGTCCTATGATACTGGAACACCATTTTCAATTTTTGCATTTAAGTCTGTTCAGTGGGACTTGAACCCAACTTCTGACTTAGAGATAAGAGTGCGACACATTGAGCCACAGCGGACACTTTTAGACAGTCGGAAAGTCAGGAACCAAGATGTGATCGTTGGCAAAAGAAATGATGTCTGTTGATGCGCTGATCTGGAATGTGCTACCTGGAAGGTTGGGAGGAATGGATTCAATAGCACTTTTCAAAAGGGAACGGGATATAGGTTTGAAAAGCGGAGCCATAAGGGGCAGAGCCTGGGCAAAATAGATTGCTTTTGCAAAGAGTTGGCACAAGTGGTCAAATGATACGTGCTGTATCATTCTATGATTAGGTGATCTTTTATCAAAGGTTATTGGGGTTAGATGGGAATGTGGAAATCGAAACACAAGGACAGCACCCATGAGCTTATTGAATGGCGGAGCAGGCTCAAGGGGCTGAATGGTCTACTCCTGTTCCTATTTCTTATGCGCTTATAATCTGTTCAAGTTTTCTAGTAAAGTAAAATTACAACAACAAATTCTAATTACATAGCAGCTTAACGTAGGAAGATTTGATAAGATTTGATTTGATAATGCAAGAGCATTATCAGATAAAATTTGACACCAAGCCTCATAAGGAGATATTCGGATGGGTGACCAAAAGCTGCTTCCAAGGGACAGGTTTTGAGGAGTGTCTTTGAGGAGGAAAGTGAGGTAGAGAGGCAAACAGATTTAGGAATCGAATTCCAGAGCTTAGGGCCCAGGCAACTGAATGAAGAGCCTCCAATGCTGAAACAGCTAAAATCAGGGATGCACAAGAGGCCAGAATTAGAGGGTGGTATCTCAGAGGGTTGTGGGGCTGGAGGCGATTACAGAGATAGGGACAGCCAAGGATATGGAGGGATTGGAAAACAAGGATAAGAACTTTATCATTCCATGTTGCATGGTTTTCTTGGGAACAGGAGAGTGGCATTCAGCCTTTATTTGTGTCTGATCTGTGCATCAAATGCACTTACACATCTTTGCTCCATATCCTTCAATATCCTTACCTAACAAAAATCTACCAATCGCTGGCAATCGCTTCTCCATATCTCATACCAGCTTTACCACCACTGGTGCAGTGCCCGACAAGAGTATAAAGGAACTTTTACAATTAATATATCAATTTCTTGTTACGTAACATTTCACTTTGAAGAAGAAAAGTCTAATTTATGATGTTTTACACCATAGACAATCTCAGGAAATTATGCTGCGAGTTAATACTCTCTCCCTTGGCGCATCAGTGCAGAATCAATCATCAATCAAAATTGGTTTAAGTGTTTCATCTCAATACTTGAAAAGAGCTGTCAGACCTGGGCAGGCAGTTCACCTGATATGAGATGAGAATCTGGACAGTATCTTCAATAGCACATTGGTAGCAATTCACCTACCAACAATATTCACCTTCTTATTCACATCCACTAGCCCAGATAGTCACTTGGGAGCATAGCGGTAGCTCAAGTGAAGAATGTGTTTTGCACAACACATAAAGAAGTCAGAGGAAGGAGAAGTGGAGAATTTTGTTCCAGAACTGAGTTTGAGGAAATGCTGACCTTGGCTGAAAAATCATTTAGATGACAATCTCCGAGGTCCAATCAGTGTTAGTGTTATAGCTCCACTCTAGCAAATAATTATAATCGCTTTCATGAAAGAAAGGTGCCAGCAAACTCACGTGAGGATCCTGCAAAGCCTTGGCAAAAATATGCCATAGTTGACAGGCGACAGAATATAATATCCTTCTCTGTGACATCAGAGACTTGTTTTTCATATTCATTCATGGGATGTGGGTGTTACTAGCTAGGCCAGCATGTATTTCTCATCCCTATTTGCCCTTGTTCAGAGGGTGTTTTAAGAGTCAACCACATTGCTGTGGGTCTGGAGTCACATGTAGGCCAGACCAGGTAAGGATGGCAGATTTCCTTCCCTGAAGGATATGAATGGACCAGATGGGGTTTTACAACAATCATTTCATGGTCATCCTCCAGATGTTTTATCAAATTCAAATTTTGCCATCTGCCGTGGTGGGATTTTAACCCTGGTCCCCAGAGCATTACCCTGGGTCACGAGAATACCAGTCCAGTGACAAAAGCACTGTGCTACTGCCTGCCTTGTCAGCAAAGCAGAGTAGCCTGGAATGAATGAAAGCTACAGGAATCTCAGCCTATGTCCCAAATTAGGCAAAGGCCTGAGGGCAAGTCATCACCTCCAGTGTGCATCCAGGTCTTGGGTGATGGAATGAAGAGAACAAAAGGAAAATAAATATTTGAATTTGCACAGTGTATGTCGCAATCTCAGGGCATTCCAAACACTTTACAGCCAAATCTTACCTTTTAAATGGGGGTGTGGGGGGGGTGTGGGGGGGTGGTGGGTGGGGGTTGCTGTTGTAATGTAGGAATCACAAGAGTAATTTGCATGTAGCAGCTCCGACAAACAGCAATGTGCCAATGACTAAATTATCTGTTTTTGTAATGTTGACTGAGGGATAAATATTGGCCAAGGATATTGTGGGAGGGGGGGGGGGGGTGCAATTTCCTGCTCTTCTTCAAAATGCTATTTTACTTTCACCTGAGGGGGCAGAGGGAGCCTTGGCTGAACGTTTCATCTGAAAGAGGGCTGCTCTGACAATGCGGCATTCCCTCAGAACAGCACTGGAGCATCAGCCTGGAGCTTTGCGCTCAAGCCCTTGTCGTAGGATTAGAATCCACGGCCTTTACGACTGAGCGGTGAAAGTATTGTCCACTGAATCACAGCTGAGGAAGCAACTTCGACTAGATTCTGAAACGTTGACCTTTCTGTGCTCTCTTCGCTCCTTCTGTAGTCTCTACACAGAGCTGAAGCCACTCATCCCTCAGTGGATGACCGTTAAAAAAAATAGATTTGAAGGGAACACAGACAAAGATCGAGTGAAAGTGATTAAATGATTTATTGTAGTGGAACTGTAACACTGACACAGACTGGTTTGGCTGCTAGCCTGTTTCCATGTTGCATTTCAATATATGATTCAAATAGCCTGAGAGATTGCACTGCCAGTTGTTAGCAATTTATTTCTTAGTTTACATTAAAACCTAATTCCCACTTATTTTACCTTACAATCCATTGGTATATTAGCACAGTGGTTATGTTGATGGATAGTAATCCAGGGGCCTGGACGAATAATCTGGGATCATACCGTCTCATCCTACCGTGACAATTGGGGAATTTAAATGCAATTAAAGAAATAAATCTGGAATTTAAAAAAAAAAAAACCTATTATCAGTAATGGTGACCATGAAACTATTGGATTGTGGCAAAAACTCAACAGGTTCACTGATGTTCCGCAGGGAATGAAATCTGCCGCCCTCATCGTGTCATTTTTAAAAATTTGTTTCTGGGATGGGAATGTTGTTGGCAAGGCCGGCGTTTTTTTGCCTATCCCTATTAGCCCTGGAGCAGGTGGTGGTGGTGAGCCTGCTAGGCCGTTGCAGAGGGCAGTTAGGTGTCAACCACATTGCTATGGGCCAGGCCAGGTAAGGATGGCAGTTTTCCCTTCCCTGAAGAACATGGCAATCCAGTAACAATCGTTATTATTGAGACTAGCATTTTAATCCAGGTTTACCAATTTATTTTAAATTACTCCCACTGTCATGGTGGGATTTAAGCTCATATCGCTAGAACGTTAGTCTGGGCCTCTGGATTACGAGTCCAGTAACATTGACACTATGCTACCATGCCCCCCATATGGGTTGCTGGACCTGCATGTGATTCCAGACCCACAGACATGTGCTTCACTCTTGACTGCCGTCCAGAAACAGTCTAGCACGCTATTACATTCCTCTTCTCATTAACGTAAACATGCAAGTCATAGGACACGGGTTGATAAAGCAGTGATGAGGGTCCTTTATTTGAAGATACGACTATACACAGAGATTTAATAGGAGGCTGAATACAGTACGTCTAGGACGGGATTTTCTGCGCCTGCCCGCCGCCGGGATCTTCCGGTCCCGCCGCAAGTCAGTGGACGTCTGGCTGGGGCACCACCTCGCCCGCGGCGGGTCCCACTCACGACGGGGTCGGAAAATCTCTGCCCTGATCTCTACCTTGCTGCTCACTGACTGTCTAACAAGTCACGGGACTAATACATTATATCCTGTCGAGGTAGTAATGATTGGCAGGTGCTTAAGATACGCTCCCTTAAAGGTGTATGCACATCATGTCACAACACACACTACTCAGTTGCACTCAAGAAGGTAGCTTGCCACCAACTTTTCAAAGGCAATTAAGGCAATAAATGCTGACTTTTACGGCCTTGCCTGTATCCCCTGAGTGAATTAAAAAAAGGAATGGTGCGTACTGATATTGTCAAAGTCTGCTATACACTGAGCATCTCTTTGCACACGTCCAGTGCTGCTTAGAATGCTGCTGCTGCTGTCTCCTCTCCCCCTGACATGCGACCGTACAGAGATCACTGGGGCTTTGAATAATGATGTAGCCACAGTAAGTATCTTGCTGCAGCAGCAATTTGTGAATAGACAGTCTGGTTCTCAGTGCCTTGTAAAAAAATAAAACCAATCACTCAAAAGCTGCATCTTGGACTGAATCAGTATCACCCCTCTGTATTGCACTGAATTAAACATTATGTTTATGATGGTGCCTTTCTGAAGACAGTGAATTAAATGTGCAGCTATGCATTTTCATCCCCCGCCCCACCGCCCTGCTCCAACTCTTACATTTAAATTGAAATCATTGCTGTACATTTTTTATAGTTATTGTTTTAGGAAGGACTTGAATGTCTGTCATTATATCTACACTGTTCAATCCTTTTATATTCGCCCTTTTGGTGCCTGCGCTATGGGCTAACACCAGTCAAATGAATAATCTCTGGTTCAGCTCAGAACCCTGGGGCCTCTGTTAGTGCTCATGCTGAGCAGTAGGAGACACCAGTTTCTCCATTAAAACAGGGTGAGCTGATTCAAGCATTGATGAGCGCAGTGTCTCTCCTGAGTGTTTCTAAGACATTGTTTAAAGTTGATGCCCGTCTTAGATTTCCTTTGGGAGGTAACTTTATGGACATTCTATTTTCCAATTTGAACGGTAATCAGAATTCTAGCTTTTCGCTGCTTGACTGACTTTACATTCCTCCTTTGTCGCTTTGTTCATCGTCATTGTCTGGTGATCTGTAGCCAACTGCAAACATGCTATCCTGATTGCAAATGATGACCCTGGACCCATTGACTCGACAGATCAGAAGGGAAGGGTTTTATGTCAGGCTTTTCATCAGGTGACAATTTCCTATAACTGGTGTATGTTTTCTGCAAATCCTTAATTGAACCATCGCCTTCTCCTGGACAAAATGCCTCTTTGTATAACGTGAGGTGCAGTTAAAGGAAGGAAGCAAAACCAGAGGGCAGTCTACAGGTTAATGGCTATTTTACTTGTCTAACAACCTGAAAGTCTGAACTAATAATCCGGTAAAGGCGAGTTCAAATCCCACCTTGGCAGCTGGGGAAATTTAAATTGAGTTCATTAAATAAATCTGGAATAAAAAGATAATATCAGTAGTAATGAATATGGAACTATTGGATTATCATTCTAGTTCACTAATGCGCCTATGGGAAGGGAGCTTGTGGACCTTGCCTAGGATGACCTACATGTGACTCTGGGCCCACAGCAATGTGCTTAACTCTTAAATGCCCTCTGAAATGGCCCAGCAAACCACTCAGTTGTACCCCGATCTTCTCAAGAGCAATTAGGGACGCACAATAAATGCTGGCTTTGCCAGCGACTCTCACACCCTACGAAACAACAAACTAAAAATAAAGAGCTACAATGCCGTGAAAACAGACATGAGTAGGGTCTGTGATGGGACTCCCTCCCTATCCCTGGGATTAATGATCTAGGCTCAGTGCAAAATCATTAAATTGACAGATGACACCAAAGTCAGGCAGCCTGTGAAGTTAAGGAAGACAGCAAAAGTGCTTCAAAGAACTCGAAAACAAAATGCTGGAAATTGTAAATAAAAACAAAATAAAATGATAGAAACACTCAGCGGGCCTGGCAGCAACGACGGAGAGAGAAACAGAGTCAGCATTTTCAGGGAGTGGGCAAAAATTTGGCAGATGGAGTATAATGTAGGAAAATATGAACTTATTCACCTTGGCAGGAAAGAATGGAAAAGCAACTTATTATTTAAATTGAGAGAGATTGCAGTACTCTGAGATACAGAGGGATTTGGGTGTCCTGATACATGAATCGGGTAAAGTTAGTATGCGGGTACAGCAAGTGATCAGGAAGGCAAATGGAATGTTTATTGCAAGGGGAATGGAATATAAAAGTAGGGATGCTGTGCTACAGTTATACAGGGCATTCGTGAGACCACACCTGGAGTACTGTGTACAGTTTTAGTCTCCTTATTTAAGAAAGGATATTAAAATGTTAGAAGCAGTTTAGAGAAAGTTCTCTTGACTGATACCTGGGATGGGGGAGTTACCTTATGAGGAAAGATTGGACAGGCTGGACCTGCATCCACTGGAATTTTGAAGAAAGAGAGGTAAGCTTATTGAAACATATAAGACCCTGAGGAGGCTTGACAGGGTGGATGCTGAAAGGATGTTTCCCCTTGAGCGAGAGACTAGAACTAGGGGACACAGATTAAAAATAAGGGGTCCCCCCATTTAAGACTGAAATTAGGAGAATCTCTTTCTCTCAGATGGTCGTTAATCTCTTCTCAAGAGAGCTGCGGAGTCAGGGTCAATGAATATTCTTAAGGCAGAGGTAAATAGATTCTTGACTGACGAGGGTGTCAAAGGATATCGAGGGTAGGTGGGAGTATGGGGCTGAGGTTACATTCAGGTCAGCCATGATCTTATTGAATGGCGGAACAGACCTGAGGGGCTGAATGGCCTACTCCTGTTCCTGATTCGTATCTTCGTACATTTGTTTCAGGCCGATGACCTTCCATCAGAATTGGAAGAATTTCGAGGTATGGCAGTTCTGAAAGACAGAGCCTGGAGAAATGGTGAGATGTGGTGCAAAGGAAAGCAAAGAGGAAAAGGGAAGATCTGTGATAGGGTGAAGGCCAGGAGTGATTCAATGACGAAAGGATGACGGTGCAAGGCAAAGGGGAGTGGGACAATAAAGATACAAAAAACGAGTCTACGGACGGTACAAATGGTTATAACAGACTATTAGCATTTTTCAGACAGCAGGTGCCCGTCATGAAATAAAAGCCGAAAGTGCTGGAAAGTCTGGCAACATTTGAGGAGAGAGAAACAGAGTTAATGGCCAGAATTTTACCCTTGGTGGGCGGGCGGGCCCCACCGGCTCGGCGGCGTGCGGGCAGCCGAACTCCACCGCCAAAACGGGGCCTGCCGCCATTTTGAGCGGGCGGGCCAATTAAGGCCTGCCCAGCGGCCTGCCCGAAGGAAGTGCTATGCGCTTACTGTGCGGGGTGGGGGGGGAGGGAATCCCCAGCTGTCAAAGTGCGCTCTTTCACGCATGCGCGTGAGAGCGCACTGCTCCCTGAGACTAAGCGCTGTCTCAGGGAGATCACTGACAGTGTAAAAAACATTAAAAATATAAAAATATAAAAATTATTGACAATGTCACACGAGATGGAACATGTTAATAAAAAGGACATAAACTTTATTAAACTTTTTAAAAACGGACATGAAACTTCATCCCGCCAGTGGATGAGGTTTCATGTATTATCAGAAGCCCGCCGGGGTTCCTGGCCTGCCCGCCAGCCTTAAGGTTGGACGGGCAGGTCTTTAATGATCTTAATGAGCCTGTCAATGGCCTTAATTGGCCATTGACAGGTCGGCGGGCCGACAGCTGATTTTGCTGTCCGCCCGCCTTCCTCAATATTTAAATGGACCGGGATGACTTCGGGGGTTCCTCCCGACATCATCCCGCGTCATTTTCCCGTCGGCGAGTGGGCCCCGCCCCCAAATCGCCGAAGGGAAAATTCTGGCCAATGTTTCGAGTCCAACATGACTCTTATTTGGAACTAAAGAGAGAACATAAGAACATAAGAAACAGGAGCAGCAGCGTAGAAATGTGATGGGTTTTATGTTGTCAGAAAAGGTGGGAGGGGCAGGTGGAGCAAAAGAGAAGGTTAGAGGGTGGGGGGGAATTAAATACCAATAATATCATGGAGCAAAAGGCAAAAGGAGTGGAAATGGTACTAGTAAAGAAACAAAGCATTGGTCCAGAGTTGGTGTTAAAAGCAGAATAGAGGTCAGCTCTGTCTGAAAGCATAAATATGAAAACAAGACACAAGCTGGCACTTGGCAGAAAAACAAATTCATTTTATTAGCCATTTATGGGATGTGGGCTTCGCTGGCTGGGCCAGCATTTAATGCCCATCCTGAATTGCCCTTGAGAAGGTGGTGGTGAGCTACCTTCTTGAACCGCTGCAGTCCATGTGGTGTAGGTACACCCACAGTGCTGTTAGGGAGGGAGCTCCATGATTTTGACACAGCGACAGTGAAGGAACGGCGATATGTGTCCAAGTCAGGATGGTGAGTGGCTTAGAGGGAACTTCCGGGTGGTGGTGTTCCCATGTATCTGCTACCTTTGTCCTTCTTAGGTGGTAGTGGTCGTGGGTTTGGAAGGTGCTAAGGAGCCTTGATGAGTTGCTGCAGTGCATCTTGTAGATGGTACACACACTGCTACTACAATGCGTCGGTGGTAATCAGAGTGAATAACTGCGGATGGGCTGTCAATCAAGCGGGCTGCTTTGTCAAATATCCCTGCCTGTCAAGGTTCTGCTGTAAGCACTTGAGGTGCGATTTGGTATCAATTTAGGCCTGATGTAATTATGATGCGTACAGACTTCCAGTACAAAGGATTGAGGAAGCTGAGACATGGCTATGCTCATTCTTATGCTACACCTGAGTTTCTTCACTCTTTTACAACCATCTTTATCGATCTCTCCTCCTGAATACTTCTTGACTGATTATCATGGCTCCGTTCCTCCAAGGCTGTAAAGACCTAGGTGCAAATTTGCTGCAGTTTCACTGTTTCAAGCTGGTTGCAAATTCAAACCCAGAATTTTAGGTCCAGCGAAACAAAAGCATTTTTCTGAGTGTCTTATTATGGTTTTTTTTTTAAGCAATATTACTTTAAATTCAGTGAGACCTGCTATGAATTTTCTCTTTCTTTGAATGCATTTTCATGGCATAACTTACATTAAAATTGAAACCCTTCCAGGATTGCAATGTTCTTAAACATATCGTGCCTCATCAGCAGGAATCATGAATGAAGCTTTAAATTCCATGCTTAAAGAAGGAATGTAAGGTGTGAGTTCCTCACTTTACTGAAGCCCTGATCTTCAATAGTTTACACGCATTTTTAGGTCCTAGCGTATGAGGCTTAACATTGGCAGGGAATTTGGGTGCAAATCGACATCAGCAAAACTGGACGCAAAGATAAGTGTTAATTTCAAGTGTAATTTCCTGATTATGCACCCACAGTAAAGTCCAGCTCCAATTGGATACTGGGTTGTAACAGCAATATTCCAGTTGTATAGGGATGAAGGTGGACAAGGGCAGGATCGCAAAACATGTGGAATTACATTTGCCGACTGTTATAAAACACGTCCAATATTCATTGAATGGATCCCAAATGTCGGGAGATGCATCTTACATACAACCTGGGAGGCCCGCCTATTTCACCCCCACTGTGTTTGTTCCTGACCATGGCCAAACAGAAAGGCCACCCAAACTCTTGAGGCTATGCAGAGGAGACGGACGCTCGTGTTCGAAAGGTGAATTTAGGACTATTTATCTATGAAAATATTCAAGGAAATAGTGAAAGCAAATCTCAAACCAATGCTTTCAGAACCATTAGGGTATCAGGACAAAGATTCAGAGGTGTGAAGGGTACATTTAAAACAGATAAGTGCCTCAGCTAGTAAAATTCTTATGGTTACAAGTTCAATCCTCATGAACTGAGCACATCGTCTGGGCAGATCACACACCATCCTAACTTGGAAATATATCACCGTTCCTTCACTGCTGCTGGGTCAAAATCCTGGAATTCACTCCCCAGTAGCACTGTGGGCATACTTACACCACAAGGACTGCAGTGGTTCAAGAGGGCGGCTTACTAGTCCCTTCTAATGACAATAGTTTTCAGTGCAAAGGATAAGGCTGAAGCATTCACAACAATCTTCAGCCAGAAGTGCCAAGTTCATGGTCCATCTCGACCTCCTCCACAGCATCACAGACGCCAATCTTCAGCCAATTTGATTCGCCCTACATGATGTCAAGAAATGGTCGAAGGCACTGGATACTGCAAAGGCTATGGGCCCTGACAATATTCCAGCAATAGTACTGAAGACTTGTGCTCCAGTACTTGCTGTGCTCCTAGCCAAGCTGTTCACAGCTACAACACTGGGATCTGTCCAGCAATGTGAAAAATTACCGAGGTATGTCCTGTACACAAAGAGCAGGACAAATCCAACACATCCTATTGCCACCCCATCAGTCTCCTCTCCATCATCAGTAAAGTAATGGAAGGGGTCATCAACAGGGCTATTAAGCAGCAGTTGCATAGCAATAACCTGCTCACTGATGCCCAGTTTAGGCTCCACCAGGGCCACTCAGCTCCTGACCTCATTACAGCCTTGGTTCAAACATGTTCACAAGAGCTGAGCTCCCCAGGTGAGGTGAGAGTGACTGCCCTTGACATCAAGGCAGCATTGACTGAGTTTGGCATCAAGAAGCTCAAGCAAAACTGGAGTCAATGGGAATCGGGGGAAAACTCTCCGCTGGATGGAGTCATACCTAGCACAAAGGAAGATAGTTGTGCTTGTTGGAGGTCAGTCACCTCAGTCTAGGACATCAATACTGCAGCTCCTCAGGGTAGTGTCCTAGGCCCAACCATCTTCAGCTGCTTCGTCAATGACCTTCCTTCCATCAAAAGGTCCGAAGTGGGGATATTCACTGATGATTGCACAAGGTTGAGCACCATTTGCGACTCCTCAGATACTGAAGCAGCCCATGTCCAAATGCAGCAAGACCTGGACAATATCCAGGCTTGAGATGACAAGTGGCAAGTAACATTTGCACCACACAAGTGCCAGGCAATGACCATCTCCAACAAGAGAGAATCTAACCATCGCCCCTTGACATTCAATGGCATTACCATCGCTGAATCCCCCCTATCAACATCCCGGGGGTTACCATTGACCAGAAACTGAACCAGACTAGCTATATAAATACTGTGGCTACAAGCGCAGGTCAGAGGCTAGGAATCCTGCGGTGAGTAGCTCACCTCCTTACTCCCCAAAGTCTGACCACCATCTACAAGGCACAAGCTAGGAGTGTGATGGAATACTCCCCACTTGTCTGAGTAACTACAGCTCCAACAACACTCAAGAAGCTTGACAACATTGAGGACAAAGCAGGCCACTTGATTGGCATCCCATCCTCAAACATTCGTTCCTCCACCACCAATGCACAGTAGCAGCAGTGTGTATCATTTGCAAGATGCACTGCAGGAATTCACCAAGGCTCCTTCGACAGCACCTTCCAAACCCCTAACCTCTACCATCTAGAAGGACAAGGGCAGCAGATATGTGGGAGCACCGCCACCTGGCAGCTCCCCCCAATTTACTCACTATCCTGACTTGGAAACATATCACTGTTCCTTCACTGTCACTGG
Organism: Cetorhinus maximus; assembly: GCF_964194155.1. NCBI lineage: Eukaryota > Metazoa > Chordata > Chondrichthyes > Lamniformes > Cetorhinidae > Cetorhinus > Cetorhinus maximus. The sequence goes on from NC_135880.1 coordinate 15,180,902, forward strand.
GTCAAAATCCTGGAACTCCCTCCCGAATAGCACTGTGGGTGTACCTACACCACGTGGACTGCAGCGGTTCAAGAAGGCAGCTCACCACAACCTTCACAAGGGCAACTGGGGATGGGCAGTAAACGCTGGCCTAGCCAGTGATGCCTTCATCCCATTAATGAATAATAAGAAATTAAATTTGTTTTTCTGCCAAGTGCCAGCTTGTATCTTGTTTACATATTTATGCTTTCAGACAGAGCTGACCTTTATTCTGCTATTAGTACCTACTCTGGACCAATGCTTTGTTTCCTTACTAGTACCATTTCCACTCCTTTTGCCTTTTGTTCCATGACATTATTGGTATTTAATTCCACCCCACCCTCTAACCTTTCTCGACAGCATAAAACCCATTACCACCATCTTCTCAAGGGCAAATAGGGATGGGCAATAAATGCTGGCCTAGCCATCGATGCCCACATCCCGTGAATGAATAAAAAAAATATGCTGGCCTTGTCAGTGATGTTCACATCTCAAGAACAAGAGAAGGCTGCATTGATTGACTTGTAGTTTATAGGAACTAGAACAGGGCACTCAGGCTATCGAGCCTGTTGCACCAAAACTCGGACCGATAAATTTTCGTTCGGTATTAAGGGATACGAAAGCAAAGTGTTTGTTTGGGAGTTAAGATACAATCAGCTATGATGTGATAGAATTGTGGAACAGGCTATGGGGCTGAATGTTTTACTCTGGTTCCCGTCGATGGTGCTTTTTTGCTAAAACTAATGAGCACAGGGAAAACCACCTAAGGACAAGTTGCTTACCTTTCTCGTTCACCCTATAGGGAAGTGTTTTTCATATGTCACCAGTTTAAATCGCAACTTCACTTTCAGTGTGTCAGGGAAACATGACTTGAGAATTGATTTCTTGTCCCCGATAGGAAGGCCATTGCTTTATACCTAGTGCTCGTAGCACAAAATCCATGTGAGACTGTACCCCATTGACTGGATCAGTCCTCAAGTGTGGATTATGCTTTTATACTGACTTCACTTGCAAACAATGTGACGGAGTACGCCCCACTCTCATTGCTTTTAGCAATTTGTCACTTCTCTGATTTTTCTCATTAGGATTGTGCGTAGGGACAGAGGAGTACATGGTATACTTAAGCAAGATGGCGCTATCAGTTTTGTCTCCCTCTCTAGCTGATAATAATTTACCCAGAGTGTCAGTTTAATGGGTTATGATCTAAGTTCAATGACTGAAGCTACATTTCTCACATAATCATAGAATGATACAGCACAAGAGGAGGTCATTCAGTCCATCGTGCTTGTGCTGGCTCTTTGAAAGACCCACCCAATTAATCACAATCTCTCTTCATGGCCCAGCAAAGCATCCCCCTCTAATTCCCTTTTGTACGTTACTCTTGAATTGACTTCCATCTCCTTTTCAGGCAGTGCATTCCAGATCTTAATCTTTGATTTTTTGTGTTCATCGCTAATTTAGCCCCAAATAGCTACTTGGACCCTTTGGTGGATCTCGGTTAGAAAGTCCAATTTCTTTTCCAGTTCTGCTTCATTTTGATTTTTTCCTTTTTCTTCCTTCATAGATATGATGTTCGTGTTAAGTACTGGAAGGTATGGAAGGTTAATCCATTTTTTTAGATATAGGAATTAGGTAGTTAGTTGAAGAAGAGGAGCTGGACAGTTGTTGCAAGACTTCTCTACTTTGATCCTCCATTCACCTTGTGATGAAGACCACCATTCTATTTGTCTTCTGAATTGCTTGTTGTACCTGTGTGCTAATTATTGAATCTAATTGAAACACATAAGATCCTGAGGGGACCTGACAGGGTAAATACCAGGAAGATGTTTCCACTTGTGGGTTAGGCTCAACCCAGGGGGCACAGTTTTGAGGATAAGTGGCCTACCATTTAAGACAGAAATGAGGAGAAATCTTTTCTCTCAAAGGTTTGTTAGCAAGTGGAATTCTCTTCCCCAGAAAGCAGCAGAGCCTGGGTCATGGAATTTATTCAAGGCAGAGTTAGACAAATTTTTGAGAGGCAAGAGAGTCAAGGGTTATGGGGGGTAGACGGCAAACTGGATGTGAGACCACAACCAGATCAGCCATGACCTTATTGAATGGCGGAGCAGGCTTAAATGGCAGAATGGCCTACCCTTGCTCCAAAGTTCCATGCTCCTAACATTCATATATGTGGACACCCAGATCCCTCTGTACCACAGCATTCTGCAGTCTCTTTCTATTTAAGTAATATTCTACTTTTCTGCTCTTTCTGCCAAAGTGGACAACCTCACCTTTCCTCACACCTTAGATTCCATCTGCCAAATTTTTGCCCACTCACTTAACCTATCAATATCGTTTTGCAGATACTTTGGGCTGGATTTTATGCTCTTCTGCTGGCAGGTTTGAAAGCATGGGGAATGTAAAATGGCAGATGGCCTAACTGTGGGCGGTGTTGGAGAGCCTGCTCACCAGTGGGCCAATTGTGATCCTTAAGTGGGAATTAATGCAGGGGCTTAATTGATGGCAGGAGAGGCCCATGCCAAGGTTTCCCTGTGTGGGTTGGGAGTGGGCAGGGGACCTTAACTGGCCCCCTGAGATATCAGAGACTCCCCCCCGCCTACCAAAGGTGCTACTTGTCTGAGGTTCCCCTCCTCTCATGGCCTCTCAAATGTCAGCCCTCAGCCCCCTCCCGCAACTCCCCCACCCTGGCTCTGTCACAAGGGCCCACCAGCATGACCCCATCAAGACATCCAAACACTTTCCAAGTTGTGGCCAGTGCTGAATGCCTCCTCCAGCCCTGAGTGCAATACTTACCATGGCCACTGCTCACGATGGCGCTGCTGGTACTGGGGAGCTGCCAACATCCAATTGGTTGGCAGCTCTCAGAGGCATGTACTCCTGTTGATGAGGGGAGGAAATTTTGCCTCCAGTCCATTAACGGCCAATCGCCTGTCAAATAGCTGCTCTTCTCCTGGAGGTGGGGGGGGCTCCCCCTTCAACTTTTCAGCCAGGAGGGGTGGTAGGGTGGAAACCACGGCACCCTGTAAAATCTAGCCCTCTGTGTCCTCCTCACAACTTGCTTTCCTTCTTATCTTTGAATCATCAGCAAATTTGGTTGCAAGGCACGCAGTCTCTTCCTCATGAATGTAGATTGTGAATAGTTTAGACCCCAGCAATGGTCCTTGTGGCACTCTGCTAGTTACAGTTTGCCAATCTGAAACTGGACCATTTATCATGACTCGATTTCCTGTCATTTAGCCAATCCTCTATCCATGCTAATCACCCCCAACACCATGAGCTCTTACCTTGTACAGTAACCTTTTAAGTGACACTTTATTGAATGCCTTTTCGAAATCCAAATATACCACATTTACTAGTTCCTCTTTATCCATCCTGCTTGTTACATCATTAACGAACCCTAATAAATTTGTCAACTACAATTTCGTTTTTAAATAGTCATTTGGTAGTACAGAACTTGAGTATTGCTGAGAAAAAGAGACATGCCTAAGCTTTTCATCTTGCTCTCATCAGGACACTCGCAAGAATACCAATATAAGGGGAAAGACAACAGCTTATAATGTATGTGAAGAGAGTGCTGATTGGTTGGCAAGTGGCGTTGCCATGGAGAATGCACAACTGATGGTGACTGTCAGTTAACTGCCAAGTATTGCTTGAAATTTAAATCAAGCAACTTGACCCTGATTGGTCAAGACATTGCCCTGAGGAATGAGTCAGCGAATGGCTGTCACTTATGTTATTTAGTTGAAACAGGCGCAATATGTGTACATGTGCTTTCTGTCTGTAAAGAAGAGGGTCCTGTGTGTTAATATATGTAGCTTCCAGTACACGGAAATGTGCCACATTGCGAGCCCGACTGACAACCTTAAATTGGTTATCAGCATAAGTTTTAGCACGTTGAGGATTATTCAACAAATGTTGTCTGATTGGGGTGTCACATCTAATGTTGGACATTGTGTTTTGAGTTTTGCAAGAACAGGCTGGTTGGGTACAGTCTGTACCTTGCCCATTGCGAACAGTGGCTGGGACATGCTATTTGATATGATCCGCCAGTCTTTGGGGCATATGACCTATATACCTAGCATCACACTGGCAATGAAATTCATACACCACATCACTCATTTGTGCGGTAGGCAGAACGTCTTTTTGGCTTGACGGCAGCATCCTGTAAGTGGCAAACACCACTCATGTTGCTACTGCACAGCAGTGTGAAACAGCTAGCTTCACCTGTTGCTCAAATTTTTGAGATACCTTGCCCTTCCAGGGTAATCTGAGGTAGACTGGTCACTTTTCAGGTCTGAAAGTGACGGCCTTAGGCCCATTCATGAGTTTTTGTGATATATAGCGTGAAATGATCTGATCAGGGAAGCCACTATCCTGTAGGATGTCTTTTATGTGCCCTACTTCAGCATCAAGCTTACATGGTGAGCAAATAGCTCAGGCCCTATTTACAAGGTTGGCAATAAGACCAATCTTACAGCATGTGGAGCTGTAAGAATCCCAATCATTGACCAGTGAAAGTAGGCTGTGGTAGAGAATCCGCTGGCAGATTTCTCAACGTGTACCTCAAAAAAGCGGAGTTCATTTGACTGCTCCATTTCGAAGATGAATTTGAGCACAGGATGGAGTCCATTAAGATGTAAGGAAATTATTACATGCAGCTGCAAATTTAAATATAGCTAACATATTATCCACATATCGGAAATATGCGAGAGGTGAGAGGTTAGGCGTCATTCCATCAAACACACATTTCTCATGGAACCCAACAAAGATGCTTGCTAGAGCTGGGCCTAGAGGGGATCCCACGGCAACACCGTCTATTTGGGCATACACGGTGCCATTAAAACCGAACTCAACTCCATGAGTTGCTGAGTTCATAAGTTCAATGAATACTGATGCATGCAATGGTGGAGGGTCTAGATCACCATGATATAGTGCCGCAGTGCAAATATCTATGGCTTCCTTAAGTAGTACATTGATGAATAGGCTAGCAATGTCAAATGAGCACATGGACACAGCATTGCTATCGATGTGCAAGTCCTGTATGATCTCCACAAATGTGAAGGAGTCTTTCATTGTGTTGTGCAGAACCAGTCATAGATAAGATGGGGCGTAGAGGGACATCACTTTTGTGTGTCTTGGGCAGCCCTTACATACGCGAATGTAGCGGACTGTGAGGACAAACCCTGTCATATATATCACATGATAGCTCATCATTCTTACACAAGCCTAACAAATATTTTTTAGCAAGGCTGTTTGGTCATGTTGAGCGGTAGGTCCAATGGATATGAATTTTGACCAATAATTAAGAATGGCGTGCATTTTGTTGATATTGTCGCTATTGTTAAGGATGGCTGGTCCCGTCCCTTTGTCAGGTTTACTGGTGTGCATAAAGGCAAAATACTGCGGATGCTGGAAATCTGAAACAAAAACAGAAAATGCTGGAAAAACTCAGCAGGTCTAAGAGCATCTGTGGAAAGGCAGAGTTAACGTTTCAAGTCCGTATGACTCTTCTTCAGAGCTAAACAGAAGTAAAAATGTGATGAAATTTATACTGTTTAAGGGGGGTGGAGCAGGTGAAGCTGGATAGAAGGCCAGCAATAGGTGGAGGCAAAGGAGAGATTGGCAAAGATGTCATGGACAAAAGGGCAAAGGGGTGTTAATGATAGTGGTACTGGCTAAAGGAGGTGCTGATAGTGGTGGCATTAAGGTCAGAAAGCAGAATGTGATAATAGCAGGACAAGGGTAAGCACTCTGGAAAGAACAACATGAACAAGTGACAGATGGCCCTTATGGGGGTGGGTGGGGGAAGGGACTCTGGTGGGAAAAAAGATCGAAAATAGGATAAAAGGTGGGGATAAAACAATGAATTTAAAAAATGAATAAAAATGAAAATAAAAAAAATAAAAATAAGTGAATAAAATATTTTTAAAAAGTGAATATTGAAAAAAGGGGATAAAAAGGGGGTGAGGATGGAAGATAGAGTTCATGGTCTGAAGTTGTTGAACTTAATGTTAAGTCCGGAAGGCTGTAAAGTGCCTAATTGGAAGGTGAGGTGCTGTTCCTCCAGTTTGCGTTGGGCTTCACTGGAACATTGCAGCAGGCCAAGGACGGACATGTGGGCATGAGAGCAGGATGGGGTGTTCAAATGACAAGCGACAGGGAGGTCTGGGTCATGCTTGCGGACAGACCGAAGGTGTTCCGCAAAGCGGTCACCCAGTCTGCGATTGGTCTCTCCAATGTAGAGGAGACCGCATTGGGAGCAACGAATGCAGTAGACTAAATTGAAGGAGGTGCAAGTGAAGCACTGCTTCACCTGAAAGGAGTGTTTGGACTCTTGGACGGTGAGGAGGGAGGAGATAAAGGGGTAGGTGTTGCACCTTCTACGATTGCATGGGAAGGTGCCGTGGGAGGGGGATGAAGTGTTGGGGGTGATGGAGGAGTGGACCAGGGTGTCACGGAGGAAACAGTCCCTACGGAATGCCGATGGGGGGTTGGAGGGAAGATGTGTTTGGTGGTGGCATCATGCTGGAGTTGGCGGAAATGGTGGAGAATGATCCTTTGAATGAAGAGGCTAGTGGGTGAAATGTGAGGACAAGGGGGACCCTATCATGGTTCTGGGAGGGAGAGGAAGGTGTGAGGGCGGATACGCGGGAGATGGGTCGGACACAATTGACGGCCCTGTCAACCACAGTGGGTGGGAAACCTCAGTTAAGGAAGGAGGAGGACATGTCAGAAGCGCCATTTTGGGAAGTGGCATCATCAGAACAGATGCGACAGAGGTGAAGGAACTGAGAGAATGGGATGGAGTCCTTACAGGAAGCAGGGTGTGAGGAGCTGTAGTTGAGGTAGCTGTGGGAGTCGGTAGGCTTGTAATGGATATTGGTGGGCAGTCTATCACCAGAAATTGAGACAGGGAGGTCAAGGAAGGGAAGGGAAGGGAAATGTCGGATTTGGACCATGAGAAGGTGATGGAGGGGTGAAAATTGAAAGCAAAACTGATAATTTTTCCAGGTCCAGACGAGAGCATGAAGCAGCACTGAAACAGTCATCGATGTACCGAGAAAAGAGTTGTTGGAGGGGGCCTGAGTAGGACATTCATTCATGCCATGCACTCTCCACGGCAATGCCACTTGCCAACCAATCAGCACTCTCTTCACATACAGTATAAATTGTTGTCTTCCCCTTATCCCCCTATATTGGTATTCATTTTCATAAATCCACGCTTTAATTCCTTGATTGAACTTCTTGTCCCTGTCTCAACTCATTCCTCGAGCTTATGTTGCATCTTTATCAATGTCAGCCCCATTTTTCCCCCACTTGACTCTCCTCACTTCTCTGAGGTGGCCTATACCCTCTTTACTCATTTCCCCCATTGGGGGAAACAGCTTTTTCCCATATACTCTAGTGAATTCAATTAACAATTTAAACACAAACATTCTAGTGAAACATTCTTTGCAGTTGTAAAGTAAAACTGAAGGAAAAGAATAGGAAAATAATGTTACAACGTTAGGGAAGGCAAAATCCAACTGGAAAGAAAAGTTAATTTGTAACTACTCAGTGAATCACAGGATCTGATTGATGGTTCAATGCAGTACGTTGAACACATTACAAATTGAATGTTTCTTTTCCGCAGGAACTGAATGTTATCCTGATAATGGTCATTTTTAAAGAGGCACTTAAAATTCATGGTTTATTGAACATTTTATTTTACTTATGACTGATAAAGGTTGAAATGCAGTGAGTTCATTCCAATAGGCTCGTCACTACCCGGTCAGCTGGAAATATTTCTCTTGCTTAATTTTTGTACCGTGGACCTGCCCGTAATGCGCATCATTGAGACTCACTTGAGGGTCATCTTTAAGCACGGTGACCTTCAAAATATAGAATAACAGGGGCAGAACTGAGCTGGCCTGGGAAACAGAAAAGACAGTAAACTGGATCTGTAAGCACTTCCCTGACATTTTGTTTAATAAAACGAACCTTTCTGCAATCCAAGTTGTTCTCGCAATGATCTTGACTTTAATCTGTCATGAGGACACTTAAAATTAGTCCCTGTGGTATTCATCTCAGACAGATTTAGTGGTGTAATAATATTGAAATATATACAGGATAATATAATGCCTGAAGCTAAATTGTGGAGTTCTGAATAAAGAAAGAGTTGGATTTCTGCAGTCCTTTTCATGAACTCAGGTTGTTCCAAAGTGCTTTATAGCCAATTAAGTACTTTTTGAAATGTAGGCACTGTTGTAAAGCAGGAAACACGGCTGCTAATTTGTGCACAGCAGGATCCCAAAGACATCAATGTGGCAGCGGCCAGATTATTTGTTTATGTGATGTTGGCCAAGAGATGAATATTAGTCAGGGAGAACCCTTTTCTTTGAATAGTGACATGAAATATTCTTGTAACCACTTGAGAAGGAAGTTGCAGCACCTCAGCTGAGCATCTCATCCTTTGGCCAATAACACTGAAAGCAGATTCTCTGGCGGTCAGCGGGTCACTCTTTGTGGGGTCCTGCTGTGCACAAGCTGGCTGTCAGAGTTCCTGCATTACAACAGCGACTACATTTCAAAAAAGTACTTTGACGTTTGTACAATGCCTGATGCTGTGAAAGGCGCTACATAAATGCAAGATCTTTCTTTCTTTCATATATGTCACAAATCCTGTTCATTAAAAATTATCCCAAAAGCACAAGTACTGTGAATGTCGGATTTCTATTCTCACATTAAAAATCTTCATGTATCGAGCCTGTGCTTTGCTTGCCACATTTCAGGTGTTCCACGTTTTGATATGTATTATCTATATATGCACGCAGGCATAGTTAGGCCAGTCTTTTACAGTGTATGCTCACATTTGGTTCAAAACACTCAATGAAGTCATTCCACATTACAATCCTTTTGAATAGACTTTATTCATAAGCCACAGATTGAAAAGTGAAACAGGGCACAGGATAAAACCCAACCAACAGCTGTCTTTACTAAAGGTAAAGAGAACGTACATTATGAAACTGGGAGACAACAGCCTCCTAACTTGGACCATTCCTGTCTTGGTTGCTTCCAAAAGCCTAATCATCTGCTCAAAAATGTACTATTTATTTTCTAAAGTCAGTGTCTGTGACTGCTGACACATTCATCTATTACATGATTGACCGAAGAAAAGCAAAATATTTCATATGAGACAAAAAGTTAAGATTCAATATTGCAAGCAAAAGTTCTTTCCTTCAGCCACTTAGTAATTTATAGCGTTCTTTCTGCAGTTGCTTATATCCTTCAACCGTTTGAATCTGCTGACACTGGTCTGCTATTTTTCAGCTCTGCGTTCCTTCAAGGCACACATGTGAACATGTATTCACATGCATGCAGACTCATACATATATACTCACACATACAGTCACACGGATACTTGCACACACATGAATATATATTTGCGTACATACAGACACAATCATACATACTCACAAAAGCAGTCACGTGCACACATGCACACACATGAACATATATTCACATGCATACAGACACACGCATATATATATACCTACACATGCAATCACATGCGTGCCCACACACAAACATATATTTCCATGCATGCAGACTCACGTACACATATACTCACGCATACAGTCATACACACACACAAACATGAATATATTCACATGCATGCAAACACACACATACATATATACCCACACATACAGTCAGGTGCACACACACACATACTTACACAGACACATAAATAAACGCACACTTATATGTAAACAAGTTAGGTTCCTGTCACCAGGTTATGGTTTAAATATTCTCCATTTATTGAATGAGACCAAGACAGGGGGCAGAATTTTCTGCCTGTTGGGTGGGCGGGCCCGACCCAATCTCCGGCGGGCGGGGAGACAATCCCTGCTGGAGAAGCGGGCCCCGCTGCCATTTTACGTGGGCGGGCCAAATAAGGCCCGCCCAGCATGACGTCCGGCGGGAAGCGCTATGTGCTCCCTGTGGGGGCAGTGGGGGATTCCCCAAAAGCGAGAGTGCACTCTTTGCGCATGCGCACGAAAGAGCACACATCTTCCTGAGGCTAAGTGCAGCCTCAGGGAGATCGCTGACACTTTTAAAAGTATTAAAAATAGAAAAAAAAATTCCCTAACATGTCCCCCTCATGTGACAATGTCACATGAGAAGGGATATGTTCATAATTTACATAATAACTTTATTAAAATGTTTAAAACCCTGGATGAGGTTTCATGTTTTCTCTATTTGCCGCCGGGGCTCCTGGCCTACCCGCCAACCTTAAGGTTGGACGGGCAGGCCCTTTAATTGTATAATTGATCCTGTCAATGGCCTCAAGTGGCCATTGACAGGTCAGCGGGCCTGCAGCTGATTTTGCTGTACCCCCGCCTTCCTGAAAATTTAAATGGGGCGGGGTGACGTCGGGGGTTCCGCCCAACGCCATTTTACACGTCGGTGAGTGGGCCCCGCCCCCTGCTCGCCGACGGCAAAATTCCGCCCATGATGAATTTGACTCTATTCAAGTGGCTGGGTCTGAATGATTTAAGATCACCTCCAATAACTTTAAATAGAAGATATGCGGAGTAATTACCAATATAACTGTGTGGTAATGACCTGTCATTGTTCCTTTGCAATTCTGATCTTCTCTACAAATTATTACGGGAAAAGCTCGAGATCTTATAATGTGCTCTTACGAAATGCTGTGATTGAGAATTGATCATGCCATTGTGAGCAATACTTTCAGAAAGGACGATTTTCCTTGAAAACAACAGATGCCAATTGTTCTTTATCCTGCTGACCATTGTTCCATCCCTTATCTCAAAACAGCCTTGACTAACGTTACCCTAATAGGGACACAAAGACAAACCACAAATCTTACACGGCTCTATTCAGCGGACAATTAAAACACTGTGTCAGCTAAAATGTATCCTGACACACAAAACCCTAATACGTCCGGGGAATAAGCAACTTTTGACCATTTGTTTAGCTAAAGATGCCAAGACTTTAATTTTGTGAGATTAAATCGAATCCTAAACCTGTGTATATGTGCATACATAATTAGGGTATCTTAAAACGCATGTACTCACATATATGAATATAGATATACACACATATACATATTTGCACACACGTGTGTATACCACACATGTGTAAGCGAGGATGTATGGATGCACAGGGTTACAGGCAGGCTCATGATGCCACTTAGGCTCCAGTTTATAACATCCCCAACAATGTTGTTTTGGTCATGCTACACACCTAGTGATTTTACTGTGGCAGAGAGCAGGGGCACAGAATCTCTAACTGAAAAGAAGCGATGTTAATGCGGACCAACTCCAATTATTTCATGTAAAATGGGACGTTAGGTGGTTTATTACTGCCATTTCCTATTTCAGCCGTCGGTTGCACTTTTTTCCGGTACTGCTCCTTGCGTAACCTTGACGATGTGTTTGTAATTAGTCTTTTGAGACTTTTGGCCTGCAGCTTGCTTCAGGGTAATGACATTTGCAGTGCACAGTACATATATTCTGCAGAGACTAATTTTTCTTACATAACTCTACTGGGCGAAAGCAGCATTTTATCTGTCTCTGTCATGCACCTGGCTGCGTGTATACTTTCTGCTGATGCATTATTTTCCTTTGCTCTCCAGAAAAAAAAAATTAATTCCTAAGATTGCTGGCATCTTATCCTGAAACTGTAAAAGAGGCTTATGCAACACAGGGAACAGATATAAAGACCTAATACCTGAATTGACTTTTTTGCATTTTTTTCCCATTACAAATAGAAACTCGGGCTAGACTGTGTATATATACATTTTTAAAAAGCATTTTTGGGTTGTGGGGAGTGTTGGCAAAGCCGATATTTGTTGCCCACCCCTAAGTGCCCTCTGGATGGTGAGGGTAGTGAGCCTTCTTCTTGAACCGCTGCAGTTTATCTGGTGTAGGCAATTCCCACCGTGCTCTGAGGTGGGGAGGCCCATGCTTTTGACTCATAATGAAGGGATAATGATACATGTCCAAGTCAGGATGCCATGTGACTTGGAGGGGAACATGGAGATGATGGCGTTCTCTTGCACCTGCTGCCCTCATCTTCCTCAATGATGGAGGGTCATGTGCGTCAGGAACATATGTATTAGCATGTCAGTACTTCCAAGGTATAGGACCCCCAAACCGAGGAGCGTGGGAGCATACTTAATCCCAGAGCCAAAAAAACTCAGGAGCTGGCTATCTTGTCCCATCGCTGTTCTAATAAGATCATAAGATCACAAGAAGTAGGCCATTTGGCTCTACCATTCAATAAGACCATGGCTGATCTAACTGTCGCCCTAGCTCCACTTTCCTGCCTGTCCCCATAACCCCTTGACTCCCTTGTAGATCAAAAATCTGTCTAACTCAGCCTTGGATATATTCAATAACCCAGCCTCCGCTGCTCTCTGGGGTGGAAGATTCCATCGAACTAATGACCCTCTGAGAGAGGAAATTCCTCCTCATCTCCATCTTAATTGGCAGACCCCTCATTTTTAAACTGTGCTCCCAATTCTAGATTCCCCCATGAGGGGAAACATCCTCTCAGCATCTATCTTGTCAAACCCCCTCAGAATCTTCCAAACTTCAATGAATATAGGCCCAAGCTGTCAAACTTTCCTCATAAGACCACCCCTTCATCTCAGGAATCAACCTAGTGATCCTTCTCTGAACTGCCTCCAATGCAAGTATATTCCTTCTTAAGCAAGGGGACCAGAACTGTACACGGTATCCAGGGACAGTCGCACCAATGTCCTGTACAGCTGTAGCAAGACTTCCCTACGTTTATACATCATCCCCCTTGCAATAAAGGTCAACTCTCCATTTGCCTTCCTAATTACTTGCTGTATGCGCATGCTAACTTTTTGTGATTCATGTACATGGACGCTCTGATCCCTCTGTGCCTCAGCATTCTATAGTCTCGCACTTTTAAATAATATTCTGCTTTTCTATTTTTCCTCACAAAGTGGACAACCTCACATTTTCCCACATTTTACTCCTTCTGCTAAGTTTTTGCCCACTCACTTAGCCTATCTATTTCCCTTTGTAAACATTTTGTATCCTCCTCACAACTTACTTTCCTACCTATATTTGTATCATCAGCAAATTTGACTAAAATACAGTCGGTCCCTTCATCCAAAAAATTAATATAGATCGTAAACAGTTGAGGCCCCAGCATTGATCCCTGCGGCACTCCACAGTTTGCCAAGCTGAAAATGACCCATTTATCCCTGCTCCCTGTTTCCTGTTAGTTAGCCAATCCTCTATCCATGCTAACATATCACCACAATATCATCAGCTATTATCTTGTTGTGTTTTATGTTTTTTTAATTCACTTACGGGATGTGGGTGTTGCTGGCTAGGCCAGCATTTATATGGCACCTTAAACATGATTTCCTTTTCACAGAAACCATATTGGCTCCTGGCCCACTGATGCCTTGATATTAAAATTTTTACCCTTGTCTTCATAATCAACCTATGGCCTTTATCTTCACAATCTCTATACTCCCAAAAGCCCTGCAACCCACACCCTCAACACCCCAAGATCTCCAACGGCAACGTATTGTGCACACGCCACTTCCTTTGCCCCAGCATTGGTTAACCGTGTCTTCACCTATGGTTCAACACAAGAGTTTGTTACAGATGATTATGTGTACAAGATTATGAGGGGCATGGACAGGGTGGATAGGGAACAGCTGTTCCCCTTAGTTGAAGGGTCAGTCACGAGGGGACACAAGTTCAAGGTGAAGGGCAGGAGGTTTAGGGGAGATGTGAGGAAAACATTTTTAACTCAGGAGGTAGTGACGGTCTGGAATGCGCTGCCTGGGAGGGTGGTGGAGGCGGGTTGCCTCACATCCTTTAAAAAGTACCTGGATGAACACTTGGCATATTATAACATTCAAGGCTATGGGCCAAGTGCTGGTAAATAGGATTAGGTAGGTAGGTCAGGCGTTTCTCACGTGTCGGTGCAGACTCGATGGGCCGAAAGGCCTCTTCTGCACTGTGAGATTCTGTGATTCTGTGATTCTGATTCTGTGATTAGGCTCAGATAATGGGGTGCCGCAAAGATCAGCGCTCGGGTCTCAGCTATTTACAATCTATATCGATGACAAGGAGACTGAGTGCACTATGTTCAAGTTTGCAGGTGATACAAAGTTAAGAGGGAAAGATTTTTAAAAATCATTCCTAGGATGTGAGCGTCGCTGGCTGGGCAAGCATTTATTGCCCATCCCTAGTTGCCTTTGAGAAGGTGGTGGTGAGCTGCCTTCTTGAACTGCTGCAGTCCATGTGGTGTAGGTACACCCACAGTGCTGTTAGGAAGTTCCAGGATTTTGACCCAGCGACAGTAAAGGAACGGCGATATATTTCCAAGTAAGGATGATGAGTAGCTTGGAGAGGAACTTCCAGTTGGTGGTGTTCCCATGTGTCTGCTGCCCTTATCCTTCCAGTTGTAGCAGTCGCGTTTGGAAGATGCTGTCTGAGGAGACTTGGCGAGTTCCTGCAGTGCATCTTGTAGATGGTACATGCTGCAGCCACTGTGTGTTGGTGGTGGAGAGAACGAATGTTTGTGGATGGGGTGCCAATCAAATGGGCTGCTTTGTCCTGGATGGTGTCAAGCTTCTTGAGTATTGTGGGAGCTGCATTCATCCAGACAAATGGAGAGTGTTCCATCAGACTCTTGACCTGTGCCTTGTAGATGGTGGGGACAGGCTTTGGGGAGTCAGGAGGTGAGTTACTCACCACAAGATTCCTAGTCTCTGACCTGCGCTTGTAGCCTTAGTATTTATATGGCTAATCCAGTTCAGTTTCTGTTCAGGATGTTCATAGTGGGGGACTCAGCGATGGTAATGCCATTGAATGTCAAGGGGCGATGGTTAGATACTCTCTTGTTGGAGATGGTCATTGCTCAGCAAGTGCATGTTACGAATGTTACTTGCCACTTGTCAACCCAAGCCTGGATATTGTCCAGGTCTTGCTGCATTTGGACATGGACTGCGTCAGTATCCGAGGAGTCACAACTGGTGTTGAGCATTGTGCAATCATTAGTGAACATCCCCACTTCTGACCTTCTGATGGAAGGAAGGTCATTGATGAAGCAGCTGAAGATGGTTGGGTTTAGGACACTAACCTGAGGAACTCCTGCAGTGATGTCCTGGAACTGAGATGATTGACCTCCAACAACCACAACCATCTTCCTCTGTGCTCGGTATGGCTCCAACCAACGGAGAATTTTCCCCCGAATCCCATTTAACCCAGTTTTGCTAGGGTTCCTTGATGCCACACTCGGTCAAATGCCATCTTGATGTCAAGGGCAGTCACTCTCACCTCACCTCTGGAGTTCAGCTATTTTGTCCATGTTTAAACAAGGCTGTGATTAGACCAGGAGCTGAGTGACCCTGGCAGAACCCAAACTGAGTGACAGAGAGCTGGTTATTGCTAAGCAAGTGCCGCTTGATAGCACTGTTGATGATCCCTTCCAACCCTTTACTGATAACCGAGAGTAGACTAATGGGGTGGTAATTGGCCAGGTTGGATTTGACTTGCTTTTTGTGTACAGGACAGATCTGGGAAGAGACCAAAAAGGCTGCAAAGTGATATAGGCAGGTTAAGTGATCTGGCAAGAGGGTGACAACTGGAGTATGATGTAGAGAAGTGTGAAATTATCCACTTTGGTAGGAAGTGTAAGGGGATGTGTGCATAGCATATCGAGATAAAGACTTGGGGGGAGATGCAGAGTAAAGGGTTAACTCTAACACTGCACTAACAATAGCTACTGCATGTGTGTGATGATGTCACACATTAGAGGATGAGGAGAATCTATGAGATGATCAGTGGCTCTCTCCTTGTGCTTTGTAATCCTGTACATAGTTGAGTATGTAAATGAAGGTTACTTTGAAAAGGATCTTTGTCTCCAGCCAGATCTCTTGCTAAGAGCAAGACATCCAACATCTTCTAAGATTACCGAACAGTAACAGAGGAAGAATAGAGCAAGCAATTGCTAAGCCAAATGGCATATTAGTCTTTATTGTAAGGGGGTTGAGTATAACTATAAAAAAGCCTTGCTACAATTATATAGGCTTTGGTGTGATCACACCTGGAATACTGTGCACAGTTTTGTTCTCCTTACCTAAGGAAGAATATTGGAGAACGTGCAACTAATATTCACAATTTATTCCTGGAATGAGAAGCTGCTGAATGAGAAGTGATTTTATTGAAACATATAACATTCTTTGTGGGCTTGACAGGTTAGGAGCTGGTAGGCTGTTTTGCCTGGTTTGAGAGTCTAGAACTTGGGGGTCATTGTCTGAGGATAAGGGGTTGGCCATTTAGGACTGAGGTGAGGAGTAATTTCTTCACTCAGAATCTTTAGAATTTGCTAGCCCAGAGAGCTGTGGATGCTCAGTCGATGAGTATGTTCACGACTGAGTTCATTAGACTTTTGGTTCCTGAGGGAATCGAGGGATTTGGAAATCAGGTGGTTAAGTGGAGTTTAAGTCGAAGATCAGCCATGATCATACTGAATGGTGAAGCAAGGGTCCATTCCTCCTGCTATAAACCCACATTGTGAAGTGTCTTGCATCAGTTTCACAATGTTAAAGGTGATTATATAAAGGCAAGCTGTTGCTGCTGTTGAATTAATTGTTGTGCGTTAGCATACTGGTGACTTTCAGTTGTGAAAATTGTCCTCATTTATATATGTACAAAAAGATTGCTTTAATATATTACCAAATGACTATGGAATGATAATAATCTGAGCGATATCCTTTTGAGACCTGTTGAATAGTGAGTATCTGTGAACATTTCATCATCTTGGGGCTTCTCTAGTTAGTTATTAGACAGGTAATTGGTTTTTGATGACAGATACACAAAGTGACACCCACACAGAGAAGCAGATAATTAGTGAGCTGCTTTTGAGGAGGTTCCATGATTCAATTTGTTTGTAATGAACACCGAAACAAAATTCTTCCTGCTTGTTAGTCTTTTGCATTTTCATTGAAAGGTAAAGCCTATTTCCTAATTAGACTAATTTTGTGCAGATATTAGGCCCAATTAACATTACAGTAATCCACAATTAACATAATTATAAACAAATGTGATGTTCCCAAATAGCGTCTTAGAAAACCTTCTTAATTATTTTCAGTTAAAAAATATGGTCAATTTTTTGAAAAGAGACTAATTACAGAATTAAAACTGTAACTTGATATCATGAGGAAAGAATCTGTTCACTATTGCTCACAAAATTTGCAAGGTTTTCTTTATTCTCATGTTTAGAATTTCACAGCAAATGGCAATTAGCCATAGTCCACAAAGGACCATAGGTATCTCTCTCCATTAGAGAGAGCGAAATTGGTTTTACAGCTTGAGGGATAACTACTCCACATCAAGCAGGGGAGGCAGGTCTCCAACAACTATCACAGCCGGTATGGGGATTGAACCCATGCTGTTGGCACCATTCTGCACTACACTCTCGCCATCCGAGCTAACTGACCACCCACGGCGAATGACGACAGGGCTAAAGGGATGTTTCACTCGATCGAAGGAGTCGTTTATTGCAGATAGAGAGAAATTACTTCCTCAGTTAGGGAATATGGAATAAAATTAGAGCCTGGCTGTTCAGGGATGACAACGGGGAGCACTTCTTCACACAAACGTTGTTCAAAATCTGGAACTCTCTCCCCCCAAAAAGCTGCTGAGGATGTGGGTCAATCGAAATTTCCAAACTGTGTTTAATAGATCGATTTTTGTTAGGTGTGGGATAAGGAACCAAATCAGGTAAATTGAGTTAATATACAGATCAGCAATGATCTAAATGAATGGTGGAACAAACTCAAAGGACTGAATAACCTATCCTTGTTCCTATATTCATAAATAATGATCAATGATTCCTTATCGAGTGAGAAGATGCTGGCCCATAAGAAAACCCTTTTGGGCTTTGACCTTTCATCAAACCATTCTTTTTGTGCCTATTTTGAATTATGTTTGGATATTATGGAATATCATAGAAACGTGTAGCTCAGAGGAGGCCATTCAGCTTATCATGCCAGTGCTGGCCCTATGGTCGCGTGTCAGAGCATCCTAAATACGAACATACAAACTACGAGCAGGAATAGATCACTCGGTTCTTCAAGCCTGAAAAGGATCTTTGTCTCCAGCCAGATCTCTTGCTAAGAGCAAGACATCCAACATCTTCTAAGATGACCGAACAGTAACTGAGGAAGAATAGAGCAAGCAATTGCTAAGTCAAATGGTGTGTTAGTCTTTATTGCAAGGGGGTTGAGTATAAGTATAAAGAAGTCTTGCTACAATTATATAGGCTTTGGTGTGATCACGCCTGGACTACTGTGCACAGTTTTCCTCTCCTTACCCAAGGAAGAATATTGGAGAGCGTGCAACTAATATTCACAATTTATTCCTGAAATGAGAAGCTGCTGAATAAGAGGTAATTTCATTGAAACATATAACATTCTTCGAGGGCTTGACAGGGTAGGAGCTGGTAGGCTGTTTTGCCTGGTTGAATAGTCTAGAATTTGGGGTCATTGTCTCAGGATAAGGGGCTGGCCATTTAGGACTGAGGTAAGTGTAATTTCTTCACTCAATTAGGTCATGGCTGATCTGATCATAACCTCCCGCCTACCCCAATATTCAAAGATCCTGCTTCCACTGCCTTTTGAGGATGAGAGTTCCAAAGACTCACGACCCTCTGAGAGAAACATTTCTCCTCATCTCTCATTTTTAAACTGTGACCCATAGTTCTAGATTCTCCCACAAGAGGAAACATTCTTTCCACATCCACCCTGTCAAGACCCCTCAGGATCTTAAAGGTTTCAATCAAGTCAACTATTACTCTTCTAAACTCCAGTGGATATGAGCCTGATCTGTCCAACCTTTCCTCATAAGACAACCCGTTCATCCATGGTATTAGTCTCGTAAACCTTCTCTGAACTAATTAATTCCACTCCCTCTGCCCTTTCATCGTTGTCCTTTGAAATTTCCCAATCTTCTTTGGAAAGTTATTATTGAATCTGCTTAAGTCAACAATTCTATAGGCTTTGTTAATAGCTTGAGTGACTAATTTTGCCTTTTAAGTTTATGAAATTTCCTTTAAGTCTAGAAAACCTATCCTGTTAATCACTCAGTAAAGAGGTGGAAAATTAACTGCTGTGGCTTTAACATTGACTGATAAAGTCTAGTGTCTGGTGAGCTGTAATGCAAATTACTTTCTGCTTTCAGTGAAAGTGGCAAGATAGCTGCATCATAGGTGTATTCTGAAATATCTGGTCATAACAAGTTAGCACTTAACTTTAAAAAGAATAGACTATGCCTAAATGCAAAGCACATCATTCATAAATGTCCTAATGACTAATGCTATTTCCAGAAAATTGCTCATCTTCCCCTTCCACTTCACCTTTGCAACCATTGAAACTGCATTCATTTATTCAGGCCCTTTTAATTTTAAATAAAGTTCTTTACTTAATTAGATACTAATTTCAACACCATTTTACAGAATCCAGCTCCTCCCATTGGAAAGATAACACCCCACCTTCGATTCCCTAGTCTCATTAAAGCCATTACTCTCTGACCTTGGCAATCTCCCCCGGTACGGCCCTCATCTCTGCTCTCTTAAGTTGCAGGAACACAAACTTGGGTGGATATGATGAAACTGGATTAACCATTCACTGCCAGTTCTGGCTGGACCATGTGAAACAGAATGCTAAAACTGTTCACTTTTTCAGGATCAACCTAGAATGCAAAGATAACTCCTGGCTCCTTTTCTCTAGTGAAAACCATCTCCTTAAACCCCTCTCCCCTATGCCACACACCCCAACCTCCAGCAACAAGTGTTAGCAGGTCATGGCTTTTTTTCTCACTGAGATTGAGACGATCTGATCAGCTGCCTCCCTGGGTCCCTCGCTTTCACTAGCCCATCGGGCCAAACTTCCGCTCGGGCTTTCTATCACCTTAGCTCTGAACTCGCATCTAGTTTCTCTTCTATCTTCACCAAGCTCATCTTGTCCATGAAACACACCTTCTGCTCCTTGACCTTAATGGCTGACCACGCAACATCCCTCCCTGGCTCCCATGTTAGCTGATAATATTAAGAGCTTGCTCTTCTCGGGTATTGTTCCCTTCTTCTTCGAATCTGCTGTCATCGTCAAAAAAAAAAACCTTTTGACCCTGCCATCTTTGCAAACTACTGACCCAACCTTTTCTTCTCTAAAGTCCTTGAACGTGTTGTCTCCCTCCAAATCTGTGCCTATTTTTCCCAGAGCTCTATGCTTGGAATCCTCTAAACAGGTTTCTGTCCCTGCCACAGGGGGCAAAATAGCTCTTATCAAAGTCACAAATGACTGCCGATTACTTTCTTTACTTTTTCATGGGAGTAGGTATTGCCAGCAACACCAGCATGTGTTGCTCACCCCTGATCTGAGGGCAGTTGCCAGTCAGCCACATTGGCTGTGAGTCTGGAGTCACATGTAGGCCAGACTAGGTAAGGACAGCAGATTTCCTCCCCTTAAGGGCATAAGTGAACAAGATCAGTTTTGGCAACAATTAATCATAGTTCCATGGTCATAATTACTGAGACTAGCTTTCAATTCCAGATTTATTAATTGAATTTAAAATCCGCCAATTGTGGTGGGATTTGAACCCATGCCCCCAGAGTCCCTGGAAGTCTAGTCCAGTGATATTACCACCACGCCACCATCTCACCTCTTAATTTCATAACAGGACTTTTTTCCAGGTTCCTATCCATCCTTTTAGAAGGTCAATTTTGGACTTTCTCTTCTTCCACGCCCCTGGATTTGCGGGATTTTCCTGAGCTTGGGACTTTCTACCTGTCCCCTTTTAGGCTGCTTCTGCTTCATGGCTGTCTTCAAGCGAACAGAACTCAAACAGCTTCCAAAACAAACTGCAGTCTCTCTTCTTCTGTGCGTGTGTCTGTGGAAGGAACCTGCCTCTCTGGCCTCCCTGTTGCTAGGCGACAGTTCAATTCTTCTACTCTTGTATGTTTACTTTTAATTTAGGGGTCGTGAAACTCCTCATCAGAAATGCAAGCCCCCTTTTTGAAGTGAACGTAAAACTCTATTTGCCCTTTCTTAACACAGACACAGAAATACAAATCAAACTTAAACTTTAAAGCTAAAACTCATTCCTAACACCTACAAGTACCAAAATAGCTTACTTAAACTATCTCTATTTCTTAACAAGCTGCAGCAACAGTATATTTGCCTATTCTCAGCTTCTGGATCTAGCCTCCACCTTCTTCAGCCTCCTGTACTGCACCACTGGGATCATTATCTGAGTTCTGATGGCTCTGTATTATCTTTCATGATTTCAACCAGCTTTAGCAGTTTTGGTTCCCAATCTTGGTTTCAGTCTTAGTTTCCTTAGAAACAGCAAGGGGCAGTTTCCTTTCTCGGTTTCCCTTTTCAATTAGGTAATGCCTTAAAAAAAATACAAGCTTTGAAACCACAGATTCCCTTACATTCTCCATTGTGATCCAGTTGGGTGGGACTGCTAGTTCTATTCTTATCTATCCAGTTTGATGGATGATCTCCCTGCTCCCAAACTGTTAGCTCTGGAATCCTCCAAGGATCTATCCTTTTGTTAATGGTTATACTAACTTTACCCCCAGCAAGTTAAGCCAATTCCCTCGAGGTAAGCCTATTCCCTCTAGATTTGACCATTCTACTGCAGTCCTGGCTGGTCTTCCACATATTTCCCTCCAGAAACCTAAGGCCATCCAAAACTCAGCTACCTATATCCTTAATCACCCAATATTCTGTTCGACTATCATCCCCGTATTCACTGACCTACATTTGCACTTGGTTAAGCAGCACCTTGATTTTAAAATTCTCTTTCTTGTTTTCAAATCCACCCATGTCCTTGGCCTTCCCTATCTGTGTAATCTCCCTTACAACCCTCTAAAATACCATTGCTTTTTCAATTCTGTCCTCTTGGTCATGGCTGATTTTAATCACTCCACCACTGGTGGCTATGCCTTCAGCTGTTAAGGCCCTAAGCTCTGGAATTCCTTTGCTAAATATTTCTGTCTCTCTTTCCTCCTTCAAGATGCTTCTTAAAATCTACCTTTTTGACCCAGCTCTTGAGCTTGGGCTCGATATGTATATGTCTTGGTGTTCAATTTATTTTGATGAGTCTCCTGTGAAGCACCTTGGGATGTTTTACTATGTTAAAGAACAAAGAACAACGAAAAGTACAGCACAGGAACAGGCCCTTTGGCCCTCCAAGCCTGCGCCAATCATATTGCCCATCAACTAAAGCATTTTGCACCTCCGGGGTCCATATCCCTCTATTCCCATCCTATTCTTGTATTTGTCAAGCTGCCTCTTAAACACCACTATCGTACCTGCTTCCACCACCTCCTCTGGCAGCGAATTCCAGACACTCACTATCCTCTGCGTAAAAAACTTGCCCAGCACATCTCCTCTATAGTTCTCTCCTCTCACCTTAAATCTATGTCCCCTAGTAATTGACTCTTCCACCCTGGGAAAAAGCTTCTGACTATCTACTCTGTCCATGCCACTCATAATTTTGTAAACTTCTATCAAGTCGCCCCTCAATCTCCGTCACTCTAGTGAGAACAATCCGAGTTTCTCCAACCTCTTCTCATAGCTAATAACCTCCAGACCAGGTAGCATCCTGATAAACCTCCTCTGCACCGTCTCCAACGCCTCCATATCCTTCTGGTAATGTGGTGACCAGAATTGCACACAATATTCCAAGTGTGGCCTAACCAAGGTTCTATACAGCTGCAGCATGACTTCACAGCTTTTATACTCAATACCCCTGCCAATGAAGGCAAGCATGCCATATGCCTTCCTGACTACCTTATCCACCTGCGTTGCCACTTTCAGTGACCAGTGGACCTGTACACCCTGATCCCTCTGCCTGTCAATGCACTTAAGCGTTCTGCCATTTACTGTATAATTCCTGCCTGTATTAGACCTTCCAAAATGCATTACCTCGCATTTGTCCGGATTAAACTCCATCTGTCATTTCTCCGCCCAAGTCTACAACCGATCTATATTCCGTTGTATCCTTTGACAATCCTCTTCACTATCTGCAACTCCTCCAACCTTAGTGTTGTCTGCAAACTTACTAATTAGCCCAGTTACATTTTCCTCCAAATCATTTATGTATACTACAAACAGCAAAGGTCCCAGCACTGATCCCTGTGGAACTCCACTAGTCACAGCTCTCCATTCAGAAAAGCACCCTTCCGCTGCTACCCTCTGTCTTCTATGACCAAGCCAATTCTGTATCCATCTTGCCAGCTCACCTCTGATCCCGTGCGACTTTACCTTCTGTACCAGTCTGCCATGAGGGAGCTTGTCAAAGGCCTTACTGAAATCCATGTATATAGCATCCACTACCCTTCCATCATCGATCATCTTTGTCACTTCCTCGAAAAACTCGATCAAGTTAGTGAGACACGACCTCCCCTTCACAAAACCATGCTGCCTCTCACAAATATGCCCATTTGCTTCCAAATGGTAGTAAATCCTGTCATGAAGAATCTTCCCCAATAATTTCCCTACCACTGACGTAAGGCTCACCAGCCTGTAATTTCCTGGATTATCCTTGCTACCCTTCTTAAACAATGGAACAACATTGGCCATTCTCCAGTCCTCTGGGACCTCACCCGTAGCCAGTGAGGATACAAAGATTTCTGTCAAGGCCCCAGCAATCTCCTCCCTTGCCTCCCTCAGTATTCTGGGGTAGATCCCATCTGGCCCTGGGGACTTATCCACCTTAATATTCTTCAAGACGCCTAACGCCTCCTCTTTTTTGATCTCAACATGATCCAGGCTATCTACACACTCCTCCCTAGACAAATCGACCGCTAAGTCCTTCTCTTTGGTGAATACTGATGAGAAGCTATATTAATGCAAGTTGTTGTTCTTGTTGATATGTCATGTTAATTTGCAAACCTTTTACAATGCTCAGCTGTAATAATCCCCATCTATAATGCATTCAGCATGAAGAAGATTGGTTCACAGAATGACAGGATTGTTGTGATGCAGGAGGAGGCCATTTGGCTCATTGTGTCTGCGCTGGCTCTCTAAATGAGCATTATGACTCAGTGCCAATCTCCTGCCTTCTCGCCGTAACCCTGCACGTTGTTTCTATGTAAACTCACTGTTACATCTGTCTCTGCCCTTGTCACCATAGCAACCTAGTGGGCAGAAAGGGATGCCTGGATTGAGGGATAGTTGATTAATGGTTTTAATAAATCAATTTTGATTTTTAATTATCTTCAGGGAATGAGGTTTGGTCAATATCATCCAAACATAGCCTTAGAGTTCTGATGGAGAATGCACCCAAATAATAGATGTTGTGTATTACTGAAATCTTCTGTTTATTAATTATCATGACAACATTAGTAGGGAACTATTTCACACATTCTCAGCATTCCCTGTTTAATAGAGTGGCTAATCCATTTAAATTAATTGGGAATTGAAGGGTATTTTTTTTTTAATTAAACTCATCACCATTTCAGCTCTTCTGTCTATTTTACATCCAAACTCAGTAATTCCTTAAGCTCAGTGACAGGAATCCTCAAGTAAGGCCATTTCTTAGTATCATGTAGAACAGTCAGATACAATATGCAGCATCATATAGAACAGTCATATTGCAGGTGGGTGCTGACCCTCTGAGAGCAATATGCAGTAAGTCTCAATTCTCCCTTGTGCCCCATAGTCTCTGCAATATTTCCTTTTAAAATATGTACCCAATTCCCTTTTGGAAGTTATGATGGAATCTATTTCCACCATCTTTTCAGGCAGTGCGTCCACATCAAAATGACTTCCTGACTTAAAAATGTTACTTTTTGCCGATTATCTTAAATTTGTGTCCACTGGTAAATCACTCTCCTGCCCGTGGAAACAGTTTTTTCTTATTTACAATGTCAAAATCTCTCATAATGTTGAACACCTTCTGTCTCATGTATCGAGATTTAACAACCTGAGTCAAGTATTGGGTTGAGAATTCTTCTGCTTGCTACACGTGGGAGCATTTCTTATTCTCTAGCACGAACATAAATGCAGTCTTGAGGAACTTGGTTGCTTTTTCATTAGAAACACTGAGCAGAGGCAAGTATCTAGCAGACCGCTGCAGGCGAGATATGGAACAAATCCAATTCTGTGGCTCAAGTTTCCTTGCATTTCCCTTGGACAATGTTCCGGACTCACCTGTTACCCAGATCTCCTTGGAAAATGTAAAAGCCCCTCAAGGCAAAGAGAACTGAGGCAGGTAATGCCTTGTGGCAAGTGTATTGAGGTGGGAATAGGAAGCCAATAGTGTGTCATGATGCATAAGTAAATGTGACAGTCATGGCTATATTTAACTTGTTGCTGACACACTTTATCATACAATCTCAGATGAAGCAGCCGAGTGCCTGGTCTTATCCCTGGGTCAAAGTAGCATGCGCCCCAATAGTTTTTTCTACCGTGTGTGTCTTGAATCACAGACGTCTTAAAGCAAATGTGCATACAATAAAATTTAGAAAATTTATATTTACAGATTACTGAATTCCTTTTCCAAGATGATGATTGGCAAAGATGAGCTCAAAATTTAGAGGCATACAAAATGACCACCATTGTGGGCAGGGTTTTGGATAAGCTGATGTTTACAGGTAGTGCAATGTGGGAGGCTGGCCAGTGAGCCTTGGACTAGTCAAGCCTGGAGGTGAATTAGATATGGATGAGCGCTTAAGTGACAGATGGGCAGTTGTTGGCAATGCTACAGTGGTTGAAGTAGACTAATCTTCCTGGTGAAGAGGATGTGGGGTCGGAAACTCAGCTTGGGCTGAAGTTAGATGCTGCGCTTGTAAGCACTTTGGTTTAGCCTGAGAAAGTGGCCAGGAAGTGAATGGAATTGGTGACATCAGAAACAACAGAGCATAGCAGTCAGCAGGCTGCCTCCACCTCTGCTGCGGATGTCGGGAATGCACCTAGACATGGCGGTAGGGTTAGAAAAATTAAGAAGCTTTGATTTCACTTCTGGGTCATGGGTGGTCAATCATTGTAAATATCATGCAACTTTGTAAATACGTTTGCTGTTCATGAGAATGGCGCAGTCATTTGAAAGCATCATGCGAATACATTTATGTGCCCTCTTATTGCGAGGGTGATCCGTGCTCCACTCAGTGTTCGCCTCCCTTTGTGAGCCTCACATTCATGTGACATGTGGCTGAGTCAAAGTACTTATCCTACCCTTGTGTCATGTCAGCGAGATGTGTGAAACTCTTTACTGAAGAGTCTTCAAAATGCGCTAGCAACCATACTCCCTACAAGACAAGGTGGAGTTAGGCAAAAACAAAAATAGCTGGAAAAGCTCAGCAGGTCTGACAGCATCTATGGGGAGGAAGACAGAGTTAACGTTTCAAGTCCGTATGACTCTTCATCAGAACATCTGATGAAGAATCATGCGGACTCGAAACATCAACTCTGTCTTCCTCTCCACAGATGCTGTCAGACCTGCTGAGTTTTTCCAGCTATTTTTGTTTTTGTTTCAGATTTCCAACATCTGCAGTATTCTGCTTTTATCATGGAGTTAGGCATCCTCACTAGCCTTGGAGAAGGCTGCTTTCGCTGTTAGTGCCAAAGCACAAGACCTGCAGCCATGATAGCCTCTCCAACCATGTGCGCTTCTCATTGTCCACAAAAAATTCCCAGGAAGATGGTGCCCATTGTATCAAGCCTTTTGATGCAACATCTGCGCTGTTGTGGTGACTATCAGTTCCCAGAGTGCACAAAAGGAGAGTTCGCTGCTAACCTTTCCAATAATTAGGGCTGAGTGATTCATGAGGTTTGAAGGTGTAAGGCCGAATACTGAGATTGGTCTTGATGTCACTGGTTGGAAAGGCTTTTCACTCCACAGGCATGGCAGTAAGGGATGGAAGGAATGTGGATGTGTCCCATTGCCTGTACTTTACTCCTCCGAGAATCTTGTAACTATCAGTGTGTCATGGTCCCAGAGACACTGGGGTTTCCAACACTTCTCATTGACAGTGAATATCTATATTGTTCAATCATTCCACTTTGTTGTTCAGGAGTCATTTGCTCATTTCACCCTGTGACATTATTGATAAAATAGAATCCAATTACACCCCTGTATGAAATGATGATAATGGGCCTAACCTTCCGCAGAGTGTCAATCAGAGTCAGATTGCCACTCTGGTCCTACTTTCCTACATAAAAATCCTTTTGATCCTTTCTCACCCAACTTCCCCTCTCAGGCTGGGCGAGAACTGTGGAGGGCAGTGCACACCTGAGGATTCAAGGAGGCCATGCCTCCTTTTTCACAGCACTAGCTGTGGAAGGCGGCGGGGGTGGGTGGGGGTGGTGGATGGGATTGTTGGGTGGTCTGGGGGTTGGGTATTTGGGGAGGGCTGGGTAGCCAGTGGGTTTGGGTAGTCTTGCGATGTCAGGTCAGAGGCGGCCGGGTGGCCGTGGGGGCAGGGGGGTTAATGTCGGGAAGTCACCAAATCCCATTCACCCATCGCTCCTGTGCTCACTGACCTATATTGACCCCCAGTTCAATTGCACCTCATTTTTAAAATTCTCCTTGTTTTCAAATCATTCCATGCTTATCAAAATTGATTTTTGACAATAAACACAAGTACAGTGGCCACATCCTAACTGACACCAAGCCCAACTCACCCAGCAAAGCTCCACCCCCTGCCACCCAGCCCAGTGCTCGCTTTCCTGCTTTGTTTCATGGTCTGGCAATATGTCAATTTTAACATTCCCATCTTTGTTTTCACATCCCTCCATGACCTCACCTCTCCCTATCTCTGTAATCCACTCTTTTCCAGTAAGCTCAGAAGCCCAGGCTAATGCTCAGAGGTCAAGGGTTCATACCCCACCATGGCAGCTGATGGTATTTAAAGTCAATTAATAATCTGGAATTGAAAAGCTAGTCTCAGTAATGGTGAGCGTGATTGTTGTAAAAACCCATCTGGTTCACTAATTTCCTTTTAGGGAAGGGAATCTGTCGCCCTTTTACCCGGTCTGGCCTACACGTGACTCCAGACCCACAGCCATGTGGTTGACCCTTAACTGCCCTCTGAAACGGTGTGGCAAGCCGCTCAGTTCAAGGGCAATTGGGGATGGGCAACAAATGCTGGCCTTGTCAGCGATGCCCACATTCCCATGAAAGAATTAAAAAAAAAAGGTATGTTGCACAGCCTGGTGGTCAATCAAAAATTAAAAACAGAGATTGATCAATTTTTGTTTGGTTAGGATGCTAAAGCTCCTAAAACCAAGGCAGGTAAATGGAGTTCAGACAAAGCTAAGAAAGGAAAAGTAGAACTTGCATTTATATAATGCTTTTCACAGCCTCAGGGCTGCCCCAGGCCTTCTCCAGCAATGAAGTACTTTTGGGAGTGGAGTTACTGTTGTGATGAAGGAATGTAGTAGCCTTTCTGTGAGTTGAAGTTCCCCTGATGTCAGCCTCAATTCTGCATCGGGAACCTGGGAGAGGCTGTGGCGAGACATTGCTCGTGATCTTCTGAAGGCAACCGATTAAGATGTCACTTCCAGGAGCCCCATCCAATTAAAAACAGCGGGTGGACCAGGGTGGTGGCAGGGCCCAGTGGGAGGGTCTGCGGCGATGTTCAGCCGGCAGTCCGATTGGGAGAAGTGGGCAGTGCTGAGACAGGCAGCATACTGCCCGGGTGACTCAAAATGGGGGCAGCCTCTCCATTATTGTGTAGAATTAACCACACACACACACATGGCCACAGTCATCAGGCCATCCCTGTGGAGGGGGAAGCCTTGCACAGGACGGTTGCAGTCACAGTTATGCCGGTCGCATCTCAACAGGTCCGTGCTGGGTGAATGCGAGGAGCTACCATGGATCCCACGGCATGCCACCTGGATGCCACCTCTGATTAAATTTGGGGCCCCAGGTTCCGTGGCGAAGATCCCAGCAGCGCCTCACCTTTCCCCAAAATAGCCCATGATTGGCCTCTGCCGCATTCATAAGAAAGGAATACAGTCTGTCTGTCGCTCTCTCCTCCTGTCTGTCTGTCTGTCTGTCTGTCTGTCTGTCGCTCTCTCCTCCTGTCTGTCTGTCTGTCTGTCTGTCTGTCTGTCTGTCTGTCTGTCTGTCTGTCTGTCTGTCTGTCGCTCTCTCCTCCTGTCTGTCTGTCTGTCTGTCGCTCTCTCCTCCTGTCTGTCTGTCTGTCTGTCTGTCGCTCTCTCCTCCTGTCTGTCTGTCTATCTGTCGCTCTCTCCGTCTGTCTGTCTGTCTGTCTGTCTGTCTGTCTGTCTGTCTGTCTGTCTGTCTGTCTGTCTGTCGCTCTCTCCTCCTGTCTGTCTGTCTGTCTGTCTGTCTGTCTGTCTGTCTGTCTGTCTGTCGCTCTCTCCTCCTGTCTGTCTGTCTGTCTGTCTGTCTGTCTGTCTGTCTGTCTGTCTGTTGCTCTCTCCTCCTGTCTGTCTGTCTGTCTGTCTGTCGCTCTCTCCTCCTGTCCATCTGTCTGTCTGTCTGTCTGTCTGTCTGTCTGTCTGTCTGTCTGTCGCTCTCTCCTCCTGTCTGTCTGTCTGTCTGTCTGACTGTCACTCTCTCCTTCTGTCTGTCTGTCTGTCTGACTGTCACTCTCTCCTTCTGTCTGTCTGTCTGTCTTTCGCTCTCTCCACCTGTCTCTGCCAAGATTGCTCGGAGACGGGAACACGTCAGATGGCCCACCCCAACGGGTATTTTACAACTTTGCTCCTGGTTCTCTGCCTCCTAATGCAGCTGCTCAGGACCAGGAACATTCAGCAGTATGGTTCCTGTGGCTACAAAGAATCATTAGCATTCCCAAGGTTTGCGGGCTCCACTCACACCTTCACACCGGAGGGAGCTGTCAATATGCACCACCCCCTTGGGACACTGGTCATCGTGGATATTTGTATTGAATGAGGGAGCTTGGTCATGTCAAGGACTTTGAAATATCTGCACTGACGGATGATTCATTGGCTGTATCAAAGGCAAGGTTTGACAGATGCCATACATTACTCAGCCTTCAAATAATACACAAGGTATATTAAGCTCCCATTTGTTTGACAGAACTCAAAGTTCTGTCTTAATTGCACATTAATTGCCAGCAAGAGCAGAATACTAATTCCTGTAACTTCCATAAACAGCCTGCCAAAATCAATAATAACCCTGTGTGCACTCTGCCCAGCAAAACAAAATCCCACAATTACTGGACACAGTTTGCCACTGAGCCACCAAGGGAGATATCGGCAACTAAGACAAAAGCAAAATACTTCAGATGCTGGAAATCGGAAATAAAAAAAAGAAAACCCTGGAAAAACTCAGCAGGTCCGGCAGCAACTGCGGAGAGAGAAACAGAGGCCGGGATTTTCCGGCCTTGTCGTGAGTGGGACCCGCCGTGGGTGAGGCGGTGCCCCAGCCAGAAGCCCATTGACTTGCGGCGGGAGCGGAAGATCCCGGCGGCGGGGTGGGTGCGGAAAACCCCGCCCAGAGTTAACGTTTCGAGTCCGTATGACTGGAAAGAAGAGTCATGTGGACTCGAACCGCTAACTCTGTTTCTCTCTCTCCGCCGAGGCTGCCAAGCCTGCTGAGTTTTTCCAGGTTTTTTTTGCTTTATTATAAAAGGAGATACCAGGGCAGGTGAGCAAAAGCTTGGCCCAGGAGAGAGAGGTTTTAAGGAGCATCCAGAGCCCTCCTATGGAGCAGAGAAACGGACACCACTCTCCCTCCCTTCCTCCAATTGCTGGGTGAAAGCTCAGATGAGTCAAAGGCAAACGAGTAGAAACATAGTTGTCAGAAGCGAGCCGTATGAAACAACAAGGACAGCTGTGCCTGGGAATAAACTGAATTGTACCATTCAATCACTGTAAGAGGGATAGACAGCATCTCTCCCACTCGCACTAGATTAAGGAGATCGTACGGTACATCAATTTGGCTCTGCTTTTGTAAGTACTTGACATTGCATTATGGAAAAGGAGAATGGATGTTTGTAGGATTGTGTTTCTCGGGGAAATTTTAATTTGTTCCGATTCGAGGCTTTGAGCTCAATCAGATTAAAAAAAAATCACTCTCCAAACCCTGGGCTTTTAAAGAGATAATGGAAAATCCTATAAGAGGACATCATTTAATGAAGAGCATCTAGTGTCACCAGTAAGTGTCAGCCATTGGAACATTGATGCTTCACCTGTAAGTAGGATTTTATTCTGTAGGCAAAGCGCACTGCAACATTATCCACTTATGGCTTTCAGTGCACCTACCGTTGGGCTTATGCTTAGATATAAAATGAACTAACTTCAGTTATGAACTCACTAATTATGATTCACTGCTGGTAGCAATAGCAGGGCTATTGTAGGGTGATATTCCCTTTAGCTATAAGATCGGGTGAAGGGGCTTTCTAAAAAGCTGGAAAGGGGTGGAAAAATATATTATAGCAGAGATCATCTCTGTCAAACAAAGAAAGGGCGATGAAGAGACATGAAGAGGATAAACTGTTCCTAAACAAACATAGGATAGGCAAAATCAAAAGACTGCGGATGCTGGAAATCTGAAACAAAAACAAAAATACCTGGAAAAACTCAGCAGGTCTGACAGCGCCTGCGAAGAGGAATACAGTTGACATTTCGAGTCTGTATGACTCTTCATCAGAACTAAGGAAATAGAGAAATGAGGTGAAATATAAGCTGGTAGAGGGGGGTGGGACAGGTAGAGCTGGATAGGGGGCCAGTGATAGGCAGAGGCAAAGAAGAGATTGCCAAAGATGTCACAGACAAAAGGACAAAGGGGCGTTGACGGTGGTGATATTATCTAAGGAATGTACAAATGGGGACATTAAGGGTAGCAAGCAGGACAAGCTAGTGGCAGATAGCCCTAGTGGGGGTGGGGTGGGGGGAAGGGATCGAAATGGGCTTAAAGGTGGAGTTAAAACAATAGATCGAAATAAATTTAAAAATAGGTGGGAAAAGAAAAATATACCTCTTTAAAAATTATAAATTTATGGGGTATGTGGAACATTCCTTGTTCCAGTCCTACTCAGGCCCTTTCCCACAACTCTTTCTCCGGTACATCGTTGATTGCTTCGGTGCTGCTTCATGTTCTCGTCTGGATCTGGAAAAATTTATTAATTTTGCTTCCAATTTCCACCCCTCCATCATTTTCACATGGTCCATCACTGACACTTCCCTTCCTTTCTTTGAACTCTCAGTCTCAATTTCTGGTGATAGACTGTCTACCAATGTTCATTACAAGCCTACCGACTCCCACAGCTACCTCGACTACAGCTCCTCACACCCCGCTTCCTGTAAGGACTCCATCCCATTCTCTCAGTTCCTTCACCTCCGTTGCATCTGTTCTGATGATGCCACTTTCCAAAACAGTTCTTCTGACATGCCTTCCTTCTTCCTTAACCGAAGTTTTCCACTCGTGGTTGACAGGGCCCTCAACCGTATCCGGCCCATCTCCCGCGCACCTTCCTCTCCCTCCCAGAACCATGATAGGGTCCCCCTTGTCCTCACTTATCACCCCACCTGCCTCCAATTTCAAAGGATCATCCTCTGCCATTTCCGCCAACTCCAGCATGATGCCACCACCAAACACATCTTCCCTTCACCCCTACTGGTGGCTTTCCACAGGGGTCGCTCCCTCCGGGACACCTTGGTCCACTCCATCACCCCCTATGCCTCAACCCCCTCCCACGGCACCTTCCCATGCAACTGCAGAACGTGCAACACCTGCCCCTTTACTTCCCCCTCCTCATCGTCCAAGGGCCCAAACACTCCTTTCAAGTGAAGCAGCATTTCACTTGCACTTCCCTCAATTTAGTCTACTGCATTCGCTGATCCCAATGCGGTTTCCTCTACATTGGAGAGACCAAACGCAGACTGGGTAACTGCTTTGCGGAACACCTTTGGTCTGTCCGTAAGCATGACCCAGACCTTCCTGTCGCTTGCAATTTCAACACACCACCCTGCCCTCATGCCCACATGTCCATCCTTGGCCTGCTGCAATGTTCCAGTGAAGCTCAATGCAAACTGGAGGAACAACACCTCATCTTCCAATTAGGCACTTTACAGCCTTCCGGACTGAATATTGAGTTCAACAATTTCAGATCATGAACTCTCCCCTCCATCCCCACCCCATTTCTGATCCCCCCTTTTCCAATAATTTATAATTTAAAAAAATATATATTTTTCTTTTCCCACCTATTTTTAAATTTGTTTCGATCTATTGTTTTATCTCCACCTTTTAGCCCATTTCAATCCCTTCCCCCCCACCCCACCCCCACTCTGGCCATCTGCCACCAACTTGTCCTGCTTGCTACCCTTAATGTTCCCATTAGCACATTCCTTAGATAATATTACCACCATCAACACCCCTTTGTCCTTTTGTCTATGACATCTTTGGCAATCTCTTCTTTGCCTCCACCTATCACTGGCCTCCTATCCAGCTCTACCTGTCCCACCTCTACCAGCTTATATTTCACCTCATTCCTCTATTTCCTTGGTTCTGATAAAGAGTCATACGGACTCGAAACATCAACTGTATTCCTCTCCGCAGATGCTGTCAGACCTGCTGAGTTTTTTTAGGTATTTTTGCTTGTGTTATAGGATAGGCAACCCTCTCCTGTTTGCCTTTTTATTTGCCTATTGCTTATATTACTTTATGTAGGCCGTTGGTTACAGTTTGGTAGGTCTGAAAAAGTCTTCGTCATCATACATAGGTTAACTGTAAATCTTTATTGACTCCTGAACATTTTACAACTATAAAGCAAAGGGTACAAGCTGTCTCCCTGCTTGTTGGCAGATGCTGCTTTGTCCAACACTAGACTGACCCTGGATGCGAGTCATTTGCCATGTTACACCTCTGAATGTTTCCATCCTTTTCTTCGAATTGTTCATGTTGAACTGCTCTTGGTTGGTCCGGCTGTTGCGCTGGTCGATTGTTGCTACCCTAACTTATTTCTTGCGGGGTGGACCAACATTGTGCTCGTCTCCTTGTCGTTCCTTTTGCTTCGTGGTGGGGTGTGGCGATGTCCTCTGTGGCAGAGGATGAGAATTCATGTGACTAGAATGATATTTAGTGGTACACTCACAGTCGGCAATGGATGACTGCTACCAGGTTCCAGCTTCTTTTGTGGCTTTGGCCCGTTGGCTGGGAGTTGCAGCATATGTTCAGTCATTGCAGTGTTGACCTGCTGTACCATTGTCGGAGCCTGAGGTTGGGGCTCATCGGACTGCTGATAGCTCTCTTTCACATCCTCCACTGGAGGTGTTATGGTTACCTCCTGGGCGGTTGGCCGATCTGACCATTGAACTATTTAAAAGTTTCTCAGGACTCGCGGTATCCTGGAGTTTTAAAAGATTTAGCTTGGACAGCTGACTGCACTCTGGGATCTGAAGCGGGACTTCGATAGGATGTTCAGCGGTGTCTTCAGCTGCAGAAACGAATTTTACATTTCTGCCCTCAGCTTCCAAGACTTTCTTTGGAGCTTTTTCCTGTTGATTTTTTCCTCTGTGGCTCTGCCTCTAAAACCTTTATTCAGGTCAGGCTCCTTTTTTTTTCTCAGTCTTCTTTAGGTTTTCTCTGCATTTTCTGTGAGGTTTTAGGTTTTTCCAAGCTGCCACCATGTTGTAGGGTGTTGGTTATAGTTCAGTAAGTCTGAAGCAGTTAACTGTAAGTCTTTATTGACTCAGAACTATTTACTAATATGCAGTAAAAGCTACAAGCAAGGAGCTGTCTCCATGCTCGCTGGTACACGTGCCCTGTCCAACATTAGACTGAATGTAGATGCATGTTATGTGCTCACTTACATCACTGTCTGGGCAG
Organism: Cetorhinus maximus; assembly: GCF_964194155.1. Classification (NCBI taxonomy): domain Eukaryota; kingdom Metazoa; phylum Chordata; class Chondrichthyes; order Lamniformes; family Cetorhinidae; genus Cetorhinus; species Cetorhinus maximus. Next base: position 15,215,767 of record NC_135880.1, read on the forward strand.
GACCGTACTCAGTCCCACATTAACCCTATATGTGCCAGGCCCTTATACTACATTACTAAACACTCCTTTCATGAAAGACAGAAATTTATGAGTCTGCACTTCAACCTTCAAATCCTTGTCATGACCCAATGTCGCTGCATTGAAAAGGTCAATTGCAGATTGGATAATCGCATTACCAGACATCTCCATTCTACTTCAAAACTCAACTATCTTTAGCCTACTCCACACTAAGCCCCATAACCTTATCCCCAAGGCTCTTTATAGCCCCTATACCAACTTAGTGACAACTCATGCCAACGCACACTTTCCACCCACCACCTTTTGCTGTTACACCCTCAATGTCAACTCACCCAGTATCCATCTTGGGCAATCCTCAGGAGCCATGATGCGATGAAATGAAATAAAGTTGTAAGTATCTATTAAAGGCTTCACTATATTAAAAAAAAACACTTTCATTGATAAAAGCCCATTCAAAACATTTAAATCTCTTCAAGTACTTAATCTTATATAAAAACAAATATTCCCTTGATGTACTTAATCCTCTATAAAAACAAATATTTGTATTCATAGCCCCGCATCAAAGATGGCTAATCTCTTTATAACTACTTGGAGCTGTTAACAAAACTGTGGAATTACAGCACCCCTCATCCCCCCACAATGTGATAATAATAGGTTATAGAAACAGTCAAAGAGAAGCAATGGGCTATAACTTCCTCAGTGTTGCAATCAGCATTGGATTGCCACTCCATGCCCAATTATTTAAAGTAATTTTTCTTCTGATCAAGCTGGGCGAGATCCAGGCAATGCAGCTCATTCGCGAGGCCCAGCATCAAAGTCCAGCTCCGTCAAAGTGAAGGAGAGTATACCCCCTTTTTTTGCATTACTAGCTGCCGTAAGCCAGGAATGTTAAAAGTCCCACTGCAATTTGAAGGTAATTGATTGGCCAGGGAGTGCCTAATGTAAGTCGATAAGATTTGTGGGATCGGGGAGATCTGAGGTCCGTGGAGGGGTTGTTGGAGGTTGGGGGTTGGACCTTGGTGGGGTGATGGCAGGGTTGGTCTTCAGCTAGGTTCAGGTGGGATTGGTGCAGGCCTGCAGGGGGCAGGGCAGGTCGGGTCAGCTCAGGCCAGTGGATTTAAGGTTATGCCAGGGGGTGGGGTAGGAGGTCGGGTTGGGTAGGGTCGGGTCAGGTATGGGGGCAGCTCTGGAGGGGTCGGGTCATGTCAAGGGGTTTGGGTTGTGGCAGGCCTGCGTTGAGGTGGTGTGGCTCAGGTCAGGTATTGGGGGTGTCAGAATGGCTCAGGGGTGGGGTTGGGCTGTGTTGGGAGTCGAGTCGGGGGTTGGGGGTCAGGTCAGGTCATGGGGGGGTGTTGGGCCTCAGGTGGGTGTAGGGGTGGGAGTCAGGCCTGTGAGGGGTGAGGAGTCCTGTGCAGTGGGGGAATCCCATGGCGGGGTAGGGGGTGGGGAATACCATAAGGGGGATGGTTAGTCATGGGGTGGGGGGGAGTCCCCTTGCTGGGTTGGTAGTGTGGGGGTGTCCCTTGTGGGGGGTGGGTGAGGGTTGGGCATGTGAGGGGAGTCCTGTGGGAAGATTAGTCTGGGTCTTTACAATAGTTACCCAAAAGTTAGAAGAGGTTTTAAGTCTTCCAACTTTTTGCGAGCAATTATTGGTGTAACACTATCGGAACCATCCAAAATTTGCGACTTAAATTGCATTTTCGGATGGTTCCCAGCACAGGGCAATTGCCCAGAGGAAGTTTGCACTTCTGGGTAATTGCTGTGCAAACCCTTATCTGTGAAGTTCCGAGAGGGATGCATGCCCCAGTGCACCTTTGGGGTAGCTCCCCAATCCTTGCTGGGGAGCTCACGGCCCAGTATAATAATGATAGTGCTTAGCCTTATGTCAACAACCATGTCATGAAATTGCAAGCACTGATTTTTTTTTTCAACTGTAGGCTGGCTGTTTTTCTTTCAATGTTTAAAGGGCAGGAGGTTTAAATAACTTGACAGTTCCACAGAGCTTGTCGACTTTTTATGCACCTTTGTATTTACTGTTAACAACATCAAAGAGGTACTGGACCTCCCCCATAAGGATGCCTTACCTCTCCAAAAAAACTCCAGTAGGCTCAGACATTTCCCTCAAATGTCGACAGCTCACAAGTTGTGTTTCTAAAACTTGGATGACCAAAATTGCTTCTGTTTAAAGGCAGCTGCACTTTTAAACGTGCTGCTGTCCCTGTGAATTGCGGAGGTGTGAAATACTCCCGACCCCATTCCCCCCTCCCTGGTAGAAATGGCGGCTGCCAGGTTCAGGGATGGGACTACCAGGGTTGTTGCTGAGATGCGGAACTCTTCCGATGTTCTGTAACTCCAGGCCAGTGATGGAAGAAAAATCCTTAATAACTTGTAAATAAGTATTTAGAAAAGAAAAGTTTTGAAGAGGTGGGTGGTAAAGACTAAAAACTACCCTATATACATCTTTATCGTACTCAAATGACAGATATTTGGAATAAGTATCATGAAATGAAACAATGGTGTATAATGCACAGAGGTAAATAATAAATGCTTGGACCCAATTGTTTGAGTTTGCACTCAATGGTCATCTATGTTAGGAAATATTGGGAGTAACTTTCAGCCTTTTCAACCTAAAGGAATAGACAGATAGAAAATCATGAACAGACTTTCCCAATATCTGGGGCCAGTAAGCTTTGCTTGCCACCAGGAGGGTGCACTTAGATAATTGGGCTTCTTATGAATACTCCTCCTCCCAATAATTCAATAGTACTTCAGCCCATTCACGCAATTGTTGGTCGGGATTAATCTAAAATGTTCTCAAGCTCGCCCGTGGCTCAGAGGTAGCACTAGATCTCTGAGTCAGATGTTTGTGGATTCGAGTTGGTCACAAAGATGGATTTTAAGGTTTTTGAAGGTGCAGGAAGAAGTAGAAATTTGAACACAAAAATCTAGGCTGACATCTCGCTGCAATAGGGAGAGAGCGCTGCACTCTCGGAGATGTTGCCTTTCGGGTAAGACGTTAAAGTGGGGCTCTGCCTGCCCTGTCCAATGGGACTTAGGAGATCCCATAAGGCTATTTTGAAGAAGAGCAGGGGAGTTCTCCCCGTGTTCTGGCCAACTTTTAGCCATCAACTCGCAGCAGAAAAACAGATTGCCTGGCCATTATCACATTGCTGCTTATGGAGGGGGGGTGGGGGGAATTGATGTGCACAAATTGGTTGCATCTCAACTGCAACAATCCTTCAAAAGTAATTTATTGACTGTAAAGTTTGGGATGTCCTGAGTTTGTGAAAGTCCTTATATATATTTAAGTCTTTCTTTTTGTCAAGGGTTCTCTTTCCAGAGAGATTCAATTTGACATTGAAAACTGCTGGAAAGTCATTGTCAGAATATCTCAGATGTGTACCAGGTAATTGGATGCAAGATCGCCATGTGAGTTTTACCCTTTTCTTGTTTTTGCCTTCCTAATTGCTACCAGACCCTGAATTTGCAGTATTCCCCGCTTAAGATATCTGGTCTTCAACATTTTAATGCAATCATAGAACTTCAGAGCCAAGTGAGGTCCAACTAGCCATGCTGACCGTCTGAAAGAGCTTTCTCCATCATCCAGTCCCTCAGCTCTTCCAACGTGGGGCTTTTCAAATATTTATTCACCTTTTTATAAACTGCTATGGGTTTTGTTACCACTGCTGTTTCTGGCAGTGGCTTTCATGTTCCCTGCATTAAACATTTCTCTCCCTCCATGCTTCTGGCATTGATAAAGACTTAAAAGACTTGCATTTATATTGCGCTTTTTATGACCACCGGATTTCTCAAAGCACTTTACAGCCAACGAAATACTTTTTGAAGTGCATTCCCTGCTGTAATGCAGGAAATGCGGCAGCCATTTTGCTCTCAGTAAACTCCACAACCAACTATGATGTGGTAACCTGTTTTTTGTGATTTTGGCCTTTTTTTCATTTATGGGATGTGGGCATCTCTGGCTGGGCCAGAATTTATTGCCCATCCCTAACTGCCCTAGAGAAGGTGGTGGTGAGCTGCCTTCTTGAACCGCTGAAATTTCTGTGGTGTAGGTACACCCACAGTGCTGTTAGGGAGGGAGTTCCAGGATTTTGACTCAGCGACAGTGAAGGAACGGTGATATATTTCCAAGTCAGGATGGTGAGTGGCTTGGAGGGGAACGTCCAGGTTTTGGTGTTGCCATGTGTCTGCTGCCCTTGTCCTTGTGGATGGTAGCAGTCGTAGGTTTGGAAGGTGCTGCCTAAGGAGCCTCGGTGAGTTCCTGCAGTGCATCTTGCAGATGGTACACACTGCTGCTACTGTTGGTCCGTGATGGAGGGAGTGAATGTTTGTAGATGTGGTGCCAATCAAGCGGGCTGCTTTGTCCTGTATGGCGTTGAGCTTCTTGAGTGTTGTTGGAGCTGCACTCATCCAGGCAAGATGGTGGGCAGGATTTGGGGAGTCAGGGGGTGAGTTACTCGCTGCAGAATTCCTAGCCTCTGACCTGCTCTTGTATTTATATGGCTAGTATTTATATGGCTAGTCCAGTTCATTGAGGGGTATATGCAATTATGTCCAGAACATACCCTGCGCCTCTTTAAAATGGTAGCATAACTTTCCAAGCAGGTAGATGGGGTTTTGATTTACTATCATATCTGAATGACAGCTCATCCAACAGAGCAGTGCTGTCTCAGTACTGCATTGGAACATATTTGCCACAAGGTGCTGCAAAGGAGGCTGCTCAGTAAGATAAGAGCCCATGGTGTTAGAGGCAAGGTACTAGCATGGATAGAAGATTGGCTGTCTGTCAGGAGGCAGAGAGTGGGGATAAGGGGGTCCTTCTCAGGATGGCAGCCGGTGACTAGTGGAGTTCCGCAGGGGTCAGTGTTGGGACCACAACTTTTTACTTTATACATTAATGATCTAGATGAAGGAACTGAGGGCATCCTGGCTAAGTTTGCAGATGATACAAAGATAGGTGGAGGGACAGATAGTATTGAGGAGGCAGGGAGGCTGCAGAAGGAAGCGGACAGGTTAGGAGAATGGGCAAAGAAGTGGCAGATGGAATACAACGTGGGCAAGTGTGAGGTCATGCACTTTAGTAGGAAGAATACAGGCATAGACTATTTTCTAAACGGGGAGAGAATTCAGAAATCTGGAGTGCAAAGGGACTTGGGAGTCCTAGTCCAGGATTCTCTTAAGGTTAACTTGTAGGTTGAGTCGGTAGTTAGGAAGGCAAATGCAATGTTGGCATTTATTTCGAGAGGACTAGAATATAAAAGCAGGGATGTGTTGCTGAGGCTTTATAAGGCTCTGGTCAGACCACATTTAGAATATTGTGAGCAATTTTGGGCCCCGTATCTCAGGAAGGATGTGCTGGCCCTGGAGAGGGTCCAGAGGAGGTTCACGAGAGTGATCCCAGGAATGAAAGGCTTAACATATGAGGAATGTTTGAGGACTCTGGGTCTATACTTGATGGAGTTTAGAAGGATGAGGGGGGATCTGATTGAAACTTACAGAATACTGAAAGGCCTGGATAGAGTGGACATCGGGAAGATGTTTCCATTAGTAGGAGAGGCTAGGACCCGAGGGCAAAGCCTCAGAGTAAAGGGAAGACCTTTTAGAACAGAGATGAGGAGAAACTTCTTTAGCCAGAGAGTGGTGAATCTATGGAATTCATTGCCACAGAAGGCTGTGGAGGCCAGGTCATTGAATGTATTTAAGACCGAGATCGATAAGTTCTTGATTGGTAAAGGGATCAAAGGTTACGGGGAGAAGGCGGGAGAATGGGGTTGAGAAACTTATCAGCCATGATTGAATGGAGGAGCAGACTCAATGGGCCGAATGGCCTAATTTCTGCTCCTATGTCTTATGGTCTTAGTTTCACACTCAAGACCTGGCGTGGGAGTTGAGCCCAGAACTTTGCAATTCTGAAGTGACTGGGCTACCCGCTGGGCCACAGCTGACACCTTCAATCGAGACCCTCGGGTTACCAACTCCTCTACACTGTTATTTACTTTACTCAAAGCCTTTAAATTTGAAGCACCTTTATTTAGATTGCATCTTAACCTTTTCTGTTCTCATATAAAAGCATTAGCATCTCTCTTCTCACAACTGAAGTCTCTCATTCCTGGTATTAAATCAATAAATCTTCTCTGCACCCTCTCCATGACCTTGACATTCTCCATAAAGTATAGGAGCCCAAAGTGGTGTTACGACCAAGTGACGAGGAGTGAACTGGCTCCCCACTATTCAGCCTCCACTGTTGGTCTCAACAAAGGTTTTTACATTTCTTTTCCCTGTGGATGCCTTTTCCGAATCTACTTTCTACTATCGATACCGTGAACAATAAGGAGCCAATCAACCAGGTTTTCTTGAGTCAAAGAAAAATCAAGTTTATTAGCCGCTAATTCCAAGAAATAATAATAAAAGACGTAATGTCACACACACACAAACACACTCACACACAAACACACTCACACACAAACACACACTCACACACAAACACACAAACACACACTCACACACAAACACACACACACAAACACACACTCACACACAAACACACACACACAAACACACACTCACACACAAACTCACACACAAGCACACACTCACACACAAACACACAATCACACACAAACATGCACAAACACACACACACACAAACACACTCACACACAAACACACAATCACACACAAACACACAATCACACACAAACACACACACAAACACACACTCACACACAAACACACACTCACACACAAACACACTCACACACAAACACACACACACACAAACACACACACACACATTCACAAAGACACACACACACACACACACACACTCACTCACACAAACACACATACACACAAACACGCACACAGGTTTGAAAAGTAAGGAAAGCTAGAGTGCGAATGAAAGTTATAAGAATATACAGGCTTTCCAGCCTCTTTTGACTCTAGTGGCTTCTCCTGGCTTTTCCGGAGTGCAATACTATGTCCTGCCTTGGCTGCCCTTATCCCTCTTTCCAGTTCATGTAGTCTCCTTTTGGAAAGCTTCCCCTTTCTCTAATTCTTGGAGTTTTAACTCCCTTTGTCTCTGTTCCAGCTGTAATTTTACCAATTCTATTTTTTTCTCATGCCTGCCTTAGCTTCGCAACCCAATTCTCTGGCCACATGTTTTAACGGTGTACATATTACGGCTTTCGGGTGAAGCTCTCATTTTAAGTGCCTAGCTATCACTTTTAACTCTTTGGGGGGACAGAATTTAAAATTCCTCATAAGTAACTCTCCCCCCCACCCCATTCTAGAAAAGCACTGACGTCAAACATGGACACATTTGCACTTTAGTATTATAGACCCGAGAAAATAATTTGCGGTTTTGAAATTGTTTTTGTTGGAACAATTTACTTTCCCCACTGTGGGAACAATTGTGGATACAAGCCCCCAATTTTGTTACAACCAGGTGAGGAAGAGTGAACTGGCTCCCCTCTGTCCAGCCTCCTCGGTTGGTCACACGAAGGGTTTTAAATTTCTTCTCCCTGTGGATGCCTTTTTCAAATCCAAATGTATTTTTTACTATCTATAGAGTGAACAATAAGGAACCAGTCAACAAGGTTTCCTTGGATCAAAGAAAGAGCAAGTTTACTAGCCACTAAACCCGAGAAATATAATAAAAGCTGCACTGTCTCTCTTTTGCTTGTCTTTGAGATGTAGATTGTTAAATGTGCGGCTGATTTAAGTTATTTGATTCCTTGGAGCAGGTAGATGTAGAAGATGGTACAGATTTTGCCAGATCTCAGTTCATTGGTAGATCTTGGGTTCACTGATTTCTTCTGTGCTTATTCCCAGGCGAGGGGGAGGTGGGGGGGCAGGGTGGTGGTGTTGGGGTGGGGGGAGAGAGAGGGAGAGAGAGAGAGAAAGAGAAGAAGAAGAGAGATATTCCTTATTGCTCCATTAGCAGCTGCTCCACATTCCTGTGCTTCTGCTTGGCAAACCTAATTCCTAAAGTCCTGCTCACTGTAGAATTGGATTACCATGTCCGCTACAGACATTGTTGCAGAACAAGTAATCACATGTTTTGATGTTTCATGTCAGGAACATTTTGACACTCTTCAAAACAGTAGAAAGTTACAGGAGATGGGGTTCTTTGATCCTCTACGAGGGGGTTTTGAGTATCTGTTAGTTGTATATCCTGATTAGCTAGCAGTTCCCCATTGTCTTGATAGTTCCTTTTTGAAGTAGGCCATGACACCTGCAGGTGTGATATTCCATGAGCAATCATGTCAGGGCATGTCTGCAGTGCAATCCAGTAACTTAGTGGTCAACTTAGATGTCCGGACATCAGATGATTTGTGGCAGCCCTCTTTAGTCAGTGCTTTTTTTTCTTGTCTTTAAAAAAAGAGTTTCTTTTAAACAGTTCAGTATGTTTTTGGTTAGCTGGTGAAATGATCAGTTGAAATCACTCAGTCACAATTTCCCATCGCCCTGACAATTGACACAATATTCTAAATGTGACTTGAAAATTTGCCTTACCTCTTTACTTTTGTTCTCAATGCTCTGTTTCTTAACGCCCTGTATGTAATTTTTTTTTTAAAGAGCTTTGTCTTGTCTTCAAATCCTTCCATGGCCTCATCCCTGCCTACCTCTGTAATGGGAGGTCTTGTGGGGCAATGGGTAATGCCCCTGCCTCTGAGCCAGGTACTGCAGGTTCAAATCCCGCTCTGGGATTTGATGGCCGTGGAAGGTAGGCTCATAATGTGGCCAAACAGGTTGATTGTCAACCAGCAAATCTGTCTAATGCATCTATGGTGAGAGTGGAGGAATGTCCTGGACAGCCAGAACCATTGATGGCTACAGCCTTCCCATGTTAGCAGACTCCACATGCAGGCTCTTGTCAGAGGCTGTACCCTGTGGCAAGTGTCCTCCTTGTTTTGACGGAGTGGAGATGATCTCTGTAATCTCCCCCAGTCCCCATGATCTGAGGTATCTGCACTCCTCTAATTCTGGCTCCTTGAGTATCCTAATTTTAATAACTCCACCACTGTGGGCCGTACCTTCAGCTGCCTGGGCCTTAATCTCTGGAATCCTCTCCCTATGCCTCTCCCTCTCTCTCCCTCACTTTCTTCCTTTAACTCTTTGACCAAGCTTTATGTCATCTGATCTAATATCTCCTTTCGTGGTTTGGTGCCATACTTTGTTTTATAACATTCCTGTGAAGCACTGTGGGATATTTTATTATGTTAAAGGCGCTATATAAATATAAGGGGTGTTGTTTTCTTTCTACTTTTAGAGATTTGTGTATAGCCCTCCCTAAGTTTCTCTGCTTAACCTCAGGTTGGTATTGTTCATGGGGGCTTCCTGCCTGCCCCAACTTCCACCCATTGAATCCCACTAGCAGTGAAAACCGATCCCTCTGCATTCTGTGCAATCGGACTTGATGCAGATATGAATTGGCACCGAGAGTAAATAATTTAATTTAGTGATGCAGCTCTTGTTAGTTTTGTTTATTTAAAAAAAAACGGACATGGAGCAATTATTCATCGTTGCATGTAGACTAATCTAATCTCTGTTGAATATGCAAAAGCCGTCTGTATCAAGGTACTAATCTATTCATCTCACTCGCATGAAAGCTGGATATTAAGCACCACAAATTGATTACCTCTAAAACTTCAATTTGTCAGTCACCTAGACTGACAAATCAATTAATTGTGTGGGTTTTTTTTACTTTAATTACTGCATTTTGTTGGTAGTCTGTTTGTGAAAAAGGTATGATGAATGTAACCCTATTTCCAATAAAGGCATTTTTGCACAACATTACCCAGTGAATTGCAGATCTCATTTGAGATAAATTCTCGGTGCTACAGGACCCAACATTTAATCAATACAGTGTTTCTTAACTGTTTGAGTGCGATGTCAAGTCTGCTTCATAAACGTTTCATGTTACTTTTGTGGCGTGGTGTGGTAAAACAACTTATTTCTATCTTCCTAACAATGCCTCGCTCTATTTCTGCCTCAGCTCATCTGTTACTGGAACTCTCATTTCTGTCTTTGTTACTTCTAGACTTGATTATTCCCATGCACCCCTCCATAAACTTAAGCTCATCCATACTTTTTCTGCTGTCCATGCCCTTAGTCTCATCAAGCCCCGATCAGCCAGCACACCTGTGCTTTCCTACCTACATTGGTCCCTGGTTGAGCAACACCTCAATCTTAAAATCCCAATCCTTGTTTTCAAACCACACCATGGCCTCACCCATCCTTATCTCTGTCATCTCCTCCACCCTTACAACCCTCCAAGATCTCTGTGCTCCTCCAATGCTGGCTTCTTGCTCATCCCTGACTTTAATCACTCCATCATTGGTGGCCGTGTCTTCAGTTAGCTGGGCCCTGCGGTCTAGAATTCTCTCCCTAAGCCTCTTGTCTCTTGTAGTGTATTGAAAATTGCATTGTGCATTTTGTCCATGAGTCCATTCCCACATGCATCAGCAGAGGGAGTCTGCTAGGGATGGGATAGTAAATTATCATATTTAACAGCTCCTGCAGCTTTAATTCTAAATGCCTCTGTCTGAATATATAATTGTCTCTGTCCCAACAACTTCACACACCTCTACTTTGATTTCTCCTTAAAACCCACGTCGATAACTCAGCTTTTGGCTGTCTGTCCTAATATCTCGTTATGTGGTTCAGTGTCCTATTTATTTGATAACACTCCTGTAGTGTCTTGGGAGCTCTTATTATATTAAAGGTGCTATATAAATGCAAGTTATTGTTGAGACAATTGAACCCCAGAGACAGGCTGATCCCCTGTGATAGGGCTCTAGGTAATCAGGAAACACTGGAGAGACTTCACGCTGAAAAAGGAGGCATCCAAGAGGACATCGTATAGAGATTCATCGCGGAAAAATGACCTTAAATTCAATTGCCAGAATAGAACACAGGGTCACAGGTTCAAATTAGTAAACAAATTTGCATCAATAAATTCTTCTTTATAGACAGTGATCAAAGTCTGCGATAGGCTTACTGATAGAGCAGTGGAGGTGAGATCCCTTGAGCTTATTTTAAGGCATCTATTGGATATGGCAATGGGGGCTCTAAGTTCTTTCAGGATGGTTGAATTAAGGCAGGATGAAACCACCTTGGAACTATTCTATCACAAACTTATCCTTCTATCTGGCACCATTCGCTTCCCCCCTCTTTAAAAAATTTCACCGTCCTTCCCTAACCTCCCATTGTTGAGATAAGAAAAGCAAGGCAGCCTTATTAATGTCTGCAAAGTTCAATTCACCCAGTCAACGGTTCAAATCAATCCAAATCCAATTTATGGATTGATTCATGTAAGACAGAACCTGGTAATTCGTGCTGCAACCTCAATATGGCTATTAAGTGAAAACATCTCGCTCGATTGTCCTATTCATCAATGTCCCAAACCTCACTTGTCCTGAGGTACTGCCAGTGTATTCCTGATGTGATGCCCCTCCATCGCTGCCACAACAAAGCATCAGAAAACATCAAACTATTTTTGGGCTCCCAGCCCCACCTGAATATGGGACTCATACTGCAATATTTTCGGTGTTGAATGACAGGGATAAATAAATGCCAATGCGAAGCACAATTGCTGATCTCTCACACAAACAGCGGCTCTTATGAGCAGGGATTTCTGACAAGCGCAGCAAACTTATTGGCTCTGTTGTGCTGGATAAGCTTTCAATATAAATTTAATAAAACATAGGCTGTGGCCTTTCAACCCCTAAAGGTTGAACCTTCAGTTCACTCTCCCAAGATAACACAATGCAGAAGGAGGCCATTCAGGCCACCGTGCCTGTGCGGGCTCTTTGAAAGGGCTGTCCCACTCCCCCCTGCTCTTTGCCCTTCAGCTTCCTTCTTTTCAAGTGTTTACCCCATTTCCTGTTGAACCTGCTTCCACTGCCCTTCCAGGCAGAGCGTTCCAGATCATAAGCAAGGAGTAAAAATGGATCCTCTTCATTCCCTCTCTGGTTTTCTCGCCAATTCATTATTCAGTCGCTGATCCTCTGGCGAGTCAAAAGTTTATCTAAATCGAGACATGCTGTCTCAACTTTTCTTCCTGCACTCATCAGGACAAATCAGAAAATCACTAATAGTGAAGGGAACAACAACCTATCTTTAGGGGGAGATGATGGGGTAGTGGTATTGTCGCTGGACTAGTAATCCAAAGACCCAGGGTAATGCTCTGGGGGCCCAGGTTCAAATCTGAATTCAATAAAAATCTGGAATTAAAAGTCTAATGATGACCATTGTCAATTGTTGTAAAAACCCATCTGGTTCACTAATGCCCTTTAGGGAAGGAAATCTGCCGTCCTCACCTGGTCTGGCCTACATGTGGTTGACTCTGAAATGGCCTAGGAAAAACACTCAGTTGTAACAAACAGCTACAAAGTCACAAAAAAGGAATGAAACTGGATGGAACTCCCTCCCTAACAGCACTGTGGGTGTACCTACACCACATGGACTGCAGCGCTTCAAGAAGGCAGCTCACCACCACCTTCTCAAGGGCATCTAGGGATGGGCAATAAATGCTGGCCTGGCCAGTGATACCCACATCCTGTGAATGAATAAAAAATATACATATATACTTCATGAGAAGAGAGTGCTGATTGGTTGAAAAGGTGGAGGTGTTGCCATGGAGAATGTGGCAGGGGACAGTTAACTGTAGGGATGTTCTGGGTTTCACATTCTGTAAGTGCAGAGTCTTTTGACAGTAGGACTGAGCTGCTTTGACAAGCTTAACCCTTCCCTGTCCACCTGTGTAAACTGTGGATCCATTTTCTCAAACCCAGGCACTGTTGTCAGTCCGATTGCCTGGGGTTTGGTAGGCCGTAATGTGGTTTTGGCCACCTGCAGGGATTCCAGTTCGGCCTTGGACTTGTGCGCGGGCACAACTGGGGTGTTCCGGTCACTGCTGCTAGGCTCCATTTGTTGGTACTGCAGCATATGGTTAGCCTTCTCCCGAACCTGGGTCTCTCCCACATCCGCATCAGGCAGAGCTACAGTGGTGCAGCCTGGTTTGCCTTCGCGGTTGTTTTAAATGCAGTGGGCAATCCTGCCAGGTTGCCTCGTGGTTCTGCATTAAGATGGGCAAACATGGGGTCCATTCTCATTAGGACTTTTCTGTTTGTTAGTCGGATAATGGAGGTCCCGTGAGGGCTTCCCCTATGTCCCTCAGCAGTTAATTCTCACCGTTCCTCTCTTCCTCTCTCCTTTTGGGAATGGGTTTCCCCCAAAATTTTCCATGTCCTCTGGAACATTACGGCCCTCAGGTGAATGTTTATCTCCTGCTGCACTCCTCGGTTGCTCGTCAACTAAGAGATACATCACCCTCACTCTTTGCAGCAAGCAATTACGAAGGCAAATGGTACGTTGGCCTTCATTGCGAGAGGACTTGAGTATAGGAGCAAGGATGTCTTACTGCAGTTATACAGGGCCTTGATGAGACCACACGTGGAGTATTGTGTGCAGTTTTGGCCTCCTTACCCAAGAAAGATTATATTTGCCATAGAGAGAGTGCAGGAAGGTTCACCAGAATGATTCCTGGGATGGCAGGATTGTCGGATGAGGAAGAGATTGGGTCAACTCAGCCTGTATTCACTGGAGTTTTGAAGAATGAGAGGGGATCTCATTGAAACATATAAAATTCTGACATGGATGGACAGACTGAATGCAGGGTTGATGTTTCCTCTGGCTGGGGAGTCTAGAACAAGGGGGTCACAGTCTCAGGATCCGGGATAGACCATTTAGGACTGAGATGAGGAGAAACTTCTTCATTCAAAGGTGGTGAACCTGTGGAATTCTCTACCACAGAAGGCTGTGGAGGCCAAGTCACTGAATATATTTAAGAAGGAAATAGTTAGATTTCTGGACTCTAAAGGCATCAAGGGGCGTGGGGAGAGAGCGTTGAGATAGAGGATCAGCCACGATCATATTGAATGGTGGTGTGGGCTTGAAGGGCCGAATGACCTACTCCTGCTCATGTTTTCTATGTTGTTATGTTTCTTGGTCTAACTGGGAACTTCCCTGGTCCCCATTTAAACCTGCCATAAAGCTAACGGCTAAGCTGACCATTGGCTGTTCAGCTCGTTCTTTTGGCTTGGGAAGGGGCAATCCCCTAATTGTTCCATGTCTCCTGCCCCCAAGTGGGGATTCAGCTCCCACTGTACTCCCCTGTGGCTCTTCAACTGGGTGAGGCATCTCACGCACTATCTGCTTGTCTGTTTGGGAATTCCCTTTGTCACTATTTAAGTCTGGGAAGAAGCCATGCTTCAGGCAATTCTTCAAACTTTACCTTTCCTGTTTTAATAATTTGCCTTCCCTCAGGCTCTTCAACAAAGTGGGGCATCTCCCTCACTGTCTATTTTCCTGCTCTGGGACTTCTCTGGTCCCTGTTTGATTCTAGGAAGGAGGTATCTACTAATCCAATTTCCGGGTCATTCTTTGGGTCTGTTTTAAATTCTACTGGTCCTTCCTGGACCTCTGTTAACTCTGCTGTACAAACTTAGGCCTTGCTAAATTCATGCAGCTCTCTCTTTGCTTTCCTAATTGTTACAGGTTCTATTTTTCACCCTTTACGACCTCTGAACGTTCTCCAGCTCCCTGCACTCCTGCGGATTCCTGCTGGCTGTTGTTGGCGTCTTTTCTGTCATGAGCTAACACTTTACTGCCAACCAAATTGTTCCTGAGGAGAAAATTGATCCTTGCTACTGGAAGCTCAGGGGCAATTTCTACCATTCCTGGGCCTGAGGCTAGATCACACTGTAGGTGGATCCAGTGGAGGGGATAGGCATGTATTCTCCTCCCACTCCACTGATCAGTGCCTTGGCTTTTAGCTAGGACTTTGGGGGGTTGGCCTTATGTTTCCCACCAATATTAAGGAATGAGTGGTCCTTGTGTCCCGGGACCATAGAACGGACTTGCTCACACCCTGGGATGGGTACAGGGACATTTCTCCTGAAAGGACAAAACTCCAAAAGCTCTCTGGGAGTTTGTCCCGTCGGCCACGCATAGGGCCAAGCCCTCAGAAGGGCAAGTTTCTGCAGCGAGGGTCTCTGCCTGCTCTGCTGCAACACCCATTGGCATGTCCTTCTGGGGACTATTCTTATGAAGTCCTATTAGACCCACGGGCTTCCCTGTTAACCTCCGGTATTCAGGTCTGGAATGCCATATTTAATTATAATGGAGACACACTGGTTGCTGGGCGTTCTCTTTTCGGGCTTGAAGAGGACTTCTCGCACCCTCATCTGCACTTTCCTTTCTTTGGGTGGGCCTTTCCTATCTATGTCACCCTGCTTATCTTTCCAGTGGTGTTATGATATGGCAGGTGGTATTTGCCAGGCTGACCAAATTCCAAAGGGTAACTTGGCTACGCTCCCTTGACGATTTTGCAATTTGTATTTATTACAAGAAGGTTTGTGCACTGAAGTCAGAAGTAATGAGTCCACTACCACCTTTAGAGATTTGATTTAAACATTTATTAACAAAAGAAAAAAAAATCAAGCACACACAAGATTTCAGTTACACAGTTACTTAGTCTTATAACAGTTTCCAAAATATTTCTACTTACGAGATTCCAAACTACACACCCCCTTCAGGCAACAGTATAAATAGATTCTTAATCTATAAAACATCCAGAAATATTACCATAAACACCCACTGTTGCTATAAGGGAGGTATTTCACAGCTTCCCTCTCCCTCTCACTTGACAGCGGAACTCCAAAGGCTTTTAACACAACTTTGGTTACTAGAACAGCAAACTTCTCAAGGGTGGCTAGAGGTTTTTCCTACAGGTCTGTTTCACACAGTCAACTTGCAAGACCACTCCCCATACAGCTTTCCATCTTTCTTTAAATATATTTCCTCCCTTTTGATCTGTAAATCCCATTGTTTGACCCTTGCTTTGGAAGTTACTTTACCCAGAATATAAAAATCTTTCATGCTGTCATTATGGCTAGCACTTTCAGGAAAAATAAATGTATTTATTTATTTATCTTTCCAGTTGTAAACATCTTATCATGTCCCTTTGCAAATCAAACAACCTCTCAACTTATCTAAAAATGCAAATCCCATCCACAGTGTATCTGCTGAGACCTCACCCTAGCTTACCCATCTCCATTTAAAATGCCTGTTTTACACCTAACTCCTTTTGATGATTCAAACCTTGCATTCTGACTGTCTGCAGTTTAATTAAACTACACACACACACACACACACACAAATAAACACAGCCTGCGTAAGCCTGCTTCAGTAACTCACAGTAATATTAGGGGGAAAAAAAATCCAATGGTTTGGAATGGGTCTGAGTTGCCAGGCCTATGGATGAGGTCATAGCTGTCTGTTGTGATGGCTGCATCCATGGTTATGAGGATTCTCTGCTCTGCCAAGTGCATCCTTAGGTTTGAGGGTAAGCAGTTTTTAAAACTCCTCCAGCAATATCAAGTTGTGCAATCCCAATTCTTCGTGCTCTGTATTTTTAAAGAGCAGACCCACCGGTCCAACACGATTTACTTCAGCCATTCAAACTCGATGCAGGTCTTTGTGGGCTTCTTATGAGTGTTTGCTGGTGATATGCCTCTGGGACTAACTCATAGGCACTAAGGATGGCAGCCTTGGTCTGTTCATAATTAGAGGACACGTCAGGAGTTAGCATGGAGTAGGCTTCTTGGATGAAACATTTAAGTTATAAAGAGAGATTGGATAGACTTGGGTTGTTTTCGTTGGAGTAGAGAAGACCGAGGGGCAACCTGATGGAGGTGTACAAGATTATGAGGGGCATGGACAGGGTGGATAGGGAGCAGCTGTTCCCCTTAGTTGAAGGGTCAGTCACAAGGGGGCATAAGTTCAAGGTGAGGGGCAGGAGGTTTAGGGGGATGTGAGGAAAAACTTTTTTACCCAGAGGGTGGTGACGGTCTGGAATGTGTTGCCTGGGAGGGTGGTGGAGGTGGGTTGCCTCACATCCTTTAAAAGGTACCTGGATGAGCACTTGGCATGTCATAACATTCAAGGCTATGGGCCAAGCGCTGGTAAATGGGATTAGGTAGGTAGGTCAGGTGTTTCTCATGTGTTGGTGCAGACTCAATGGGCCTCTTCTGCACTGTGATTCTGTGATTCTGTGATTGGGCCCTCCCCAATAGCTTCCCTTGAATTAAGAAAGTCCAGGTATCTGTTGGCCATTTTAGCTGTCCTGCTACTTTTTCAAAAGTGGCAAAAAAGTATTCCATGTCATTCTCTTCAAATTTGGGAATGGATCTAATGTGCTTAAGGGCCTTAGAGACTGGTTCTGGGATAGGGAAATAGGGACTAATAGCAAGTAGAGACAGGTTTTCCCTCACAGCTTCCAGCTGTCTAGTCTCTCTCTCCCTTTAGAACTGCTAACTCCATTCCCAATTTTCGGAGTTGGGATTCTTCTCTCTCCCTTTCTCTCTTTCTCTTTCCCTTTCCTGAGCTGCTCTTTCTCTCTCTTATCTTTCCTGGAACTTTAGCTGCATTCTGAACTTTTTCAGCTCGAATTTGGCTAAGGGCAAGAGTTGAGAGTCAGGGGTGGAACTCCTCAACTACCTGGATAAAAGCAAAATACTGCGGATGCTGGAAATCTGAAACAAAACCAGAAAATGCTGGAAAAACTCAGCAGGTCTAACAGCATCTGTGGAGAGAAAAAAAACAAATAGTTAACGTTTCGAGTCCTTATGACTCTTCTTCAGAGCTCCAGCTCTGATGTTATTAGACCTGCTGAGTTTTTCCATCATTTTCTGTTTTTCTGTTCCTCATCTATCTGCTCTGTTTGATACGTGAGGTCCAAATGCTTGGCCAGCAACTGGGTTGGTTCACTCCTTTTTACTTTACTGGGTAGTTTCAATTATAGCTACAGCTTTCATTTTGTCTATGCTACGGGTTGCTAATGTTGCAGCGTTTAAATTTCCTTCCTCAAGTTGCCATTTTATTAGTGTTAGAGGAAGGGAATTTGCCACGGTAATGTCCTTGCATTTTAAAAATCATTCCAGCCACTGAATTTTTCCCTCTCGGCTTCCAGTTAGCTCCTTTTTATATCAGATTTAGCTCATGTCTTAGATTCAGACTCTGGTCAAATTTTCTGGTCAGATTTTGTTGTTGGATCAACTGGATCACTTCTAATGTGTCCATCCTGGACCTGAGCTCCCAATTTCGGTTTAAGAACAGGAGAGAGAGGGACTAATGGCACTTATTTCCTCTCAGCTCCTGTCTGTAAGCAGAGGGCCAACCCTGTGTTCCTACATCTTAGCAGCCATATTTTTTGGTTCAGTAGAAAGTCATTAAGAAAAAAACAGCAACAGGAATAAAGTTTTGAACGTACAGTGTTGGATTTCTTTTTTTATTGTAGGCACCCAACACAGTACTGACCTTCACTTGGGACCCTCATTCACTGAACTCAGAGTTTCAAAGGATTATTCCTCAGGAAAGCATATTTTAACCATTGTTAACTGCGGCTGCAAAATTGCATTTCTCTATTGTTCAGAATACAAAAGGCTTAGAAGGCTATTTACTAGCTTCAAAGAATTTAATTTGACAGTTTGTACCAGAAAGCAAGTTAGTAACTATGCAAACCTTTTCATCTCTACCTAGTACAATGTGAGATAAAAATCGATCAGATTCCTTGTCTTGGGGAGAGAAATAATATTCCCATCTTGTGGCAACTTGCCCTAATGCTGTCCTAATGCTAAGGTTTTCCTTGTGGAATAGGCTGATATTTGTGGCTTCCTCCCCAAAATCTGCTATTTAATTGTTAAACATTAAAAAAAACCTCTTATCCATTTGGAGGGTTTGCGTCCTTATCTCTGAAACTGGCCACCTTGTTTCAGGTATAATCTTACCAAGGCTCTCTTTCGCCTGCTTAACATGTACTTATCTCTCTCAGCGTCCTGCACGATAAGCAAAGGTCATCACTGCATCTGACGATGGTCGAGGTGACAGCTGCGAAAGCAGGGGTTTCATTCCAAGTCCATTACTCTGGTGTTCTTAAAACAAGCATCAAAAGTCCAAAATCTTCCAGGTCTAATAAGCTGTCCCTCTAAGCATTAGGCTGCATGTAGACCTGGTTTCTCACGGCAACTCAGTGTTGTAAAGAGGACATCAAACAAGCACTCGGCCTCGCTATTTGCTAAAGTAAATTGACCCAATGTCCACTTTAGGCATGGACACTGCGTTTTTCAGCCTTTACTGCAGCAGCTCAAGAAGGCGGCTCACCACCATCTTCTCAAGGGCAATTAGGGACGGGCAACAAATGCTGGCCTAGCCAGCGAAGCCCACACCCCATGAAAAAGTTTTCAGAAATAAATCCTTCGGCGTATTCGCTGTAAAAGACAGAAGGCATCCATTACTCATGAGGGATTAGGTAAACAGGTTGTGGATTCATTCGTTAAGACTAGGTGCATGAGAACAGTCTTACATTGTTGTATAGTTTGCAGACATGAGGAGCTGTATGTGTGATTGGCTCAACGACTGGATCATGTGACATATTTCCCTTCTGGTGATGGCATGCTGATATCCCTTAAAGGCATATTACAACAGTCAGCAGGCATGAAAGGCATGAAGACCACCAGCGATCACTGGCAGCCTGGAGGAGGACCCACAGGGAGTCAGTATCAAACTGTGGGGCCATCCTTAGTCTGGACCCCCCAACAACTGGTCCCTCCATTTTCTCCACCATCTGGTGGCCCTCTAGCCTCTGTGGAGAGACAAAGAGAGTTAAAGGGTAGAATCTGAGTCTTTTCCTAAACATATGTTATACATAAGGGGAAATGGGACTGGTGTGCTCAAATGTTCTCTCTTCCCTCGCAAAGGTCATGAATAATTCATTGCTGGCACAATAGTCACCAAAAGGTGAAAAAAAACTCTTTCCTGCTGCTGCTCCGGAGTTCAATGGATTTACAAGTCTTCTTGGTCAAAAATTCTGCCTCCAGACCATTGATTGTTGTGCAGCTGCCACCAGCCTGTGCCAGGGTGCCAAATGGGCAGCCATGACCGACTTCCAGTTCACAACCTGATCCCTCCCTAAAAGGAAGGGCCCAGGGTTAGCAAACCGTGCACTTCCGGGTCGCTCTTCCATGCCAAAATGCGTAAAACTCGCCCCAACGTGTTTGCATGGCTAAACCTTTCACCGGAAATGAAGTAAGGGGCAGTCTCAGCAGTTCTACAAGGGGGGGGCCTCCAATTCTGGCATCCTGCACCTTCCTCAGTTTCATGGCTCCACCGTTGGAAGCACATGCCTTCAATTACCCAGGCCCTAAGCTCTGGAATTCACTCCCTAAACCTTTCCACCTCATTCTCCCTTGCCCCTCCTCCTTTAAGATGCTTCTTGAAACCCACCTCTCTGACCAGGTTTTTAGTCACCTGTCCGCATATCTCATCGTGTGGCTCGGCGTCTAATTGTGCCTGATAACGTTCCGGTGAAGCGCCTTAGGATGCTTGATTTCCTACCTTAAAGGTGCTACATAAATGCAAGTTGTTGTTGCTACCAGCATGCTGCATTTTCTGAGTTGGGTTTAACGTGTGGCAAAAAGAGACAATTCTATGAAATTTGGCACCTCGTGAATAATGGCCCCTCTCCCTGTGACCCAGGTAATTTTGTACTATCAGCCCTAAAGTGTGTTTCAGCACTGAAATAGTAACAACAGTTTAGTCAACTATTAGGGACACATCCAATTAACTTAAGTACCCTTGACCGTATTCTGATATCTGAAATCACTTACATTAAGCTGCAATTGATTCAGACTTTATTAGCACTGAGAAACATATGGCAGTTTAATGTCTTTGTTTAAAGAAATGACTGAATTTGCAGTATCAAGTGTTGAAATGGTAATGTATTATGGTGCATTGTGGAACAATGCTAATGATGATTTTTTTTCAGCATTCTGCCTGGTGAATATATTGTATAAGCAAACGATCTATTAGTGCGATGATACATTACTGTTGCAATCCAATTGGTAAGAAAAGACACAGCTCTAATCATTCGCTTTTATATTGCATCTTTCACAAAGTAAAACAGGAGCATTATTAAACTAAATTTGATAGCAAACCATATAAGGAGATTTTAGGGCCGGCTTTATCAAAGAGATGGGTTTTGTTATCATCGGCCATCCCTTGATTTGAGGACGAAGTCTACGCAGGGGCGCAAATTTCTGCCATGGGTCTTCATGTGACTGAACAGGTCAATTCTCGAACCCCCAGATCTTTGGGCAGGATGTCGTGGGACCCGGAGTGCAGGATTTGCTTCCTTTTCTTTCTTTCTCTGTGGTCACTCTGTCTCATCGCTTGATGCGTTTGGACTCACAGTGTGATGCAGGTTGATGGACAAGTTGTCGCCATTCTGAATGATTGGTAGCGAGCTCCTCTCAGTCATCAATGCCAAAATGTTCTTCAAGGAGAGCTTCCGAGTGTCTTTGAAGCGTTTTCTTTGTCCTCCCTGGAACATTGATCAATTGAGAGTTGAGAGACAGGACCTGGCGGGGGAAATTGGTTTTTGGCTGTGCAGGTACAGTGTCCAGTCCGTCAAAGTTGATTTTTCAAGAGTTTTACTTGAATATTTGTGGACCTGGCTTCAAGAAGGACATAGCATTTGTTTGACGGCCAAACCATTGAATCCGGAGCCATTGTTGGTGGAATTTCTCCAGCACTCGTACATGTCACAGATACACAGTCCAGGTCTCACTGCAGTGCAGGAGCGTAGTGACCATATACACTAAGATTTTCATTGAATTTCAGAGGTCTTTGTTGTCAAACACGCACTGCTGTAGTTTGTAGAAGGCTGAGCTATGCAACTGGAGTTGGATCTTCTCACCAATGGCTTTATGAAGCACCTTAAGGGGGAAAGGGAGATTGAGGGAAGGAATATCAGACCTCAAGGCCATGGCAGCTGAAAGCACAGCCACCAACGATTAAAAGTAGGGATGAACAAGGAGCCAGAATTGGAAGAACACAAATATTTGGAGGGTTGTAGGGTTGGTGGAGGTTACAGAGATGGGAGGGAGGTGGTGGCAAGGCCATGGAGGGATCTTAAAACAAGGATGAGAAATGTAAAATTGAGGTGTTATGTAACAGGGAACAAATGTAGGTTAGCGAGCACAGGGATGATGGGTGAATGGGACTTGGTGCAAATAAGGACTCGGGAGGGTTAAGTGATCTCAAATTTATGGAGGATAAAATGTGAGAGGCTGGCAATGAAAGCATTGGAATAGTCAAGTCTGGAGGTAACAAAGACATGGGTGAGAGTTTCATCAGCTGGTGAGTCAGGAGTCAGAAAGCTTACAGAAGTGGAAATAGATGATCTTAGTGATTGTGCGGATATGTGGTGAGAAGTTCATCTCAGGGTCAACTATCACGCCAAGGTTGCAAACAGGCTGGTTTAATCTTAGACCGTTGTCAGGGAGAGGGATGGAACAGGTGGTTAGGGAGTTTGGGGCAGAGATCAAAGACAATACTTTCAGTCTTCCCAATATTAGGCTGGTGGAAATTTCTCTGCATCCTGGACCGGATGTCAGACAAGCAGTCTGAAAATTTAGAGGCATTGGAGAGTTCACCTGAGGCGGTGGCGAGATAGAGCTGGGTGTCACTAGCATACATATGAAACCTAATTCTGTGCTTTTGGACAATGTCATCAAGGGGCAGAAATAGGAGGGAACAAGGGTAGATCCTTGGGAGACACCAGAGGTAACGGTGCAGGAGTAGGAAAAGAATCCATTGCAAGTGATTCTCTGACTATGATTAGATAGATAAGAATGGAACCAGGTGAGAGCATTCCCACCCAGGTGGATGAGAGTGGAGGGTCATTGGAGGAGGATGGTGTGATCAACAGAGTCAAACACTGCAGACAGGTTGAGAAGGATGAGGAGGGAAAGTTTGTCACAGTCACATAGGATGTAATTTCTGACTGTGATAAGAACCATTTCAGTACTGTAACAGGGGCGGGAAATTGATTGGAGGGATGCGAACATGGACTCCTGGGAAAGGTGGGCATGGATTTGGGAAGCAACAGCATGTACGAGGACCTTGGAGGGGAATGTGAGGTTGGAAATGGGATGGTCCTTTGCAAGATCAGTGGGGTCAATGGTTTTCTTGGCGAGAAAGGTGATGACAACAGCTTTGAAGGAGGGGAATGGGCGGGGGGCGGGACGGAGGCTGGTACAGTACCTGAGGAGACTGAGCCAATATCGGTATCAGCTAATATGGAAGCCAGAAAGGAAAACTGGGTAGCCAGCAGTTTAATGGAAATAGGGTCAAGAGAGCAGGAAGTGGGTCTCTTGGTCAAGATGAGCTTGGAGAAGGCATGAGGTGAGACAGAAGGGAAATTAGAGAAAGATACAGATTTAGGCTAAGGCAGGTGGAGCCTTAGAAGAAATGCGGCCTGGTGAGCTAAGGAAAGGAAGGGAAGTGGCAGAAGCAGCTATTCAGATGGTGCCTATATTAGTGGCAAAGAAGCCGATGAGCTCCTCGCACTTATTGTTGAGATGGGAGGGTGGATGTTATGGCACAGCCGATGGCAAATGCTGAGTTATTTAAATCCCAGAGGGAAACTTGAGACAGCTGCCACAACTTGTTTTTTCAATTTGTATGTTTCAAGATGCGGGCTTTGGATTCAGTAGTAATAAGACCACCGACCCTTATAGGTTTTTACAAAATTAGATTAAACAGTTATCAATAAGAGAAATGGTTTTAAGCACAAACATGTGTTTACAAATTACTACTATAATAACTTCTAAATCCCCTAATTAGTCTGACTCCTAGTTACACCTCCATTAAGGCTACAGTAAGACACATAGATTTTAAAAGACTCAGGAGAAAAACATGATACCCTGAACAACCTAATTCAAAGTGAGTTTGCTTAACTTTAGTTATTTATAGACAGCAGCTTGAGGCATAGATGCTGAAAGCTTTTCACACTTGTTTTGATCTTAGAATGTCTCCCCTTACACACAACCTTTGCTCCTTTATACATATTTTCCCCTTTGAATGCAAATTCCCATTATTTCTCTATGTCTTTGGACTTTACTCCCCTGATCATAAAAATCTCTCATAGTACTAATTTTACCAGTAATCTTTGGGAAAAATAAACACACTGTTTCTGAATTTCACCTGGCTAGGTGGCACATTTCACCCCTCCTATGAAAACAATGTAACCCAGTTTATTTAAAAATGCAATTGTCATTTTACACTTTACATTCTAAACTTCCCCCATGTTTACCTACTTAACATTTCAAATCTAGCTCATCTTCTAATACATCAAAGCCTTCAGGCCAGCTGCCTTTAATCCAATTAAGTCTCACACGCATGCACACACACACACACACACACACACACAGAGGCACACACACATACAAACACAGATACCACTATTTTTACAATGAACTCCAATAACATTATTATATCTTCCTGACAGTGGAGGAGACAGTGGAGTGAGGTTGAAGAAACAACTTGGATTATACCACATCTTTCACGATCCAATAAAAACTTTGGAAGAGCAGTCAACTCTTGTCATGCAGAAAACATGCACAGCTAGCACTCATAAACAGAAAAGGGCAGACCATCTGTGTTTAGTGATGGAGATTGAAGGTTAAATATTGGCCAAGACACCAGTAAGACCTTGCCCCATCTTCTATCAAACAACTTCCGTTGCATCCAGCTGAGAGGGCAGACATGTCCTCAATTTAATATCTCATCCAATCGACAGCATATTCCACAGCGCAGCACTCTCTCTGATTTCTCTGATCAAGTCTCTGGGGTGGGAGTTGAACCCATGACCCTTATGACCCTAATGTGCTGCCCACTGAGCCGCTGCTGACTCCAAAGATCTACCATGATCATAACTCTAGATAAAATCTGATGGTGCACAAAGTGCCACATAAAAGGCTGGTCAGTGTCAGTTTGGATGAAAAAAACTGGCTTAGTGGCAGAAAACAGAAAACAGCGCGTCATAGTATAAAGGGTTGTTTTTCAGGCAGGAGACGGTGGTCCCAAGAGTCAGTGCGAGGGACCATTGCTCTTCTTGAATTGTATAAAAGACTTGGATCTTGGAATATGGAGTAAAATTTTAAAATTTGCCGATGATACCAAACTCAGAGGTGTGGCATGCAGAGTAAAGATTTAACAGGAGGACCTGATACTAAGGTAACTATGATGCGATGTCACATGACTAAGAGACTGCAATCTGGTGGGAAGGAGTGTTACAACCTCATATAGAGTACCGAGATGTACATAGTAAATAAACAAGAATGGTTTTTACAGGTAACAGTCTATGGTAGCATTCTTAGGGTAATAGGCAAACCCTAAAGAAACCTCATCCAGACCCTGAACCCAAGATAAAACCTAGCAAGCAGTGACGATGATACAAATCAAATGCAACAGGATGAGAGAACATGTGAACTAGGGGCAGGGGTAGGCCCTTCGGCCCCTCGAGCCTGCTCTGCCATTCAATCTATTAATGCCTGATCTGATTGTGGCCTTAACTCCACTTTGCTGACCCCCCCATAAACCCTCGACTCCCCTTGCAGATCAAAAATCTGTATAACTCAGTCTTGAATTGATTCAATGACCCAGCCTCCACTGTTCTCTGGTGAAGAGAATAATGACCCTCTGAGAGAAGAAATTCCTCCTCATCCCCAACTTAAATGGGTGGCCTCTTATTTTGAAACTAATAAGGTCATGGAGAGGATAGCAGAATGAGTGGACAAGTGAGATGGAATTCAATACAGAGAAATGTGAGGTGATGCATATTGTCAGAAAGGATGGCAGGGGCAATATAGACTTTGCGGGTGGAATCTTGTGGAAGTGAGAATGGTCTCACCTGGCTAGAGAGCCAGTGGGAGACCCCTATTGCTTCCTTTGGGGAAGGCCCACTGAACCTTGAGCCAATCAGGCAATGGGGAGGGCAGAAGTGGACCTTTCCCTGGGATCAGGACCCCATGGGCAAAAGTCTCTCTGCCCGAGAACTGCCAGCCAACCAGAGGCTGGCAGCCCTTTTACTCAGCAGAATCAGTGGGGAGGTGATAGCCAGAACGACAGCTACCGGAGGCTCAGAATCGAGCAGTAACCAAGGCAATAGGTGAATAATGTTCAGAGGGGTTTTGTGGGTAGGCAGTTGTCGGGGGAGTGGGAGGGGTGATAGGTTGGCAGGCGGTGCCTCTCCGCAGGCCCATCCTTCCTGATGCCCGGTCCCTTGATCGGGGTACTGAGTGCCTCTGAACGAGGAGCATCGCCACCACCCCCCACCCCCATGCCACCTGCATCTCCCCAACCACTCCCCCCACCCACCCACCACCCCCCCCCCCGCTGCAGACAACGAGCAACCCGCAAAGGTTTACTTGTGCTCCGTGTGTGGTGACATGCTGGCCCTGCAGCTGGGTCAATACCAGCGACGGCGGACATTCCCACCCAGGAATGTATCGGGAAGGAGGTGGGAAAACAGCGTAGTGGTCCCCCACCACCATCCCACCTGATCAAAGATGCCCACCTCCCTCCCCCCCATGCATGGTACTATAGAGGGCAGAAGATTCTGCCCAATGGTAGAATTCTAAACAGTATGAGGGTCAGAGGGAGCTGGTGGTTCAAGCGTATCAATCTTTGAAGGTGGCAGGACATACTGAGGGAGTGATTAGCAAAGGTTATGGGATCTTGGGCTTTATAGAGAGACATATTGAGTACAAAAGCAAGGAAGATATGCTGAACATATATAAAGCTCTGGTGAGGCCCCAAATAGAGTATTGCAGCCAGTTCAGGTCACTATATTTCAGCAAGGATGTGACGGTCCTCAAGAGGGTGCAGAGGAGATTGACCAGAATGGTTCCAGGGATGGGGTGGGTTAGCAAGGTTAGGCTGGAGAAGCCTAGATAGTTCTCCACGGAGCAAAGGAGATTGAAGGGAGATTTGATAGAGGTGTACAAGAGATGATGACAGGTAGGCAACGAAAAGCTATTCCCATTATCTGATGGTTCAAGGACTAGGGAACACACACTGAATGTGAGGAAGAACTTTTTTATGCAGTGAAGGGTAATGATCTGAAACTCGCTGCCTACGAGAGTGGTAGAAACAGAGACGATGAAAGATTTCAAAAGAAAATTGGGTGGACACTTGAGGGAAATGAGCTTCCAGGGCTACAGAAACAGAATAAGGAAATAGGACTGCCTGAATTGCTCCACAGAGACCCAGCCTGGACTTATTGGGCCAAATGCTCTATGTGCAGTAATAACTTTATGGGTGGAATTTTTCATGCCCATTGGCAATGGGCATGTTTGGTGGTGTGAGCATACAATATGGTGAGAAGGCCAAAGGTTGGTTTCACGATATAGTGAAACCAGTTTGTGATCATCCGCTCTGCCCGTCAATGGTGGGCCACGTTTCCTGGCTGCCGCACATCAGGGATTTCATTGTAATACATCTACATATCATTATAAACCCAGCTCACTGAAACCATCCCCGCACTCTGGATCATCCGGGTACATCGGCGTGATTGCACACCGACATGATTCACAACTGAACATAAGCGATGTGCACTTGGCGAGCTGCCCATCGCTCGGGACTTCGAGGTCTGTTTGCCTACCTGGCTTCGGGCAGTACTCACAGTCATCAGCGCCAGGCTTCGCAGACAGCACCACATCACTTTTAGGGGGGCTCACGGGCAGGTCCCTATTTACCAGACCAGCTGTAAAGTGGGGGTGACTTTTCAACAGCTACAGGGCTAGGGCTTGATGGCAGAATGGGGAGAATTGGCCTCAGGCAAGGGAAGAGGCTGCAGGGCGAGGTCATTACTGGGGAAGTGGGGGTATCCCAGGATGAGCATAAGGACGCATGTTGATCTGTGCAAGTGGCTTCAAGATGGTGAGGGCTGAAGAGGCAGTCTCCAGAGGAGATGAGGCCAGGTAGAGATGTGAGGGTGTGTGTAAGAGAGTGAGTGGTGATGTCCCTTGAGCTGGCAGTGAGTGAGCTGCCACTGAATGTGTGATGGGCTTGTGAGTGTGTGAGTTTAGGGTGATGAGATGGTTGCCTTACCCTGGCGGCAATGATGAGATCATTCATCCATTTTCTGCACTGGATGGCAAACCTCTTCTGTGCAGCATTGGCACGGACCACCACTGGCACCACCTCCCAAACCACAGTGGTGACACTGATGGGTCTCCTGCATCTAGAGCAAGCGTAGAGGAGATTGTGACGGGCTCCAACAGTGTCCTGGAGGCGTGCCAGGGATGTGTCACTGAATCGGGGGGGTGGGTGGGGGGGGGGTGGGTGGACTGCAGCCTTCTTGCCTTTTGGGGCCATATCTTCTGTGCAGCAGTCCTGGGCTGGAAGCACTGAGAGGTGTGCACGCGGCTACACTTTACATATGATGCCCGGCATGAGGAAACAGAGAGGTGACGGTGGGCAAATTGGAGGCTGCCCACCAGCGAAACAGCGTGTTTGCCGAGAATGCATGATTAATGAGGCAGGATTGGGATGATACGGCGTGAAAGACCACCATTGCGGTCGGCGGGTCAAACGTTCTTTTTCCCGCCCACCACCGATTCTGCCCTATGACTCTGGAACAATCCCCGCTTGGATCCTGCCCCCCTGAGCAGTTGAGCAGCGTTGCATGTGTCAGCCCCATACATTAGGCACATTTTATGCTCTTTTTTTGTAATAAAATTTCAAAATTAACCTATCCAGCTCAGTACTGACTAAATATTTCCCATCCCTTCTTCTGCTGTAATAAAATAATATTTAGTGCTGGTTGAGTACAATATTTAATATGTGAGTAATTACTTCCTGAGCACTGAGTTCCAAGGGGCCAAGATAATGTAATTAGGCAAAATCTGCTTGAAGAACATTAAAGTTCCCCTCCAAGTCACTCACCACCCTGACTAGGAAATTTATTGCCGTTCCTTCACTGTCGCTGGGTCTAAATGCTGGAACTCCCTCCCTAACAGCACTGTGGGTGTACCTACACCACATGCACTGTAGCGGTTCAAGAAGGCAGCTCACCACCACCTTCTCAAGGGCAATTAGCGATTGAGCAATAAATGCTGGCCTAGCCAATGACAACCACATCCTATAAATGAATAAAAAAAACTGCAGCTCAAGATTTTGAGTGGCAAATTCTTTTAACCACCTTTGACTTGATGCAACACTGCCTGCTATCCCAGTGGCATCAAAATTTAACTAATCTGAGGGTGTAAAATAGGTGCAAGAATAAGTATGGCTGTGGCCAGGCCAGAACTGTATGAGTTACTTATTCAGGGTCATTTTTTATTAGTAGCCCTGCACCTGCCTGACAGAATCCCAGGGCTTTAGTTCATATGTTGAAATGATGCCCCTGAGCTCATTCCTGACTCTGAATGGCAATTTCATTTTCACAAGCTCGAGCCTGCAAGACATGAGCTCTTACTGATACTTCCGGCATCTGCAGCAGTCTAACCTGTGGTCCTCATGCTCATTCACCTTGGGCTGAGGCAGAATTACTAAGGGCCCAACAGGCGAGAGTTATGTTGGGGCCTCTCATTGGCATCTGTGGTTCCCCTTAATGTTTGCGGATGAATTTAATTTGGTCCTCTCTACTCCACTGTGCCCTCATTCCATACCTGGTTTAGGGTGCTAAGGAATTTAGACCTGCACTTGGACACGTAATCTCCATTATTTCACTGTTGCTGGGTCAAACTCACATATCTAACAGTACTGTGGAAGAGCCTTCATCACACCGACTGCAGAGGTTCAAGAAGAAGACCCATCACCATGACCTTCTCAGGGCATCTAGAGATGGGCAATAAGTGATGACCTAGCCAGAAACTCCAGCGTCTCGAGAACGAATGATAAAAACAATGAGGAAGCACAGCTCTATAAATGTTTTACAGATCACCCACACTTGCAGAAATGACTAGAATGTGGAATTCATGAGGGAAAGAAACTTCTGTCCACAGCTCCATCAATGAACATTATAAAGAAGTTACAGGGTGGAAATTTGACTTGAGTGATAACAGAAAATGAGCAGGACCGGATTGTCTGTCAGTCATCTGTGCTGTCCGATATTTAATTCCATTGACTGAAGAAAGAAAGACTTGCATTTCTACCTCAGGATGTCCCAAAATGCTTCACAGCCAATGAAGTATTTTTAGGTGTCATCAATGTTATTAATGTGGGAATCACATAAAAAGTAATATAATAATGACTAGATCATCTTTTTTTATTGTTGTCTGAGGAGAAAGTGTTGGTCAGGACAGTCGGACTCTCTTGCCCTTCTTCAAAATAATGCCATTGAATCTTTTACATTCACCTGAGGGGGTCAGCAGGGTCTCAGTTTAATATCTCATCTGAAAGATAGCTCCTCTAACAGTGCAGCACTCCCTCAGTACTGCACTGGAGTATCAGCTTATATTTATGAGTGCAAGTCCCTGGAGTAAGACTTGAACCCACTTTCTTCTGATTCAGAAGTAAGAGGTGCTACCCAGTGAGCCACAGAGCCAGCTACTGGGCAGGACAGTATGTGTAACAAGAGAATGATTGTGTTAGCGGCTGAGACAAATTTCTCTTTCCATGTTTCCAAATACTTACAGTCGGAAGAGCATTGCTCAACTCACCAATATCTGATCTTCCCCAGGAGTATAGCCTAACCAGCTGGTGTAGTTGCCTGGTATGTGCAGTAATTACTTTGTTTTTATTCTTTCATGGGATGTAGGCAGCACTGGCAAGGCCAGCATTTGTTGCTCATCCCTAATTGCCCTTGAACAGAATGGCTTGCTCAGCTATTTCAGAGGGCAGTTAAGAGTCAACCACATTGCTGTGGGTCTGGAGTCACATGTAGGCCAGACCAGGTAAGGATGGCAGATTTCCCTCCCCTAAAGGGGCACTAGTGAGCCAGATGGGTTTGAACAACAATCGCTGATAGTTTTGTGGGTCACCACTACTGAGGCTAGCTTTCAATTCCAGATTTATTAATTTAATTTAAATTCCACCAGCTGCTCTGGTGGGATTTGAGCCCATATCCTCAGAGCATTAACCTGGGCCTCTGAATCACTAGTCCAATGATATTATCACTATGCCACCATCTCCCCCTAAGTTGCCGAGTTAATGCAGGCAGATGCCCAGAATCCCAGGCACAACAAGGGCACAGTACAAAAGCTGGACTAGCCATTTGAGGTAGACATGGGAAGCCTGACAAATAATAGAGCACTGCCTAGCAGCAATGTTACAAAGAGTTTGACCATTTCGAATCAGAGCATCAAAGAATTAGCCTAAAAGCAAAATACTGCAGATGCTGGAAATCTGAAACAAAAACAAAAATAGCTGGAAAAACTCTGCAGGTCTGACAGCGTCTGTGGAGTGGAAGATCGAGTCCGAACGGACTCGAAACATTAACTCTGTCTTCCTCTCCACCAAAGAATTAGCCTGTGTTATTTAAAGACTGAAGAAGACTGGGCAAAATACCAGGGGCAGAATTTTCACCTCGGAGGGCGGGCGCGCATGGGAATCGTGGGAAATGACGCGCGATGATGTAGGCTGAGTGTTCCAATGCCAATGCGCAGTCGTGCGATAGTTTGGTTGGCGGGCGTGCGTGGGAATCGGCAGCGCACCCACTGACAATTAGAAGGCCTATTGAAGCCATTAAAGTATTAACTAACTTAAAATTTTTCACTGCCCATCCTACATTATGGTTGGCGGGCAGGCCAAAAGGCCAAGCGGCGGAGTGAGGTTTCCAACAGCAAATAAAAATAAAAGAAAAGATTTTACATCCCATTCATAACATGTCCCTGCTCAATGTGAGAAAGTCACATGAGCAGGGAGATGTTTTTTAATGTTTAACAATTATTTATTTGTGTTTTTCAGAACTCTTCATCTCCCTGAGGCAGCTTTGTGCCTCAGGGAGCTTTTCCAGCGCGTGCCCGTGCGCATGCGCCAAGTTCCCCAATCGGCCCGCTCGCCCTCCACCCCCACCCTCCTCTCCCCCCTCCCCCTCCACCCCCACCCTCCTCTCCCCCCTCCCTCCTACCCGCCCTCCCCCCATCACAAGCAGCACTGAGTGCTGCAGCATGTGTTTCATGCTGGGCTGGCCTTAATTGGCCCACCAGCATGAAATCGCTGTCCGGCCCCCCAATCGCGGGCTGTGGTCGGCTTCCTGACTGCCCCCCGCCGAGCCCGCCCGACAAGGGCAAAATCCTGCCCTGGATGATGTTAATAAGCTTACAGAATGGGCATGTGAATGGCAAATGAATTTCAACATTGATTAGCATGGGATGGTACGTTTTTGGTAGACGTAATAAGGAGGCCACATACTGTTTGGATAATAAGAGTCTAAATAGGGCACAGGAATTCACTCAGTGAGTCTAAGTTGCTCTGGCAACATGCACTTTTGCCTGCATGTTGTAGTCTGGAGCTATGGATATTGATGGTAGAGGCCCCAACTTTCTTTCCATCACATGGCTGACCAGGAATCTCTCCCACTCTTACCACCTGACAAGGGAAGGATTTATTCAATATAGATACTCAACCTTTGTGACCACATTATGAACTCGCCTTATTTGGCCATTAAGTCCTGCAGTGGCACTTCCAGAGCTTCTGGTTCAGAGACAAGCACACGGTCCACTGCACCACAAGATCTGTGGGGTATGGATGTGCAAATCACTGACTGTCGTGATGCAGGTTTAAAAGTCCATAAAAATGCAAACAATATACTGGGGTTTAATTGTAAAGGAATATAATTTTTAAAAAATCCATTCGCAGGATGTGGGCTTCGCTGGCTGGGCCAGCATTTATTGCCCATCCCTAGTTGCCCTTGAGAAGGTGGTGATGAACTGCCTTCTTGAACCGCTGCAGTCCATGTGGTGTAGGTACACCCACAGTGCCAGCAACAGTGAAGGAACGGCGATATAATTCCAAGTCAGGATGGTAAGTGGCTTGGAGGGGAACTTCCAGGGGGTGGTGGTGTTCCTATCTGTCTGCTGCCCTTGTCCTTCTAGATGGTAGTGGTCGTGGGTTTGGAAGGTGCTG
This sequence comes from Cetorhinus maximus, assembly GCF_964194155.1. Taxonomy (NCBI): domain Eukaryota; kingdom Metazoa; phylum Chordata; class Chondrichthyes; order Lamniformes; family Cetorhinidae; genus Cetorhinus; species Cetorhinus maximus. Next base: position 15,248,788 of record NC_135880.1, read on the forward strand.
TCTAAGGAGCCTTGGTGAATTCCTGCAGTGCATCTTGTAGATGGTACATACTGCTGCTACTGTGCATCTGTGGTGGAGGGAATGAATGTTTGTTGATGCGATGCCAATCAAGTGGGCTGCTTTGTCCTGGACGGTGTCCAGCTTCTTAAGTGTTGCTGGAGCTGCACTCACCCAGGCAAGTGGGGAGTATTCCATCACACTCCTGACTTGTGCCTTGTAGATGGTGGACAGGCTTTGGGGAGTCAGGAGGTGAGTTACTCGTCACATGATTTCTAGCCTCTGACCTGCTCTTGTAGCTACAGTATTTATATGGCTAGTCCAGTTCAGTTTCTGGTCAATGGTAACCCCCAGGATGTTGATAGTGGGGGATTCAGTGATGGTAATGCCATTGAACATCAAGGCGCGAGGGTTAGATTCTCTCTTGTTGGAGATGGTCATTGTCTGGCACTTGTATGGCGTGAATGTTAATTGCCACTTGTCAGGCTGCAAGCCTTGCTGCATTTGGACATAGACTGCTTCAGTATCTGAGGAGTCATGAATGGTGCTGAACATTGTGCAATCATCAGCAAACATCCCAACTTCTGACCTTATGATGGAAGGAAGGTCATTAATGAAGCAGCTGAGATGGTTGAGCCGAGGACACTATCCTAAGGAACTCCTGCAGTGATGCCCTGGAGCTGAGATGAGTGACCTCCAACAACTACAACCTTTGTGCAAGGTATGACTCCACCCAGTGGAGAGTTTTTCCCTTGATTCCCATTGGCTTCACGTTTACTCAGGCTCCTTGATGCCACACTCGGTCAAATGCGGCCTTGATGTCAAGGACAATCACTCTCATCTCACCTCAGGAGTTCAGCTCTTTTGTTCATGTTTGAACTTGAATTGAAAGTAGGGATGTTAAACTTGTATAGAATCTTGGTCCAATCACATGTGGGGTACTGTGCATAGTTCTGGTCTCCATATTAGAAAAATGGATATGGAAACTCTGGAGAAGGCGCAAACATAAAAATCACAATCAGGAGAGCAGAAACATGAGAACGCTGGGGTTAGGGTTGTCTACATGAGAAAGGGCTATGGGGTAACCTGATAGAGGCCTTCAAACTTATCAAGGGGTTTGATTGGGTAGAAGTGGAGATATTTCCACTCATGAGGGAGGGCAGAACAAGGGGGAGAGCTAGAGGTAGTCATAATAAGTCCAATAAAGAATTCAAGAGAAATCTGTTTGCAGGAAAGTGTTTAAATGTGGACCTCACTATACTACAAGGGGTAGTTGAAGCGAGATAAACATTTGATGGAGAAAGGAATAGAAGGATATACCCATATGGGCTGAGATGAAATAGTGTTGGAGGGGGTTGTGTGGAGCATAAGTACTGGCACAGGTCTGATGGACACAGTGTCCTTTTGCTGTACTATACTCAATGCCGTTCTGTGTGAAAAAAATGTCCACTAATCAGGATTGCTCAGTTTTGGCCTTCCGCCTCCTGGGTCCGACGCTGTGAGTTAAAGTCCCGTTCCATTTAACCTACATTGGAATCCAGTGTTGTTGGAGACGCTGTTGAACACATGTGACTTTAAATTGAGATTCTTGTCGCCTTGCCCCACTGGTGTATTCATCCCTTTGCGTGTATTGTTAATGTAGATTGGCAGCATCATTTGTCTTTTGAGTCATTATGGTCTGAAAACAATTCAAGCACTTTGCACTCTTTTGATGTGACAAGATGCCCATGCAAGAGCAAGCTTTTCTTTTCCTGTCAGCTTCACAAACAGCTCATGGGTCTTTGTGGCATGAGACTGACCTCAATTCGGAGTGCACAGCATGCTCCCACATAAACACAGCAGGGATGTTCTGTCAACGGAGATACTGGAGTTCTTGAACAAAAAGTAACTCTTATTGTACATCAGAAGGATACAACCAGCCTTCTTAGTCTCACTCGCTGAAAGTATTTTGTGAATCTTATTCACGCTGTAACTGGTTTTGGTTTGTTATTTTTCATTACCGCTAGATGCTGCACTGTTGACAGAAGTCAGTTGGTCCTCTGAACCCAGTTTTCCAATTGAATATTGCATCCACAGCTCAAGCTGTTGAACTCAAAAACACAAGAAATAGGAGGAGTAGACCGTATGACCCATCGAGCCTGCTCCACCATTCAATACTGATCTTGGGTTTCAACTCCATTTTCCTGCCCGCTCCCCATATCCCCTGATTCCTTGAGAGACCAAAAACCTGCCTATCCCAGCATTAAATGCATTCAAGGGGTAGATATTCCAAAGATTCACAACCCTTTGAAGGAAGAAATTTCTCCTCATCTCAGTCGTAAATGATCGGCCCCTTATACTACATATACGAATACGAATTAAGAGCAGGAGTAGGCCATTCAGCCCTTCAAGCCTGTCCTGCCATTCAATAAGACCGTGACTGATTTGATTGTGGCCTCAACTCCACATTCTGACTACCCCTGATAACTTGAGGCTGTGTTCGCCGTGTGAGGTGATACACTTTGGTACAAAGAACATGGAGAGACAGTGAAAACTAAAGGATACTATTCTAAAGGGTGTGCAGGAGCAGAGAGACCTGAGTGTATATGTACATTAGTCATTAAAAGTGGCAGGTGGTAGAGAGAGAGCTGTTTCCAAAGCATGCAGTATTCTAGGCTTCGTTAATAGGGGCATAGAGTATAAGAGCAGGGAGGTTTTGATGAACTTATATAAGGCACTGGTTAGACCTCAGCTGGAGTATTGTGTACAGTTCTGGGCGCCGCACTATAGGAAGGATGTGAACTCACTGGGGAGAGTACAGAAGAGCTTTACAAGAATGGTTCCAGGAAGAGATACTTCGATTATGAGGAAAGATTGGAGAAGTTGGGACTGTTTTCCTTGGAGGGGAGAAGGCTGAGAGGAGACTTGATAGAAGTTTTCAAACTCATGAGTCTGTACAGAGTAGATAGGGAGAAACTGTTCCCGCTCGTAAATGAATCAAGAAGCAGAAGTGTTTTGCAAAAGAAGCAAATGCAAGGTAAGAAAAACTTTTTCACACAGCGAGTAGTTAGGGTTTGGAATGCACTGCCTAGAAGTGTAGTGGAGGCAGGTTCAACTGAAGCATTCAAGAGGGCATTGGAGGACCATTTAAATAAAAACAACATGCAGTATTACGGGGAAAAGGCAGGAGATTGGCACAAAGTTAAGACCATAAGACCATAAGACATAGGACCAGAAATTAGGCCATTCAGCCCATCGAGTCTGCTCCGCCATTCAATCATGGCTGATAAGTTTCTTAACCCCATTCTCCCACCTTCTCCCCGTAACCTTTGATCCCCTTACCAATCAAGAACCTATCTATTTCGGTCTTAAATACACTCAATGACCTGGCCTCCACGGCCTTCTGTGGCAATAAATTCCATAGATTCACCACTCTCTGGCTAAAGAAGTTTCTCAGAAGTTAAAATGCCCAGAGAGCCGGTGCAGACACGATGGGCCAAATGGCCTCCTTCTACACCGTAACAATTCTGTGATTCTGCGATTCCTGATTCCTCAGCCAAGGGAAACAACACTTAGTGTCTACCCTGTCAAGCCACATCAGAATCATGTTATGTTTCAATGCGATCCCCTCTCATTCTTCTAAACTCCAGAGAATATAGACACAATTTACTTGGCCTCTCAACATAGGACAACCCTCTTATCCCAGGGATGAATCTAGTGAACCTTCGCCTTACTGCCTTCAATATCCTTCCTTAAATATGGGGACCATAGCTGCGCTCAATGTTCTGATCTCTGTGTTAGTTGTGTCTCAGTGGGTTGCTCTCTAACTCCTGAGTCAGAAGGTCATGGGGCCAAGCTCTCACATCAGGGATTTGAACAGGTAATTTAAGACACTTCGGTTCACTAGTGAGGAGTCGCTGCACTGTTGGCAACGATGTCTTTCGGATGAGATGTTAAATCTGATGAAAAGTCAAATTAGACTTGAAACGTTAACTCAGTTTCTCTCTCCAAAGATGCTGCCGGACCTGCTGAGTTTTTCCAGAACTTTCTGTTTTTGTCTCATGTTAAATGGAGGTCCTTTCAGCCCTCTCAAGTGAATGTAAATCATCTCATTGCGCTATTTTGAAAGAAGCGCACGGGAATTTTCCCTGGTGTCCTGGCCAATATTCTCCCCTCAACCAACCTGTTTGAGCAAATAGGGTCAACTGGTCATTATCACCAAGTGCTTGTGGGAGCTTGCTGCGATCAAATTGGCTGCCGTGTTTCCTATGTTATGACGGCGACTGCACTTTAAAAAGTGCTTCATTTGACTGCAAAGCGCATTGGAGATGCCCTGAGGTCGTGAAAGGGTGCTCAACAAATGCAAGTCTTTCTTTTCTCTACTAAAAATAAAGGCAGTGAAATGGGTCTGTGCATGAATCGGTAATCTGTTTCTCGCCGACTTCAAAGAAAATTGGGCACAGTGTAATGAGCTGCGGGTTCGTTATCAGCCCATGTTGCGCTGCTGGCATGGACGTCTTAGAAATCCCAAGAGATTTTTAAAAGATATTCAGATAATGCAATCAACTGATATCTGCATTTCCACGGTTGACCCAGTTCAGCACAGAAAGGAACAATGTGATTGAGGAACACCAGCTTATATTTCACCTCTTTTCTATTTTTCCTTAGTTCTGTTGAAGAGTCATAAGGACTGGAAATGTTAACTGTGCTCCTCTCTGCTGTCAGATCTGCTGAGTTTTTCCAGCTATTTTTATTTTTGTTTTGGATTTCCAACATCCACAATTTTTTTGATTTTATCTTAATGTTTGAGGAACGTTAGCGTGCTAGCGTTAGGTGTCCGCCGCGGCTCAGTGGGGAGCACTCCCGCTTCTGAGTCAGAATGTTGTGGGTTTGATTCCCAATCGTGAGCGTAAATATCTAGGCTGACCCTGCAGTGCAGTGCTGAACGAGTGCTGCACTGTTGGAGGTGCCAGTTTTTGGATGAGACCTTAAACTGTGGTCCCACCCTCCCAGTCAGGTGGATATAGAAGATCCCACGGCACTATTTTGAAGAAGGGCAGGGGAGCTCTCTGTGGACTTCTGGCCAATGGAGGATTTATCCCTCAAATAATCACTTATCTCTCAATAAACATCACCTAAAAATAAACAGATTATCTGGTCATTCTCTCTTGTTCTTTGTGGGACTTTACGACAGTGACTACACTTCAAGAAACATTTCATTGGCTGTAAGGCTGTTTTGGCTGCCCTGAGATCCCATAAGGTGCTATAGTTCTTCTTTGATGAAAAAAGACCAAGTGCCCTCGAGTCAGCCTTCTGCCATCTGGGCAGTCACATGGTTGTAGGCAGCTGCTGCATTAGGAATATAATAAAAGAGCCATTACATTGTGGAAGCTTTTTATGGATACAGGGAAAAGCTAAGCCTACAATTACCATTTAACATTATTATTACTATTTAACGTTATTTATAAGGCTAACATTGGCTAGCTTCTGCAAATGAGTTAAAAGAGAATCTTTATGCTGTGTACATGGTTTTGTGCTAATATTAGAAAAGTGACTGGTAAAGGCCAGGCAACAACTGTTTTGTTTTTCTCCCAGTTTGTGACCTTTCTGATTATAAATATCGTGTAAAGTTGTTTGCTTAAAACTCAAAGTGAGGTCAAAAGGTAATGTCTTAATTTAAGGCACCTAATGATTGCTCTTTGTTTAGAATATCATTGAATAAGTAGAAATTCAGCAGTTTTTAATCACCCTTACACAATGGTTGCTTGGTGGAACTGGGGACTGATGGGGGAGGTGCTGAAGCGAGCAGATCTAGGAGGAGGTTGGCCAAACTTGCTGTCGGGACCTTCCTGCTCTAGGGAAGGTTGCCGGGGGTGAAAATGAGCCAATCATCGACCGTCGCTATCAGAGAAAGGAGCCAACCGTGGACTGTTGCTATCAGAAAGGAGCCAATCAGCAAGTGTGTATATGGCAGGGTAGGAAGCAGAGGCCTTTATAAGCACGGTGTTCGTTAAGCTCGAGGCCGTCGCTGCAGCTGGACGAGGAAGTGGGATAGCCTGGTCAGCAATCTGAACAGAGAGCGGACAAGGACCATCCGATCCTGTCTGTTTCTCGGGGAAGCCAAGCAACTAAAGAAAGCATGGGGTGTGTAGTCTCAGGTATAAGTATTATTGAACTGTCTGTAACAGAAATTGAATAATAGAGTGCAGTTGTTTTGGGTGAAGTCTCGGTTTTGGGTCATTGATACCCAGAGTAAACCTCCAAACCCAGGCGGTAGGAATAGCCTACATGATACAATGATTATTGAGTTGTTAACTTATCACAGTAATCAATCTCTACCGACGAGTCTACAATAGACCCAGGCATGAAGCAAGGAAAACCCCCAGTAATGGAAAGTTTTGCAAACCTTAGATCAAAAGTCAACAATTTCTGCTACACTCACCACACGTTATATCTCAAATTATTTATACACTCTATCCTTAAATGTTATTTTCTGAAAGAGAAATGTCTAACTTAAATTTGAATTGATCACTATTAACTGTTCCCCCTGTCTGCCTCAGAAACCAAGGGCACTCCTAAAGGCCTTGTTATTCTATGTTATTCGATGTTGCTTTCCATGATACATAATTATGTACTAGTGAATCTCTCAAAGCATTCATTATGCTTAAGGACTTCCTATTCCTCCTGCCGACATGTTAGGGACTGACATGTGCTTTGTCCCACCTCAGTTGAGGTCACCCGGATTAGCAGGTTCAGGTCTTCATCTGGTGCCTGACCTGCCACTTGGCAAAAGTCTACTCTTAGAATCTGGGGCAAAAACCAGCCTGTGAGGTAGGGTTGCCAACCTTCCCAGAATGGCCGGGGGGCAACCATAATTGCCCCCGTCTCCCAGCAGCTACTACATGTAGTCTGGGAGATTTTAAAATGATAGGATCCCCCATTAATCGTTTGACACCCGTTGTAAGGAATTGGGGCCTTTAATAAACTGGCATTTTCTGCGTAATATAGAACTTCTACGGGATTCGCTTAAACAGCATTGATTCTCTCTCTGGAAAGGCAATTTCTAAACGCGCCAACGTCTAAACAGTCCTTGGGAACATCAGGGTCACTTGGTTCAGGCTGCCTTGTTGGCATTCCTAAGTTGGTAGGATGGTGTCTTGTGCAACCGCTTATCAATGCAAGTGTTTAGAAAGGGCCAGGATATGACCCTCAGGAAGATGCAAATTAAAAGACTGACCTCCAGCAGGGTGGCAAACACGGGGGGGGGGGTGGGGGGGGTGGTGGTAACCACCCTGATGTTTTGGGTACCTGGTCCTGTATCTATTAGTCAGAAGAGTTTGAATAGATGATTGACACTGGGTAAGCTACCAGCCCCCAAGAAAAGGTATATTAACAAGTGCTCAGGGACAGGGGCTGGGTGCTGATGAGGTGGCAGTGCTCGCCAGGCAGCTGCCTTCTTCAGATGGAAGAGGAAGAAGAGAAGGAGGTGGGGGTGGGCGGGGGGAACTGAGGGAAGAGTTGCCTGACACTTTGACTGGAGAGCAGGATGCTGTTACCACAACCTACTGAGGTCAACGCATTCTTTGTGCCAACCGTCCATTCGTCCTCTGGGATGAGTAAATCGCTCTCAACTCTCCTGGTCATATACTTTTTCAGTTTAATTAGTTAATGCATCATAACTAAACTGGTGCTTCTTAATAAACTTAATAAACCATCTTAAAATTGCTTACGAATAGTTGACTGCCTATCTTAGGTACCTGTGGCCCCGAATCCAAAAATTTTACACCGTGCTGGCAGTTACAGACTCCACTTCACTGAACGGTATTTAACGGGCAGGTTAGGCAGCACTCCTGCACAGACGCAGCCTGCGTGATGACATAGCACGTTACATCGCAGCTGCGTATTTGTACTGAACTGATGGACGTCACCGTGTGCTGCCCTGCCTGTGTTTTTTTTTCCTGCTGGCACTGAATAGAGTGCAGTGTGAGCTGGCATGGGAATCCACGCTTCTGTAGGAAGCAGACGCAGGGCACGAGGCCATGGTCCCGGGAATGCAGCATGCAAGTCTATTAATGTAACCCATCAGAAGGGAGCAGGCCAGTGCCGCCGCTGGCCGGAGTGTGGAGCCTGAGGTGGCTGTTTGTCAGTGCCCGGTGTTGGCGTCCAGGGCTTTGGGCTTTGCACTCCCCCACCCTGACAGGCTCACCCACACAGACCATGCTGATGGGATTCTGTGACATCACTTCCTCTGACGTCTGCTGGAATATGCCCAGCTGGAGTTGGCAACCCCACTGTGAGACCCACTGTTGTGGAAGTGGAGCCAGTCGGTGGGTCTTCTGATTGCTGTTTAAAAGGGATAGCCACCTCCCTCGCCCCCTTCCTCTACCTTTCCTCATCTCCTCCCTCCCTCTGTCTCCAAACTCACCAGCCAATGGCAACCCCACCTTTCACTTCTCAAAATCTTTGTGAACCTCTATTAAATCACCCTCAATCCGCGCTCTTACGTTGAGAAAATCCCCCCTGAGCCTGCTTTCAGAACTCTCCTCCCATTATCATGTACCTTTGCCACTGTGCAAGAAATGGGCATCTTTGATGCTTGAAGCCATGGCTAAAGTCAACCTCATCCCTCTATAGTGTCAGACTGCTCACTTGTCTGATTGTGAAATCCTTTGCCATAGGGAGTGGTTGAGGCATTGCACCTGGAGAAGAGGAAGAGGCAGAACAATGAGGAGAAAGCACGGCTCCTGAGTTATTCAATCATGGCCTTCAAAAGGGAGTTGGATAATTATCTGAAGGGAAAAGTATTTGCAGGGCTATGGGGAAAAGACAAGGGAATGGGACTGGCTGAGTAGCTCTTACACAGAGCTAGCATGGGTGCGATAGGCCAAATGATCACCTTCAATGCAGCAACCATTCTACGATTCTGTATTTATAATGCTCTAGTAAAGAGCCGACACAGAAACAATGGGTAGAATAGCCTCATTCTTTTAAATGTCTGCGATGTTACGGTTCCCTCAATAGCAAAGCGGGTGATTACTTGAAAGAAAGATACTTTGCTTACATTTTTTTTTTGTCTTTTTCCTGGTTGTGTTCTCATTGATCTGTTATGGAAGTAAAACAGCTGATGCTCCAGGATCCATTTTATTTGATTTCATTACGCCTGGGTTTACGATTGCACTGATGAAAGCATTAATCTCAATTAAGCCAATAATAAATGTCTAGCTAGGTAGCCTGCACGCTACAGACAAATTAGTTCGGTTCCAAACATTGATGTAAAGTATACTCACTTTCTGTCCCCAAAGGAACACCAGAGAATTGGGAACTCCCTCGAATGGCAAAGATAGAATATTATTTAGAAAGTGCCCGTAGAGACAAGGAAGGATTTAATTTCTCTGTTGCAGGTTGTAATTTGTATCAAGGTTCATTTGTATTGTAATGCATGATAGATTTAACGGCCTGTGTTTTACACAAGACAAAGCATTGGATCACTACCTTAGTAAATGAAGTTATGCTTTCAAAACAATGTCTTTGTAACTTAATTACTCTTGGATCTCTCAGCATTTACCAGATGCACGGTACCCATTCTTGGATCTGCCATGCCAATGACCTACAAAAAGTCAGGGCAAAGAAAATCCCCCACAAATTGTCCCAGTGACATTGTTGGTGTGGGTAATGTGCAACTTCTGGAACTCCAACTACTGGTAGTGGTGAGGGGCTGCGGGCGTGACAATGTGTTACAGGAAGGTGATGCCCAATGAAGGAGTGCCAGTACATATATGGCGGATTTAATATATTGGCTAAATCTTTTGGTATCCGGATCGTCGGAGATGGGACGTAATTTTTAAAAATTCAGTGATTCGCAAATGGAAATTCAAGCTCGCCCCGGGAGCCAGCACAGAATTGTTTTCAGGACTCAGCTCTGCAATCGGCAGACTGAAGCGGAGGTGTCATACTTGATCAACATGGAGACAACCCACTCGCTCAACCCACTCAGTAACGTTGTGCTATAACAGGAACCTGCAGATTTAGTTTAGCACCTAACTGCTGTTTGCATGTCATTTTTGTGGAGCAGAGTATATGTGGGCTCCTCACACCTACTTCCATTGAAGGTGTGGAGTGTGTTGGCTGACACACAACAGAATGTTTTAGAGACTGGATGAGTGGGTGCAGACATTCTCAATGGCTGCACTGAGGTCCTGGTGGAGGAGGTCCAGAAGAGAGGTGTCCTGTACCTGCGAGCAGGGAGGAGTCCACCTCGCCCTTCAGTCTCTCCCTCTCAAATACTGCCTTTCTACTGGTGCTTCCTACAATGATAGTGATAGAGTGGCACAACATCCATTCCTTTTAGGTGAAGTTCTGAAGAAAATTTCTGGAATAAATGTTGATAATGCTGGTGAAGTCTTGACAAAGTGTCATAGAAAGTCTCCTGATGTGTTTTAAAGTTCCACTTCACTAGCAGTGAGTGAACAGTAAAAGGCGATATCCCTTTAAGTCACACTCAAAATCCTCAGCCACGACTTGTCAACTCCCAATCAGCCAGTCACTATTAGGATAGCACGTTAGATCAAATGCTAGCCAGCAAGGTGCCATGCAGTCTTGTTAAGGAGTGCAAGCAGGCAATTAAATGGAAATTAGATGTTTAACGATCCCTTTCTTAGCTCTGGTTCAAACTCTTAGATGGTGTCTTGAACTAATATTGGGCTAAACTGGGCTTTCAGCTCAAGGTCCCAACATGGCCACCTTGGAGGCCCACTCAAAAATTTCACCTACTGTGCCCACCACAGCCACCCCCCAGCCTCCACCCCATACCACCCCCCGCCCCACCCCCACTGACCCAGGTAACTAACATGACAGTGGCCAGGCAATGCCAGCTGAAACAGTTCATCTGTCTTGAGAAATCGGTAAGCACAAGTCAGGACTGTGATGGAACACTCCCCACTTGCCTGGGTGAGTGCCGCTCTAACAACACTCAACCATCCACCACCCAAGTAAACAAGAGGCGTGAGGGATCAAGCTTGTGAAGAAGTAGTAATTTAAGGTGTAGAGTCAAGACAGGACAAGAAAATAGTAATATGAGAAATGAGAGTCAGAAAATGTCAGGCAGGGACAGAGAGAAAAAACCTAAGAATACACATCAACATTCAAGATTAGATATCACAAAGGGAACAAGAAAACAAAACTTAAGGCTGTCTATCTGAATGCATGAAGAATTCATAACAAAGTAAATGAATTGATGGTCCAAATTGAAGTAAATAAATATGATCTGACAGCAATTACGGAGAGGTGTAGCGCAAAGTATTCAAGAGAAAATATTGTGTGCTTGTGATAAAGGGACGGACGGCAGTGATCATGGGTGATTTTAATCTACATATAAACTGGAATAATCAGATTGGCAGCAGTAGCCTGGATGAGGAGTTCTTAGAATGCTTTGTGCAGCATGTTCCGGAACCAGCCAGAGAGCAGGTCATATTAGACTTGGTATTGTGTAATGTGACAGGATTAATTAATGCCCTCAGAGTAAAGGCACTCTTAGCCAGCAGCGACTACAGTATGATTGAATTTTATATCCAGTTTGAAAAGGAGAAGAGCGGGTCTAGTATCTTAAAGTTAAATAAGGGCAACTATGTGGGGATGAAAGCTGAGCTAGCTAAAGTGAACTGGGAAGCTAGACTAAAGGATAGAGCAACAGAGAATAAGTGGCAGACATTTAAGGGGATATTTCAGAGTATTCAGAATAAGTACATTCCTATTATAAAGAAAAATTATAAGGGGAGGACCCATCATCTGTGGTTAACTAAAGAAGTTAAGGAAAGCTTAAGGAACTTAAGGAAAAAGCATACAACTCCACAAAGATGAGTGGCAGGACAGATGGTTGGTCAGAATATAAAGAACAGCAGAGAATGACTAAAAGGTTAGCCAGGAGAAAGAAATTAGAGTATGAGAGGAAGCTAGCTAGAAATGTAAACATGGATAGCAAATGTTTCTACAGGTATTTAAAAAGGAAAAGAGTAAGTAAAGTGAGTGTTGGTCCTCTAGAGAGTGACAGGGGGGAGTTAATAGTAGATAATAAGGAAATGGTGGAAGAAATGAACAAATATTTTGCTTCTGTGTTCACAATAGAGGATACAAAAAACCTTCCAGTAATAGCAGCAAATCAGGAGGTGAAAAGGAGAGAGGAACTTGGTGAAATTGAAATCACTAGGGAGACGATACTGAGCATGTTGATGGAGCTGCAGGCTGGCAACTTTTTTAAAAATTCATTCCCGGGATGTGGGCTTCGCTGGCTGGGCCAGCATTTATTGCCCATCCCTAGTTGCCCTTGAGAAGGTGGTGGTGAGCTGACTTCTTGAACCGCTGCAGTCCATGTGTTGTAGGTATACCCACAGTGCTGTTAGGAAGGGAGTTCCAGGATTTTGACCCAGCAAACAGTGAAAGAGCAGTGATATATTTCCAAGTCAGCCCTTGTCTGTCCTGAATGGTGTCCAGCTTCTTCAGAGTTGTAGGAGCTGCACTCACCCAGGCAAGTGGGGACTATTCCATCACATTCCTGACTTGTGCCTTGTAGATGGTGGACAGGCTTTGAGGAGTCAGGAGGTGAGTTACTTGTTGCAAGATTCCTAGCCTCTGACTTGCTCTTGTAACCACAGTATTTATATGGCTAGTCCAGTTCAGTTTCTGGTAACCCCAGGATGTTGATAGAGGGAGATTCAGAGATGGTAATGTCATTGAACATCACGAGGCGATGGTTGGATTTTCTCTTTTGGAGATGGTCATTGCCTGGCACTTGTGTGGCGCAAATGTTATTTGCCGCTTGTCAGCCCAAGCCTGGATATTGTCCAGGCCTTGATGTATTTGGGCTGCTTCAGTATCTGAGGAGTCACAAATGGTGCTGAACATTGTGCAATCATCAGCGAACATCCCCCCTTCTAACCTTATGATGGAAGGAAGGTCATTGATGAAGCAGCTGAAGATGGTTGGACCGAGGCCACTACCCTGAGGAGCTCCTGCAGTGATGTCCTGGAGCTGGGAGGACTGACTTCCAACAACCACGACCATCTTCCTTTGTGCTGGTCTTCAGGTCCCGATGGACTACACCGTAGGGCCTTAAAAGAGGTGGCTAATGAGGTAGTCAGTGCGCTGGTGTTAATTTTACAAAATTCGCTGGATTCCGAAAAGGTTCCATCAGACTGGAAAGCAGTAAATATAACCCCTCTATTCGAGAAGGGAGGGAGGCAGAAATCAGGAAACTATAGGCCAGTTAGCTTGACATCTGTCATGGGGAAGTTGTTAGAATCGATCATTAAGGAGGTTATAGCTGGACACTTAGAAGAGCTCAAGACAATTGGGAAGAGTCAGCGTGGTTTTGTGAAAGGGAAATCGTGTTTAACCAATTTATAGGATTTTTTTGAAGAAGTAACGTGCAATAGACAAAGGGGAGTCCCACAGGGTCCTGTGCTGGGGCCTCAACTTTTTATGATTTACATCAATAACTTAGATGAGGGGAATGAAGACATGGTAGCTAAATTTGCAGATGACATAAAGATAGGTAGGAAAGTATGTTGTGAAGAGGACATGAGGAGGTTGCAGATGGATATAGATAGGTTGAGTAAGTGGGCAAGGATCTGGCAAAATGGAGTTTAATGTGGGAAAATGTGATGTTGTTCACTTTGACAGGAAGAACAAAAAAGCAGAATATTACTTAAATGGAGAACGGCTGCATAATTATGAGGTGCAGAGGGATCTAGGTGTTCTAGTACATGAGTCACAAAAAGTTAGTATGCAGAAACAGCAAGTAATTAAGAAGGTTAATGGAGTAGATGGGAATGTGGCAATCAAAAACACAAGAAGACCAGCCATGATCCTATTGAATGGCGGAGCAGGCTCGGGAGGCTGAATGGTCTACTCTTGTTCCTATTTCTTATGTTCTCATGTTCTTATTACAAAGCAGCCTGCCTAATTGGCACCCCTTCCACAAACATCCACTCCCTCCACCACCAACGCACAGTGTACCATTTATAAGATGCACTGCAACAACTCACCAAGACTCCTTCGACAGCACCTTCCAAACCTGCGGCCTCTACCACCTAGAAGGACAAGGGCAGCAGATAGATGGGAACACCACCACCTGGAAGTTCCCCTCCAAGCCACACACCATCCTGACTTGGAAATATATCGCTGTTCCTTCATTGTCGCTGGGTCAAAATCCTGGAACTCCCTCCCTAACAGCACTGTGGGTGTACCTACACCACATGGGCTGCAGTGGTTCATGAAGGCAGCTCACCCCCACCTTCTCAAGGGCAACTAGGGATGGGCAATAAATGCTGGCCCAGCCAGCGACGCCCGCTCCCCTTGAACGAATGAGAAAGAAGGTGCTCCGTTTAAAACTTACATTTTATTGGTAGATAAAATAGGTTTTCAAGTGGTGTTGGTGGGGAGGAGGGGGAAGTGTGGACATGATAAAAAGGCTGCATTAACTCAGCAGCCATTGCAGCTAGTAGTATGTTGATGATCTGAGAGGTGATAACCATCAAGAAAGAGTGAACAGGCTTGGCCACTTTTGTACCGAAAGGAGAAGCCTGAGAGTGACCTGATAGGCATCTTTAAAATGATGAAAGGGTGGATGTGGAGAAGAGGGTGGGGGAGACCAAAACTAGTGGCAATCGACATATGATAGTCACCAATAAATCTAGTAAAGAATTCAGTGTAAACTTCTTTATGCAGAGAGGACCGAGGAGGCAGTCTGCAGAGGAGATGAGGCCAGATGGAGATGTGAGGGTGTGTGTGGGAGAGTGAGTGGTGATGTCCCTTGAGCTGGCAGTGAGTGAGATGCCAGTGAGTGTGTGATGGGCTTGTGAGTGTGTGTTTGGAGTGATGAGATGGTTGACTTATCCTGGCGGCACAGGTGAGATCATTCATCCTCTTTCTGCATTGGATGGCCAACCTCTTCGGCTTCCACCGCCTCCCAAGCTGGAGAGGTGAGGTTGCTGGACCTCCTGTGGCCTGAGCGGGGGTGGAGGACATCACGACGAGCCTCCAAAAGGCATTCCGGTGACTGGTCACTGAACTCTTCTTGGCTTTCAGGGTCATGTCTTCACTGGAACAGTCCTGGACTGCAAGTATTGAGAACTGAGTGCATGGCTGCAGTTTAGATATGACCCCCGGAGTGAGGAAATGGTGAAGTAAGGGTGTGGCAGGTGATTCAGAGGCCGCCCACCAGCGGAACGGCATGTTCCCTGTGGCTGTATAATTAATGAGGCAGGAAGCCAATGATATGTGGCAAAAAACCTTCCATTGCGGCCAACAGGTAAAACATTGTTTTTCACATACGCTACCACACTTAGTGCAAATCTGGGACGATTCAACCTGTGGTTTGGCCACATAATGAATGCACATTCCTTGGCCATCAAGTCTCAGGGTGGGACTCAAAACCAGAGCTTTTGGCTCAGAGACAGGGATGCTACTCAGTGCGCCACAAAGCCTCCCTTGCTTAAATGATAAAAACAGAAAATGCTGGAAAAACTCCTCTGAAGAAGAGTCATACGGACTCGAAATGTTAACTCTGTTTCTCTGTTCATACGGGCTCGAAACGTTAACTCTGTTTCTCCGTCCATAGGTGCTGCCAGACCTGCTGAGTTCTTCCAGCATTTTCTGTTTTTATTTCAGATTTCCAGCATCTGCAGTATTTTGCTTTTACCTCCCTTGTTTTCCTTAGGCATCAATAATCTATCAGCCTCAGTGTTACTTAACAGCTGAGCATCCTCAGCCCTCAGGGATAGAAAATTGCAAAGATTCATAACCCTCTGAGCGGAGAAATTTCTCCTCCTCTCAGGCCTAAATAGCCAACCCCTGACCCTGAGATTATGACTGCTTGCTCTAGACTTTCCAGCCAAGGGAAGCTGCCTATTCACATCTACCCTGACAAATCACATACAGGTGATTGAGAAAGCATTTGCAGAATGTTATAAGTAGGGGTTGTAAGAAAACACTGATTCAGAAGATCAGGCTAGATAGCTAGGGAAAGTTCAAAAAAGTCATTAGGGATAGAGGAATGGTATTCTGATATCGTAGGACCGAGAGCCTAGGAGCGGAGAGCAGTGAGGATTAGCACGAGGAAAACTCAGCAAGTGTAAAAGAATTGGTAAAAGCACAAAGCAAGCATGAAATTGGAATTACTAAACTGATGAAGAAACATACCTTACAAACAAAAAATCAAGCTCATCTGGAGGGCAGGAATAAACCAGGCCACTGGTTACACGGACAGGTTTTCAGATTAGTGAAGATGGGAGGAGAGCCAACAGATAACCAAGTTCTTCAGTTCATGAAGCAAAGTGAATGTTCCAGAAGAGTCAGGCTGGAAGATGTAACAGATAGTGAAATTGGATTCAAGTAAATAAAACACCCATGTCATGTAATGCTCAATTTGAAAGATAGGTGAAGGAAGAAAGGTTTGTATTTGTATAGCACCTTTCACAACTTCTGAACATTCCAAAAAGCTTCACAGCCAACATAGCACTCACAATGTGTTGTCACTGTTTTGATGAAGGAAAACCAGCACCCAATTTGTGCACAGCAAGCTCCCACAAACAGTACATAGGAATATTGGAGCATAGGACTTCGGAGCAGGAATAGGCCATTTGGCCCTTTGACCCTGCTCCGCCATTCAATAAGATCATGACTGATCTGATTGTGGTCTCATCTCTACTTTGCTGTCTGCCCCCATAACCCTTCACTCCCTTGTCTATCAAAAATCTATCTAACTCAGCCTTGAAGAAATTTAATGACCCTACCTCCACTCTCTTTCTGGGGAAGAAATTCCACACTTTAATGACCCTCTGAGAGAGAAAACAATTACTTCTCATCTCTGTCTCAAAAGGGAGATCTCTTATTTTTAAACCATGTCCCCTAGTTTCAGTTTCCCCCACAAGTGGAAACATTCTCTGGGTATCCACCCTATTCAGTCCCCTCAAGATCTCACATGTTTCAATAAGATGACCTCTCATTCTTCTAAAGTCCAATGGGTATAGGCCTGACCTGTTTAACCTTTCTTCATAAAATAAGCCCTACATCTCAGGAATGAGTTGAGTGAACCTTCTCTGAACTGCTTCTAAATAAGGAACACAGTACTCCAGATGTGGTCTCGCCAAGGCCCTGTACAGCTGTAGTAAAATTTCTCCACTTTTGTATCCCTTTCCTCTTGCAATAAATGACAACATTCCATCTACCTTCCCAATCACTTACCGCACCTACATACTAACTTTATATGATTCATCTACCAGGACACCTAGATCCCTCTTTACCACCAAGTTCTGCAATCTCACTCCATGAAATTGTACACTGCTTATGCATTCCTCCTGCCATAATGAACAAGTTCACATTTTCCAATATTATACTCCGATCTGCCAAATTTTTGTCCACTCACTTAACTTGTCCATATCCCTTTGCAGACTCTCAACCTCCTCTTGACAACTTACTTTCCAATTACCTTGGTGTCACTTGGCAAATTTAGCTACCATACATTTGGTTCCTTTATCCAAGTCATTGAGATAGATTGTAAATAGTTGAGGACCTAGCACTGATCCCTGTGATGCTCCACTAGTTATAGCTTGCTGACCCAAAAAGACCCACTTAACCCCACTTCCTGTCTCCTGTTATCCTATCCCCTACACCATGTACTTGTATTTTGCATGGCAACCTTTGATGTGGCACTTTATTAAATGCCTTATGGAAATCCAAGCACACCACATCTACCAGTTCCCCTTTATCCACCTTGAACATTACTTCACATAAAAACTCTAACAGATTAGTTAAACATGATTTCCCTTTCACAAAGTTGTCCAAAAAACCCGTTCAACACCTCTTCCATTTCCTTGTTTTCCATTATCAATTATCTAGACTCACTCTCGAGGACGAACACTAACTTTAGTTACTCTTTTCCTATTCAAGTACTTGTAGAGCTCTTATTATCTGTTTTTATATTATGAGCCAGCTTTCTCTCATACTCTGCTTTCTGCCTCTTTATTATCTTTTTAGCCACTCTTTGCTGGTTCTTAAAGTCTGTCCAAACCTCTGACCTACCACTAACCACTGCAGATTTGTACAGTGTTTCTTTTAATTTGATACTACCCTTGACTTCCTTATTTAGCCACAGATGATGTATCCTTCTCAAAGAGTTGTTCTCACCAGGATAAATCTTTGCTGATAGTTATTGAATATCTCCTTAAAAATCTGCCACTGCAACTCTAATGTGCTACCCTTTAACTTTGATTCCCAGTTCATCTTAGCCAGCTCTGCTTTCATACTCTCAAAGTTAGCTTTCTTTAGGTTGAACACTTCTCGTTTTCAAACTGAACATGAAATCCTATCATGTTGTGAGCACTATTACTTAGAGGCTCCTTCACCATGAGGTGATTGATTAATCCTGTCCCATTGCACATTACCAGATCTGGGATTGCCTGCTCTAAGAAATTTTCCCAAAGATGAACTCGTTTTCCAGGCTCCCTTTGCCAATCTGCTTCTCCTAATCTACATGTAGATTAAAGTTATTCATGATTACTGCAGTAGCTTTCTTACATGCCTCACTTATTCCTTCCTGTATGCTCTGTCCCACAGCGTAATTCCTGTTAGAGGGCCTACAAACTACTCCCATAAGTGACCTCTTATCTTTACTATTCCTTACTTCTACCCAAATTGATTCTACATCCTGATCTTTCACACTAAGGTCATCTCTAAGTACTGAACAAATGCCATCCTTAATTAACAGAGTTACCCTGCCACCTTTTCCTAGCTTCCTGTCATTCAGATATGTCAAATACCCTTCAACATTTAGGTCCCAGCCTTGGTTAACTTTCAACCATGTGTATGAAATGCCTATTAGATCAAACATATTTATCTTTCTCTCTGCTAACAATTCATCCCTTTTGTTACAAATGCTGCGTTCATTCAGTTACATGGTCTTAGGCTCTGTTTCTTTTTTTAACATTTTTGCAAACTACATAGTAATGTAACATGATAATGAACAGACAATCAGTTTTCTAATGGGGTTTATATAGGATTACATAAGATACAGCACAGAAACAAGACATTCACCCTGTCCAACCAATCCATGTTCCTGTTTATGCTCCATTTGAGCCTCCTCCCATCTTTCCTCATCTAAATCTACCATTGTACCTGTCTATTCCTTTCTCCCTCATATGCTTGTCTAGCCCTCTCTTGATACATCTGTACTATTCACTTCAGCCACTCCCTGAGGTAGCAAGTTTCATGTTCTTACTTCAGGTAAAAAAGTTCCTTTCAAATTCCTTATTGAATTCCTTGGTGGCCATCTTATATTGTTGATCTCTCATTACTCCACAGGAGGAAACATAGGATCATAGGGCTGAATTTTTCCGTTGGCGAGCAGGGGGCGGGGCCCACTCACCAACGTGAAAAATGACACAGGATGACATTGGGGGCAACCCCCGACTTAACTTAAATCTTCAGGAAGGCGGGGGCACAGCGCGATCAGCTGTCCGCCCGCCGACCTGTCAATGGCCAATTGAGGCCATTGACAGGATAATTAAAACAATTAAAGGACCTGCTTGTCCAACCTTAAGGCTGGCGAGCAGGCCAGGAGCCCAGCGAGCTTCTGATAATACATGAAACCTCATTCACCAGCGGGATGGGGTTTCATGTAGGGTTTAAAAAAGTTTATTAAAGTTTCAGTGAAATTTATTAACATGGCCCATCTCGTGTGACATTGTCACATGAGAGGGACATGTTAAAGATTTTTTTATTTTTCTATTTTTAAAGTTTATACAGCTGTCAGCGATCTCCCTGAGGCTGCACTTTGCCTCAGGGAGATGTGCGCTCTTTCGTGCACGTGCGCGAAAGAGTGCACTCTTGCTTTTGGGGAATCCACCCCCACCCCCACAGGGAGCGCATAGTGCTTCCTGCTGGGTGTCACGCCGGGCGGGCCTTAATTGGCCCGCCCACTTAAAATGGCGGCGGGGCCCGCTTATCCGGCTGGTATTGGCTCCCCGCCCACCGGAGATTGGGTTGGGCCCGCCCGCCTGGCAGGCAGAAAATTCTACCCATAGAGTCGTGGGGCTGAAGAGAAGGGAATTTGGCGAGTACCCTGGCCAAAGCTCTTGTTAAAATTGTTCCTGTGCCTTTGGAAAATCCTCCAAAGCTGGTGGCAAGAAAGGCGGTCCAACAGCAGCATCCTCTCCCAAGCTAACATGCCCAGCATCGATTCACTAATTGTTCAAAACCCACTCCGTTGGATGGAAAGTGTCACTTGTCTACCTAACACCAGGCTTCCAAAACAACTGCTCAGAACTTAGTGGTGGCAGGAGACGCCCAGGAGGACAGTAGAATTGCTTTAGGGATGTTCTCAAACATCCCTGACGAGGTCAAACATTATGGGCAACCCTAGCTTGTGAGCGACTAAAATGGAGAAGGCTCATTCAGGGAGGCACTGAACACATCGAGAGGCTGTGTCGGGAATGTGCAGAGGTGAAGCTGAGGCATCAGAGAGAGAGCACAAACCTCCAAATACCTCATCTACCCAACCCTTCAAGCATCACCCACCCCGCATGTGGCAGGGTCAGCTGATCGCGCATTGGACTTACCAGCCACCTCAGAACCCATCAAACTAGAGTGGAGGCAAGTCGTTGTCGATTCCGAGGGATTACTCCAGAGGAGTTTGGAGGGTCTTGTGGTGCAGGAAATGACTACCCGTCTTTGATGCTGTGAGAGCAGCCACTGCATTTTGAATTATTTCATTGTTTGCAAGATACCTTGAGACATCTCTGCGATGAGTGAAGAGGTGCTATGTAAATGCAGGTTATAATGATCACATCCTTTGAACAGCATCATAATGGCCCCAATTTTATTGCCCTGTTAATTAGACTTAATCTCTCCCCCTTCTGCTCGAAAAGATTTTGCTCTGTACTTGTTGAGAGTGCGAGCTGATCTTGATGGTGTGAGGGCAATGGGCATCAGAGGAACTATGGGGAATGATGATGAATTTGAGTCAAGTTAGCTATAGAATAAAAAATAAATAGAGAGACAAAAGATTGGATTAAGAAAGAGAGAGAAAGGAAAAACAAAACTTAAATAAACACCCTTAGGGTTGAGATGCCACCATTTAAATTGCTCCCTTTCTGAGCTTGAGAGTCTGAGTGCCATTGCAGGAACATTACTCTTGTCATTGCAAAGGGCAAGTTATAGTGTAGTAATCTGTTGTGTAACATACCTTTAAGACAAATGCTGTAATGGAAGATCACATGATCTTGGTATCCAATAGCAGAGTAGCGTGGGCTACCTCTGTAGTCAGTAGTCTTGAGCTAGAGTCTGAAGTGTAAAGACAGGGTTTTGAGTTGTAAGCACACAAGTGTAGCTTCTGAGTTACTTTTGTAAATAAACAGAATGTGTTTCTTAGAACACTTAGACCTACTGATCTTCTCTGCCTATAGTACCAACTCAGTTACCCCGAAACAAGCCTGTAACAAGGATCCTTAAGTTCCAACAAACCAGGGTACAGGATCCAATAAACTGACGATGAGAGTAAAAAGAAAAGAAAAGACGCGAAAGGACAAGGGAAAGCAAGAGAACCGAAATCAGGCCGTACCTCGCACAGTAATTGTCAGTAGAGAAAAATTTCTGTCCAGATCGTCGAAACAATCCCCTCAGCGCATGCCACAATTTGGAAGAGTTGAACCTTTCGATCCAGCCTCAGACGATTGGTCTCGTTATGCTGAACGCCTTGCGTTCTTCTTCCATGTGAACAACATTGCGGGGGAGGAGAAGAAGCGTGTCATCCTCCTATCCACGTGTGGGAGTAAGACATGTGGATTCATTCAAAATTTGTTGGCACCCAGAGCCCCAAATTCAAAAAGTTTTGATGACTTAGTGAACCTCGTAAAGTATCACTACCAGCCAAAGCCCTCGGTCACGATGCAATGGTTTAAATTTAACTCAAGGAATAGAGCCACGGAGGAGACAGTTGCTTGTTATGTGGCAAGTCTGAAACAATTAACAGAATATTGCGAGTTTGATACATCTATCAATGATATGCTTAGAGATTGTTTGGTGTGCGGTATAAATGAAATGCTATTCAGAAGAGATTACTGTCTGAAACAAATTTGAATTTTCAGAAGGCATTGGAAACTGCTCTGGCAATGGAAGGCGCAGTGTGGGATTCGAAAACCGTACAGGGAATGCAAAATGGCCCCGTCCTCCACGTTGTGTGGGGAGCCTCAGCCAAAAAGAACGCGAAAGTGCAGGGCTTTGCTCAGAAGTGGGAAGCAGTCACCGCTCGCAGACAAATTAAAAGAGATAACTTAGCAGCAAAAACATGGCGTAATGTTACCAGAGGTGAGAGCAGACAACCTTGTAATGAATCACAGTTTAAAAAAATCGAATGTTTTTCCTGTAATCGAAACAGGCACCTCATGGGACACTGTAAAGATAGAATCAGGCAGACTTTCAAACAAAAGCAAACACCCAATGCGATCTACAGCGTTGAAAAGCCTGAAGCAATAAATTCAGATATTTATTCATTCTATAATTTAAAGATAGGAAGAACAGAACCTATCTATGTAGCCATGAGAGTGAATGAGAGACCTATCAGAATGGAGGGGAATGCAGGAGCTTTCACTATGGTGATAGGTGAGCATACTTTTAAATACCTGAATGATGGGGAACGTAAACTAAATTTGGAAGAAACAGATGCCAAATTGAAAATTTACATGGGAGACGACATGCAAGTCAAGGGCATAAGTAAAGACACAGTACATACGGAGGTGAAATTACCCTTGATGGTAGTGGCAGGCAGAGGACCAAGCATACCAGGATGAAACTGGTTGAGGGAAATCAACCTTGATTTGTCACAGAAATTCCAAAAGAAAAGCGAAAACCTTTCTGAAAGACCTTCACACACGACCAGTTTCCCTCCTGTCTAAGTAGGTACCTCTGGAAAAGTATGAAGAGAAACAGAAAGAGATCTGCACTTCTGTAAGTAAAATGAAGGATGAGTTGGCAGAGAAGACACAACAATGTTTAATTTTCCAAGAGGCAGTACACCAATGCAAAAAAGAAATCAAAGAGCTGAAAAATCAGCTACGTGAAACCAAAGAGGCTATTGAGTCAAAGACTGCAGAATTTTCGAAGAAGCAGATGGATGATGAAACTCTGGAAAACTCAACCTTTGAGTTCACTCAAGCCAAGCTCACATCTGAGATTAGTCTGGCCAATATGGAAGTCCAAAAGAAGCCGAGAATAAAGCCAGTGTCAGAAAGAAGAATGTCCATCAAAAGAAGACACAGAAGCATAAATAAAACCATTGATCTTGGCAGATTTGCAAACTCTGATTCACTTAGTCATTTGTTGATGCAAGTAAACTATGAGGATATTCCAATTCCTCTGTTTTATTATTGAACTTCCTGGATTCATCACCAATATGTGCTAGACAGATTAAAGATTGGACAAGTCGAGACCCAGTCTTATCCAAAGTGTGAAACGAAGTTCTTCATGGTTGGTCACAAGAGCAGGAATCTGACAAAATGAAACCGTATTTCCAGAGAAGACACGAGATAGCCAGCCAGGAAGGTATCTTATTGTGGGGAGCATGAGTGATTGATCCTCCAAAAGGACGAAAGCCATCGTTATCTGAACTTCACAGTGCACATGCTGGAATTTCCAGAATGAAGGCAATAGCACGCAGCTATCTATGGTGGCCTGGGATGGATGGAGAAATGGAGAACTCAGTAAGAAGTTGAATGCAGTGTCAGCAAGTGCAAAAGTTACCTCCAACAGCTCCGTTACACCCCTGGGAGTGGCCAGGAAGGCCATGGGTGCGATTACACATTGACTTTCTGGGACCTTTTATGGGAACAATGTTTCTACTTATCGTCAATGCTCACTCAAAATGGATAGACGTATATGAAGCGAAATCTACCAATTGTCAAGCTATGTCAAAGTTTCACAATCAACGGATGACCAGAAGTGGTCATATCAGACAATGGAATGGTATTTACAATGTTGAGTTTCACCAGTTTATCAGCTTCAGCGGTATTACTCATGTAAAAACGTCACTATACCACCCTTCTTCAAATGGGCTGGCCGAGAGAGCGGTTCAAATGTTCAAGTCTGGTATGAAGAAATTTCCTATAGTGACTAAACTAGTTCTTTTCCATTATAGGACCACCCCTCATACTGGTGTCACACCTGCAGAATTGTTGATGAAGCGCTGTCTCCAATCAAGATTGAGCCTGATTATGCCAAACCTGGGAGGGATGGTGGAAAGAAGTCAGGGAAGTCAGAAAACTGGAGAGGACTAGCACAGGATGTTTAATGTAGGAGAGAAGGTATATGTGAAGAATTTTAGAGAAGGGTCAGCATGGTTGTTTGGTGAAATAAGCGCAGCAACTGGACCTCTTTCCTACCATGTGAAAGTGGAAGATCGAGTCATACGGGGACATGTGGATCGTATAAAGAAAAGGAGAAACAAAATACCCAGGAATGATTCCAGCAGTGTTTGTGACTGAGTCAACATCTCCTGTTGAAAGAACTCAACTGAGTACAGATGTGTCTGAAAGATCGACTGTACCTGAAAGAGTCAAAGAAACAGATTTGTAGGTACCTACTGGAAAACCAGATCACAGAATCACAGAATCACACAGTGCAGAAGAGGCCCTTCAGCCCATCGAGTCTGCACCGACACGAGAGAAACACAATGCTCAGATGACTCCAGTGAAGGAAGTTCTGAATAAAGAATCAGAAGCTGTTGAGCTGAGATGTTCTACATGCATAAGGAAGCCCCCAGAAAGACTGACTTCATAAATTACTTATCTGTATGAAAATTTTGATATTTCAAGAAAAAATTGTAAAATGCTTTTCTGAGTAAAGGGGGAGGGATGTAATAATCTGACGTGTAATATACCTTTAAGACAAATGTTGTAATGGAAGATCACATGATCTTGGTATCCAATAGCAGAGTAGCGCTGGCTACTGTGCAGTCAGTGGTCTTGAGTTAGAGTCCGAAGTGTAAAGGCAGAGTTTTGAGTTGTAAGCACCCAAGTGTAGCTGCTGAGTTCCTTTTGTAAATAAACAGAATGCGTTTCTTCTAAGGACTGATCTTCTCTGTCTGTGGTAACAACTTGGTCATCTCGAAACAAACGTGCAACCTGGATCCTTAAGTCCCAACGAACCAGGATACAGGAACAAACATATAGCCTTAACTTTCTCTGTGATTTTAATGGGTGGTTATCGTGCAAATTCAGTAATTTTATGAAACTCACCGTGTGGTTGAGGGCAATATGGTTTTTGCAAGGTTAACTGTGCAATGGCACAAATTGTCCATCAAATAATGGGGTGTCTCTGCCTCACCAAAGGTTGCTGGATGATTAATACACCGATAACAGCGAGTGCCATTAAATTCACCCTTATTTTAGCAGCATAATCAAGACCAAGTGTTCTCTC
Source organism: Cetorhinus maximus (assembly GCF_964194155.1). Lineage (NCBI taxonomy): Eukaryota > Metazoa > Chordata > Chondrichthyes > Lamniformes > Cetorhinidae > Cetorhinus > Cetorhinus maximus. Next base: position 15,274,225 of record NC_135880.1, read on the forward strand.
TGGCACCAACGCCACTCAGAGCCACTATGTAGCATTTCAAAATGCTGGAATATAACAACACAGATGCATAGCCAACCTGAACACAAAGAAGGCAGCAACAATGGGAGAAATGGGAGCCATTAAACAGCAGCAATAGTTTATTTCCTTTTTTTCCTTAATAACATTCTACATCTGCGACACTTTTGGTGCTTAATCCTCCAGGGATATTCTAATCACTTTGCGAGAGCATGTTACTGCTTATTGTCTTATAAGATGAGAAACAGAAGGTACAAGTTCTCAACTGCCAAAGATCACTGTTGGGTTACTGAAAGGTTAATGAAAGTGGAGAATTGTGTTTTAAACTCATTTAATGGGAAACAAGGAGACTGCAGGAGATTGTTTTTTTTATTTAGTCTTTATTATTTGAGCAACACAATTACAGCAACAAAGATTGTCCGTTGCATTTTTATTGGAATATGCACACTTGCATTTATTTAAAATTGACCTCCATGACCAACATGTAATCGGTAGCTATTGACTCCTAGATGAGACCTTCAATCGATTAAAAGTACGGAGTCAATAGTACACAGCTTGTCACAAATACAGGGTCAACACTATGCAGCATGTCACAAATACAGGGTCAACACTACGCAGCTTGTCACAAATATAGGGTCAACACTACGCAGCTTGTCAGAAATACAGGGTCACCACTACGCAGCTTGTCACAAATACAGGGTCAACACTACGCAGCTTGTCACAAATACAGGGTCAACAATATGCATCTTGTCACAAATACAGGGTAAACACTACGCAGCTTGTCACAAATACAGGGTCAACACTACGCAGCTTGTCACAAATACAGGGTCAACACTACGCAGCTTGTCACAAATACAGGGTCAACACTACGCAGCTTGTCACAAATACAGGGTCAACGCTACGCAGCTTGTCACAAATACAGGGTCAACACTACACAGCTTGTCACAAATACAGGGTCAACTCTACACAGTTTGTCACAAATACAGGGTCAACACTACGCAGCTTGTCACAAATACAGGGTCAACAGTATGTAGCTTGTCACAAATACAGGGTCAACACTACACAGCTTGTCACAAATACAGGGTCACCACTACGCACCTTGTCACAAATACAGGGTCAACACTACGCAGCTTGTCACAAAATACAGGGTCAACAATATGCATCTTGTCACAAATACAGGGTAAACACTACGCAGCTTGTCACAAATACAGGGTCAACACTACGCAGCTTGTCACAAATACAGGGTCACCACTACGCAGCTTGTCACAAATACAGGGTCACCACTACGCAGCTTGTCACAAATACAGGGTCAACACTACGCAGCTTGTCACAAATACAGGGTCAACACTACGCAGCTTGTCACAAATACAGGGTCAACACTACGCAGCTTGTCACAAATACAGGGTCAACACTACGCAGCTTGTCACAAATACAGGGTTAACTCTACACAGTTTGTCACAAATACAGGGTCAACACTACGCAGCTTGTCACCAATACAGGGTCAACACTACGCTGCTTATCACAAATACAGGGTCAACAGTATGTAGCTTGTCACAAATACAGGGTCAACACTACGCTGCTTATCACAAATACAGGGTCAACACTACGCAGCTTGTCACAAATACAGGGTCAACACTATGCAGCTTGTCACAAATACAGGGTCAACACTATGCAGCTTGACACAAAATACATGGTCAACAATATGCAGCTTGTCATAAAATACAGGGTCAACAATATGCATCTTGTCACTAAGTACAGGATCAAAACTACGCAGCACAGTTAAGAGTCAACCACATTCCTATGGATCTGGAGTCACATGTAGGCCTGAGCACATGGCAGCAGGTTTCCTTCCCAAAAGGACATTAGTGAACCAGATGGGTTTTTACAATAATCTGATAGTTTCATGATCGCCATTATTGAATTATCATTAGTCCTTTATTTCAGATTTATTGAACTGAATTTAAATTCCCAGCTGCCATGGCAGGATTTAAACTCATGTGTCCAGACCATTAGTCCAGGTCTTGGTCCCAGCCTCAGTGGGAATGAGAATAGTTCGGAATTATTTAAGCATGTGGCAGCTCCTCAAGTTTACTCTGGCCATTAATTTACACCAGCCTTTTGTATATAAAAAATTGTTGCTCAATGACAGCATCTGCTGAGATTGGTTTCTTGGTGCTTCACTCTGCCAGATGTCCAGCTTCAAAGTGGCAAACAAACACTGCCCGATTTTTCCTTTATATACTGTTCAGCAATTTTGCACATGAATAATGTGCAGTTTGTTATGATCCTCATAAAGACCAATAACTTTTAATAAGAGATTTGAATTCCCAGTGACCAACTCAAATGATGACACAAGATTTCACGTTTTTAGACTTCTATTGCAACAAAATTGACTAGGCATCACTTAGTAGGCAGCTAATACACTAAACTACTGAAAAAGTATCCCCCCCTTATCTTCCCAACATGACTGCCAACCACCCTCCCCCCACCCACCACCTTTATATGTTACCACGCAGTCTCCACAGTGGTCTTTACAAAAACCAGTTCAAAGTTCCTCCCGGCTTCCAACAGGCTTGCCTCTCTCCGTTTCACTGAGTCGTAGGCCAGAATTTTCATGTCGGCGTGCAGAGGCGGGCCCGGCACGCCAAAGCGTAAAACGACGTGCGGTGATGTCGGGCGTACATCCCGACGTCACCTCGCATCACTCATATCTTTCGCGCTCCGGAGGCGGCTGCATGCCGAACTGTCAAAGGCCTGTTAAGGCCATTAGGGGACTAATTTAGAGAGTTAACAGGGTGCCCAGAACTGTACACAATACTCAATGGCCCTATTTATAAAGCTCAGGATCCTGCGTGCTTTATGAACCACTCTCACTCTCTTGCCCCTCTACCTTCAATGATTTGTGTACATCTACCCTCAGGTCCCTCTGCACCCCCATTGGTTATGTTGCTGCTCCTCATTCTTCCTACCAAAATGAAGCCAATCTCACCTTAAAAGGTCAACTTGGGTCCTACCTGAACCAGCCAGGCTGCAATCTTATATAATGACTCCTTTGGCTATATAAAGTGAAAGGCATTTTCGATCAACCATCGATTAAGTAAACAGTACATTGATTAATTGCACTGGCATTCAAGGTTGTGTTAAAAATGTTCCATTTCATTTTTTTAATAAATTAATCTTCATTATTTCTGCAGAAAGGCAGGTTCTGTTTAAGATATGTTGGAGTGCTGTAATAGTGAGAGATGAAATATATAGATATGTTTGAAGGACAAGAATAAATTTCCACAATTAAATTTAAAGATAGGTTTCCATTTATGTAACACCTTTCACAACCTCAAAACATCCCAAAGCTCTTTACAGCCAATGAAGCCCAGCACATCAGTGCAAACGATAAGGCTGAAGCATTTGCTACAATCTTCAGCCAGATGTGTCGAGCGGATGATCCATCTCGGCCAGCCCTGGAGGTCCCCAGCATCACAGATGCCAGTCTTCAGCCAATTCGATTCACTCCACATGATATCAAGAAACGGCTGAAGTCACTGGATACTGCAAAGGCTATGGGCTCTGACAATATTCCAGCAATAGTACTGAAGACTTGTTCTCAAGAACTTGCCATGCCTCTAGTCAAGCTGTTCCAGTACAGCTACAACACTGGCATCTACCCGGCTATGTGTAAAATTGCCCAGGCATGTCTTGTACACAATAAGCAGGACAAATCCAATCCAGCCAATTACCACCCCATCAGTCTACTCTCCGTCATCAGTAAAGTAATGGAAGGGGTCATCAACAGTACTATCAAGCAGCACTTGCTTAGCAATAACCTGCTCACTAATGCCCAGTTTGGGTTCTGCCAGGACCACTCAGCTCCTGACCTCATTACAGCCTTGGTTCAAACATGGACATAAGAGCTGAACTCCAGAGGTGAAGTGAGAGTGACTGCCTTTGACATCAAGGCCACATTTGACTGAGCCAGAGATTCAATTGCCACACGCTGGGTCAGAAAGCAGTATGACGCCTGCACCTACTGCTGCCAAGAAAGAAATACTAACACTGACACCAACCATTTTCAGTGTCAAGCTGCAAAGGGAGATAGAGCCTTGATTTAACATCTCATCCATAGAAAGATACTTGCAACAGTGTGACACATTCTCAGTATTGCCCTGCAATATCTGGTTCAGTCTCAAACCCACAGCCTCCTAATCCAGCACTCTGCCTTTCTGTTCCTGTGTTTTTTCAGCCAGGATTATCCAGCTGTCCGCTTGACTGAGCATTCCATAAGTTTTGTCTTCAGTCACGTGATTTATGCATCATTGGCTAGGCCAGCATTTGTTACCCATCTGTACTTGCAGTGTGGCAGTGATCCACCTTCTTAAACCTCTGCAGTGGATCACTACAGCTGGACAATCCTGGCTCTATCTTCCTTTGCAGATTGACATTGAAAATGGTTGGTGTCAGTGATAATATTTCTTTCTTGGGAGCAGTAGGATGCTCAAATCTCGTAGATGTGGGTGACCCTCCCCCACCCAATAGGTGCGTGAAAGCCCATGAAACCCTTCTGCCATATTGGACTAACTCCCCTATCAGCTGCTGTAACAATAGTTGCGATCTTGGAAGGAGCGTTCACATTGTGATCTTATCAATCAGCTTGCAGATCCTTTCAGGGTTTCGCACTATTCTTCAAGTGAAGAATGTGTCGATATGAAATGATCATGGGAACACCACCACCTGGAAGCTCCCCTCCAAGCCATTCAGCATCCTGACTTGGAAATATATCGCTGTTCCTTCACTGTCACTGGGTCAAAACTCTGGAACACCTTTCCTAACAGCACTGTGGGTGTACCTGCATCACATGGACTGCAATGGTTCAAGAAAGCAGCTCACCACCAACTTCTCAAGGGCAATGGATGTGGAAAAGATTCTTCCTCTTGTGGGTGAGTCCAGAACTAGGGGGCCACTGTTTTAAAATTAGGGGTCGCCCTTTTAGGACAGAGATGAGGAAAAATGTTTTCTCTCAGAGAGTTGTGAGACTTTGGAACTCTCTGCCTCAGGAAGCGGTAAAAGCGGGGGTCAATGAATATTTTTAAGGCAGTGATAGGTAGATTCCTGTTAGGCGAGGGCAAAGATTATTGGGGGTAGATGGGAATGTGCAATTGTAAGCGCAAACAAATCAGCCATGATCTTATTGAATGCCAGGGCAGGCTAAGGCAGCCTTTAGCCTACTTCTGCTCCTATTTAATATATTCGTAAATGGGGATGCACAATAAATTATGGCCTAGCCGGTGACGCTCATACCCCGTGAATGAATTAAAAAAAAAAATGAAAACCATAGTATCTGTTGGGCAAACCTGATCTGATATCCATGTGCTAGTTATATAGTTATGTGCCAGTCAACACCACTCTTGCTTCGGAGTTAGATGGCCGTGAATTCAAGTTCCACTCCAGACACTTGAGCACCTAATCCAGGCTGACATTCCTAGTTTAGTACTGAAGGAGTGCTGGGCTGTCAGAGGTGCTGTCTTTCAGATGTATTAAACCAATTTTCCCACTTATGTGGACGTTAAACAAGTACCACTAAAACAGATTATCTGGACATTTATCGCATTGCTGTTTGTGGGAGCTCTTGCTGTGTGGAAATTCAATGGCTGCTTTTCCCTACATTACAAAATGTGATTACGCTTCAACAGTACTTTTTTTAAATTCATTCACAGGATGTCGGCTACGCTGCATGGTCCAGCATTTATTGCCCATCCCTAGTTGCACTTGAGAAGGTGGTGATGAACTCCCTTCTTGAACCGCTGCAGTCCCTGTGGTGTAGGTACACCCACAGCGCTGTTAGGGAGGGAGTTCCAGGATTTTGACCCAGCGACAGTGAAGGAACAGCGATATATTTCCAAGTCAGGATTGTGTGCGGTTTGGAGACGGACTTGCATGTGGTCATGTTCCCATGTGTCTGTTGCCCACCACAGAGGCTACAAGAAGCTGTGCTGGAATAAGTGTGAGTGCAGACATTTTGAGATTGCTGAGATATTTTGAAGCACTGTGAATAAAATCTGCTGCACACTGAGGAACTAGTGTCATCTCTGCATAGCTCCAAGGTAAATCAAACATATAAAATATACTGTAAACCAGTGAAATACAACACATCATCATATAACACCTTGGTCTGCCCCCTATTCCTCTGGCAGCTTCTCCTCCTCTGAACAACTCACTTTGTTCCATTTAAAATCATCATTCTCTACTACCCTTCCAAGCTCCACACCTATATTCTCACCTTCATTCCTTTCCATCCTCATCTTCTACACCTAGCAGCTTCTCTTCCTTTGTGAATTCAACCTCCCTCTTTAATTCGCCTTGCCCACACATCTCTGAGTTCACCGTCATCCTGTCCTCCTTTAACCATTCCCTCCATATATTTGCTGCAACCCCTAGTGATAGCCACCCTCTCGACCTTGCCACATCAAGCACTATCGGGTTTCGCCAGAATAGCTCACTATTGCAGGGTCATCCTGGAATTAAGGGATTAACAATGGCTTCATTCCTCTTTAAAACTCCAGAGCATGATATAAGGCGTCTTAAATGTCTTGAGTAAATGAGTTTGTTGGCCAGCCGAACTCTAACTGCACGCCTTCCTATGTTCTTATCAGAATCTGCTTACAATCAATAACAGGGAGAGACTGATGTAAGAATAAACATTGATGGTTTATTGAGACAGAGGGCAGAGCACCAGGTCATACGTGCTCACTCAGAAACCTCCAGAACTAGAATTGCAGTTCCCAGTTGCCCACGCTGTACAGTGATTTGTCAGTGCTGTCACATGTTCAGTGCACTTGCATTCTCTTAAAGGGACAGGGTACCTCACTTTACCAGAGCTTTAGTCCTTATAAAACAGAGACACACAGGCAGGTCTGCTAGAGCTGTGACTGAAGGAAATGACCTGCAAGTGCTGGGAAAAAACTGGGAAAGAACAGCTTCACCAGCTTGTGAAAGGAGTTTGGTATCCTAATCCTAATGACATTTTGCACTCCAATGCTAACTATTGTTTTCACTTTACATGCTAGGAAAGAAATGTTTAACAGATTTGCCTTAGAGTCCAAGGGAAACAACTAGGGCTTGGTGTTTGACCACCTACAATCTAATCAGCTGTTCTTTTTCCCCCAACCCATAAAACACAGTCTATACTTGTATTGTGTGGCTGAAGCACTTAACCCCCAAGTGTCTCTTGACACTGTCCCTGCACCAACACCATTATTTTTCTCGCCCACCACATCTTTCATGTAATCAGCAAATCTTTCTTAATGAGCTTAGTCAAGCAAATGAGAAGTAAGTAGGGCATCTTTAATGTGTTCTGTACGGTGATTCTAATTTAAGTTACGGTGAAGTTGCAATTAAGGCAGCACAGGTTTTCTTTTCCTCCAAGACACTACTTGATAATTAACTTACTGTTCATAATCCATTGTGTGCGTTTTGTAGGGCACTTTTTCAATTTACTCTGTTGTTCAGTGCAAGTGACATTAATCATTGGTAGGGCTGTGTGGAGGGGCAAGGGAACAACTGGATGCTTCCTGTTTCCTTTTCAACTTTTGAATTTGATGTTCTGTTTAAGTAAGCATTCAACAAACCTGAATTTGGACAAATACAATCTAAGTGACTCAGACAGAGGAGTAAACTTCTTATTCTTCTGGAAATTTACTTTCTGATTGAGCAGTCAGCTATTAATTGATTGGCCCTTTCACCTCCGCACTATTTGACTGTAAACAAGAGCAATGGTTGAAAATCGCTAAAAGAAGGGAAGACTTGCATTAATGGAGCACCTTTCATGAACTCAGGAATTCCCAGCCAATGAAGCACTTTTGAAATGTCGTCTGCTGCAATGTAGGAAACAGGGCAGCCAGTTTGCACAGAGCAAGATCCCACAATTAGCAATCTGATATTGACCATATAATCTGCTTTAGTGAGCTGAGGGATAAATATTGGCGAAAACACGAAGGGGGGGGGGGAGCGGAGGGGACTTTCCTGTTCTTTCTCATGCCCTTTCTCACGTTTCATGCAAAAGATGGCACTTGCCGCACTGTAGTGCTCCCCCAGCACTGCACTGGAATGTTAGCTTAGATTAAATGCTCAACTCTCAGAAGTGCCCAACTTAAAATCCATGATCTTCTTCCACTGCAGTACAAGCACCACTCATTGAGCCATGATTGACACAGAAACTAGTGTCTGACAGCTACGAATCAAAGCTTAAATTAACTTCACCATATTCAAAGACACTTTGCTCTTCTGCGTTCAGGAAACTGGTCAGTTCTGTCGTCCCCTCTTTCTCCACCCCTCCCTTCCATAGTGCGTTTCGCATATCCCCACGGCAACCACACTTCAGAAGTATGCCATTGGCTGTATAATGCTTTGGAAAGTCCTGAGGTTATTAAGGGCACTATAAAAAGTCTTTCTTTTCTTCCTTGCCACTCTCTAATATGGACAATGCATTGCAATCACTTGCTTGCCAGGCACGGCTCGGTCCTCTAATGGCGTTGGGGTCTTACTGGCATCGTAAGACAGCAATATCAACATCTACATCAGCTGTGTGCCCCCTGCAGGTGACCACGCTGGCCACCAATTTGAAAGACCCCAACAGGATGAAGCCTACTCCTGCTCCTATCACTTGTGTTCTTGTGTGTGAGTCCTTCTCAGTGACCATGGGGAGGAAGTGATAAGTCCTTCCACACCATTTCTGAGGGAGCACTGTGTGATTCCCACCAGCTCAGAGACGTCAGAATTTCACTCTGAATTATTTACTTAGTGGCAACAGCATGTTTCACTGAATTAACCTTCTGGGCACTGCACCTCAGGAAGGATATATTGATCTTGGAGTGGACGTGGCCACTGGAATTCACCGGAATAAACTGAGGTTAAAGGAGTTCGGTTATGAAGACAAATTGCACCAAAAAGAGTGGGAGCTGAGATTCAGAGCAGAGATCTAAGAAGAGCGGGAGCTGAGAGAGCGGAGATTGAAAAAGAGCGGGAGCTGGACTCGGGGCTGAAAACGGCACGAGGACAGGGCAAGAATTCCGGGGGGACTCAGGGCTGATCGGAGAGGAAAGGCCAGCGAGAGTGGTATTAAAGGGGGCAAAAAACAGAGGCCGAGACCGGGGAGAAGCAGCGTACCCCCAGGACCTTCAGGTGGTGGAGTTCGAAGTGATCTCGCGATTCAAGAAGCGTCGCGATGCAGGGGAGGCAGCTGATTGGTTAGTAGGGTCAGGTAAGTACTTCTAATTCTACTTTTTCGACTAATTAAACTGCTGCAGCCCATTAGCTTAAGCAAAATAAGGTGAGGATTTTGGACTGTAGTGGGAGTGTTTGGAGTGGCATAAGGCCTTTAGCGTAATTAATATTCTTTAAAGGGAGTAGCTAACAAGCTTAATCTAAAGGGAAATCAGGGCAGCAGAGCTCGCACCAGTGGTATGTTCCTCCTGCACTATGTGGGAAGTCACGGACACTTCCAGTGTCCCTGGTGACCATGTGTGCAGGAAGTGTGCCCAGCTGCAGCTGCTGGCTAACTGCATTTTGGAGCTGGAGCTGTCGGTGGATTCACCGTGGAGCATCCGTGATGCTGAGATAATTGTGGACAGTACATTCAATGAGGTGGTCACAATGCTGAACAGGCAGAAAGGGGATGGGTGACCACCAGGCAGAGTAGAGGAAGGCAGGTAGTACAGGAATCCCCTGTGGCCATCCCCCTCTCTCTAACAGATATACAGTTTTGGATACTGTTGGGGGAGACAACCTCTCAGGGGAAAGCAGCAGGAGCCAAGACCATGACACCATGGGTGGCTCTGCTGCACAAGAGGGGAGGAAGAATATTGGCAGGGCTATAGTGATAGGGGATTCAATAGTTAGGGAAACAAACAGGTGTTTCTATGGCCACAAAAGAGACTCCAGGATGGTATGTTGCCTCCCTGGTGCCAGGGTCAAGGATGTCTCAGAGAGGTTGCAGGGCATTCTGAAGGGGGAGGGCGAACAGCCAGTGGCTATGGTACATAATGGTACCAATAACATAGGTAAAAAATGGTATAACGTCCTACAAAATGAATATAGGGAGTTAGGATGTAAATTAAAAAGGACCTCAAAGGTAGTAATCTCAGGATTATTACCAGTGCCATGTGTTAGTGAGAGTAGAAATAACAGGATATATTAGATGAATACGTGGCTGAAGAAATGATGTAGGCAGAAGGGATTCAGATTCCTGGGACATTGGGACTAGTTCTGGGAAAGGTGGGACCAGTACAAACAGGACGAGCTGCATCGGGACAGGACTGGGATCAACGTCCTCGAGGGGGTGGTGGGGGGTGGTGAGGTGTTTGTTAGTGTTGTCAGGGAGGACTTAAACTAGAATGGCAGGGGGATGGGAACCTGAGCAGGGAGATAGAGGAGGGGGAAACAAGGATAGAAATGAAAGACAGAAAAATAAGAAGCAAAAGTGGAAGGCAGAAAAAACAAGGGCATAAAACAAATGGGGCCATAGTGCAAAATAAAGCTAAGATGACTGACAAGATTAAAAAGACAAGTCTAAAGGCATTGTATCTAAATACGCAGAATGAATTGAAAGTGCAAATAGATGTAAACGGTTATGATATAGCTGCAATTACGGAGACAAGGCTGCAGGGCGACCAAGGATGAGAACTGACCATTCAGGGGCATTCAATATTGAGGAAGGACAGACAAATAGGGAAAGGAGGTGGGGTGACATTATTAGTAAAGGAGGAAATCAATGCAATAGCAAAGAGGGATATTGGTTCAGAAAATCATCATGTGGAATCTATTTGGGTGGAGATAAGAAATACCAAGGGGCAGAAAGTGTTGATGGGGATTGTCTATAGGCCCCCAAACAGTAAAGAAGATGTAAGGGAAGGCATTAAGCAGGAAATTAGAGATACACACAATATGGGTACAACTGTAATCATGGGTGACTTTAATTTACATATAGATTGGACAAACAAAACTAGCAATAATACTGTGGAGGAGGATTTCCTGAAGTATGTACATGCTGGTTTTTTATGTCAATACATTGAGGAACCAACTAGAGAGCAGGTCATCCTAGACTGGGTATTGTGCAATGAGAAAGGATTAATTAACAATCTTCCCTTGGGGAAGAGCGACCATAAAATGATGGAACTGTTCATTAGTATGGAGAGTAAAGAAGTTGAATCCTAAACTAGGGTCCTGAATCTAAATAAAGGGAACTACGAGGGTATGAGGCGTGAGTTGGCAATGATGGATTGGTGGACCTTACTAAAAAGGTTGACGATGGATAGGCAATAGCTAATATTTAAGGAACATATGCATGAATTACAACAATTATTCATTCCTGTCTGGCACAAAAATAAAACAGGAAAGGTGGCTCAACCATGGTTTACAAAAGAAATCAAGGACAGTATTAGATCCAAAGAGGAAACATTTAAAATTGCCAGAAAAAGCAGCAAGCCTGAGGATTGGGAACAGTTTAGAATTCAGCAAAAGTGGACAAAAAGATTGATCGAGAAGAGGAAAATGGAGTATGAGAGTAAACTTGCAGGGAACATAAAAACTCACTGTAAAAGCTTCTATAAATATTTGAAGAGAAAAAGTTTAGTGAAGACAAACATAAGTCCCTTACAGTCAGAAACAGGGGAAATTATAATGGGGAGCAAAGAAATGGCAGAAGAATTGAATACACATTTTGGTCCTGCCTTCACAAAAGAGGACACAATTAATTTCCCAGAAATGTTAGCGAACAAAGGGTCTAGTGAGAGAGGGGAATTGAAGAAGATTAGTATTTGTAAAAAAATGGTGCTAGAGAAATTAACGGGGCTAAAGGCTGAAAAATTCCCAGGGCCTGATAATATACATCCCAGAGCACTAAAGGAATTGGCCCTGGGAATATTGAATACAATGGTGGTCATCTTCCAAAATTCTATAGACTGGAGCAGTTCCTACAGATTGGAGGGTGGCAAATGTAACCCCACTACTTAAAAAGGGGGGGGAGAGAAAACACAGAGAATTACAGACCAGTTAGCCTAACATCAGAAGTGGGGAAAATACTAGAGTCTATTATAAAAGATGTGGTAACAGAACACTTGGAAAGCATTAATGAGATTAGACAAAGTCAGCATGGGTTTATGAAAGGGAAATCATGCTTAACTAATCTACTCGAGTTTTTTGAGGATGTAGCTAGAAGAAGAGATAAGGGAGAACCAGCGGATGTGGTGTATCTGGATTTCAAGAAGGCTTTTGATAAGGTCCCACATATGAGGTTAGTGGGCAAAATTAAAGCACATGGGATTAGGGGTAATGTACCGGCGTGGATTGAGAATTGACTGACATACCGGAAAAGTGGGAATAAATGGGTCTTTTTCTGGGTGGCAGGCGGTGACTAGTGGTGTACCACAGGGATCAGTGTTTGGGCCCCATCTATTCACGATATATATCAATGACTTGGATGAGGGAACCAAATGCAATATTTCCAAGTTTGCTGATGACACAAAACTGGGCGGGGTTGTGAGTTGTGAAGAGGATGCAAGGAGGCTTCAGGGCGATTTAAACAAATTTTGCGTGTGGGCATATACATGATAGATGTAGGATAGTGTGGATAAATGTGAAGTTATACGCTTCAGTGTGAAAAACAGAAAGACAGAGTATTATTTAAATGGTGATAGATTGGGAAATGTGGATGTACAAAGGGACCTGGGTGTCCTTGTACACCGTCAATGATAGTAAATAGGCAGATGCAGCAAGGAATTAGGAAGGTAAATTATATGTTGGCCTTCATTGCAAGAGGATTTGAGTTCAGAAGTAGGGATGTCTTACTGCAGTTATACAGGGCCTTGGTGAGACTACACCTGGATAATTGTGTGCAGTTTTGGTCTCCCTCCCTAAGAATGGATATGCTTGCCATAGAGGGAGCGAAGGTTCACTAGGCTGATACGGGGGATGGCAGGATTGTTGTATGAGGAGAGGTTGATTCGACTGGGCCTGTATTCACTAGAGTTTAGAAGAATGAGAGGGGATCTGATTGAAATGTATAAAATTCTAACAGGGCTAGACAGACTGGATGCAGGGAAAATGTTTCACCAGGGGCCACAGTCTCAGGATACGAGGCAGGCCATTTAGGACTGAGATAAGGAAAAAGTTCTTCACTCAGAGGGTGGTCAACCTGTGGAATTCTCTACCACAGAAGGCTGTGGAGGCCGGGTCACTGAGTATATTCAAGAAACAAATTGATCATTTTTTGGATATTAGGGGCATCAAGGGGTATGGAGAGAAAGCGGAATCTGGCTTTGAGATAGAGGATCAGCCACGCTCATATTGAATGGCGGAGCAGGCTTGAAGGGCTGAATGGCCTACTATTGTTCCTAGTTTTTATGTGTCCATGACTAGATGTGTATTTGCTTCAGTATAAAATATTGAGTTGTTTAATATGAGGACTTCATAGGGTTGATCACAGAGAGATATAAACAGAAAGTGCTGGAAATACTTAGCAGGTCTGGCAGCACCTGTGAAGGGTTAGTTAACAAAATTATAACACATGGGATAGGGGTTAATATTCTGGCATGGTGGAGAATTGGTTAATTGGCAGGAAACAGAGTAAGAATGTACGGGTCATTCTCAGTTTGGCAGGCGGTGACTAGTGAGGTACCTCAAGGATCAGTGCCTCAGCTGTTCACAATCTATATCAATGATTTGGATGTGGGGACCAAATGTAATATTTCCAAGTTTGCTGATGACACAAAACTTGAGTTGTGAGGAGGATGCAAAGAGGCTTCCAGGGGATTTAAACAGGCCAAGTGAGTGGGCAAGAACATGGCAGATGGATTAGGACGTGGAGAAATGTGAAGTTATCCACTTTGGTAGGAAAAACAGAAATGCAGAGTATTTCCTAAGTAGTGAGAGATTACAAAGCGTTGATGTCCAATGGGCCCTGGATATTTTTGTTCATGAGTTACTGAAAACTAACATGCAGGTGCAGCATCAGTTAGGAAGGCAAATGGTATGTTGGCTTTCATCGCAAAGGGTTTGAGTACAGGAGTAAAGAGGTTTTGCTGCAATTGTTGGTGCCTTGGTGAGACTGCACCTGCTGTATTATGTACTGTTTGGGTCTCCTAACTTAAGGAAGGATGTACTGGCCATAGAGCATTGCTGTTTTCGATTCCTGGGACGGTGGGATTGTCCCATATGGAGGGACTCAGGAGACAGGACCTGTATTCTCGAGAGTATAGAAGAATGGGAGGAAATGAGAGGTGGGAAAATGGCATTGAGGTAGTAGATCAGCCATGACCTAGTTGCATGATGGAGCTCGAGGGGCAGAATGGCCTACTTCTGATCCTATTTCCAATGTTCCTAGTTCTGGGCATTACATTTCAGGAAGAATGTGAAGGCATTGGAGAGAGGATAGAAAAGTTTCACGAGAATCATTCCAGGGATGAGGAAGGCAGTGGAGTAGTTGTATTGTTACTAGACTGGTAACACAGAGACCCAGGGTAATGTTCCAGGGGCCTGGGTTCGAATCCCACCACAGCAGATGGTGGAATTTGAATTCAACAAAAGTCTGGAATTAAAAGTCTAATGATGTCCATGAAATTATTGTCAATTGAACACTAATGCCCTTTAGGGAAGGAAATCTGCTGTCCTTACCTGGTCTGGCCTTCATGTGACTCCAGACTCACAGCAATATGGTTGACTCTTAAATACCCTCTGAACAAGGGCAATTAGGGATGGACAATAAATGTTGGCCTAGCCAGTGACACCCACATCCCATGAATGAAAAAAGTTACATGGATAGATTGGAGAAGCTGGGGTTGTCCTTAGAGAAGAGAAGATTAAGAAGAGATTTGATAGAGGTGTTCAAAATCATAAGAGGTCTGGGCAGAGTAGATAGGGAGAAACTGTCTCTGTTGGCAGAATGATCAAGAACCAGAGGGTGCTGATTGGCAATAAAAGCAGGGCTGACATGAGCAGAAACTTCTTCATGCAGCAAGTGGTTCAGATCTGGAATGCACTGCCTGAGAGTGTGATGGAGGCAGGTTCAACTGAAGCGTTCGAAAAGGAATTGAATTACCTGAAGAAAACACATTACAGGGCAATGGGGAAAAAAGCAGAGGAGTGGAACTAGGTGAATGCTCTTGAAGAGAGCTAGCATGGACATAATAGACCAAACAGCCTCCTTCCGTGTTGTAACCATTTTGTGACTCTTTGGCCAGGATTTTTAGGGGGTGCGAGGTTCCCCTTTCCACCATCCAAAGAGTGGGCAGTGCCCTGTCAATACTGGCTGGGCCACAACCATCCGACCAGCGTTAATTGGCAGGAAATGAAGCTCCCGCCCCTCACTCGTGAAGAGGTCTTGACTCAGAGAGCTGCTGACCAACCTGCTGTGGAGCTCTGTAGTCCCAGCAGCTGCAGTGGACGGGGCTGTGACTGCAAGCAGTCCCCAGAGTCTAAATCCCAGGAGTCCAGGACCAGGTAAGTGTAGGGGTATCAGGGCAGGGAGAGGAGGTGGAGCCCGGGGGAGGGGTTGGTGTCTGAGGCTGGCGAGTGGAGAGGTGGAGAGGCTGGCAGGTTAGGGGGCAACTGGAGGGTCCAGGCCTTGCTGGGTGGGTGGGAGTGAGGTGGTGGGGGGCGGGGGGGGGGGTGGCGATGGGCAGGAGGGGCACCTGATCTTGAAAGGAGGTTGTTGATGGATGCTGCAGAAAAGTTCATCTCCTGCTTCTGAATTCAACCAAACCCGATCCAAATTCTTGCTGACCAAGTCAACCTCATTACGGTAACTGTGCTAGAGGCCTCTACTTTATCAGAGTGTCACTGTCGAGCTGTCAGGTCAATGATCTTTTGTCAGAGCAGAACAGAACCATAAGACTTATGATAGTTTGAGTCATGTTTCCCAGCATCACAGAATCATTGGATCGTACAACACAGAAGGAAGCCATTCGGCCCATCAAGCCTCTTGCTCTTTCCCTATAGCACTGCAGGTGTCTGTCCAATTCCTTGCATCTGCTTCCAATTTACAGGCAGCGTATCCCAGATTACAACAACTTGCTACTTTAAAAAAGAAATGCTTCCAACCTTGGCTTGGGTTCTTTTGCCAATTATCATAAATCAGTGTCCTCTGGAAATGCTTCAACTAGTCTGCCAGTGGACACAGTTTCTCCTTCCTTCCCACACTAAGACCCTTCGGGGGCAGGGTTTTCTGGATGGCGGGGTTTTGTGCCCCACTGCCCAAAGAGTGGGTGGGGACTCCGATCGCGGCAGCCCCGCAGATGTGAGTGTTAGTTGGCCAGAGTCGGGGCTCCCGTCCCTCACTCACCCTGAAAGCCTGGCAGCTCTGTAGTCCCTGCAGGGCCAGCAGCAGCTGTAGCCAGGACTGGGACGACCTGCAGTCCCCAGATTCCAGATCCCAGATGTTAGGATCAGGTAATTGCTGGGCTGAGGAACTCACGGCAGGGAGTGGAGATGAGGCTCGGGGTGGAGGGATGGGAGGGGTGGGGAGGGGGGGTGGGGAGGGCAGACATTTGAGGAGTTGTGGGGGGGCGTCAGGCCTACCCTCAGCCTCTGAACTACTCCCGTCAGCCTCAAAATTGAGGCTGGGCAGGACGCAGCCCTTGAGTACTCAAAATTTGGGGTGTGGGTGGTGGGCCGCCCTAGGCTTTGCCCGCTCCCGGTAAAGTTGCGGATAGGTTGGGCAAAGCAGGAAGGTGGGCAGAGGACCACCCAGGGAATTTTACGGGCTCCCCTCACCTGCAAACCCGTTGCCTAGGGACCATACAATCCTGGCCATGAGGTTGAAAATGTTTATTAAATCCCCTCTTAAACCTTCTTTGCCCTAAGGGAAACGATCCTTGTTTCCATGCTTTTGCCCACTACACCCCTGTTCGGAACGTCAACATCCCATTGATGCAAGAATTACTCCAGTGGGAAACAGCACTGAAGTCTATGCTGCTGAATCTCTGAAAGATGCAATTAAGAGGAAACTGGATGTCTATATGAGGAAGAAAAGAACGGAAACCACAGGTTAAATTGAAGAGGGTCTGGTGGAGGCTCGTGTGGAGCATAAATACCAGCCCAGACCGACTGGGCCAAATGGCCTGTTTCTTTGCTGTAAAAACTATGAGGAGAATTTTTCCGATGCTGGGCGGGCCGGGTGAGAGCGGGTGGAGGCGGGCACGGAGCTGATCGCTGCCCGCGATTGGCTACGCGCCGCTATTTTACGTGGATGGGCCAATTAAGGCCCGTCCAGCGTCATACACGGCTGGTTGCGCTCAGCGCTACCTGTGTGGGAGGGAGGGAGGAGGGGGAGGGGGGAGGAGGGAGAGTCTCCCTGAGGCACGGAGCTGCCTTGGGGAGATTGAATTGATTATAAACCATTTTAGTAAATAAAGTAAAAATTTTATTTAAATGTCACATGAGTTGGGACATGTTTGGGAAGTTTGGAAAATGCATTTATGTATTTTATAAAATCTTCAGGAAACCTCATCCCTCCCTATGTTCTTTTTTTTGAAATATTAAAGCCTGGAGATGATGTTGGGTGGCACGATGCATAAATATCCCAAACATGTTTGAGACGCGTGCATCAAATTCCCTTGCCCACTATTTTAATTGACATATTGGCCTGCTTAAAATGAATGGATTCTGCATCCGCAGTTTTTTGCTTTTATATTAAATTGGACTCTGACCTTTATGAAAATGTTGCACAGAGACTTTTGACATGAGAGAAATAAATGCTTGCATTTATATAGAACCTTTCACCACCTCTGAACACGGTTTTTCCAGGGGCTCTGCTGATCTTGTGCTCAGGTTATGGTTGGAGATCAGGGGTCCTGTAACCTTGAGAATTATGATGTTAATTGGTTGGCAGATAGTGGATAAAGAGTGCTGTGGTGCACCTTTAAGGGTGTGTGGTTATGTTTTATGTATACATCACTAGAGAGGAATTAATGCAGTGTATCATGTGCAAGAACCATATCTCTTAAGACTGAAATTTTCTTTAACAAAATGGAAGGATTCAGCACGACCTGGACATGTGGATGCTAATCTGATATTTTTTTTTAAAAGGGGGTCATAAGTTCACCATAGAACTGTAAACAAGCAGGTCTCTTCCCAAGAAATCACTTGACCTTTATGGCACTTGAGGAAGATCTGATTTTGTTTTAAACTGCAATCATTTTAGTTGGTGAGAGGGGTAAAAAATACATAAGTTTTGAATCTGCTTGTTTTTGAAGGCAGTCTTGTTGGAGAACAAGCTGAGAAAGGAAGGCTCTCTCTCTCTCTAACAAAAATAAAAATACCCGGAAAAACTCAGCAGGTCTGACAGCATCTGCGGAGAGGAACACAGTTAACATTTCAAGTCCGTATGACTCTTCAACTCTATCTCTCTCTACCTGGCCTGAAATTGTGTGTGACCAAAACCCGTAGCCATAGAGCCCTCACCTGAGTGTAAACAGTCTGCATTTGGACCTGCAAAGCTGGACCAGTTGGTGGGAACTTCCAGGCATCCATTGGGACCAGCGGCCCGTCTCCACATGAGGCAACTCCAGGTCAACGGCGTCAAGACCCTATGGACTTTATCCTTTATTTTATAACACCCATCCTCCAAAGCCCATCTCTGCAGAGACACTCTCTCTGTTTGTCCTTTGTTTGTCTGTGTGTTTGTGTGTGTGTGTGTGTTTGTGCACGCTGGGGGAATTGTTTAGGAAGAGATAGATAGTTACACTTCCCGATTACAATTACTGTGTGTTAACCAGTACTTGCAACTTGTTAAATGAAGTTTTGTTTTAAAATAAATTAATCATGCTGGGTTTTTGAAAGAAGCCTGGTCAGAGTGTCTTTGCTTCTGGGTGCTAGAGGTATATGTAAACAATTGGCCATTTCAATTTAAGTTAATGGTACGGCCTGCGGAGTAGTGGGGCTGGATAATTCACGTACTCCTCCCATCCCGGTCGTAACACATGTGATTCAGGTCTACTTGCAGTTTCCTCTGAGGAAGTTACCAACTCAGACAAGTTCTCCAGCTGTGGAATACTGCCACCAGCATCTCAAATTCTTAATTAATGAACTGATGTAGTTTTGTTAACCAATCCCTTAGGCTTGGTTGGTGCCATGATGATTATCTACTGAGCAAGCACAAGTTGAAGAAAAACACAACAAAGAGTAGAGGTAAAGGGCACATTCTTTGATTGGCAGATTGGGAGACATTGTGTCCTTAATGGATATCTACTGAGGCCTCAGCTTTTCATCTTATTCATTGGTGACTTAGATGAAAGAATAAAGAGTTGTACATCCAAGTTTATGGATGACACTATGTGATAAATGGTGTGAGTGGGAGCAGGAAGTTACCAAAGGGACATAGAGAGACTAAGTGATTGGGCAGTACTGTAGTGGATGGAGTTCAACATGAGGAACTTGGATCTGAGAAAAACAAGACAACTTAGAATATTTTCTCAATGTTGAAAGACTCTGGGGGAACAAAGGGATTTGGATATCATGCACAGATCACTAAAAGCTACTGCACAGGTACAAAAAATTAGTTAGGCAGACGAATGATCTTAGGCTTGGTAGTACGTATATTCACCAGAATAATATCCCAGTTTGGCCCTACAATCTGAAATTCCCTTTCCAAACACCTCACCTTCTCCATTTCCCTCTCCTCCATTAAAACACTCCTTAAAATTCACCTCATTGACCACGCTTTTGGTCACACCTCCCTAATATCTCCCTCTTTGGCCAACATCCACCATTATGTCTCTGTGAAGCATGAAGAAATTTTCTCTGTTTAAGGTGCTACATAAACGCAAGTTGTTGTCACCATTTTAATGAAGAAATGTGAGCTCGCACTGTGTGAAATGGAAGAGCTGTGGCCTATATTTATCATATGAACATTTAAAGGAATAGAACAACAAGCCTCAGTATATGTGAGTAGTAGTTATGGTTTTATTTAGTGTGTAATGTATCTTTAAGTATAATACTTGTTAGGAAAGATCACATGATCTGGAGTAACAAATAGGAGAGTAGCGTGGGCTAACTCTGCAGTCAATGTAGAGCTGGAGTTGGATTTGAAAGCACACATGTAGTTGCTGCTGAGTATATGGTAAATAAACTTAATGTTTCCACCCAGGAAGTGCCTGCAGTTCAACTCCATTACTACTAGCACAACTGGCCACCCTACAACACACTGGTGATGAGGATGGGATAGGATTGAACAGAAAAAAATCAAGTTAGAAAGAAATCGGCACTCTACCTCGCCCAGTGATTGTAAGTAGCAAGCTCCTTTAGAATTGAAGAATTTATCATCTCTCAAAATGCTACAATTTGGGAGAATTGATCCTTTCGAACCAGGCACAGATGATTGGTCTGAATACATAAAATGCCTCACATTCTTTTTTCAAGAAAACGAGATTATGGAGGAAGAGAAGAGGTGAGTGATCCTCTTGAGTACTTGTGGAAGCAAAACCTACGGTTTAATCTGAAGTTTGACAGCACCCTGTGCTCTAGGTTCAAAGAATTTCGATGAATTGGTGGACCTTGTGAAGGGTCAATTTCAATCCAAGCCCTCAGTCACGATGCAGAAGCTCAAGTTTAATTCACGAAATAGAGCCTTGGGTGAGACAATTTCATGCTATGTGGAAAATTTGAAGCAGCTAATGGAACATTGTGAGTTCGGTATGACTCTGAATGACATGCTCAGAGATTGTTTAGTGTGTGGTGTGAAAGAGGGCACTATTCAGAAAAGATTATTGTCCAAAGTGAATCTGGATTTCAAGAAGGTGCTAGAGATAGCACTGGCCATGGAAAGCGCAGTAAGAGATTGAAAAGCAATATAGGGAGTGGCGCCGTCCTCCACAATGGGTGGGAACACTCAGCCAAAAGTGGCACAAAAAAGCAAGACCCTGCCAAGAAGCAGGAAACAGCCCCTGCTAACCAAAGAATAAAGAAAAATAACTTAGCAACGTGATTGAAGACTAATTTTAATAGAGGTGGAAACAATCAGTCTTTAGCGATTGGCAGTTTAAAAAAATCGAATGTCACTATTGTCACAGAAATGGGCATACAATGAGGCAATGCAAGGAGGCTTGTAAACAATAGAAGAAGCCCAATGAAATCTACAATGTAGATGAAGAGCCTGAAACAACAAATTCAGACATTTACCGGTTGTTTAATCTGAAAGTTGGAAAGACAGAACCAATATTTGTCAGTGAAAGTGAACAGCAAACCTGTTAGAATGGAAGTAGACACGGGAGCTTCCACTATTGTAATTGGGGAACATACGTATATTTGAATTATGGTGAAAATCAATAAAGTTTGGAATGAACAGCTGCCAGGCTAAAGATGTATACAGGTGAAGACATTCAAGTAAAAGGCATAAGCAGAGTAACTGTCCATTATGGAAGCCAATCGGCGAAGCTACTTGAGAGGCAGAGGTCCAAGCCTTCTCGGGCGAAATTGACTGAGGGAAACCAGCCTTGATTGGCCACAGAGATCCCAAAACGAAGCTGGAAGCATTCCTGTTTCGAAAAAAGGAGCGTGTAAGGACTCAACAACCTGAAGAAATGCAGGCTGTCTTAAACCAAAACCTGGAAGAACAGCAGAAGAAACTTGAAGAGACCCTGCTTGCTGACAGAGTTCGAGATGAGGTGAGCAACCTTTGCAAGGAAAAAGAAAACCTATTGAAAGACCTTCACACACTACAAGATTCCCTCAAGTCAGAGGGATGAAATTTATGTCCCGCGGGCACGTGTGCGCCTGACCTGATTGGGCGTACAATAGTGCGTGATGACATCGGGCGAGTGTCCCTACGTCATCGCGCACTCGAGTGATATTTTGGTCGGCGGGCGTGTGCAAGAGTCAGCAGCGCACCTGCCAACAATTAAGAGACCTATTAAGGCCTTTAATCAATTAATTTAACAATGTTCAATTTTCCAGGAGGCAGCAAACGGAGACAAAAATGAGACGGAAGAGCTGAAGAATCAAAGCCAAGAAGGCTTTGGAAGCAACAGCCGCAGAATTTTCCAAGAAGCAGACAGACAATGAAATTTTGGGAGACTCAGCCACTGAGCTCAGACAAGTTGAGCTTGCATCTGAGAGAAGTCTGGCCAATAGTGAAGTCAAAAAGAAGGCCGAGATTAAAGTCTACACTAGAAAGAAGAAGGCACATAAAAATAAGATACAGAAATACTAATAGGGCCTTAATTCTGGCAGCACAGGAATACACTTTCGTACATAGGCCTGGCAATCAAACAGCAAACCCTGATGTCTTTAGTCGTTTGCCTTTACAAGAAAATGATGAGCACGTCCCAGTTCAACAGGAACTTGTTTTACTGTTAAACTTCTTAGATTCCTCACCGGTATGTGCTCGACAGGTCAGAGACTGGACAAGTCGGGACCCAGTCCTATCTCAAGTACGAGGACAAGTGCTACATGGTTGATCACAGGAGCCCGTATCTGACAAAATGAAACTGTACTTCAATAGAAGACATGAAATAACCAGCCAGGATGGCATTTATTGTGAGAAGCATGAGTACTAGCTCCTCCAAAGGGAAGGGACCCTCTTTTAGTTGAACTACACAGTGCCCATCCAGAAATTTCCCGAATGAAGACCATAGCACACAGCTATCTATGGTGGCCTGGGATGGATGGTGAAATACAGAGTTTAGTAAAGCACTGTGTGCGATGTCAGCAACTGCAAAGGTTGCCAGTGACAGCTCCATTACACCCATGTGAATGGCCAGGTAGACCCTGGGTGTGGTTACACATTGAATATGTTGGACTTTCCGGGGAACAATGTTTCTGCTCATTGTCGATGCCCATTCAAAATGGTTGAACGTATATGAGGTGAAGTCACCAAAGTCGGCCGCTACAATTGAGAAACTACATCAGAGTTTTGCCATTCATGGACTACCAGAAGTAGTAATTTCCAATAATGGCACAGCCTTTACGAGTGCTGAGTTTCAATGGTTTATCAGCCTCAATGGTATCACTCAAGTAAAACCTACGCCATACCACCCTCCCTCAAACGGATTGTACAAAAGAGCGGTTCAAATGTTCAAGGCAAGCATGAAAAAGCTAACTGATGATTCTTTGGCAACCAAGCTAGCACACTTTCTTTTTCATTACAGGACTACCCCTCACACAACAACAGGTGTCACACCTGCGGAGTTATTGTTGAAACACCATCTCAGGACGAGATTGAGCTTAATAATGCCAAATTTAGAAGAGAAGGTGGAAAGGAGTCAGGGAAGCCAAAAAAACTAGACATGACTGACATAGCTGCGAGAGGAAATTTAATGTTGGAGAGCCGGTATACGTGAAAAACTTCAGGGAAGGACCAAAGGACCTGGTGAAATAAGTGGAGTGACTGGACCTCTATCTTACCATATGGAGGTGGAAGGCCTGATCATCTGTAAACATTTAAGGAAGAAAGAGACAAACCACCAAGATTTGGTTCCACCAGTGGCCATGACCAGGTCTATGTTTCCTGCTGAGGATACTCAACCCAGGACTGACATGTTCGATGTTCCTGTAAGAGTTGAGGATACAGAACTGCGAGTGTCCACTGAAGCACCTAATGTTCAGGCAACTCTGGAAAAGGAGGTTCCTGACAAAGAATCTGAAGTTGTGGAGATGCGATGTTCCACACGTACCAGGAAACCACCTGAAAGACTGAACTTGTAAATTCCTTACGCAGTGTAAATATTATGTTGTCTTGAAAAATATGTACTTGTAAATATAACATGTATATCCGAGTTAAAGGGGGAGGAATGTAGCAATTATGGTTTTATTTAGTGTGTAATATACCTTTAAGAATAATACTTGTTAGGAAAGATCACATGATCTATAGTAACCAGTAGGAAAGTAGCATGGGCTACCTCAGCAGACAGCGCAGGATAGAGTTGGAGCTGAAAGTACACATGCAGTTGCTGTTGATGTAAATAAACTTAATGTTTCCACTTAAGAAGTGTCTGCAGTTCACCTCTATTACTAATACCACAACTTGGTCACCCGACAACAGTGTGCTTTTTGCAATGTAGGCTGTGAGGGAACAATTGGTGAATACCTTTGATCAGCAGGCAATTGGATTGCATGAGTACAACTTTTATCCCATCATTCATGCTGTGATTGTGGCTCAGTGGCAGCATACCCACCTGTGAGTCAGGTGTTTGTGTGTTCAAAGTCCAACTTCAGAGATTTCAGCAGAAAAATCTAGGCTGACACTTCAGTGCAGTATTGAGGGAGTGTAACACTATCGATGATCTTTCAAATGAGATGTCAAACCCAGGTCCCAGTATACCCTCTCAGGTGGATATGAGAGATCCCATGGCACAAGTTCGAAGAAGAGCAGTGGAGTTCTCCTTGATCAATATTTATCTCTCAAGTAACATTCGTGTCACACAAGTGCCAGACAATGACCATCACTAACAAGAGAGAATCTAACCATTTCCCCCTAACATTCAATGGCATTACCATCACTGAATCTCCCATTATCAACATCCTGGGGGTTACCATTGACCGGAAACTGAACTGGACTAGCCATATAAATACTGTAGCTACAGGTCAGAGGCTAGGAATCCTGTGGTGAGTAACTCACCTCCTGACTCCCCAAAGCCTGTCCACCATCTACAAGGCACAAGTCAGGGATGTGATGGAATATTATCCACTTGCCTGGATGAGTGCAGCTCCAACAACACTCAAGAAGCTCGACACCATTCAGGACATTCAGCATCTCGCTTGATTGGCACCTCATTCACAAACATTCATTCACTCCCTCCACCACCGACCCAAAGTAGCAGCAGTGTGTACCATCTATAAGATGCACTGCAGCAACTCACCAAGGCTCCTTAGACAATACCTTTCAAATGCATGACTGCTACCATTTAGAAGGACAAGGGCAGCAGATACATGGGAACACCACCACCTGGAAGATCCCCTCCAAGTCACTCACCGTCCTGACTTGGAAATATATCGCCGTTCCTTCACAGTTGGAGGGTCAAAATCCTGGAACTCCCTCCCTAACAGCTCTGTAAGTGTACCTACACCACATGGACTTCAGTAGTTCAAGAAGGCAGCTCAGCCCCACCTTCTCAATGGCACCTAGGGATGGGCAATAAATGCTGGCCCAGCCAGAGAATCCCACATTCCGTAAATGAATAAAAAAAATTAACATCACTAGAACAGATTATCTGGTCATTATCGCATTACTCTTGTGGGATCTTGATAAACATAAATTTGTTGCCGCAATTCCAACATTACATCAGTGGCTACACTTCAAAAGTACTTCATTGCACATAAAGCAACATCTTGAGGCAGTGGAAGGTGCTATGTAAACGCGAGCTCTTTCTTCTCTTCTCTTTTCCCGACCCCCTCAGTTCTTTGGCAGATTCCGTCGGTACTATTTGAACACGGATCCTGTTATTGCTTGAGCCGCTTGCGGAGTTAAAAAATTCCCCATCCAAAACCTTGTGTCCCACGTAATTCCCCGATGGAGAAGGTGGGTTGACACGCTGCCATATGGTGGAGTCACAGAAGGATGTCTGACCTTGAAACACTCTGAAAGCTTTCCTCAGGAAACTGTGACTGACTGGCCCAGCATGGATTCAGGTCAGGTTTTCCGGGAGCAACAGGTTTACGGGACAACCGGGAAGCAGCGCATTGTGAGAAAATTGAGTAAGAAGGATTAGTCACCTATAAGGGTATCGACCCTGACAGAGAATGGGATTGGTTTTGCTACTGATGCATGTTCCTTCCACACTTGGCCTTACTCCATGCACTGTACTTTGAGTGATTCAGTATGCCCATGCACAGGAGCCTGAAAATCTGCTCCTTTATAAAGCAAAAGCCTGCATTTAAATAGCATCTTTCAGATTTTCAGGGTGTCCCAAAGAATTTCTCAGCCAATCGCTCTATAATCCCTGTTATAACGCTGAAAAACATAGTAACATTCCCATGAACAGCAAATACGTTAAATAGAACTAAATGGAATATACAGCACAGAATCCAGCCTGAGCAGTCTGTGCTGCTATTTATCCTCCACAGGCCCCCTCTCATTCTCCCTCATTTAACTCGATCAACATAACCCTCGACTTCCTTCTCCCTCATATTCTTATCTAGCTGTGCCTTAAACGAATTTATACTCTACTAACTTGCAAAGCTATGGGGAAAGGGTGGGGAATTGGAACTAGCTCAATGGCTCTTGCAGGGAGCCAGTGCAGACTCGATGAAACAAATGGCCTCTTTCAGTGCTGTAACTATTCTATTATTCTATGATTGCACCTAAACCTCCCCCTGTGGCAGAGAGTTACACATTCTCTCTACTTTATGGGTGGATGAGTTGCTTCTGCACTCCTTATTGGAATCCTTGGTGACTATCTGATATTGATGGCCAATGGTATTTGCTTTTCCCCGCAAGTGGAAACAATCCATCTCCTGTTGAAGTGTATCAAGACCTTTCACAATGTTAAAGGCATGGATGATCAGTCTGTTTCAGTTACTTTGGCTGAGGGATAAATGACCAGCGTATTTGCGAACTCAAAGAGTGCCACAGAATCCTTTTATGCCCACCTGAGAGGGCAAAATGATTTATCACCTCATCCAAAAGGCAGCGCCTCCAGCACTGCACGCTAAGCGTTGACTCAGATTCAAAGTTAGAAATTAGAACCTACAACCATCTGACGTTTGTGTCCAGAGTGCTAGGGGATTGGGGCAAGCCTATCACAACTGCGTAAGGAGTGGCGGGGCAAGGGGGGGGTGGTGGGGGGGTGTTCCAGCGTCCGCTGCTTTCAGACTGCCCATCATGGAACCCAGCACCACCACATGAGGCCTTTTCACCAGGCTCCACAAGTAAGCTTAATATTTGATTGTTCGCTGTACACTCCTGGAAATGCATCGACTCGTACAAGTTCTTCAAAATTAATAGTTCAAGTTGTTTCTTTGTTGCAGGTGAGAGGGAGGGTTAGGCAGTATACGTGAGCTGTTGGCAATACTGGAGTTGAGATATGACTTACTGGCTGGCAGTGGGAGCAGTTTCTGTTTCCAAACTAAGCCTTTTGAGAGTCTTATCCTAGCGCTTTCTTCCACACGCAGTAAACTGTGGAGGCCCTAAGGGACAAGAAAGCAGATGAAGGTTTATGAGACTCCTGTTCAGTATGTAACACTGAAGGTTATTAATTAAGGATATCATAATTTTGTTAAAGCACCAGCACTTTGCACTCGGAGATGCAGACTTTCAGTATTCCCAAATAAAATCCCCAGCTTTCTATAAGCCATGTTTCGAAGAAAATGTTATGCTTGAGTTTTTATTTACTCTGTGATATTGAGAACAGCAGTGTGCGGTTTATAAATTACACAGACCATTATTTTACAGCACTTGCTCAAATCCGTCACCAAGCCCAGATCTGAGCTTCGCAGAATAAGGATAAATATATAAATCTGCCCTCTGGTCTGCTTGTCTGAAACACATCGCTCGGGAAACTCACTCACAACGCAGCAGGGAAGACTGGAGATGCTGAACGGGCTAGGGCATTTTAGATGTAGGAGGCGTGGATACTTCATGGGAATCTTGCACAGACCTGCAGGTTGTGTTTGTGATAGTCGCTAACTGGCTGAACATTAGAGAAGGCCGAGGGCTGACCTAGCAGAGGTCTTTAAGATTATGAAAGGGTTTGATAGGGTCAGTGTGGAGAAAGACGGTTTCAATCCAAAACCACTGGCCATAAATATCACTAATAACCCAGGGAGGAATTCAGGGGAAACTTCATTACCCAGAGAGCTATTATAACGCGGAACTCACAACTACGAGGAGCAGTGGATAGCATAGCATAGCTGTGTTTAAGAAGAAACAAGATAAATACATGAAGGAGGAGGGAACGAGAAGGTCATGCAGAGAGGCAGAAATGAAGTAGGGTGGGAGGAGCCTCATGTGGAGCATAGACACTAGTACCTGTTGGGCCGAATGGCCAAGACGGAATCATCTCAAGTTTGTACCAAGTGCAGTAGCAGGCGGGAGAAAGGATGTTTTACCCCGTCAGTCGCAGTGGAGGCTTTTCATGCCGTATCATCCCAGTCCCGGCACGTCACGCCTCATTAGTAGTGCATTCCCGGGAAACACATCAGGATCCTGGCAGGGCACCCTCACCTCAGGCCTTCAGTAATCCGGGTGCCATATTTAAAGGGCGACCCTGCGCAGAGTGAGCACTTTCTAAGGGATCAGAAGCTTCTGGAAAGTCATGGCTGCCAAAGGGGGGAAACGTGCTGCCCCCAAATTTAGGGACACCTCCCTCAGGCACCTACTGGATGCTGTGGAAGCCCACTGTAAAGTCTTCGACCCTTGCTCTGGGTCCACAGGAATCTCACTCACTGCCAGCTCAAGGGATATCACCATTCCCTCTCTCACACACACCTTCACCTGCCCTGTGGATCGTGCCCTCATCCAGTCCATGGCACCACCCACACCTGCCAGGCATCCTTCGCATCTGGCCTGGCAGGCATTCTGCTTACATTTTCTCCATCTGTATTCATGCAGCATAGGCTGACACACAACAAAACAGAGAGGTCACAGACTGGTGGAGGAATGCCTGACATCAAGGTCCTCATAAATTTTGAAAATAGAGTCATCCAGCTGGCCGGCAAGGATCTGGGCCGTTCCTGTGCTGAAGATGAGGTCAGCGGTACTCAAACAAGTGAGGATCCAGCAGTGCAACATCCATCAGACAAACACGCTGTGAGTCAGCTCCCCTGTTCTGCAACCCCCTGCCATGCACTAATTATCTCTCCTTGCTTTCGCAGGCACATCTAGGAAACAGCCGAGGGGATCCATGACCCAGGCACTTGATTCAAGCCCTGAAGACAGCTCGGAAGAATAACCTGATGACACCCTCACTGAGGACCCGTCACAGCGCTCACCCACACCCTCCACCAGCGCAGAGACACACATCTCGGTGGGACCTAGTTCTAGAGTAGCCTCGGGGTCACAATCTGGTGAGCATAGTGCACTGTCTGATCCACATCAGGCAGTGGCTGGAGGGAAGTGGCATAGTGGTATTGTCACTGGACTAGTAATCCAAGAAACTCAGAGTAATGCTCTGGAGGCCTGGGTTCAAATCCCACCATGGCAGTTGGTGGAATTTGAATTAAAAAATGCATTAAAAGTCTGGGTATGACCAAGAAGCTATTTTCCATTGTTGTAAAAATCCACCTGGTTCACTAATGCCCCTTTAGGGAAGGAAATCTGCTGCCTTAACCTGGCCTACACGTGACTCCAGACCCACAGCAATGTGGTTGACTCTGAAATGGCCTAGCAAGCCACTCAGTTGTATTAAACTGTGACAAAGCCCCTAAAATGTAATGAAACCAGACTGACCACCCGGCATTGACCTAGGCATTGAAAGTGAAGTCCTCCTCACTAAGATGTGGGGGCTAGTGCCAAAATTGGGAAAGCTGTTTTTCAGACTAAGTCAAGCAACAGCCTGACATAGTCATCCTCACAGAATCATACCTTACAGATGCTATCACAGACACCATGGTCACCATCCCTAGGTATGTCCTGTCCCAGTGGCAGGACAGACCCAGCAGAGGTAGCAGCATAGTGGTATACAGTCAAGAGGGAGTTGCATTGGGAGTCTTCAACTCTAGAGCCCATGAAGTCTCATGGCATCAGGCCAAACATGGGCAAGGAAACCTCCTGCTGATTACCATGTACTGCCCTCCCTCAGCTGATGAATGAGTGCTCCTCCATGTTGAACATCACTTGGAAGAAGCACTGAGGGTGGCAAAGGTGCAGAATGTACTCTGGGTGGTGGACTTCAATGTCCATCACCAAGGCTAGCTCAGTAGCACCACGACTGAGTGAGATGGCTGGGCTTTAAAGGGCATAACTGCTAGACTGGGTCCCAGCAAGAGGGGAAAAACATACTTGACCTGCTGATGCATCTGTCCATGACAGTATCAGTAGGAGTGACCAGAAGAAATCCTCCACATTGAGGATACCCACTATCGTGTTGTGTGAACAGATCTAGCAACTCAAGACTGGGCCTCCATGAGGCATGAGGCTCTGTGGATCATCAGCAGTAGCAGTAT
Source organism: Cetorhinus maximus (assembly GCF_964194155.1). Classification (NCBI taxonomy): domain Eukaryota; kingdom Metazoa; phylum Chordata; class Chondrichthyes; order Lamniformes; family Cetorhinidae; genus Cetorhinus; species Cetorhinus maximus. Next base: position 15,304,318 of record NC_135880.1, read on the forward strand.
TGTACTGAAACACAACATGTAACCCCCTGGCCTGGCATATCCCCCACTCTACCAATACCGTCAAGCCAGGGGATCAACCCTGGTTCAATGAAGAGTGCAGGAGGGTATGCCAGGAGTAGCACCAGGCATTCCTAAAAATGAGGTGTCAACCTGATGAAGCCATAACATAGGACTACTTGCATGCCAAGCAGCAAGTGATAAACAGAGTTAAGCGAAACCAAAACCAACGGATCAGATCTAAGCTCTTCAGTCCTGCCACATCCAGTCATGAATGGTGGTGGACAATTAAACAACTCACAAAATCCCCATCCTCAATGATGGGGGAGCCCAGTACATCAGTGCAAAAGATAAGAATTTGCTACAATCTTCAGCCAAAAGTGCTGAGCGGGTGGTCCAACTTGGCTCCTTCAGGGATCCCCAGCAGCACAGGTGCCAGTCTTCAGCCAATTCAATTCACTCCACGTAATGCCAAGAAATGGCTGAAGGCACTGGAGGCTTCAAAGGCTATGGACCTTGGCAATATTCCGACAATAGTATTGAAGACTTGTGCTCCAGAACTTGCTACTCCTGTAGCCAAGCTGTTCCAGTACAGCTACAACACTGGCGTCTGCTCGGCTCTGTAGAAAATTCCCCAGGTCCATCCTGTACAAAAAAAGCCGGACAAATGCAACCTGGCCAATTACCGCCCCATCAGTCTACTCTCCATCATCAGTAAAATAATGGAAGGGGTCATTAACAGTGCTATCAAGCGGCACTTACTTAGCAATTACCTGCTCACTGACATCCAGTTTGGGTTCCACCAGGGCCACTCAGCTCATGACCTCATTACAGCCTCAGTTCAAACATGGACAAAAGAGCTGATCTCTCGAGGTGAGGTGAGAGTGACTGCCCTTGACATCAAGGCTGCATTTGACTGACAGTGTCATCAAGGAGCCCTAGAAAACTGGAGGCAATGGGAATCAGGGGGAAAACTCTCCACTGGTTGGAGTCATACCTAGCACAAAGAAAGATGGTTGTGGTTGTTGGAGGTCAGTCATCTCAGCTCCAGGTCAACACTGCAGGAGTTCCTCAGGTTAGTGTCCTCGGCTCAACCATCATCAGCTGCTTCATCAATGACCTTCCTCCCAACATAAGGTCAGAAGTGGGGATGTTCACTGATGATTGCACAATGTTCAGCACCATTCGTGACTTCTCAGATACTGAAGCAGTCCATGTCCAAGTGCAGCAAGACCTGGACAATATCCAGGCTTGGGCTGACAACTGGCAAATAACATTCGTGCCACACAAGTGCCAGGCAATGACCATCTCCAACAAGAATCTCTAACCATCTAATCATCACCAATTGATGTTCAATAGCATTAGCATCACTGGATCACCCACCATCAACATCCTGGGGGCTTACCATTGACCAGAAACTGAACTCGATTAGCCATAGAAACATGTAGCTACAAGGGCATGTCAGAGGCTAGGAATCCTGCGATGAGTAACTCACCTCCTGACTCCCCAAAGCCTGTCCACAAGGCACAAGTCAAGAGCGTGATGGAACATTCCCCACTTGCCTGGATGAGTGTAGCTCCTACAACACTCAAGAAGCTTGACACCATCCAGGACAAAGCAACCCGCTTGATTGGCACTACATCCACAAACATTCACTCCCTCCACCATCGATGCACAGTAGCAGCAGTGTGTACCATCTTCAAAATGTACTGCAGGAATGCACCAAGGTTCCTTAGACAGCACCTTCCAAGCCCACGACCACTACCATCTGGAAGGACAAGGGCAGCAGACACATGGGAATACCACCACCTGGAAGTTCCCCTCCTTGTCACTCACCATCCTGACTTGGAAATATATCGCCGTTCCTTCACTGTCACTGGGTCAAAATCCTGGAACTCCCTCCCTAACAGCACTGTGGGTGTACCTACACCACATGGACTGCAGCGGTTCAAGAAGGCAGCTCATCACCACCTTCTCAAGGGCAACTAGGGACGGGCAATAAATGCTGGCCCAGCCAGCAAAACTCACATCCCATGAATGAATAATAAAAAAACTTCCCAGGTTTCTGGCATTGGGAGGAATGGTGGAGTCCAGAAATCTCCTGAGTCTGAGTCAGATGAGGAGAATTTGGATTCGGTGATACCTCAGTTGCTGGAGCTCCAATGGCAAGCTCGGGAACATCAGGAAGTGATGTCCGCTGCACTCCTCAGATTTCAAGGCATGACAGAGGAGTCTGTCCGCTTTCAGTCTTAGGTGATAGTGCTGGCATGCCATTGCACCAAGGTCAACGCTGGTAGGTCAAGCAGCCACCATGGAGATCTTGGTCCAGGAATTCGCTCCTGTACTGCTGCATGGGCTGACCTCCATCGCTGATGCTATCACTGGCCTCCATCAGTGTCAACACGGAAGGGGTGCCGGGCAGCTCGATCTCACTTTAGCTTCCCCTTCTCCTCAAGGAGTCAGCTAGGTGCGCCCGGGCAGCCTAGGGGGGTGGATCAGCAGGTGCACACCCTGGGCCATTCACCCAGGTGACTCCGGGATTGTCCGGCCCATCTGAATCCCTTCTTCCTGTGACCCCAACAGCTCTAGTTCCACAGGCCAAGGAGGGTGCCACTGCCACAGAGCAGGACCCCAAAGCAGGCCTCCAGGTCTCGGCCCTCCAGAGGATGCCCATCAAGATCATTACAGACAGGGTATTGCAGTTGGCAGGCTGCCTTCACATCCGCTGTGGATGTCTGGGGAGCAACAGGATGTAGCGGCAGGGTTAGGAAAGTTAAGAAGATGTAGTTGCACAGCCTGGGCATGGGTGTTAATCACTTGTACATACTGTCCACTATTGTCAATAAACTCCCAAGAATGCCTCCCAGCCTATGGCTCCTTGTTATGATGAACAGTGCTTATGTCACTCAGATGTGTAACCCTGGTTCCTGCACAAGATAAAGGCAGGTCTCTCAGTCCAGGGCCTCTTCCCTTTGCAGTGTGCAGCCTTCAGACCAAAGTGATGGTCTGGCCTCACACTCCCTGGACACATTAGTGATGCCTGCACCTCGAAGGTGCTTGTCATTGCTGCCAGAATATCGTGGGCAGGCACCACAGAGTTCTGTCCTTCTCTCTCTGTGCTCTCAGTACCTTTGAGGTGGGGATGGCCCCCATCTCTTCAGCATCTGTGACCAGTGATGCTGGGCTCCTGAAGCGGTCAGGTGCTGACGGCTGACAATGGATCACAGAATCACAGAATCACAGAATCACACAGTGCAGAAGAGGACCTTCGGCCCATCGAGTCTGCACCGACACGTGAGAAACACCTGACCTACCTACCTAATCCCATTTACCAGCACTTGGCCCATAGCCTTGAATGTTATGACGTGCCAAGTGCTCATCCAGGTACTTTTTAAAGGATGTGAGGCAACCCGCCTCCACCACCCTCCCAGGCAGTGCATTCCAGACCGTCACCACCCTCTGGGTAAAAAAAGTTTTTCCTCACATCCCCCCTAAACCTCCTGCCCCTCACCTTAAACTTGTGTCCCCTCGTGACTGACCCTTCAACTAAGGGGAACAGCTGCTCCCTATCCACCCTGTCCATGCCCCTCATAATCTTGTACACCTCCATCAGGTGCATTTAAAGTTTCACGATTGCATCTCCATGATATGACCCTGATCACAGAGCACAAGTGAGCTGCCCTCAGCCAGGCAGGCGTCACACATTCTCAGAGGCTGTGTGCAGATCTATGGAGTATCCTTGCTGCATCTTGTCATCATCCTCCAAGGATCTATGAGGGCTTCCCGAGCGTGCCTCCCTCGTCTGGCCAGCTCAATAGCCTCATCGCCAGCATCCTCACTTTTGAGGATGTCATCACCATCATCACCTTTGACGTCCTCCTCATCAGAGATATGTGCAGCTCCTCCATCTCCTCCTCAGCCAGGTCCTCCCACACTTAACAACGCCAGGTTGTGTCGTGCACAGCAAGCTATGATGATGCCTGACACCCTTGGTGAACTGTATTGCAGTGCTCCACCAGACCTGTCGAGGCACCAGAACCTCATTTTCAAAATGCTTATCATTTGCTCCACCAAAGTCCGGGTTGGGGTGTGAGCCACGTTTTACCGTCACTCTGTTGCAGTCTGAGGCCACCGCACGGGCACCATCAGTCATGTCCTCTGTCGGTAGCCCCTGTCCCCGAGGAGCCAACCCTGCAGCCTCTTTGGACCCTAGAAGATGTCAGGGATCTGAGACCAGCTAAGGATGTAGGAGTCATGGACGCTCCCTGGGAATTGTGCATAGGCCTGTAGGGTGTGTTTGTGGTGGTCACACATCAGCTGAACATGCAGCGAGTGGAAGCCCTTGCGATTGATGTAGCTGACTGCTTGTTGCTATGGAGATCTAAGCATAAGTACGGTCGATGGCACCCTGCACCTGTGGAAAACCTGAGATCTGCTCAAATCCCAGTGCTCTTGCTTCCTGATCCCAGGCGAAATGCACAAATTTCTGTGCCTACGTGAAGATATCATCCATGACCTCCTGGATAGAATTGTGCGTGGAGGCTTGCAAGATCCCACACAGGTCATCTGTAGAGCCCTGGAATGAGCCAATGATGTAAAAATTGAGTGCCATAGTCACTTTCACGGCCACTAGCAGTGGATGCCCTCCATGTTCCCATGGTGCCAAATCCTACAGCCAAATCCTATGTGACCAACCAGTTCGCTAGACATGCACACCCTTCAGCGTCACTGGTTCTCAGTCATCTACAGGAATGAAAAGCGGCGTCGATAGACCCTGGGTCTAGCGAGGTGCCTATGAGCGCCAGCTCTCTGTGGATCTTCAGCTGTGTGAGCACCAGCCGCTGCCGCCCCTTCATCTCGAGGGAGGTGCTCCTCCATTTGCTGAGCCAGGCACCTCCACCACTCTCTTCTGCTTCTTCTCTGCTCCCTGTAAGCCATGAGGCATCCCGCTAAATCACCAGGCTCCGTGACCCTGATGTTCTCCTCCTGCAGGATCAAAGAGAGAGACGCGTGGTGTGGCATGGGTGTACTAAGAACTCTCTTGGTTAAGTCTGAAGGCCCCTTCATGCATGCACAAGAGTGCTGGACACTAGAATGACCAGTGTGTAGTGCCCTCATTGGCTGTCCGAAACCCCACCCATCTCCGCCCCACTCCACCTGACCAATTGGCAGCAGCTTTGCCCACTGGACTGCATGCTGTGCTCTCAGCTCAGGCACAGGCACAGGCATTCTCCTAACCTGCACTGTTAGCTTGAACCATGGGGAAGACTGGTCCAAACCTTAATAAAGACATCGCAAGGGGCTGTGAGCACCTCCACCAGTGACTGCGCCATGGTCACCTTTCACAAGGGGATTGTACACCTTGCTCAGTTGGCCAATTGTTCTGCTGCCGCCTAAAACGCACATTAATTTGCAGTCTGCGCCTGAGGGGGTGAAAAGTTCTGGAGCATTTGGTGACACTTTCATGCTTTTGAGTTGCTCGAGTGGGCAGAAAAGCTTCAGAGGCTCCGACTCCAAGTTTGTCAACGGAGCTGCTGCTGAACGGTCTCAGCAGGGGAAGAATGCTCGCTTTTGACAAGTTTTTCCAAGCGCATGGCCACATCCCTCACCCACCCCCACCATCCCCTGCCTCCTTAGCACGTGCTTGATTATTTCCTGCAGTCCATCTGCGCTGTCTTGCCCTCCACCCCCTCTGCCCTCTGCCCACCAACCCCCACCCCACAAACCAGGCCTGATGCACACTTGAGCCCTTGGCTCAGCACCGAACTGAAAGTCAGCCGAGAAAAAGCGACTTGCCCGTGCCCCCTGCGAAAGCGCGGCGCCTCTTCCTTGATGTCCTGCGGGGGCAATACTCGTGAGCGCTGAGCATAACTGTGTGCACTCACCTCCGAGTTCCCCTCGAAGTTCAGCTCGCCAGGTGCAGGCCTTTTAAAGGCCGTTGTGAAGCCGTTCTGATGTCACGCCGACGCAGGTGGTAAATTTGAGGTGGAGGGATGGTTCTGACGAGCAGGGCACATACATTAAAATGACGTTCCTAACGCCCGGTGATGGGAAACGTGGTCCGCCGTTGACAGGTGGTGCGGATGATTGCAAATTGGTTTCACGACCGCAATAAAACCGATTTTTGGCCTTCTCCGCCATGATGCCCGACTCTGAGGGGGCCGCAGTTTCCGTGCTGTAAATTCTAGGTAACGCTAGGGCCGGAATCTTCCGGGGAGCGGAAAACCACCGTCGGATTGCCACTCCATTCCTACTTTCTCCACCACAGTGGCGATCCTCTTTTCTGGCTGGGACCCTCCAATCCCAGTTTCTCCAGAGATGTGGAGCAGACCTAAAATGGAACTGCTTCTTCATAATGCTGGGCTTTCTGGAGGGAGAAAAGCTGTTCTCTCTTTTTACCGCATTAACTACCCTATCCTGGTAAGTAAAGAGTTTATATGTCCCATAGCTTCTTTGAAATGCTTTGGAGAGAAGGTAAATGGGTAAGAGGGTAGAGTGGGTAAGGGGGTAGGGTGCCAAGTGGATAGAGTGGTAGGTGGGTAGGGTGGTAGGTGGGTAGGGTCACAGGTGGGTATGGTGGTAGTTTTGTAGGGAGGCAGGTCAGTAGGGTGGCATTTGGGTAGGGTGGCAGCTGTGTAGGGTGGCAGAAGGATATGGTGGTAGGTGGGTAGGGGTGGCAGGTGGAAGCGTGGGTACGTGGGTGCGGTGGCTAGGGTGGCAGGTGAGCGAGTGGGTAGGTGGATCAGAGGGTAGTTAGGTCGGGTTGGGAGAGGTTGTCAGCTCGGGGGCTAGTCAGGTTGTGTCGGGGGGAATCGAGTGGTGGGGGCTAATCAGGTCGGGCTGGTGTGGAGTCGGGTTGTCAGGGGGGAGTCAATTGGTGTGGTCAGATCAGGTTGGGTTGGGTGGGGGAAATTGGGTGATGGGACCAAGAAAGTTCAGGCGGTGGGAGGGGTGTGGGGTGGTGGGGGGCAGGAGGTGACAGGTTGGGTTGGGGGAGTCGGGCTTCAGGGTGTGGGTCTGGTGGTAGGGACTAGTCAGGTTGGGTCAGGAAGAGTCAGGGTGTATCAGGGGAGAGGTGGGTGGTCAGCGGGGCAGTCGGAAGATTGAGGTGAGTGACTGGGTGTCAGTGCGAGTGAATGGGGATCAGTTGTATAGTTACCCAAGAGTTAGACTATGTTTTTTCTTGTCTAACATTTCTTGGGTAATTATCCAGGTAAGTAAGTTGGAAATGTCTGAAATCTCTGACCCTAACTCAGAGTTGGAGACTTTTTCAAAGGGTCCCAGGGAGAAGGGAAATTGCCCCATTGGAAATTCAAACTTCCCAGGCAATTCCCATGGAGTCAGAGCTTTGGGACTTCTGAGAGATCCCATATTGCATCTTCCAGGGTACTTCTGGTCTCTGACTACCTAGAGGTTGGAAGATTTTGGCCTGTGTTATGTCAGAAAGCCATAGCACCAATCGAAATGAGCAGAGGTGTGGACCATGAAAGGAATGAAATAATGTCCAGACACATACACACATTCGTGTTAGCCAGATGTGCTCCAGCTGCAGTATTGGTGATATAGGCTGCAATGTAAATTTTTCACCAATGTCCATTGTTCCTCTGAGAACTCCTCCTCTACAGGGGTGACCCTGTAGATGAGACAAAGATGGATGTGGAAGAACAGGCCTGGCTCATTGCCCTTGGAACCAATATTACCTGTTCAGGCTAAAACAAATCTTGTACAATAGGGTCTTTAACCTCTTCCAGCCAAATCTCCAACCATGGTTGCCCCAACCTTCTGCTTAGGTCGATGTTATAGCTTGATGGGGACTTAAAGCCGCCAATGCCGTCTGGTGCTGAATCCATGTCATCAGGGTCACCACATTTCAATATCGACTGGTGCAACTCCCGCCAGCTGTGCAACCTCAGAGAGCTCAACTTCTCTCCAGTCCTCCTCATAAAGCACTGATTTGGTCTCAATCGCAGTTCTTGTGTCAATTCTGGGCACCACATTTTATAGAGGATGCAAAGGCATTGGAGAGGGTCCAGAAAAGATTTACGAGAATCGTTCCAGGGATGAAGAAATTTCAGTGACGTGGACAGATTGGAGAAGCTTTACAGAAGAGAATGTTGAGAGGAGATTTGATAGAGGTGTTCAAAATCATGACGTGTCTGGACAGGGCAGAGAGAAACTGTTCCCATTAGCGGAAGGATCGAGAGCCAGAGGACACTAACTTAAGGTGATCGGCAAAAAGTGCCGAGATAAGGTATAATTTTTTTACGCAGCGAGTGGTATGCACTGCCTGGCTGTGTGGCGGAGGCAGGTTCAATCATGGCTTTCAGAAAGGGATTGGGCTGCTCTTGCAGAGAGCTGGCACTGCCACAGTGGGCCAAATGGCCTCCGTCTGTACTGTAATCATACTATGATTCTATGACTCTGGCCTCTGCAGGATCTCCGATCTTCCTCCAGCCCTGATCTCAAGTCTCCTCACTCACCTCTGATCCCCAGTTTCTCTCCTCCTACCAGCGAGCAGTGGGGATGTACTCCTGCACCCATCCAACCACCAGACTGTCAGGGGTCGGGAAGGTGGCTAGACAACAACCGGATTTGACCCTGCCATTAACCTCAGCAGGGACAATCCGCATCTCCTGCCTCACTTTAGTAATAAGCCTATTATTGAAAACAATTTAAACTGGAAAACAGTCGATAATGGATAAACTGAAAGGAGAGCTCTGCATTTTTAAAATTCTTACATGGATAACTGGCAAGGCCAGCATTTTGTTGCCCTTGAACTGAATGGCTTGCTAGGCCATTTCAGATGGCAGTTAAGAGTCAATCACACTGCTGTGGGTCTGGAGTCACATGTAGGCCAGAGCAGGTAAGGATGGCAGATTTCCTTCCCTAAAGGACATTGGTGAACCAGATGGGTTTTGGCAACAATTGATGATAGTTGTCATGGTCACCATTACTGAGACTAGCTTCAATTCCAGATTTACTTCCAAAGTTGCAATTGAATTCCAATGGCTATCATGGCGGGATTTGAAATTTTTTCCCCAGACCTTTAGCCTGGACCTCAGGATTACTGGTCTCATGACATTACCACGACGCCACCATCACACTACCGCATGGCTATGGGAAATGGCAGAGGGGTGGGACTAATTGAAAAGCTTTTTCAAAGCGCTGTAACCGACAAGGTGGGCTGAATGGCTTCATTCTGCTGCTCATTGATATACCACAGGTGATTTGTTGACAAAAGACACTTAAAAACAATACCTGGATTTTAATTTCACTAAACAGTTCACATCTTAGGAATAACTCTTTCACATGGCCGAATCAGAAAATGGTACCTACTGCACCAATCGTTTGGTAGTGCCACTCTCATGCCAGAAGCATTGTTGAAGGAAAGAGGGAGATGAAAAGCTTCGAGAGAAATTGGCACACCATCTTCCAGATGGATGATTAGCCACAGGAACACAAGGCAGCTTTAGAAGCAATTCTCTGTCAGCTTCAGTAAGATGGGATTTGAGTGAGACATGAGGAAGCATATGCGACTCGACAGGGCTAAGGATACAACAGGTCACTTATTGTGTTTGATTTAATTGTGCATTGTCAGCTTCATGTGGCCTGTGTTTGAACATTCCAACGGCAAGCGGGCTTTCTCTTCCAGCTAGTTGAGTAGACTACTGCGCGAGTGACTTTTACTTGGTGGCTCTCTGATGCCTATTTCATTCTCTTGCCATTTATAATTGCCTTGCCTTTCTACAATGACCACAACTATAAGATTGCTCGCTACCATAACATAAGGGACAGCAGCAGGAGCAGGCAATATGGACCTCGAGCCTGCTCCACCATTCAACACGATCATGGCTGATCTTCTGGCTCAACTTCACAATCCTGCCCTATCCCCACATTCCTTGATTCCTTCAATGTTTAAAATGTATTGATCTTGTTAGGACTGGGGTGGGAGCAGTGCACAGTGTATCTAGCCCCATGACTCCACAAGGCGCACCATTAGTTTAAGCGTTCCATTCACTTACCAAAATGGCCAATTATTTGCCTTCACTGCTATTAGACCCAGAATAAAAGAGAATTTAACCAGGCTGCTTTCAGTAAATGCAGAATGATCGATTTATTATAAAACAAAACTATTTTTAAGAACTGGTTAACACACAATTTGTAATCTGGAAGTGTAACTATCTATCCCTTTTAAAATTCCCCAGTACGTTCACACACAGGCATGCACACACACACACAAACAAATAGGTCTCTGCAGAGATGAGCAGTTGAAGAAAAAAACTTAATAAAAAAGATAAAGTTCACAGGGTTTTGACACTGTTGATCTGGTGCTCCCTAGTGCAAGGATGGGTTGCTAGTCCCAGTAGATGTCTGGAGGTTCTCACATCAGATAAAAGGACGACAATGAGAAGGGGGACGGGAAATACAGGGCTTGAAGATGTTGTATCTGAATGCACGCAGTATACGAAATAAGGTAAATGAGCTTGTGGCACAGACTGAAATTGACAGGTATGATGTGGTGGGCATCACGGAGACATGGCTGCAAGGGGCTCAGGACTGGGAGCTAAATAACTAAGGATATACATCCTATCAAAAAGATAGGCAGGTTGGCAGAGGGGGTGGGGTGGCTTTGTTAGTAAGAAATGAAATTAAATCGATAGCAAGAAACGACGTAGGGTCAGATGATGTAGAATCTGTGTGGGTAGAGTTGAGGAACCGCAAAGGTAAAAAAACCATAATGGGAGTTATGTTCAGGCCTCCGAACAGTAGTCAGGATGTGGGGCACAAGATACACCAGGAGATAGAAAAGGCGTGTAAGAAAGGCAAGGTTACAGTGATCATGGGGGATTTCAATAGGCAGGTAGACTGGGAAAATCAGGTTGGTAGTGGATCCCAAGAAATGAATTTGTGGAATGTCTACGAGATGGCTTTTTGGAGCAGCTTGTGGTGGAGCCCAATAGGGAACAGGCAATTCTAGATTTAATGATGTGTAATGAGGCAGATTTGATAAAGGAGCTTAAGGTGATGGAACCCTTAGGAGGAAGTGACCATAATATGATAGAATTTACCCTGCAATTTGAGAGGAAAAAACTGGAATCAGATGTAACGGTTTTACAGTTGAATAAAGGCAACTACAGAGGCATGAGGGAGGAGCTGGCCAGAATTGACTGGGAGATGAGGCTAGCAGGAAAGACAGTGGAACAGCAATGGCAGGAGTTTCTGGGAGTAATTTGGGAGACACAGCAAAAATTCATCCCTAGGAAGAAGAAGCATACTAAAGGAGGACGAGGCAACCATGGCTGACAAGGGAAGTCAGGGACAGCATAAAAGCTAAAGAGAAAGCATACAATGCGGCGAAGAGCAGTGGGAAACCAGGGGATTGGGAAGTCTACAAAGACCAACAGAGGACAACTAAAAAATAACTAAGGAGAGAGAAGATTAAATATGAGGGTAAGCTAGCTAGTAATATAAGAGAAGATTGCAAGAGTTTTTTTAGATATATAAAGGGTAAGAGAGAGGCAAAAGTGGACATTGGACCATTGGAAAATGATGCTGGAGAATTAGTAGCGGGGACCAAAGAAATGGTGGAGGAACTGAATAGGTACTTTGCGTCAGTCTTCACAGCGGAAGACACGAGTAACATCCCCAAAGTTCAAGAGAGTTGGGGGGCAGAGGTGAGTATGGTGGCCATTACCAAGGAGAAGGCGCTAGGAAAACTGAAAGGTCTGAAGGTGGATAAATCACCTGGACCAGATGGATTACACCCCAGAGTTCTGAAGGAGATAGCTGAAGAGATAGTGGAGGTGTAAGTGGTGATCTTTCAGGAATCACTAGAGTCAGGGAGGATCCCAGAGGACTGGAAAATCACTAATGTAACCCCCCTGTTTAAGAAGGGAGTGAGGCAAAAGACGGAAAATTAAAGGCCGATTAGCCTGACCTCGGTTGTTGGTAAGATTTTAGAGTCCATTATTAAGGATGAGATTGAGATTTCAGAATACTTGGAAGTGCATGGTAAAATAGGGCAAAGTCAGCATGGTTTCATCAAGGGGAAGTCATGCCTGACAAATCTGTTAGAATTCTTTGAGGAGGTAACAAGTAGGTTAGACAAAGGAGAGCCAATGGATGTTATCTACTTGGACTTCCAGAAGGCCTTTGACAAGGTGAAGCACAGGAGGCTGCTCAGTAAGATAAGAGCCCATGGTGTTAGAGGCAAGGTACTAGCATGGATAGAAGATTGGCTGAATGGCAGGAGGCAGAGAGTGGGGATAAGGGGGTCCTTCTCAGGATGGCAGCCGGTGACTAGTGGAGATCCGCAGGGGTCAGTGTTGGGACCACAACTTTTCACTTTATACATTAATGATCTAGATGAAGGAACTGAGGGCCTTCTGGCTAAGTTTGCAGATGATACAAAGATAAGTGGAGGGACAGGTAGTATTGAGGAGGCAGGGAGGATGTAGAAGGATTTGGACAGGTTAGGAGAATGGGCAAAGAAGTGGCAGATGGAATACAATGTGGGGAATTGTGAGGTCATGCACTTTGGTAGGAAGAATAGAGGCATAGACTATTTTCTAAATGGGGAGAGAATTCAGAAATCTGGAGTGCAAAGGGACTTGGGAGTCCTAGTCCAGGATTCTCTTAAGGTTAACTTGTAGGTTGAGTCAGTAGTTAGGAAGGCAAATGCAATGTTGGCATTTATTTTGAGTGGATTAGAATATAAAAGCAGGGATGTGCTGCTGAGGCTTTATAAGGTTCTGGTCAGACCACATTTAGAATATCGTGAGCAATTTTGGGCCCTGTATCTCAGGAAGGATGTTCTGGCCCTGGAGAGGGTCCAGAGGAGGTTCACGCGAGTGATCCCAGGAATGAAAGGCTTAACATATGAGGAATGTTTGAGGACTCTGGGTCTATACTCGATGGAGTTTAGAAGGATGAAGGGGGTTCTGATTTAAACTTACAGAATACTGAAAGGCCTGGATAGAGCGGACGTGGGGAAGATGTTTCCATTAGTAGGAGAGACTAGGACCCGAGGGCACAGCCTCAGACTAAAGGGAAGACCTTTTAGAACAGAGATGAGGAGAACCTTCTTTAGCCAGAGAGTGGTGAATCTATGGAATTCATTGCCACAGAAGGCTGTGGAGGCCAGGTCATTGAGTGTATTTAAGACCGAGATAGATAGGTTCTTGACTGGTAAGAGGATCAAAGGTTACGGGGAGAAGGCAGGAGAATGTGGTTGAGAAACGTATCAGCCATGATTGAATGGCGGAGCAGAGTCGATGGGCCGAATGGCCTAATTTCTGCTCCTACGTCTTATGGTCTTATGATCTTCAGTATGGAGGAAAATAGGGCTGGTTCAATTTGTTTTTGTCTCACTCTCTCGGGTTTCCAACTACAGACAAGTTCCTCTAGGATGAGAATTCCTAGATGGATACCGATAACCACACTGCATTTCAAGCAAGGCAAGGAGAGGGCGAGCTGGGTAGTTTTTCTCCTTCTAGGTTCATTCCCAACTGAGTTCAAAACAACATGAGGACTCGAAACGTCGACTCTTTTCTTCTCCGCCGATGCTGCCAGACCTGCTGAGTTTTTCCAGGTAATTCTGTTTTTGTTCGAAACAAGGTGAATCATTAAAGTAAATCATTAAGGCCCTTTGCCTTTAAGACAGTTTTTTTTATTTCCACCAATTAAAGTGATTGCAGTTCAAATAAACAAATAGTTTTCCTCCACAACTGTCATGCTGGTCATTTAGCTGCCATCATGTGATTTCTTGGAAAAAGTATGCTTGCTCCAGTCCAAGATGAACTTATGACCTTTACTTTAAAAAAAATCCAGGTTGGCTCTCAAGTGTCCAAGTATTGCAATTTCCTTCCAATTTTTAAAAGGAAATATAGTTCTTGTGGATATGGTTATAACAATCTCAAGCTTGAATATACTCATCAACCGAGCATCGACAGCTCCCCGGAGTAGAGAACTGCAAAGATCCACAACTGTTTGAGTGAAGAAATTTCTCCTCACTTCAGTCCGAATGGCTGATGGTTTATCCTGAGACTGACATCTGGTTCTAAACTGTCCAACCAGGGAAAACGGTGTCCAAATAACTAATGCACTTTTAAATAAGCAATTCTTATGCTAAAAAAATAACCCTGTTATTTTTTGTAACATGCCATTAAGGGATTGCAGCATGACATCACTAGAAGGAAATGTGTCATGTGATTCAGTTTTGGTTTCGCTTTTGCTTTCAGCAGAGCGCACACACACAGCTCTGCAACTCTGATGTTTTCAAGCTTTCTTACCTTTGTATTCATATGCCCATGTGCCTAGCCTCAATAAGGTGTTTACCCAATTCCTTATGAGTGATTGGTATCACTTTATATCATTACAAAAACACAACACTATTGTGCTTCCCTTCAACTGAAGCTGCACTCTGCATTCCCCATAGGCCGTATGCAGTATTCAATTATTCAATTGCTTGGTGTTTGATTATGTGCGACTGTTGACTCTTCTCTTCTGTGTGCTGTTAGCCAAGCCTGGGTGTGGTTACAGAGAAAAAAACACAGAAACTAAACCAAAGCCAGAAGCTGTAAGCATGAGAGGAGACATTTTAAGAACAGCTGTAAATAAAACTCCGACATAGAAACTGGTGCGCGATCTCTGCATATCTCCAAGGCACAAAACACAACACCGTACAATTACTTCTGGAGATTTATCATGCATCAGAACCCACAGCAGACTGAATAGGTTTCTTACAATTGTGTGTTTAGGTTAAATGAGTCCCTTTTGCAGCGTAAAATTGATAAATTGTTTATACGATCTCACTGCGTTGGATCACAAGCCAAACACTCATCCTTCCCACTGGCAGCACACCATCCAACACAGCTGTCAATCATTCTTTGGGCAATTTTGCCTCCCTGCACTGTCAACTAAACTCTTCGGTGTTGGTTGTGTCTCTTCGCATTAGCATGTTAATTTATTTGGAGCCTAAGACAACATTGATGAAACCTGAAAGGCCGCGGTTATTGTGTGTTCTGTGATGGAATTAATGCTCTGATTACATTTTCATCACGAGATACCTGGCGAATAAGGAATTTGCAGGGTTGAGTGATAACAGGGAGCTGCTGTCACTCACTACTGCAGTTTTCTCTGAAACAGCTTTGTTGCACTTGCATAGTAACAAGACTGGCAACCGAAAGGCCTTCTTTAAAGAGAGCAGATGTGCAGAACTCGAGGCCACATGCGTTCAGAGTAATTGTCAATAAGTGAAAAGCTTACGATCCTTCCTGTACTCAAATGATGAAAGTTATGCATTTAATGCCTAAGGCTTAGAACGTAGCAGGAACAAAGAAGGAACTCGCATTTATATACTGGCTTTCACATCCTCAGGAAGTCCCAAGGTGCTTCAGACTCAATGAAAGACTTTTGAAAGTGTCGCCACTGCCGGAGGGAAATACGGCAACCAAATGGTGCACAGCAAGATCCCAAAAAGAATGATAAGAGGAATAACCAGGCCAGGTGGCAGATTCATCTGTGGCTTGTAAAAGGATTTGGATGGTTATCAGAAGAGAAAAAACATTTGTACGTCTATGGGGAAGTGTGGGGCAATGGAATTGGTTGAGTAACTCTTATCGAGAGCCAACACGGCTACCAAGCTATAACCTTTCTATGATTGTAAGATTGGTTTCCTTTCTTCTGTGATGCTGGATGAGGGGTGTTTGTTGACCAACGCACTGGGAGAAATTCCACTGCTCCTCCTTGAGTCATGATATAGGACCTTTAACATCCGTTTGAATGGGACCTTGGTTTAATGTCTCATGTGAAAGATGGTACCCCTGACAGGGCAGCGCACCCTCAGCACTGCACGGGACTGTCCGCTTCAACTGTATGATCAACTCTCTGGGGCCAGGCTTGCGGACCTGCTGCCTCAGTGCTACCAACTGAAAATGAAAAGAAACCATTGCAAATTCTATTGCAATTGTACAGGGAGCTTCTTAAAAATGTGGAGTCCATTTTGTCACCTAGCAAGAGGAGGAGAGTGTCTGATGTTAAGAAGGGGTGTGAATATAAGTAGCATTTCTTAATGGTTGCACATAGTGACACCAATACTTGCAGCCAGAAAGGAGGTAATTGGATAATTTCCCCTCAGGCACATCTAGAGACGACATTGCAGTAAGTGACTGGAATTATAAGATCATAAGAAATAGTAGCAGGAGTAGGTCATTCAATAGGATCATGGCTGACCTGATTGTGACCTTAACGCAAATTCCTGACTGTTCCCCATAACCATTGACCCCCTTAAAAAATACTGTCTAACTCAGCCTTGAATATATTTAATGACTGAGCCTTCACTGCTCTCTGTGAAAGAGAATTCCACAGACCCACAACCCTCTGGGAGAAGACATTTCTCCTCAACTCCATCTTAAATGGGAGACCCCTTACCTTTAAATTGTGGCCCCTGGTTCTAGATTCCCCAACGAGAAGAGACATCTTTGCAGCATCGATCCTGTCAAGCTCCCTCAAAATATGTTTCAATAAGATCACCTCTCATTCTTCTAAACTCCAATAAGGGTAGGCCCAACATGCTCAAGCTTTCCTCATAAGACAACACCTTCATTATCTTTATTCATTTATCGGATGTGGGTGTTGCTACCTGGGCCAGCATTTATTGCCCATCCCAAACTGCCCTTGAGAAGGTGGTGGTGAGCTGCCTTCTTGAACCGCTGCAGTCCATGTGGTGTAGGTACACCCACAGTGCTTCTAGGGAGGGAGTTCCAGGGTTTTGACCCAGCGACAGTGAAGGAATAGTGATATATTTCCAAGTCCGGATGGTGAGTGGCTTGGAGGGGAACTTCCAGGTGGTGGTGTTCCCATGTGCCTGATGTCCTTGTCCTTCAAGGTGGTAGCAGTCATGGGTTTGGAAAGGAGCCTAAGGAACTTTGGTGAGTTCCTGCAGTGCATCTTGTAGATGGTACATGCTGTGCCTTTGTTCGTCGGTGGTGGAGGGAGTGAATGTTTGTGGATGGGGTGCCAATCAAGTGTAGGCTGCTTTGTCCTGGATGGTGTCAAGCTTCTTGAGTATTGTTGGAGCTAAGCTCATCCAGGTAAATTCCATCACACTCTTGACCTGTGCCTTATAGCTGGTGGACAGGCTTTGGGGAGTCAAGAGGTGAGTCACTCACCACAGGAGTGCTCTGAGCTGCTCTTGCAGCCACAGTATTTATATGGCTAGTCCAGTTCAGTTTCTGGTCAATGGTAACCCCGAGGATGTTGATAGTGGGAGATTCAGCGATGGTGATGCCAATGAATTTCAAGGGGCGATGGTTGGATTCTCTCTTGTTGGAGATGGTCATTGCCTGGCACTTGTGTGGTGCGAATGTTATTTGTCACTGGTGAGCCCAAGCCTGGATATTGTCCAGATCTTGCTGCTTTTGGACATGGACTGCTTCAGTATTTGAGGAGTCACAAATGGTGCTGAACATTGTGCAATCATCAGCGAACATCCCCACTTCTGACCTTATGATGGAAGGAATGTCATTGATGAAGCAACTGAAGATGATTGGGCATGGAAATCAGCTCAGTGAACCTTCTCTGAATTGCTTCCAATGCAAGTATATCTTTCCTTAAGTAAGGAGACCAAAACTGTACACAGTATTCTAGTTGAAGTCTCAACAATGCCCTGTACTGTTGTTGTAAGACCTCCTTACTTCAAAATTGATTTTACTTACATTTTTGATATCATATAACTATCTTTCACACACTGCATTTCCTGCTTTTATTGGGAGATGTTGCTATTGTTTCAGTTAAAACTTGTGTTTGCTGTGGTCCATAGAGTATCTTTTAAAATAGACTCTGTTTGCTGAGTGAAATAGCTGTTGGATATAATGTGCGGTTTAAATAGATTTTGTTGTAAAATAAACTCTTTTTGCTGTAAG
The DNA here is from genome assembly GCF_964194155.1 of Cetorhinus maximus. NCBI lineage: Eukaryota > Metazoa > Chordata > Chondrichthyes > Lamniformes > Cetorhinidae > Cetorhinus > Cetorhinus maximus. Next base: position 15,322,239 of record NC_135880.1, read on the forward strand.
TCCTATCCTACCTCTAACATTTTGGCTGACACAATGGTGTCAATAATCACTTTGTTGCTGAACATTGTTCACACACTGAGGGCATGTGGTAGCAATTTGTGAGCGGGGTGGCCAATAGATAGTGGGTGGACTGGGAACTGAGCTCGCATGCATTGGAGGAGTGAAACATTTAGCATTCAGAAAAGATTCTGTCAGTGCCGGTATGTGAAGGCAGTGAGCAAAAGCTGAGGTTAGAATAAGAAAGAGAGGTGGTGAAGTGTCTCCTTCTGTTTGGCGACGAAGTGTGTGTTGTAGCGGTGTGAATTGTTCACAGTGTTGGAGGAGAGGGGCTGGGGTATGCTGTGGTCTGGATGTAATGCAGAGAAATGGAGAAAGAGAGACCAGTACTCGCATTTGATCTGGTTTGACCACTGAACCATTTTTCTCATGTGGAGCAAAAACACTGGTATAGGTCTGTTGGGTCTATGAATGGCCTATGTCTGTGTTATAAAATTCTTTGTAATTTGCTGTGCTAAATCCAGGTCCTGGGGGTATTGCCCTGAGAATTTGCTATCTCTGCCATTCACCTCTAAGGCAGCATTGCTAGATTTTGGTCAGGATTTTATCAGCCCCCTGAAGATGGGCCTATTAATGGCTATTTCATGCCTCCCGCCGGCACTTTATCGGCATCAGAACAGACTCCCACCACATGGGGAGACAGCCAGGTACATCTAGGTGGCCTTCTAATGGCTTCTCGGACAAGATGCTTCCTCCCCACAGGTTCTACGTCACCCGGTAATAGCTGTCCCCATGGTTGTGACACCGATGATAGAGGCTTCACCCCTCTGATCACTGGGACCTGCCTGCACAGCCCAGGCACAGCAAAAAAAAAATCTTACCCAACCTTTGAGGGTGCATCAACATGGAGATGCTGTCTCCTTCTCCTGCAGCCTCAGCAGTGGCCACACCTATTGGTGGCACTGCCGAGCTACCAAACTGCAACCTATTGATTTTGTCAGCAGCTCCAAGATTCAGGCCACAGTCCTTAAAGGGATGGAAGCCCTGGCATGGGTGTCATCACTGGCCAGTAAAATCCCCTGTGTGGTCCTGCTGCTCACCCATGCGGTCTCGATGGTGGGGCCCCAGGCATGCTGATAAAATTCTGGCCTTTTTTTCTACCATCCTATCGCAAGCTGGGGACAGTACCTCCCTCTGCCTTTAATCAGCACTACCCCAGTGGAGTCCAAGAACATGGATGATCCAGTTTGACCCATTTTGAATGCTCTCCAGTATAAAGCCATCCAGAAATTTTAGCGACTTGTTACTGTTGTATGATGTTGTATATGACTGCATGGTATTGTAATGTAAAGGTGCTCAGCAGAGCAAGGGTTAACGTGGGACTGAAGAATAGTGACACCCAGGGTACGATGTATAGAGTCAGATGGTCATCAACTGAGAGCACAACCTGGAGAGAACACTCTAGAATTAGTCTACCTATATGGTAGCATCACTATGCATGACATTAACTGGGATCTGTACATAGTTCTAGACTACCAATAAATGGTTCATGTTCAAACATACAAGTCTCAAGATCTCATCCATGGCACACCAAATTACCCTTACAACATGGTGATCAATGGTGGCACACAAAATGATGATCAGCGGTGATATGAAAGGTGGCATTTTAAATGTTGAACCCAGAACAGGACCCCAAACCATGAGGAACCAAAAGCAGCTGAAGCCTGACCTGAGAGGTATGTGCCTAAGAAGAGAACTTGAAGAAACAATTGACTTAGAAGTTGAGGAATTCACCAGAGTGAGTGGAAGTCCATTGTGAGACCCCCGCCTGACTCAGAGTGAAGACACCTGCTCAGATCACAAATATGGGTGAGCAAAACTACAAAAATCGCAAGACACCTGAGTGGCGCAGAGCAAAAAAAGACTTCAGATCACAAGTCGGGTGAGCAACACTACAGAAAATTGCAAGACCCTGAGTGATGCCAAGTCAAAGGACCTGGACAGTTCACAAGAGGGTGAGCAAAATTGATTGTTCTTCAAGAACAAATGCAAAAGGGATGCATAACCATTCAGCAACATGAAGAAATGAAGACTGTCTTAAACAGTAGAATGGGAGAGCAGCACAAGAAACTTGGGGGGACTATGCTGGATTACAGGGAAGCTCAAGATGAAGCAAGCAAGCTTCACAAAGAAAAGGAAAACCTATCGAAGAATCTTCATACGCTTCAAGCATCCCTCAAGTCAGATTTTATTCTTCTGGAAAATTATAAAGAGGTCTTCAAAGGCGACCATGACAGTGATGAGGCCATTGCATTGTCCAGACGAGGCAGGCATGCTCGGCAGACCCCCATAGCTGCTAGATTCATGTAGGATGATGACGATATGCAGTGAGGACAGTCCATATATCCTCACATTGCATCTGTGAACATATGATTCCTGTCTGGCTGATGGCAGTGCAATTATACTCTGTGATAAGGCCCCTATCATGGAGATGCAGCAGATTCCCATAGTCCCTCCATCCCAGGAGAATGATGATAACAATCAATGGGGATACTCCATCCACCAAACACATCTTTCCTTCACCACCCCCCCTACCTCCCATTGGCATGTTGTGGGGGCCGTTCCCCCTGGGGCACCCTGGTTCACTCCTCCATCATCCCCAACACCTCTCCCCCCTCCCATGGCACATTCCCATGCAATCGCAGAAGATGCAACACCTGCCCCTTTTACCTCCTCCCTTCTCGCCGCCCAAGGGCCCAAACACTCCTTTCAGGTGAAGCAGTGCTTCACTTGCACCTCCTTCAATTTGGTTTACTGCATTCGATGCTCTCAATGTAAGGAGACCCCTCTACGTTGGAAAGACCAAACGCAGACTTGGCAACCGCTTTGCAGAACACCTTCGGTCTGTCCGCAAGCATGACCCAGACCTCCCTGTCGCTTGCCATTTCAACACACCACCCTGTTCTCATGCCCACATGTCCGTCCTTGGCCTGCTGCATTGTTCCAGTGAAGCTCAACGCAAACTGGAGGAACAGCACCTCATCTTCCGATTAGGCACTTTACAGCCTTCCAGACTGAATATTGAGTTCAACAACTTCAGATCATGAACTCTCTCCTCCATCCTCACCCCTTTTTTCAATATTCATGTTCATTTTTTCATTTTTATTTTTCATCCTTATTTTATTTTGATTTATTTTCATTTTTATTCATTGTTTTATCCTCAATTTTTATCCTATTCTCAATCTTTTTCCCTCACCACCGTCCCCTCCCCCATCCCCACAAGGGCCATCTGTCACTTGTTCATGTTGTTCTTTCCAGAGTGCTTACCCTTGTTCTGCTATCATCACATTCTGACCTTAATGCCACCATCAGCACCTTCTTTAGCCAGTACCACTATCATTAACACCCCTGTTCCCTTATGTCCATGACATCTTTGTCAATCTCTCCTTTGTCCCCACCTATTGCTGGCCTTCTATCCAGCTCCACCTGCTTCACCCACCTTAAACAGTATACATTTCGTCAAATTTTAACTTCTCTTTAGCTCTTTTGAGTCCATAAGAAGAGTCTTATGGACTCAAAACGTTATCTCTGTTTTTCTCGCCACCTGCTGAGATTTTCCAGCATTTTGTGTTTTTGTTTGGGACAGCCCATAGACCCTCACATAGCTAATGTGAATGTCTGACTCCTGTCTGGCTGAGGGCAGCTCGCTTCCGCTCTGTGAACAGGGTCATATCATGGAGGTGCAGCAGGGAAACTTTAACTTCTCCTGATCCTACGAGCTGAACCCTTCAGGACCACACTGTCACCGGACGCAGATGCTGATGAGATGGTGGGGTGGGGAGCTGCACCTCAAAATTGCTGAAAGCTCACAGAGTGCCGTCAGCCTCGGACATTCTGGCAGGAATAATAATCCCCATTGAGGTGCAGGCTTGATTGGTGTGTCCAGTGACAGTGAGGGCGCACCATCAGGGTGCTGGGAAGGTTGCACAAAGCACAGGGAAGAGGCCCTGGACTGAGACACCCGCCTTTATCTTGTGCAGGAACTAAGCTGTCTCGTCCAAGTGACATGAACACTGCTCACCGTGACAAGGAGCCATAGACAGGGTGACATTGTTGGGAATTTATTTACAACAGTCAACATTATATGCAAGTGATTAATGCTCATGCACGCGTGGTGAAACTACATTTTCTTAACCTTCCTAACCCTGCAGCTACACCTTAGTGTCCCCCTTGACAACCACAGCGGAGGTGGAGGCCATCTGCTGACTGCTACACTTGTCTGTGATGACCTTGATGGGCACCCTCTGGAGAGTTGAGACCTGGAGGGCCCTGGCAAGCTTTGGGTGTCCTGCTGTGTGGCACCTTCCTCGGCCTGTGGAGCTGCAGGTGCTGGGGTCACAAGAAGAGGGGATTCATATGGTTCAGAGAGGATGTGCACCTGCTAACCCTCCTCCCTACGGGTGCCTGAGGGCCCCTGACTGACTCCTTGAGGAGAAGGGAAAGCTGGAGTGAGATTGAGCTGCCCTGCACCCCTCTTGTGTTGACACTATTGGAGGCCAACTACGGTGTCAGCAATGGAGTTCAGCCCGCGCAGCAGTGCAGGACTGATGTCGGGGCTTGAGTTGAGGACCTGGCTCATGGACCCCTCGACTGCTTCCCAGATGTGCCTGCAAAAACAAGGAGAGATAACTAGTGCATGGCAGGGGACTACAGAATAAGAGAACTGACTCACAGCATGGTTGTCTGCCGGCCCCTCACTTGGTTGAGCACCGCCGACCTCGCCATCAGCACAGGAACGGTCCAGATCGTCGCCAGTCAGCTGAGTGACTCTATTTCCAAAGTCTGTTAGGACCATGAAGTCAGTCATCCCTCCACCAGTCTACAATCTCTCCCTTTTGTTGTGTGCCAGCCTGTCCTGCATGAAGACAGATGGAGAGAGTGTAAGCAGTGTGCCTGTCAGGCCAGATACTAAGGATGCCTGGCATGTGTGGGTGGTGAGTGGTGCCAAGGATGGGATGAGGACACGATCCAGAGGGCAGATGAAAGTGTGTGTGTGAGAGAGTGAATGGTGATGTCTTTGAACTGGCAGTGAGTGAGGTCTCTGTGGGTGTGTGATGGGTTTGTGAATGTGAGAGTTGAGAGCGATGAGAAGAGTGATTTACCCTGTCGGAACGGAAGAGATTATTCATCCTCTTTCAGCACTGGGTGGCTGTCCTCTTTTGCAGGGCATTGACACTGACCACCGCCGTCTCCGCTTGCTGATCTTTGCCCAGATCGGGTGTAGAGGAATTCGCAACTGGCTTCCATTACATCCAGTAGGCGCTCCAGGGAGGCATCACTAAATTTGGGGGCAGCATGTTTCCTCCCTTTGGCAGTCATCAGTTCCCGGCAGCTTCCTATCCCTTGGAGAGTGCTCGCTCTGTGTACAGGTGGCCTTTAAATATGGCGCCCGGTTTACTGAAGGCCTGAGGTGACGGCAGGGCGGGCGAATCAGAGGCTGGCCCACCAGCCACCCGGTGTGTTTACTGGGAATGCATTATTAATGAGGCGTGGCCAGGGAGGGGATGATGTGGTGCGAAAAGCCACTCTTTTCCCGCCCGCTACCGCACTTAGTGCAAACCTGGGACGATTCCACCCACTGACTTTGGAGGGAGTGCAGTATTACCAGAATTATACTGGGAGCTGAACGATACAAGGCATCGATTCCCCACTCGCCCCTACCCACACCAGCTAAAAAGTCATGAGAGAGTCCACTGAGCAGAGCACCAGCAGCCCCACAGCCATTTAATGGCTAATTGGCCAATAGCAGGGAGGAGATGGGACTGTCACACTTTTAAATCAGGAAGACCCTCCTCAGGGAGCTTCCAGACAATCAGAGGCCAGCAACTCTCCAGCACTTTGCGTCGGAGCCGTATGATGTTGCATCAGGGTTTAGGTGTGTGTTTGGGAGATTCCCCAGGTGACAAGATGGCAGGTCCCAGCAAGGGACTTGGTGGGGGGGGGGAGGTGGGAGCGGGGTTGCGCGTGAGGTGGTTGCGATTCTGAGGTTTGAGATGAGGGCAACCTGTGGATTGGTAAAGCCTTTGCGTGGGGCTCCAAATGGCCTAGGTGGCCTGTTAAGTAGGGACCCCACACCCCAGTCTGCGACCAGCCCACGCAGGCTTGGCATGGCCTTCTCCCGCCGCCGGTTAAATCCAGGCGGCCATGGGATGAGGCCCTAAAGTGGGCATTAAAGGCCCACTTAAGGGCCACAAACTGGCCCACCGGCTGGAGGGCCATCGTCAGCCGCCCATACCCCTGTATAATTACAGCGGGGTCCAGGAGCGGGTGAGAAGGCAGCGGGCAGGCCGCCTTTGGTTTTATTGACTCCCCTGCCTTCAAACCCGTCAGCAAAGGAGCAAAAAAAATCCAGCCCCTGGAATCCAATGGGTCATATTACGAGGAAAGGTTAAACAAGCGAGGGTTGTATTCCTAGAATGTCGAAGGTTAGTGAGTGGCCGGCTTGACGTTTTCAAAATATTAAGGGGAACAGCTAGAGTGGGCAGAAAGAAACTATTTCTGCCTGTTTGGAAATCAAGGACCAGGAGCACAGTCTAAACATTGGAGCCAGATGTTTTAGGAGTAAAATTTTGCAAAGGGTGGTGAAAGTTTGGAACTCTCTTCCACAAATAGGCACTAATGCTATATCAATTGTTAATTTTAAAACTGAGACTGATAAATGTCTATTCATCAAAGCCCTTAAGAGATATACAGCAAAGATGGGTATATGCTTCAGTTGCAGATAAACATGATTTTACTGAATGGCAGAAAAGAGAGAGGGACTGAATCTCCTTTTCCGATATTCCTAAACCGATATGACACGCAAGCTGTAGATACAATATTATCTCATGGCTCATCCTGCTGTGCAAACTGTAGATGGAGCTAAAATCTCCAAAGCAGAACAAAAATTCCCTTCAGTAGCAATGATAACATGTTCCATGTAGTGTAGACATCATTGACGACAAGCAAATGCTTTTATATGGGAAATAATTGGAACATTTTGACAAGCTTGCAAAGTGGGCATGTCAGTCCCATATTTATCCGATCACAATTCCTGTTCAATCATATTGCTTGAGCTATAGCTGTCAAAGGGGTTCTTAAAAGGTTGACCTCTGGATTACAATGTCTCAGTTCATCTTGAATGGCCACGTACACTGATAACATACCCTCGTATTATGGAAAATCCTTCACAGCTTAGTCAAGTTCCATGTTACCCTAGAATTTCTATTCCTAGTCCTACAAGGGAATGATGCTCTTATGCAATTTTTAATATATCTTTTGTGATGGGATCTGTAGTTTCAAAGCTTCCCTTTCTTTCTGAGCCAGAAGCCAACTGAAAGGGAAACTGAGCCCTCAGGTTTCTATGGAAACTGAGACTAAGGCTAAAATTGAAACTGAAATGGAAATTTCAGGTTTCTGGGGAAACTGAGGTTGATTGAGGCCAGATAATAGGCATAGAGCCATTTGAGCTCAGATCACTGAGTGGCACAGTTGAAAAATGGTGAACAGGAAGGCTAGACCTGAGAGCAGAGATGAAGTAAAATCAAGTTACTGCCACTTATTCAGTTACTTTTAAGGGAACTGATTGACCAGAACCAACCATTTAGTGCACAGAGCTGTTACTGAGAGTTCACATAAAGGTGTTCCTCGCAGATCCACACCAGCAAGACTGTCATAAGCAGAGTTGAGGAGATTCTGCAGATGTGTACCACTTTAGTGAAGACTGTGTCCAACTTGGGTTGTTTGGGTACTGCTGTTGGCTGAGGATCAGAGGCTAAATCCTTGAAGTAAAGGAGCTGGAATTGTACCAGAGAAAGTTATTAGTCTTGAAGGACTTTGTGGGTGAAATTAGTGCCATATACGCTAAGTGGACTGCCCAGCAAATCTGTGAGATGTATCTGTTTTATCTGTTATTTAACGTGTAATTTATAGCTTATCTTGATGCCAATTTGTCTGCTGAATTATGTTGAATTTATGTTGATTTTGGTTCAATTGTTAAATTAAAAGTGATTGCAGAGAATCACAGAAATGTTACAGAGCCATTCAGCCCATCATGTCCGCACCAGCTCGCTCAATTAGCAATTCACCTAGTGCTATTGCCCCTGCCTTCTCCCCGTAACCCAGCACATTCTTTCTTTTCAGATGACAGTCTAATTCCCTCTTGAATACTTCAGTTGAACCTGCCCCCACCGCACTCTCGGGCAGCGCATTCCAGAACCTAACCACTCGCTGTGTGAAAAAACATTTCCTCATGTCACTTTTGCTTCTTTTACCAACTACTTTACAGCTGTGCCCTCTCGTTCTTCACCCTTCCGTGAGTGGGAACAGTTCCTCCCTATCTACTCTGTCCAGGCATAGTTATAAAAAGTGGAATCTTGTCCATTGGTTTTCTCATCGGGGTCATTTGGTGAATTTGGTTCTTTTGCTTTGTTGGTCTCCAGGGGGAACCATAGCAATTTGTAAAGAGATTCCAGAACCATTGATCCCAACCATGTCACGTCCAACAAAGTTGCTCAAAATTGCTGTCCTAATTTTCACCACTCTACTATTGACAACAGTGCCTAGGTCCTAATCTCTGGAATCTCCTTTCTAAACATCTCTGCCTCTCTTTCTCAGCCTTTAAAATGCTCTTTACTTTGATCAAGCCTTTGGTCACCTGTCCTGGTACCTCCTCCTGTGGTTCAGTGTCAAATTTCTTGCGATAATCACTCCTGTGAAGTTTTTTCGGACATTTTATTTTGCTAAGAAGCTCTAAATAAATATGTAGCGATTCACCAAGGCTCTTTCAACAGCACCTTCAAAGTCCGTGACCTCTGCCGCCTAGAAGGACAAGGGAAACTGATGCATGGGTACGTCACCAGCTACAAGTTCCGCTCCAGGCCACACCCCATAGACAGCACCTTCCTTAGACAGCATCTTCCAAACCCATGACCACTACCATCTAGAAGGACAAGGGCAGCAGATACATGGGAACACCACCACCTGGAAGCTCCCCTCAAGTCACTCACCATCCTGACTTGGAAATATATCGCCGTTCCTTCACTGTCGCTGGGTCAAAATCCTGGAACCCCCTCCCTAACAGCACTATGGGTGTACCTACACCACATGGACTGTAGTGGTTCAAGAAGGCACCTTCTCAAGGGCAATTAGGGATGGGCAATAGGTGCTAGCCTAGCCAGCGACACCTACATCCCACGGACGGATGAAAAAATAAATAAGTGCAAGCTGTTTTTTGACCTGTGCAAGGTAAAGTTAGCAATAGCCGACAGCTATGAAAGGAGACAATTTCACTGGCTTTAGGCAAGAGCTGACATGACTTTTGTGTTTAAACCCGGTACCGTGAATTTTATTTAGCTTGCACAGTGAGGAAAAGAGAGCGCGTTTGTCTCAGGTTTTCAATCCATGCATTATTGGCCTCTTACTTTTTCTGAACTTTCTGTATGTTGTGCATGTGGTTTTTACCATGGGGATGAATGTATCCTTGCATTTGTTACATAATATACGAAGGTCATTTCTTTCCAGAATGTGTGCAAAATCCTGGGTTGCTGGCATGAACACTTGACATAACTAGATGTAATTAGCCTCATTAATATTTATACAACTGTGCAAAAATGCTCTCGGCTTGGCAGAGGAAAGTTAGGCAGATAGTGCCCCTGGGCACGCAGGGATAACATGCACCAAAGCATAGATAGAGGAGCTGCTAAAAAAAAATACAACCACTAAATAAATTATATGTAAGATTTTTAAACTATATTGCTTACACTAGTTAACGCTTTAATTATGCAACGCTCCTTAGAATTATTGCCGCCGCTCACCCTTCATTGGGGAGTCTAAAACATCCCACTCTCAGTATAAGAGGCCGATCGTTTAGGACTGAGATGAGGAGAAATTACTTCACTCAAAGGGTTGTGAATCTTCGGAGTTCTCTGCCCCAGAGGGTTGTGGATGCTCCATTGTTTAAAACCGAGATAGACAGATTTTTGATCTGACGGTGAATCGAGGGATATGAGGGAGAGGGGAGGGTGGGAAAGTGGAGTTGAAGCCCAAGATCAACCATGATTGTGTTGAATGACGGAACAGGCTCGACAGGCCATATGGTCTGCTCCTGCTGCTATTTCTAGTGTTCCCGTGTCCGATAGTAAAGGAAGAGGCATTTGAAGGGGCAAATGCTGAGTGGGATACAAGCAGTCTCAACAGGGCAGTCAGAAGGAGCGCAGGCAGAAATTGAAAGAGTGATTTCAGACCCGAGTTCAGAGTCAGAGTGGAAAGGAAGGAGTGGCAGAGCCAGGGGAAAGTAGATCAGTATTGACGGTAAGTGTTTGAGATAAGGATCTAGGATAGGGACCTCAAATAATTAAATCAGCTTTACAAAAAAGTGTGAGGATTTAAGTTTTAAATTTTAAGCTTGTTTTGAAAGTCTGGATTTCTAAATAAAACTGGATAAGCAGCTAAAGGGGAACAAAAAAAAATACAGGAGTGGGACCATCTAAATTGTTTTTGCAGAGAACCAGCACAGACTCAATGGGCCGAATGGCTACCTTTTGCACCGTAACCTTTCTCTACTTCTAGCTTTTTATTATTGGCAGTGAGTTCTTCAGTGACTAACGAGATCTATAGGTGCTCGGAATGAGCATCTGCAGATTAACTAGTGGGTCCTTGATACACCAGGCTGGAGGTGATGAGCTTTCAGGTAAACTTTCTTCACGGTGCTTACACTGAACATCAGCAAGGTGACAGGCCTCATAAAAAAGAATGAAGCAACTTTCATTTGCATAGCACTTATCGCAATCTGAGGATGTCCCAAAGCACTTTGCAATAAATGAAGCACTTTTGAAGTGTAGTTCCTGTTGTAATGTAGGGAATACAGCAGCCAATTTGCACACAGCAAGCTCCCACAAGCAGCAATGTGACAATGCCCGGATAATCTGCTTTTTGTTGGTAATGTTGAGCGGTAAATATTGGCCTGGACACCAGGGGAGATTCCCCTGCTTTATTTCAAAATAGTGCCGTGGGATCATATACATCTACCTGCGAGAGCAGATGATGCCTCAGTTTAGCATCTCATCCAAAAGACAGTGCAGCACTCCTTCCACACTTGCACTAGAGTAAGAGCCAAGGTATTGTGTGTCTGGAGTGAGATTTGGAGCAACAACTTTCTGGGAGGTTCCTGCGCGGTTGGGTTTTTGCTGTACTTTCTTATCTTGAACAAACCTTTCCCAATTGTGGTCGCTAATCTTGCACTGCTTCAGAATCGTTTTTAAGTGGTCCTTACCTCTCTTTTGCCATCCAACACAAAATCATCCCGCAGTTGACAGTGTGCCATAAAAGGTCTTCTTCAAGGTTATATACTTCAAGCACGTTCCTCAGGTTTGCTGACAAGTTGTTAGGCTACACTTGTCTCTCACATAATATAGAGTTAATACAAATGTAAGAATATTTTTGGAACAGGAAAAGGCCACTAAATACAAAGAAGAGGGGGTAGCACCTTTCACCTTTGCAGGACACTCCAAAGCGCTTCACAATTAATGACTTGCTTTTAAAGTGTAGTCCTCTGTTCTGTCAGCCAAACATCACAGTTAATGTTCCATACGAAAAGCACAGGGGATGTGACCTGTGAAAGAACTAGGGAGTCAGATGCACCAATTTTTGGGCATGCAGTTGCGGGGATGGACGGGGGGGGTCGGTGGAGTTGGGGGGTGGGGGGGTTGTGGGTGCGGGGCACAGTTGTGTTGGAGGCAGTGGGGGTGGGACGGAGCAATCCCTGTGCCTGAATGGCGAGGTCCGATGTCATCATTGAGCCATCAAGGCGTGGAAAGCAACAGGCACTTTGATGTGTTGAAGGCTTTCCAGCAGCCCTCAGGTAAGTGATGAAGCACTGGGAGTGGGGTGGTGGGGGCGGGGGTGGGCGGTGGGTAGTGGGTGGTGGTGGGGGTAGGACTGCCACTGGGTTTGGGAAGAGGTCCAACTAATTTGGGTGCTGGGTTGGCCACTGAGGGGGATGGAGTGTGTGGGTTGAGGTGCTGTGGAGGCTGCTTCATGTTAAACCAACCGGGCAATGAGAGCCTCAGACAAACGTTAGCCCACCCCCCCCGACCCCCCCTTATTTACCTCTGTAATGTGCTTTTGTAGGTGTGGATACAGCACACCTACTTTTGGCCTTTACCAGCATGTTAGCCTTAAGGCTCAGAATGAACATATGCCCAGCATATAGGCAGTTTAGGAGCTTAGTTTAGCACCAAAATACACATTTCAATGCCAGTCTGTTGTTTTTTTTAAAAAAGAGTTGTTGATTGAGGATGAAGTTTGGTCAGGATTGTAGAACTCCCCTGCCCTTCTTTGATATAGTACCATGGGATCATTTACATCCTACCGTGAAGGCCGATGGTGCCTCAGTTTTAGTGCCCAAAAACAATGTAGCAATAAATAATTGGCCTGTTTGGTAAACCAGCCATCCAATTAGATCACGGTGTTTAGTCCTTGGGCTGCACTTGATTGCAAAATCTTATGTTATTGGGCATTAAGGTCTTTTTACATTTCATGCTGGACCACCTCAGGCTCTTACTGACTATTGGATAAATACTTGAAATGAAAACATTTGGGGAAACTGCAGGGGGAGTGGGGCTAATTAGATAACTCTTTTCAAAGCCAGCTTCGATGGCTAACGGCCTCCATCTGCAAAGCATTTGTTCTGATCCCAGAAATTGATGATTATACCCCAGCATAATTAGTTCATATGTAATTCTTTCATTTGTCACCATTTTTCCTTTCAGTGGTTTTGGAGATTAGGGCCCAGGATTTCATCTCTGCCTTGGGTTCGCAGAGTTGGGAGATTCCCCAGCTCGGCGAACCCCATCTTTAAAAATGGCCGCTCGCAGGTCGAACTTTCAGCCAGAGGTTGGGGGAGGAGGCGGGGGGTGGGGGGGGGCGGGGTGGGGTGGGGGTTGGGGGGGTGCTGAAATCGGAGTTGGGGCAGGCAACCTCTGAACGAGTGTGGAAGCTGCCGGGTGCAGAGGCGGGCTAGGTGCAAGGCCTGGCTCTGTGATCCGGCACTGCGTTTCAATAAATAAAAAATAATAATAATAAAACCAGAAACAGCCCTCACCCCCTCACTCCCCTCAACCCCCCACACACCATATGCTCCATCCATCTATGCCAACCTGTGGCAACTCATCCACCCCCATAGCCCTCATAACCTCAATGCCAATTTCATGCCCCTCTACCCACACTCCATCGCCACCATGCTCTCTATGCCAACTTAATGCCAAATCATGCCAAATCCTGCCCCCAACCCACCCTTTGCCTTTAGCCCCTCCATGCCAATTCACCTAGTACCTCTGGATAATTCCTTGACAGTTTTGACATTTCCTGGATAGCTTTGATATAGGTCTTGGATAGATCATTAAATGTGCCTTGACAACTGGACACTTTTTTAACAGTTCCTTGACAGCTGGACAGTTCCTTGACAGTTGGACAGCTCATTAACAGTTCCTTGTCAGCTGGATAGTCCTTTGTCAGCTTGACAGTTCCAATGCATTTGTATGTAAAAAGTGCATAATCATGTTCACTTTTAACAAACCCAAAGAATGCCTTACTTTTCCTGCCTTATGCCCCCTCATGCCCCCATGTTAAGCTATGGTACTTCCATTACCATTCACCTAATGCACGTATAGAAGCAACAGCAGTGACAGCAGGATATGTAATAAAAACAAGATTTAAAAAAAAAAATCAGTCTTTTGTATTCTTGGCTGAGTGCAGACACCCATTAGAGTATTAAAGCACCTGAACCCCAGAGAAAGCATTGTCTGATTGACAGCTCTGGGTCTCTGATCTATGCTATCAATTTCACAATGTTTATTTACACAAGAAAAAGAGGCTTCAAGTGCTTGCAGTTTCAGCTATTGAAACATTAAATGGTCTGGGTGATTGACACTTTTATAGGCTTGTCATAAAAAGAAGTTTTTTCAGAAAGTAGAAAGCTGTCAATGAATGGCTGTCTCTTTTAAAGTTTTTTTTTTACACATCCTTCTGTAACTATTGGGTTCATGATTCTATACAGTGTATAATGGGTCAATGGGCATGGACATACCATAGCTTGGAATGGGGGGGGGTCATGACTGGCCATTGTGGTTCTTTGGGAATCTAAGGAAACCTAATAGAATGTTATGGTTTATCGTGAGGGGAATTGAATATAAAAGTAAGGAGGCTATGCTTCAGTTATACAGGGCACTGGTGAGACCACATCTGGAGTATTGTGTACAGTGTTGGCCTCCTTATTTAAGGAAATAAGTAAATGCATTAGAAGCAGTTCTGAGAAGGTTTACTAGACTAATACCAAGAATGGGCGAATTGTCTTATGGCGAAAGGTTGGACAGGCTAGGCTTGTATCCGCTGGAGCTTAGAAGAGTAAGAGGCGACTTGATCGAAACCTGTAAGATTCTGAGGGGTGTTGACAGGGCAGATGTGGAGAGGATGTTTCCTCTTGTGGGAGAATCTGGAACTCGCGGTCACTGTTTAAAAATAAAGGATCACTCATTTAAGACAGAGATGAGGAGGATTTTTTTCTCTCAGAGGGTCGTGAGTCTTTGGAACTCTCTTCCTCAAAAGTCAGCAGAATCTTTGAATATTTTTAAGGCAGAGCTAGGTAGATTCTTGATTAACAAGGAGGTGAGAGGTTATCTGGGGTAAGCGTGAGGTTACAATCAGATCAGTCGTGATTTTATTGAATGGCAAAACAGGCTGGAAGGGCCGAATGGCCTATTCCTGCTCCTCGTTCGTATGTTCACCGTATGTTCGTATGTACTAAGGCACAAGCCCTTTAAAACTTAGCTTTTTAATTAAAAGCATTAAACTGCATATTTTAATACATCTTTTCCATATCCCCAATGGCACTATCGCAGGATTTGTTCTACAATAATCCCAAAATAAAAAGCAAGAAATATTTAACAAAAGATCCAAAGTGAAGCTATGAGTCTCTATCTAACAGCACAGTGAAAAACCCTTTAAGATCTAAGTTAGCCTGCTCTGGGGCGGCAGGAGCTGGATGGCCATAAAGGAGTCAATTTAATCCTTATGATGACATCCTGGTTGAACCCATCATTTACCAGATTGCACCTTAGTTTAACTTATCTAACACCCCTTCTTATTTCCACACCCTTGAGTATAGAAGATTAAAGGAGTGTTTGATCAATCTAATTGAGGTGTTTTAGGCCACACTTAGAGCACTGTGCACAATTCTGGTCTCCATACTATAAAAAGGACATAAAAGCAATGATGAAAGTGCAAAATGACTTACAGGGATGGTACCAGAACTGAGAGATTACAGCAATTAGAAAAGGTTGAACAGGTTGCAGTTTTCTCTTTAGAAATGAGAGGGCTTTGAGGTGACCTGATAGAGGCTTTGAGTTAAGCAGGAGAGAGGTGGAGAGAATGTTTCCACTTATGGGAGAATCCATCACTCAGGGCCGTAAATGTAAGACAGTTAAAAATGAATCCAATAAGGAAATAAGGAGAAATGTCTTTACCCAGAGAGGGGTTAGAATGTGGAACTTGCTACCACAGGAAGTATTTGAGGCAAATATGTTAAATGCTTTCAAAAGGAAACTAAATGAATACATGAAAGACGAGGGGATAGAAAGATAAGTTGAAAGGCTGAGATGATGTCGATGGAATAGGAGGATACTTGTGTGGAGGATAAAAGTCAGTGTAGAGTAGTTGGGCTGAATGGCCTGTTTCTGTATACAGTTGTAATGCAATTCTATGTAAAGGTGATTCAAGGATCTGATTAAGGTGGATAGGGAGAGGTCCAGAACAAGGGAGAAAACTTTAACGTTAGAGCCGAGTTGTTCAGGGCTGATGTCAGGAAGTGCTTCCTCACAAATAGGGTCGTGGAAATCTGGAACTCTCTCCTCCAAGAAAAGGCTGCCAAAGCTGGAGGTCAATTGAAAATTTCAGGCCGGATTTTCATCCCCCTGGTGGGCAGTGGGAGTTCAGGATGATTCCCGGCTTGGCCTGTCCACCTTGGGAGAAAGTGCTCACAGGAATGGGATTTTCGTTGTGGAGGACGCGGGTGCGGGCCGCAGTCAGGCCAGCTGACCTGGGGAAAAAGTTCAGGGGCAGCCACAGGGGCTGCTGGGTTGCAGAGGCAGGCTGGTTAGAAGGCCCGCCTCAGTGCTGCGGGACTTCAACCGGGACTTTCCGGCCCCCCGTCGCGGGCAGGACCCGCCATGGGGCGAGGCAGCGTCCCAGCCAGAAGTCCATTGACTTGAGGCGGGACCGGACAATCCAGGCGGCGGGTGGGTGTGGAGTGAGGAGTGAGCTGACACAGGCACTCTCACCCTTTCACGCTCTAATGACCATCTTTATTTATCACTCATCTTTTAAAATGATCAATGTATTGTTTTGACCTTCTCTTTTTTGGCTCAGCAAGTTGCTTCTTTCCACACGGCAGCTTTTTTCAATTGAAATCCATGTTTAATGTTGTGCCGAACCTTCCCTTTCCAAAATTTACTCATTGGCTCCCCCAAGTACGCGAAAAATTGAAATGTGTTCCCCCCCCACCCACCCCCCCAGCCAATGTAAAAAGGTCGGACAAGCCTGGTCTAGGCCATCCAACAGTAATGGTTTGCATTTTCTATGTCAAATGGAAGCAGGCTTCCTGTAGAAAAGGTGTCTGCCCATAAGAGGGGGAACTGTAAGGGCTTGAAACTGTGCACTCTGATACCACTAACCAATGTGTGAGACGTTTATGTGGAATTTCTTTGCCTGCCATTTTGTGAAAGATGTTTATTTTAAAAATATGCCAAAATGGTACTTGGAAGAATTTCACGCAAATCGGTTGGCATTCACGGGAGAACTCTGATTTATAAAAGTGGCAAAATAGGCAATCCGTGCTGATAAAATATTTTCACTTAGCAGGAGTTAAAAAGAAATCATTTTGTTACTATGATTGTATAATAGCAGAATAGACGGAAAACAATTTGGGTCTAAGTAAGCATTTTCATAAAGTGCAATTGACTGCATTGTTTGAGAGTGCCCCGATGATCTACTCAGTGGTGTTAAGAATCCTTGTTAAACACTGCAGTAGTCTGTACAAGTTACTGTGTTAGGTGTGAGGGTGCTTCAGGGCTAATAGCAAGATGATGTGTGAAAAGTGATTAATGTAGAGTGCATGCCCAGCAAATAGGCTGTAGAACAGTCCTTGGCCAAGATTTTTGAATGCATCTGTTGAATGACAATAAAAAAAAATTAATCTTAAATTAAGACAGTAAATTCTTCCTCCATTGGCAGAAAATGTCAGAAGAAATCAATCAATAGGGCAGGGGTTCCCTGGGCTGTGATTCCAGGGTGGATCTCTTTGAGTCACGAGCTACAAGGCAGCAATGGCGACTGTCGAGCGGGACATGAGTTTTTTCCCCAAACAATTTGTCAAAAGGACAGTTTTTTTGCTGCCCTGATTGGTCATTCTTTCAGTGCCCTGATTGGCCGTTCGGTTCGGTGCTTGGGATTGGCTAATTGGGAACTTCCTTGGACGCGCTTGAAATGGAGGAGGCACTTTGAACATGCACCGTGGAGGATTGCGGGACAGTACTGGGATTATCACCGAGGCTCCCCTGCACACACAAACACAATTCTTAGCTCTAAGACCCCCAACGGAGACTTCAAAACTATTGTGGACATTCTCCATCCCTGCTAAAACAACCACCATCCCCCTACCCCCACACCCACCCCCTCCCCTCCGCACCATTCAACAACTCCGCAACCCACCCATTCTCACTCTGGGGTGACAACGATTTTAAAGCATTATGGGGTCACATTGAGAAAAGTTTGGGAACTTTGTGATGGGGCAGTCTCCATCTGTGCCATTACAATGCTGCACCGAAGCTGCAAGGAACACTTGGGAAGATCCTCCTAGTCTCAACCTTGTCACTCAATGCGGTACTTTACAACATTTCGGGATTCAAAATTGAGTTCAGCAATCTCAGATCATAACCACTGCTCCCATTTTGCTCAGGTAGCAGACGCTGGTAATGGTGCTGCTGTGACTATTTCTACCTCCTGCAGTCTAATCATTTGTTCCTTGATATATTCCATCATCACCCCCTTTTGCCCTGCAGCATCATCTCCTCTGTCATTGAATCGTTTCTGTCCTCCATTCTATCGCAGACCTTTCCCTTTTAGTTCCTTCCTCCTCTACCCTCACTTCCCCTGCCTCTGGACTTGCTTGAAGACTGTTCGACTTCTAAGATGTTCTGATTCCGATGTAAATTCACCGGCCTGAAAATTTGGGCTTAATTTACGAAGAAGCTCGGGATTGGACCTGACGGCGGCCGGGCCTGCCGCTTTGGTGTGACACCCCAATCCCGACCCTGAGTCATTTTCCGAGAGGCTAGGTTGAGTCATGGCTGCCCACCTGCCATGGCAGGTAGACAATTTAGATCAAATTAATGTAATTAAATAGCCTTTTAAGGCCCCATTCCCATGGCAACCGGTGTTTGCAACTGGCATGTGACGGCCTACTTGAGCTTGGGCCACGCCCAAGCAAATGTAGTGAGTTCAGGGCAGCAAATGGATGAAGGGGGTGGGCCACCTTTGAACCTGCAAAGGACCCCCACTCCACCCTGACGCCGATAGTGACCATCGGGCTGCTGGCCATCCCCTGAAAGGTTTTCCCCTGCAAAATTATGGCCAGGAGGCTGCAGCTATTTTAAAAGTATAGAAAAGACTTAAGCAGATCTTCACCCCCTCTCACCCTCTCTCTTTCTCTCTCTCTTTCTCTCCATCTTCAGATTGACAGCTCAACCTCACAGGTTGGGCTACCAATCTCAAGTGCTGGAGGACTCCCCCAACCCATTGGCTGTCCAGCCTTGGGAAACCGCCCACCGCCCCTGATTGGATGGAAAGCCCCCGCTCCCTGGCCTTTAATTGGCCAGTCTTTTAAAAATAGTGGTGGGTGTGTCTGGAACACCCCGTGCAGTCTCGGAAGCTGGGACGGGGCTCCATTCTTGCCCCCGAGAGTGATCATTCGGCCCCATAAGTCTGCTTCTCTCTCCACAGACGCTGCTTAGCTGGCTGAGTATTTCCAGCGTTTTCTATTTTTGTTTTGGATTTTCAGCAT
Source organism: Cetorhinus maximus (assembly GCF_964194155.1). NCBI lineage: Eukaryota > Metazoa > Chordata > Chondrichthyes > Lamniformes > Cetorhinidae > Cetorhinus > Cetorhinus maximus. The sequence continues at coordinate 15,341,389 of NC_135880.1, forward strand.
CTGCAGTGTTTTGCTTTTGTCAGAAGATGATCTTGTCTTCTGAAGCCCTATAAGTTTTTGGGGGACTCAAAATGATACGTTTTGCGAAGAGAATGATAATGGGTTGCCTTGCCATCACTAGATATAATGGAACCGTGTAGGAATACAATTTTTACATTAAGTTACATAGACTGTACAGCAGAGAACAGGCCATTTGGCCTAACTGATCTATGCCAGCGTTAAGGCTCAACCTGATTCTTCTCCCATCCCTTTTCTCTAACCTTATCACTCTATCCTTCTATTCTTTCTCCTTTATCTAGCTTCCCCTTAAATACTTCTATGCTATTTAAACCTCTTTAGTTACCAGTGGCAGGTAACCAATTAGGACAATAAAATTGCCAATTGAGGGCATTCTTCACACACCCTCTGAATTTTTCCCCCCCAAGGTGAGGAGAGGCCTAGGTGGCACGGTGGTGCCTCCTGGTGGCAGATAATAGGAGTGAAAATAATGGAGCTGACTCTCTCCATCTAAAGAAACAATTCTAACCTTGGGATGTATACTCAAGGTCATAACAAAGATTGAGCTCCCCAACACTTCCAACTTTTTCTCAGCCTGAGAGGCAGTTCTGTCCCAAATATGTTCTGCCATAGGGTTAATATATGCACCTGAATTTAAGATATAATGCAATAGGGATTACATGGGATGCCCACGATATAGCTGATAAATATCACATCATCCAGCCATTGAGTGCAGGCTAAATGTCATAATTGTATTTATTTATAAGTAAAGAAATATACAGAAGTGGCAAGGCATAAGAATGATCTATTAGTAGAGTAAAGATGGAATCAATCCACAAGATGCAGCACATCCCTCTTTAGAATGATTTTATACTCAGTACAACAGTTTGCAAGGTCTTTGGAAGAAATGGTCTTGCCTCACATGATGTCGCACGTGAGATCTTCAATTTCTCTACTGACCTCGCAGAGTTCAACTGCACAAGTAAATTGAACTAAAGACATCACAGTGTATTCTGGGGCAGGCTGCGGATGCTATTAACGCCTTCCAATAACATTCTGGGCTGAATTTTACTTCCAGGGTTCTGATCCCGACACTGGGTTGAATTGGAGGTTAGTGAGGGTGTTGTGACCTCTGAGAGTCCATCCCAGTTCTGGACAGCAGGTGGGCTCCACATTTGGGAGGACCAATGGGAGGACCCAAAGCTCTCCAAAGGAAGTGGGTGCCAAAGGGGCGCAGCCTGCATAGTAGCCCAGCATAGAACTGCTGGGCTGCAAGTGCTGCAGCTGCAACTGCAGGCCATCCTGTGGAGGGCTCCCCCCCTTCACTATGGTGGCCACTACACTATAATATGTACCAGTTATAAGCCTTCAGAGGGCACCTCCCTCTTAAGGTGCCCTCATGGTCCTCGTCCACAGTAGCAGCGCCCACCTTGCCCAGCAAAGTTCCCGGCCTCCGAGACCTTTGGGTCCTCCAATTGGTTCTCCCAACTGTGGAGCCTGCAGCTGTCCACAACTGGAATGGACTCTCAGAGGTGGCTGTCTCCTCACAAACCTCCAATTCAACCCAGTGTTGGGACCAGGAACATGGAAGTAAAATTCAGCCCAGAATATTATTGGATGGCATTAATAGTGTCCGGAGCCTGCCCTGAATGGACTGTGATATCTTGAGTTCAATTCACTTGTGCAGTTGAACTCTGGGAGGTGAGTAGAGAAATTGGAGAGCTCACACGCGACATCATATCAGTCAAGACCATTTCTCCCAAAGGTCTTGCAAACTGTTGTACTGTGTAAAAAATCATTCTAAGGAGCATGTGTTGCCTCTTGTAGATTGATTCCACCTTTATTGTATGAATAGATCATTCTTATGCCTTGCCGCTCCTGTATATTTCTTTACTTATAAATAAATAAAATTATGACTTCAACCTGCATTCAATGGCTCAATTGTGTGATATTTATCAGTTGTATCGTCGGCATCCCATGTCATCTCCAGTGCATTATATCTTAATTCAGTTGTATATGTTAATCCTATGGTAGAACGTACTTCAGACAGAACTGCCTCTCACGCTAAGCACAAGTTGAAAGTGTCAGGAAGATCAATTTTCGTTCTGACCTTGTGTAGACATCCCAAGGTTAGAATTGTTTCTTTTGATGTAGGGAGGCAGCTCTGTTATTTTCACTCCTATTACCTGCCAACCACCAATTTCAGACACCCACTGGGGGCAGGGAAGTGAGTCACATGATCTTGAGATACATCCTAGTCCATGATTAGTATTGTTGATAATAGTTTTAAAGTGCTTTGAAATGTTTCATTGAATGGTTAATTGTTCCTCAAAACCATTTTTTTCCACTTCTGTTAATAGCCATCTCTACATTGTATATACACCTCACGCTTCATGTTCCAATGTACATAACCTTACATTTATCTACATTAGAATTGACAGATAGAATTGTTTTCACACTGATAAAAGGCTGTAATGAGATTTATTGGACTAAATAGATTGGAATTTAATTGGAAGTGCTCTGTAGCACGTCAACAGTTATCCATCTTTTTATTCCAGTGAATTCTAATAGCCTGTAACCCTGACAGCCATTTCATAGATTCCATAATATTTTATTCTGAAGTGGATGAATGAGAAATTAAAGAGGGAAAATGGTGAAAATGCACAGGCGGTTGATCTGCACATTTAAAAAAAGCCAGGTAGCGCCAAGGTGACAAGAGATAGTCAGCACAGTCTTCAAAGTTACCAGCTTTGTATAACTGGTTTGACAACACTGACAAAATGCACCTGGGGAAGGAGTTTAACCTCTAATTCCGGGGCTGTTGCCATTGCTCTGGCTTGTCATACAGGTCACAAATGAGTGGAAAGTCCATTGACCTAAAAGTTGGCTGGAATTTCACCAGCCCTCTGCAAATCAGGAACGAAGGACCCTCTCCCAACCTCCACTTCTCCCGTGGTCCTGCTAGAAATCACACTCGGCATGACGAGACCCCGCCTGCTGCTGAGTTAATATCAGCGGTGGCGGAATGAAGCCCTTGAGGGGGGATTAATTGCTCATGTAAGGGCCTCAATTGGCGGTGCTGCGAGAAGACAGTCCACGAGCCTTCCCTCCAAGGACTTAATTGGAGTGGAGGTGGTGGGGGCGTGCGGAAAGGTCCCCATTCACCACCCTCCTGCCTGATTAAATAACCCCGCCATCAAACCCACCTCAGGGGAGGGCCCAACATTCCACCTAATGTTTCAGCCAACATCAAAATGCACAACACTTACAGGGCAAGAATCACAGGTCACCTCCCATGTTGTGGCAGGGCTGTGGGCAGGTAGATTTCTTTACTGTCCTTTTATTGGCAGAGGGCAGCAAGTTCCTGCCCTCCCTCCTGACCTTTTCCTTCCGTGAGAATGTGAGCCTGAAACCAATCATGGCAAATAGAGCCAGTCCCTTCAGTGAAAACACAAGACTGGGTACCCTACTACCCTAGACTGGGTATTGTGCAATGAGAAAGAATTAATTAACAATCTTGTTGTGTGGGGCCCCTTGGGGAAGAGCAACCATAAAATGATAGAATTGTACATTAGGATGGAGAGTGAAGAAGTTGAATCCTAAACTAGGGCCCTGAATCTAAATAAAGGGAAACACAAGGGTATGTGGTGTGAGTTGGCAATGATGGATTGGGGAACCTTACCAAAAGGGTTGACAGTGGATAGGCAATGTCTAATATTTAAGGAACGTGTGCATGAATTACAACAATTATTCATTTCTTTCTGGCGCAAAAATAAAACAGGAAAGCTGGCTCAACCATGGCTTAGAAAAGAAATTAGGCATAGTAGAGGAGACATGTAAAATTGCCAGAAAAAGCAGCAAGCCTGAGGATTGGGAGCAGTTTAGAATTCAGTAAAAGTGGACAAAAAGATTGATCAAGAAGGGGAAAATGGAGTGTGAGAGTAAACTTTCAAGGGACATAAAAACTGACTGTAAAAGCTTCTATAAATGTGTGAAGAGAAAAAGATTAGTGAAGACAAATGTAGGTTCCTTACAGACAGAAACAAGGGAAATTATAATGGGAAACAAAGAAATGGCAGAAGAATTGGACACATATTTTGGTTCTGTCTTCACAAAAGAGAAAACAAACAATTTCCCAGAAATATTTGAGAACCAAGGGTCTAGTGAGAAGGAGGAATTGAAGAAAATCAGTATGAGTAAAAAATGGTGCTAGAGAAATTAATGGGGTTAAAGGCTAAAAAATCCCCAGGGCTTGATAATCTACATCCCAGAGTACTAAAGGAAGTGTCCCTGGAAATATTGGATGCATTGGTGGGTCATCTTCCAAAATTCTATAGGCTCTGGAACAGTTCCTACAGATTGGAGGGTGGCAAATGTAGCCCCACTATTTAAAAAAGGAGGGAGAGAAAAATCAGAGAATTACTGACCAGTTAGCCTAACATCAGTAGCCGGGAAATTGCTAGAGTCTATTATAAATGATGTGGTAACAGAACACTTGGAAAGCATTAACGGGACTAGATAAAGTCAGCGTAGGTTTATGAAACGGAAATCATGCTTAATAATCTAATGGAGTTTTTTGAGGATGTTAATAGGATAGATAAGGGAGAACCAGTGGATGTGGTGTTTTTGGATTTCAAGAAGGCTTTTGATAAGGTCCCACATAAGAGGCTAGTGGGCAAAATTAAAGCACATGCGGTTGGGGGAAATATACTGGCTTGGATTGAGAATTGGTTGTCGGACCAGAAACAGAGAGTGGGAATAAATGGGTCTTTTTCTTGCTGGTAGGCCGTGACTAGTGGTGTACTGCAGGGGTCAAATGCAATATTTCCAAGTTTGCTGACGACACAAAACTGGGCGGGGTTGTGAAGAGGATGCAAGGAGGCTTCAGGGCGATTTAGACAAGTTGTGTGTGTGGGCAAACACATGGCAGGTGCAGTATAATGTGGATAAATGTGAAATTATACACGTCGGTGTGAAAAACAGAAAGGCAAAGTGTTAGTTAAATGGTGATATATTGGGAAATGTGGATGTACAAAGGGATCTGGGTGTCCTTGTACACCAGTCAATGAAAGCAAATAGGCAGGTGCGGCAAACAATTAGAAAGGTAAATGGTATGTTGGCCTTCATTGCAAGAGGATTTGAGTTCAGAAGTAGGGATGTCTTACTGCAGTTATATAGGGCCTTGGTGAGACCACACCTGGAGTATTGCATGCAGTTTTGGTCTCTCTACCTAAGAAAGGATATACTTGCCATAGAGGGAGTGCAGCGAAAGGTCACTAGGCTGATGTCAGGGATGGCAGGACTGTCGTATGAGAAGAGATTCAACTGGGCTTGTGTTTAGAAGAATGAGAGGGGATCTGATTGAAACAAATAACATTCTAACAGGGCTAGGCAGACTAGTTGCAGGGAGGATGTTTCCTCTGGTTGGGGAGTCTAGAATCAGGGACCACAGTCTCAGGATATGGGGCAGGCCATTTAGGACTGAGATGAGGAAAAATTTCTTCACTCAAAGGGTGGTCAACCTATGGAATTCTCTACCACAGAAGGCTGTGGAGGCTGGGTCACTGAGTATGTTCAAGAAAGAGATTTATGAATTTTTGGATATTAGGGGCATCAAGGGGCATGAAGAGAAAGCGAGAATATGGCATTGAGATGGAGGATCAGCCATAATCATAATGAATGGCGAGCATGCTCGAAGGGTCAAATGGCCTAGTCCTGCTCCTAGTTTGTATGTTTCAATGAAAGTACTGGAGAAAAATAAGCAAGCTGTTGAGAGTGAGACTCAGGAGGCGCAGCTTGCATTTTCACGAAACCAGATGAAAATCCATGCCAATGTTTTTGAACGGCACACCACGACTCTTTAGCTGACAAGTTAAGCCACACGGGTAGTGGCACAATGCCGACTGATGGCCTGCTCCTTGGGAGGCCTCATAGCCAGCCTGCCAACCTTCAACAGTGTGAGGTAGAAATCCATCTCGGACAGCATTGTAGAGCCAGTGAGTATAGCGTGGTCACCCCTTTGAGCATCCCACTCAATATTTGCTTCCATAGGCTTCAATGGCTGAATGTTGGGTGGGGCCCATAACAAGGGACCACTGAGATATCAACCTCCAGCCTATCCCACACCACCCATCCACCCCCCCATCCCACTTCACAATACCATCCAAGGTCATTTGTTTTTTTTACCTTTATGACAAGACTATGCTCCTTTCAACAGCCTCAGTGTGAACAGCTCCTCTTCCGTTCTTTAAGGCACTAGGTCAAGAGCAAGAAACTCAATTAACCCCTGATATGCAGACTGACAAAGAATGATAAATATTTCATTAAAATTAAGCACATGTCAATTTAAAGCATCAGCAGTTTAATAAAAGGGGCAAGAGTTGAACACTAGCATCTTGAGTTTTAATTAAAATGCAACAATTACCGTGACTGATGAGTGTCTTTTTTTAGAATGAGCGAGCTATATAATCACTTTGTTGATTTAAATATTTTATGTTCCAACGTGAGATGAAGTTGGAAATTTATTAATGACATTCTATCAAACAATCTCAAAGTTGACAGATACACATGCAGAATGCTTATCGTTAGCACAGGACTGCACAAAAATCTACAATTAGCAGACAGATAGTGAGTACTTTCTATAGTGTGCTTTGCAGCAACTTGCCTAGTCTTCTTCAGACCCACAACTTCCACCACCTTGAAGGACAAGGGCAGTCAGCTCATGGGAACACCACCACTTCCAAAATTCCCTCCAGGTCACTCACCATCCTGACTTGGAACCATATCACTGTTGCTTCCCTGTTGCTGGGCCAAAATCCTGGAACTCCCTCCCTCACAGCTTTGTGGTTGTACCTACACCACATGGGCTGCAGCAGTTCAAGGAGGTGGCTCACCACCACCTTCTCATGGGCAATTAGGAATGGCCAATAAATGCTGGCCCAGCCAGCGCTGCCTGCATCCCAAGAATGAATTAGGAAGTGCCACGTACGCCTTTGCAACTTTACCGTGATTAGTTTATCTGTAAGAAACGACATTGCATAGGAGACCTGGGATTATATGTGGTGACATGTCTGGTTTGGAGCAGCATTAGCTTGAACTCCAGTATAGCCTTGAGTGTAGGCTGGGGTTGACATGTTCTTAAACTGAATATACTCAAGGCTGAGTTAGACAGATTTTTGATTGACAAGTGACCCGGGTAGTTACGGTGTGCAGGCAGGAAAGTGGAGTTAAGGCCACAATCAGATCTGCCACGATCTTATTGAAGGGTGGAGCAGGCCAAATGGCCTACTCCTGCTCCTATTATGATTTTATGTTCACCCCAGTGCAGTAGAGGAAGTGCTTCATTGTAGAAGGTATTATACTTGGAAGGAAGGTAAACTGATAGCCATTTACTTGTTTAGGTGAACCTTCCATTATTCTTTTCCAGATGTAAAGTATATATTCATGAATAGGCAGGCACATAACAGCTGGGCCATCAAACCTGCTTCACATCATAATGATCAGAGCAACACAGATAAGCACATTACATGTCTTATTTATCAATAATCAGTGAAAAGCAAACTAACACGCTTCAGTTCTCCCTCTGATGTTGAACAGTAAAATTGAAAACACTTCTAAAGATTAAGTTATGAAGAAAAGTAATTTTCTTTAACAGCCTTTATTTTGTGTGGAGAGATGGGGGTGATTTTTCATGCCGTGACTTGTGTTGCTCTGGTGTGAATGGAGAACAATTCCAGTCCACTGGTAGTCAGAAAAGGTATTTACATGACAGTCACGAGGGACAGATAATTTGAATACCAAAACAACAACAACTTACATTTGTATAGCTCCTTCAAGCACCCACACAAAATGGGTGTGATACTGCTGCCGTGCTTAGAAATTGGACTGTAGCCCTTGAAAAGAGAGTTGGAGCTAAACACCATAGTAACAGGCTGGATTGGCAGGGAGGGGGTGGGGTTGGGGGGTGGGTGGGGATGGGAGTGGTTGGAGGGAGGATAAAGTGCCACATCAAAGGTTATTGCAGAAAAGAAAAGCTCATGATGTAGGGGGTAACATACTGGCATGGATAGAAGATTGACTGGCTAACAGGAAACAGAGGGTAGGCATAAATGGGTCATATTCTGGTTGGCAAGATGTAACGAGTAGCGTGTCATAGGGATCAGTGCTGGGGCCTCAGCTTTTTACAATTTATATAAATGATTTGGATGAAGGGACAGAAATTGCTAAATTTGTGGATGGTACAATGGTGCGTAGGAAAGTACATTGTTAAGAGGACATAAGGAAGCTACACAGGGACTTAGACAGGTTGAGTAAGTGGGCAAAGATCTGGCAAATGGAGTATAACATGGGCAAACGTGAAATTATCTGTTTTGGCAGGAAGAATAAGAAAGAAGCATATTATCTACATGGTGAGAAATTGCATAGCCCTGAGATTCATATGAACATACTAGCATATGAAATAGGAGCAAAAGTAAGCCATTCGGCCCCTCGAACCTGCTCTGCCATTCAATAAGATCATGGCTGATCTGTCTGTGTTTTTAATTCCACATTCCCATCTACCCCCCATAACCTTTGATTCCCTTGCCTAACAAGAATCTATCTATATTCAATGACCCTGCCTCCACCATCTTCTCATCAGGGAGTTCCAAAGTCGCACAACCCTCTGAGAGAAAAAAATTCTCCTCATCTCTGTCCTAAAAGGGCAACCCCTGATTTTTAGACAGTGCCTCCTAGTTCTGCACTCACCCACAAGAGGAAACATCCTTTCCACGTCCACCTTGACAATACCATTCAGGGTCTTATATACTTCAATCAAGTCACCACTCATTCTTCTAAGCTCTAGTGGAAATAAGTCCAGTCTGTCTAAACGTTTCTCATAAGACAGCCCACTCATTCCAGGTATCAATCCAATAAAGCTCCTCTGAACCGCCTCCAACGCATTTACATCCTTCTTTAAATAAGGAGACCAAAACTGTACACAATATTCGAGATGTGGCCTCACCAATGCCCTGCATAGCCGAAGCATAACATTCTTACCTTTATGTTCAACTCCTCTCATAATAAAGGATAGCATTCCATTAGCCTTTTTGATTACTTGCTGTACCTGCATACTAACTTTTTGTGACTCATGCATTAGAACACCTAGATCCCTCTACACCTCGGAATTCTGCAGCTGTTCTCCGTTGAGGTAATACTCTGCTTTTTTATTCTTCCTGCCAAAGTGAACAACTTCACGGGCAGGGTTTCTAGGTCAGCGTGCAGGCTCGATCAGCGGGCCCGGGAGCAGCCACCCACCGCGATTTCACGCTGACAGGCTAATTAATGGCCAGCCAGCGTAAAAAGCGAGCTGAGGAGCTCAGCACTGCCGGGATGGGGACGGGAGGAGGGTGGGTGCTGACGTAAGCGCGGTCACGGGGAGAGCGGAATGAAAGCTCCCCGAAGACAGAGAGCAGTCTCAGGGAGCTGAAGAAGTTAAGACCAACAAATAAAGATTTTAAAATTCAGAAAAAAATGTCCACGCATCAGAATCAGTCACCTGAACATATACACGATGAAAATCCTGCCCGTACATTTTTACTTTTTAAATTTAATAATGGAAACCTCATTCCGCCCTTGCATGAGGTTTCATCAAAAATGCAAAGTCCATCTAGCAGATTTGCTCATGCACCAACCGTAAAATGGGGCGGACCATGAAAAGTCGGGGACGATTGGAACTTTAATGGGCTTAATTGCCCTCTTAATTGCTGGTGGGCGCACTTCTGACTTTTGTGTGCGCCCGCCGACCGAAATATCGCGTGAGTGCAGGATGACACCGGGATGCTCGTCCGACATCATCACGTGCTATTTTATGCTCGAGTGCGTCGAGCGCACGCCCGCACGCCAAGCTAAAATATTCTGCCCCACCTTTTCCCACATTATACTCCACCTGCCAGACTTTTTTGCCCACTCACCTAACCTATCTATATCTTTCTGCAACCTCCTTATGTCCTCTTCACAACATACTTTCCTACCTATCATTCTGTCACCTGCAAATTTAGCTACCATGCCTTCACTCCCCTCACCTAAGCCATTGGTGTAAATTGTAAAACGTTGAGGTGAGGCCCCAGCACAGACCCCTGCGGGACCACCACTGGTCACATTCTGCCAATCAGACAAAGACTCATTTATGCATACTCTGTTTTCTGTAGCGTGCCAATCTTCTATCTATAATATGATACCCCCTATGCCATGAGATTTAATTTTCCACAATAACCTTTGATGTGGCACCTTATCAAATGCCTTCTGGAAATCCAAGTACAGCATGTCTACAGACTCCCCTTTATCCATAGCGCATGTTACTCCTTCAAAGAGCTCCAGTAAATTGGTTAAACATGATTTCCCTTTCATAAAACCATGCTGACTCTTCCTGATTACTTTGAGTTTCTCTAAGTGCCCAGCTATAACCTCCTCAATGATTGATTCTAACACCTTCCCCACAGCACACATCAAGCTAACTGTCCTATAGTTTCCTGTTTTCTGCCTCCCTCCCTTTTTGAATAGAGGGGTTATATTTGCTACTTTCCAATCTGATGGAACCTTTCCGTAATCTAGTGAATTCTGGAAAATTAACACCAACGCACCTACTACCTCACTAGTCCCCTCTTTTGAGACCCTAGGATGAAGTCTGTCAGAGCACGCAGATCCATCAAGTTGCTCAATACTGCTTCATCAAGTATCCCTCTCCCTTCCACCTCCTGGTTTACAGATATTACAGGAATGTTTTTTTTATATCCTCCATAGTGAAGACAGCGGCAAAATATGTATTCATTTCATCTGCAATTTCCTTATTATCTACTATTAACTCCCCACTGTCACTCTCTAGAGGACCAATACTCACTTTACTTACTCTTTTCCTTTTTAAATACCTGTAGAAACACTTGCTATCCATTTTTATATTTCGAGCTAGCTTCCTCTCATACTCTAATTTCTTTCTCCTGATTAATCCTTAGTCATTCTCTGCTCTTTATATTTTGACCAATCATCTGACCTGCCACTCATCTTTACACAGTTATATGCTTTTTCCTTAAGTTTGATGGGGAAGAATTTTCTCCCTGTCGGGAGAATTGTGCGGGAGCGAGCGCGAACCCGATCGGTGACCCTGATTGGGTGCGCGCTGCCATTTTACGTGGGTGGGCCAATTAAGGCCCGCCCAGCATGACACACACCTGGAAGTGCTGAGCGCTCCCTGTGCGGGCAGGGGGGGACTCCCTGAGTCGGGGCCTTGGCGCATGCGTGTGAAAGAGTGCAGAAATCTCCCTGAGGCAGCTTAGGGAAGTTTAACTTCTGGAAAATTTAATAAAGTCGAAAAAAAACTTTAAGGACATGTCCCCTCATGTGAACCTGTCATATGAGCTTGGACATATCCGGTAATTTTTTCGAAATTTTTTAATTTAAATTTAAATTAATAAACCCCTCATGAAACCACGTCCCGCCCATGGATGAGGCTTCATGATAAATGAGAAGGCCGCCTGGGCATCTGACCTGCCCACCAACCTTAAGGTTGGACAGGCAGCATTCTTAGCTTTAATTACTTTGTTAATGGCCTTAATAGGCCTTTGACAGTTTGCCGGGTGTGCAGCTGCGTCAGCTGCGCGTCCGCCAAACTAACAACCTAAATGACGCACAGTGACGTTAGGACGCTCGCCCGACATCACCGCGCATAATTTTATGCGTTGGCGAGTGGGACCCGCCCCCGCTCGCCAATGAGAAAATTCTTCCCACAATTTCCTTAATGTCTTTAGATAACCACGGATGGTGGGTCCTCCCCATAGAATTTTTCTTTATAGTAGGAATATACTTATTCAGAGTATTCTGAAATATCCCCTTAAATGTCCGCTACTGCTTTTCTATTGATCTATCTCCAAGTCTAGTTTCCCAGTACACTTCAGCTAGATCAGCTTACATCCCCATCTAGTTGCCCTTATTTAAGTTTAAAACATTAGTTTTAGAGCTACTCTTCTCCCTTTCAAGCTGGATGTAAAATTCAATCATATTGTGGCCATTGCCACCTAGGGGTGCCTTCACTCTGAGGTCATTAATTAATCCTGTCACGTTACATAATACCGAGTCTAATATAACCTGCTGTCAGGTTGGTTCCAGAACAAGCTGCTAAAAACTATCTCGAAAGCATTCTATGAACTCCTCATCCAGGCTACTACTGTCAGACTGATTTTTCCAATTTATGGGCCCTCTCGCTGACGTGTAAAATAACGCGCGGTGACGCCGGGCGGGCATCCTGACATCATCGCGCATCATTCTGATATTCAGTTCGGCAGGTGCACAGCTGCTTCCGCTGCGCGCCCGCTGAACTGTTAAAGGCCTATTAAGGCCTGTTAAAAAGTAATTAATGTAATTAACTGAGCTGCCCATCCAACCTTAAGGTTGGGGGGCAGGCGAAGAGCCCAGGCGGCCTTCACATTTTTCATGAAACCTCATCCACGGGCGGGATGAGATTTCATGAAGGATTAATTATTTAAATAAAATTTTTTGAAATAAATAATGGACATGTCCCAGCTCATGTGACAGTTTCACATGAGGGGACATGTCCTTAAATTTTTTTCCCACCTTTATTCAAATTTTCATAACGTAAACAAATCTCCCTGAGGCATATCTGTGCTCCTTTCAGGGCTCCACAGGTGACCTATGTGGGATTTCACAATCCGCCACCCACAAATGTATCCATGAGGTCACGGATGGAATCTTCGCCATGGCACACAACTTTGTACATTTCGCCCGGGATCGGGACAGTCAGGATGTAAGGACCATTGGATTCACCCTGATCTCAGGATTCCCACAGGTGCAGGGTGTGATTGATTGCACTCATGTGAGGCTCAGGTCTCCATCGCTACACTCGGTGACTTCATCAACCATGAGGGATTCCACTCACTGAATGTGCAGCTGGTGTGCGGCCACCAGAAACACATCCCTCAGGTATGCGCACAGTTTCCAGGGAGTGTGCACGGCGCCTACATCCTGAGTCGCTCACAGATCGCTGCAGTCTTCCAGGGTCCACAGAAGCTGCAGGGTTGGCTCCTCAGGGACAAGGGCTATCCACACAGGCCGTGGCTGATGACACCCGTGAAGCGGCCTCAGACTGCAGCAGAGCGACGTTATAATGAGGCTGATGCTGCAGCTCGCAACTTGGTGGAGCAGACCATCGGGATGCTGAAGATGAGGTTCCAGTGCCTGGACTGGTCTGGTGGAGCCCTGCAATACAGTCTGCAGAGGGTGTCACACATCGTCATCGTCTGCTGCGCCCTTTAAAACCTGGCGCTGCAACGGGGAGAGGAGCTGGCTGCGGAGGAGATGGAGGAGTTGGAGATCCCCTTGGATGAGGAAGATGCTGATGGGGAAAAGGGTGAGGGGGTCCTCGGTGGTGACAATGATGGGCATGAGGCTCTCGCACTGGTTAGATGAAGCAGGCACACTCAGGAGGCCCTCATAGCTGCCAGATTTGTGGTGGATGATGACAACAAGCAGTGAGGTGACCCCGTAGTTCCTCACTTCACAGTTGTGAACATTTGACTCCAGTCTGGCTTATGGCAGCACCAATACCCTGTGTGAGATGCTCCTGTCATGGAGACGCAGTGGAGGCCCTAATAGTCGCTCAATTACAGGAGAATGATGACAACATGCAGTGAGGACACTCCATAGATCTTCACATAGCATCTGAGAATATCTGACTCCTGTCTGGCTGTGGGCAGCTCACTTGCGCTCCATGATCAGGGCCATCTCAGAGATGCAACCATGAAACTTTAGAAGCATCTGATGCTGTGTCCACCTTTAGCATCTCAGCCCTTCAGGAGCTGGTGCACAGCATCACTGGTCACAGATGCTGGTGTGATGGGGACCAGCCCCACCTTAAAGGTGCTGAGAGCACACAGAGAGTATGAGAGGACTCTGTGGCCCCTGCCCACTACACTCTAGCAGCAATGACCAGCACTGCCGAGGTGCAGGCATCAGTAATGTTTCCAGGGAGTGTGAGGCTGGACCATCACTGTAGTCTGAAGGCTGCACAGAGCACAGGGAAGAGGCCTTCGACTAAGAAACCTGCATTTATCTTGTGGGGAAAGGTTTCACATCTGCGTGACAAGAACACTGCTCATCAGAACAAGGAGCCATAGGCAGGGAGACATTCTTAGGAGTTTATTGATAATAGTGAACAGTATGTACAAGTGATCAACACCCATGCCCAGGTTGTGCAACTACTATTACTTGACTTTCCTAACCCTGCCGCAACCTCTTAGGTGCTCCCCGGACATCCACAGCGGAGGTGGAGGCAGCCTGCTGACTGTCTGTGATGACCTTGGCGGGCGTCCTCTGGAGGGCCAAGACTTGGAAGGCTTTCGGGGTCCTGCTGTGTGGCAGTTGCACCCTTCTTGGCCTGTGAAGCTGGAGCTGCTGGGGTCACAGAGGGGATTCAGATGGGCCATTCACTCCCCGAGTCACCTGGTGGATGACCCCGGAGTGTGCACCTGGTGATCCTCCTCTCTATGGGTGCCCGAGGGCCCCTGGCTGACTCCGTGAGCGGAAGGGGTAGCTAGAGTGAGATCGAGCTGCCCAGCACTCCTCTCGTGTACAATCTGTTGGAGCCCAACTATGGGATCAGCGATGGAGTTCAGCCCATGCAGCAGTGCAGGAGTGCAGTCCTGGACCAAGGTCTCCATGGCAGCCGCCATCCTGCCAGTGTTGACCTCTGTGCGTTGCAATGCCAGTGCTATCACCTCAGCCTGAAGATGGACGGACCCCTCTATCATGCCTTGCAATCTGAGGAGTGCAGCAGACATCCCTTCCTGATGTTCCCGAGCTTGCCTTTGCAGCTCCAGCAACTGTGGAGCATAGAAATTGAGCACCACGGTCACTTTCACAGCCACTGGCAGTGGATGCCCTCCATGTCCCCTTGGCACCAAGTCCTGCAGTAAGTGGCAGATGTGAGCCACCAGGTCCCTAGACATGTGCAGTCGTCGGCGACACTGGTTCTTGGTCATCTGGAGGAATGGCAGGCGGTGTCTATAGACCCTGGGTGTCGCTAGGTACCAACCAGCCATGGATCGCTGTTGCTCCTGGGCAGCGTGTGCAGGAGCCCCTGCTGCCCCTTCTTCATGAGGTTGCTGCTTCTACCTTTGCGCAGCCAGATGCCTCAGTCGCTTTCTCTGCCGTCTTCCATGGTCTCTGTAGACCATCAGGCACACAGCGAGGTCACCAGGATCCATGATACTGATGTGGTCCTCCTGCAGCATGAAAGAGAGAGAGACCTGGTTATCATGGCTGTACTTAGCACCTTTCCTGGCCCTGTGTGACTGCCCCTTAATGCTTCCCGGAGAGTGCTGGTCACCCCTCGGATGGCCAGAGATGAGTGTGCTACATGGCCGCCCTGCCAACCTGCGACATGGGGGACACTGGTCCAAACCAGGATGGTGAGGTTGCAAGGGGCTACGAGTGCCTCCAGCAGTGTCTGAACAAATCACATGAACCCTACTCAGCTGAACTGATCTTAAAGTGGCAGTCATCACACCTTGTGGGTAGTCTGGAATCTTTGCTGGGCGAGCTGCTGTCAGGCAAGGGGCAGGGGGTAGCTTCCTTTGGGGGTCCTCTATACCCATCAGAGGTACCCCTCCCAAGTTCACACCCACCCTTTAACTCTCTCCCCCTGCCTATCAAACCCCACCTCTACACCCCTCACCCCCCATTCCTGGAGCCTACCTGCCCGTCCATGCTGATACCCCAGACTTACCTGAAATCCAGCCTACATTAGTTGTTCTTCTTCAGGGACTTCCTGTGGTCCAGCCAGTGGCCAATGCTCGAACCTGGTACTGCTGGGGCTACAGAGCCAGCTATCCAATCCGATTGGCCGGCAACTCTCTAAGGCGGGACTTTCTCCCCCAGGTCGTGGTGGAAGTCTCACCCTGGGCTAATTAATGCTCCTCCAAGTGTAAAATGGCTGATGGACAGCCGGCTTTTTAGTGGGCAGGCTCCCCACTGACATTTGAGTCAGAGAGAGTGAGGAACATGGCACCCCATAAAATCCAGTCCTAAGTTTCCACCAGCTCTGATCCAACAAACAATATCTGCAATGGGCGTCTCTTTAACATCTCATTTTAGAAGACAGCACCTCAGAAAGCTGCACTCCCTTGGGACTGCCCAAGGTCACAGATTCAGCTCTTGGCATGGGGCAAGAATGCTAACAACTGACTCCAAGTCCTCATGCATAGCAGCTCTGGGAATGGAGCCTCAACCACTGGGACTGATATCATACAAATACATTACAATTTTTCTTCCTTTTAATTTTGGAGGGCATATCTTTGGAGAAGGGGTTTCTATAATTGGTACCAATTTTAATTGTGTGCTGTTCAGTCATTTTTCTCGAAGACAGCTATGAGAGAGAGAGAGAGAGAGAGGCGGAGAGGGGCGAAAGGTTTAGGGAGGGAATTCCAGAGCTTAGTGCTAATTGTAGACTCGTAGACATTTACCGCGGAGAAGGAGGCCATTCGGCCCATCGTATCTGCGCCGGTCAACAAAGATCTGACTAGACTAATCCCTTTGTGTGAATTAATATTGTTTAATTATGCGCACGTGGTTGGCATTACCTGGGTATGCACTTGAGCCCCTCCCTATAAGTAGACATAGGCTGAAGTTGTGACTCATGAGTTAGCAGGTACATGCTTGTAATGTGTAACTCTGCAAATAAAAAATGAAAGTGTGTAAATATTGGATCCAGTTTTATCCTTTACCTTTCTGGAATAGAGCACTTGGGACCTGGGCAGATGAAGGCATGGACCCAAACTTCCCCCCCACCGCCATCCATCCCCAAATCACACAAGAATAGAGGTGGAAAGACAAACACAATAGACACTGAGAAATCCAGAAATCTTGCCTCCCTTTTCACTCTCTGAAGTTATCCTGAACACAGGAGGGGGAGCAAGCCCTGAACAGTCCACCCCTATTAACAATGGTGGGAAATTGTGACTGAGTGAGATCTACCTACCAGCTAACCAAAAACATATTGAACTGTTTAAAGAGGACCTGTTTTTTTCAAAAAAATATAAGAAGACACTGATCAAAGATGTCCTGATGTCTGGCATTGTAAATTGATCACTTTTCTGGAAAGTCCCTACGTGGGTTGCAATGCTAACCTGCCTTGACATGTTGCATGGAGTTTCACACCTATGGGGTGTCGAGGCCCACATCAAAAAGGGACGCTTAAACGGAAGGCATTAAATATACAATGTGCTGGACTTTAATCAACTGTAATTCTGACAAGAAAATGGGAACTGCTAACAAGCCAGGTACATCCACTCAAAACCCCCTGTGGAGGATGAAATAACCCCATTCTTGATTGGTTTCTACTATCTTGATATGTGTCAAAAGTTTCTGAGATGAAAGATCAAATATGTGATTACTTGTTCTACAACAATGACTGTAAGACATGTTAATCGAATTCCACTCATGGAATATACAGACAGGAGGTTTAAGAACTGGTTTTGCCAAAGCAGACACAGAGAGAGAAGTGATCGAAGTAATCTGGAAAAGCTGCTGAAAGAAGCAGTAAAGTAACTCTCTCTCTTTCTCCCCCTCCCTCTCTCTCTCTCTCTCTGAAGGAAAGATTGTCTCCAGCAAAGTGGAGCTACCTGAACATCACTTCATCTCAGGGTTTTAAAGGGAACCAGCTAACTTCAAATGGCCACAGCAATGTTCAACAATCCAGGCCTCAAGGACAAGCAAAGAGCTCATTCGCATATGCTTTTAACTTTTAATTGGACTCTAACATTTATTTCTTCTGATATCTTTATGCACGTGTTGTTATGCCTTTCATTACATTTTCTCGAGTTTAGTAACTAATAAACTTACTTTTTCTTTTGCTCAAGTAAACCTGGTTTGATTGGCTCCTGACTACTTGCGTGCCAAACAGTATAAGCAGCAAGAATGATAGACAGAGCTAAGTGATTGCACAACCAACGGATCAGACCCATGCTCCGCAGTCCTGTCACATCCAGTCATGAATGGTGGTGGACAATTAAACGACTCACTGGAGGAGGTGACTCCACAAATATCTCCATTATCAATGATGGAGGAGCCCAACACACCAGTGCAAAAGACAAGGCTGAAGCATTTGCTACAATCTGCAGCCAGACATGCCAAGTGGATGATCCATCTCGGCCTCCTCTGGTCCCCAGCATCACAGATGCCAGCCTTCAGCCAATTCGATTCACTCCACATGACATCAAGGTATGGCTAAAGGCACTGGATAGTGCAAAGGCTATGGGCCCTGACAGTATTCCGGCCATAGTACTGAAGACTTGTGCTCTGGAACTTGCCGCGCCCCTAGCCAAGCTGTTCCAGTACAGCTACAAAGCTCGCATTTACCCGGCTATGTGGAAAATTGCCCAGGTATGTCCTTTACACAAAAATAAGGACAAATCTAACCTGTCCAATTACTGCCCCATCAGTCTACTCTCGATCATCAGTAAAGTGATGGAAGGGCTCATCAACAGTGCTATCAAGTGGCACTTACTTAGCAATAACCTGCTCACTGATGCCCAATGGTTCAAGCATGGACAAAAGAGCTGAACTCCGGAGGTGAGCTGAGAGTGATTGCCCTTGACATCAAGGCCACATTTGACCGAGTGTGGCATCAAGGAGCCCTAGCAAAACTGGAGTCAATGGGAATCAGGGAGAAAACTCTCCGCTGGTTGGAGTCATACCTAGCACAAAGGAAGATGGTTGTGGTTGTTGGAGGTCAGTCTCTCAGTTCCAGGACATCACTGCAGGAGTTCCTCAGGGTAGTGTCCTCGCCCCAAGCACCTTCAGCTGCTTCATCAATGACCTTCCTTCGATCATGAGGTCAGAAGTGAGGATGTTCGCTGATGATTGCACAATGTTCAGCACCATTTGTGACTCTTCAGGTACTGAAGCAGTCCATACCCAAATGCAGCAAGACCTGGGCAATATCCAGGCTAGGGCTGACAAGTGACAAGTAACAATCATGCCACACAAGTGGCAGGCAATGACTAAGTCCAACAAGTGAGAATATAGCCATCACCCCTTGATGTTCAATGGCATTACCACCACTGAATCCCCCACCATCAACATCCTGGGGGTTACCATTGGCCAGAAGCTGAACTGGACCAGCCATTTAAATACTGTGGCTACAAGAGCAAGTCAGGGGCTAGGAATTGTGCAAGGAGTAATTCACCTCTTGACTCCCCAAAGCTTGTCAACTATCTACAAGGCACAAGTCAGGAGTGTGATGAAATACTCCCCACTTGCCTGGGTAAGTGCAGTTCTCGCAAAACTCAAGAAGATTGACACGATTCAGAACAAAGCCGTCCGCTTGTTTGGCACCACATCCACAAACTCCCTCCACCACCAATGCACAGTAGCAGCAATATATACCATTTACAAGATGCACGGCAGAAATTCACCAAGGCTCCTTTGACAGCACCTTCCAAACCCACGAACACTGCCATCTAGAAGAACAAGGGTAGCAGATAGATGGGAACACCACCACCTGGATGTTCCCCTCCGAGTCACTCACTGTCCTCACTTGGAAATATATCATTGTTCCTTCACTGTTGCTGGGTCAAAATCCTGGAACTCCCTCCTAACAGCACTCTGAGTGTACCTACAACACATGGACTGCAGCGGTTCAAGAAGGCAGCTCACCACCACCTTCTCAAGGGCAACTAAGAATGGGCAATAAATTCTGGCCCAGCCAGCGAAGCCCATGAATGAATAAAAAATAGTTTCTGCTCATTGTTGATGTCCATTCAAAATTGTACGCATATGAGTTGAACTCACCAACATCGGCTGCTACAATTGAGAAACTACATCAGAGTATTGCCATTCACGAGCTACCAGAAGTAATTGTTTCTGATAATGGCACGGCATTTACGAGTGCTGAGTTTCAACGGTTTATCAACCTCAATGGTATCACTCATGTGAAAACTGCACCGTACCACCCTCCCTCAAACAGACTGGCTGAAATGGTGGTTCAAACATTCAAGACAGGCATGAGAAAGCTAACTGGTGATTCATTGGCAACCAAGCTAACACGTTTTCTTTTTCAGTACAGGACTACCCCTCACATAACAGCAGGTTTCACAGCTGAGGAGTTATTGTTGAAAGGCTGTCTCAGGACGAGATTGAGCTTAATAATGCTGAATTTAGAGGGGAAGGTGGAAAGGAGTCAGGGAAGCCAGAAAACCAGACACAACCGGTATAGTCATGTGAGCAAATTTACAGTGGGAGAGCCGGTATACGTAAAAAACTTCGGGGAAGGACCAAAGTGGTTACTGGGTGAAATAAGTGCAGTGACTGGACTTCCTCTTACCATGTGGAGGTGGAAGGCCTGATCATCCTTAAACATGTGGACCATTTAAGGACGAGGGAGACAAACCACCAAGACAAGTGATCGTGAACGAGACCGGGCCAGCGTTTCCTGTTGAGGATACTCAACCCAGGACTGACATGTCTGATGTTCCTGTAAGAGTTGAGGATACAGAACTGCAAGTGCCCACTGAAGCACCTGATGTTCAGGCAACTCCGGAAAAGGAGGTTCCTGACAAAGAATCTGAAGTTGTGGAGCTGCGACGTTCCACATGTACCAGGAAACCACCTGAAAGACTGAACTTGTAAATTCCTTACCCAGTCTAAATATTATGCTGTCTTGAAAAATATGTTCTTGTAAATATAATATGTATAGCCGAGTTAAAGGGGGGTGGAATGTAATAATTATAGTTTTATTTAGTGTGTAATGTACGTTTAAGAATAATACTTGTTAAGGAAGATCACATGATTTGTAGTAGCCAATAGGAGAGTAGCGCGGTCTACATCCGCAGTCAGTGTAGAGAGCTAGAGTTGGAGTTGAAAGCACATGTGTAGTTGCTGCTGAGTATATTGTAAATAAACTTAATGTTTCCACTCAAGTCTGCAGATCAACTCTATAGCACAACTCAGCCACCCTACAATAGTGATGGAATACTCCCCGCTTGCCTGGATGAGCGCACCTCCCACAACACTCAAGAAGATTGATACCATCCAGCACAAGGCAGCCCACTTGATTGGCACCCCATCCACAAACATTCACCCCCTCCATCACCGACACACAGTAGCAGTAGTGTGTACCATCTACAAGATGCACTGCAGGAACTCATCAAAGCTCTTTAGACAGCGCCTTCCAAACTCATCTAGAATGTCAAGGGCAGCAGAAAGATAGGAACACCACCATCTGGAAGTTCCCTTCCAAGTCACATCCCATACTGACTTGGAACTATATAGCTGTTCCTTCACTGTCGATGGGTCAAAACCCTGGAACTCCCCTCCCTAACAGCACTGTGGGTATACCTACCATGGACTTCAGCAGTTCAAGAAGGCAGCTCAACACCATCTTCTCAATGGCAATTAGGGATGGACGATAAATGCTGGCCCAGCCAGCGAAGCCCACATCCTGTGAATGAATAAAAAAAAGATTTTTAAAAATTTGTCTTTGACGTTGGCCTGAATAAGCAGAATAGGTGGTCAAGGGGGGCTGATAATCCCATCCTGCTGAACCTGGGGATGGACTAACAACAACAACATTTTGCATTTATATAGTGCCTTTAAAATGGTAAAACATCGCAACGCACTTCATATGAGCATTATCAGCGCAATATTTGTCACAATATTTGTAAGGGGATAGTAGGGCAGGGGTCTGAAAGCTTGGTCAAAGAGGTATCTTTAAAGGGAGGAAAACAGAGGGAGAGTGGTGGAGAGCTTTTACAAGGGAAATCCAGAGCTTAGAACTCCAGGCAGCTGAAGGCATGGTGGGGTTGGGTGAAGGAAATTATGGATATTCAGTTCCCAGACACAATAGGCAGGATAATGGGATGGAGACTCTTTAAAGCTGTTTCTAGCACATTGCCCCAGGATGTCATCAAGGAGTGGGGGCGGGTGGGTGTTTGGAAATTGGTGTCGCTGACACTGAGTTTGCAGTCGATGCAGACCCTATATTGTCGTAGAAATGAGGCAAAGAGGCGTTCCCAGGCTGACTCCTCCCGCTCCTACTTCACTGCCCCACTTTCCATACTAACATATGAATTAGGAACAGGAGGAGGCCACTCAGCCCCTCGAGCTTCCTTCATCATTCAATAAGATCATGGCTGACCTGATTGTAACCTCAACCCCGCATTTTGCCTACCCCAATAACATTTCACCCTCTTGGTTATCAAGAACCTAACTACCTCTGCCTTAAAAATATCCAAAGACCACCACCACCATCTTTTGAGGAAAAGAGTTCCAAAGACTCATGACCCTCCGAGAGAAAAAATATTCTCCTCATCTCTGTCTTAAATAGGCAACGCTTTATTTTTAAATAGTGGCCTCTTTTCTAGATTCTCCCACAAGGGGAAATGTTCTTTCCACATCTGCCCTGTCAAGGCCCCTTCAATGACTTATATGTTTCAGTCAAGTCGTCTCTTAATCTTAAATACTTGATCTCCTATTAGGGAACCAAACAGATCAGGTGACAGAAGTATGTGTAGGCGAACATTTTGTGTCCAGTGACCACAATGTCATTAGTTTTAAGATAATTATGGATAAGGATAGGTCTGGTCCTCAAGTTGAGATTCTAAATTGGAGAAAGGCCAATTTTGTGGAAATGAGAAAGGATCTAGGAAGAGTGGATTGGGATAAGTTGTTTTCTGGCAAGTATGTGTTCAGTAAGTGGAAGGCATTCAAAGGTGAAATTTTGAGAGTGCAGAGTTTGCATGTTCCTGTCAGGATTAAAGGCAAAGTGAACAGGCATAGGGAACCTTGGTTTTCAAGGGATATTGGCGATCTGGTTAAGAAGAAGAGAGAGGTGTATAGCAGATATAGGCAACAAGAAACAAATGAGGTACTTGTAGAGTATAGAAAATGTAAGAAAATACTAAAAAAGGAAATCAGGAAGGCAAAAAGAAGACATGAGGTTGCTTTGGCAGATAATGTGAAGGTAAACCCAAAGGGTTTCTACAAGTATATTAAGGGTAAAAGGATAGTAAGGGACACAATTGGTCTCCTTGAAGATCAGAGTGGTCGTCTATGTGTGGAGCCTCACGAGATGGGGGAGATCTTAAACAGTTTTTTTGCATCAGTATTTACTCAGGGAACTGGCATAGTGTATAAGGAAGGAAGGGAAACAAGCAGTAGTTTCATGGAACATATAGAGATTAAAGAGGAGGAGGTGCTTGCTGCCTTACAGCGAATAAAGGTAGATAAATCCTCCGGGCCTGACATGATATTCCCTCGGACCTTGAGGGAGACTAGTGTAGAAATTGCAGGGGCCCTGGCAGAAATATTTAAAATGTCCTTAGCCACGGGTGAGGTGCTGGAGGATTGGAGGGTAGCTCATGTTGTTCCATTGTTTAAAAAAGGCTCCAAAAGTAAACCGGGTAATTACAGGCCAGTGAGCCTGACGTCAGTAGTAGGTAAATTATTGGAAGGTGTTCTGAGAGATCGGACATATAATTATTTGGACAGCCAAGGGCTGATTAAGGATAGTCAGCATGGCTTTGTGCATGGTAGGTCGTGTTTAACGAACCTTGTAGAGTTTTTCGAGGAGGTTACCAAGAAAGAAGATGAAGGAAAGGCTGTGGATGTTGTCTACATGGACTTTAGTAAGGCCTTTGACAAGGTCCCACATGGGAGGTTAGTTCAGAAGGTTCAGACACTTGGAATCCATGGAGAGGTTGTAAACTGGATTCGAAATTGGCTGTGTGGGAGAAGACAGAGAGTGGTAGTGGGTGATTGCTTCTCAGACTGGAGGTCTGTGACTAGTGGTGTGCCTCAGGGATCTGTACTGGGACCATTGTTGTTTGTTGTCTATATCAATGATTTGGATGATAATGTGGTAAATTGGATCAGCAAGTTTGCTGATGACACTAAGATTGGAGGTGTTGTGGACAGTGAGGAAGGATTTCAAAGCTTGCAGAGAGATCTGGACCAACTGGAAAAATGGGCCAGAAAATGGCAGATGGAATTTAATGCGGAAAAGTGTGAGGTGTTACATTCTGGAAGGTCAAACCAAGGTAGGACATACACAGTAAATGGTAGGGCACTGAGGAGTGTGGAGGAGCAAAGGGATCTGGGAGTTCAGATACATAATTCCCTGAAAGTGGCGTCACAGGTAGACAAGGTTGTACAGAAAGCTTTTGGCATATTGGCCTTCATAAATCAAAGTATTGAGTATAGGAGTTGGGATATTATGGTGAGGTTGTATAAGACATTGGTGAGGCCAACTTTGGAGTATTGTGTGCAGTTCTGGTTGCCTAACTACATGAAGGATATCAGTAAGATTGAGAGAGTGCAGAGAAGATTTACTAGGATGTTGCCGGGTCTTAAGGAGTTGAGTTACAGGGAAAGATTAAACAGGTTAGGACTTTATTCCTTGGAGCATAGAAGAATGAGGGGAGATATGATAGAAGTTTACAAAATTATGAGGGGTATAGACAAAGTAAATGCGAGTAGGCTCTTTCCACTTAGATTAGGAGAAATAAACACAAGAGGACATGGCTTTAGGGTGAAAGGGGAAAGGTTTAGGGGGAACATTAGGGGGAACTTCTTCACTTAGAGAGTGGTGAGAGTGTGGAACGAGCTACCATCTGACGTGGTAAATGCGGGCTCACTCTTAAGTTTTAAGAATAAATTAGATAGATACATGGATGGGAGAGGTCTGGAGGGCTATGGACTAGGTGCAGGTCAATGGGACTAGCGGAATAATATTTCGGCACAGACTAGAAGGGCCGAATGGGCTGTTTTCTGTGCTGTAGTGTTCTATGGTTCTATGGATCTAAACTCCAGCAGATACAAGCCTAGCTTGTCTGACCTTTCCTCATAAGACAACCTGCCCAGACCAGTCTAGCAAACCTTCTCTGAACTGCCTCTAACACAATGACATCCTTCCTTAGATAAGGAGGCCAATACTGTACACGTGGCCTCACCAACACACTTTACAACCAAAGCATACTCTTGTATAGGATTCACCTGACGATAAATTACAACATCCTATTAACTTTCCTAATTACTTGCTGTACCTGCATGCTAATCTTTTGTGATTCATGCGCTAGGACACCCAAATCCCTCTGCATCTCTCAGAGCTCTGCAACCTCTCACCATTTAGATAATTAGATTTAGACTTCATTTCGATTTCAGGGCATCTATCGCTGGTGTGCACTAACACAGGGGTGGGGGAAGAGGGCAATTCAGGAGATAAAACTGGTTTGGAGTCTGCAGATCAGAAAGCCCAGGGTTGTTCAGGGCAAAGTCAAAGAGGAACTCACCAGTATATTAGATAATCTTATTTCTCCAGCTGATTTTTCGGACTTGGTATCTGTTGCTGAACCTTTCCATTCTTGCACTCATCAGGGCAAATGCAAGAAAGCCAAATCTCAAAAAATCACACCAATTTATATTGCAGGAGAAATGGGCGTTGATTGGTTGGCAAGTCGACTCTGATTGGCCGAGGTGTTGCCATGGAGAAAGCAGTGGCTCCCCAAGCTCCCAGGTAATTCAAAAAAGGCATAAGGTTTGAACGTATTCCTTTCGTTTGCAGAGAATGGGTCCCTGTGTATGAATGTATGTTACTTCTAGCGAGCATAAAAGAGCCATGTTATGAGCTCAACTGATTATCTTAAATTGGTGGTAATGTAGCTATTAGCGCACTTAGGATTGTTCAGCAAGTGTTTCCCAATCGCAGAATCACACCTCTGCTCAATCTCACCCTGAATGAACGCTTGCTCTATCGTGGGGGCTGTACCCATTGTCGATGTGCTTGGAAAGCTTTGGCAACATGTCTCTCTTTTCAGCAGTATTCAAGCTTTGGTATCGCCCACCTGCTGCTTTCCAACCAGGGGCATGCAGAACCACAGCCCCAGGCTTCCCAAGGCCTACGTCTGAATTCTTATTCAAGCCCCTTGCCACCAGCTCGTCTGTACGTCAATGCTCCCCCCGATCCCAGTCAGGAAGTGGAGGGATCAGCTGGGGCAGGATATTTGGTTGTTGCGTGCCTCACTGCACAGGTATGGATCCCGGGAAGAGTAACGTCACTCCCAGTTGTCGGGTTAAAACCTCGTCCAAAAGTTGGCACACATCTGACAGTTAGGATTCCCTCAATACCATTGAGCCAACAAGTTTAACCACCGTTATAATTTTACTCCACAGTGACTGCTTTCAAGTAGTTAATCATTTTTGTGGAATTAAAATAAAAACCCAAAATGAAAGCCAAGGCAATAATGGAAATTATTGTGCTAACACAACAAAGAACTGGTTTACATCAAAGGCTCCAGAGCCTTGGGGCAGAGTAAAGAATTACTTAATATTAATTCCATTTTCTGTCTACAGAATGTGAAGTGGGGAAGCTGCCAGACAATCAGAAATGGAACCCTCATGGTTATTATCATTTAATGAACAAAAGGCGGACTGTTGCAGGTTATTTAAATAATTGCCACGTTATCACCTTTTGTACCATCTGTTTCTTCATCTGCCAGACAATCTCTGGTAGCAAGGTTGGTGTGGGATCAGAAAACAAAGGCACGGACACATCTGTTACACTGTGCTTCTTCCACCATCTCTCAAGAGAAACCTATTCCCCGTTCAGTCTTGATATGAAACATTAAAGCAGAAACACAAAAGAAACACCCACAATTGTCCTCACTGAGCACAGACTGAACAGTGTCCGGGTGGATTCTTTCTCCCTTGTAGAACTTTGTGTGTGTGTGTGTGTGTGTGTGTGTGTGCGCCTGTGCGTTGATGAGTTTTCTTTTGTGTTTTGTTATTCATTCATGGGCTGTGGGTGTCGCTGGCTGGGCCAGCATTTATTGCCCATCTCTAATTGCAATTGAGAAGGTGGTGGTGAGCTGCCTTCTTGAACCGCTGTGGTGTAGGTACACCCACAGTGCTGTTAGGAAAGGAGTTCCAGGATTTTGACTGCGTGCGTGTGTGTGTGTGTGTGTGGGTGCGGCGTGTGCATCATGTGCATGTGTGTGTCATGTGTGTGTGTGCGTGTGTGTCAGCATGTGTGTGTGCATGCATATGTGTCTGTGTGTGAGACTGTTTGTGTGTCTGTGCATTTGTGTCTAGGTGTGTGCTGTGTGTGTGCTTCTGTGTGTGTGTGAGACTGTGTGTCTATGTATGCGTGTCTATTTGTATGTCAATGTGTGCGCGCTTATGTGTGTGTGTGTGTCTCTATGTGTGTTTATGTGTGTGTGTGTGTGTGTGCCTGTCTGTCTGCCTGTGTGTGTGTGGGTGGGGGGTCTCTGTTTATCTGTGTGTGCCTGTGTGTGTGTGTGTGTCTGTCTGTGCGCGTGCATGTGTGTGTGTGTGTGCGCCTGTTTGTGTGTGTGTTTGTGTGTGTGTGTGTGTTTGTGTGTTTGTGTCTGTGTCTCTGTATGCTTGTGAGACAGGCATCCAGAAGCTGCACTGTACCTTTGCAATCTTCATTGGTGCAGAGAGTGAATTCCTTACACTAGACAGATAAAACATCCCACCTGAGAAATGCACCAATATTGATTATCTCGGCGCTCTTGGGTGAGAGTCATTGAATCATAGGAAAGCACAGCACAGAGCAAGGCCATTTGGCCCGTCATGCCTGCACTGGTTCTGCCAAAGAGAACAAAGAACAAAGAAAGGTACAGCACAGGAACAGGCCCTTCGGCCCTCCAAGGCTGCGCCGATCATATTGCCTGTCAAACTAAAACATTTTGCACTTCCGGGTTCCGTATCCCTCTATTCCCATCCTATTCATGTATTTGTCAAGAACAATTCAGTTAGCTCCACACCCCCACTCAATTGTCCCATATCCCTGCCATTTTTTTGTCCTTCAAGTATCTTTTGAAAGTTACCATTGAATCTGTTTCTACCTATCGTGCAGTATAATTCATGCAAACCTTAACTACTCGTTATGTAAACATGCTTTAGGGGCTCTGTAGGGGTCCGTTTATCACAGGGGCTCTGACCCAAATTTTTAATTCCTCTCTGGCCACGGGGGAGGTGCCAGAGGACTGGAGAACAGCTAATGTGGTTCCGCTGTTTAAGAAGGGTTGTAGAGATAAGCCAGGGAACTACAGGCCAGTGAGTCTCACGTCAGTGGTAGGGAAACTATTGGAGAAAATTCTGAAGGAGAGAATCTATCTCCACTTGGAGAGGCAAGGTTTGATCAGGGATAGACAGCATGGCTTTGTCAGAGGGAGGTCATGCCTAACAAATTTGATTGAATTTTATGCGGAGGTGACCAGGTGTGTAGATGAGGGTAGTGCAATTGATGCAGTTTATATGAATTTCACCAAGGCCTTGACAAGGTCCCACATGGGAGACTTTTAAAGAAGGCAAATGCACATGGGATACGGGGTAATTTGATAAGGTGGATTCAAAATTGGCTTAGTTGTAGGAGACAGAGGGTGATGACAGAAGGATGCTTTAGTGATTAGAAGCCAGTGTCCAATGGCGTACCACAGGGATCTGTGCTGGGTCCCCTATTATTCGTCATTTATATAAACGACATAGATGACTATGTGGGGGGTAGGATTAGTAAATTTGCGGATGACACAAAGATTGGCCGGGTGGTTAACAATGAGGTACTCAACTGAGACACTCAGTCTTGGGCTACAGGAAGATATAGACGGGATGGTCAAATTTGCAGATAAGAGGCAGATGGAATTTAACCCTGAAAAGTGTGAGGTGATACACTTTGGAAGGAGTAATTTGACAAGGGAGTATTTAATGAACGGCATGACACTAGGAAGTTCTGAGGAACAAAGGGACCTTGGCATGTGTGTCCATAGATCTCTGAAGGCGGAGGGGCATGTTAGTGGGGTGGTGAAAAAGGCATATGGGACACTTGCCTTTATCAATCGAGGCATAGATTACAAAAGTAGGGAGGTCATGTTGGAGTTGTATAGAACCTTGGTGAGGCCACAGCTGGAGTACTGTGTGCAGGTCTGGTCGCCACATTATAGGAAGGATGTGATTGCACTGGAGGGGGTGCAGAGGAGATTCACCAGGATGTTGCCTGGGATGGAACATTTAAGTTATGAAGAGAGGTTGGATAGACTTGGGTTGTTTTTGTTGGAACAGAGAAGACTGAGGGGCGACCTGATCGACGTGTACAAGATTATGAGGGGCATGGACAGGGTGGATAAGGAGCAGCTGTTCCCCTTAGTTGAAGGGTCAGTCACAAGGGGGCATAAGTTCAAGGTGAGGGGCAGGAGGTTTAGGGGGGATGTGAGGAAAACCTTTTTACCCAGAGGGTGGTGACGGTCTGGAATGCACTGCCTGGGAGGGTGGTGGAGGCGGGTTGCCTCACATCCTTTAAAAAGTCCCTGGATGAGCACTTGGCACGTCATAACATTCAAGGCTATGGGCCAAGTGCTGGTATATGGGATTAGATAGGTAGGTCAGGTGTTTCTCACGTGTCGGTGCAGACTTGATGGACTGAAGGGCCTCTTCTGCACTGTGTGATTCTGTGATTCTGTGACTTTACCTCATGTGGCCTCTGAGTTTCTTTCACCAATAATCTTTCAGCTGTGCCCTCTGATCATCAACCTTCGGTCACTGGAAACAGTTCCTCTTTATTTACTTCATGATTTTAAGCACCTCTATCAAACCTCTTCTTAACCTTCCCTGTTCTAAGGAGAGCCACCCCAGCTTCTCCCTTCTAATCACGTAACTATAATCCCTGGAATCATCCCTAGTAAATGTTTTCTGTGCTCTCTCCAAAACCAACAGCAACTTCCCAAAAGTGTGGTGCCTAGAATTAAGCACAATGCTCAAACTGAGGCTGATCTAGTGTATTAAACAGGTTTAATGTAACTTCCTGGCTATTGAACTCTATGCCTCTACAGCCGCAACAAAACAATAACTTGCATTTATATAGCACCTTTACATAACACACATCCCAGGGATCTTTACAGAGGCTTTACGTCTACAAAATCCATAATCCCAACTGCTTGAAGGCAGAATGTTACGTCCCGCGGGTCTGCGCGCGCCTGACCCGATCGGGCATAAAATAATGCGCAAAGGCGTTGGGCGAGCATCCTGACGTCATCACGCACTCACGCAACACTTTGGTCAGCGGGTGTGACCCCTTAATTAAGAGGCCATTAAAAAGCCAATCGACCGCGAATTTTCATTGCCCGTGTGATTTCGCGATCATCGCACGGGCAAAACGGGCAGTGGCCTGTTTTATCAAAAACCTCATCCACGGGCGGTATAAAAGAGGTCAGCAGCATTGCCAGTGTCAGAGCAGCTTGATACATAGTTTGCTGCCGGTTGCTTATTGGTACTTGGCAGCTTCATCTCTGTTCGGGGCTTCATTCTGAACATTTCCAGGCTTCAGTTCAGGACTTATTGGTGCCTCCAAGATCCCCAGAGGATTCAGACCGTGTGGGCCTTTCCAGGTATCAGACAGCAGCTTCCAGGGGATGGACCTGTGGGAGGAAAGGTGCAGGCACGAGAGGTGCAGGGCCAGCAGGTAGTCCAAGGCGGAAGAGGCCGCAAAAGACGCCACTATCCTGCTGCCAGGGTTTACAGGTGGCAATGCAGCTATCTCAATATGTCTGAGGTGCAATGCTGAAGGAGGCCCCACCTCTCAAGGGAGACTGTGACCTCCATCTGCCAGACGATTGGGCCTGAGGTCAACTATGATTGTGTGGGTGGACACGCCATGCCAGTGGCTCTGAAGGTCACAGCTGCCCTCAACTTCTATACCTCCAGCTCTTTCCAGGGGTCAGTGGGAGATCTGTGTGGAGTGTTGCAATCAGCCGTACACAGCTGCCTAAAGCTGGTGAGAGAAGCTCTGTTCAAGCGGGTACTGACCTTTATTCTTTACCATCTGGATGAGGCCAGCCAGACACAGTGAGCCAGAGGCTTTGCAGTGATTGCTGACTTCCCCCGTGTCCAGGGTGCTATAGACTGTACACACGTGGCCATCAAGGTGCCAGCAGGTGAGCCCGGTGCCTTTGTCAACAGGAAGGGCTTCCACTCCATGAACGTGCAGATAGTGTGTGATCACAGGATGCTGATTCTGCAAGTCTGTGCAAGGTACCCAGGCAGCTCCCATGACGCTTACATCCTCAGACACTCCCAGGTGCCGGGGCTCTTCAGTGCTCCAGCCCGGCTGGATGGATGGCTGCTGGGTGACAGAGGCTATCCCTTGAAACTTATGTTTATGAGCACTATCTTTTGGTGCCCCCCCTTCCCCTCCCCACCCCCCCCTCACCCCCACCACCTGCCCCCTCGATGGCACTGGCACTAGAGGCAGCCTGCTGACTGTGCTGTCTTGTTGGCCTTGATGACCTTGGCAGTCGCCCTCTGGCCAGTGGAGCCTGTGCTGGGAGGGAACGGCCCAGTCATCGCAGCCTCATCAGATGCCATGGTCACTGGCAGAGGGGTGGAGGAGCTGCTGCCGTCATCAAGAGCGCCCTGAGAGGAGCCCGCAGAGACGACAAACAGCTCGTGCACCAATGTGAGGTCGCTCTGGACCTCTCTGCTCACCATGGATGGACAGGCACTTGGCTGGGGTACTGGGTGCCTAATCCATCCCCCACACTGGCACTGACCACACGAGGTCGTTGCCTGTGTGAAGGCTTGCAGGTCCGAGCGCAACCCCAGGAACCCCTGATTCTGTCCCTGGAGCTGCCTCTCCATGAGAGTTTCCATTCTCTCATTGGAGGAGGCGGTGTGCTCGGCCATCAGGGTCAACGCAGTGTTCACGCTCCACGTGGACTCTTCCATA
This sequence comes from Cetorhinus maximus, assembly GCF_964194155.1. Lineage (NCBI taxonomy): Eukaryota > Metazoa > Chordata > Chondrichthyes > Lamniformes > Cetorhinidae > Cetorhinus > Cetorhinus maximus. The sequence goes on from NC_135880.1 coordinate 15,373,166, forward strand.
ATGGAGACTGTGGCATGCACACTCTCATGGGTCTCTGACAGGTCCTCCCGCACACCCCACTGGACATCCAGCATCTGCCACTTAATGGACGACTCCAGAAGCTCATCATCTGCCTTCAACTGAGCATCGTCTTGGAAAGCAGCAGTTGTCCGACTGCCGGCGCCCTGGGCACTCTCATGCCGGCGCCCTGGGCACTCTCTGCCTCCGCCTGCACCTCAAAGCAAGCACAGGAAATTGATTCAAATCACACTATTCCTTTCTCCAGCAATATCTTTACAGACACAAAAGCCAGTTACCACTGGCACAGTTGCAAAGGGTTTGCTTCCGATGGATTCCTAACCATCCATTCGATGCTTTCCACCCAATTTGTATCTCTCCCCGAGGCACCCAAAATCACAATCTAAACTCACTATTGCTTCAACTGCAGAGCAAACACATAAGTTTCCTAAACTCAGTCTCCCACTAACACTTTTGCTAAACTGATCACTTCACTAAGTTCTATAACTGATCCTTCAGTTAACCACAGTCCCAATAACCTTATAGTTTTACATCCCAGAGAGCTTAACACCCCTGTTTCCTCTCTCTAACACACAAGCTGAACAATACATGACAGATGCAGCCAAAGCAGGTTCCATGGATTCCTCAACAATCCACCCAGACGTTTGTCACATTATGAGCCAACCAATCTCACTGAAACTTTGCCTTTCTTACCAGGGTTTCCAATTTCCGCATTTGATGATCTCAGCTTGGAATTCTTTCCAAAAGTCACTCCCACTCGGGCGGTTTCAACAATGGCGCACCTCGCAGGGTTTCAATCCCACCTTCCAAGATTCCTTTCCCCTGGATTTCCAAGTGCACTCAAGCGTCACCTTCCAAGCACAATTTCAGATCTTCAGCCGTGCCAAGCAGAACACCACTGCGCCAAAGGGGTGCCTTTGCCCCAAGGGCTCACAGCACTGAGTCACCAATCCTTGGCTGCCTTCTTAGAACTTCAGGGTTTCTCTCAAGCCCAGTTCACTTCCAAGTCTGCTCACTGCAGCTCTTTCTTTAACCCGGAGCCTATTTCTCTGCTCCTTTCTTTTAGCTTAACTTAATGGGGCCTATTTCTGGTCCCTGTCTTTGTCCCTTACCTGGGACTTCCTCCTAGGACTTTTCTCTGTCCCCCTCCTGTGCCCTGCTCCCTGGGACACCTACTTGGTCATGGCACTCCGTGACCTGCTTTCCCGCACTGTTTGCTCTTCCTTCCTCTGGCGCAGGCGCGCAGGGCCGGCCCTCGGCCTGAGGAACGTAAAGTGAACAAGCTGCGCGTGGACGGCCATTTCCCGGCCAACACAAGCCTGAAAGGCCTGAGGCTCATTGGGAACTGGAGTTCCCGACCTCCTACTTCAGATTAAAGTAAGTATTTGAGTTTCATCACAAATTGCACCTGCTATATGCGCCTGTCCGTTTCATTAGCTTGTGAATAAGCCCCTCGCCCCTGCTCTTTCCCTGTAATTTTTCCCCCTCAAATATACATCCATTTCCCTTTTGAAAGTTATCATTGAATCGGCTTCCACTGCCCTTTCAGGCATGCATTCCAGATCATAACAACTCACTGTGTTAAAAATAAAAAAGTTCCCTCATCCCTCCTCTGGCCCTTTTGCCAATTATTTTAAATCTGAGTCATCCACCTGTCGATGGAAACATTATGTCTTTTTTTATTATATTAAAAGCCTTTGTGATTTTCAACGCCACTAGTAAATCTCCCTTTAATCTGCTCCTATTCCTTCCAATCACTGTGTCAAAAAGCAGGCTACAGATTCCTTTCGAATCCTGATGAAGAGCTACAGACCTGAAACGTTTCCCTCTCCACATATGCTGCCTGATCGGCTAAGTATTTTCAGCATTTTCTGTTTTTTTTATTCCTGTGCCTCTAAGCTCTTACCATTGGTTCAGTGGGCTAGCTCCCTAGCCTTTGCAATCAGAAAGCTGTGGGTTCATGTCCCACTTCGGAGACTTGAGTGCATGATTCAGGTTGGCACTGCAGTGCAGTATTGAGGGAGTGCCGCATTGTCAGAGGCGCTGCCTTTTGGAAGAGTTGTTAAACCAGTCTGCCCTCTCGGCTGGCTGTAAAAGATCCCATGGCGCTATTTTGAAGAAACGTTCTTCATAATGTTCTGGCCAACATTTTTCTCTCAACCCATGTCACTAAAAAGCTAATTATCTGGTCAGTGTCACACTAGGAACGTGCTGCATGAATTTTTTAAATTCCCTTTAATCTTTCATGGGATGTAGGCGTCACTGGCGAGGCCAGCATTTGTTGCCCATCCCTAATGGGCCCTTGAACTGAGTTTCTTGCTAGGCCAATTTCAGAGGGCAGTTAAGAGTGGGTCTGGAGTCACATACATAGGCCAGAACAGGTAAGGATCGCAGATTTCCTTTGCTGAAGGACATTAGTAAACCAGACGGCTCAACAATTGTTGATAGTTTCGCGGTCATCATTACTGACACTAGTTTTATATTCCAGATTTATTAATTGAATTCAACTTTGACTAGCTGTTATGGAGGGATTTAAACCCATGACCCCAGGGCTTAGCTTAGGTCTGAGTCCCAGTGACATTACCACCATGCCACCGCCTCCCTCACAAATAGATTTGGAACATTACAATAGTGACCACATTTTGTAAATAGTTAATTGACTGTAAAATGCTTTAGGATGTCTTAGGGCTGTTCAAGAAATTCAGAACGTAACAGAATTCTTATAGAATTAGCAGGCACAGTAAGAGGCCACCTGGTCGAAGGCTGTTTCTCTTCTCTCTCTGGAAGAACACATAAGCAATGATTATGCTGTCAGGGGTTGAGGTAAAACAAAGATAGTAGCCAAGGACAAAACAAAATCAAAAATACCTGGAAAAACTCAGGTCTGGCAGCATCTGCGGAGAGGGACACAGTTAACATTTCAAGTCCGAATGACCCTTCAACTTAACTAGTTCTGTAGTTCTGTTGAAGGGTCATTCGGACTCTAAACATTAACTATGTCCCTCTCTGCAGATGCTGCCAGACCTGCTGAGTTTTTCCGGGTATTTTTGTTTTTGTTTTGGATTTCCAGCATCCGCAGTTTTTTTGCTTTTACCTTAGTAACCAAGGAGAATGGTGCTCTCAGGGAGTCTTGTGTACCTTCATATTTATACACATGTCTGCCAGGAGTTAACAAATGGCAAGCTAAAATATGACCTCAACAAAGTGATGGACAGAGGGGAGGTGACAGGTTGGGCACCTGTCCTTTGGTCATTGCCCAGAGCTGCTCAAGCAAGCGATTGACACTGAGTAAACAACCATCCCCTAGAAATAAAGTATATTAATGGGTTCTCCAGGGGGTTGAAGGGCAGCCCCTGTCAGGCAGCTGTCTTCTTCAAATAGAGGAAGACCGGGGAAGAAATTGAGGAGAAAGCAAACAAAAGAGGATAACAGAATAGACAAGACGCTCCACCCAGCTTCTCCCCCCTGCCCCACAGCAGCTGCAGAGATTGGCTTCACCTGTCCGTTCACCCTCCAGAACCAGTAAAGCCAGTAAACCATCCCCACCCACCTCACAGGTCGTATGCTTTTTGCTGTCTATTTAGCTTATGCATTATATTTAAACCGTTCCTTTTTAAACTGCTTAAAACATAATAAACCTATGAGTTGTGACTCCCGAAGTCAATCTAAAACTTAACAGTTGTCAAAGATACTCTCTGAATGTAAGTAATTTCCTTTAGCAGGTGAAAGCTGAAAATAATCCCGATGATTTCCTTTACTAATAGACCACCTGCATGGCTTACATATTTTCTTCCAGTTAAAATGATTGCAACACGCACGTTGGTGCTAATCCACAGAGGATGCAATGAATCAAGGGCAGCAATTGGCAACTGCCTGAATCAGAGTGTTATTTTTCAATCGAGCACAGGAAGGGCAAGTGATACTTGTCATTCACTGTGAAGGTAATCAATGGCTACAAGGCTCCCTAAGCATCTGTCACAGGCATTAAACCAGTTTAAATGATATCATGCTGTTTCAGTCAGCGCAGAAGAAAATAAATTCAAGGCACACCTCCCGCTTGCCTCTGGTTAATTATGTGAGCGGAAATCTGCTGCAGATTTTAAGCGTCACTCTGCCTTTCCTGTGATTACCATTGAGACTTGAGGTTTATTAGCAGTACTTTACCTATTTTCTTATTTTTGCCCGCGGGAACGATGGATGATTGCTTCAGTTAGCAGGGATTTCTTAAGCTATTCCAGCAGTAATGAATGAAACCAAACCGTTGGCACTGAATTTATAAACAAGCAGGAAACTCGGGAGTTGATCTTTCAGTCGACGCGCTGACCATTTCCTTGCCACAGGAAGTTTATTTAACAACATATATATTTTCTTAACAGCCTATATCGGAAATATTTCACCATTCCTTCACTGTCGCTGGGTCAAAGTCCTGGAACTCCCTCCCTAACAGTACTGTGAGTGTTACCTACACCACCTGGGCTGCGGTGGTTCAAGAAGGCAGCTCACCACCACCTTTTCAAGGGCAATTAGGGATGGGCAATAAATGCTGGCCCAGCCAGCAACGCCCACATCCAATTGAATGAATAAAACAGCAACTTTCATTTATATAGCACCTTTAACATAGCAAAAAGTTCCAAGATGCTTCACAGTAGCTTTATCAAACAAGATGTGACACCAAGCCACACAAAGAGACATTACAGCAGATCAAGGAGAAAGGTATTAAAGAGCAGCTTAATTGAGGGGAGTGAGAGAGGGAGGTAGAGAGGTTTAGGGAAGGAATTCCAGAGTTTAGGACCTCGCCAGCTTTTGCACAGCCTCAAATGGTGGATCGATAATGGTCAAGGGTGAGCAAGATATCTGCACTGGAGAAGCTTAGAGATTTCAGAGGGTTGTGGGGCTGGAGGAAGCTATAGAGATAGGGATCGGTGAGGCCATGGACAGATTTACAAACAAGGATGAGAATTTTAAAATCTAGGTGTAACAGGGAGCTAATGTAGGTCAGTGAGCACTGGCGTGAGGGATGAACAGGACTTGGCATGAATTACCACAAGGGTAGTATTTGGGTTTATGGTGCATAGGTTAGAAAATCTGCCTCGATGATCAAGGTTTTGGTCATCCACCTTAATATCTTCGCATGTGGTTCAAGTCCCACTCTAGGAGCTTGAGAACTAAATCTAGGCTAACGCTCTCAATGCAGCACTGTTGGAGTTGCTGTGTTTCATGTGAGATGTGCAATGTCCACACTGTCAGGTGGACATAAGAGCATCTTGAAATAAAATACAAATTGCAAAATCATTGTGACCGCGTGATCAAGATTCCCTCGTGGATTTGATCCACTTGGTACACATCATCTGTCGCGTCATAACAAATTGGGGGCTCATCCAGGCTATTTGAAATTCCTTGATTGGTTCGGAGTTAGTGAATCTTAAGGTTACGAGAAGCACTTTGAGTTCAGGAGTTGGTGTGAGGGTTTTTTAAAATGGCGATGCTGCAAAAATGGCCATATCCATGGCTAAGTTTTTTTTGGAAGTACAAGGTATAACTCTCATCGGGTTACAAAAAGTATCTAGGGGTAAGTTAACAGAGATAGCGGATAAGCTGCAGTTGAGGTTACCTCTAGGGGCAAAGAAAGCAGACATAGCTGAAGTGTTAGCACAGCATTTGAAGTTAGAAGTGATACCTGACACTAGTGAGTCACAACTGGAAGTAATGAGACTTCAGGGAGAAATGAAGAAGCTTGAATTTAACAAACACAGGAACTGCAAAATCTTCAACTAGAGGAAGCAGAAAAAGAAAGGGAGAAAGATAAATTATTTCAAAAAGGAATGGAAATGTGAAAACTTGATCTCCAGAGGGAAAAGTTAACAATGCAAGAGGGAGAAAGGGAAAGAGACAGAGAGTACCGACTTAAAAAGCTAGACTTTAAACAAGAGACATCAGATGATGAGGAAAGTTCTGATGATGAAAGAGCTATTAACGTAAAGCCCAGTGGAAAGATGTTTAAATGTGTGTAAACTCTTCCGAAGTTTGAGGAAAGAGATGTGGAGGAGTTCTTTATTTCATTTGAGAAGATTGCTAAACAGATGATATGGCCACGAGAAAAGTAGACATTGTTGTTACAATATAGGTTAGTAGGTAGAGCACATGAGGTTTATGCTTCACTGTCAGATTAAATGTCAGTGGATTATGATGTGGATTTAAAAAAAGGCTATTTTGAGTACATATGAGTTTGGTCCCTGAGGCTGACAGGCAGAAATTTAGGAATATGAGAAAACAGACTGGGCAAATTTATATTGAGCTTGAGAGAGTAAAACAAAGTAATTTTGACCAGTGTAAATGGGCATTAAAGATAGAGGCAACATATGTAGCTCTTTAGAGAGGTAATTCTTTTGGAAGACTTTAAAGGTTCAATTCCTTCGGTAGTGAGAACTCATATGGAGGAACAAAGGATTCAAACGGTAAGACAAGCAGTAGAAATAGCTGATGATTATGAGTTAGTTCATAGATCTAAACCTTTCTTTCATCACCCTTTTAAATCGGAGAAGGATAGAAAGTGGGAAGGTGAAAGGAAGGTGGGTAGTCAGGGAAGGGAAGTAGGTGGAAATTCCCAGGAAGCTTTTCTCAGACTTAAAAGGCAGGTGCTGAGGGTACAAATGACACTCGAAAATTGAGGTGTTTTTATTATAATAAAGTTGGGCACACAAAGTGTAAGGAACATATGTTTTTATTTCTGTTGAGCTGTGGATTAGAATTACAATGGCTGCAGTTTAAATGATGTGCCCATTGGAACAGGATGAAAGATATGTACAATGCTGCAGCCCTGGAACAGAGTGTGCCATGAAAGACAGGATGGTGCCAGAAAGGGAGCTGCCTGACAACAGCATTTTAATTGTGAAGAGTAGTGCAGCAGAATAGCTCCTAGCCTGAAAGGAACAAGACATAAAACCTCTTTCTCCTGTGTGTGGAAGATTTCAGTAATTCCACAATAAAAGTTATCTGGCTTTTTCTTCTCATATCTCTATAACCTGCCCTCTGTCTGAGGAAGCCCCTGTAAAAAGGAGAAGGGGGGAAACCACTGTTAGAAACATTGAAAAGCAAGTTCTCAACCAATTAACTAAATACAGGAAGTGCTGGAAGACCACCTCATGTCATCAACAAGAACTGAAAGGAATTTGGAAGACATCAATCAAAATCAACCCATTGAATCCTGTACTCCGGTTGGGTATTGAACGGCTTATCCCACCCTTAAGATCCATGTTGTGTGTGTCTTCTGTGTCATATGTGTGTGTGTGTGTGTGTGTGTGTGGATTTATAAGAAGGGGATAGGGTTTAAGTTATAGTGTTAGAAGTTAGCAGTTCATCTTTCTTTCTTTTGCCACTGGTTAACGACAGTTTCTTCAATAAACAGTTATTTACTTATTAAGTTTACAAACCTGGTCCTCATATTCTGTTAACCTAAATTAAAGAGTTAGGTAGAATTGGGGCAACCTGTTGGTTTGGTCAAATTTTTCACATTTGCCGCAGCTCGGGGAGCAGTGGGGCTTGATATTACAGCGCACTATCCCCACTGAGTCATGACAGAAGTCAATGTGTTGGAAATTACAGGGAACAATCTGTTGAAATTATTGGGATGCAGAAAAGTTCTGGAAGTAAATGTATTGTGGGTTCTGAAGTTCAGGGATTAGGTAAAAACAGTGGTTTGTGTACAGGTAAAACATGAAGAATCAGTGATAGGTAAAGAAGTGGGAATATGTTCATAATTTATCCAAAGGAGTTCTGAGGAGCAGGTTGCAGAAATGTTTAAAGATTTTGTATAAGAAAGGCAAGTCTTTCCATGTGTACAGGGTGGAGTAGGTAAAGATATTAAAATTTTAAGAGTCACAGAGGCTAGTCAATCCTTAATTTTGTGGGATAGTGTTATTTGCTGTTCAGAGGGAGTATTACAGGAATAGGTGGTAATATGTGGGGTCCATGGAGATGCTAAACCTATTCCATTGTGGAAGATAAATTTAAAGAGTAAGTGGAAATTAGGTGAGGTGATTGTTAGAGTAGTGGAAAAATTACGCATTGCAGGGATTCAATATACTTTAGGTAATTATATAGCTGGGCCACAGATGTGGGTGATGCCTATGGTAGTTGAGCAGCCTGTAGTGGTGTTTTCAACAGAAATGTTGGAGAAAGAGCATCCTGGATTGTTCCAGACTGTGTGGCAACAAGATCCCAGGTTCATGGGTTGAAACAGGAAGGAGAATAAGTTAAAAGGTAGTGAGAAGGTGTTGAAATTCAATTAGATGACACTGTCTTTGATAAGATTGTTCCGGAAGAAAGAATGGAAGATAATGCAGCTGAGGTATGTAGATCAAGGCAGTTCATAGAGTTACAAAAAAAGGATCCACAAATAAAATAGTTATATCAGGCAACTTACTCAGAAACAGAGGCAGAATGTATTTCAGAATGCTATTACCTAAAGTGTAATGTGTTAATGAGAAAGTGGCAGCCATATCAGGTTTCACCAGATGAAAACTAGATGGAAGCACATCAGATTTTTATACCATTTGGATACCGGAATGGGATCCTGAGAATAGCTCATGAAATTCCAATGAGGGAGTCGCTTAGGAATTAGAAAGACATAGGCAGAAATACAAAAACATTTTCATTGGTCTGGATTGCATAGAGATGTAGTTAAATTCTGTAGAACATGTCCCACATGTCAAGTGGTAGGGAAACCACAAGCAGTGATTAAATTAATTCCTTTAATTCTAATTCAAACATTGAAGAATCTTTTACTAGGGTCATGATTGATTGTGTAGGACCCCTCCCTAAGATTAAAAGTGGAAATCAGCACTTACTGACAATAATGGATGGATGTAGAAGGTTTCCTGAAGTGATAACTTTGATAAATATTACAACAAGTGAATTGTAGAAGAATTGACTACATTTTTCTTTTACAAGATATGGTTTACTAAAAGAGATACAATCAGATCAGTGTTCAAATTTCATATCACAGCTGTTTAAGGAACTAATGAACAGCTTTGGGATAAAACAGTTAAAGTCAACGGCCTACCATCCTGAATCACAAGGGGCTTTGGAAAGATGGCATCAAACTTTAAAACTATGATGAGGGCGTATAGTCAGGAATATCCACAATATTAGGATGGGGGGGGGGGGGGGGGGGTGGGTCCAATTCTTATTATTTGCTATCAGGGATACTCCTAATGCATTGACTGGATTTAGTCCTTTTGAATTAATCTATGGTCATGAGGTAAGGGGACCACTGAAATTGATTCATGAGAAATTGGTGGGTCAAAATTTGGAAACCACTCTCCTGGATTATGTATAAAACTTCAGAGAAAGATTGGACAGAGCATGTGAGTTGGCTAGGGAACATTTAAAGATGTCACAGCAAGTGATGAAAGTGAAGGCAGACAGGAAAGCTCCAGCTCATAGGTTTGTTGCTGGGAAAAAGTGTTAGTTCTGCTAACTCATTACAGGCAAGTTTTAGTGGGCCTTACAGGATTGAAAAGAAATTTAGTGAAGTAAATTATTTAATAAATACTTCATATAGAAGAAAGAAGCAGAGGGTGTAGTCATGTAAATATGCTTAAAAAGTACTTTGACAGGGAAGAGGACCAAAATGAAATATTAGTGGTGGTAGATAAAGAGAAAGAAGTAGAAATGAAGGATCCTGAAATTGGCTTTCCTCGAATCAAATTGGACAATGAGGGCGTACTTAAAAATTTAAGTGTAATATTGAGTTACCTTCCAGACAAGTGTCAAAGTGATTTGGAGAAGCTATTGCAGTCACACAAAGCTATTTGTGGGGAAAGATCGGGAGGACAAATTTAGTTACATATTATGTGAGTATAGAAGTTTCATCTTCGATAAACCAATGTCTTTATAGATTAAACCCAGCAAAGATATCACAAGTACAGAAAGAAATAGAATTTGTGCTTCAAAATGGCATCATTGAGTCTAGTTGCAGTAACTAGAGTTCACCTATTGTACTGGTACCGAAACCAGATGGAACACAAAGACTGTGTGTGGACTATTGAAAGGTGAATGGACTATATCAGTTTAAAACCATGCCATTTGGTATGAAAAATGTACCTGCAACATTTCAAAGGCTAACTAAGTAATTACAGGTCTGAGCAATTGTGCTGGTTATATTGACGACTTGATAGCTTTCAGTCAAACGTGGGAGGAGAATTTGCAACATCTGGAACAATTATTTAGTCAATTACAAGGAGCTAATTTGGTGATGAACTTGACTAAATGTGAATTTGCAAAAGCGCAGATATCTAGGCCATGCCATTGGACGTGGTTAGGTAGTCCCGAGAGATGTGAAAGTCAAAGCTATCATCGAGAGGAGTCCCCGAGGTCATTCCGGGCCATTTAAATCTTCAGGAAGGGGCGCGGACAGCGAAATCAGCTGTCCTCCCGCTGACATCTCAATGGCTAATTAAGGCCATTGACAGGCTAATTAATCTTGTTAAAGTCCAAGCTTAAGGCTGGCGGGCAGGCCAGGAGCCCCAGTGGGCTCCAGATTATTGATGAAACTTCATCCACTGGCGGGATGAGGTTTCATGTCCTTCTTAAAAAATTTAATAAACTTTTATGTGTTTCTTATTAACATGTCCCATCTCGTGTGACATTGTCACATGAGGGGGACACGTTAATAATTTTAATATTTCTCTATTTTTTTACTTTTCTTACCTGTCAGTAAACTCCCTGAGACAGGACTTTGCCTCAGGGAGCAGCGCGCTCTTTCGTGCACATGCGCGAAAAAGCGCACTTTGACAGCTGGGGATTCCCTCCCCCACCGCACAGAGAGCGCATAGCGCTTCCTGTCGGACAGGTTGCTGGGGGTGGGGGGGGGCCTTAATTGGCCCGCCCACTCAAAATGGCGGCGGGCTCCATTTCGGAGGCGGGGTTTGGCTGCCCGCCCGCCGTCGAGCCGATGGGGCCTGCACGCCCACCGAGGGCAAAATTCTGCCCTAGGTTTATAATGTTAAATACGTAAACATGGCTGAAGTTTTAAAATGTGAGGTGAGGAGAGTTTGCATTTTTACATAAACCGGGGTAGTTTGAATTTCAAAGAGATGGTCGGATGTTGCACCTGGCCAGAGAAGCTAGGCCAAGCAGTGTGTTTATTTTTCCCAAAGGTTACCGATAATGTTAGCACCAGGCAATGATTTATATTATGGGCACTTTTAGTTTGGGGGGAGTGCGTGATCGGCGGGCCCGGGAGCGGCCCGGGAATGAACCACTGACCACGATCAGCCCCCGACCGTGATTCCACACTGGCTGGCCAATTAACACCAGCCGGCATGAAAGGCGTGTTGAAATGCTCAGCGCTGCCGGGGTGGGGGCAGGAGGAGGGCGGGCGCTGAACTAGGCGTGGGCTTGGGAGAGCGTGGAATGAAAGCTCCCGGAAGGCAGAGAGCTGCCTCAGGGAGCTGAAGAATTTAAAAGCAATGAATAGAGATTTGAAAATGCAAAAGAAAAATGTCCGCCCATGAGAATCAGTCACTTGAACATATACATGATGAAACATCTGTCCAAACCTTTTTTTAAGAAATATTTATAAGGGAAACCTCATCCCACCCTTGGATGAGGTTTGATCAAAATGCAAAGTGTGTCTGGCAGATTTGCCCATCCGCCAACCATAAGGTTGGATGGACCATGAAAAATCAGAGTCAATTGGAACTTTAATGGGCTTAATTCTTGGTGGGTGCACTTCCGGCTTTCGTGCGTGCCCACCGACCGAAATATCGCAAGGGCACGGGATGATGTCGGGACGCTTGCCCGATGCCATCACACGCTATTTTATGCTCAAGTGGGTCGGGCGCGCGCCCACACACCAAGCTATAAATTGTGCTCTATGAGAAAAGTATAGTTCCAAAGTGAACCATATAGTTCCATATGTGAACAATGGGGTTTTCATTAAAAGGGAGAAACATGCATAAAGGAGATTGAAGTTATGTGTCAGGGAAGGCTTTGTAAGATCCACCAGAAGTGTGAAAAGCCTCCAGTAGTTGTGCATTAAGCTATTGTCTATAGAAGCCAAAGCTGGGAAAAGCCACTTTGAATTCTACTGTCCAGGGTATTGTGCTGATTTGCTGGGATCTGTAGAAACCTTTTTTTTAACCGTTGCCTTAATGGGGGTGTAACTGGGAGCTAGGTTAATTAGGGATCTTAGGAGTTATTATAGTAGTCATTTATAGACCTATGTATGTGCTTGAAATCTTTTCTTTTGTTAATAAATGTTTAATTTAGTTTTGTAAAAAATCTCTAAATTCTTGGTCGATTTTTTACCATTGAATTCAGGGCATGCATCTTGAAGTAAAATACAAATTGCTAAATTGTTGTGACCGCATGATCAAGTTTTCCTCATGGATTTGCTCTGCCTGGCACATATCATCTGCTGCATCATAACAGGCTTACATACTGACCCATGCAGTACCCCACTAGTCACTGCCAGCCAACCTGAGAATGACCCATTTATTCCTATTCTCTGTTTTCTGCCTGTTAGCCAATCCTTAATCCATGCCAGTATGTTGCCTCCTATCCCATGTGCTTTTATTTTGCTAATCAACCTCCTGTTAGGGGATTTCCTCAAAAGCCTTCTGAAAATCCAAGTATGCTACGTCCAATGACTGTCCTTTATCAATCTTGTTAGTAACATCCTCGAAAAACTTCAACAAGCCATCAAACATGATTTCCTATTTGCAAATCCGTGTTGACTATGCCCAATTAGATCATGATTATCCAAGTATCCATTTATCACACCCTTTATAATAGATTCTAGTATTTTCCCCACTTCTGACGCAGGGCTAACAGGTCTGTAGTTCTTTGTTTTCTTTCTCCTTCCCTTCTTAAATAGTGGGGTGACATTTGCTACCTTCCAATCTCAGAATCTTTAGAATTTCGGAAAATGATCACCAATGCATTCACTATCCCTATAGCAACCTCTTTCAACACTCTGAGATGCAGAATATTAGGTGCCAGGGATTTAGAAACTTTCAGTCCCATTACTTTCTCTAATACAATCTTCTTACTTATACTAATTTCCTTCAACTCATCTTTCACCTTAGTCCCTGAGACCTCTAAATCTGGGAGATTTCATGTGTCTTTCTCAGTGAAAACAGACACAAAGTAATCATTTACCTTCTCTGCCATTTCTTTATTCCCCCATTATGAATTCTCCTGACTCTACCTGTAATGGACCCACATTTGTCTTAGTCGAACATTTCCATTTTATATGCCTATAAAGCTTTTACAGTCCATTTTTATGTTTTTTGCTAGTTTATATTTATATTCTATTCTCCCTTTCTTTACCAGTCTCCTTTACTGTATTCTAAAATACCCCCAATCCTCAGGTTTACTACTACTTTTGGCAAGTTTATAAACCTTTTCTTTTAATGGTATACAATCCTTAACTTCCTTTTTCAGCCATGGCTGATTGACATTTTTTGAGTTTTTCCACCTTGAAGAAATGTATAGGTACTGTAGGCTATGTAATAGTTATTTGAAGACTATCCATTACCTATTTACAGTCACATCTTTTAATGTATTTTTCCAATCCACCTCGGCAAATTTGTCCCTCATGCCTTCATTATTTCCTTGATTCAACTTTAACACCCTTGCTTCAGATTGAACTACCTCACTTTCAAACATAATGTAAAATTCTACCATATTGTGGTCACTCATCCCTAAAGGTTCTTTTACAACAAGATTATTAATTAGCCCTTTGTCATTACATAATACCAGAGCTAAAATAGCCTGTTCTCTGGGCGGTTCCTCAACATGCTGCTCTAGAAAACCAACCCTAAATACACTCCAGAAACTTGTCTTCCACAGCATTAGTGCTCAATTGGTTTGCCCAGCCTATATGCAGATTGCAGTCACCCATGATTACTGTATTGCCCATGCTACATGCTTCTCTCATCTCCCAATTAATGCCATGCCCCACATTACCACTACTTTCTAGTTGCCAATAAATAACTCTAACCAATGCCTGCTGCTCTTTGCTGTTTCTTAGCTCTACCCAAACAGATTCCACACATTGTTCTTCCAATCTGAGCTCCTCCCTCACTAATGCACTGATCACATCCCTTATTATCAGTGCAACTCCACCTCCTTTCCCTTCTTGTCTGTCCTTCCTAAGCGTTCAATATCCTTGAATATTCAGTTCCTAGCCGTCAGTTCCCAGTTCCCAGCCTCCCTTTCGAAGAAGAGAAGGGGAGTTCTGCCCTGTGTCCTGGCCAATATTTAGCTTCTAATGTTGCCAGAATAGGTTATCTGGTCATTATCACATTGCTGTTTGTGGGAGCTTGCTGTGTGCAAATTGGCTGCCACAATTCCTGCATTACAATGGTGATTATACTTCAAAGAGTACTTGATTGGCTGTAAATACTTTGGGAAGTCATGAAATGTGCCATATAAATGTAAATATTTATTTCTTATTCCATGGAGAGTTTATGTGGTTTGTTAGCAACATCAAGAACAGTTGTACAATTACCCACCTTCTGAAATTCTCTTCCTAAAGCCCTCCATTGGGCTATTTTTCACCTGTAGCAGTAGCTACATTTACTTGTGCTTGAGTCTCTGAGATACGTTCTGAGTTCCTGTTTTCTGACAAGTATTTCATTTGTGCAGCCAACACACTGGAAAATTCACTGTTCATTGCATAAGGCAGTGCGATTTGTGCCCTTGAACCATATGTGGTTTGTATTCTCTTCTTTATTTCATTTAGAAAGGTAAATGCTCGTGACCGTTCAAAATCATCATCTGTGATACACAGGTATATTATCCTCTCTTGACAAATATAATGAAATAAGTAATTTCCATGGGAATAGGTCAATACCCACCCCACCCCCAACTCAAACACCCCCCTCCCCACCCCCTCCACCAACATGCCTCTGTCTGAACTTGCCATCCTTTGGTTTCTCAGCAGGAATCTGCCAATCTAACCTGCTGAAAAGAAAGGAACGATTCCAATGATTCTCGGTCAAAGTAGGGACATCAATGGAAAATGCCAGACACATTAATCACAGAGGATCTGCACTTTGCCCACACACCAGGGCGCACCTACCCACTTGGGCCTGCCTACCTGAGAGAAAGTGAGTTCCATATTCTCTAGCTAAAGAAGTTTCTCCTGAATTCCCCATTGGATTTATAATGCCTATCTTCCATTTGGAGGTTTTGTGGCACGGTAAGTAGTGCCCCTGCCTCTGAGCCAGAAGCTCTGGGCTCAAGTCCCAACCCGGGACCTGATGGCCAAGGAAGGTGCATTCGCAATGTGGTAAAGCAGGTTGATTATCAACCTGCAAATCCTTCCAACACACATCAATGGCAGGCGGTAGGAGCGGGAGAGATTCTTGGTCAGTCATGCGACAGAAAGAAAGTTGGAACCTTTACCATCACTATCCAGATGCAGATTACTAATAATAATAATGGCGGTCCCTCAGAGCAAGGAAGACCCTTGCCATGGAGTCCCAGAGCAGAGAGGTCTAGAGAGAGAGAGAAAGAAAGAAAGAGGGATAAAGGTTGTAAGGGATAGGTGGTGGAGTCAGTACAAGGTACAGGAGGTGGGAAAGTGAAAGGCTAAGAGAGGAGGAGGTGGCATAGTGTCATTGTGACTGGACTAGTATTCCAGAGACCCAAGGGAATGCTTTGGGGACCCGGGTTTGAATCCCACCACCAATTGAAATCTACAATTAAAAGTCTGATGATGACCACGAAACCAATACCAATTGTTGTAAAAACTCATCTCGCTCACTAGTGTCCTTTAGGGAAGGAAATCTGCCATCCTTACCTGGTCTTGCTTACATGTGCATCCAGACCCACAGCAATGTGGTTACCTTTTAAGTGCCCTCTGAACAAGGGCAATTAAGGACGGCAATAAATACTGGATTAGCCAGTGATGCCCTCTTCCCATGAATAAATAATTTTTATAAAGCAGCATTAGAAGGGAAGAAGCCATCCACATTCCATATCAGCAGCTGTCAGTTGGTCAGTCCATGGTTGCTGAGGGTTTGCGCGCTTTCTTGAGCTTTCTCCTCACTCTTGCATCTTTGACATTCGTCATCTACCCTGCTTCAAAACCAGCTGCACCTTGATGGAGCAGGGCCCACCACCGTGGGTGGTCCAGTGTGCTCCCTTCGCAGCTGTTGAGGTCAAAGCCAATCTTCTTCAAGTCGGCTTTCAGGGTATCTTCGAAACATTTCCACTGGCTGCCCTGTGATCACTGACCAGTCACGAGCTGGGAGTAGACAGCACACTTTGGAAGGCGATTGTTCAGCATTTTGATGGAGTGGCCTCCCCAGTGAAGTTGCCGTGTGAGAGTGGGTGCCTTTACGCTCAGGATGCCTGCTTCCTGGGCAAGGCCTCTGTTTGTACTGTGGTGCATCCAGGTGATGTGTAGGATCTTCCATAGGCAGTGCAGACTACAACATGCATGTTGCCACAGCACAGAATGAACTGTAACCCACCCCCACCACCATCTTATATTTATAGTCTCTAGCATTAGACTTTCCCACAAGAAGAAACATCTCTACATCTACCCTATCAAACCCTTTGATCTTTTTAAAGGCCTATCATATTACCTTTCATCCTTCCTTAGAAGAAAGAGCCCCAGCCTGTTCAATATGTAGTTATATGAGAGGGAACACAGATTCAAGGGAAGCAAGGCTAGTAAAAGGAAGTAGAAAAGTAGAAAGCAAAAATAGAAGACAGACAAAGCATGGGCAAGCACTAAATAGGATCAGAACAGAGAATTAAGTTAAAAAAGCTGGATCAAAAGCACTCTACCTGAATGCACGTAGCATTCGCAAAAAAAGAGTGATGATTTGAATGCACAAATTGAGGTAAATGGTAATGATTTAATTGCCATTATAGAGACATGGCTACAAGGTGACCAAAAATTGGGAACTAAATAGCCAAGGATATTTGGCATTCCAGAGGGATAAGCGAAAAGGAAAAGTGGATAGAGTAGCACTCTTACAAAGGGACGAGATTAGTACATTGGTAAGAGAGGATCTTAGATCGAAGAATCAAGATGTTGAATCAGTTTGGGTGGAACTAAGAAACAGCAAGGGGCAGCAATTGGTGGAGCTGTTTATAGGCCACCAAACTGTAGTGGTAAGATTGAGCATGATATAAATCAGGAAATTAGATATGCATGTAAATTGGGTAATACAGTAATAATGGGTGACTTCATTTTACACATATACTGGGTTAACCAAATGCTGTGAAAGATGAATTCCTGGAGTGTGTACGAGATGGGTTTCTGGAGCAGTGTGTTGAGAGATGGGACTATTTTGGATTTTGTGTTGTATAATGAGAAAGGGCTAATTAATAACTTTGCTGTAAAGGAGCCTTTGGGAAATAGTGACCATAGTATGATTGAATTTTGCATTAAGTTTGAATGTGATACAGTTCATTATGAAACTAGGGTCTTAAATCTGAAGAAAGGAAATTATGAAGGCATGAGGGGCAAGTTGGCTATGGTGGATTGGGAAATACACTAAAAGATTCGATGGTAGATAGGCAATGGCTAATATTTAATGAAATACTACAAGGTCTACAACAGATATACATTCCTCTAAGGCACAAACACCCAAAGGGAAAGATACATCAACTGTAGTTAACGAAAGAAGTTCAAGATTGCATTAGACCAAAGGAAATGGCTTAAAAGGATGCTAGAAAAAGTGGTAAACCGGAGGATTGGCAGTAATTTAGAATACAGCAAAGGATGTCCAAGAAACTGATCAAGAAAGGAAAAATGGAATAAGAATGCAAACTAACGAGGAATATAAAGGTGGACTGTAAAAGCTTTTTTAAGTACCCAAAGGAGAAGATTAGCTAGGACAAATGTGGGCCCATTACAGGTGGGGACAGGAGAATTTATAGTGGAGAACAGGAAAATGCAGGAGGAACTAAACAGTCATTTTGCGTCTGTTTTTACAAAAGAAGATAGGGAAAATCTCCCACAAATGCTAGGCAGCCAAGGGACTCGTGAAACTGAGGAACTAAAAGAAATTGGTTTCAGTAAGAGGTAGTACTCGAAAAGTTAACTGGATTGAAAGTTGCTAAATCCCCTGGACCAGATGAGCTTCACCCCAGAGTGATGAAGGAGGTGGTTAGAGAGATAGTGGATCCATTGGTGATTACCTTTCAAAATTCTATAGATCTTGGAAAGGTTCCTGCGGACTGGAAAGTAGCAAATGTAACCCCACTATTTAAGAAGGAAGGAGGAGGGATAGTGGAGAATTATAGACTTGTTACTTTGATATTAGTAGTAGGGAAAATGTTAGAATCTATTAAGGATATGATAACTGAACATTTAGAAAGGAATGGTAAAATTGGGCAGAGTCAATGTGGATTTATGTAAGAGAAATCATGTTTGACAAACTTATTGGAGTATTTTGAGGATGTGACTTGTAGCATAGATAAAGGAGAACCAGTGGATGTGATATATTTGGATTTTCAAATAAGGTCCCACATCAGAGGTTAGTAAATAAAATTAGAGCACATGGAATTAGGGGAAAGATTGAGAATTGGTCAACAGACAGAAAGCAGAGAGTAGAAATAAACAGGTCATTATCAGGATGACAGGCTGTTACTAGTGGGGGTACCGCAAGGATCAATGCTAGATCCATAGCTGTTCAAAATCTATATAAATGATTTGGATGTGGGGATTAATTGTAATATTTCCAAATTTGCTGATGACATCCAACTAGGTGGGAATGTAAATTGTGAGGAGGACGCAAGGAGGCTTCAAGAGGATTTGGACAAGCTAAGTGACTGGACTAGAACACGGCAGATGGAATATCATGTAAATAAGTGTGAAGTTATTCACTTGGGTGAAAAACAACAAGAAGGCAGAGTATTTCTTAAATGGTGAGATGTTGGGAAGTGTTGATGTCCAAAGGGACCTGAGTGTCCTTGTCCATGAGTCACTAAAAGCTAGCATCTGATGAAGGAGGTGGTTAGAGAGATAGTGGATTACATTGGTGATTACCTTTCAAAATTCTATAGATCCTGGAAAGGTTCCTGCAGACTGGAAAGTAGCAAATGTAACCCCACTATTTAAGAAGAAAGGAGGAGGGATAGTGGAGAATTATAGACTTGTTAGTTTAACATCAGTAGTAGGGAAAATGAAGTTGGGGGCAGCAAACAATTAGGAAGGCAAATGGCACATTACAAGGGGACTTAAGTACAGGAGTAAGGCTGTCTGGCTGCAATTATATAGAGCCTTGGTGAGACCTCGGCTGGAGTATTGCACTTTCTCTAGTTCTCTGTATTCTTTTTTTATGACATGGAGCTCTGGGCTGTTCATGGTGCTCCAGACATGGTCTCAAAAAGCTTCTGTGATGTGGTGGGTAGTGTCCCTGCCTCTGAGCCAGCAGCTCTGGGTTTGAATCCCACTCCAGGACTTGATAACCAGGGGAAGTGTGCTTATAACACAGCCAAACAGGTTGAATATCATCTTACAAATCCTTCCAACACACGCCAATGGCAGACAGTAAGGGTGGGAGAGATTCCTGGCCAGCCATGTGATGCGAGGAATGTTGGAGACTCTACCATCACTATTCATAGCTCCAGGCTACAACATGCAAGTAAGTAGTGTATGTTGCCACAGCAACTTAAACTTCCTGAGTGAACTGCAATACACCACACACCGAGGTTTGGTACAAGTTTAACGTGACTTTTCTGTTTTTCAATTCTATTTGTTGTACTAAAAATGCATGCAAAATAAAGGTAGCTTTTAACTCCCCTCTTTTCTTCTTGTGGATCAGCTACTGAAAACCAACTAAGTGCAACAATTGTTTTTGGCAACAAGCACAGAAATGTATTGGAAAAACGAGGAGGTGAATTTCAGAGCTTCTCAATCACAGCTTGAGCTAACATCACGAATGGAGCAGTTGCAGGCTGCTCTATTTCTCATAGTTGAGCTCGCACCTATCTCCCTCTATCTCATCAAACCATCAGTCAGTAATGCTTAGCCAGGCTGCCTCCTGATCTAACAACATGTCTTTGAGGCAGACAAAACTTCTCTACAAAACGTCACACTCGAGAGGCAAGACAGATATCTTGTCAAGCAAAAATGTAGGTCAGGCAGCTTTTCTGTGTGGAAAGCTAGTTTACAAATATATGGAGTAAAATGCTTTGTTTGGTATTTTTCAATAGAATTACATTAGTACACGAGTAACCGTTTCTCTTTAAACTTCCAACTGAGTTTCCATCAAGACTCATTATCCTGTGAGAATCCAACTTAAAGATTATGTGTCAAGTTAGTTGGTCAGGGCTCACTGGCAGGTGTGCAACATTGTACCAGAGATAGTGAGGGAGAAATCCAGCTGGGTTTCCTGCTATTCTGAAGAATTCTGAAGGGAAGTCAGGGGGAGATGGTGGCACAGTGGTATTGTCATTGGATGAGCTAATGGTCCAGAGTACCTGGGTTCAAATCCCACCATAGCAGCTGGTGGGTTTTGAATTGAATGAAAGTTGTCTGATGACAACTATGTGAAACTTGCCGACTGTTGTAAAACCCATCTGGTTCACTGATTCCCTTACCTGGATTTAGCCTACATAGCAATGTGGTGACTCTTAAATGCCTTCTGAGCAAGGGGCAATTAGTTATTGGTAATAAATGCTTGCCTAGCCTGTGAGGCCCATATCCCACGGACAAATAGAAAAAAGTTGCACTCATCTTGGAACACCTGTTTCTCTCTCAACAGATGCTGCCAGCTGGCTGAATTTTTCCAGCACTTACTGGCAGTGTATTATCAAATTCTTTCGAGTTATCAACAGTCACAGATTGCAACTCTCTCGAGTACAATCACAGTTCTTGGTTTTCCGGGAGTGGGACATGAACCCACAACCCTCTGATTCAAAGGCGAGGGTGCTATGAACTGAGCCACAGCTGACACCTCCAGTGTATTATCAAGGTGAATAGGGTTGATCACAAGCCTAACTGACCCTTAATTGTTCATTTAAATATGGCAGGTGAGCTGCCGATTTCGGCATCTGCCAGCCCACCATATTTTGGGGGTGGGTGGGAAGGTGGTGGGATGGACGCCTGCCCTATTTTATGTGTCCATCCCGTGGGAAGCAAACCTACCGGGGGTGTTTAAAATTCAGCCCCACTGCTTTCATTTCTTCTAGCAGAGTTGATTGAGGGAGGAATATTGAACAAGACAGGCAAGTCGCTTAACCTTCTTCATTTTTAAAAAACCCATTCACAGGATGTGGGCTTCGCTGGGTGGGCCAGCATTTATTGCTCATCCCTAGTTGTCTGTGAGAAGGTGGTGGTGAGCTGCCTCTTGAACTGCTGCAGTCCCTGTGGTGTGGGTACACCCACAGCGCTGTTTGGAAGGGAGTTCCAGGATTTTGACCCAGCAACAGTGAAGGAACGGCGATATATTTCCAAGTCAGGATGGTGAGTGACTTGGAGGGGAACTTCCAGGTGGTGGTATTCCCATGTGTCTGCTGCCTTTGTCCTTCTAGATGGTAATGCCCGTGGGTTTGGAAGGTGCTGTCAAAGGAGCCTTGATGAATTCCTGCAGTGCATCTTGTAGATGGTACACACTGTTGCCACAGTGTGTCAGTGTTGGAGGGAGTGAATGTTTGTGGATGTGGTGCCAATCAAGCAGGCTGCTTTGTCCTGGATGGTGTCAAGCTTCTTGAGTGTAGTTGGAGCTGTACACATCCAGGCAAGTGGGGAGTATTTCATCACACTCCTGACTTGTGACTTGTTGATGGTGGACAGGCTTTTGGGAGTCAGGAGGTGAGTTACTCCTAGCCTCTGACCTGCTCTTGTAGCCACAGTATTTATATGGCTTGTCCAGTTCAGGTTCAGTTTCAAATATTGCAATGGGATATTTTTCTGTCCACCTAAACAGTTGGGAAAGGCAGACGGGACAGCTCTTTAATGTATCATTTTAAAAGACTGCACCGCCGACAAAGCTGTGCTCCCTCAGTACTGTAGCAGAGTGCCGCACGAGATTATGGGCTCAACTCCTGGGAAGGGGAAGGAGTGCGGCTGATTTCAAAATGTCCAGGGACGGAGCCTCTCACACTCAGATGGATATCGAGGCACACTTCTCACGAATTTCCTTCCAATTTCATTTTCGGAGGGCAATCCATGGGGCGGGAGGGGGAGGGGGAATCTGTACCAATGCTACTGTGTGGTGCTCAGTCATGTTTCACAGCAACAACAGCTTGCATTTATATAACACCTTTAACAAGCTGCTTGACTGGAGCGTTGTCAGACATAATTTGAAGGAGATATAAGGAGAGGTGAGAGAAATCTTGGCCAAATGTGTAAGTTTTGAGGGGCGACTTAAAGAGGGAGAGAGAGAGAGAGATAGAGGGGCAGTGAGGTTTAGGGAGGGAAATGCGGAGCTCAGGGGGCCCAGGCAGCTGAAGTTACGGTCACCAAGAGCAGGGTTGATGAAAATCAAAAATGGGCATGGAGTTCAGAATTAGATGAACGCAGAGGTCTTGTTTGAGTCGGTGAGCCTGGAGGAGGCTGCAGAGATAGGGGGGTGCTGAAACCATTGAGGGGTTTGAAAAGCAGACAGAAAATTTTAAAATCAAGTAGCCTGAGGTGCCGCAGCACGGAGGCTGTACTTTGATATTTAAGGGTAAAAAGCTTGGGGTTCCAATATTTCTGACTGGTATCGAGTGCCCTGATGGTGCAAAGACAATTGACACTTTAATAGCTTTAAGAGTGGGCTGAAGCTTTCCGATATTAACCAGACTAAGGGCTGCTCCTTCTCCTTAGACAATATTTGAATTATTTAGTGTCAGCTGCTAAACTCATTCCAGGAAGGATAAATAATTTATCATTGTTCTTTAAGTCTGACAAGAGGATGGAAAGAAAAAAAATGTACTGACATGGCACAAATTTTCACCGGATCAGATGATTGTGATAATTAGGTGGATATGTTTAATAGGGGGTGGTTGAAATCTGCAGAACTGGAAGCGAAAGCCCAAAACTAAAGGAATACCTGTTCTATCCAATTCCAAGCCAGCAAAGGTCGTTCGCCCTTTACATTCCTATTGTCTGAGCAATAATGGCGAACTCACTCACGTTAAATGGCTTGTGAGACAAGATTCAGTCAATGCGAGAATGGTATTAAACAGACCATAAGTGTGAGCTCACAATTTCAGTTTGGTGTCGGGAGATTTAAAGCCATTTCCTAACCTGAAAGGCAACTGAATTAGTTTGTGTTTAACCCCGTAAAGTTGATGTTGAATCTTAGCAATGTCCAGCTTGGTGCTGACCACTTACAATCACTAACCTATCTGTTGTGTAATGCATTCTTCCTCAAAAGATGTTAACGTAGTATTCTTTATTGTTGTCTGCAGGCCTTTATATATACATATAATATAATATATATATATATTATATATATATTTTGTGAGTGTGTGTGATTGTGTGTGATTGTGTGAGTGTGTGTGAGTGTGAGTGTGTGTGTGCGTGTGATTGTGTGTGGGTGTGAGTGAGTGTGTGTGTATGAGTGTGTGTGTGTGATTGTGTGTGTGAGTGTGTGTGTGTGAGTGTGAGTGTGTGTGTGTGTGTGAGTGTGTGTGTGTGTGAGTGTGAGTGTGTGTGAGTGAGTGAGTGTGTGATTGTGTGTGAGTGTGTGAGTGTGTGTGTGTGAGTGTGTGTTCTGTCAGTAGAATCGTGCACCCTCCCCCGTGACATGTTTGGTGGCGTGGGGGGAGCCCGACACCTTCCCACCTCCATCCCGATTAAGTCCAGGGTGAGAAGGCCCATGGAAAGCCTTCCCACTTCGCAACCAATTGAGGCCCACATGTGAGCAATTATTGCCCACTTAAAGGCCTCATCCCGCCGCCGCTGCTGGTGTTAACTCAGTGGTGGTAGCAGGCTTACCATATAGCCAGCAGGATAAATAAAGCCTGTTGTCGGTGATCATATGGGGATATAATTCAGCATATGTTTATGTTGTTCTATACAACTCCTCTCTCAACCAATTCTGCTGGAAGAGGAATGAATTAATTGATCATTGAGAACATTGATGTTTTGGGACCCAGCCCGTAGTTACTAGGAAGGAAGAGAATAACTGTTAACATATGTTTGTGCTGGTGAGAGTCATTACATGTTTGTGTGGTATGTGATGTATGCATGTCTGTTTTTCATCCGTTACAAAATACATCCTATGTAACGGTGGCAAAGGTGAGTTAACCCTCCTCACCCTTGTCGACCTGTCTGCAAGTCTTGATATCATTGACCACAACATTCTCCTCTAATGTGTCTCCGGCTGGGCGGAACTGCACTCACTTGGTTTAATTCTTATTGATCTAACCATTGCCGGAGTGTCACCTGCGATGGCTTGTCTTAATGCTCACACACTGTTACCTCTGCTGTCCCTCCAAGTGCTATCCTTGGCCCCGTCCTTTTTCTCACCTGCACGCTGTCCCTTGACGACATCATCACAAGTACACTGATGACACAGGGGTACGCTGTACCCCACTACTGCCTCTCTTGCCTCCTCTACTGTTGCTCAATTATCAGACTGCTTATCCGACATCCAGTACTGGATGGGCAGGAATTTCCTCCAGTTAAATACTACACGGACTGAAGCCATTGGCAATGCACTTAGAAAAACTTATTAAAAGTGAGCATTCTTCCGCAGCTGAGACTGTTCAGCAGCAGCTCCATTGACAGGCTTGGAATCGGAGCCTCTGAAGCTTTTCTGCTGCTTAAGCAACACAAAAGCATGAAAGTGTCAACAAATGCTCCAGAACTTTTCACCCCTCAGGCGCATGTTGCAAATTAATGTGCATTTTAGGGGGCAGAAGAACAATTGGCTGACTGGGCAAGGTGTACAATCCCCGTGTGAAAGGTGGCCATGGTGCAGTCACTGGTGGAGGGGCTCACAGCCCCTTGCAATGTCTTTATTAAGGTTTGGACCAGTCTCCCCCATGGTTCAAGCTAACAGTGCAGCCTTACAGTGTGGGTTAGGAGAATGCCTGTGCCTGAGCTGAGAGCACAGCATGCAGTCCAATGGGCAAAGCTGCTGCCAATCGGTCAGGTGGAGTGGGGTGGAGGTGGGTGGGGTTTCGGACAGCCAATAAGCGCAACATACAATGGCCATCCAAGTGGTGGCCAGCACGCTACTGCATGTGTAAAGGAGCCTTCAGACTTAACCAAGAGAGGTTCTTAGGACACAGATGCTAACCCAGGTGTCTCATTCTTTGATCCTGCAGGAGGAGAACATCATGGTCATGGAGCCTGGTGATTGAGCGGTATGCCTCATGGCTTACAGGGAGCAGAGAAGAAGAAGAATAGAGCGGTGGAGGTGCCTGGCTCAGCAAAGGGAGGAGCACCTCCCTCAAGGCGAAGGGTTTGGCAGGGCCTGCTGTGCACACAGCTGAAGATCCACAACGAGCCGTCTCCCATAGGCGCCTCATTAGACCCAGGCCGCACTTGTCATTCCTGCAGATTTGTTTTTTTATTATTATTATTAATCATTCATGGGATGTGGGTACCACTGGCTAGGCCAGCTTTTATTGCCCATCCATAATTGGCACCACATCTGCAAACACTCACTCCATCCACCACCGACGTACACCTATCAATGATACGCTTAGAGATTGTCTGGTGTGAAATATAAACGAAGCTGCCATTCAGAAGAGGTTACTGTCTGAAACAAATTTAGATTTTCAGAAGGCATTGGAAACTGCTCTGGCAATGGAAAGCGCAGTGCGGGACTCGAAAGCCATACAGGGAATACAAAATGGCCCCGTCCTCCATGTTGGGCAGGGAGCCTCAGCCAAAAAGGAGCATGAAAACACAAGGCTTGCTCAGAAGTGGGAAGCAGCCGCCGCTCGCAGACAAATAAAAAGAGATAACTTAGCAGCGAAAACATGGCAAAATGTTAACAGGGGTGGAAGCAGACAACCTTGTAATGAATGGAAGTTTAAAAAAATCGAATGTTTTTCCTGTAATCGAAACGGGCACCTCATGAGACGTTGTAAAGATAGAATCAGGCAGACTCTCAAACAAAAGCAAACCCCCAATGAGGTCTACAGCATTGAAAAACCTGAAGTAATAGATTCAGATATTTATCCGTTCTATAATTTAAAGGTAGGAAGAACAGAACCTATCTACGTAACCATGACGGTGAATGAGAGGCCGATCAGAATGGAGGTGAATACAGGGAGGGTCAACTACGGTGATAGGTGAGCATCTTTTTAAATACCTGAATCGGTGGGGAGGTAAACTACGTTTGGAAGAAACAGATACCAAATTAAAAACCTACACAAGAGAAGGCATGCAAGTCAAGGGCAAAAGTAAAATCACAGTACACTATGGAGGCCAAACTGTGAAATTATCCTTGATGGTGGTAGTAGGCCAGGGGCCTAGCCTCCTTGGATGAAACTGGCTGAAAGAAATGAAATTGGAATTGGCTGAAATCTTCCAACTGAGAATTAGTGGGCCATCGGAGCTACTACAAAATTATGCCTCAGCTTTCGAGGACAAACTTGGAAAGATTGAGGGGCTACAAGCAAAAATTCATGTGGATCCGGAGGCAACACCCAGGTTCATGAAGGCAAGACCAGTACCTTATGCAATGTGGGATAAGGTAGATGCTGAACTGGACAGATTAGAAAAATTGGGAGTGATATAATCAGTGCAGTTTTCAGAGTGAGCAGCTCCAATTGCACCTGTTCTCAAACCTGACCAAAGCGTTCGAATTTGTGGGGACTACAAATTATCTTTGTCAATAAAGTGGCTAAGTTGGACAGACACCCCATGCCTAAAATTGAAGGCTTATATGCTAACTGGCAGGTGGAACTGCCTACATGGAGCGTGATACGAGTTATGCTGATCAACAATTG
Source organism: Cetorhinus maximus (assembly GCF_964194155.1). Lineage (NCBI taxonomy): Eukaryota > Metazoa > Chordata > Chondrichthyes > Lamniformes > Cetorhinidae > Cetorhinus > Cetorhinus maximus. The sequence continues at coordinate 15,400,061 of NC_135880.1, forward strand.
GAATGAAAGAAGGCCTCCTGGACATTTGTCACCATTAAGACACACAAAGGGCTGTATGAATACATCCATTTACCTTTTGGCGTATCTTCAGCTTGCGCCATATTCCAAAGAACCGTGGAAAGTTTATTACAGGGACTGCCCCATGTTGTAGTTTATGTAGATGAAATTCTGGTGACAGGACTCACTGAAATGGAACATTTGATGAACTTGGAAGAAATCTTGAAATGTTTTTTCGCAGGTAGGAGTGCGGTTGAAAAAAGAAAAGTGCATGTTCTAAGCGAAAGAGGTAACCTACCTAGGTCACAAGGTGGATTCACAAGGCCTACACCCAGCTGAGGAAAAAGTGAAAGCCATTAGAGAGGCACTGGTGCCAAAGAATACATCCAAACTCAAATCATTCTTGCGTATGATCAACTGCTATGGAATCTTCTTGCCTAATTTGTTGACAGAACTGGCATCCCTGTATTACCTACTCAAGAAAAGCCAACAATGGTCTTGGCAAACACCACACAAAAGTGAAACAGCTGTTGCAATCATCTACTCTACTAGTACATTTTGACCTGAAGAAAGAGTTGCTATTGACATGTGACTCATCTACCTATGCAGTTGGAGCAGTGCTCTCCTTTGAATGGACAATGGATCAGAACGGCCGATAGAATATCTACCGAAAACACTCAATGCAGCAGAAAAGGGGTACTCACAGATAGAAAAAGAAGGCTTGTCAATCATCTTTGGCGTTAAGAAATTTCATCAGTATGTACACAGTCGTCCTTTTACCATCACATCGGACCACAAGCCATCGCTGCGATTGTTCAGCGAAGACAAGGCTATACCACCTATAGCCTCAGCAGTAATACAAAGATGGGCATTGATCCTGGCAGCATATGAGATACTTTCATTCATAGACCCAGAAGTCAAATTGCGAACGCTGACGCATTTAGTCATTTGCCAATGCACGTGAACTATGAGGATGTTCCAATTCTTCAAGAATTTGTTTTATTCTTGAACTTCCTGGATTCATCACCAATATGTGCTAGACACATCAGAGACTGGACAAGTCGAGACCCAGTCTCATCCAAAGTACGAGAACAAGTTCTTCATGGTTGGTCACAAGAACAGGAATCTGACGAAATGAAACCATATTTCCAAAGTAGATACGAAATAACCAGCAAGGAATGTATCGTATTGTGGGGAGCAATGACAAGAGCCATTGTTATCTGAATTTCACTGTGTGCCTCCCAGAATTTCCCGAATGAAGGTCGTAGCACGCAGTTATCTATGGTGGCCTGGGATGGCTGGAGAAATAGAGAATTTAGTGAGAAGTTGTATGCAGTGTTGGAAAGTGCAACAATTACCTCCAACAGCTCCTGTTGCATCCTTGGGAGTGGCCAGGAAGGCAATGGGTGCGATTACGCATCGACTATGTGGGTCCTTTTATGGGGACAGTGTTTCTACTTATCGTCGATGCTCACTCAAAATGGATGGACATATATGAATTGAAGCCACCAACATATTCTGCTACAATTGGCAAGCTACGTCAAAGTTTCGCATTCAACGGACTATCAGAAGTGGTCATATCAGACAATGGAATGGTATTTACAATGTTGAGTTTCACCAGTTTATCAGCCTCAGCAGTATTACTCATGTAAAAACTTCACCGTACCACCCTTCTTCAAATGGGCTGGCTGAGAGCGCGGTTCAAACGTTCAAGTCTGGTATGAAGAAATTGTTTGGAGATTCTATAGTGACTAAACTAGCATGTTTTCTTTTCCATTATAGGACCACCCCTCATACAACAACAGGTGTCACACCTGCAGAATTGTTGATGAAGCGCTGTCTCCGATCAAGATTGAGCCTGATTATGCCAAACTTTTGGGGGGAAGGTGGAAAGAAGTCAGGGAAGTCAGAAAACTGGACAGGACTGGCACAGTCATGACAGGATGTTTAATGTAGGAGAGAAGGTATATGTGAAAAATTTTAGAGAAGGGTCAACGTGGCTGTTTGGTGAAATAAGCGCAGTAACTGGACCTCTTTCCTACCATGTGAAAGTGGAAGATCGCGTCATACAGGGACACGTGGATCATATAAAGAAAAGGAGAGACAAAATACCCAGAAATAATTCCAGCAGCGTTTGTGACTGAGTCAACATCTCCTGTTGAAAGAACTCAACTGATTACAGATGTGTCTGAAAGGTCGACTGTACCTGAAAGAGTCAAGGAAACATATTTGCAGGTACCTACTGAAGAGCCAGATGCTCAGACGACTCCAGTGAAGGAGGTTCCGGATAAAACATCAGAAGCTGTAGAACTGAGATGTTCTACACGCATAAGGAAACCCCCCAGAAAGACTGACTTTATAAATTACTTATCTGTATGAAAAGTTTGATATCTTGAGAAAAAATGTAGAATGTATTTCTGAGTTAAGGGGGAGGGATGTAGTAATCTGATGTGTAACATACCTTTAAGATGAATGCTGTAATGAAACATCACATGACCTTGGTATCCAATTGCAGAGTAGTGCGTCTACCTCTGTAGTCAGTAGTCTTGAGTTAGAGTCTGAAGTGTAAAGGCAGAGTTTTGAGTTGTAAGCACCCAGTGTAGCTGCTGAGTTCCTTATGTAAATAAACAGAATGTGTTTCTTTTAAGGACTGATCTTCTCTGTCTGTGGTACCAACTTGGTCATCTCGAAACAAACCCAGATCCTTAAGTCCCAACAAACCAGGGTACAGGAGCCAACAATTATTAATGGGGTGGGACGCACTGGGAATGGGACGAGACAGCGCGAAAACCCACCGTTGCGGCCAGCAGGTAAAACAAAGTTTTTCTCTCTCGCTACTACTTAGTGCACATCAGGGACAATTCTGCCTATTGACTTCTTTCTCCACTCCAAATTCCACCCTGTAGCCATTGACTCCATCACTCTCCCTAGCAACTGTCTAAGGCCAAACCAGACTGTTCCCAATTTTTGTGTCATATTTGACCCCGAGCTTTCAACCGTATATCCGTGGCATGACTAAGATCACCAGGTTTCGCCTCTGTTACACCTTCCGACTATGCCCCTGCTGAATCATCAACTGAAATCCCGACCTAGGCTTTTGTTACCCCAAGACTCAACTACTTCAACACACTCTTGGTTGGTCTCCCACAACCTCCGCAAACTTGAGGTTGTCCAAAGATCTGCTGCCCATGTCCTTACTCACACCGTCCTGTTCCCATGTACACTAAACAACATTATGTTCTGGTCAAACAATGTCTTGATTTTAAAATTCTCACCCTTCTATTCAAATCCCTCCATGATCTTGGCCCTCTCTATCTAACCTACTCCAACCCCACAACCTGCCAAGATAATGCACGCCTCTTGAGCATCTTTTATTAAATACTCCTTCATGGCATGTGAGCATCACTGTCTAGGCCAGAATTTTCATTGCCCATGCCCTTGAGAAGGTGGTGGTGTGCCACATTCTTGAACCACCGCAGTCCATTTGGTAAATCCAATTTTAATCCTCTACCATTGATGGCCGGGTCTTCAGCTACCTGGGCCTGAAGCTCTAGAATTTCCTCCCTAAACCTCTCTGAACCTCTACCTCACTTGCCTCCTTTAAGAAGCTTTTTGAAGCCTGCTTATTTGACCAAGCTTTTGGCCATCTACCCAATAGTTGCCTCATGTGCCAAATTTAGCTTTCTAACACTCCCGTGAGTCACCTTGAGGCATTTTATTACATAAAAGGTACTATATAAATACAAGTTGCTGTTATTCTTGTTGTTTTTGTGTGAGTATCTGTATGTGTATTTATTTTTTCTTTCTCTGCAGAACCCAGGATGCAAAAGGAGATAACAGGCTGTGTGCTTGTCCTGGGTGTTTCTCTACTAAAGACATCTACTTCTGGAAATTGCCCTGCCAATAATGGACTGATTTAATATACCTTTTCTCAATTGTTTACGGAGGAAGATTATGTTCAGAGTCCAGGGAGTTCATTGCACTCCCTGTGGATAATTTTTTCAAATTCATTCATGGGATGTGAGCGTTGCTGGCTAAGCCAGCATTTATTGCCCATCCCTAATTGCCCTTGAGAAGGTGGTGATGAGCTGCCTTCTAAAACCACTGCAGTCCATGTGGTGTAGGTACACCCACAGTGCTGTTAGGGAGAGAGTTCCAGAATTTTGTCTCAGTGACAGTGAAGGAACGGCAATATATTTCCAAGTCAGAATGGTGAGTGGCTTGGAGGGGAACTTGCAGGTGGTGGCGTTCCCATGCATCTGCTGCCCTTGTCCTTCCAGATGATGGAGCCCATGGGTTTGGAAGGTGCTGTCTAAGGAGCCTTGGTGAGTTGCATCTTGTAGATGGTGCACACTGCTGCCACTGTGTGTCGGCGGTGGATGGAGTGCCAATCAAGCGGGCTGCTTTGGCCTGGGTGGCATTGATCTTCTTGAGTGTTGTTGGAGTTGCACTCATCCAGACAAGTGGGGAGTATTCCATCACACTCCCGACTTGTGCCTTGTAGATGGTGGACAGGCTTTGGGGAGTCTGGAGGTGAATTACTCATCACAGAATTCCCAGCCTTTGATCTGCTCCTGTAGCCACAGTATTTAAATAGCTGGTCCAGTTCAGTTTCTGGTCAGTGGTATGATGCTGACAGGGGCTTCAGTGATGGTAAAGCCATTGAATGTCAGGGGAAGATGGTTGGATTCTCTATGTTGGAGATGATCATTGCCCGGCACTTGTGTGGCACAAATGTTACTTGCCACTGTCAGCCCAAGTCTGAATTTTATCCAGGTCTGGTTGCATATGGACACGGACTGCTTCAGTGTCTGAGGAGTTGTCAGTGGTGCTGAACATTGTGCAATCATCAGCGAACATCTCTACTTCTGACCTTATGATGGAGGGAAGGTCATTGATGAAGCAGCTGAAGTTGGTTGGGCCTAGGGCACTACCCTGAGGAACTCCTGCAGTGATATCCTGGAACTGAGAAGGTTGCTCTCCACCAACCGTGCACAGTAAGGTTTGAATCTTAGACCAGTAGATTCCTGCTCTTTCAATTTCAATACCATTGGCTGCTCAACATGTGTGTACATTGAATCACCACCTCAAGGTGATTCTTCAATCTCACTAGCTACATCTTCCAATATGGATGTAGCTGTGATGATGCTTGCGATAGTTTTGTCAGAATGATGCAAAGGAACATAGAAACATAGCTCCTTGAGCCAATTCCACCATTCCAGCAGATCATGGCTGATTTGTACATTAACTCCATCGACTCGACTTGATTCCATAGCCATAATCCCCTCGTCTCACGACAATTCATCTATCTGACTTTTTAAATTTTCAATTGACTCCCATCCTCAGGAGCTTTCGGGGGAGAGAGTTCCAGATTCCCACTGCTGTTTTTAGAAGAAATGCCTCCTGATTTCACCCTTGAATGACTTAGCTCCGATTTAAGGTAATGGCCCTTTGTTATGGATCCCCCCAACCAGGGGAAATGATTCCTCTCAACCAACTCTAGCAAGCCAATTCACATGTTAAATAGGCCAAGCTTTCATCTATATTCAAGGGATTATAGGCCTAGTCTATGCAACCTGTCCTCATAATTTAATCCTTTAAGTCCTGGTATCATTCTGATGCATCTGCACTGCACCTGCTTCAAGGTCAATAAATCTTTCCTGTGACATGGTGTCCAGAACTGAATGCAAGCAACTAAATATTATATAACCAGAGCTTTGTATAACTCTAGCATAACTTTCATCTCTTTGTAATCCAGTTTTCTCGCTGAAGGAATTGGATCGCTCGCTACTGGCCTTACGAACATGGCAGCTCCCTGTTACTTTTAATAACTTGCTGAATTTGCACATTAAACTTAAATTAAACTCACTGCACAAAGATGGATCTTGGACTTAAAGGTCTAAATACCCTTTTAACAGCACAATAAATTTTAATGCAATGTCAGTCAAACTCTTCAGCCCAGAGAGGTAACAGTTTGAACTGAAACTCTCAGCCTTGCCTTTGTCACCTCTGGATTCGATTATACCCATGCGTTCCTGGCTCGTTTTCCCACATTCCACCTTGTGTAAACATAACTTCACCCAAACTCTGCTGCCTGTGCCTTAATTCGCAGCAATTCCCGTTCACCTATCACCCCTCCACTTGCTGAACTACATTGGCTTCCCATAAAGCAACATCTCGATTTTAAAACTCTCATCCTTGTTTTCAAATCCCTCCTAGTGCGTCCCCAAATTTAGTTGCTCCACCATTGATAGCCGTAGCTTCGGTTGCCTAGGCTGCAAGCTCTGGCATATCCTCCCTACACCTCTCTGCCTCTCCAGCTCACTTTCCTCCCTTAAGATCTCCCTCTTTGAACAATCTTTATGTTATCTGACCTAATACCGGTGAAAAGTGCTACATGAACATAAATTGCTGTTGTTGTATCTCGTTCCTTTAGGATAGTAAATTCTTCTTAGAGATTTTTTAAAAATGGTAAATTTAAATTTGTATTTTGTTTTCCTCTTTTCCTTTCTGTCTCTACAACAGTGACCACATGTGAAAAAGTACCTCATTGGCTAGATAGCGCTTTGAGACGTCTGGTGATCCTGAAAGGCTCTATGTAATTTTTTCTCTCCCTCTCTCTCTTAATCCAATCTTCCTTTTGATTTCTTTATTTATCTTTTGTGCCTAATTTGACACAAATTCCCCCTAGTTCCTTCCCCTTTTTTTATTTCACCACCCTGTAAATCTCTTGTCGGTTCAGGAAATGCACCTTTGGTGCCATCGTTTGCCCAGGTCCCAATTGCCCTATGGTCTTCCCACCTCCAGCAATTTGTGCTGCAAATCAATCAGGAGCTGAAGTGTAAAGGACAGTCAAGCTAATGGGGCATGCCGTGGGAAGCCCCGCTCCAGCATACTTTGGGCTTTTACATAATACAGGAAACGTTTGCCTCAGGGAGTGTGTGGCTCTAGTCCAATATCGGGTGCAGTGCATGTTCAGAAGATGTTCAAGGCTCATTATCATGTTGATAAGGTTATGTTGAATCTCTTAGTTAGTTTATTGCCTTGTAATTCCTCTCCACACATCTATTTACCTCTGTGTTCTGTGATTGCTTTATGTGATCATAATAATATTTGAAGTACTTTCTGGCCTCAGGTTCCATTAATCTGTATCAGGCAAATATAAGTCGACAGTCTTCACAGCCAAATCTGCTTCAAATATAGTCATTCTTAAGTTTAAGACAGCAGTAGACTAATTGATAACATGAAGGCCTTTGGGTTACTGGAAGAATGTAACTCACGTGCTAAATGAAGCATGAAAGTCATGGCTATGAACTGAAAAGCAATGTGAAAACTAGTTTGCAGTCCAAATTAAATGCTAAAAGTTAAATATTTGCTGAGCAAAGCAACAGGAAAACCCTGCTAAACATTTGGCAATTTCAAATAATTTATTTTCAGAATTATATTTGCAATGTATATCAAAATAACTTTGGAACTGGGCTAGGTGGATATGGGATCATAGATTGGGTGCAGCACAGAAAGAGGCCATTTGGTCCTTTGTTTCCCTGCTGGCTCTCTGCAAGAACAACTCAGTTAGTTCCATTCCCTACCCTTTCCCCTTGGCCCCGCACTTTTTTCTATTCAGATAATCATCCAATTTTGAAAGCCACAATTGACCCTGCCTCCACCATACTCTCAGGCAGTGAATTCCAGGCCCTAATCACACAATTCATTAAGGAGCTTTTGTTCTTTTGCTATTCACTTTACATCGATGTCCTCTTGTTTTCAACCCTTCCGCCCTAGGGAAAAGATTTTCCCAATATGCTTTCTCTCATGATCTTGAACGCTTCTATCCGATCTCCTCTCAACTTTCCCTAAGGAGAGCAGCCCCAGCTTCTCCAATCTATCTGTGTAACTGAAGTCTCTCATCCCTGGAACCCTGTTCATAAATCCTCTCTGCACCCTCTCCCTTCACCATCCTCCCTAAAATGTGCTACCCAAAATTTTACACATACCTCAGTTGAAGCTGAACCTGTCTTTTATAAAGGCTCATCATAACTTCCTTGCTTTTGTGCTCTCTACCCTTGTAGGACAGCAAAGGAACTTTTACATACATTACTGTAGAAACTGACTTCATTTAACCAGCATGGTGAATGGTACTGCTTAAAAATAAACCTGCTGAACTTGCAGAACTGTGAAACTAAATGCCATTGGGAAGGAAGAGCGATAGTGCAGGTGAAGAGAGGCATCGGTACTTGGATTTATGAGGAACAGACCTTGGAGACAGTACAAATTAGAAAGATGAGACTTAGTGTTCTGCTAATCATGTCTGCAAATACCCTTATCCAGAAGTTCGACTGCAAGGGGCCATCTGGTGTGAAAAAGCTCTTTATACAATCCGTCTGCCTTGCGTCTTTCCTATACTGTGTCCTATGTTTAAGTTTTCTCAGTTTACCATATTCTACTGAGTGTATCTAATAAAGTCAAGTGTTAGTTAATTACAGGGCTAGATGTTAGTTTCTGATAATAAAGTTAGATTTTAACAAATAGTATTCTTGTTAGTAACCTAATAATTTTACATGCATTAAAGAGAAGCTTCATAGGATAGTATGGTCCTGTGATTATAGTAACTCAGGCCCACCCCCTGAAAACAGGTATAAATGATTGAAAGTATCAGAGACCTTTATTGCAGTTAACAGGGGGGGTTCCTGAAAAAGCGTCGGAAGGAGATTTATAATCAAAAGGAGCTGGCCACTTTGGGATGACTGTACAACTGATCACTGGTAGCATATTTGAGCGTTCTAGTGCCAGCTATTGTTGAAACATTTAGTTGCTGGGAGTAAAGCAATTTTAAAAATATATATATTTTCTTTTCTCTTCTTTTTCAACCTGTTAAATCTGTAATTGTTCTCTGTAATTATTTTGAAGCTGTAATTGTTGGTACAAGTAAACTAACCTACTAAGTATAACAACTTTTTAACTGAATCATCAAGTTGTTATCTTATAATATACAGGACAAACTCGACAAGGAGAATGCGTGGATATTTTAAAACAACAAGGCTTACATCCCTATTTATAAAGCCCAGGATCCCATATGCCTTTTTAACCACTTTCTCAACCACCCTACCACCTTCACTAATTGGTGTACACACACCTTTTAATTGTCGGCGGACGGGCGCGCTGCCAACTCCCGCGCGCACCCGCTGGCTGAAATGTCACTCGAGTGCGCGGCGATGTCGGGACGCTCGCACGATGTCATTGCGCGTCATTTTATGCTGGTTCGGGTCGGGCCCGTGGCCGCCTGACGAGCGGAAAATTCTGCCCCGCGTGAAAACGACAGAGGGATTGGGATTGGACGCAAAGTTGCTGAAACTTTCCAAACTGGGTGGGGGGGGTGGTTGGGGGCAGCACAGATACAGTCACCAATGTACCGGAAAAAGAGGTGAGGGAGGCGGCCTCAGCGGGACTGGAACATCGGGCTGCATGTTACCCGGCGCCATGGTCCCATCCCACCCCTGGCTAAAATAGTTGGGGGAGAGCTCCTCCTTGTTCAAACCACCAGGCTTCCTGCAGGCGTGGGCTTCCCCCAAACTGCGGGTCAAATATCAGCAGCCATTAATTGGCCAGTTTGGGTATTCAATAGGCCCAGGGGCTGGCGGGGCTGCCTGACACATTCCCCCAACCCCTGGAAGATTTCAGATAGGCCGGAGCGGGCAGTTAAGGTGGTGTGAGCAGGCCCTCAGCTAGATTTTACGATCCACTCCCACCTTCAAGCCCATTGGCAGGGGCGCATAAAATTGAGCCCATTGAATGCTGTATATGTCCCACAAAAAGGCACAACGAGGACCTATAAGAGTTCCCGCGGCAACACCTTTTTATTTGGAGGAAGTGAGTTGATTCAAAGGAGAAGTTCTTCAATGTGAGAAGCGTTGTGAAAGGATTAATAGCTATTGCAGCTGCTGCTGGGCCTTCTGTGTGTTTCCAGGATTTATTCCTTGATTCTTGTCACTTTATTCTCCAGCTTCAGCTTGGGTTAACCCTCGACCTCTACTGACCTGTATCCCTGGCCCTAACAGGTAAGGGGATAAGGGGGCCAACAGCTGAGGATAGTCTGTACTGCTTTTTCTCTGGCGCTGGTGAGGCCATGGGCTTCTCTAAACCTAAAGATTCACAGGTTAACGGATGAGCCCTTCTGCTGATACCTTATCAAGCAGCCAGATGAAGACATCCTTCTATAGTTTGGAGAGCGTAGAATACATTGTGTCTAAGGCCCAGGCAACTGTTTCAGTGCCAGAAGTTACGAATTAAAAAGCGAAATCAGGTGAGGTACAAAGTCAAAATTACCCCTAGGAATTTAAAACTCACTGACCAACACATGGGCAATCACTCAGAAATTTGGAGAGAAAGCTGAGACCAAGGGGAGAATTTTCATGTCGGCGTGTGGGGGCGGGCCCCACATGCAGAAGCAAAGAGTGACTCGGGGTGATGTCGGGCGTGTGTCCCGACATCACCACGTGTCATTCAGATCTTTCGATCGGCGGGCACATGCTGGAGACAGCTGCGCGCCCACCGAACTATCAAAGGCCTGTTAAGGCCATTAAAAAAAACCAATTAAACTAATTATCAACACTGCCCGGCAACCTTAAAGTTGGGGGGCTGGCGAAGAGCCCAAGCGGCCTTCGCGCTTTTCAGGAAACCTCATCCACGGGCGGGATGAGGTTTCCCGAAGGTTTAATAAAATCTATAAATAATGTCTTCACATTTCATAAACATGTCCCAGCTCATGTGACACTGTCACATGATGGGATATGTCTAAATAATTTTACCCTTTCTTTAGTTCAAACTTTCAAAATGAACTGAATCTCCCCTGAGGCAGTTCCGTGACTCAGGGAGATTTCTGCACTGCGCAGGCCCCGACTCTCCCTCCTCCCCCCCACCCGCCCGCACAGGGAGCGCTGAGCGTTACCGGGCGCGTGTCACGCTGGGCGGGCCTTAATTGGCTGGCCCACGTAAAATGGCGGTGCACAGCCGATCGCGGGCGGCGATCGGTTCCGCGCCCGTGCCCGCTCCCGACCGTCCCGCTCAACGGGGAGAAAATTATCCCCCAAAAGAATGGAAATGCTGGAGGGTACTTAGTCGTTACTTTGCTTAAGTCAGTCAAGGTGACGTCGGGAGCGGAATTATGGCGATGTTTTGAGTTACGATATCATGCGAGCGGGCAAAGAGCAGTGTAAGTCGACACGTATAAAAGTGAAATGAGAACAGGGAGTGCTGAAAAAAAGTCTGCAGGTCTGGCAGCATCTGTGGAGAGAGAAACAGAGATAACGCCTCGAGTCCAATAAGACTCTTCTTCAGAACTCGATATTGCCGGACCTGCTGAGTTTTTCCTGCACTTTCTGTTTTTATTTCAGATCTCCAGCACCCACAGTATCTTGCTTTTAATTCCTATAGTAGTGAGATGCTCAGTCCGCGTACAGGAGCCCCTGGTAGGTCACCCAAATTAATGACAATCAGCCCTGAAGATCTCCCGGTGCTTGGAGTGACTTCTTTTTAACGTTGTCAAGTGACAAGTAATGATTGCTTTTGAACACGTTGATGGTTTTGATGAAAATGCAAGCCATGGAAATCTTTGCAAACATATTTACCACATCATCCTACGTGGCTACCTGGATGTACTCTTGCCGCATGCGTTTGCCAGTAATCTTCAGTCACAATCAGCAGACAGCTCTGTCAGACCCAGCTAATCAAACTTACATCATTAAAAGCCACGGTGATTGGCAAAAGCTTGCCAAGTCGATGTCTCAAACTGCACACGCTCTCCTGTTTGCCAGAAATTGGTCTGAATATTGTAGGAATGTCGATTCTTAGCTCAATCCACCCATCGCTTTATCCATTATTAGGTAAGCATCTTAAAACTATACCATGATTGGGGGTTTAATTGCATGCAGTTAACAATGTAATGCAATGACAAGTGCTGATTAGATTCTTCATAAATGGGTGAAATATAGGCAGCACAATTGAGCAGAGCTTTCTGTGAGATCTATAAAATAAAGCTTATCCCTGTGAAAGTCTCAAGGTCAGCCTTAGATCATCTTCACAAGTAATAAAATCTCATGCTCCTTAAGCATTGCTGTCACGGTGTCAGCTGTAGCTCTGCGTAGCTCACTCTCACCCCTGAGTCAGTAGCTTGTGGGGTGAAGTCCCGCTCCAGAGACTTGAGCTGAAAAGTGATAACTCCAGTGCATTACTGAAAGAGTGCTGCACTGCCGGAGGTGCCATCCTTCCGGTGAGGCTTTAAACTGAGTCTTCAAGTGAGTTAGAGTGAGACTTTAAACTGTCCTCCCAGATGGAAATAAATGTTGCAATACCCTACTTTGAATTGAAAAAGAGCCAGGGAATTCCCCCCCTCATGTCCTGACCAACAACGATCTCTGAGCCACTGTTACTAAAACGTTATCTGACCATCATGGAAATCTTTCTTTTTTGTTTTTGCTAAGCATAAATCTGTCTTTAGAGCACAAAGGTGAAGAAAGGTCCACAGCCAATAAAATATTACCCCCCCCACCCCCTTTTCTCTTTTCAGAAATATAAACAGAAGATGCTGGAAATACTCAGCAGGTCAGGCTGTGGTGAAAAAAAAGAGTTTCTGGAGAAAATGCTGGGAGTACATTGACTGAATGAGCAAGAACATGTCCTATATCTTCAAAGGAAGATAGACTTTCATTTATTTAGCATCTCTCACAATTCCTGGACATACCAGAGTGCTTTACTGCCAGTGAAATACTTTTGACGTGTACTCACTCTTGCAATTTAAAAAAAAATGGCAGTCAGTTTGCACACAGCAATCTCCCGCAAACAGCAATGTGATAATGGCCAGATAACCTGACAATTTTAGTGATGTTGATTGAGGGGTAAATAGTGGCCAGAGCACTGGGGACAACTCCCACTTATTCCAAATCCTTCAGTGTCATGGGATGGGCAGACAGTGCACGTGGTCATACCGCCCACTGAATATGTGGAAACTGGTAACTTCCGGAAAACCTCGGCAACGCTCATTGGCTGTCGCTTCAGTGTGAGAACTGGAATGACCCAAGGGCAAGCCCCGTGATTAGTAAAATCAATTGCGTCACTTAATTTCAGTTTACCCCCTTAAACAGAGCATAGTGGAAGAACAAAACTCCAGTGAGAAATTGCCGCTGTGGTAATGTTTTTATTAACAATATGAATAGAACTGATTTGTACTGCACAGTAAGATTCACTGACGGTTGATTTGTATTAAAATGAGCTCTAGCCCCGTAAGATAAAGTACATTATCACATGTAGCTCAAATTGCCACCATACAACCTGGCAACTTCTCAATATGTAATGCTCCAGAAGACAAGAGGAACACTTACAGGGGTAAATTGATCTTCCAGTGAATTAACTCTATTGATTTCTTTTGATGCATTTTTATTGGTATATTCGATGTTACCAGACACTCTCTTGGGGAATCTGACAAGGAAGATTAAATGGCAATGCTTAGGCATAATGTATACACAACATTTGTATCGCATTATGCACTTTGGCATGCAGTCTGCGTATGGATGAAAGCAAGGCCTGTGGTTATTGAGCCTCCTGTCACGTTTTGTCAGTCCTAGAGTAAGCATTGCCAAACTCAGAGAGGCCATTGTGCATGCTGCGTATAAGGAGGACTCATGTAGATTCTAGCTGTTCACACATCATTACATCGAGTCTTCGATCCTTTGCATCAGCAATATCAACACACTCCGGGTAGAATCGACCAAACTAGCGCAAATAATGGGGAATTGTTAAATGCATGAATTATGCACAGAAGCACTTACATTCTGGTGGACCGTGATGTTCTACGCAAGTTCAAGATTCATTCTGCCCAGATCAGAGACTGTGCACAAAATTAGCCACACTCCCCGTCAACATTGCCAGATTCTGCTGCATTCTTTTGCTCAGTCACACGGGGACTAGTAGGCAGATTTCTGAAAAAAAAAATTCAGAACAAAAACTATAAATTTACTCAAAAACTGACTTCTGCACACCAACGTAACTGCTAAATGGTTCATTTTTTTAAACCGCTTCCAGTGATTTCAATGAAAGCCGAAATCTGAAGTAAAAACAGAAAATGGGGGAAAACTCAGCGGGTCTGGGAGCACCTGCGGATAGAGAAACAGAGTTAACTTTCGAGTCGAATATGACTCTTCTTCAGAACTGGATGAGACGAAGGATGAGGTGAAACTGTGGACCGGGAAGGCTTTGAGATAAAAGCAAAAAACTGCGGACGCTGGAAATTCAAAACAAAAACAAAAATGCCTGGAAAAACTCAGCAGGTCCGGCAGGATCTGCGGAGAGGAAAACAGTTAACGTTTCGAGTCCGTATGACCCTTCAACAGAACTAAGTAAAAATAGAAAAGAGGTGAAATATAAGCTGGTTTAAGGGTGGGGGGGTGGGGGTGTGGTTAGAGCTGGATAGAGGGCCAGTGATAGGTGGAGATAACCAAAAGATGTCACAGACAAAAGGGCAAAGAGGTGTTGAAAGTGGAGATATTATCTGAGGAATGTGCTAATTAAGGGTAGAAAGCAGGTCGAGCAAGGTACAGATAGCCCTAGTGGGGGTGGGGTGAAGGAATCAAAAAAGGCTAAAAGGTAGAGATAAAATAATGGATGGAAATACATTTAAAAATAATGGAAATAGCTGGGAAAAGAAAAATCTATATAAATTATTGGAAAAAAAGGGGGAGGAATCAGAAAGTAGGTGGGGATGGAGGAGAGAGTTCATGATCTAAAATTGTTGAACTCAATATTCAGTCCGGAAGGCTGTAAAGTGCCTAGTCGGAAGATGAGGTGCTGTTCCTCCAGTTTGCGTTGAGCTTCACTGGAACAATGCAGCGAGCCAAGGACGGACATGTGGGCATGAGACCAGGGTGGAGTGTTGAAATGGCAAGCGACAGGGAGGTCTGGGTAATGCTTGCAGACAGACCGAAGGTGTTTTGCAAAGCGGTCACCCAGTCTGCGTTTGGTCTCTCCAATGTAGAGGAAACCGCGTTGGGAGCAACGAATGCAGTAGACTAAATTGAGGGAAGTGCAAGTGAAATGCTGCTTCACTTGAAAGGAGTGTTTGGGCCCTTGGACGGTGAGGAGAGGGGAAGTAAAGGGGCAGGTGTTGCATCTTCTGCGGTTGCATAGGAAGGTGCTGTGGGAGGGGGTTGAGGTGTAGGGGGTGATGGAGGAGTGGACCAGGGTGTCCCGGAGGGAACGATCCCTGCGGAATGCCGCCGGGGGGGGTGAAGGGAAGTTTGGTGGTGGCATCATGCTGGAGTTGGCGGAAATGGAGGAGGATGGTCCTTTGAATGCGGAGGCTGGTGGGGTGATAAGTGAGGACAAGGGGACCCTATCATGTTTCTGGGAGGGAAAAGAAGGTGTGAGGGCGGATGCGCGGGATATGGGCCGGACACGGTTGAGGGCACTGTCAACCACCGTGGGTGGAAAAACTCGGTTAAGGAAGAAGGAGGACATGTCAGAGGAACTGTTTTTGAAAGTGACATCATCAGAACAGATGCGACGGAGGCGAAGGAACTGAGAGAATGGGATGGAAGCGGGATGTGATGAGCTGTAGTCGAGGTAGTTGTGGGAGTCGGTAGGCTTGTAATGGATATTGGTGGACAGTCTATCACCAGAAATTGAGACAGAGAGGTCAAGGAAGGAAAGGGAAGTGTCAGTGATGGACCATGTGAAAATGATGGAGGGGTGGCAATTGGAAGCAAAATTAATAAATTTTTCCAGGTCCAGACGAGAGCATGAAGCAGCACCGAAGTAATCATCGATGTACCGGAGAAAGAGTTGTGGGAGGGGGCCGGAGTAGGACTGGAACAAGGAATGTTCCACATACCCCATAAAGAGACAGGCATAGCTGGGGCCCATGCGGGTACCCATAGCCACATCTTTTATCTGGAGGAAGTGAGAGGAGTTAAAGGAGAAATTGTTCAGTGTGAGAACAAGTTCAGCCAGACGGAGGAGAGTAGTGGTGGATGGGGATTGTTCGGGCCTCTGTTCGAGGAAGAAGCGGAGAACCATCAGACCATCCCGGTGGGGGATGGAGGTGTAGAGGGATTGGATGTCCATGGTGAAGAGGAGGCGGTTGGGGCCAGGGAACTGGAAATTGTTGATATGATGTAGGTTGTCAGAGGAATCATGGATGTAGGTGGGAAGAGACTGGACAAGGCGAGAGAGAATGGAGTCAAGATAGCAAGAAATGAGTTCCGTGGGGCAGGAACAGGTTGACACAATTGGTCTGCCGGGACAGTCCTGTTTGTGGATTTTGGGTAGGAGGTAGAAGCGGGCCGTCCGAGGTTGGGAGACTATCAGGTTGGAAGCTGTGGAAGGAAAATCTCCAGAGGAGATGAGATCAGTAACAGTCCTGGAAACAATGACTTGATGTTCAGTGTTGGGGTCATGTTCCAGAGAGAGGTAGGAGGAAGTGTCTGTGAGTTGACGCTCAGCCTCCTCGAGGTAGGGGTCAGTGCGCCGGACAACAACAGCACCACACTTGTCAGCAGGTTTGATGACAATGTTAGGGTTGGACCTGAGAGAACGGAGTGCAGCAAGTTCAGAGAGAGACAGGTTAGAGTGGGTGAGAGGAGCAGAGAAATTGAGACGACTAATGTCACGCTGACAGTTCTCAATGAAAAGATCAAGAGAAGGTAAGAATCCAGAGGGAGGGGGTCCAGGTGGAGGGAGAATATTGGAGGTGGGTGAAAGGATCCGTTGAACGGGGAGAGGACTCCTGCCCAAAGAAGTGAGCACGGAGACGAAGACGGCGGAAGAAGAGTTCAGCATCGTGCCGAGCCCGAAATTCATTGATATGAGGGCGTAAGGGTATGAAACTAAGTCCTTTGCTGAGCACTGAACGTTCAGCGTCGGAGAGGGGAAGGTCAGGGGGTATGGTGAATACATGACCGGGGCTGGGATTGGAAGATGGGATGGGGACAGAGGGACAAGCAGGGGGGGAGGGTCCTGGATGGGTGTTTGTGTCGATGAGTTGTTGGAGTTTGCGTTCCTTTGCGCCTGAAAGAAAGAGACATAGTTTCTTGTTGAGGCGTCGGATGAGACGAAAAAGAAAATTAAACTGGGGGCACGCGCAGCTTTGAAAAAGGGTGCGGCGGTGCTGCTGGAGGGAGAGGTCGAGTGTGTTCATATGGCGGCGCATGGCACTGAGTGTGGATCTCAGATTGCGATGGGAACAGCGGTCCAAGGAGTGTTGTCTGTCCCGGAGATACCTGTAATCCTAGGTGGGTTCGAAACAAGAGGGATGGAATTTCAGTTGAAATCATCATGGGGTAAGTCGGAGACGGAGACAGTCACTGAGGAAGGAAATATGGCTGTGAAAGCGGGTTTTAGTAAACACCTTGTCAAACACCAGGAGAGAAACGGAAAGCAATGAAGGTGAACAAGGCAAAAGAGAGATACGAAAATCCTGTCGGAGAGAAGAGCAATACTTCTTCAAGGTAGGTATTCCTCGAAGAGAGCTGGCAGTCCATTACAAGCCTACCAACTCCCACAGCTACCTCGACTACAGTTCCTCACACCCCGCTTCCTGTAAGGACTCCACCTCATTCTCTCAGTTCCTTCGCCTCCGTCGCATCTGTTATGATGATGCCACTTCCAAAAACAGTTCCTCTGACATGTCCTCCTTCTTCCTTAACCGAGTTTTTCCACCCACGCTGTTTGACAGGGCCCTTAACCGTGTCCGGCCCATCTCCCACGCATCTGCCCTCACACCTTCTCCCTCCCAGAAACATGATAGGGTCCCCCTTGTCCTCACTTATCACCCCACCAGCCTCCGCATTCAAAGGATCATCCTCCGCCATTTCGGCCTAATCCAGCATGATGCCACCACCAAACACATCTTCCCTTCACCCCCCTGGCGGCATTCCGCAGGGATCATTCCCTCCGGGACACTTTGGTCCACTCCTCCATCACCCCTTACACCTCAACCCTCTCCCACGGCATCTTCCCATGCAACCGCAGAAGGTGCAACACCTGCCCCTTTACTTCCCCTCTCCTCACCGTCCAAGGGCCCAAACACTCCTTTCAAGTGAAGCAGCATTTCACTTGCACTTCCCTCAATTTAGTCTATTGCATTCGCTGCTCCCAATGCAGTTTCCTCTACGTTGGAAAGACCAAACGCAGACTGGGTGACCGCTTTGCAGAACACCTTCGGTCTGTCCGCAAGCATGACCCAGACCTCCCTGTCGCTTGCCATTTCAACACTCCACCCTGCTCTCATGCCCACATGTCCGTCCTTGGCTTGCTGCATTGTTCCAGTGAAGCTCAACGCAAACTGGAGGAACAGCACCTCATCTTCCGACTAGGCACTTTACAGCCTTCCGGACTGAATATTGAGTTCAACAATTTTAGATCATGAACTCTCTTCTCCAACCCCACCCACTTTCCAATTCCCTCCCCCCCACTGCTTTTTTTTCCAATAATTTATATAGATTTTTCTTTTCCCAGCTATTTCCATTATTTTTAAATGTATTTCCATCCATTGTTTTATCTCTACCTTTTAGCCTTTTTTGATTCCTTCACCCCACCCCACCCCCACTAGGGCTATCTGTACCTTGCTTGTCCTGCTTTCTACCCTTAATTAGCACATTCCTTAGATAATATCACCACCTTCAACACCTCTTTGCCCTTTTGTCTGTGACATCTTTTGGTTATCTCCACCTATCACTGGCCCTCTATCCAGCTCTAACCACCCCCCCACCCCCCACCACCAAGCCAGCTTATATTTCACCTCTTTTCTATTTTTACTTAGTTCTGTTGAAGGGTCATTCGGACTCGAAACGTTAACTGTGCTCCTCTCTGCAGATGCTGCCAGACCTGCTGAGTTTTTCCAGGCTTTGAGATAAGGTGAGTCGGCGCTGCTGGAGAGAGAGGTCGAGTACATGTACATGCGGTGGTTCACAGCACTGAGCGTGGACCTCAGGATGTGGCGAGAACTGCAGTCCGGGGAAATGTTGAATGTCTCGGGGGTACCTGTAATCCCGGGTGGATTCAAAAGATGGAGGACGTAACTTCAATTGGAATCCACGTGGAATAAATCGTAACTGGTAACAGTCACCAAGGAAGGAGATGTGGCTGTGAAAGCAAACTTTGGTAGACATCTTATCAGATACAAGCAGGGAAATGGAAAGCAGCAAAGGTAAACACGGTTAAGGGGACAAACAGAAATCCCTTCAGAGGGAAGAGCAGTACTTCTCTAAGGTAGGCATCCCTGGGAGAGAAGTGGCAATGAATTAAACACCAAATTAAAAGCAAAATATTGCGGTTGCTGGGAATCTGAAGTATAATCAGAAAGTGCTGGAAAAACCCAGCAGGTCCAGCAACATCTGTGGAGAGAGAAACATGCCCCCCAGTCAAAAATGCCTCTTTAGACCTGGATGATGATGATTCAATGACTTCAAATCCGGTTATGCACATATTTTATGGCTGCACCCAGCTGTATTAATAGAACTGTACTAAGTCACCATTGTTAAACATATCGAGGAATAAGATCATAAGACCATACGACATAGAAACATAAATTAGGCCATTCAGCCCATCGAGTCTGCTCCGCCATTCAGTCATGGCTGATAAGTTTCTCAACCCCATTCTCCCGCCTTCTCCCTGTAATCTTTGATCTCCTTACCAATCAAGAACCTATCTATCTCAGTCTTAAATAGACTCAATGAACTGGCCTCCACAGCCTTCTGTAGCAATGAATTCCATAGATTCACCACTCTCTGGCTAAAGAAGTTTCTCCTCATCTCTGTTCTAAAAGGTCTTCCCTTTACTCTGAGGTTGTGCCCTCGGGTCCTAGTCTCTCCTACTAATGGAAATATCTTCCCCACGTCCACTCTATCCAGGCCTTTCAGTATTTTTTAAGTTTCAATCAGGTCCCCCCTCATCCTTTTAAACTCCATTGAGTATAGACCCAGAGTCCTCAAACATTCCTCATACGTTAAGCCTTTCATTCCTGGGATCATTCTCGTGAACCTCCTCTGGACCCTCTCCAGGGCCAGCACATCCTTCCTGAGATATGGGGCCCAAAATTGCTCACAATATTCTAAATGTGGTCTTACCAGAGCCTTATAAAGCCTCAGCAGTACATCCCTGCTTTTATATTCTAGTCCTCTCGAAATAAATGCCAACATTGCATTTGCTTTCCTAACTACCGATTCAACCTGCAAGTTAATCTTAAGAGAATCCTGGACTAGGACTCCCAAGTCCCTTTGCACTTCAGATTTCTGAATTCTCTCCCCATTTAGAAAATAGTCTATGCCTCTATTCTTCTGACCAAAGTGCATGACCTCACACTTCCCCACGTTGTATTCCATCTGCCACTTCTTTGCCCATTCTCCCAACCTGTCCAAACCCTTCTGCAGCCTCCCCGCCTCCTCAATACTACTTGTCCCTCCACCTATCTTTGTATCATCTTCAAACTTAGCCAGGATGCCCTCAGTTACTTCATCTAGATCATTAATGTATGAAGTGAAAAGTTGTGGTCCCAACACTGACTCCTGCGGAGCTCCACTACTCCACTAGTCACCGGCCGCTATCCTGAGAAGGACCCCCTTATCCCCACTCTCTGCCTCCTGCCAGACAGCCAATCTTCTATCCATGCTAGTACCTTGCCTCTAACACCATGGGCTCTTAACTTACTGAGCAGCCTCCTGTGCGGCACCTTGTCAAAGGCCTTCTGGAAGTCCAAATAGATAACATCCAGTGGCTCTCCTTTGTCTAACCTACTCGTTACCTCCTCAAAGAATTCTAACAGATTTGTCAGGCATGACCTCCCCTTGATGAAACCATGCTGACTTTGCCCTATTTTACCATGCACTTCCAAGTATTCTGAAATCTCATCCTTAATAACGGACTCTAAAATCTTACCAACGACTGAGGTCAGGCGAATCGGCCTGTAATTTCCCATCTTTTGCCTCACTCCCTTCTTAAACAGGGGGGTTACATTAGTGATTTTCCAGTCCTCTGGGACCCTCCCTGACTCCAGTGATTCCTGAAAGATCGCCACTAACGCCTCCACTATCTCTTCAGCTATCTCTTTCAGAACTCTGGGGTGTAATTCATCTGGTCCAGGTGATTTATCCACCTTCAGACCTTTCAGTTTTCCTAGCGGCTTCTCCTTGGTAATGGCCACCATACTCACATCTGCCCCGCGACTCTCTTGAACTTTGGGAATGTCATTCATGTCTTCCACTGTGAAGATTGACGCAAAGTACCTCTTCAGTTCCTCCGACATTTCTTTGTACCCCACTACTACTTCTCCAGCGTCATTTTCCAGCGGCCCAATGTCCACTCTCTTACCCTTTATATATCTAAAAAAACTCTTGCAATCTTCTTTTATATTACTGGCTAGTTTACCCTCATATTTAATCTTCACCCTCCTTATTTCTTCTTTAGTTGTCCTCTGTTGATCTTTGTAGGCTTCCCAATCCCCTGGTTTCCCACTGCTCTTCGCCGCATTGTATGCTTTCTCTTTAGCTTTTATGCTGTCCCTGACTTCCCTTGTCAGCCACGGTTGCCTCGTCCTCCCTTTAGTATGCTTCTTCTTCCTAGGGATGAATTTTTGCTGTGTCTCCAAAATTACTCCCAGAAACTCCCTCCATTGCTGTTCCACTGTCTTTACTGCTAGGCTCATCTCCCAATCAATTCTGGCCAGCTCCTCCCTCATGTCTCTGTAGTTGCCTTTAATCAACTGTAATACCGTTACATCTGATTCCAGCTTTTTCCTCTCAAATTTCAGGGTAAATTCTATCATATTATGGTCACTTCCTCCTAAGGGTTCCTTCACCTTAAGCTCCCTTATCAAATCTGCCTCATTACACATCACTAAATCTAGAACTGCCTGATCCCTAGTGGGCTCCACCACAAGCTGCTCCAAAAAGCCATCTCGTAGATATTCCACAAATTCCTTTTCTTGGGATCCACTACCAACCTGATTTTCCCAGTCTATCTGCATATTGAAATCCCCCATGATCACTGTAACCTTGCCTTTCTTACACACCTTTTCTATCTCCTGGTGTATCTTGTGCCCCACATCCTGACTACTGTTCGGAGGCCTGTACATAACTCCCATTATGGTTTTTTTACCTTTGCGGTTCCTCAACTCTACCCACACAGATTCTACATCATCTGACCCTACATCATTTCTTGCTATCGATTTAATTTCATTTCTTACTAACAAAGCAACCCCATCCTCTCTGCCAACCTGCCTATCTTTTCGATGGGATGTATATCCTTGGATATTTAGCTCCCAGTCCTGATCCCCTTGCAGCCATGTCTCCATAATGCCCACCACATCATACCTGCCAATTTCAATCTGCGCCACAAGCTCATTTACCTTATTTCATATATTGCGTGCATTCAGATACAACACCTTCAGTCCTGTATTTCCCGTCCCCTTTCTCATTGTCGTCCCTTTATCTGATGTGCTTGAAGTTAGATTTGTAGCTCTGTCCTATTTTGTGTTCAGGAGACTCTAATAGCCTCTCCTGGGCTCTCCTTTCTTTTCAGTTTTTTCATAATTTTCCATGAAGTTGAATCCACCCCCCACACGCTAACCTGCTGCTTTGTTTCCCATTAGTCATACTTCTTGGAGTTTTACCCTTCCCTCCCCCACCCCACTTTCTAGTTTAAAGTCCTGTTGACCACCCTATTTACCCTTTTCGCTAGAACATTGGTCCCAGATTGGTTCAGGTGGAGACCGTCCCAACGGTACAGAGCCCTCCTGTTCCAATACTGATGCCAGTGCCCCACGAAATGGAACCCCTCTTTCCCGCACCACTCCTTTAGCCACGTGTTTACTTCCCTTATTCTTGTGTCCCTATGCCAATTTGCATGTGGCTCGGGTAGTAATCTGGAGATTATAACCCTTGAGGACCCGTTCTTTAATTTAGTTCCTAGTTCCTGATAATCCCCAAACAGATCCTCTTTCCTAGTCTTACCTATGTTATTTGTCCCGACGTGGACCACAACAACTGGATCCTCCCCCTCCCTCTCCAATATCCTTTCAAGCTGGTCAGAGATGTCCCTCACCCTGGCACCGGGCAGGCAACATACCATGCGGGACTCTCGATCCTGCTTACAAAGGATACTATCAATTCCCCTAATTATAGAATCCCCTACAACTACCACTTGTCATTTTGCTCCCCCCTCTTGAATGGCCTCCTGTGCCACGGTGCCGTGGTCAGCTGGCTCATCCTCCCTACAGCCCTGTTCCTCATCCACACAGGGAGCAAGCATCTCGTACATGTTGGACAAGGTCAAGAGCTGAGGCTCCTCTGTTCCTGAACACAGGATCCCTCTACCTGCCTCACTTGCAGTCACACCCTGCTGACCCTGACCACTGACCGAACTTGAGGTACTTAATCTACCAGGTGTGACCGCCTCCTGAAACAAAGCGTCCAGGTAACTGTCCCCCTCCTGGATGTGCCACAGCGTCCGGAGCTCGGACTCCAGCTCATCAATTCTGAGCCGGAGTTCCTCCAGCAACCAACACTTGCTGCAGATGTGGTCACTGTGGCTCGCAATGGGATCTGCCAGCTCCCACAACATACAGCTACAGCACATCACCTGCCCAGTCATCTCGACTTAGATCATTAATTTTAGTTTTAAAGGGCTGAATAAAAGAAATGGCCACATTCTATTCTGCTGCCCGATTATGCTGGAATATTTTATGTTTGGGATTATGCAAATGAATTTTAGCAGAAATGTGAACTGCATCCTATTGCAATTTGAAGTCCATTTTAGGTGCGATTGCCAAGTTACATTCAGAGATCAACTCCCATCCATTGTACATTGTAGCTGCGCTACCTGATCTTTTATCATCTTAGGGAAGAAGCCACTATTTCATAGCGGTGAAGCAGACAACCCGGTGGACTGAGCAAGGATTCAATTGAACCAATTCAAACGTAGTTATAATGCTCTAATTTCAATGGATCTAGAGTTTGGGGCATGTGCAAGAGGTAGGTCATTCACTGCCATTGTGGAAAAATGATATGATTTTCTAATGCCTTGTTGCATCAAAACATCTCAAAATTATTTACAGAACTATTTTCTCAAATGCTACAACTGTTTGGTCGGCAAATATGGCCACTATTTGTTGCACACAATGATCCCACAAGGGAACTACATCACCCAGTTAATGCAATGCTTTTTAAAAATTCGATCTCCGGAAATGGGCATTGTTAGCAAAGTCAGTATTTATTGCCCATCCCCAACTTTGCTTGAGGTTACCGGTTACGATTTATTCCACGCGGATTCCCATTGAAGTTCCGTCCTTCATCTTTTGAATCCACCCAGGATTACAGGTACCCCCGAGACATTCAACATTTCCCTGGACTGCAGTTCTCGCCACATCCTGAGGTCCACGTTCAGTGCTGTGCACTGCCGAATGTACATGTACTCGACCTCAGCAGCGCCGACTCACCTTATCTCAAAGCCTTCAAGAACCGGTGCAGTCCATCGAGTGAAGGCATTCCCAAAGGTTAGAGATGGAGTTCCAGGATTTTGACCCAGTGACAGTGAAGGAACAGTGATGTAGCTATTAGTCAGGATGGTGTGTGGCTTGGAGGGGAACATGCAGATGGTAGTGTTGCCATGCACCTGATTCTCTTATCCTTCTAAGTAGTAGAGGATTTGGGAGATGCTACTAAACAAGGATTGGCAAGTTGCTGTTGTGGTACTGGTGATGGAGAACGTGAATGTTTTTTTAAATCCATTTATGGGATGCGGGCATCGCAGGCTAGCCCAGCATTTATTGCCCATCCCTAATTGCCATTGAGAAGGTGGTGGTGAGCTGCCTTGTTGAACCGCTGCAGTCCATATGGTGTAGGTACACCCATAGTGCTGTAAGGGAGGGAGTTCCAGGATTTTGGACCAGCGACAGTGAAGAAATGGCGATATATTTGCACGTCAGGATGGTGAGTGTCTTGGAGGGGAACTTCCAGCTTTTGGTGTTCCCATGTTGTCTGCTGCCAGCGGTCATGGGTTTGCAAGGTGCTGTCTAAGGAGCCTTGGTGAGTTTCTGCAGTGTATCTTGTAGATGGTACACACTGCTGCTATTGTGCGTCGGTGGTGGAGGGAATGAACATTTGTAGATGGAGTGCAATCAAGCGGGCTGCTTTGTCCTGGATGGTGTCAAACTTCTTGAGTGTTGTGGGAGCTGCACTCATCCAGGCAAGTGGGGAGTATTCCATCACACTCCTGACTTGTGCAATTTAGATAGTGGACAGGCTTTGGGAGTCAGGAGGTGAGTTACTCGTCGCAGGATTCCTAGCCTCTGACCTGCCCTTGTAGCCACAGTATTTATGTGGCTAGTCCAGTTCAGTTTCTGGTCAATGGTAACCCCCCCAGGATGCTGATAGTGGGGGATTCAGTGATGGTAATGCCATTGAGCATCAAGGGCCAATGGTTAGATTCTCTCTTGTTGGAGGTGGTCATTGCCTGGTGCTTGTGTGGTGCAAATGTTACTTGCCACTTGTCAGTCCAAGCCTGGATATTGTCCGGGTTTTGCTGCATTTGGATATGGACTGCTTCTGTATCTGAGGAGTCATGAATGGTGCTGAACATTGTGCAATCATCAGCGAACATCCCCACTTCTAACCTTATGATAGAAGGGAGGTCATTGATGAAGCAGCTGAAGATGGTTGGGCCGAGGACACTACCCTGAGGAACTCCTGCAGTGATGGCTTGGAACTGAGATGATTGACCTCTGCTGTAATGTTCCAGTGAAGCTCAACACAAACTAGAGGAACAGCACCTCATCTTCCGATTAGGTACTTTACAGCCTTCCAGACTGAATATTGAGTTCAACAACTTCAGATCATGAACTCTCTCATCCATCCTCACCCCCTTTCCGACCACCTTTTTCCAATAATTTATAGATTTTTCTTTTCCCACCTATTTCCATTATTTTTAAATGTATTTCCATCCATTGTTTTATCTCTACCTTTTAGCCTATTTCAATTCCCCCCCACCCCACCCCCACTAGGGCTATCTGTCCCTTGCTCGTCCTGCTTTCCACCCCTAATGTCCCCATTAGCACATTTCTTAGTTAATATCACCACCGTCAACACATCTTTGTTCTTTTGTCTATGACATCTTTTGGCAATCTCTACCTATCACTGGCCCTCTATCCAGCTCTACCTGTCCCAACCCCTCTTAAACCAGCTTATATTTCACCTCTTTTCTATTTGTCCTTAGTTCTGATGAAGAGTCATACGGACTCGAAACGTTAACTGTGTTCCTCTCCGCAGATGCTGTCAGTCCTGCTGAGTTTTTCCAGGTATTTTTCTTTTTACCTGCAAACTAATGTAATGTTCAGGCAGCAGTATAACGGAGAACACCACAAGCATTTGATGCATATCGGAAGCTAGGTAAGTACATTAGGGAGAAAGGAATAGAAGCTGATTGTGTGGGATTAGTGCGAGTGGGAGGAGGCTCGAGAGGAGCATAAACACAGGCACAGAGCAGTAAGCCTGTTTCTGTGCTATAGACTGCATGTAAGTCTACATAAACTCTACTGCTGCAGAAGATCACATCAGAAAGAGTCAAACACGTTTCCTTCAAGTTCAAATTCCGCGCATTGTTCAATTATCAGGTACATTTCTTATACCTGAGTTGTCTTTATGATTGGACCGCATGCATTGCAATATGAAGTAAAATTGTAGCTGAGCGCAAAGCATTAGGTAATGCCATGATTCTGACACCCACCCTATTTCAGTAATCATGTGCTAAAGCACCAAATTATAAAAAGTAAAGTAATTGAAAGTGGCCATTAAATAATGCAAGCTGCAGTTCTCTTAATACAATTTAGAAATATATCTCACCAACAACATTCGATAAAATATTTAAAAGTTCAAGGTTGCCAAAGGACAAATTATGTTTAATCCATTTTCTTTTACAGAGTGGAATGACAAGTTCATCCAGGCTCATCAGAAGCAGGTCATTAAAATGTTGAAATGATGCAATTTGTCTAATATTGATGTGGAAGTGGATTGCAGAGAGTGTATCCCTAGGAATACTGACTTTTATTACCAATTATAAGATTAAGGACTGGTCACACGAACACTGTATGTAGGGAGAAGGTACCAACCCACAAACAGAGAGTGCTATTTGAAATACTGTGGTTATATTAAAGATTACATGGAGATTTCCTCTGTGTCCCCTTTGTAAGGATTTGTTGAGTCTAAAATCGCACTAAGCCCTGTTCACTCAAGTGGAGGTCGAACTATAACTTCTTTGCTTTTGTACTTTGTGCCCCTATTTATAAAGCCCAGTATGCCTTTCCCAACCTGTCCTGCCACCTTCACTGATTTGTGCGCATATAACCCTAGATCCTAAGTTACTGTATCCTTTTAGAAATCTATCCTTTATTTTATATTGACTCTCCTCATTCTTCCTAGCAAAATGTTTCATTTCACACTTCTCTCCATTAAATATCATCTGCCACTTATAAACCCATTCCACCAGCCTGTCTACATGCTCTTGAAGTCTATCATTACTCTCTCCACAGCTCACAATACTTCCAAGATTTTGAACCCGTGACCTGCACACCCAAGTTTAGGTCATTGATACAGACCAAGAGAAACAATGGGTACTAGCACTGATCCTCCGGTCTGAAAAATATCTGTTCACCATTACTCCCTGTTTCCTGTTACTAGTCAACCTTGTATGCATGCTGATAAATGTCTATATTATTCCATGGGCTTTAACTTCGCTGACAAGCCTGTCATGTGGCACTTTATCAAATAACTTGTCTCCATGTGCACCACATCAACAACATTACCCACAGCATGACCCTCTCTGTTACTTCATCAAAAAGCTCAATCATGATAGTTAACCATGATTTGCGCTTAACACGTCTGTGTTGGCTTTCCCAAATTAATCCACGTTTGTCCATGTGACTACTAATTTGGTCTCAAATTATCATTTCGGAAAGGTCTCCCATCACTGAGGTTAAAGTGACTGGCAAGTAATTGTTGAGCTGATCCTTAAACCCTCTTTTGAACAAGTACCCAACATTTGCAATTGTCCAGTCCTTTGACACCTACCCTGTATATATGGAACATTATGGCCAATACCTTTACAATTTCCACCCCTGCTTCCCTCAGCATCCTTGGATGCATCTAACAACATTAGAACATAAAAACAATGGGAGCAGAAGCAGGCCATTCAGCCCCTTGAGCCTGCTCCGCTATTCAATTAGATCATGGCTAATCCAAGTGTGGCTTCAACTCCACTTTCCTGCCTGTCCCAAATAACCCCTGACTTCCTTGTAGATCAAAAATCCGTCTAGCTCAGCCTTCAACATATTCAATGACCCAGCATCCACTGCTCACTAGGGAAGAGAATTCCACAAAGTAATAACCCACTGAGAGAAGAAATTCCTCCTCATCTCTGTCATAAATTGGAGGTCCCTTATTCTGAAAATGCGCCTCTGCTTCCAGATTCCCCCACAAGGGGAAACATTCACCCAGCATCTACCCTGTCAAACCCCCTCAGAATTTTATACGTTTCAATAAGTTCACCTCTCAATCTTCCAAACTCCAATGAGTACAGGCCCAACCTGCTCAACCTCTCCTCACAAGACAATCCCTTCATCCCAAGAATCTGCCTAGTGACCCCTTCTCTGAACTGCCTCCAATACAAGTATACCCTTCCTTAAATAAGGAGACCAAGACTGTGTGCATCGCGCTAGGTCCGGTCTCATCGCTGCCCTGCACATTTGTAGCAAGATTTCCCTACTTTGACATTCCATCTCACTTGCATATAAGCTAACATTCCATTTGCTTTCCTAATTCATTGCTGAGCCTGCATGTTAACATTTTGTATTTTGTGTACGAGGACATCCAGATGCCAGCTGAGTTAAGCAGTCTTTTTCCATTTAAATAATATTCTGCTTTCATATTCTTCCTGGCAAAGTAAACAACCTCACATTTTCCCACATTATACTCTGCCAATTTTCGCCCACTTACTTAACCTGTCTATGTTCCTTTACAGATGCTATGTGTCCTCAGCATCCTTGGATGCATCTAACAACATTGTATCCCCCTCACAACTTGCTTTCCCACATATCTTTGTATCATCAGCAAATTTGGCTACAATACAGTCAGTCCTTTTACATATATAGATAATATAGTTAATATAGATTGCAAGTAGTTGAGTCCCTAATGACTTATCAACTTTAAGTATAATCAGCCTTTCTAATTCCTCCTCTTTATCAATTTTTTGCCCATTAAGGCATAGTGGAATTTTCACTGGACTTGTATTCTAGAGACCCAGGGTAATGCCGGGTTTGAATCCCACCATGGCAGATGGTGAAATTCGAATTCAATGAAAATCTGGAATTAAAAGTCTGATGATGACCGTGAAACCATTGCTGATTGTTGTAAAAACGCATCTGCTTCACTAATGTCCTTTAGGGAATAAAATCTGCCATCCTTATCTGCTCTGGCCTACATGCGACTCCAGACCCACAGCAATGCGGTTGACTCTTAAATGCCCTCTGAAAAAAGGGCAATTTAGGGATGGGCAATGAACACTGGCCTAGCCAACGACTCCCACATCCCATGAACGAATTAAAAAAAAACTATCTCCTCTTTCACTATGACTTTGACAGCATCTTCTTCCTTGGTAAAGACAGATGCAAAGTACTCATTTAGTATCGAGCCACTCCCTCTGCCCTCATGCATAGATTCCCTTTCTGGTTCCTAATCGGCCCCACTCCTCCACCTACTACCTTGTAATTTGAGTGCGTCAATTTATCCTTCTGAATGCAAGCTCACCCAGGGACCCCAATAAAAGGTAGGCATTTCTTTTGCTTATAAAACTGCATATTTATAGTTCTTTTAACCCATGAATTGCCAGAGAACAAATTGACTCACTCACCAGTTTGTTATCCTTAATGAGGTTTGTTTAACTTTGCCCACAATTGCAGATTTAACAAAGGCACAAATTTGAAATGGGAACAGGAAATTAAAATAGTTACAGAAAATGATTACAGATTTAACAGGTTGAGAAAATAATGAAAACAGAACAGCAGCTGCTTTGTTACTTTGCTCCCAGCAAATCAACTCTTCACTGATACCGAGCATTCGAATGTTCAAATATGTTACTTCCAGCAAGTGAACACTTCACCAATATCTAGCTCAAATATGCCTTTCACTGTGGTCATACAATCACCGAAGGGGCCGGCTCCTGTGGTTGACGTTTCTTCTCCTGATGGTCAGTCAGCCTCTCTCTCTCTCCCTCTCTCTCTCTCTCTCTCTCTCAGAAATCTCCTTTTGAGAGTTAACAGGGTCTTGCTTCAACTTCAAGTGACTCAAGGCCCCAGTGTCACTGGTTGGCTTGCTATAGTCTCTGTTGTTTTCTTCGATAGTATTTGTTTTTGTCTCTCAGGCTTGGTGAGGCTTATTTTAGAAAAAAACTGCACGAAAGTGGTTTTCTCAGCCCAGATCATTTAATTGCAAAGCAATGTTGTATTCTGTAATGCACTGCTTGAAAGGGTGGCGCAAGCAGATTCAATTGTAAATTTCAAAAGGCAGTGGGATGAATACTTGAAAAGAGCAAAACATCATGGGGTTGTGGGGTAAGAGTAGGGGAGTGAGACTGGATAGCTCTTACAAAGGTGTAACTAGCAGGATAGCAGCCGTCTGTCCAGTCCACGAACATGACCCTGAGCTCCCTGTTGTTTGTCATTTTAATTCTCTAGTTTGATCCCATTCTGCACTTGGCCTGTTTACAACGTTCCAGTGAAGCTCAACATAAACTCATGGAAGAGCGCGTCACCTTTTGACTGGAAATGTTTCAGCCTCTGGACTCAACAATGAGTTCAACAATTTTACATGCCTTATTTTGTTTCAATGTTTTTTTTTGCTGGTTATTTCTTTTCTCTTGTTTCTTTCTTAACCCCTTTACTTTGCATTAGCACAGCAGCTATCCTGTCATTCACACCTCCTCTAGACACATCATTTGTTTCTTTACTTTACCCTTGAACCATGGAATTTTTTTGTCATTTAATCTCTCCTGCCCTCTTCCCTACCACAGACCACCCCTTATCTTCTTCGTCCCCTCTTGCCCCCTTTCACTTGTTCAAAACCTATTACATTTCTATCTTCCCTAGTGCTGATGAAGAGTTATCAGCGTGACACGTTAGGTGTGGTTTTTCACTCCAGTATTTCCTGCATTTTTGATTTTTATTTCAGATTTCCAGCATTTGCAGTATTTTGCTTTAGTAACACTTATAATCTGATTTTTAGTAATGTTAGTTGAGGGATAAGCATTGGCCTGGACACCAGGGTCAATTCTCCTGCCCTTCTTCAAAGTAAGGGCCATAGAATCTTTTCCCTCTGTCCGAGAGAGCAGACAGGGCCTTGATCTCACCTGGTTCTTATCTGAAATACATGAAAGGAGCTTTATAAATCTTAGCTCTTTCGTACTTTAGTTCATATCCTTGTCTAATTTATTGCACCATTTGAACATTAAACTGCTTGTGTAGAGATGTGCTGTTTTTTCTCCATTCAGGATTGTGAACACTGATATTAAACAAGCACTTTGGTACTTTATAGCCTTTAATGACTGAAATGGGTTTCTTTGAGATACAGGCTGAATTATTTAAAGTGTGAAAGCACTGATAAAAATGTCTTTGTGCATGGATTAATTCACCTCCAAAATAGGTCTCCATTCTCGGCACCTTGTCTGAATTGACATGTGAATATACGACCTACAAGGTGCCATTGTAACTTTTCAAAATATAAGATAAAGATAAGCAAATCCATCACACTTTGGATGTTTTATCCCCTGAAATGAGGCCTTTCAGAATATTAGCATATGAATACTTCACACGTTCTTATGGCGCTTTTTGTCCATTGTTTTAAAGAAGGCAGTGTCTGTTTAAGACTGCTGTTAATTGAGCTAAAGTGGCTGAATGGGAATTTTGTACGTCTGCATTTGCCTCACGAAAGTCTTTGACTCTGTCAACAGCGAAGACTTATGGAATATCCTCCACAACTTTGGCTGCCATCAGAAATATGTCACCATCCTCCGCCTGCTGCACAATGACATGCAAACCATGACCCTCATCAATGGAGCCACCACAAACCAAGTAAGGTTGTATTATCGAACTAACCCTCTTCTCCATCTTCTTCACTGCAATACTGCAACCCACATCCAGTAATTACCCACAGATGTGGAGTTAATTTACAGATCAGATGGGGAACCGTTCAACCTATGCTGCCTTCAATCGAAAAATAATATCACTCCAACTTCAGCCATTGGACTTCAGTATGTGGATGACGCTCAGCTGTGCGCTCACCCAGACACTGAGCTCCAGGCCATTGTTGACTCCTTCTCTGAAGCACACGAATAAATGGCCTTTAATTAAGCATCCAGAAAACTAAGAACCTCTTCTAAACAGCTCCCAAAACACAACACCCAGAGTCAACCTAGCACAAAGGAAGATGGTTATGGTTATTGGAGGTCAATCATCTCAGTTCTAGGACATCACTATGACTTTGACAGCATCTTCTTCCTTGGTAAAGACAGATGCAAAGTACTCATTTAGTATCGAGCCACTCCCTCTGCCCTCATGCATAGATTCCCTTTCTGGTTCCTAATCGGCCCCACTCCTCCACCTTTTAATTTGAGTGCATCAATTTACCCTTCTGAATGCAAGCTCACCCAGGGACCCCAATAAAAGGTAGGCGTTTCTTTTGCTTATAAAACTGCGTATTTATAGTTCTTTTAACCCATGAATTGCCAGAGAACAAATTGACTCACTCACCAGTTTGTTATCCTTAATGAGGTTTGTTTAACTTTGCCCACAATTGCAGATTTAACAAAGGCACAAATTTGGGTAGTGTCCTAGGCACAACCATCTTCAGCTGCTTCATCAATGATCTTCCCTCCATCATATGGTCAGAAATGGAGGTGTTCGTTGATGATTGCACAATGTTCAGCACCATTCGCGATTCTTCAGATATTAAAGCAGTCCGTGTGCAAACGCAGCAAGACCTGGACAATCTAATCAGCTCCTCTTGACATTCATTGGCATTACCATCTCTGAATCCCCCACCATCAACATCCTGGGGGTTACCATTGATCAAGAACTGAACTTGATTAGCCATATAAATACTGTGACTACAAGTGCACGTCGGAGGCTAGAAATTCTATGGCAAGTAACTCACCTCCTGACTCCTGAAGCCTATCTGCCATCTACAAGGCACAAGTCAGGAGTGTGATGGAATATTTTCCACTTGCCTGGATGAGTGCAGCTCCAACAACACTCAAGAAGCTTGACACCGTCCAGGACAAAGCCGCCTGCTTGATTGGAACCCTTCTCAAAAACATTCACTCCCTCCACCACCGACGCACAGTGGCAGCAGTGTGTACCATCCAAGAGATGCACTTCAGCAACTCGCCAAGGCTCCTTCGACAGCACCTTCCAAACCGACGGCATCTACCACTTAGGACAACTGTAGCAGACACATGGGAACACCACCACCTGCAAGCCCCCTTCCAAGACACACGCCAGTATGACTTGGAATTAGTTCCTTCACTGTCGCTGGGTCAAGATCCTGGAACTCCCTTCCTGACAATACCGTGGGTGTGCCTACGCCACATGGGCTGCAGCAGTTCAAGGGTAATTAGGGATGGGCAATAAATGCTGGCCTAGCCAGTGACACCTACATCCTGTGAAAGAAATAATTGAAAAAAGCAAAAATAACCCTCACCCCACCCCCTCCTCCTCCCCACCACCCGCCCCTGTAGATTAAGATCAACAACAAGGTCCTAGAAAATGTGGACCATTTTCCATGTATTGGGGAGCCTCCTCTCCTTGAAGTCATAGACGACAAAATTCAACATCGCCTCCAAAGTGCCAGCTCAGCCTTTGGCCAACTGAGGAAAAGAGTATTTGAGGGCCAGGATCTCAATCCCGAGAGTAAGGTCATGGTTTGCCAGGCAGCAGTGATCCCCGTGCTCCTATATGCTTCAGAGACTGGGACAATCTACAGCAGGTACCTCAAAGCTCTGGAGAAGTATCACGAGTGGTGTCTTTGCAAGGTCCTCCAGATCTCATGACAGGAAAGGTGGTCCAACAGCACAATCCTCTCCCAAGCCAAATTGCTCAACATTGAGGCATTAATCGCTCAAAAGCAGCTCCGCTGGGTGGGACTTGTCATTCGCATGCCTCACACCATCATCCCGAAGCAACTGCTCTCCTCGGAACTCGATTGTGACAGGAGACTCCCAGGAGAACATTGAACAGGCTTTAGGGATGTCCTCAAAGAATCCCTGAAGAGATGAAACATCCCCACCAACTCATGGGCGACCCTGGCATGTGACCGGGCAAAATGGAGAAGGCTCACTGAGAAGGCTCATAGAGCGCATCGAGAGACTTTGTCGGGAATGCGCAGAGGTGAAGTCGAGGCATTGGAGGGTGTGCACAAATCTCAAACATGTCACCTATCCAACCCTTCAGGCACCACCTGCCTCCCCCATGTGGCAGAGTATGCAAATCGCACATTAGAACTTTCAGTCACCTCAGAACACATCAAACGAGAGTCCACCTCCATCCCGAGGGACTGCCTGGGAAGGAGAAGGAGAAGGTGTTTGCATTTAGATTTTGTCTGCTAATAATTTGAAAAGCTAAATTGCAAGACCTTGGTTCAGCTTGCTGACAGAAAAATAAGTGCAGGGACAGAAATGAAAGAAAAACCTTGCATTTATAACCTTGCTTTTCACATCCTCAGAATGAGATCCACACGCTCTGGTAGATGTTAAATATCCCATGGCCCTTTTTTTGAAGGAGAGCGATGGAATCCTAGCCAATGTTTATGCCTCAAACAAAATATATAAAGAACAGAGAATATGAACTGATCGCAGTCTGTCTGTGGGACCTTGCTATGACAGCGAGTTACATTAAATGTACAGCACAGAAAGAGGCCATTCGGCCCAATTGGTCCACGCTGGTGTTTATACTCCACACAAGTCTGCTCCCACGTTTCTTCAACTCCCCGTATCAGCATAACCTTCTATTCCTTTTTCCCTCATGTGTTTATCTAACTTCCTCCTAAATGCAGCAATGCTATTTGCCTCATCTACTGCTAGTGGTAAGCTGTGTGGAGGACATAAAGAGGCTACAGAGGCATATAGACAGGTGAGGTGAATGGGAATCAAGGTGGAAAATGCAGTATAATCACAAAATTAAAGCATCATAGAATAGTTACAGCACAGAAGGAGGCCCATGTTGGCTCTCTGTAAGATTAATACAGTTAGTCTCACTTCCCTGCTTTTTTTTCACCCCAGCTCTGTAATTTTTCTCTTCAGATAATGATCCAATTCCCTTTTGGAAACCATGATTGACTCTACCTCCACCACATTCTCAGGCAGTAAGTTCCTGATCCTAACCACCCACTGTGTAAACACATTTTTCCTCTTGTTGCCTTTGTTTTTTCTGCCAATCATCTTTAATCTGTGCCCTCATGTTCTCGATCCTTCCACCAGTGGGAATAGTTTCTCCTTTTTTACTCTGTCCAGATCCCACAAGATTTCGAACACCTTTATGAAATCTCCACTCAACCTTCCCTTCTCCAAGAAGAACAGCCCCATCTTTTTTCAACTGAAGTCCCTCATCCCTGGAACCATTCCCATGAATGTTCCCTGCACTCTCCCCATGCCTTCACATTCTTACTAAAGTGTAGCACCCAGAACTGGACATAATTCTCCAGATGAGGCCAAACCAATATTTTACAAAGGTTCATCATTACTTCCTCGCTCTTGTACTCTGTGCTCCATTTATAAAACCCAGAATCCCAAATGCCTTATTAACCCTTGACAAAATCCTCCACAGGTATGTGTGCAGACAGTAGGCAGCTTTACCTCTCCACCTTCTTCTTTCAACACAGGCCCTATCTCTGATTTGTCACACCGCTTGTCTGCATCCATTTTTGGAGGGGCTGCAGTTTCCTCCAGTTAAATATTGTAGGACCAAAGTCAATGGGCGGAATCATCCCAGATTTGCAATATGTGCGGTAGCGGGCGGGAAAATGGATGTTTTACCTGCTGGCCGCAATGGTGGGTTTTCGTGTTGTATGGTCCCAATCCCACTTCATTAACCATGCAGTCCCAGGAAAGACGCCGTTTCACTGGCGGGTGGCCTCCGATTTTCCTGCCACGCCATCACCTCGCCGCTTCCTCATGCCGGGCACCATATTTAAACTGCAGCCTCGTGCACAGCCCTCAGTGCATCCAGCCCAGGACTGCTGCACAGAAGACATGGTCCCAAAAGGCAAGAAGGCTGCAGCCCTCCTGATTCAGTGACGCATCCCTCGGACACCATCAGAGTCCACCACCTCTACCCCTGCTCTGACCGCAGGAGGCCCATCAATGTCACCATTCTGGCTTGGGAGGCAGTGGCAGTGGTGGTCAGCACCAATGCAACACAGAAGATGTTTGTCACCCAGTGCAGAAAGAGGATGAATCATCTCATCCGTGCCACCAAAGTAAGGCAACCATCTCATCACTCTAAACTCACACACTCAAAAGCCTATCAAACATTCACTGGCACCTCACTCACTTCCAGCTCAAGGGACATCACCACTCACTCTCACACACACACCCTCACATCCATCTGGCCTCATCTCCACTGGAGACTGGCTCCTCAGCCCTCACCATCTTGAGGCCACTTGCACAGATCAACATGTATCCCCACACACACCCTGGGATTGCCCCCCTTCTCCAGTAATGCCCTAGACCTGCAGCGTCTTCCCTTGCCTGAGGCCACTTCTCCCCCTACCCCAAGAAAGCCCTAGCCCTGCAGCCATTGAAAAGCCACCCCCGCCTTACGGCTGGTCTCGTAGGTAGAGACCTGACTGTGAGCCCCCACTAAAAATGATATGGTGCTGCCTGCGACGCCTGGTGCCGATGACCATGGTTGCTGTCCAAAGCGAGGTAGGCAAATGAACCTTGAAGTCCCAAGCGAAGAGCAGCTCACCAGATGCAAGTCATTTATATTCAGTTGTGAAACCTCAGATGATCCAAGGTGGGAGGGATGGTTCCGGTGAGCTGGTCTTACAATGATATGCAGATATAGGAACATGAAGTTCCCAGTGTATGGGAAACATGGCCCGTCATTGACGGGCGGAGCGGACAATTGCGAACTGAGTTCACAATGGTGTGAAACTGATTTTTGGCCTTCCCGCCATATTGTCCGCTCACCCCCACCATGACGCCCGATGCCAGCAGGCACGGAGAATTCCACCCAATGTCTTTGAACCACACCCCCCCCCTTCCACTAGCGTAAACTCCACACTCTTGTCACCAATTTCATTCCACCTCAACCTGTGTCTCACATTGTTCGCAACCTTGGTCTTCCTCCTGGCCGTGAGTTGAGCTTCGGACTCCGTGGGCTGGTTTTTTCAGCACCTGCTGGGGGTCAGGATCAGTGGTGGGCGGGAGCTAACAATAGCTTGGCTGGCTGGCATGCTCTTTTCCCCATCCCGTATACTGGACACTTTTGCGGAAGTGGGTTTGGGTGCCAACAGGGCTACTCACCCACACGTTGTGGGTTGCCAATCAGGCTAATTGAGGCTAATTAAAGGAGGTTGACTGGAATTTTCCAGTCAGGCTCCAGATTGCCGGAGGGGCACGGCTCAGTTCAGATGCCTGGAGACAGCCTTCCCAGCGGCGGACCAGGAGGCCAACATTCCAGGCAGCCCTTGAGGCCCTTCCTGCCTGTGAGGTCCAGTGAGGACCCCTTTTCACAGTGATGGTTTGGCTGTCAAATCTACTTCTGAATTAAAGATTTTTTTTTTTAAGAAGGTTGGGTAAAGAGTGCCTCCATGTCGAAGGGGCCTCTCCCTTACTTACCTCACCCTGCAGTCTGCAGCTCCTTTCAAGCTGGGAGGCCTCTCTGAATGGCCCCCCAGGTTTGAAAGCCCACCCGCTATCCTTAATTGGATGGCGAACCTGCCTTTAATTGGCCAGCCCGGGGAAATTCACAAATGAGTGACTGCTTTACCCCCCTCACCCCGCTCCCCACTCCCCTCCCCAGGGGATGGATTCGGTACCCAGAATCAGTCCCAACCTCCGTTCCCTGCCCACAGAGAGAAAATCCAGCCCCATATACTCTCCATCACCAAATCTGCCTCCAAAAATCATCTGCCTCCACCTCTGCCTCAGCTGGTCTGCTGCTGAAACTCGTACTTATTGTTCCCTGGGCTGGCCTGCCACCTTACATCTCCCATACAGCTGAGCTCATCCAAAGCTCTGCTGCCCGTACCCTAACCCGCGCCAAATCCCATCGACCTGTCACCCCTGGTCTTGCTGACCAACATTACCTGGAATTTAAAATTCTCATGTTTGTGTTCAAGACCTTTCAGGGTCTCAACTCTCCCCTATCCCTGTTGTGATATTAAGCCTCTACAGTAAACAGCTCCAAATCAATAAATAGAGACAATGAATCCAACTCCAGCTTGAGAACAGAGGCTGTTATACCCAGTAATTAAATTATTATGCAAATTGCCTATGGATATAATAATTCTATTTGCAACTTTTGCATTCTCATTAGTGCTGTACAAGTATGCCAAACATCAGAGTAATAGATT
Source organism: Cetorhinus maximus (assembly GCF_964194155.1). Lineage (NCBI taxonomy): Eukaryota > Metazoa > Chordata > Chondrichthyes > Lamniformes > Cetorhinidae > Cetorhinus > Cetorhinus maximus. The sequence continues at coordinate 15,438,712 of NC_135880.1, forward strand.
AATTAAACTGTAGTCCGCTGGAGGCAAGACAGTGATTGCTGGGGATTCGATACAGGGAGCCACACTGTTATTTAATTATTTTCCTCTTAATGTCCTTTTCACTATAATTAATACCACGTTAAACACTGCCCCAACCTTGAACCAGCCTGAGTTTGCCCAGTAAACAGGTGAGAGCCTTGCACTGACCTCCTTCTGTCTCAATCTACATTAGCGACCTAAACACCAAGATTGTAGCTATCCAATCAGCGCGAGTGCAAGACAGGAAGAATGAATTCTGCAGCATCCACAGTATCCAGTTAACGGTAGCTTGTGCAAGTCAATAGCAGTTTATGAAAATTACATCAATCTTTTTCTCTCAAAATCCAGATACTCACTAGCTGTTGCCTAAGTTGTACATGTTGCTGCAATCAATTCAGTAAGAACAAGCTGTTTTGTCCTAAATGAGCCCCTGGGTTTTTAACCCATTTTGCACCAGGCAATGAGTTAAAATGGCGGTCCCGATGTGCGTGCTAAATTTATCAGCAGCTTTCCCACCTCCCCGCACCTCATGTCACTCCTGCCCTGCAGCTGGACTCCTCCATCTCCATCTCCTGCTCCTCCCCTCCTCACTGGAGGAGGTACCTCCCACAGAATCTACAATATGTAGGGGACACCGTTTCTCAGCACCAATGGCACAGTGCTCAATTTGTTTGGACACAGCCCCTGAGCTGATTATGATCGGGGGTTTATGAACGGTAACAATCTCCGAAAGAAATACTGGTCAGCAGCCTCACCTGCTCGGGTCAGACATAGACCCAGCTCCAGCCTTTATATCCACTCTTTCATCAAACTCCCACTGGGCGGGTTTCATGTGCACTCACTTTATTACTGTGTCGGGAATGTTTTATTGCAGTCAATTGGACCTACTTAGCTTCAGTGGCCTTTCATTGATAATTTTAAAACAGCAGGTTGGCTGCCGCTCTCAAAGTCCACCTGCCTGCCATATTACCACAGACTGGCATTGTAGGTCAGGTCAGGACGGCAGATTTCCTTCCCTAAAGCACATTAGTGAACCAGATGGGTTTTTACAGCAATCAGCAATGGTTTCATGGTCATCATTAGACTCCAAATTCCAGATTTTTTTTTTTATTGAATTCAACTTTCACCATCTGCTGTGGTGGGATTCAAATCCTGGTCCCCAGAGCATTACCCTGGGTCTACTGGATTACTAGTCCACTGACGATAACGCTAAATGCCACCACCTCCCTGGAAGCAAAAACAGAAAACGCTGGAAATAGACATCAGGTTGGGCAGCATCTAGAAACCTTTCTGTTTCTGAGATCAATTCAACAGGCTGCTATTGTCCTACCGATAGGAGACCGATGGGTCTCTTCCACTGAAGACATGTTGCCTTCATGATGCCAGATCAGCAGCCAACACCATACACCAATAGAAAGGGATATTTGTCCATTGAGGAGCAGCCACTGGCAAGAGGGTCAGACACATTTGTGCAAAGCACCCAGGCACCGACAACAACTTGCATTTTTGGAGGACAGGCAGCTGCCTTATAGGAAGGTGAGGGATAAGAAGGAGGAAGCAGCAAGTGTAGGGGCACCACTCAAACACCTTGTCGTAAGAGAGGCAAGGGATCAACTCGCTGCCCAGCCATTCTCGGTGACTTGCTGAGACAAGTCCTAGGCCAATGGCCCTTTGCCTTCTTTCACAGGAGGCTCTTGCTGCTGAAGAAGACAGAAAGGAAAGAGGAAAGGGACATGATGGGAGATGGAAAGTGCGCATTTGCAGATAGCAAGTCTTAAGGGGACAAAAAAAAGCCTGAATTCTTGCAACTTGCTCCATCCTTTTGAGGTGAAGGAAGAGTCATAAGCAATATGTGAACAGTTAGCCTCGTTCGAGTGTGCAGCCATTCTGACATTCCCTGAAGGTGCTGGCTCATCTTCAACAGCTAGCCCCACAGGAATCCCGCCGGCCCTGCTTACGTGAGGGCACTGGTGTTATATCCTCCTGCCTTGTCCTTCCTCTGCTGTGCATTGTGCGCTGTCAAGTCCTGCTGAACAAAAGGGAGCTGTTGATAAGGTGTTAAAACAAGCTAGCCTGTTTTATCAATGCGAACATCTGTTTATGTGCAGAGTTATTATATTTCCACAGAATTATGATGAAAGCACCCATGAATTGATTCAAAATGTAATTCATATTGATGTATGAATTCACAATGTTCAAACAGTTGTAAAATAATATTTTGTCAGATGGAAGAGCTTACAGAGCAACTGTAGGCTCGATTTATCTTTGGATGAGTCAGGTCAGCATTTCATTTTGTGTTAACTTTATAGAATTCTTGGTATTTACTGCTCACAAGCAAGACATTCAGCCCAACTGGACTATGCTTGTTTTTTTTTGTCCCACATGAGATTCCTCCCACTCTAATTCATCTAACTATATCAGCGTACTCCTGTCTCCCTTATGTTTTTATCTAGCTCCCGCTACCCTCTGTGTGTTAGCAAGTTCCACATTCAAACCAGTCTCCAGTAAAGAAGCATAAACAGAAAATGCTGGAAAAAGCTCAACAGGCCTGTGGAGAGAGAAACAGAGTTAATGTTTTGAGTCCGTATTGACTCTTCCTCAGAAAGAGAAGTAGAAACGTGATGGGTTTTGTACTGTTTAAGAGGGGGTGAAGCTGGTGGAACAAAATAGAAGGTCACCGTGGTAATTGTAAATTAAACCGTTTCCTGCTGTTATGGGGATCATGTGACTATACAGACGAATCAGCCCTAAGCACGGGGAATCTTAGGGTCTGGGAACAAGCATGTAGCCCCACCAGGAGTCTGTAAATAAAGTTGAATGTGTCTTACCAGAAACCCGTTCTGCACTCCAAGTTTATTAGTCAGGGATGGATGGGAGATCAGGAGAGATTGACAAAGATGCCATGGACACAAGGCAAAGAGAGTGTAAATGGTAGTGTTAAAGAGCTTGAGGACTTGCGACTTGCGCCATCTTTCTGAGGTGAAGGAAGAGTCACAAGTAATATGTGAACAGCTAGCCATGTTCTAGGGATAGCTAAGGCTAGTGTTTTATTTTCAGATTTCCAGCGCCCGGAGCGTTTTGCTTTTATCTGGGTAAGGAAGCCTCTCCTGAATTTCCTATTGGGTTTATTAGTGACGACCTTATATTTATTGACACTATTTCTGATGTTGTTCAATGAGTGGAAACATCTTCGCTATGTCTACCCAGTAAAACCGTTCCGTAATCTTAAAGACCTGGATCAGGTCACCGCTCAGCTTTCTCTTTTCTGGAGGAGAGATGCCCAGCTTATTCAGCCTGTTTTGATCTACAGCTTAGTTGATGTGGTCTGATGTGAGACACGAGGTGGTTGGAAGTATTCATTGCTGCAGTAAATAGGCTGGATGTATTTATTACTTCAATAATGATGGATAAATGCTACAATACCGCTGTGACATGCATAGTATTACCTGAATGATTATCAGCATTTCCCTGCAATAACATCTACTGAGCTGCAGTAGCTAAAGAGGCAAGAAGAATGGCAATGCATTACAGCATGACTGATGACCTCAATCATTCTCCACAGCAATTTACTACAGTTACTGTGAATAGACACACGAGAAGGCATGGTGAGATGCAAGTATTTTAAATTGAAAATTTGTATTTTATATAGTTTTAATAGAGGCTATCAGATTTTTGAAGTGTATATATTTTATGTTGAATACTTTCAACAGCAATGAGGTATATAGGCATGGCGCAGAAGGTAGCACTCTTGCCTCTGATCCAGCTGTTTGTGGCTCAAGTCCTACTGCAGAGTTGGTGCTTTACTGCTGGTACTGAGGGAGTACTGCACTGTTGAGGGTACTGTCTTTGGGGTAAGATGTTAAACTGAGCCTGCCCTCTCAGGTGGATGCAAAAGATTCTCATGGCCACACGAGTTCTCCCTAGTTTCTTGGGGATTATTTATCACTCAAAAGCCATCACTAAAACAGACTAGAACAGACTGGGCATCCATGATGCGCTGTGGGCCATCAGCAGCAGCAGAATTGTACTCGAACACAATCTGTACCCTCACGGCCTGGCATATCCCCGACTCTACTATTACCATCAAGCCAGGGGATCAAACCTGGTTCAATGAAGAGCGTAGGAGGGCATGCCAGGAGCAGCATCAGGCATACTTAAAACTGAGGTGTCAACCTGGTGAAGCTATAACACAGGGCTACTTGCATGCCAAACAGCATAAGCAGCAAGTGATAGACAGAGCTAAGCGATTCCACAACCAATGGGTCAGATCTAAGCTCTGCAGTCCTTCCACACCCAGCCGTGAATGGTGGTGGATGATTAAAAATCTCACTGGAGGAGGTGGCTCCACAAATATCCCCATCCTCAATGATGGAGGAGCCCAGCACAACAAGTGAAAAACATAAGGCTGAAGCACTCGCAATAATCTTCAGCCAGAAGTGCCGAGTGAATGATCCATCTCGGCCTCCTCCGGAGGTCCCCACACAAGCGTCAGGCAATGACCATCTCCAACAAGAGAGAATCCAACCATTGACCTTTGATGTTCAATGGCATTACCATCACTGAATCCCCCACTATCAACATCCTGGGGGTTACCATTGACCAGAAACTGAACTGGACTAGCCATATAAATACTGTGGCTACAGGAGCAGGTCAGAGGCTAGGAATCCTGCAGTGAGTAACTCACCTCCTGATTCCCCAAAGCCTGTCCACCATCTACATGGCACAAGTCAGGAGTGTGATGGAATACTCCCCATTTGCCTGGATGAGCACAGCTCCTTCAACACTGACGATGCTGGACATCGTCCGGGACAAAGCAGCCCGCTTGATTGGCACCGCATCCATACACATTCACTCCCTCCACCTTCGACGCACAGTAGCAGCAGTGTATACCCTCTACAAGATGCACTGCAGGAATTCACCAAGGCTCCTTAGATAGCACTTTCCAAACCCACAGCCACTACCAGCTAGGAAGACAAGGGCAGCAGATAGATGGGAACACCACCACCTGGAAGTTCCCCTCCAAGTCACACACCATCCTGACTTGGAAAGGTATCACCGTTCCTTCACTGTCACTGGGTCAAAATCCTGGAACTCCTTTCCTAACAGCACTGTGGGTTACACCACATGGACTGCAGCGGTTCAAGAAGGCAGCTCACCACCACCTTCTCAAGGGCAACTAGGGATGGGCAGTAAATGCTGGCCCAGACACATCCCACATCCTGTGAATGAACAAACAATAATAAATGATCCAGTTATTTTCTTGTTGCTATTTGTAGGAGTTTATTGTGTTCACATTGGCTGCCTCGTTTCATGAAATATGATTTCAAAAGATGGCTGTAACTCACATTGTGATGTGCCGAGGGCATAAAAGGTGCTATTAAACTATGTGTGCCCTCTTTCCTTTTCAATAACTTTCATTTCACAGGACATGGAATAGCCCATTCAGCCCTTCGAGCCTGTTACACCGTACCATTCAATCATGGCGGATCTATAACTCATTTAGCCAACTTTCAATCCATATTCTTTGAAACCCTTAGCTTGAAAAAATCTGTTCACCTTGGTCTTGAGCATTTCCACTGCAGATATTGGAAATAGGAAACAAAAATAGAAACAGAAATACCTGGAAAAACTCAGCAGGTCTGGCAGCATCGGCGGAGGAGAGCACAGTTGACGTTTCGAGTCCTCATGACCCTTCAACAGAACTAAGTAAAAATAGGAAAGGGGTGAAATATAAGCTGGTTTAAGTTGTGGGGGGTGGTTTGTTGGGACAACAAAAGAGCTGTGACAGCTTTTGGTTATCTCCACCTATTACTGGCTGCTTGTCCCAACAAACCCCCCTCCCTTAAACCAGCTTATATTTCACCCCTTTCCTATTTTTACTTAGTTCTGTTGATGGGTCATGAGGACTCAAAATGTCAACTGTGCTCTTCTCCGCCGATGCTGCCAGACCTGCTGAGTTTTTCCAGGTATTTCTGTTTCTGTTTTTGTTTTTGTTTTGGATTTCCAGCATCCACAGGTTTTTGCTTTTATCTATTGGAAATAGGACACCTTTCTCAAATGCAGTGGCAATATCCTGCATGATAATGAGCCATTGGACCCAATGGAAGAATTCAGTGCTTGCAGTATGGTGGTGATTCTTTTCTTTCATGGAATTTGGCCATTGCTGGCAAGGCCAGCATTTGTTGCCCATCCCTAATTGCCATTTGAGGGTCAACCACATTGCTGTGGGGCTGGAGCCACCTGTAGGCCAGCCAGCCAAGGTAAGAATGGCAGATTCACTTCTCCTAAAGGGTATTAGTGAACCAAATGGGTTTATTAATAACAGCTCCAGGGTCAGTATTGCTGAGGCTAGCTTTCATTCCAGTTTTTTTTTGGATTAATTAATTGAATTTAAATTCCACCAGCTGTCATGGTGAGATTTGAACCCATTTTCCCTAGGCGATGAGCCTGGGAATCCAGATTGTTAGCCTAGCAAAATAACCACTATGCTACCATTTTCTCTCCATGGGTAGTGCATAATGGGCAGATGGTAAACCGAGTGAGTAGGTGCCCATCAGTCATTGCAATGGCCAGTGAAGGACATTGAAGAGCGGCATTAAAGTGGTTCCTTTTTCATCTCCATGTCTCACTTGGCACGATTTATAAAATATCCTGTCAAAGAGTGCCGGTTGCCTGGGTGCCCTGTTTCTTAGTGGAGCAAATTAGGGGTTGCGAAGAGTGTCCTGTAATCTATAGACAGGAGATGAGCATCAAATAAACAGGGGGTTTGAAAGATGAGGGAGACAGTGGGGAGGGTTAGAGAGTGAACATCAAAGGGGTTAATGTTGAATTTGCTATGTGAATGCAAGTTGCTGGGATCAGAGGAACACACCAGACAGCTGATATTGCACTCATCGTACCTCTGCTGGATCTTTAAAAAAACTGTCCAATTAGCCCCGCTACCCCTGTTTTTTCTAAGTAACCATACACATTTTCCCCTTCAAGCATTTATCCAATTGTTATTCTTGATGTAACTCTGCTGCAGGAATTCAGCCTTTGATGAATCATTTCTTGTTAGAATAGAATCTTACAGCCCAGAAAGAAGCCATTCGGACAATTGTGCCTCAATTGCTGTGCATTTCGTCCAGCTTTTTCACCATAACCTTACAACTTAGCCTCTTCAAGTGATGTACCATGTCATATTCATTGCTAGAGTAGTGTCACGTTCATTTGTAAAACAGCACATCCTATTTATTGCTTGTATTTTTCTTTCAAGCTAGATCAATACAAAGTAGGAACAATTTTCATAGCCCATATTTTTAACAACAAAAAATTGATTAATATTTCAGAGTAATGAAAAAGATTGACATTTTCACAATTGACATTTCAAATCAGTGGAGGTTCCAGCTGGTGTTCTCCTAAATGTTAAATGTGAAGAACAATAAATATCTCCTGGCACTGCACTCCACCAAATATGAACCAACGTGTCTGTGCTCATCAAACTTGTCACAACATTTTAGGCCCTGAAATGATGTGGTGCTTATTCTGGGATCCTACTGTAAATCCAGCGGAAGTCAGCAGAACTCATAAGAAGAATAGAAAGGACCTTGCATTTATTTATGTAGAGCCTTTTGCGATCCCAGGATGTCTCAAAGCGCTTTATAGCCAATAAGTAATTTTCAAGTATTGACACTGTCACACTATAGGGAATGCACAGCATGATCCCATAAACAGTAATGTGATAAATGACCAGATATTCTGTTTTAGTGATATTGGTTGTGGGTTAACTGTTGGCCAACACACCTTGAGGAGAACTCCCATGCTCCTCTTTGAAATAGCTGTTTGTGGGTCCTTACTGCATGCAAATTGGTTATAAGGGCTCAACAGAGCACTTTAAAATTACCTCAAAAAAGCTTATGAATTCAGTTACATGTCAGTGCAGTGAACCTTAGAATATAATCAAGTGGACAATGGAAAGAGGATTGTTGGTCACAAACCATGACCTGTCTTAATGTTACCAATGGCGTTAATTTGATTGGCCCTAAAGTTTCTGGAACCAAAGAAGATTGACGACAAATTTTCCTGTTGGAGAGGGCAAGGAATTTCCTCCTGATCCTGTTAACACAGAATTCTGTCCAACTTATGTTGGTCCAATAGAGGGTGAATTATTGAAACGTGGAATTATTACAATGCAGAAAGAGACATTTGGCACATTGTGCCCATGCTGGCCCCCTCCAAGTGCAATTTAGCCAACTCCACTCCCCTTCCCTTTCCCCATAGCTCTGCAATCGTTTTTACCTTCAGGTGCTCAACCAATTCCCTTTGAAAGCCATGATTCAATCTGCCTCCACCTCACTCTCAGGCAGCGCATTCCAGATCCTAATTGCTTGCTGCATAAACCGGTTTCCTCATGCCATCTTTCATCTTTGATTCTTTTGCCAATCATCTTATATCTGTGCCCTCTGATTCTCGACCCTTCTCACATGAGAAACCAATCACCTGCTCTCACCATGTCAACTGGCATGTCCAGGGTGATGGAGAGTAGAGTCCATAAGACCATAAGACATAGGAGCAGAAATTAGGCCATTCAGCCCATCGAGTCTGCTCCGCCATTCAATCATGGCTGATAAGTTTCTCAACCCCATTCTCCCGCCTTCTCCCAGTAACCTTCGATTTCCTTACCAATCAAGAACCTATCTATCTCGGTCTTAAATACACTCAATGACCTGGCCTCCACAGCCTTCTGTGGCAATGAATTCCATAGATTCACCACTCTCTGGCTAAAGAAGTTTCTCCTCATCTCTGTTCTAAAAGGACTTCCCTTTACTCTGAGGCTATGCCCTCGGGTCCTAGTCTCTCCCACTAATGGAAACATCTTCCCCACGTCCACTCTATCCAGGCCTTTCAGTATTCTGTAAGTTTCAATCAGATCCCCCCTCATCCTTCTAAACTCCATCGAGTATAGACCCAGAGTCCTCAAACGTTCCTCATATGTTAAGCCTTTCATTCCTGGGATCATTCTAGTGAACCTCCTCTGGACCCTCTCCAGGGCCAGCACATCCTTCCTGAGATACGGGGCCTAAAATTGCTCACAATATTCTAAATGTGGTCTGACCAGAGCCTTATAAAGTCTCAGCAGCACATCCCTGCTTTTATATTCTAGTCCTCTCGAAATACCCTGATCTTCCCTGGGAAATTGTACCTTTCAAATATGGCAGCAGAGCTGAGTCTGGAGAACAGGCTCCTCATGTTGCCACAGGAATGATAATCACCTCCTTTGAAATACCTGCAAGCTATTCAAACAATCTGCTGGAACAGCATAATATCTCAAACTATAGGATCATGGATCTTGGGATCTTTGACATGTCTCAACTGAAGGACTGTGCTTGCTTTTATTTATTCATTTATGGGATATGAACGTCACTGGCTAGGCCAGTATTCATTGCCCATCCACAACTGTCCATGATGTTCAGTGGGCATTCAAAAGTCAACCACATTACTGTGGGTCTGAAGTCACATGTAGGTCAGACCAGGTAAGGATGGCAGGTTTCCTTCCCTAAAGGACATTAGTAAACCAGATGGGTTATTACAACAAAGGTTTCATGCTGGTCATCAGACTTTTAATTCCAGATTCATTTTATTGAATTCAAATTTCACCATCCACTGTGGTGAGATTCAAACTCAGGTCCCCAGAGCATTACCCTGTGTCTCTGGTGAGCCGCCTTCTTGAGCCGCTGTAGGCCATGTGTTTGAGGAATACCCACAGTACTGTTAGGAAAGGAATTCGAGGATTTTGATCCAGCGACAGCGAAGGAACAGTGAAAAAGTTCCGACGTAGTTTCTGATGATGCAGCACTACCTGAGTGAAGCGAGGCACCATGGTGCCAGTGTGCAGTAAGACCTGGACAACATCCAGGCTTGGGTTGACAAGTGGCAAGTAACATTCACACCACACAAGTGCCAGGGAATGATTTTTTTTATTCATTCAAGGGATATGAACATCACTGGCTAGGCCAGTACTCATTGCCCATCCCCAACTGCCCATATTGTTCAGAGGGCATTCAAAAGTCAACCACACTGCTGTGGGTCTGAAGTCACATGTAGGTCAGACCAGGTAAGGACAGCAGATTTCCTTCTCTAAAGGACACTAGTAAACCAGATGGGTTTTTATGACAAAGGTTTCATGCTGGTCATCAGACTTTTAATTCCAGATTCGTTTCCCACTGTGATGAGATTCAGACCCAGGTCCCCAGAGCATTACCCTGGGTCTCTGGAAAGCTAGTCAGAGACAGCACCACTATGCCACTGCCTTCCCCACCAAGAGAGAATATAACCATCACCCCTTGACATTCAATGGCATTACCATCATTGAATCGCCCACTATCAACTTCCTGGGGGTCACCATTGACCAGAAACTGAAGTGGACTAGCCATATAAAGACTGTGGCTGCAAGAGTGGGTCAGAGGCTAGGAATCGTGTGACAAGTAACTCACCTCCTGACTCCCCAAAGCCCATCCACCATCTACAAGGCACAAGTCAGGAGTGATGAAATACTCCGCACTTAACTAGATGAGTGCAGCTCCCACAACACTCAAGAAGCTTGACATCATCCAGGACAAAGCAGCCCACTTGATTGGAACCACATCTACAAACATTCACTCCGTCTGTTACGACACGGCAGTTGGTAAAGGCTGAGTTGTTTAAATCCCAGAGAGAAACTTGAACATCTGTCATAACCTATATTTTCAATTGGTATGTTTGAGATGCAGCTCTGAATTCAGGAATAAGACCACCAAGCCTCAAGAGGTTTTTTATAAAACTAACTTAAACATTTATTAATGTAACAAAAAATTAAACACACACATGTCTACAAATTACTATCATCATATCTTTTAAACAAATCCCCAAATTAATCATTCCCAGATAAATCTTCACCAAACAATAACCCATAGACTGTAAACAGACACCAGGCAAAGCACATTTGACCTTACAAATTCAAAATAAGGTTCATTTCAATTCGCAGGCACAGCTGTAGTGCTTAGAGGCTGGTTAGATCTTACGTGTCTCTGCCTCACACACACAAACTCCTTTAGGTTTATACCTAGCTTTCCCTTTGAATGTAAATTTTCTATTGCATTACTAGTTTTTTGTTAAATCTTACAACTCCTAACAATAATCCTTTCATTCCACCAATTTTATTAGCAATATAAACACATTGCTTGGTGTCTGCCAGCTAGGTGCAAGATTTTATTCATTCTTTTGAATGGTTTATTCAACAGATGCAAATGTACTATTTACCTTCTGTCCTTATGTTTATCTAATTAACATCACAAACTACTATACAACAAAGTACCTGACTAGCTGTCTTTAATCCAATTAAGACACACACAGACACACACATAGACACAGACCCTACTACAGGTCCAATTTAAGAAAATCTAAATCCTGGAACTCCCTTCCTAACAGCACTGTGGGTGTACCTACACCACATGTACTGCAGCGGCTCAAGCAGGCAGCTCACCACCGCCTTCTCAAGGGCAACTAGGGATGGGCAATAAATGCTGGCCCATCTTGTGAATGAATAAACAAAAAACCTACTGAGTTACAATGCGAACTACCTCCTGGTTCTGCGGCACTGCCTCTTCCACAGCAGGGATCATGGAAATGCCTTTGACTTAGCAATGGTTTTATCGACTTAATTTTATCAAAAATCGCAATGCGTGTAAGAGAAAGAATCTCGATCGCAATTAACTTTAATTAAGATAAATGAATGCTGCTCACTCAAGTGCTCACTGTGACATTAACGTGACGCATGCTGCCTCTTCCCTGAGTGCGACACTTATTAAGAAATCTCAAACTGGTTATTGAAGAGACAAAATAGATTTATGTCAAAGTGGAAACTCAATGCTTACCTACACAGGAAAAGAAAAGACAGGAGCTGATTATGATAATTTAGCCTTAATTACCAGAACTCTTTTTAACAGTTTGGAGGAGATGTTATGAGGCTGCGAACCAGTTTACGAATGGTGACAATAGTTGTTTGGCTCAATTGATAGCACTCCTGCAGCTGGGGTCATAATGCCATGGATTAGTTACCTTATTCCAGGATATGAGTGTAAAAATGGGGCTGATGACTCCATTGCAGCACTCAAGTGTAATATTGTTAGACATGCTGTATTTTAGATAAGATGTCCAACCAGGTTTTAGCTGCTCAGGTTGATATTAAAGGCTTCCCCACCAAGGAGGTGCCTGGTCCAAGATTCCTCCCTCAACACAGGACGTAAAAGGCAATTTTCAGGAAGTTACCTTACTTCGCTGCAGTAGCTACATGTGAACATGTGAAAAGGTGACAAGGTTCTTCACAAACATAAGGCATCACGGACAGACATGTGTTCCTTTTTACTGCCCATGATCAGTATGTTTGTATGTGAGGGGTGTGTGTTTTCTTACCCTCAGAGTGAGTGCCCCAATTAAACTATTCCAGCAGCAAGCTTTTTTGTGAGTTTTAAAATAAAAAAAAGGTTATTTATAATCACACACTTGCCCCGGATGTTTAAAACGTGACGGCTCACTCATTAGTCGCACCTACGCTTTCACATACACACAAAGATTAGATACAGATGAGAGTAAAACAATATGGATACAACTTATCGCTATCTCAGTCTCTTTCATAGCAGGCCTGTAGTTTCTTAGATGAAGTTGATTCATTATTTGAAGTGAAGGTCTTGTAAAGCAAAGGATTCTCAGTAAGTTGTGAGCCTTCTTGTAACTGAGTTTCCCAGTGGCTGATTCTTAAATGAACCCCAAGTTGGAACAGGCTGCGGGGGAGCCCTTCTCCCACTTTCAAGGTATTGCTGTTCATTGCCTTGGCTGTTTGGATGACCTGCAGCGACCTTTGATGGAATCCTCCCTGTAGAGCAGTTTCTGCAGTTTTAGAAGCAAACAGAAAGCATGGCTGTCTCATCATGCGACCTTTTACAAGTCCAAAGTCCTTTTATGAACATATATTAGAACATAGATTTTAGGAGTAGGGGTAGGCCATTCAGCCCCTCGACCATGGCTGATCTGATTGTGGCTTCAACTCCACATTCCATCTGCCCCTTTGACTCTCTTGTTAGTCAAGAATCTATCTATCACTGCCTTAAAAATATTCACTGACCCTGCCCCCACTGTTCTCCGGGGAAGAGAGTTCCAAATACTCACGATCCTCTGAGAGAAAAAATAATTCTTCTCATCTCCACCTTAACAGAGCAACCCCTTATTTTTAAACTGTGTTCCCTAGTTCTAGTCTCTCCCACAAGAGGAAACATCTTTTTAGCAACCACCCTGTCAAGCCCTCTCAGGATCTTATATGTTTCAATAAGGTCACCTCTCATTCTTCCAAACTCCAATGAATACAGGCCCAGCATTTCCAATGCTGGGACGCAATGATGAAGTGGTATTGACACTGGGCTGGTAATCCAGAGACCCAGGGTAAACCTCTGGGGACCTGGGTTCACATTCTGCCATGGCAGATGGTGAATTTGAATTCAATAAATAAAAACCTGGAATTGAAAGTCTAGTGATGACCGTGAAACCATTGCCGATTGTTGTAAAAACCCATTTGGTTCATTAATGTCCTTTAGGGAAGGAAATCTGCCGCTCTTACCTGGTCTGCCCTACATGTGATTCCAGGCCCACAGCAATGTGGTTGACTCTCAAATGTCCTCTGAACAAAGGCAATTAGGGATGCGCAATAAATGCTGGCCTAGCCAAAGATGCCCCTCGTAAGATAATTGCCCCATCCCAGGTATCAGTCAACTGAACCTTCTCTGAACTGTTTTTAAAACATTTATATCCATTCTTAAATAAGGGGGCCAAAACTGTACCCAGTACTCTAGATGTGGTCTCACCAAAGCCCTGTACAACTGTTGAAATACGTACCTGCTTTTATATTGCATTCTCCTTGCAATAAACATCATTCCATTTGCTTTCCTAATCACTTGCTGCACCTGCAAACCAGCTTTTCCTGATTCATGCACCGGGACACCCAGGTCCCTCTGCTCCTCAGAGTTCTGCAATCTCTCGCCATTTAAATAATATGCTGCCTTTCTATTCTTCCCGCCAAAGTGGACAAGTTCACGTTTTCCTGCATTATAATCCATCCGCCAAATTTTTGCCCATTCACTTAATCCATCTATGTCTCTTTGCAGGCCCTTTACATCCTCTTTGCAACTCACTTTCCTAATTATCTTTGTGTCATCAGCAAACTTAGCACCATACATTCTGTCCCTTCATCCAAGTCATTGATATAAATTGTAAATAATTGAGGCCCCAGCACTAATCCCTGTGACACTCCATTTATCACATCTTGCCAACCCGAAAAGGCTCCATTTATCCCTCCTCTCTGTTTCCTGTTAGCTAACCACTCCTCTATCCATACTAATATGTTACCCACTACATCATGAGCTCTTATTTTGCAGAGTGACCTTTCATGTGGCAGCTTGACGAATGCCTTTGAGAAATCTAAGTGCAGCACGTTTACAGGTTCCCCTTATCCAAGCTGCTTTCTCAAAGAACTCCAATTAGTCAAACATGATTTCACTTTCACAAAACCATGTTGAATCTGCTTGACTGCACTGAAATTTTCTAAGTGCCCTGCTATAACCTCCTTAATAATAGATTCCAGCAATTTCCCTACAGCAAATACTAATTTAACTGGCCTGTAGTGTCCTGCTTCCTGTCTGCTTCCTTTCTTGAATATTTGAAACTTTCCAATCTGACGGGACCTTTCCAGAATCTAGGGAATCTTGGAATATTAAAACCAGTGCATCTATGAACTCAGCAGCCACTTCCTTTAAGAACATGGATAAAGTCCTTCGGGACCTGGGGGCCTGTCAGCTTTTAGTTCTAATAATTTTTTCAGTACCCTTTCCCTGGTGATCTAATATCCTCCCTCCTTTTCACCTCCTGATTCACAATTATTTCTGGGTTGTTATTCGTATCCTCGACAATGAAGACAGACGCAAAACATCTGTGCAATTCATCCACCGTTTCCTTATTTTCCATTATTAATTCCCCATTCTCTCTCTCCAGAGGACCAAACCTCACTTTATTTACTCTCTTCCTTTTTAAATACTGTAGAAACTCTTACTATCTATTCGTATATTTCCAGATAGCTTTCTCCCACACCCTAATTCTCCCCCATTGTTAACCTTTTAGTAATTCTTTGCTGCTCTTTATATTCTGTCCAATCTTTTCCAAATAAGGTGGGTGGTTAGGTTGATTATACAAACTGTGTAATGGGTTTCACACCTTGAGAGTTTGAGACAGCCAGTGTGTTTTTATTTGAAAAACCCATTCAGTTGATAATACCCTTTTGAATTAGCTTTAGGAAAGACGCTAATATAACATCAGTCTGGAGGTTATCTTTGTTCTCTCTTGAGACGGGTGACTGGTTTCAGTCCTCAAGAGAAGTCAGGTGGCCCTCAGGTGGCCATATTGTTGTAGCCTTTCACGGACAGTTTTTTTAAAATATGAAAATTCGTCTGAAGTTCAGAATATACTGGGACGTGACAAAATATTCTCCCCTACATATCAATTGACACTTTGTTTTATTGCTGCAGGTGGCTTTTTTATTGTAATAACCAAAGAAATGTTATTGAAGAATGCAAAGTAACCTGATGCGACGTCCTACATGCGCATTGGTCAGTGTGCAGAAGTGTTCAGGTCTGGCTGTCCCCCCTTGGGCCTCAGAGATGCTAGAGTCTGAGTGCCAACTGTCAATCGTGCCGGAACTGGCCAAGGGGGTGAGCCCCGGCTGTTTGGGCTGAGTGCCTTGCGGCTCGAGGGCCACGACTGAGATGTGCCCTGCCAGGTGCTCCTCAGCTGGGGTTGGCCAGGCTGCAATGGTGCTGCAGGTAGAGAGTGGACTAATCAATGCCCCTCTGTCCTTTTAGGAGAAGACAATCCCTAACCAAGCAGAGAGGGCACGTACAGGCAGAGGCCTGCCCAACCTCCTGCTGCTAAGCAGGTTTAAACAAGATGCTCTGGAGCTTGAGAGCCAGCACGCTCCCTGTGCAACCGGGCGTGAAGAGGCAGGGGGTGCCAGATGAAGGTAAGGGTGCAGCACACAGAGGTGAGACTTTCGGATTGTGCAACCATTGTATTGTCTCTTCACTGATGTGAGCTTTGAACCTGGAGTCCTCATTGATTATTGAAAGATGATGGCACCGCGATGCAGATCTCCATTGTCTCACCGGTGCCTGGCATGCACAGTGACAGTCTGATGACTTTAACTAATGACACGTTCTTGATCTTCCTTTTAGGTTCGCCAGCAGGTGTTCACTCTGCAGACCCTGAAGAGCCACCCCAGATGCCGGAGGACCACTGAGCTTCAGTTGCACCTGTGCCACACCCATTTTCTGAAGCAGGCACCAGTGTAGATACCGGCAACTCGGTGGGCATTAAATCGGCGGCTAGTATCTCAGTGCACATAAGGTGAGGCCACTTCACACTCGCTTGGAGTGCATGCAGAGGCAGAGAGTGCCCAGGGTGACAGCAGTCAAAGGATGGCTGGGGACCAGGATGATGCTCAGTCGAAGGCTGATGATGAGCTTCTGGAGCCGTCCATTAAGCAGTGAGTAACTCACCTCCTGACACTCCAAAGCCTGTCCACCATCTACAAGGCACAAGTCAGGAGTGTGATGGAATACTCCCCACTTGCCTGGATGAGCGCAGCTCCCACAACACTCAAGAAGCTTGACACCATCCAGGACAAAGCAGCCTGTTTGACTGGCATCACATCCACAAACGTTCACTCTACCATCGACGCACAGTAACAGCAGTGTGCACCATCTACAAGATGCACTGCAAGAATTAGCCCAGACTCCTTCGACAGCACCTTCCAAAACCACGACCAATACCATCTAGAAGGACAAGGGCAGCAGATAGATGGGAACACCACCACCTGGAAGTTTCCCTCCAAGTCACTCACCATCCTGTCTTGGAAATATATCGTCGTTCCCTCACTGTCGCTGGGTCAAAAACCTGGAACTCCCTCCCTAACAGCACTGTGGGTGTACCTACACCACATGGACTGCAGCGGTTCAAGAAGGAAGCTCACCACTACTTTCTCAAGGGCAACTAGGGATGGGCAATAAATGCTGGCCCAGCCAACGAAGGCCCACATCCCATGAATGAATTAAAAAAATCTAATGGGGCTAAAGGGTGATAAGCCCACTGGACCTGATGGGTTGCATCCTAGGATATTAAAGGAAGTAGCTACACAGATAGTGGATGCACTGGTAGTAATCTTCCAAGAATCCTTAGGTTCTGGAAAGGTCCCAGAAGATTGGAAAATTGCCAATGTAACACCCTTATTCAAGAAGGGAAGAGACAAAAAGCAGGTCACTATGCGCCAGTTAGCTTAACATCCGTTATTTGGAAAACGTTAGAGCCTAACATTAAGGATGTAATAGCAGAGCATTTGGAAATACATAATACAATCAAGCAGAGTCAGCATGGCTTCATGTAGGGGAAATCATGCCTGACAAATGTATTAGAATTCTTTGAGGAGGTATCAAGTAGGATAGATAAAGGGGAACCAGTAGATGTAATATATCTGGATTTCCAAAATGTGTTTGATAAGGTACCGCACATGAGGCTACTTAATAAGATAAGAGCCCATGGTGTTGGGGTAGTGTATTAGCATGGATAGAGGATTGGCTAACTAATAGAAGGCAGAGATTTGGGATGGGGGGTGGGGGCATTCCTGGGATGGCAACCTGTAACTAGTGGAATGCCGCAGGGATCAGTGCTGGGGCCACAATTATTTACAATATATATATTAATGACTTAGATGAGGGAAGTTAATGTATTATCGCCAAGTTTGCAGATGACACAAAAATAGGTGGGAAGGCAAGTGGTGAGGATGACCACAGAGCCTACAGAGGAATACAGACAGGTTAAGTGAATGGGCAAAAACTTGGCAGATGGAATATAATGTGGGAAAATGTGAGGTTATGCATTTTGGCAGGAAGAATAGAGGAGCTGAATATTAGCTAAATGGATAAAGGCTGCAGAAGGCTGCAGCACAGAGGGATTTGGAAGTCCTCGTGCATGAATCCCAAAATGCTAACAGATAAGTTCAGCAGGTAATAGAGAAGGCAAATGGAATATTGGCCTTTATTTCAAAGTGAATGGAGTATAAAAATAGGAAGTCTTGCTAAGACTATACAAGGCACTAGTTAGACCACACCTAGAATACTGTGAACAGTTTTGGCCCCTTTATCTAAGGAAAGTTATACTGGCATTGGAGGCAGTCCAGAGAAGGTTCATTAGGCTGATCCCTGGTATGGAGGGATTTTCTTATGAGGAGAGGTTGAGTAGGTTGGGTGGTGGTGAGCTGCCTTCTTGAACCACTGCAGCCCCTTTGGAGTAGATACACCTACAGTTTTGTTAGGGAGGGAGTTCCAGGATTTTGACCCAGCGACAGTGAAGGAACGATGATATAGTTCCAAGTCAGGGTGGTGTGAGACTTGGAGGGGAACTTGCAGGTGATGGTGTTCCCATGTGTCTGCTGCCCTTGATGGTAGTTGTGGTGACAGGGGGGCGGGGGGCAGGAGGTGGTTTGGAAGGTGCTGCCTAAGGAGTCTTGGTGAGTTGCTGCAGTGCATCTTGTAGAAGGTACACACTGTTGCCAATGTTGGTCAGCGGTGGAGGGAGTGAATGTTTGTGGAAGGGTTGCCAATCAAGCGGGCTGCTTTGTCTTGGATGGTGTCAAGCTTCTTGAGTGTTGTTGGAGCTGCACTCATCCAGGCAAGTGGAGAATATTCCATCACACTCCTGACTCGTGCCTTATAGATGGTGGACAGGTTTTGGGGAGTCAGGAGGTGAGTTACTCACTGCAGGATTCCTAGCCTCTGGCCTGCTTTTATAGCCACAGTATTTCTACGGCTAGTCCAGTTCAGTTTGTGATTAATCATAACCCCCAGGATGTTGATATTGGGGGATTCAGTGATGGTAATGCCATTGAATGTCAAGGGGTGATGGTTAGATTTTCTCTTGCTCAGATGGTCATTGCCTGACACTTGTGTGGCGAAAATGTTACTTGCCACTTGTCAGCCCAAGTCTGGATATTATCCAGTTCTTGCTGCTTTTGGACATGGACTGCTTCAGTATGTGAGGAGTCACGAATGGTGCTGAACATTGTGCAACCATAAGCCATTTTGCACATACCAATATCTGGTAGTGAGATAAATACATGCAATGTTTTTCTTTTGATGGTTAAAGAAGGATCGTTATTCAGAACACTAGGACAGTTCCCTGAATTTCTTTGAATAACATTATGCAATCTTTAACATCCACCAGAATAGCTAAACATAAAAACATAAGGACACTAGAAATAGGAACAGGAGTGGGGCATGCGGCCCCTCAAGCCTGTTCCACCACCATTCAATACAATCATGGCTGATTTTCAATACTAACTGCAGCACTTGCCCACTGATCTTCATATCCCTTGGTTCACACAGTGCTCAAAAATCTATCAATCTGATTCTGAATGTTCTAAATATGCAAATGGGACTTTATTTTAGGATCACAGCATCCTTAATGAGCTTCTTGCCTGTCATGAATCTAGCAAGGCCTACACAGGAGTAATTCTTATACTGTTGCACCAGGCATGATGACATAATGGATTGACTGCTTGCCCATATTTCTAGGATGTTACAAAAAACAAGCCCTTATATATGTTGTAATATGCCTTTAAGGGATATCAACATGACATCACTAGATGGGAAATGTGTCATGTGATCCAGTCTTAGTTTCACTTTTGCTTTGAGCAGAGCACACTCACACAGCTCTGATGCCTTCAAGCTTTATACCTTTGTATGACTATTCTCATGTGCCTGGTCTTAATAAATGAACCCAATCCCCTTCTGAGCCATTGGTGCCTTGTATCTTGTACGATAGATAAGCCCAAGTTATTATATCATTATAATAACGTGATAATATCGAATAAGCCATTTGCATCCAGTTGACAGGCAAGTATACTAAGCTCAGGACTGAATGGCATCATTTTTGTTCCAACCTTCCCAACATTGCATTGTTGGGCAGACATGAAATGCAAATAATTCTCAGTGTGACGCTTTTTGTTTTTGAGAACTGTCAGCTTTTTAGTAGATTTGATAAGCACAGTTCAGAGCTCATGTCAACCAGCAGAACCAAAGGTTTGTAACTGAAGGAGGTCAAGCACCTTGTAGTTACAGGTCAAAGCCACAAACCACAGTCAAGCATTCTTGACAGAATTATCGATCGGGTCTTTTCAGTACTGAAGCCACGGTGTCAGCTTTCAGTTGTGTCTCTATCAGCAGGCACTGATTTTGTTGCTGAAGATCTTTCCATGGAGAAGGCAACACCGCCAAGACATTGGGGCCATCAGCAAAAGGTTAACAACAACTCCTATGGTGTATTTTGATTTTACATGGCAACAGGTGTTTGCACTACACATATATCTCCAACACGAACATTGGTAAAATGAAACCTTCCATCTGCCTATTCTACTTACAGCCCATCACCAACAAACAGGTTGTGGTGTTGCCCAGCCTGAGGAAGAGCCATCAATGAGGGGTCCTACATTCGCTCTGGGTCATCCACCTGCCTACTCTGCCAATGTTCCCCACTTCAGAGGTTAATCGCAGTATCACAAAGTGTGCATTTTGTGCAAAGGGTAGTAAAATATTTTCAGACATATTGAGAGGGTGCAAAATATTTACTTATGGGTAACATTTCCACATAGTTGCACTGCTTCTTGGCACAATTTCCCAAAATAGGCATAACCCAAGCAAAGGATCGCAGAGTCTTGATCGCTATTTGGTGGTGGTGTAGTAGTGTTATCATTGGACTAGTAACCCAGAGGCCCTGTGTAATGCTCTGGGGTCTTAGGTTTGAATCCCACCCCTGGCAGGTGGTGAAATTTGAATTCAATAAAAAATCTGGAATTTAAAAGTCTAATGATGAAAATTGATATCAATTGTTATAAAACCCCATCTGGTTCACTAATGCCCCTTTTGGGAAGGAAATCTGCTGTCCTTACCTGGTCTGGCCTACATGTGGCTCCAGAGCCACAGCAATGTGGTTGACTCTTAAATGGCTAACAAGCCACTCAGTTCTCAAGGGCAATTAGGGAGGGGCAATAAATGCTGACCTAGCCAGTGATGCTCCCATCCCATGAACGAATAAAAAGAAAATTAAGGACAGTACAATTCAAGTTCCTTTTTGTGCTGGGTTAAGCAACATCGCAGTAAGAACTGACCCCCACCACATCACTGGCTTTGTTTCCATGGGATGCATTCAATCATCATGGAGAGTTTCCGCTAATTTGTGCTCATTTGAAAGGCTTCTAAAAATTAATTTGGTTCTTTAGGGTGCCAATAGCCACATTATAAAAGCTTTCGTTTTGATTTACTAATAAGCTTACTACTCCACTCCAATATAATTAGCAAATGCCCTGTGTGTTTTTTTAAAAGCAATTTTCAGCCATCTGACAATGGGTTACTTACAATGGATTGACATTGTGATTTGAAATACTTATTTTTTTGGTGATAGATCTATTTTCAGCTGTCCCAAGTTACAGCCCTTAATTGTATCAAGGTGATTCATGTAAAGCCATGACCTTCCTGGCTCCCAACATTTTCATCGGAAAGGGAACGTGCTGGCTCAGACCAAGATTAAATGAAATAAATGAGCCAAGGCTGCTGCCCTATGCCACCTTCATGGCATTGTATCTTATCTGTCCACTCATGGAATTGAAGCTTTTCCTATTAATCAACCATCCATCTCCATCAAAGGTTGCGTATGCATAGATTTCACTCTCAAGAAGCACTTAATACCAGTAAAACTTTCCTGCCTTTGAACACAATTCTAGTCACCAGCTTTGGTAAATAAAAGAGCAAAATGAATTAAAAACGCTCCGCTTTTACATTGCCCTTCACAGGCAATGACGTGCTTTTGAAGTGTCATTACTGTTTTAGTGCCAGCGAGCAACACAGCCAGCTTGCACACAGCAGTTGATGAGAGAATGATCTGATAATCTGTTTTACGGATGCTGGTTGAGGAATAACTATTGACCAGGAGACTGGGGAGAATTCCCCTTCTCTTTGCCGAGTGGGTTTTTTTTTTACATCCATCTCACGGGACAGATGGGGACTCTGTTTAATGGTCGATCTGAAAAACTGTACCTCCGACAGCAAGGTATACTCTCGGTCCTGGTAATGGACCATGAACCTGCATGTATGTGACATCTCATCACCTCCGCAAAATGTTCCAAAGTGTATTCCAGCCAATGGATTATTGCAGTCACTTCACTTCCCACATTAAGGAAATCAGATAAATGGGGTGTGAAACTGTTAACCTTTAGCTGTGTTTCTTACAGAATATTATAAGGTATGTACAGCACGGAAAAAGACCATTCAGCCCTACAAATCCATGCCAGTGTTTATGCTTCACAGGTGCCTTGTCTCACCCTACTTCACTTCACCCGTAAACATATACTTCTATTTCTTTCTCTCGCGTGTGCTTATCTAACTTTCCCTTAAATATATCCATACCGCTGCTCGTGGCAGTGAGTTCCACATTCCAACCACTCTCCAAGTAAAGAAATTTCTCTAGAATTCCCTATAGGATTTATTCAAGACTGTCTTTTATTTATTGACCCTAGATCTGGTCTCACCCTCAAGTGGAAAAATCTTCTTTATATCTATCATATCAAATCCTTTAGTAATCTTGAAGCCCACTATCAGGTCACCCCTCAGTCTTCTCTTTTTCTGAAGAAAAGATCCCTTCCACCCCGCACCTCCCACTCCCCTCCACCCCCACCCCACCACATTCAACCTTTTGTGATGGATAATACCTCTCAGTTCTGGTACTATTCTGGTAAATCTTTGTTTGTACCTTCTCTGGTGTCTCTATGTTCTTTATATAACACAGAGACCAGAACTGTTTGCCGTATTCCATTGGGGTCTAACCAAGGTCGGATGCAAGTTTAATTTAGTTTCAATTCTAATCCTCTAGAAATGAAATCCACTGCTTTGTTTTTTTTAAACTGCCACACTTCAGGCAAATGGACTCATTCGAAGTGTCTAAAAACATGGGATGCAGCAAAGGTGATCGAGTGGCACTTACTCAGCAATAACCTGCTCGCTGATGCTCAGTTTGGGTTTCGCAAAGGCCACTCAGAGGCTGACCTCATTACAGCCTTGGACCAAACATGGACAAAAGAGCTGAACTCAAGACGTGAGAACATCAAGGCCGCATTTGACCAAGGCATCAAGGAGCCCTAGCAAAACTGAAGTCAATGGGAATTAGGAGAGAAACTCTTCACTGGTTGGACTCATACCTAACACAAAGGAAGATGGCTGAGGTTGTTGGGGACAAATCATCTCAGTCCGAAGGCATCACTACAGGAGTTCCTCAAGTTGGTGTCCTAGGCCCAACTATCTTCAACTGCTTTATCAATGACCTTTTCTACAAAATAAGGTTAGAAGTGGGTGTGTTTGCTGATAATTGCATAATGTTCAGCACTATTCATAACTCCTTAATAAGCAGTCCATGGCTGCATGCAGCAAGACTTGGACATTGAGGTTTGGCATATAATAAGGGGAAAATTACATTTGCGCCATACAAATGCCAGGCAATGACCATCTCCAACAAAAGAGAATCTAGCCATCTCCCCTTGACATTCAATGGCATTATCATCAATGAATCCCTTGCTATCAACATCCTAGGGGTAACCATTGATCAGAAACTGAGCTGGATCTGCTATATAAATACTGTAGTTACAAGAACATGTCGGAGGTTGGGAATCCTGCAGCAAATAACTCATCTCCTGACTCCCCAAAACCTGTCGACCTTCTACAAAGCACAAGTGTGGAGTGTGATGGAATACTCCCCACTTGCCTGGATGAGTACAGTTCCAACAACACTCAAGAAACTCGATACCATCCAAGACAAAGCAGCCCGCTTGACCAGCATCATATCTACCACCTTAAACATTCACGCCCTCTACCAGCAATACACAGCGGCAGCGGAGTGCACCATCTACAAAATGAACTGCAGTAACATGCCAAGGCTCATTCGACAGCACCTTCCAAACCCGTCACCTAGAAAGACAGCAGATGCATGGAACATCACCACCCACAAATTCCCCTCCAAGCCACCATCATCTTGACTTAGAAATATATCGCCGTCCCTTCACTGTCGCTGGGTCAAAATCCTGGAACTCCTTCCCTAACAGCACTGTGGATGTACCTACACCACATGGACTGCAGCGGTTCAAGAAGGCAGCTCACCACCACCTTCTCAAGGACAACTAGGGATGGGCAATAAATGCCGGCCCAGCCAGCAGCTCTCACATCCTAGGTGTTAGTGGGAGATAAAGGAATACAGTAATGGCCAAGGGACTTGACTTAAAATATCCCAGCATGCAAAACCACAATTGCTAAGTAGTTAACATTTAAAGTTCAGGCTAGAACAGAGAGAATACTGAACCTTGCACATTCTCAGGGCTTGCGAGCATCAGCAAGGTCATACTGGACAAAGAAGAATGTAAATATGGTAGATTGGGAGTTTTGGGAGTTAGACTGGAGTCAGAGGATGTCAATAACATAGTTTAAGTGTGCTCTTCAACAGATAGGGGAAGGACAGATGGTCCCAGCTTAGATAGGAAGGCAGGTTTCTGCCTGGGTGTAGGTGGGGACAGATGATGCTTGTACCTTTGTACCAGAGACTTGTCTGTTTAATGTAAACCTATATGCTGACGAGATCGAAATCTGGAAACTGTTCTTGTACGTGGCCAATAATGTATAATTATGTTGAACACTTGTAGTTTAGCAGAGTACTGTCTCAAGCTGCATTGAGATGGTGCCCTCCTTGTAATTGCTCGAATAAATGATCGTAACCGGCACCTGAGTCTCCTGTGGACCATTCATCAAAGACACCACAACACTAGGAATAAGTATACAAAAAAGAATCCCTCTGCTCCACAGCCCCATTTAGACATTTATTTTTGAAGCTTGATACTTCCTACAAAAATGTGGTACTTGCAAGTTGGTATTGGAGTTTGTTTTTAAATACAAGGCCCTTCTCCTTGCTTGACAGAAGGATGCTGGCTAGATCATTGGAAGCTTTTCATGGAATAGAGGCATGGAACCTTATACACCCACTCCCAACGCAACTACATCCTTCCTGAAGTAAGGGGACCAAAACTGTGCACAGTACTCCAGGTGTGGTCTCACCAACGACTTGTACAATTGCAACAACACTTCCCTATTTTCATACTCTATCCCTTTACCATCTCATTAGAAAGGCAGCACTTCTGACAATGCAGCACTCCCTCAATAAAGGGAGTTATCACTGTGCCAGTGTGCAGTGTACAACCTATTTCTCGACCCGCCACTCTCCCGCTTTCTCAATCAATTCTGGCAAAGCCTTTGACGAAGCAAAAAAAGTAGTTTTATCAACTTGATTCTATTAAAATTGCAATTTGTGTAAGAGAAAGAATCTCACTGGCAATTAACTTTAATTAAGATAAATGAATGCTGCTCACTCAACTGCTTACTGTGACATTAACGTGACGAGTTCTGCCTCTTCCCTGAGTGCGACACTTATTAAGAAATTTCAACGTGGTTATTGAAGAGACAAAATAGATTTATGTCAAAGTGGAAACTCAATGCTTACCTACACAGGAAAAGAAAAGACAGGAGCTGATACAGAAATGTAGCCTTAATTATCGGAACTGTTTTTAGTGCAGAGGGGAGGTTACGAGGTTGTGAACCAGTTTAAAAAATGGTGACATGAGCTGTTTCGTTCAGTTGACGGAAGCCCTGCTGTTGGGGTCAGAGGGCTTTGCATGTGTGCGCCTTTCTACATAAGAACATAAGAGCTAAGAGCAGGAGTAGGCAATTCAGCCCCTCGAGCCTGCCCCGCCATTCATTACGATCATGGCTGATCTTATTTCAGCCTCAACTCCAATTTCCCGCCCTCTCCCCATAACCTTTCAACCTGTTATTAATTAAAAATCTTAAATTTATTCAGCGTCCCGGCATCGACTGCACTCTGAGGTAGTGAATTCCACAGATTCTCGACCCTTTGAGAAAAGTAATTCCTCCTCATCTCTGATTTAAATCCCTTAGCCTAAAACTATTGGCCTCTCATTCTAGAATGCCCCACAAGAGGAAACATCCGCTCCACATCTACTTTTTCTATCCCCTTTAGCATCTTATATACCTCAATTAGATCTCCTCTCATCCTTCTAAACTCTAGCGAGTATAGGCCTAAACTGCTCAATCTCTCCTCATAAGACAAGCCCTGCATCTCTGGAATCAATCTAGTGAACCTCCTCTGAACCGCCTCCAGTGCAACTACATCCTTCCTCAAGTAAGGGGGCCACAACTGTGCACAGTACTCCAGGCGCGGTCTCACCAATGCCTTGTACAGTTGCAACAACACTTGCCTATTTTTATACTCTATTCCTTTGGCAATAATTGCCAAAATTCCATTTGTCTTCCTTATTACCTGCTGTACCTGCATACTAGCTTTCAGCGATTCATGCACGATGAATCCAGATCCCTCTGCACTGAAGCAATTTCTAACAAGTTTCTAACAAGTAACACTTACTTCCTGTGGCACTTTCCAGCTGTTTCCCATTTCCATCGCAGTTTCTTTCTGTCAGGGCTCTTCCAAGCCATGCTACTCACCCATCCCATCTCACTGTGATCCAATCCTTGATTCTGAAGGGGCAAGGCCCAGTGCCAGGGCTGGCCTTAACCTGATGGCCCAGCATTGAAAAGGGTTGTGCTGCCAGCCATTACCGTACGGTGTCTTGAAGAACTTTGAGCACTCTTAAAATCCTGCTGGAGTTTTCCTCATTAACTCCAAGGCTGATGACCCCTGATGACATCTCGGCCCAGAACCTCCTGGAAAAATAATGGTGCGCTTAATGGCACACGCCAATATCAGGGTGTAAAAACCCCAGCAATTTGTGGGAAGCAAAAACTATGCTGTGAATTCAAATTTATTCAAATATTTTCCAAATTGTGAAGAGTTTTAACAGAACAATTAGGGAGAAACCGTTTCCTCTGGTAAGTGGGTTGATAACCAGAGGTTGTAACTTCTAAATAATTGGTACAAGAGCCAGAGAGGAAGTATACAGAGGGTTGTTAAGGTCTGGAAGGCACTACCTGAAAAGGAAGCAGAATCCATAGGAACTCTCAAAAGGCAACTGGACAGTATCCTCACCTAAGAATCTGGAAGACAGAGACCCAGTCTCAGAATAAGGAGTCGGACATTTAGGACTGAGATGAGGAGAAATTTCTTCACTCAAAGAGTTTCGAATATTTGGAATTCTCTACCCTGGAGACTTGTGGATGCTCAGTCGTTGAGTATATTCAAGACAGAAGTTGTTGGGTTTAAACAATTAAGGAATATGGGGATAGTGCGAGAAGGTGGAATTGAGATAGATTACCCATGATCTTATTAAATGGTGCATCTGACTCGAAGAGCCAACTGGTTTAATCCAACGTTTATTTCTTATCTTATATGTTCTTATGCTCATATTGTAGCTAAATCTGCTGATGATACAAAGATAGGTAGGAAAGCAAGTTGTAAGGCGGTCAAAATGCTGGATTGCCATCTTGGAGGAGGGAATCGGGAGTCAGGAATTTCACAACTTTACGATCCTTTCTCCTGACCTTCAATGCCTGCCCAAGCTATTTTCCTGGTTAATGTTAAATATGCGAATATATAGTCTACATCATCAGTGACACAAGATCACATGACAACAGAGTATGGAGAGAGATGGTTCTATGTAGAGCCTCGTACTCAGTCTGTGTTATACACAGTTAGTATTATGTTAAATAAAATGTAGAGTTTACTAATGGCCTTGCTTCTAGCAGTATCTGTAAATGCAGATCATGAACAACCCCATCTAAGACCCACAACGATGATAACAGAGAAATGAAGGGCGGGTGGACGGGAGTCGGGAATGCGGAGATAGAGGCAGGCCACTGCCGAGGCACCCACATTAAAAGACCCGCCTCTATTTGCTGAGGCATCAATCCAGTCTGGAGATGAGTGTGAAGTCCCTTATCCTCACCCCACCCATCACCCCACCTCACCCCTAACCTTCCCCTTGTTCCATGCCCCCTCATCTCCATCATCTCCAAATCCCCATACTCCCTTGCCCCCTCATATCCCCATAATCCTTGACCCCCTCACTCAGCCCTTACCCACCATGGCCCTCTCAACCCCATCTCATCCTCATACCCTCCCAGCCTACTCACCCAGTATCCATTATAAGCAGAACTGAGAAGCCCTATACTAACATTAGTAAGTTGTTGAGAAGCTAACATAGAATCATAGTCATATAACACAGAAACAGGCCCTTCGGCCCATCGTGTCCATGCCGGCCATCAAGCACCCATCTCATCTAATCCCATTTTCCAGCACTTGGCACATAGCCCTGTATGCTATGGCATTTCAAGTGCTCATCTAAATACTTCATAAATATTGTGAGGGTTCCTGCCTTTACCTCCCCTCAGGCAGTGTGTTCCAGATTCCAACCACCCTCTAGATGAAAAAATCTTTCCACAAATCCCCTCTAAACCTTCTGCCCCTTACCTTAAGCCTATGCCCCTCTGCTAAGGGAATACGCCTCTTCCTATCTAACCGATCTCTGCCCCTCATAATTTTGTATACCTCTATCAGGTTCTCCCTCAGCCTTCTCTGCTCGAAGGAAAACAACCCCAGCCTATCCAGTCTCTCTTCATAGCTGAAATGCTCCATCCCAGGCAACATCCTGGTGAATCTCCTCTGCACTCTCTCAGTGCAATCACATCCTTCCTATAGTGTGGCAACCAGAACTGCACACAGTACTCCAGATGCAGCCTAACTAGCATTTTATACAGCTCCAACATAACCTCCCTGTTCTTATATTCTATGCTTTGGCTAATAAAGGCAAGCATCCCATATGCCTCTTTAAACACTTTATCTACCTGTGCTGCTGCCTTCAGGGATCTAAGGACATGTATCTCAAGGTCCCTCTAATCCTCTGTACCTCCTAGGGTCCTACCATTCATTGTGTATTCCCTTGCCATGTTAGTCCTCCCAAAATGCATCACCTCACACTTATCCGGATTAAATTCCATTTGCCACTGCTCTACCCATTTTACCAGCCCACCTATATCGCCCTGTAAACTAAGACTTTCCCTCTCACTATTTATGACACTGCCAATTTTCATGTCAGCTTCAAACTTACTGATTATACCTCCTTTATTCACATCTAAATCATTAATGTATACTACACACAGCAAGGGTCCCAGCACCAATCCCTGCGGTACACCACTCATCACAGGCTTCCAATCGCAAAATCAACCTTTGCCCATGACCCTCTGCCTCTTGCCACTAAGCCAATTTTGGATCCAATTTGCCAAATTGCCCTGGATCCCATGGGCTCTTACCTTCTTGACCATTCTCCCATGTGGGACCTTGTCAAAAACTTAACCGACGTCCATATAGATCAACTGCACTACCCTCATCTACACAACTGGTCACCTCCTCGAAAAATTCAATCTTGTGGAACATTTTTCTCACAGACTGGTCAAGTAACAGCCTGACATAGTCATCTCCACTGAATCATACCTGACAGACAATGTTCTAACATAACCATCAACATTCCTGGACATGTCATGTCCTGCTGGCAGGACAGACCCACCAGAGGTAGCAGCACAGTGCTATACAGTTAGGAGGGAGTTGCCCTGGGAGTCCCTAACATCACCTTTAGATCACATGAAGCCTCACGGCATCAGGTCAAACATGGACAAGGGGACCTCCTGCTGATTACCACCAATCACACCCCACCACCCTCCCTACAAACCCCCAACCCTCAGATGATGAATCAGTTGAAGATCAATTGGAAGAAGCACTAAGGATAGCAAGGATGCCGACTGTACTCTGGGTGGAGAACTTCAATATCCATCACCAAGAGTGGCTTGGTAGCACCACTACTGATGGAGTCCTAAAGGACATAGCTGTTGGACTGGGTCTGTGGCAGGTGGTGAGGGAACCAACAGGAGGGAAACCATACTTTACCTCGCCCTTACCAATCTACCTGTCGCAGATGCAACTGTCCATGACAGTATCAGTAGGAGTGATCACCACACAGACCTCGCGAGATGAAGTCCCACCTTCACACTGGGGATTCCCTGCATCATGTTGCGTGGCACTACCACCATGGGTAAGTGAGATTGATTTTGAACAAATCTAGCAACTCAAAACTGGGCATCCATGAGGTGCTGTGGGCCATCAGCAGCACCAGAATTGTATTCAACCACAATCTGTAACCAGCATATCAACCACTCTACCATTACCATCAAGCCAGGTGTTCAACCTGGTTAAATGAAGGGCGCAGGAGGGCATGCCAAGAGCAGCAACAGGCATACCTAAAAATAAGATGTTAACCTGATGAAGCTACAACACAAGACTACTTGTGTGCCAAACAGCATAAGCAGCAAGTGATAGACAGGGCTAAGCGATTCCACAACCAACAGATCAGATTTAATCTCTGCAGTCCTGACACATCCAGTCGTGAATGGTGGAGGGCAATTAAAAAACTCACTGTCTGAGGAGGCTCCACAAATACCTCCATTCTCAAATTCTCAATGACGGGGGAGCCCAACATATCAGTGCATTTGGAATAATCTTCAGCCAGAAGTGCCAAGTGGATGATCCATCTCGGCCTCCTCCGGAGGTCCCCAGCATCACAGATGCCAGTCTTCAATCAATTCGACTCACTCCATGTGATATCAAGAAATGACTGAAGGCACTGGATACTGCAACGACTATGGACCCTGACAACATTCCAGCAATAGCACTGAAGACTTATCCCCCAGAACAAACTGTACCCTAGCCAATCTTTTCAGTACAGCTACAACACTGGCATCTACCCAGCAACGTGGAAAGTTTGTTTTTCATTTATTCTTTCATGGGATGTGGGCATCACTGTTCATCCATCCCTATTTGCCATTGAGTTGAATGGCTAGCTAGGCCATTTCAGAGGAATTGCCCAGTTTTGTCCTGTACACAAAAACCAACCCAGCCAAATACTGCCCCATCAGTTTACTCTCGATCATCTGCAAAGTAATGGAAGGGGTCATCAACAGTGCTATCAAGCAGCCTTTGCTTAGCAATAACCTCCTCACTTGCACTCAGTTTGGGTTCCACCAGGGCCACGCATCTTCTGACCTCAATTCAGCCTTGATCCAAAAATGGACAAAAGAGCTGAAATCAAGATGTGAGGTGAGAGTGACTGCCCTTGACATCAAGACAGCATTTGACCGAGTGTGGCATCAACGAACCCTAACAAAACTGGAGTCAAGGTTATCAGGGGGAAAATTCTGCACTGTTGGAGTCATACCTAGCACAGAAGAAGATTGTTGTGGTTGTTGGATGCCAATCATCTAGCCCCAAGACATCATGCAGGAGTTCCCCACGGTAGTGTCCTTGGACCAACCATCTTCAGTTGCTTCATCATTGACCTTCACTCCATCATAAGGTCAGAAGTGGGAATGTTCGCTGATGACTGCACAATATTCAGCAGCATTCACAACTCCTCAGATACTAAAGCAGCCCATGCCTATATGCAGCAAGACCTGGACTGATAATTGGCAAGTAACTTTCATGCCACACAAGTGCCAGGCAATGTCCAACTCCAACAAGACAGAATCTAGCCATCTCCCCTTGACATTGAATCTCCCACTATCAACATCTTGGGGGTTACCGTTGACCAGAAACTGAACTACACTAGCCACATAAATATTGTGGCTACAAGAGCAGGTCAGAGACTTGGGGCAGAATTTTCTGCCTGTCGGGCGGGCGGGCCTGACCCAATCTCTGGTGGGTGGGGAGCCGATCCCCGCTGGAGAAGCGGGGCCCCGCTGCCATATTACGTGGGCGGGCCAATTAAGGCCCGCCCAGCGTGACTCCCGGCGGGAAGCGCTATACGCTCCCTGTGCGGGCGGGGGGGGGATTCCCCAAAAGCGAGAGTGTGCTCTTTCACGCATGCACACGAAAGAGCTCACATCTCCCTGAGGCTAAGTGCTGCCTCAAGGAGATCACTTACGCTTGTACAAACATTAAAAATAGAAAAACAAAAAAATCCTTAACATGTCCCCCTCATGTGACAATGTCACATGAGTTGGGACATGTTATTAAATTTCACTCAAACTTTATTAAACTTTTTTAAACCCTGCATGAAACCTCATCCCGCCGGTGGATGAGATTTCATGTTTTCTCTATTTGCCACCGGGGCTCCTGGCCTGCTCACCAACCTTAAGGTTGGACAGGCAGGTCCTTTAATTGTTTTAATGATCCTGTCAATTGCCTCAATTGGCCATTGACAGGTCGGCGGCCCCGCAGCTGATTTCGCTGCGCCCCCACCTTCCTGAAAATTTAAATGTGGCGGGATGACGTCGGGGGTTCCGCCCGACATCATCCTGCGTCATTTTGCCGTCGGCGAGTGGGCCCCGCCCCCTGCTCACCAACGGCAAAATTCAGCCCCTGGAATTCTGAGGTGATGAATTCACCCCTTGACACCCCAAAGTCTGTCCACCATCTACAAGGTGCAAGTCAGGAGTGTGATGGAATATTCCCCACTTGCCCAAATGAGCGCACCTCCCACAACTCTTAAGAAGTTTGACACCATCCAGGACAAAGCAGTCCGGCTGATTGGCATCCCATCCACAAACATTCACTCTCTCCATCACCGAAGTGGCAGCAGTCTATACCATTTACAAGATGCGCTGCAGCAGCTCACCAAGGCTCCTTCGACAGCACCTTCCAAACCCTCAACCTCTAGCGCCTATGTGGACAAAGGGCAGCAGATACATGGAAGCACCAGCATTTGCAAATTCCCCTCTGTGCCACTCAACATCCTGACTTGGAAATATATCGCCGCTCCTTCACTGTTGCTGGGTCAAAATCCTGGAACATCCTTCGCTAACAGCACTGTGGGTGTACCTGCACCACGTGGACTGCAGCGGTTCAAGAAAGTGGCTCAACACCACTTTTCCAAGGGCAATTAAGGGTGGGTCTAGCTAATGGCGTCCACACCCCGTGAAAGAGCACATTGCCTTCTAAAGCTAGCCCGACTGCTTGAAAATTGTGGAAAGTCTGAACTGCCCACTTTTTCAATGGAACCTGCAAACTTGACGTGGGCTTACAGCTGCCCTGTTTCTGCTGCTGATGAAAGTTGCTGGCGCTGGAAATGAGGACTTGAATCCGAGATTCAGGTTCCGTCTGCCATTGTTAAAGCCAACCTGGCGTGACAGGAAAACCTGGCCCCAATAGCCTGCAAAGAGATATAGGTAAGGTTAAGGGAGTGGGCAAAAATTGGCAGGTAATTATAAAGTGGGAAAATATGAGGTTGTCCACTTTGGCTGGAAGAATAGAAAAGCAGGATATTACTTAACTGGAGAGAATGTTGTGGTACAGAGGCATCGGGGTGTCCTCATAGATGAATCACAAAAATTTAGCGTGCAGATATAGTAAATAATCAAGGAGGCAAATGGAATATTGGCCTTTACTGCAATGGGAATGGACTATATAAGTAGGGAAGTCTTGCTACATCTGCCTAGGACATGAGTGAGACTACACCTAGAATAATGTGTGCAATTTTGGTCACCTTATTTACGGAGGGATTTACTTGCATTTGAGGCGCTTAAAAACAAAGGTTTATTGGGTTGATTCCTGGAATGAAGGGATTGTTTTATGAGGAAAGGTTGAGCAGGTTGGGCCTACACTCACTGGAGTTCAGAAGAATGAGAGAGGATTTATATAAGATTCTGAGGGGGATTGACAGGGTGAATGTTGAGAGGATGTTATCCCTCGTAGGTAGACCTAGAACTAGGGAGCACACTTTCAAAATGAGGGGTCTCCCATTTAAGACAGAGATGAGGAGGCATTTCTTCTTTCAGAGGGTCATTAACATTTAGAATTCTCCACCCCAGTGAGCAGTGGAGGCTGGGTCATTGAATATATTCAAGGCGGAGTTAGACCAATTTTTGATGTACAATGGAGACAAGGATTATGGGGGACAGGCAGGAAAGTGGAGCTGAAGCCACAGTCAGATCGGTCATGATCTTATTGAATGTCGGAGAGGGCCTGAGGGGCTGAATGCTTACTCCCTCCCCTATTTCTTATGTTCTTATGACGTTTCCTTGAAGATGACTAATTTGCATGGTGATTGGAAAAGCGAGGGGATTAGTTTTAAATTGGACAGCTCTTTCAGCAAGCTAGCACTGCCCTATCAGGCCCAGTTGCCTCCTCTGTGCTGTAAGATACTACAATTCTTCGATTTTATGAATCGAATGCTTGGTATTGGTTGTGAGTGGCCGGGATTCTCTTTTGTCTGCACTTCTGATGATAGAGCAGGGGGGTTATAATTTTGGTACGTTTTATATCTGGTAAGGTTTAAAGAGACGCAGCCACCAAGTCACAGAATCACAGAGTGTAGAAGAGGCCCTTCGGCCCATCGAGTCTGCACCGACACGTGAGAAACACCTGACCTACCTACCTAGTCCCATTTACCAGCACTTGGCCCATAGCCTTGAATGTTATGACGTGCCAAGTGCTCATTCAGGTACTTTTTAAAGGATGTGAGGCAACCCGCCTCCACCACCCTCCCAAGCAATGCATTCCAGACCGTCACCACCCTCTGGGTAAAAAAGTTTTTCCTCTCATCCCCCCTAAACCTCCTGCCCCTCACCCAAATGGGAAATGAAAGACTTCAGTTTTGTCATGGTGTCCTATGCTGTAATTTGTAGGAGTTTATTCTACGTTCCTAGAAAATAAAGAACTCACAATTTGTGTAGAAGCTACTCTGCTGGAGAAGAAATTGCTGACTTGGCTCACATAGTTCATCACACACTTGAAAAATTTGTGCCTCAAGGTTGCAATCCCCGGATTTAACAGAAGAATGCTTAGGGGGCTTGTCTGAAATTCTTCTATCAATAATTTTAATGGTGCCATTAAACTGCAGAAATGTCAGCCGAGGCTCAGTGGGTAGCACTCTTGCCTCCAACTCAGAAAGTTGTTGGTTCAAGTCACACTCCAGACATCTGATTTAGGGGGCACTGCTGCCGCCTGTTAGCCCAAGACCCTGTCTGCCCTCTTAGGTGGATATAAAATATCTTGCAGCCCTCTTTTGTGGAAGAGCAGGGCAGTGTTTGTCAGTGTGCTATAGAATTACTTTATAAAATGTATTATTTTATGGGATGTGGATGTCACTGGCTGGGCCAGCATTTATTGCCCATCCCTAATTGCCCTTGAGAAGGTGGTGGTGAGTTGCCTCCTTGAACTGCTGCAGTCCATGTGGTGCAGGTACACCCACAGTGCTGTCAGGGAGCGGGGTTCCAGGGTTTTGACCATGATAGCAACAGTGAAGGAACCGCGATATGGTTCCAGTCAGGATGGCGTGTGGCTTGGAGGAGAGTTTGCAAATAATGGTGTTCCCATGCGCCTGCTGCCCTTGTCCTTCTAGGTGGTAGAGGTTGCAGGTTTGGAAGGTGCTGTCGAAGGAGCCTTAGTCATAAAATGATACAGCACAGAAGGAGGCCATTCAGCCCATCGTACCTCTGCTCTTTGAAAGAGCTATTCAATCGACCCCTCTCCCCAGCTCTTTCTCTATATCCCGGCAGAGTTTTCCCCGTCAAGTATTTATCCAATTTCCTTTAGGAAAGTTACTATTTGTTTCCACTGACCTTTTAGGCAGTGCATTTCAGAACATAACAATACACTGCACAAAAATAATTCTTCTCATCTTGCCTCTGGTTCATTTGACAATCACTTTTGTTATGATCCTGGGCCAGACCCCCAGGCTGTTGGTACAATCCGGTTAAGGACCAATAAGGTTTTGTTTAAAGCAGATAAAGTTTGAGATTCAAGACACTTGCTAAGAGAATAAAGCCACAAGATTCCACGGCTTTTGAATAAACAAAAATAAACTTTACTATACAAGTTCTGAAAGGTGAAAACAGTACAATATCTATCTTATAATCCAACATTCAGGGTATGAGGTACATGTGAGCAAACAGGTAAACTGTGGTCAGGCGCACCATACCGCACTATGAATGACAGATGTGGCCAAAACAGATTCCATGATTGCTCAAGAACCCGCCCAGATGTTAGTCATACTGTGAGTCAGCCAATATCACTGAAACTCCATTTCTCTTACCAGGTTTTCCAGTCTTCACCTTCGAAAATCACGCCTCGGAATTCTCTCCAAAAGTTACTCCAACTAGGATGGCTTCAATGACAGCCCGCCTCACAGAGTTTCCATCTTGCCTTCCGAGATTCCGTACCCCTGGATTCCCAAATGTACACCCAAGCACCAAATTCCAGGCACAACTTCAGATATTCATCCATGCTGAGCAGAACGCTACTGCTCCAAAGTGGTACTGTAGTAATTGCAGCTTTAAGGAATGTAGTGACTGGAGCTTTAAGACTAATTGTGTTGAATAGTATCACGCAACAGTGTGAGTGAATCAGCTTGAAGCATGGAGAACCTTAGAGTGGGAGTTCTTCTTGTTGTTGTGGAGCTTGATGGAAGCATGTAACTGCTGCTGCACCCTGTAAATAAACTTCAATGTTTCTAATGAGAAACTTGCCTGGAAAAACAAGTCCATAACAAGTACCTTTGCTCCAACAACCCTCTTTGCTTAAAGACTGCTAACCAAAGCCCTTTCACTAACTTGGAGCCTGTTTCTCTAAACTGGGAAACTCTTTCTGTCCCCCTGTCAATGTCTCTTACCTGGGACTTCCTTTTGTGGCCTCTTCCTGTTCCCCTCCCTTGTTCCCTACCTCGGACACTTCTTGGGACCTCTCCCTGTCCCCCTCATTTGTACCCTACCTGGGGCACTTACAGGCCATGGCGCTCCATCCCTGGTCACCTGACCCAAGTTTTAGTGTTTGCTGTTTCCCTCCTGCACAAGGGCACTGGGCTGGTCCTTGGCCCAAAGAACATAAAAGTGCTGATCTGCGCATGGGCAACCTGCTCCTGGTTGCGTATGTGTGGGGGGGTCCGAAGACAGTCAGAACTTAGTTCCCAGCCTCAAAACTCAGCAAGGTTTTCATAACACCTTACATCTCTGCCTTCTGGTTATTGTCCTTTCTTTCAGGGCTCAAGGTTAGCTAGCAGTTAGATCCTGCTCCACCACCACCCCTGCTTCATGCACTGTGTCTCAGGCTCCACGAAACATTTAAATGAAACATCCTATATTGTGGTAAAGTGCAAACCATTCTGTCCCATGGAATCACTGAGACTGACAGAGCAAATGGAGTTCATTCAACTCGCTTTGTCTGTGTCAACTCTTTGCTTGAGCAAGACGACTCCCACTGCCCTAGCCTCTCCCCAGAGCCCTTTTCACCTTCCTCTCTTTGAAATGTTTGCTGACAGCGTACACCACAGAGGAATCCTTAAGGTTAGCGATGTTAAACCACTGAGCATACGTTACACATTGTAGACAGATGACAGAGGTGAAAGGCCTTTTGTCATGGGCCAGATTACTAAATTAGGGTAATGACCAGATTTTCCGGCCCCGTCTCCTTGCTTAACAGGCATCAGTGCGATTTCCAATTTTTGTCCATGTGTCAGAGAGGCTGGTTACTTTGTTTGAGAAATG
The DNA here is from genome assembly GCF_964194155.1 of Cetorhinus maximus. Classification (NCBI taxonomy): domain Eukaryota; kingdom Metazoa; phylum Chordata; class Chondrichthyes; order Lamniformes; family Cetorhinidae; genus Cetorhinus; species Cetorhinus maximus. The sequence continues at coordinate 15,476,418 of NC_135880.1, forward strand.
CAAGGATCAGGTTCTGCTGTCACATTTCAGCCACTGTTGTACTGTTCAATTTTAGGTAGTTCAATCTCAACTGAGTTTTGACATCAGGAAGTTTCTCTTCTCCTTCCAATGAAGTAGGGCAAGGTGAAACGGAGCTGAAGGTAAGGAGCTCCAAGGGGCACTCAGGTTACATTTTCCATGGGAAATTCACTTCATAAGGGATGCAGCCGGAGACAATGACTGCAAATTTTCCCATCCCATTGGCGTTGGGCGACATGGCGAGGCTGGGGGAGAACAATATGGCAAGAAGGCCAAAATTCGGCTTTACACCATCACGAAACCAGTTTGCAATTGTCCGTTCCACCCATCAATGGCGGGCCGCGTTTCCCGCCGGCCTTACATTGGGAACATCATTTTAATACATTTGCATCCGGTTATAAATCCTGTTCACAAGAATCATCCCCACCGCGTCAAATTTACAGCCTACCTCGTCGTGACTTCAGAACGGCATGTTTCACGACTGTCTTTAAAAGGCGTGTACCTGGCGGGCTGGACTTCAAGGGGAACTCGGAGGTGCGTGCACATAAGGGGTTAGGGGTGAGATGTGGCGGGGGGCAAGGCAGCACAGACAGACTGAAGGAAATACTCAAGCGGGGTGGGGTGGGGGATGGTGGGATCGGTGGGGGTGGGGCGGGGGACAGGGGCATGAGGGATGCGGCCACACACCTGGAAAAGCTTGTCAAAAGCGAGCATTCTTCCCCTGCAGAGACCGTTCAGCAGCAGCTCCATTGACAGGCTTGGAGTCGGAGCCTCTGAAGCTTTTCTGCCCACTTGAGCAATGCAAGAGCATGAAAGTGCCACCAAATGCTCCAGAACTTCTCACCCCCTCAGCCACAGGCTGCCAATTAATGTGTGTTTTAGGGAGCAGCAGAGCAATTGGCCAACTAGGCACCTTGGGAAAGGTGGCCATGGCGCAGTCACAGGTGAAGGTGCTCAGAGCCCCTTGCAATGTCTTTAAGTGTGGACTGGTATCCATGATGGTCAAAGTTAACAATGCAGCCTTGCAGTGTGGGTTAGGAGAATGCCTGTGCCTGAGTATGCAGTCCAATGGGTGAAGCTGCCACCAATTGGTCAAATTAAGTGGGGCGGAGTTGGGTGGGGTTTCGGACAGCCAATGAGCGCACTACACATTGGCCATCCAAGTGGTGGCCAGCACTCTCCTGCATGCATGAAGGGGCATTTAGACTTGACCAAGAGAGGTTCTTAGTACACATATTCTAACCCACGCATCTCTCTCTTTGATCCTGCAGGAGGAGGCCATCAGCATCATGGAGCCTAGTGGTTTAACGGTTTCCCTCTTGGCTTACAGGGAGCAGAGAAGAAGAAGGAGGGAGCGGTGGAGGCGCCTGGCTCAGCAAAGGGAGGAGCACTTCCCTTGAGATGAAGGAGTGGCAGGGCTTGCTGCACATGCAGCTGAAGATCCACAGAGAGCCGGGGCTCATAGGCACCTCGCTTAACCCAGGGTCTATAGACAGCGCTTCTCATCCCTACAGCTGACCAAGAACCAGTGTCACCAAAGACTCCACATGTCTAGGGAACTGGTCAGTCACACATACCACCTGCTGCAGGATTTGGCACCATGGGGATGGAGGGCATCCACTGCCAGTGGCTATGAAAGTGACCACGGCGTTCAATTTTTATGTCAGTGGCTCCTTCCAGGGCTGCACAAGTGACCTGTGTGGGATCTCACAAGCCTCCACACACGTATCCAGAAGGTCACGGATGCCACCTTCACGAAGGCACAGAACGTTGTGTATTTCACCCGGGATCAGGAAAGCTAGGAAGCAAAAGTCCTGGGATTTGTGAAGATCTCAGGTTTTCCAGAGGTGCAATGTGCCATCAACTCACGTGTGGCCCTCACGTGGCGCTTAGATCTCCGTGGCAACAAGCAGTCAACAGCAAGGGCTTCCACTCGCTGAATGTTCAGCTGGTGTGCAACCACCACAAACAAATCCTGCAGGTCTGGGCACAATTCCCAGGGAGCATCCACAACTCCTACATCCTTAACAGGTCTCAGATCCCTGACTTCTTCCAGGGTCCACAGAGGCTGCATGGTTGTGTTTTCAGGGGCAAAGGCTATTCACAGAGGACATGGCTGATGATGATGGCCTTAGACTGCAGCAGAGTGATGGTACATTGAGGCTGATGCTGCAACTCGGACTTAGGTGGAGCAAATGATAGACATTTTGGAAATGAGATTCCGGTGCCTCGACAGGTCCAATAGGGCAGTGTTATGACTCAGCAGACGATGTGCGCCAGGTGGATCAAATCCACGAGGGAAACTTGATCACGCTGTCACAACAGTTTTGCAATTTGTATTTATTTTGAGATGCATGACCTGAATTCTGAAGTAATAAGTCTACCAAGACTTCAGAGATTTTTAAAAAACTAAATTAAATGTTTATTAACAGAAGAAAGGATTCCAAGCACATACATAGGTCTGTAAATGACTACCATAATGTTTCTCCCTTTTAATATGTAAATTACATTGTCCACATGTCTTTGGAACTTTACTTTCTCATAATATATATCTTTTCATGTTGCTACTATACTGTCAATAACTCTTGAGAAAAATAAACCCATTCCTCAGCCTGCTTGTCTGGCTGTTTGTAAACAGACTGAGATACCTTTGAAAACCAAATCCTCCTTTATCTATCTACAAATGCAAATTCCCTTTACATCTTACATGCCAAGACCCCAAAATGTTTACTCATTAACATATTAAAGACACTTCCACACCTTACTTCTTTTGATACTTCAACTTGCAGTCTGCTTGGCTACAAGATGTAATTAAATCACCGCACACAGACAGAACAACACAACCCCCCACAAACCTGCTTTACACTAAACCAGAAAAATATTATGAAAATTATTATACCTTCACCACAAGCTCTGCAGTGCAGTTCCCAGAGTATGTCACACATCATCACAGCTTCCTGTGCACTACACAATCTGGCACTGCAATAGGGGGAGGTCCTGGCTGAGGAGGAGCTGCTTGCATCCTCCGATAAGGAGGGTGTCGAAAGGGATGATGGTGAGATCCGCAAAGGCCATTGCGCTGGCCAGACGAGGCAGGGGCGCTCGGGAGGCCCTCATAGCCGCAAGATTCATGCTGGATGATGATGAGATGCAGTGAGGACAATCCTGACATCCTCACCTTGCATCTGTGAACGTTTGACTCCTGTGTGGCTAATGGCAGTGCACATACGCTCAGGCTCAGGTAATAGTGGAGATGCAGCGGAGGCCCTAATAATCGCTGGATTCCAGGAAGGTGATGATGACATGCAGTGAGGAGGCTACATAGGTCTTCACATTGCCTCTGTGAATGTCTGCCTCCTGTCTGGCTGAGCAAAGCTCGCTTGCGCTCTGTGATCAAGGCCATATCATGGAGACGCAGTCGTGAAACTTTAAATGCACTTGATCCTTTGTCAGCCTTCAGCACCTGTCCCCTTCAGAAGCAGAGAGACACTGGTCACAGGTGCTGGAAAGATGGAGGGGGGGCAACTGTGAGCACACAGAGAGAATGATGGAACTCTGTGATGCCAGCACACAACATGCTGGCAGAAATGACAAGCACCATCGAGGCGCAGGCATCACTGATGTGTCCATTGAGTGTGAAGCTGGACCATCACTTTGGTCTGAAGGTTACACACTGCACAGGGAAGAGGCCCTGGACTGAGACACCTGCCTTTATGTTGTGCAGGAACCAAGGTTCACACCTGAGTGGCAAGAACACAGCTCATCATAACAAGGAGCCATAGGCTGGCAGACATTCCTGGGGCTTTATTTACAATACTGAACATTAGGTACAAATGATTAACACCCATGTCCAGGCTGCGCAACTACATATTCTTAGCCTTCTGAACCCTGCCTCTACGTCTTGGTGCTCTCCGGACATCCACAGTGGAGGTGGAGGCAGCCTGCTGACTGCTGCACTCTGTTTGTGATTACCTCGATGGGTGTGCCCTGGAGTGCCATCCCTGTGCTGATGGTCAGATCAGCGGTACTCAAACAAATGGGGATCCAGCAATACAACAGTCATCAAACACCTGGAGGGCCCCGGCTTGCTTTCGGGGTCCTGTTGTGTGGCAGTGGCACCCTCTTGGCCTGTGGAGTGGGAGCTGCTGAGATCACAGGAAGAGGTGGTTCGGTTGGGCTGGACATTTCCGGAGTCACCTGGGTGGATGGCCCCAGAGCGTGCACCTGCTGATCCACCTACCTATGGGTGTCCGAGGGCCCCTGGCTGAGTCCTTAAGGAGAAAGGGTAGCTAGGGTGAGATTGAGCTGCCCTGCACCCCTCTCACTTTGGCATTTTTGGAGGTCAAATTCAGCCCGTGCATCAGTGCCGGGCCGATGCCCTGGACCAAGGTCTCCATGGCAGCCGCCATCCTACCAGTGTTGACCTCGGTACGTTGGCAAGCCAGCGCTATCACCTCAGAGTGAAGGCGGACAGATTCCTCCATCGTGCCTTGCAACCTGAGGAGTGCAGTGGACATCCCTTCCTGATGCTCCTGAGCTTCCCTTTGCAGCTCCAGCAATTGAAGTATGACCGAGTCCAGAGGCCTCACACCCAGCAAGCATCTACAGGAATCTCACTCACTGCCAGTACAAGGGACATCACCATTCACTCTCTCACACACACCTTCACTTGCCCTCATCCCATCCATGGGCCTTTCGGGGCTTGAGTCAAGGACCTGGGCCGTGGACCCCCTCGGCTGCTTCCCAGTTGTGCCTGCGAAAGCAAGGAGAGATAATTAGTGTATGGCAGGGGACTGCGGAACAGGGGAATTCACTCACAGTGTGTTTGTCTGACAGATGTTGCACTGCTGGATCCTCACTCGGTTGAGCACTGCCGACCTCACTGTCAACCGATGCTGGATTGGTGACCTCGCTTGTTGGTCTTCACCCAGAGTTGGGGGGTAGAGGATTTGGTGGGGTCATCCATTGCACCCAGTAGGCGCCTGAGGGAGGCATCGCTAAATTTGGGGTCAGCATCCTCCCTTTTGACAGCCATGACTTTGCAGCAGCTTCCGATGCCTCAAAGAGAGCTAGCTCTGTGTAGGGGTGGGCTTTAAATATGGCGCCCCGTTCACTGAAGGGCTGATGTGACGGTGAGGGGGGGTCCGCCAGCAACCCGGCGTGTTTCCTGGTAACGCGTTATTAATGAGGTGGGATGTGCTGGAAAAGGTATGTTATGGCGAAAAAACCCACCATTGCAGCCAGTGGGTAAAGGGACTCTTTTCCTGCCTGCTGCCACACCTTGTCCAAATCCGGGATGATTCCACCCGTTCTTATTTTCAATCTCTGCTGACCACTGGCGACAGGCTAGTAAGGTCTGACAGATATTTACTGGGTTTAATGGGGTCTCAGGATCCCTGTGCCTCCCCAACTAAAAGGTCAGCAGGGAGCCCACCAAGGGAAGAAGCAGCTACCGCGCAGCCATTTAATGGTCGACTGGCCATCAATAAACTGGAGGTGGCACATCCTCCCCTCAGGGGCAGGAAGACCTGCCGCAGAGGCCTGCCGGCCAATCAGAGGATGCCAGTTCTCCTGTACCAGCAGCACCACCAGGAGCGGTGGCCATTCCCAGTTTTACACTGGGACCTTCACCAGCGATCAGCGCTGGATTCCTGAAGAGGAGTGATTTTGGGTGGGATGGGGTTGGCAGGGGTGAGGGGAAGATGGGGTTGGGGGGGGTTGGAGTTCACTCCGAGAGTTGGCGAGAACAACAGGGGATAAAAGCGCGGAGAGGGCGAGAGAGAGAGAGAGCTCACTCCGAGAGTCGGCGAGAACAGCAGGGGATAAAAGCGCGGAGCGGGAGAGAGAGAAGAGGAGAGGTGTAAGGAGAGGTGGACCCTGGGACAGGTAGTCAGCAGCACCTAGAGTATCTAGTCTATCTAGAGGATCTAGCATCTAGTCTATACTCAAGTAGGAGTAAGGGTAATAATAAAAGCAGGGTCCATATTCTATTTAGTTAAGATATGTCTGGGCAGCTCAGTCCCATGGTTTGCACATCTTGCATTATGTGGGAAATCCTTGACCCTGGTGGTCTGGATGACCATGTGTGCAGGAGGTGCCTCTGGCTGGAGCAACTCGAGCGCTGGGTTTTGGAGCTTGAGCAGCAGCTGGGGGCACTGTGGTGCATTCACAGGACTGAAAAGTTCGTGGATAGCACGTCTCAGGACATGGTCACCCCTCAGTTTAAGTAAGTGCAAGCAGAGAGAGAATGGGTGACCGCCAGACAGAAGAAGGGGACCAGGCAGGTAGTGAGGGAATCCCCCGAGTGCATCTCACTCGCAAACCGTTTCTCGGCCTTGAAAAACAGTGAGAGTGACAGTTCCTTTATGGAGGCCAAACAGAGCCAAGGACATGGCACTGTGGGTGGTCCATCTGCTCAGGGGGTGAGAAAGAAGCATGGAAGGGTAATAGTGGTAGGGGGTTCGTTAGCGAGGGGAGTAGACGGGCGCTTCTGCGGCCGTGGACATGACTCCAGGATGGTATGTTGGCTCCCGAGTGTCAGGGTCAAGGATGCCACGGAACGGCTGTGGGGTATTCTGATGGGGGAGGGCAACTGCCAGAGGTTGTGGTCTACATTGGGACCAATGACATAGGAAGAAAGAGAAATGAGGTCCTGCAAGCAGACTTTAAGGAGCTAGGTAGGAAATTGAAAAGCAGAACTTTGAAAAGCAGGAATTCAAAAGTAATCTCTGGATTACTCCTGGTGCCATGCAGCAGTGAGTATAGGAACAGAAGGATAGAGCAGATGAATGTGTGGCTGGAGAGATGGTGCAGGAGGGAGGGCTTTAGATTCCTGGGGCATTGAGACTATTTCTAGGGGAGGTGGGACTTGTACAAGTTGGACGGGTTACATCTGAACAGGAACGGGACCAACATCCTCGTGGGGAGGTTTGCTAATGCTGTTGGGGTGGATTTAAACTAAGTTGACAGGGGGATGGGAACCTGAAAAGTAGTTCAGAGGGTAGAGAAGCTGAGATGGGATTAGAAGTTAAAACGCTAGTAAGTGCATCTGGAACGCAGAGGAAACAGATAAGAAAGAAGTGAGTTTAGCAAGGCTAAATGGAATATATTTTAATGCCACGTGGGAGTATGATATCATAGCTATGACCGAGATTTGGCTAAAAGAAGGACAGGGTTGGCAGCTCAACATTTCTGACTATAGGGTAGTCAGATAAGATAGAGATGGGGATAGAAGTCAGGGGGGATCGCAATATTGATCAAGGAATCAATTATAGCAGTGAGGAGGGATGATATCTTGGATGGATCATCAAATCAGGCCATATGGGCAGAAGTAAAAAACACAAAAGGGGAAAACATGCTGCTGGGTGTGTACTATAGGCCCCCAAATAGTCAGGGAGAGATAGAGGATCAAATATGTAATCAAATTTCAGAGAAGTATAAGAATAATAAGGCAGTAATAGTAGAGGATTTTAACTACCCGAATTTTAACTGGGATAGTTTTAGTGTGCAAGGTAGGGGGGGAGAAAAATTCTTAAGTTGCATACATGAGAACTTTTTTTAGCCAGTACGTAGAAAACCCTAACAAGGGAGGGGGCAGTTCTGGGCCTAATATTCGGAAATGAGCCCGGGCAGGTGGAAGGCGTATCAATAGGGGAGCATTTTGGAGATAGTGATCATAACTCAGTCAGATTTAGGACAGTTATGGAAAAGGATAAGGTTGGGCTGGGAATAAAAGTTCTAAACTAGGCAAAGGCTAAATTTATTAAGATGAGTCATGATTTGGCCCAAGTGGACTGGGAGCAGCTACTTGCAGGTAAAACTGTGTCAGAGCAGTGGGAGGCATTCAAGGAGGAAATAGCGAGAGTACAGGGCAAATATGTTTCCGTAAAGACAAAGAGGGGGACCAAGCCCGGAGAATCCTGGATATTAAGGGACATAAAGATTAGGATTAAGATAAAAAGAGAAGGTTATGGTGGATACCGAGGGCTCAATACAGCAGATTCCCTAAAGGAGTATAAAAAGTGCAGGGGGAACTTAAAAAGGAAATGAGGAAAGCGAAGAGACTGCATGAGAAAGCATTGCTAGGTAGAATAAAAGAAAACCCAAAGGCGTTTTTAAATATATAAAGAGCAAGAGAATAACATGGGAAAGGGTAGAGAGCCAATTATGGACCATAGAGGTAATCTGTGTGTGGGGGACCTGGAAGATGTGGGTACAGTCTTAACTTTACACCAGTCTTCACAATGGAAAAGGACGTTGCAGGTGTAGACATCAGGGTGGAGGGCTGTGAAATATTAAAGGAAATTAACATAGAGAGAGAAGGTAGTGGCAGTTTTAGTGGCCTTAAAAGTGGATAAATCCGCAGGCCCATGTGAGATGTATCCCAGGCTGTTGAGGGAGGCAAGGGAAGAAATATCAGGGGCCCTGGCAGTAAATTTCAAATCCTGTCTGGCCACCGATGAGGTGCCAGAGGACTGGAGGACTGTTAAAGTTGTCCCATTATTAAAAAAGGGAGGAAGAGATAGACCAGGATATTACAAGTCACTCTGTCTAACCTCCATGGCGGGGAAGTTACTAGAAAGGATTCTGAGGGACAGAATATGTCTGCACTTGGAGATACATGGATTAATCCGGGATAGTCAGAATGGATTTGTTAAGGGAAGGTCATGTTTGACAAATTTGATTGAATTTTTTGAGGAGGTAGCCAGGAGTGTTGATGAGGGTAATGCATTTGATGTGGTCTACATGGACTTTAGCAAGGCTTTTGATAAGGTCCCTCATGGCAGACTTGTCAAGAAAATAAGAGACCATGGGACCCAAGGCAAAGTGGCAAGTTGCATCCAAAATTGGCTGAGAGGCAGGAAGCAGAGGGTGATGGTAGAGGGATGTTTCTGTGACTGAAAGTCCGTTTCCAATGGGGTTCTGCAGGGCTCGGTGCTGGGGCCCTTGCTGTTTGTTGTGTACATAAATGATTTGGACTTAGATGTAAGGGGAATGATCAAGAAGTTTGCGGATGACACAAAAATTGCTAGGGTGGTAAATAGTGAGGAGGATTGACGTAAGATGCAGGAGGATATCAATGGACTGGGTAGGTGGGCAGAGCAGTGGCAAATAGAATTTAACCTGGAAAAGTGTGAGGTAATGCACTTGGGGAGGGCTAACAAGGCAAGGGATTACACTGTGAATGGTAGGATCCTGGAAAGTACTGAAGATCAGAGGGACCTTGGTGTGCATATCCATAGATCCCTGAAGGTAGCCCGGCAGGTAGATAAGGTGGTTAAGAAGGCATATGGGATATTTGCCTTTATTAGCCGAGGCATTGAATACAAGAGCAGGGAGGTTATGCTGGAACTGTATAGAATGCTGGTCAGGCCACAGCTGGAGTACTGCGTGCAGTCCTGGTCACCACATTATAGGAAGGATGTGATTACACTGGAAAGGGTGCAGAGGAGATTTACCAGGATGCTGTCTGCGCTGGAGGGTCTGAGCTATGAGGAAAGATTGGATAGGCTGGGGTTGTTTTCCTTGGAGCAGCGAAGGTTGAGAGGGGACCTGATAGAGGTGTATAAGATTATGAGGGGCATAGGTATATGGTGGATAGGAAGGCACTTTTTCCATTAGTAGAGGGGTCAATAACCAGGGATCATAGATTTAAGGTAAAAGGTAGAAGGCTAAGAGGGGAGCTGAGGAGAAATCTTTTCACCCAGAGGGTGGTGGGAGTCTGGAACTCACTGCCTGAAAGGTTGGCTGAGTCAGAAACCCTTGTAACATTTAAGAAGTATTTAGATATTCACTTGAGTTGCCATAGCCTCCAGGGCTATGGGCTAAGCCTGGAAAACAGGACTAGTCTCGTCAGGTCTTTGTTGACCAGTGCGGCCACAATGGGCCGAATGGCCTCTTTCTGTGCTGTAAACTTCTCTGAGTCTTTGAGTCTACAGCTAAGAGGAATGGGGGAGGGGAGCCTGGTGGGGAAGACACCTTGTTGGAAGCCTTCCAATGGCCTCAGCGGTCCCATTTAGGAGGTCTTTGCCCCAGCGCTCCATGCTTGCCACCCACCTGCGCGGGAAAACCTACCGGCCTGGCTGCTTGACCTGCGTCTCTCCTGCCACCAGTTAAACCCTGGCAACGCTGAGAAGAGGCCCTTAAGTGGAGTTAATTGTCTACTTAAGAGCCTCATTTGGCCCAATGGCAGGTGGGTTGCCTGAACTGCAGCCCCACACTCACCCCTCCCCTGGTATAATTGCAGTGGGGCAGGGGCAGGCGGGTAGGTGGTAGGCTAACCATCTGCTGGATCTAATGTGCCACCTCTGCCTTCAAATCTGTCAATGGGGCAAGTGTTAAATTCAGCCCATTGTATTTACTTGTGGACTTAAAATATTGTTAACATTTATAATATATTCTTAATATATTTGCTTCCAAATATCATTTTAGAATAATTGAATATGATTAGCTGTAAACCTGTGACAACATCTACCACATAAAAACGTAGTGCATATCCTACATAAATTCCAGTGTATACCTAACTACAATCACAGTGAATTTCTAGTTCCAGACGTGCAAATGCAGAAAATGAAAGAAGATCAAGTTCAATTTCTTTTGTTTTCAACTGTTGCAAAATGAAAAGTGAACAAAAGGAATAGGTAAAGAAATCCTGTTGATAGAAGACAGAATTTGCACTTCACATCATTAAATAGCCGTTGTATCTCAATTTTACAAGTAAATCATAATTAATCAGCTGGACAACAAGGTGTTTCTTGTGTGTGAGGTACCTACGGTGCAGAAATCTCCAGTGCACGACATTCTCCGCGCACATTAACACTGCTAACCTTTAAACACCCTTAAAAGTTTTCCCAGTGATTTATACCATAAGGAAACAGTTCCATGAGTTACAGAGGTTGACATTTAATTAACGCCCACTTTAGCGGTTTAATGAACAGTAATAAATTCCAGCTCCTTCTTTGGCAGCTTTTAATTAGCAGTAATTACATGCCACATAAATTGCAGAGTTTGTTGTGTTACTGAGTTACAGTAAATTCTTCCTAATTTATCTGCTTGGAGTCTGGGTGATCTATCTGTTGGATTTAAAGTGAAGAGGTTAATCAAACAGTTCCATTTATAATAACATGCTATAAAATCTGGACTAGACTGTCTCAAAACACAGATTAGCCACAGATGACTGGTCCTGAACCTCAAGCACTAATTCTTTTCTTTCTTCCTTCCATACTATTAGGATAAGGGCTTTTGATATGCTGGTTTTATTTTTCCTTATATTTGGGGTCAATGAATAGGATTGAAAGTGGTTAGGCTGAATAAATACAGCAGGTCATACATAATGCCCATAATTAGACAACTTTGTGTTGTCAACTGTGTTCTATTTTGAATAAGAATCCAGCTAGTGGGATGTTAATAAGATGGGTTGGATGCTCGCAGGGACATATTTCCGTCCGAGAGCTCAAATTGAGCGCTGTGTCAGGGACAGTGCATCCTGCTGACATTGTAGCCTACCCAACTCCGCCCCCCCCCACACTTTTTTCAAAAGCTTCTTATCTCTTCAATTATGCCTTACCTTTCTCACCTCCTCTACGATCCACTTTGTCTCCTGTTCAACCTTTTCTATAACCCTTGCAGGATATTAGATATTCTTCTATTTGAGATGTGTTTAGGCTCATGTGGAGCTCAAACACGGACATGGTGCCAATTGGGCCATTTGGTCTGCCTCTTTATTATCATCCCAGGACAATCAATTCATTAACCCTATCTCCCTGTGATTGAATTATTTGTTGTCTCTCCTCACTCCTCTATTTCCCTTTATTTCACCAAACACATGCATGATATTGACTGACCTGCTTCCGGCATTTTTTTGCATTCCCCACATTACGGCAGAGACCACACTTCAAAATGACTTAATTGGCTGTGAAACCAATGTTCCGAGGTCACAAAAGGAGCTGTATATATTTCTGACGTCTAGAGTCTGTAATTTTTACTGTTTCCTTCGCCTGACCCTTTCAGCTCTTCTGATAAACTGCTAGACCTTCTAATGTCTCTATAAAGGATTATTAACGTCACTCCTCAGTGTTCAGTGTTCTAAGCATGGATTCCAGGCTTCAAAATACAGGCAAGCTTTAACAAAATTGGAGAGTTTGAGAGGTGCATTCTGGTAGGAGGTATTAAGGAGGTCCTTGGAGAATAATAGTGTAAACAGGACAGAGGGGCAACGAGATCTCAGGGCACTAACTCACAAACCATCAAAAGCAGCAATGCAGATGAACAAGGCTGTAAAAAAAAAACAAAAATAGCACTGAAATTCATTTCCAGGAGGAATAGCATCAAAAAGCAGAGAGGTGGTGGTGAAATTCTATAGAAACTTAGACTATGCTTATGAACAGTTCAGTTCCCATATTATGAAAAAGATAAAGAGACACTGGCAAAGCTGCAAAATGATTTATAAGGATTATCATAGCATTGAGAGGTAATCAGTATCAGAAAAGAATGAAAAAGGCTGGGACTCTTTTCTCTATAAAATAGAAGGCCGAGGGGGTCAAGGTGTTTGTTGAGGCAGAGGTAGAGCAGACGTTTCCAGTTGTGGGAGCCAGATTCTGTGCTGTATAATTCTCACACCAAAATTCAATTTCCTTTCAACCTTCCCCATCTGCTCCTACTTCTCGTGATGTTTTAGTTATGGAATTGATTGCAGGCAAATTAGTTCAATCACACATTTCATTATTGCCTGTAGCTCTGGGGAGTAGTTGAATAATCGAACATCAATGGATATTAAATGCCAACTTTCTTAAAGGAAAAAAGTAACTGCTGCTTGTGCAGCAGACAAACTGGCCTGTGGCCAGTAAGAGTATAATACTTAGCTGTCAGATGTTATGGCACAGCCGATGGTAAATGCTGAGCTGCTCAAATCCCAAAGGGAAACTTGAAACAACTGTTTTGCAATATCAATATATATTTTGAGATGTGTGCCTTGAATTCAGTAGTAATAAGACCACCGAGTCTTATAGGCGTCTTACAAAGCTAAAGTAAATCTTTATTAAAGAGACAAAAAATTATTTTAAGCGCATGGGTTTACAAATCACTACGATGATAACTCCTAGCTCCCTTAGTTAATCTAACTGCTAGTTACACCTCCGTTAAGGCAACATTAAAACAACATAGATTTAAAAGATCACGCAAGGTAACACGATACCCTGAACAATCAAATTCAAAGTGAGTTTTCTTAACTTCAGTTCCTTGTAGACAACAGTTTGAGGCATTAGATGCCTTTTCACACTTGTTAGATCTTAAAATACCTTCCCTTACATGCAGCCTTCTCTCCTTTATACCTATTTTCCCCTTTGAATGCAAATTCTCATTGTTTCACTAAGTCTTTGGACTTTACCTCTCTAAAATCTATCATAGTGCCAATTTTACCAGTATCCTTTGGGAACTGTTTCTTAACTTCTCTGGCTAAGTGAAACATTTCACCTCTCTCTTTTGAATTCAAGCTAGTCTGGTTTATTTAAAAATGTAAATGTTCCCTTTACACCTCACATTCTTAAACTTCACCCGTGTTTACCTATTTAACACGTCAAACCTAGCTTATTTTCTGATACATCAAAGACTTCAGACCAATTGTCTTTAATTCAATTAAGTCCCACACACACATACATGCACAGGCCCATAGACACAGACCGCATTATTACTGTACTTTACAAATTTCAATAACATTATGAAAATTATTATGGGAAGAATTTTTGTCTCGCTGGGCGTGTGTGCGCCCGACCCGAGCGATAGTAAAATAGCGCGTCCTGATGTCACCACGCACTCTCGCGATATTTAGCCCGGCGGGCGCACGCAAGAGCCAGCAGCACGCCCGTCGACAATTAAGAGGCCGATTAAGGCCCTTAATCAACTAATTAAATCGTATTTTTCGCTGCTCGTCCAACCGTTCGGCCTTTGGATTTTTTATGAAACCTCATCCATGGGGGGGACGCTGTCTTTTAAACCTTTGCTTGTACTGTTCTAAATCTTCAGCTCCATGAGGCAGCTTTGTGCCTTCAGGGACCATTCAGTGCACACACCTGCACGTATGTGCAAACTTCTGTGGTGGCCCTCCTCCTGCCCCCCGACCCCAGCAGCTCTCAGTGTTGCTGTGTGCGATTCACACCGGCTGGCCGTTAATTGGCCAGCCAACATGAAATCGTGGCCGGGGCCCGATCGCGGACGGCGGCTGGCTGCATGACCACCCCCAGGCCTGCCTCCCATGCCCGTCTGACAAGAGTAAAATTCTGCCCTATATCATCCTGTCATCCCCCTCCTTATTAAAAAGTGAACCGTCATAATCTAAAAGGGCAGCTTCATTGTCTGAACCCATCTTACATTATTTCCTATACTTATTACACTGTTACAATACCAAATGCATGCATTGACATACCAATATATATACAAATCCTTAGTATCAATAGAAACCGTTCCAGTCCAGTGTCCAGATTTTAAATGTTCAATTTTCTTTTTGAGCTTCAAACTCTTGACAATGTATCTGCAATCAGATGTTCTTGTCCTGCCACATATATATTCTGTAGATTAAATGGTTACAGTAATAATCTCCATCTGAATAGCCTTGCACTTCTGTCTCGAAATTTGTCCAGAAACTTTGAAGTATTGTCGTCTGTGTAAACAATTGTTTCTGCCAAATTGTTTGCAACTTAAATCTCAAAATGCTGCAACACTAACACCAAACCCAATGTCTCCTTTTTAATTGTTAAATATCTTCTCTGTCGTGCATTTAGCTTCTGTGACAAATATCCTATCGGCTTTTCGATTCCAGTGTCATCTTCTTGTAGCAATACAGCCCCAATGCCTATATTGCATGCACCAAAGGCCAACTTAAATTGGTTGACATAATTGGCCAAAACCGGTGTCATGGTTAACACAGTTTTCAAACTGTCAAATGCCTCCTGACACTCCTGTGTCCATTGAAACCTCTTGGCCAGGGTTTTGATCTCTTCGAATGAGCTCAGCAGGAGGCAGGCGGGGGCAGTCAGGAAGCCGACTGCCGCCCTCAATCAGGGCCGGGTCGCGATTTCACATTGGCAAGTAGTGTTAAGACTCGCCCAGCGTGAAACGCTTGCTGCAGAGCACAGTGCCGCCTCAGGGAGCTGAAGATATAAAAAAATCAAAAATAAAGGTTTAAAAAACGTTACAAAACATGTCCCCTCGTGTGACTCTGTGACATGTTATTAATGAAAAGTTAACATTTTTATTTTATTTTTAATTGCTGTTGGAAACCTCATCCCGCCCGTGGATGAGGTTTTTAAAAAAATCCAAAGGCCGCTTGGCCTTTTCGCCTGCCCATCAACCATAAGGCTGGATGGGCAGTGGAAAATTACATTCAATTGGTTCTTTAATGGCCTTAATAGGCTTGTTAATTGTCAGTAGGCCCGCTCCCGACTCCCGCACACACCCGCTGCCAGAAATATCGTGCAAATGCGCGAGGACTTTGGGACATTAGCCCAACGTCATCGCACAACAGTTTACGTTCATTCAGGCCAGGCATGTGCCTGCCCGACAAGGTTAAAATTCTGGCCCTTGTTCTTTTTTAATAGCTCAGTCAATGGAGCAATGATACTACTAACATTTGGTAAAAATTTCCAATCAAACCCACTCATGCCCAGAAATCTCAAAACTTCTCATTTTGTTGTAGGCGCAGGGAAATCCACGATAACCTTGTCATTCACATCTCTAGCAGCCACCTTACCATGTCCAATGGTATGGCCTAGATACATAGCTTGCATTTTTGCAAATTAAATTTTAGCCAAGTTCATCACCAAATTAGCTTCTTGTAATTGAGTAAATAATTCTTCCAGATACTGTAAATGTTCCTCCCACATTTGAAAACTATTAAGTCATCAGTATAAACAGCACAATTGCTCAGACCTGCAATTACTTTGTTTGTCAGCCTTTGACATGTTGTAGGTGCATTTCTCATGCCAAACAGCATTACTTTAAACTGATATGGTCCATTTAGCACCACAACAGCCGATATCTCCTTTGCTCTCTCCAATAACAGCTCTTGCCAATGTCCTCTTAGCAAGTCAATCTTTGTGATAAATTTTGATTGTGCCACTTTCTCAATGCAATCTTCCAACCGTGGTATAGGATATGAATCTGCTTTTGTCACCGCATTCACCTTTTGATAGTCCCCACACAGTCTTTGTGTTCCATCCAATTTCGGTACCAGCACAATAGGCGAACTCTAGTGACTGCAACTAGGCTCAATGATATTTTTTGAAGCATGAGTTCTATTTCTTTATGTACTTGTGATAACTTTGCCAGATTTAATCTATAAGGATGTTGTCTTATCTAAGATGAAACTTCCACACTCACATCATGTGTTGCTAAATTTGTCCTCCCTAGCTTATATACACAAATAGCTTTGTGTGACTGCAATAGCTTCTCCAAATCACTTTGACACTTGTCTGGAAGGTAACTCAATATTACATTTAAATTTTTAAGTGCCCCCTTATTATCCAATATGATTAGTGGAAAATCAATTTCAGAATCCTGCATCTCTACCTGTTTCTTATTATCTACCATCACTAATACCTCCTTTTGGTCCTCTTCCCTGGCAAAGTACTTTATGAGCATATTTGCATGACACATCCTCTGCTTCTGTCTTCTATCTGGGGTATTTATTAAATAATTTACTCCACTCAATTTCTTTTCAATCCTGTAAGGCCCACTAAACCTTGTTTTTAACGGATCACCCAATACTGGTAACAGAACTAGCACTTTCTCCCCAGCAATAAAATTATGAGCTGTAGCTTTCCTGTCTGCCTTCACTTTCAATTGTTCTGATATCTTTAAATGTTTCCTAGCCAACTCACATGCTGTGTCCAATCTCTCTCTGAAATTTGATACATAATCCAGGAGGGTCGTTTCTGAATTTTGACCCACTAATTTCTCATGAGTCAATTTCAGTGGTTCCCTTACCTCATGACCATAAACTAGTCATTGTTTTAAAAGACTGAGACTAGTCGATCCATTAGGAGCATCCCTAATAGCAGATATCAAGAATAGATTTCCCCCATCCCAATCCTGTGGATAATCCTGACTATATGCCCTCATCATAGTTTTTTAAAGGTTGATGCCACCTTTCTAAAGCCCCTTGCCACTCAGGATGGTAAACTATTGGCTTAAACTATTTTATTCCCAAACTGTTCATTACTTCCTTAAACAGCTGTGACGTGGAATTTGAACACTGATCTGATTGCATTTCTTTAGGTAAACCATGTCTTGTAAAAAAAATTAGTTATCTCTTCCATAATTTTCTTTGTGTAATATTTCTCAAAGGTATTGCATCAGGAAACCTGGTACACACATGCATTATTGTCAGTAAGTATTGATTTCCACTTAATTCGAATTCCTGCATTTGAAGAACCTTTCACTAGGGTCATGATTTATTGTGTAGGACATCTCTCTAAAACAAAATCATGACCCTAGTAAAAGGTTCTTCAAATGCAGGAATTCGAATTAAATGTGCCAGCTTAATCACTGATTATGGCTTCCCTATCACCTGACATGTGTGGCACGCTCTATAGAATTTTACTACATCCCTGTGCAATCCAGATCAATAATAAAACTTTTTGTATTTTCACCTGTGTCTTTCTAATTCTTAAATGTCCCCCCATTGGAATTTCATGAGGTATCCTCAGAATCTCATTTCTATATCCAAATGGTATTACAATCTGATGCACCTCCCTCCAGCTTTCATTTGCTGAAGCATGATACTGCCTCCATTTTCTCATTAAAACAATACCCTTAAGGTAAAAAAAAAACCTGGAATACATTTTGCCTCTGTTTCTAAGTAAGCTGATATAACTGTTTTATTTGCGTATCCTGTTTTCTGTAAATCTACTAACTGCTGTGAGTTAAATACTTCAGCTGCATTGTCCTCCAATCTTTCTTCCTGAACAAGGTTATCAAACACAGTGTCAGCTAATTGAACATCAACACCTTCTTTCTGCCTTTGAACTCCCTGTTCTTCTTGTTTCAACCTATGAGCCCGTGATCTTGTATCACAAATCTGGAAAAAATCCAGGATGCTCTCTCTCTGCAAAACTTCTGTTGAAAATACTTCTACAGGCTGATCAACTACCAAAGGCATCACTCACATTTGGAACCCAGCTATATCATGACCCAGAATAAATTGAACCCCTGCAATGGACAATTTTTCCTAGTGTCAACCCATGTCCACTGAGCGTTAGAGTGGGCGTCTGGATTGGTAGTCCAGTGACATTACCTCTATGCCACCACCCCACCTCCCCCAATTAAGCAAGGCATCTGCCACCTTGCTTAATGATGGGACAAACAGCCTACCTCCTTCAGCAATGCAATTTAAGGATGTGAAAATAAGCAATAAGGAATAGGAAATAGGGTGAACTAGAGTCAAATTATGCAAGAGAGAAAAATGTGATGGAAAGGAATAGTGAAATAAAAGGAAAAAATTAAAAATTTTAAAAAAGCTTTAATGTAATTTACTACCTAAAAGAATGAGACTCCTCTGGGATGGCGGGATTGTCATAGAATCATGGAGTCATAGGGCGGGATTTTCTGCACCTGCCCACCGCTGGGATCTTCCGGTCCCGCTGCAGGTCAATGGACTTCTGGCTCGGGCACCATATCACCCACGACGGGTCCCACCCGCGACAGGGCTGGAAAATCACGGCCATAGAGTTTTATAGTATGGAAAGAGGCCCTTCGGCCCATCATATCTGGGCTGGTCATCAAGCCCCTATCTACTCTAATCCTATTTTCCAGCACTTGGCCTGTAGTCTTGTATGCTATGACGTTTCATCTAAATGAAGTATTCACCTAAATACGTCTTAAATGTTGTGAGGGTTTCCGCCTCTACCACCCCCTCAGGCACTGAGTTCCAGATACCTCCCACTCTGTGGGTGAAAAAATGTTTCCTCAAATCCCCACTAAACCTCCTGCCCCTTACCTTAACTCTACGCTCCCTGGTTATTGACGCCTCCACTAAGGGGAAAATTTTCTTCCTATCTACCCTATCTATGCCCCTCATAATTTTGTACACTTCAATCAGAAGCCCCTCCTCAGCCTTCTCTGTTCTAAGGAAAACAACCCCAGCCTATCTTGCCTCTCATCATAGCTGAAACGCTCCAGCCCAGGCAACAACCTGGTGAATCTCCTCTGCACCCCCTCCAGTGCAATCACATCCTTCCTACAGTGTGGCAACCAGAACTGCACACAATACTCCAGCTGTGACCTAACTAGCGTTTTATACAGCTCCATCATATCCTCCCTGCTCTTGTATTCAATGCCTCAATTAATAAAGGCACGTATCCCATATGCCTTCTTAACCGCCTTATCCACCTGTCCTGCTGCCTTCAGGGATCTATGGACATGCCCTCCGATCCTCTGTACTTCCTAGGGTCCTACCATTCATCATGTATGCCTTAACCTTGTTAGTCCTCTCAAAATGCTCTCACACTTTTCATGATTAAGTTCCATTTGCCACTGTTCTGCCTGTCTGACCAGCCCGTCTATATTACCCTGTAGTCTAAGGTTTACCTCCTCGCTATTTACCACATCACTAATTTTCGTGTCATCTGCGAACTTGCCGATCATACCTCCTACATTCATGTCTGGATCATTAATGTACACAACAAACAGCAAGGAACCCAGCACCGAACCCTGCAACATGCCAAATGGACACAGGCTTCCAGTCACAAAAACAACCTTCAACCATCACCCTCTGCATCCTGCCACTAAGCCAATTTTGGATCCAATTTGCCAAATTGCCCTGGATCCCATGGGCTCTTACCTTCTTGACCATTCTCCCATGCGAGGCCTTGTCAAAAGCTTTACTGAAGTCCATGTAGACTACATCAACTACACTACCCTCATCTACACATCTAGTCACCTTCTTGAAAAACTCAATCAAATGTGTTAAACATGATCTCCTCCTGATAAAGCCATGCTGACTATCTCAGATTAATCCCTGCCTCTCCAAGTGGGGATCAATCCTGTCTCTCAGAATTTTTTCCAAAAGTTTCCCTACCACTGATGTTAGACTCACTGGCCTATAGTTCCCTGGTTTATCCCTACTACCCTTCTTGAATAATGGTACTACATTTGCTGTCCTCCAGTCCTCTGGCATCTCTCCTGTGGCCAGAGAGGGTTTGAAAATTAACATCAGGGCCCCTGCTGAGGAGAGATTGAGGTGACTAGGCCTGTGTTCTCTAGAGTTTAGAAGAATGAGAGGTGATCTCATTGAAGCACACAAAATTCTTACAGAGCTCGACAGGGTAGATGCAGGAAGGATGTTTCCCCTGGCTAAGTGAGTGTAGGACCAGGGGACACAGTCTCAGAATAAGGGGCAGGCCATTTAAGACTGAGATGAGGAGGAATTTCTTCACTCAGGTGGTGACAAATCTTTGGGATTCTCTACCCCAGGAGACTGCAGAGCCTCAGTCATTGAGTATATTCATGACAGAGATAGATAGATTTCTAGTTATTAAGGATACCAAAGGATATGAGGGTGATGCAGGAAGATGGCACTGAGGTAGAAGATCCACCATGATCTAGTTGAATGACAGAGCAGGCTCAGGGGGCCCATTGGCCGTCTCATACTTCAATGTCTCTTATGTTTCATCTGTTCACAATTCAGGCCATGGAGGTTGAGTGCCATTGCAACGACAAAAATGTTTTCATTTAAAGGATCTTGACACTGCAATGTATCGGCCCTAATGTTTTGTTGGCAATTAATGCCAAAGAGATTTTAAGGCTGAGCTGCCATGTTTGCAAGGCTAATAATGAACAGCACAAACAATCCAGCAAGTTGTTGCCATTCACAATCTACAGGGTATCTCTTCCTTGCCACACGTTTCCTGCTGATATACATATTAGTAACGGTGAGCACCATTCAACTCGCTGTTATTTTGTTAGCAAGTTCAGACTTCCCTGGTGACAAGAGAGTTTTCCACATGATTGTTGCCGTGTACATTCAGATCCCCACTCCTCAGGTGCTTAAATTTGGATATAATGAGAGAATGGGTGGGAGCATCCAGTGCAAAGCCTAAGGACAGAATTTTACATTCGGCCTGTGGGTGTGTGCTCGACACACCCGAGCGTAATAAGACCATAAGACCATAAGACATAGGAGCAGAAATTAGGCCATTCGGCCCATCAAGTCTGCTCCGCCTTTCAATCATGGCTGATAAGTTCCTCAACCCCATTCTCCCGCTTTCTCCCCGTAACCTTTGATCCCCTTACCAATCAAGAATAATATGATGTGCGATGACATCAGGCGTGCGCCCGACATCATTGCACACTCACACGATATTTCACTCGGCGGGCGCGCGCTGGAGTTGGCTGTGCGCTTGCTGATAATTGAAAGGCCTGTTAAGGCCATTAACAAGCTCATTAAAATCAAATTTACACTGCCCACCCAACCTTACGGATGGCGGGCAGGCGAAAAGGCCAAGCGGCCTTTACATATTTTAAGAAACCTCATCCACAAGCGGGATGAGGTTTCCTAAAGCAAATAAACATGAACTAAAAAACTTTATTTTTGAATTAAAAACATGTCCCAGCTCATGACAGAGTCACGTGAGGGTACATGTATTTTTTTAATTTTTACGATCTTTATTAATTTTTAAAAAATTGCTTCAGTCTCCCTGAGGCAGCTCCGTGCCTCAGGGAGATTGAAGAGATCTTTCACGCACATGCGTGAACTCCGCGCTAGCCCTCCCTCCTCCCCCCGGCCCCATCAGTAGCGCTGAGCGCTGCCGCTCGCGATCCATGCAGGGCGTGCCTGAATTGACCCACCCGCGTGAAATCGTGGAACGGAGCTGATCGCGGGCGGCACTCGGCTTCCTGACTGCCCCCACCCACTCCCGCTGAGCCCGCCCAACGAGGGAAAGATTCTGGCCTAAGGTTTGTGTCCTATGTCCCTCGCTTTAGTGAAATCGCAGCTCAGATCGCCAGTCCAGCTTCTGAATTATGCTCAACTCTCACATTATGGCGCACCAGAAAAAGGGCTGAATTTTCTGTTTGGCTGGGGGCGGGGGGGGCGGAGCAGGAGTGGGTGTGGGTGGGAGTGGACCCGATCATCACCCGCGATCTCGTCCATGCCGCCATTTTACACGGGCCAATTAAGGTCCACCCAGTGTAATGCCCGACTCTCGAGGACAGCGGGAGTGGGTGGGCAGTGACGGGAGAGCATTGTCCGCTAGGTCCAATGACGACCCAAAGGCCTGTTTATCAAAAGCCTTTGCAAGGCTGCTCACAATGTCAAGTGGAAGGGATCACCAGAGGGCTTCTGGTGAGCAGGCCAGTCCAGAGGGTAGACCAGTGGAGCAGGCCAGGCTGGAGGGTAGGGCAGAGGGCCAGGCCAGGCCAAAAGGTAGGGCGGGGGGGGGCCAGTGTGCCTTGCTGCCCTCCTCAAGGAGGTGGCAACACGGCGGGAGATGCTGGTTCTCCAGGACAGGAGGAGGAGGCTCCCCCCATATGACGAAACGTGCCTGGGAGGAGGTGGTGGAGGTGGTGAGCTCCTGCGATGTGGTGTGGTGCACCTGGATCCAGTGCCGTAAGCGCTTCAATGACTTGTGCTCTGGCAGGGTGAGTACCATGTCTGCATTGGGCATTTATCCCAGCAGGTCGGCTTATCCCCTGCTGCACCTCCCTCCCCACACGTGAGTGTCATGAGTGCATTGAATCATTGACGGTATTACGGTATTTGTCCTTTGCTGGGTGAGCCAGCAGATACTGCCCATGCTGATGTCAGCCTGAGAGGGTAATGAAGAGATGTGTATTGCCCCCGTAGCATGTGTTACACTGAGACCCACATGACTGGTTTGGGGCAACCTGGAGGAGCTGTACCTAGGCGCTGTGTTTGAACTCCAGGACATGCCCAAGCCAGGAGTATGCCCGGGTCAGCGTCTACCCCCTCAGCATTTTCCCTATGCATGCTCATCCTTGGACTCACTGCTGGACTCATCGTGTGCGGCCACAGTCACTGCATCGATGTCTTCATCATCCACTGAGTCCCCCCTTTCCAGCGCAAGATTGTGGAGGGTGCAGTATGGAACCACTATCACCAAGACGTGATCTGGGGGGTATTGGAGTGCGGCCCCCTGAGCGGTCCAGGCATCGGAAGAGCATCTTGAGAAGACCACCTCTCCACCACAGCCCTTGTGGTGCCGTGGCTCCTATTGTAGCGCTGCTCAGCTTCTGTTCTTGGATGGCGGAGAGGCGTCATGAGCCACCTTCTGAGGGGATAGCCCTTGTCACCCAGCAGCCATCCATCCAGCCGGGCTGGAGCACTGAAGAGCCTCTGCACCTGGGAGTGTCTGAGGAAGTAGGCGTCGTGGGAGCTGCCTGGGTACCTTGCACAGCCTTGTAGAATCAGCATCCTGTGATCACACACTATCTGCACATTCATGGAGTGGAAGCCCTTCCTGTTGACGAAGGCACCGGGCTCACCTGCTGGCGCCTTGATGGCCACATGTGTACAGTCTACAGCACCCTAGACACGGGGGAAGCCAACAATGGCCGCGAAGCCTCTGGCTGACTCTGTCTGGCTTGCCTGGTCCCAGTGGTAGTGGATGAAAGTCAATGCACCCCTGAACAGAGCGTCTGTCACCTGCTTGACACAAGTGAAGACAGCTGATTGGGAGACACCGCAAAGATCACCCACCGACCCCTGGAAGGAGCCAGACGCAGAGAAGCAAAGAGCAGCTGTGACCTTTAGAGCCACTGGCATGGGGTGTCCACCCACACAGTTAGCGGAGATCTCAGGCCCAATCATCTGACAGATATAGTTCACTGTCCACTGAAGCTCAACGCAAACTGGAGGAACAGCACCTCATCTTCCGACTAGGCACTTTACAGCCTTCCGGACTTAATACTGAGTTCAACAATTTCAGATCATGAACTCTCTCCTCCATCCCCACCCCCTTTCTGATCCCCCTGTTTCCAATAATTTATAATTTCTTTACAAATATATTTTTCTTTTCCCTCCTATTTTTAAATTTATTTCAATCTATTGTTTCATTTCCACCTTTTAGCCCATTTCGATCCCTTCCCCCCCCCACCCCACCCCCACAATCATCTGCCACTAGCTTGTCCTGCTTTCTACCCTTAATGTCCCCATTAACACATCCTTTAGATAATATCACCACCATCAACACCCCTTTGTCCTTTTGTCTATGACATCTTTGGCAGTCTCATCTTGGCCTCCACCTTTCACTGGCGATAGTGATATCGAGCTCCACCTGTCTCACCCCCCTCTACCAGCTTATATTTCATCTTATTTCTATATTTTTTTAGTTCTGATGAAGGGTCATACAGACTCGAAATGTCAACTGTGTTCCTCTCCGCAGATGCTGTCAGACCTGCTGAGTTTTTCCAGATATTTTTGTTTTTGTTCTAGTTCACTGTCCCCCTTGACAGTCAGAGCCTCCTTTGGCACTGCACCTCAGACATATTAAGGTAGCTGCTTCGCCGCCTGTATACTCTGGCAGCAGGATAGTGGTGTCTTCTGCAGACCCTTCCGCCTTGGACTACCTGTTGGCCCTGCGCCCCTTGTGCCTGTGCCTGACCTCCCAAAGGTGGCTCCCCTGGAGGCTGAATGTGCACTCCTGGCCTCCTCCCCCTTCTTGCCCTCCCTTCCTCCTCAGAGGAGGTGCCTCCAGTGGACAGTTCAGCTCCCATTCCCAGGTTAAGGGAAGGCTTCCTGAAACCTGCAGGCCCGGAAAAGATTCCTCACTGCAGAGTGCTAATCTGAAGGTTAAGAGTCCAGGAAAAGCAGCTGGGGTGTGTTTGAAAGTACTGCAGATCAC
Source organism: Cetorhinus maximus (assembly GCF_964194155.1). Classification (NCBI taxonomy): domain Eukaryota; kingdom Metazoa; phylum Chordata; class Chondrichthyes; order Lamniformes; family Cetorhinidae; genus Cetorhinus; species Cetorhinus maximus. The sequence continues at coordinate 15,501,287 of NC_135880.1, forward strand.
ACAGGCAAGTTTCAAAAACGTTCACAAATAAATGCTTGACAGAGCGCACACGCGACCCCAGTGAGTCCTCTTATCCCGCCCATGGATGAGATTAATAGAAATGTGTCAAACCCACCTGTCCGTTGCGCCCGTGCGCCGAGCCGAAGATCGAACGGGCGCCGAAAAATCGGCATCAATTGGCACCTAAGGGCCTTAAGTGGCCCATTAATCAATGGCGGGTGTGCGTCGGACATCATCGCACGCCCGCCCTGTGAAATATCGAGATGGTGCGCGGTGACGTCGGGACACTCGCCTGACATCATCGTGCATCATTTTATGCACCACTATCCACCAAAAGTACCGAAAGGAACATGCAAGAAATTAATTTCAATTCAGAATAGGAATATTCATTCTCTATCTGGAATCATTCCATACAGTCGATTTTGAAACTGAACATAATCACAGTTTCCACTTATAAGCCTGGATATTACAGAAACACAAGTGCGGGTTGGCAGGCCGGGGTGGGGGGTGGTGTGAGGGTGACCGTAAAATTGGGCATCATATCATGGGTGCCAGGCCTGATGCCTACCTGCCTGCCTCTTGCTCCTGGACCCACTGAAATTTTACTGGCTGCGGAGGAAGTGTTGGGAAACCCGCTTGGGCCAATTGTAGCCCTTAAGAAGCCAATCAATGGCCACAGGGGCCTTGTTCCACCACTGGGATTTAACCTGTGGCGGGAGAGGATTATGCCAAACATGCAGAATGGCAACTTTCACTGCTCAGAAGGTGGCTGGGCAAGTAGTGGGGTGTGTTACCTTCTTTCCAGGCCGCTTATGCCCATTTGAGGTACCCTGCAAGGTCTTCCCACCCCCAGATTTCATCTACCTGCTGGCCCTACCCATCCCAGCCCTTCACACCCATAACTGTCAGGCTGGCACCGGAGATAACACCACCCCCTCCACTTACCTTCACTTCCGGCTCCATTTGATTGGCCAGCAGCTCTCGGGGATGGAGCTTCGTCCCCAGTCGAAGTCTCGCCTTGAACCAGTTCATGGACCAACAGCTGATAAATGGCTGGCAAAGCGGAATGGGCTGGTCCCCAATACCTACACCAGGGGCAGCGATCCTGCTCCCCTGTAAAATCCAGCCCAAGGAGTATCCTCATCATGGTGCACTTTCCCAGCCACGTTACACAAGCCTAGAGAACACAGTGTCGCAATTAGGAAGGTGGTTCCTGGAACAGCCTGGAGATCGAGTCATGGAGGTTGGCTTTCGGATGCTATTTGAACTGGAGGAGAAAGGCTAAGAGGGGATTCAATTGAGGTTTTGTAATTTACATAAAATATTGGCAGAGTGACAAGATAAAACTGGTTGTGGGGGGCGGGGAGTCGGTGTTGAGAGGAGGTGAGATCATCACTTTAAAAACTTTGAAGAGGGTTAGATTTTTGTTTTTCTCAAAAAGGATTGTTAAAGTGTGGAATTTTACTCCACAGAGATTCCTTGCGGCAGAGACCATTGCATTGTCTAAGGGATTGGATAGATATGTGAAGCAGTGGAAGGTCCTGAGATATAAGGAGAGAGAAGGGCTAATATGGAGTAGGGTCCGATTGCTCCAGTAAAGAGCTGGCATAGACATAATAGGTCTAATCGCCTTGTGCTGCAGTGTTTTGATATTCTTTTGTGGGATGTGGGCATCGCTGGCAAGGTTAACATTTGTTGCCCATCCCTAATTGCCCTTGAACTGATTAGCTTGCATCAACCACATTGCTGGGGACCTGGGGTCACATGTAGGTTAGACCAGATACAGATGGCAGATTTCCTTCCTTAAAGAGCATTAGTGAACCAGATGGGTTTTAACAGCAATCAATGATAGCTTCATAGCCAACGTTACTGAGACTAGCTTTCAATTCCAGAGTTTATTAATTGAATTTAAATTCCACCAACTGCCCTGGCGGGATTTGAACCCATGCCACCCCTCAGACCATGGGCCAATGGATTACTAGTTTAGGGTAAAAGCAAAATACTGCAGATGCTGGAAATCTGAAACAAAAACAAAAATACCTGGAAAAACTCAGCAGGTCTGACAGCATCTGCGGAGGGGAACACAGTTAACGTTTCGAGTCCGAATGACTCTTCAGCAGAACTGAGGGAATATAGAAATGTGGTGAAATATAAGCTGGTTTAAGGGGGGGTGGGACAGGTAGAGCTGGATAGAGGGCCAGTGATAGGTGGAGGCAAAGAAGAGATTGCCAAAGATGTCATAGACAAAAGTACTAAGAGGTGTTGATGGTGGTGATATATTCTAAGAAATGTGCAAATGGTGACATTAAGGGTAGAAAGCAGGACGAGCAAGGTACAGATAGCCCTAGTGGGGGTGGGGTGGGGGGAAGGGATCGAAATACGTTAAAAGGTGGAGACGAAACAATGGATGGAAATACATTTAAAAATAATGGAAATAGGTGGGAAAAGAAAAATATATTTGAAAAATATAAATTATTGGAAAAAGGGGGATCGGAAAGTGGGTGGGGATGGAGGAGAGAGTTCATGATCTAAAATTGTTGAGCTCAATATTCAGTCCAGAAGGCTGTAAAGTTCCTAGTCGGAAGATGAGGTGCTGTTCCTCCAGTTTGCGTTGAGCTTCACTGGAACAATGCAGCAGGCCAAGGACGGACATGTGGGCATGAGAGCAGGGTGGAGTGTTGAAATGGCAAACGACAGGGAGGTCTGGGTCATGCTTGCGGACAGACCGAAGGTGTTCCGCAAAGCGGTCACCCAGTCTGCGTTTGGTCTCTCCAGTGTAGAGGAAACCGCATTGGGAGCAGCGAATGCAGTAGACTAAATTGAGGGAAGTGCAAGTGAGGTGCTGCTTCACTTGAAAGGAGTGTTTGGGTGGTGAGGAGGGGGGAGGTAAAGGGGCAGGTGCTGCACCTTCTGCGATTGCATGGGAAGGTGCCGTGGGAGGGGGTTGAGGTGTAGGGGATGATGGAGGAGTGGACCAGGGTGTCCTGGAGGGAACGATCCCTGCGGAATGCCGCCGGGGGGGTGAAGGGAAGATGTGTTTGGTGGTGGCATCATGCTGGAGTTGGCGGAAATGGCGGAGGATGATCCTTTGAATGCGGAGGCTGGTGGGTTGATAAGCGAGGACAAGGGGGACACTATCATGATTCTGGGAGGGAGAGGACGGTGTGAGGGCAGATGCGCAGGAGATGGGCCGGACACGGTTGAGGGCCCTGTCAACCACAGTGGGTGGAAAACCTTGGTTACGGAAGAAGGAAAACATGTCAGAGGAGCTATTTTTGAAAGTGACATCATCAGAACAGATGCGACGGAGGCGAAGGAACTGAGAGAATGGGATGGAGTCCTTACAGGAAGCGGGGTATGAGCAGCTGTAGTCGAGGTAGCTGTGGGAGTCGGTAGGCTTGTAATGGATATTGGTGGACAGTCTATCACCAGAAATTGAGACAGAGAGGTCAAGGAAGGGAAGGGAAGTGTCAGAGATGGACCATGTGAAAATGATGGAGGGGTGGAAATTGGAAGCAAAATTAATAACTTTTTCCTGGTCCAGACGAGAGCATGAAGCAGCACCGAAGCAATCATCGATGTACCGGAGAAAGAGTTGTGGGAGGGGGCCGGAGTAGGACTGTAACAAGGAATGTTCCACATACCCCATAAAGAGACAGGCATAGCAGGGGCCCATGCGGGTACCCATAGCCACACCTTTTATTTGGAGGAAGTGAGACGAGTTTAAGGAGAAATTGTTCAGTGAGAGAACAAGTTCAGCCAGACGGAGGAGAGTAGTGGTGGATGGGGATTGTTTGGGCCTTTGTTTGAGGAAAACGCGGAGAGCCCTCAGAACATACTGGCGGGGGATGTAGGTGTAGAGGGATTGGACATCCATGGTGAAGAGGAGGCGGTTGGGGCCAGGGAACTGGAAATTGTTGATATGATGTAGGGTGTGAGAGGAATTGCGGATGTAGGTGGGAAGAGACTGGTTAAGGGGAGAGAGAATGGAGTCAAGATAGCAAGAAATGAGTTCCGTGGGGCAGGAACAGGCTGATACGATCGGACTGCCGGGACAGTCCTGTTTGTGGATTTTGGGTAGGAGGTAGAAGCGGGCCATCCGAGGTTGGGCGACTATCAGGTTGGAAGCTGTGGAAGGAAGATCTCCAGAGGAGATGAGGTCAGAGGCAGTCCTAGAAACAATGGCTTGATGTTCAGTGGTGGGGTCGTGGTCCAGGGGTAGGTAGGAGGAAGTGTCTGCGAGTTGACGCTCAGCCTCCGTGAGGTAGAAGTCAGTGCGCCAGACAACAACAGTACCACCCTTGTCAGCAGGTTTGATGATAATGTCAGGGTTGGACCTGAGAGAACGGAGTGCAGCAAGTTCAGAGAGAGACAGGTTAGAGTGGGTGAGAGGAGCAGAGAATTTGAGATAAAAACAAAAAGCTAAAAGCTACTGAGGATGCTGGAAATCCAAAACAAAAACAGAATTACCTGGAAAAACTCAGCAGGTCTGGCAGCATCGGTGGAGAAGAAAACAGTTGACGTTTCGAGTCCTCATGACCCTTCTGCAGAACTGAAGTATAGTTAGGAGAGAGGTGAAATATAAGCTGGTCTAAGGTGGGGGGCTCCCCCCGCCCCCCACCTTAGAACAGCTTATATTTCACCTCTCTCCTAACTATACTTCAGTTCTGCCGAAGGGTCATGAGGACTCGAAACGTCAACTGTTTTCTTCTCCACCGATGCTGCCAGACCTGCTGAGTTTTTCCAGGTAATTCTGTTTTTGTTTTAGAGAATTTGAGACGACTGATGTCACGCCGACAACTCTCAATGAAAAGTCCAAGAGCAGGTAAGAATCCAGAGGGAGGGGTCCTGGTGGAGGGAGAATATTGGAGGTGGGTAAAAGGATCCGTTGAACGGGGAGAGGACTCCTGCCCAAAGAAGTGAGCACCGAGACGAAGGCGGCGGAAGAAGAGTTCAGCATCATGCTAAGCCTGAAATTTATTGAGATGAGGGCATAAGGGTATGAAACTGAGTCCTTTGCTAAGCACTGAACGTTCAGCATCAGAGAAGGGAAGGTCAGGGGGTATGGTGAATACATGGCCGGGGCTGGGATTGGAAGACGGGATGGGGACAGAGGGACGGGCAGGAGTGGAGGGTCTTGGATGGGCGTTGGTGTCGATGAGTTGTTGGAGCTTGCATTCCTTTGTGCCTGAAAGAAAGAGACAAAGTTTCTTGTTGAGGCGTTGGATAAGACGAATAATAAAATGAAACTGGGGGCAAGGACAGCTTAGAAATAGGGTGCGTCAGTGCTGCTGGAGGAAGAGGTCGAGTATGTTCATATGGCGGCACATGGCACTGAGTGTGGACCTCAGGATGCGACAAGCGCAGCAGTCCGAGGAGCGTTGTATGTCCTGGAGATACCCGTAATCCTGGGTGGGTTCGAAACATGAGGGATGGAACTTCAGTTGAAATCCACGTGGGGTAAGTCGGAGACGGAGACAGTCACTGAGGAAGGAAATATGGCTGTGAAAGCGAGTTTTAGTAAACACCTTGTGAAATACCAAGAGAGAAACGGAAAGCAATGAAGGTGAACAGGGCAAAAGAGACAGGCAGGAATCCTGTCGGAGAGAAGAGTAATACTTCTTCAAGGTAGGCATTCCTTGAAGAGGAGTCGTAATCAATTAAACACAAAAATAAAAGCAAAATACTGCGGATGCTGGAAATCTGAAACAAAAACAAAAATACCTGGAAAAACTCAGCAGGTCTGACAGCATCTGCGGAGAGGAACACAGTTAACGTTTCAAGTCCGTATGACTCTTCAACAGAACTGAGGGAATAAGAAATGAGGTGAAATATAAACAGCTTTTTTTGTATTTCGTATTTTTGTTTTTGTACTAGTTTGGGTGTCATGACACAGATCTTATCCTTGAATTACTTATGGACATATTGACCTTTTAAGTAAGATGTGTGTTTTTCTTAAAAAAGGACATACAAGCAAAAAGCTGGCTGAGACTGTCAGGTAACCACTTGCTGGAAAATTCCTATTCAGATTACAACTAGTTCAGAGAGAATGGAATGTCACACTTAAAAGGTGTGACACAACCTACTTCAGACAGAGGCACTTCAAAGGAAGAGATACAATGCAAACTGAACTGTCATCCCCTATGGTTGCAGAGATAATAGAAAATGATAACCATGTCAGCCAACACCACTTTCTTTTGAGTTATATCCCAGACTGTGAACACGAACTGAGTTGAAAAGAAAACAGATCTGAATGAAAGACATGTTTGTTTTTTTTTCCTTTCCAAGAATACACAAGGAAAGGGGTTTAAAAAAGCCAACTGCAACCCTAGTTCTGTGTGCTAGTCTGATGTTTTATTCTGCTGTGTATGGGCTGTGAAGTCACAGCCGAAGAACACCAATTGGGCATCCCTGTGCTTGCAGGTAAAAATAGTCCTCTCTTTCTAATTGTTGGAAGCAAGTCACAAGTCAACAAAGCCACAGTCAAAAAGGAAGCAGGGCAACTCCTTTCAGCTAACCTGAGGAACCAAAAATCTCCAAACCAACTGCTCAACTGCCAAAGACAGCACTCCCGGAATCACCCCAACTTAATGGCCGCAACGCTTCACCATCTACTCCTCATGGACAAGCCAAAGGGCTGATTTGTATATCTTTTTAACTTTTATTTTTAAGTTCAATTTCTCATATCTAATCGGTGTGTATGTGCATTGTGTATTTTTTCTCGCGTTTAGTAACTGATAAACTCACTCTTCTTTTGACTCAAGACAACCTGGTTAAATTGGCTCCTTTTAAAGCGTAAATATGTTTGGATGGGGTAAAGGTACCTACGAGGGAAGGGATCCTTTTTTAAGGTAACCTTGTTGCGACCAGCCGAGGGGGTTGAATGAAGAAGGGTAGTCAGTCCATCCCTACTCACCGAGGAGCATAACAATTTGGGGTACCCCATCCAGGATCATAACAAATTGGGGGAACCTCGCCTGGGCATCGGTCGTAACAAACGACATTACCGCTGCACCGCCACCTCCAAGGCTCTCTGAGCTAAAGCGACACATTGCTGAAAAGCTCCTGCATTTTAACTGACAGTTCTAATCCTTTCCTCAATCATAAATAGAGAATATAAAGCTGCTTAAAAACTAGAGCATCGGTAAAGTAGGTGATCAACGTCCTTCCTCCATATACAAAAACAAGCAATTAGAGCTTAAGGTCAGTCTTTTTTTGTGTGTTCAATTTGCATGTTATGTTAATAAATTGAGGTAAGCTTTTGTAAATTCAATTTAATTTAACTGCTCATTAATGTATAATCCTGAATAATTTAAATACATTTGAATATATAAATATGATCACATACCCTTCATTAAAGGAACAGCAGGTTCAATAAAAGATACTGGGCTTGAACTGCTTCAGAGTGGCAGTCGGCCATTCTGTGCCCAAGTACTTCCTTTCCAATCCTACCGACTCTGGCTGGGTTGAGCAGTGCAATGCATCCCTGGGGCCCAGCATTGAAAGTCAGCTGACTCAAGGGAAGGAGGCCATTCCCCCTTTTATACGGCACTAGCTGCCGTAATCCAGGGAATCCCTGGGGGTTTTCTTATGTCTGTAGAATGTTTCAGCTCTACAGCTTCTGAAGGTTTATTTGCAACTTTCCTTACTGAGGTCGCCTGAGCATCTGGTTCTACTGCAGGTACCTGTAAATCTGTTTCTTCCACTCTTTCAGGTGCAGTCGGACCGTCAAACATTTTTTTAACTCGGTTGAGCTCTTTCTACAGGAGATGTTGGTTCAGTCTCAAACACTGCTGGAATCATTTCTGGGTATTTGGTTTCCCCTCTTCTTATGCGACCCATATGTCTCCTTAATACTCGATCTCTAACTTTCACATGGTAGGAAAGAGGTTCTCCATTACTGCACTTATTTCACCAAACAACCACGCCGGTCCTCGAAAATTTTTCACAAATACCTTCTCTCCTATAATAAATATTCTGTCCCAACTGTGACAGTCATGTCCAATTTTCTGACTTTCCTGCCTTCTTTCTACCATCCTCCCCAAGTTTGGAATGATTCGGCTCAGTCTCGAGCAGAGACGGCCCTTCATCAACAATTCCGCAGGTGTGACACCTGTTGTCGAATGAGGGGTGGTTCTATAATGGAAAGAAGACATGCTAATTTAGTCTCTATCAAATCCACAGACAATTTCTTCATACCAGAAGGGTGGTATGGAGGTGCTTTCACATGAATAATATCATTGAGGCTTTTAAATCAGTTAAATTCAGCACTCGTGAATACTGTTGCATTGTCTGATACTAGCACTTCAGGTAATCCATTAATTACAAAGCTTTGTTGTAGCTTGCCTAGTGTGGTGGAAGATGTGGGTGGCCTCACTAGTATATATCCATCCATTTTTAATGTCCAAGGTAAGTAGAAACATTGTTCCCATAAAAGGTCCCACATAATCCACGTGTACTTGTATCCATGGCCTTCCTGGTCACTTCCAGGGGTGTAATGGGGCTGTTGCAGGTAATTTTTGTACTTGTTGACGCTGCATACAACTTCCCACTAAGTTTTCTATTTCTCCATCCATTCCCAGCCACCACATGTAGCTATGTGATATTGCCTTCATTTTGGAAACTCCGGGATGTGCACTGTGAAGGGCAGATAACAATGGCTTTCGTCCTTTTGGAGGAACAATCACTCGAGCTCCCCACAATAAAATATCTTCTTGGCTGGTTATCTCGTGTCTTCTCTGGAAATGCAGTTTCATTGAATCAGATTCTTGTGTTCGTGACCAACCATAAAGACCTTGATTTTTCATTTTGGATAAGACTGGCTCTCAATTTGTCCGATCTTTAATTTATTTTGCACATATCAGCGATGAGTCCAGGAAGTTCAATAACCAAACAAATTCCTGAGGAATTGGAACTTGTAAGGGTAAATGACTGAGTGCATCTGCATTTACAATGTGACTCCTGGGTCTATGAATAAAAATAGACTCATACGCTGCTAAGATCAATGCCCATCTTTGTTCTCTTGCCGATGCTATAGGGGGTATAGCCTTGTCTTCACCGAACAGTCCTAATAATGGCTTGTGGTCCATTACGATAGTAAAGTGATGACCCTGTACATATCGACGAAGCATCTGAATGCCGAAAATGATTTCTTTTTCAATTTGAGAGTTCTTTTTCTCTGCAGTATTGAATGTTCTCGACACATATCCTATAGGTTGTTCTGATCCATCATCCATTCAAAGCACTGCCCCCACTCCGTAGGGTGATGCATCACATGTTAATATCAACTCTTTTTTGGATCAAAATGCATTAAAATGTAGGTGATTGTAACAACTGTTTCACTTGTCTTTTGGAATCTCTGTGACAAATCGATGTTGATTTCCTTCAGCCAATTTTGTCCTGGTATGCTTGGTCCTCTGCCTGCTATTACCATCAAGGATAATCTCATTGTTTGAGCTCCCTAGTGTACTGTGACTTTACATACACCCTTGAATTGTGTGTCTTCTCCCGTGTAAGTTTTTAATTTGAATTCAGTTTCTTCTAAATTCAGCTTACATTCTCCATGATTCAGGTATTTAAAAGTATGCTCACCAATCACCGTAGTGGCTGCACCAGTATCCACCTCCATTCTGATAGGCTTCTCATTCACTCTCATGGTTACATAGATAGGCTCTGTTCTTCCTACCTTTAAATTATACAACAAATAGATCTCAGAATCTATTACTTCAGGCTTTTCAACGCTGTTTATCTCATTGGGTTTTTGCTTTTGTCTGAAAGTCTACCTGATTCTATCTTCACAATCTCTCATGAGGTGTCCATATCGATGGCAGAAGAAACATCCGATCTTTTTAAACTGTGGTTCATCACAAGGTTGTCTGCTTCAATCTCTGTGGCTATTATGCCATGTTTTTGCTGCTAAGTTATCCCTTTTAATTTGTCTGCTTGTGGTGGCTGCTTCCCGCTTCTGAGTAAAGCTCTGCACTTTCCCGCTCTTTTTGGTTGAGGCTTCCTGCCCAACGTGGAGGACGGCGCCATTTTGCGCTCCTCGAATGGCTTCTGAGTCCCGCACTGCGCCTTCCATTGCCAGAGCGATTTCCAATGCCTTCTGAAAATCTAAATTTGTTTCAGCCAGCAATCTCTTCTGAATCGCAATTTTATTTATACCGCACATCAAACGATCTCTAAGCATATCATTGATAGAAGTACAAAACTCGCAATATTCAGTTAATTGCTTCAGCAACTGTCTCCCCCGCGGCTCTATTTCTTGAGTTAAATTTAAACGGTTGCATCGTCACCAACGACTTGGGCTGGTAATGATTCTTTACAAGGTTCACCATGTCACCCAGACTGTTCGAGTCTGGGGCATTGGGCACCAACAGATCCCCAATTGGCCTGTATGTCTTATTCCCACACATAGACGGAAGGTTCGCTTATTTATTGCCCATCCCAAATTGCCCTTGAGAAGGTGGTGGTGAACTGCCTTCTTGAACCTCTCAGTCCACGTGGTGTAGGTACATCCACAGCGCTGTTAGGGAAGGAGTTCCAGGATTTTGACCCAGCGACAGCGAAGGAACGGCGATATATTCTCAAGTCAGGATGGTGAGTGACTTGGAGGGGAACTTCCAGGTAGTGTTGTTCCATAGGCTTTCTTTACCACCTTATCCACCTGTCCTGCTATCTTCAGGGACCTGTGGACGTGCACTCCAAGGTCTCTTACTTCCTCAACCCCTCCCAATATCCTCCCATTTGTTGAGTATTCTCTGTTTTGTTAGCTTTCCCCAAATGCATCACCTCACACCTCCCTGGATTGAATTCCATCTGTCACTTTTCCACACATTCAACCAAGCCATTGACATCATTCTGGAGACAACAGCTATCCTCTTCCCTTAGGCACTTTTATCTAACTTTCTCTGAAATGCACCGATGCTATTTGCTTCAATTATTCCATGTGGTAGCAAGTTCCTCATTCTTATGACTCACTGATTAAAAATGATTCTCCTGAAATCCTTATTTGATTAATCTTATATTTATGACCCTGAGTTTTCAATCCTCTTCAAGCTGAAAGATTGTTTGATGTCTACCCTATCTGCCCATACCTTCTTTTCTCGAGAAAAGTGACCATGAAGGTGCCATTGTATAAAACTCCTTTTCCCATCATTTCACTGTAGGTGTCACCCCAGTCAGTGCATTACAACAGTGACTACACTTCAGAGTACTTCATTGTCGGTTAATGTTAATTCTGCTTCTCTCTCCATTGCTGCTGTTAGACTTGCTGAGTTTTTCCAGCATTTTCTGTTTTTGTAGCATATTCATAGCATATTTGATTAAAAGCTGAGTGAACTTTGTCTAAGGCCTCGGTCAGGGCTCACTTCAATACTGTGTCCAAAGCTGGACTCCTCACATGATGGATGATTTTGTGACTTTGGAAATGGCGCAGAGTACAGGCCACTAGACCACTTCACAGTATAAAGCATCTTAGTTACCAAGATACACTAAAGGAGTTGGAACTCTAATCTTTGGCGAAGCCTAGGGTGATCGGATTGAGATGTATAAGATGATAAAAGCAGAACCCCCTCAGCGGTGCTTTGGAATGTCAGCCTATGTTTTGCACTCATGTACCCTGAGTGGGGTTCAAACCAACAGCCTTCACATTCAAGAGGCAACGGTGCTACCACTGAGTAACATCTGACACCTCGGGTAGTTAAGTCTGGAGGTAATACGAGATAAGCTGAGAGATTCCTTTCCAGGTTATCCTGAAGGTTGTGGACAGCTCTGGTCAATTAGAGGGAGTTCAGAGTTCAGAGTTCAGACCAGAGTCTTGCAGACTCGAAACGTTAACTCTTTTTCTCTCTCCACAGATGCTATCGGACCTGCTGAGTTTTTCCATCACGTTTTGTTTTCATTTCATATTTCCAGCATCTGCAGTATTTTAGCCTCATTGCTTAGGCCCTGAGCGATCCTTCAGATCAGTAAGGTTCCCAACCAAACTGAATTTACCTGGGATATCCAGGGATTGAAGATTACCCTCCAGGAGACTGCTGCAAACAAAACCCTGCAGAAAAATCACCACGATATTCAGGAAAATATTTTTTTGTTGGTTTTCTTTGAACACTTTAGCCTGTTAGTTATAAAAATACTGGGGGTGGGGGAAACACACTGAGAGTCAAGAATCATCCAACCAGGCAACAAATTTGTTCAGTTTCCAATTGGCCGTGGGAATGGCCAGGCAGGTTGCGGGATAGGGCGATTGGAGGCAGGAGGTCATGTGATAAAACCTGCAGGAATATGTCGGGCCAGAGTTGCTATAGTCGCATTATTGGCCTTCATAAGTGAGCTGGGTTCATCAGCAGCCAAAATAAAGCCGTGAACCCAATAGCAAATGTGGCATGTCCCCTTACCCAGTGCCAGCTACCTTTGCTGAGAAGCAAACATCGTCTCCTCTCCTCTCCCCACCACCACCAGCACCCCCCAGCCACTGGCACCACCCCACTCCATCACCTCTCAGTGCTCATGAGGCCCATGCGCTAATTGATTTACCTTGAAGTGTTGTTCTTGGGACAGCCAGGGTCTGTCCCTCGGTGCTCTTGAATAAACAGCAGAGATGGGAAGCAGCAATTAGTTCCCTTTTATTACAAGCTAATAATATCTTTCTTGTGACGTCCCTTGCTACGTTCAATTCAAAATGTTGTGTAAAACCGTGATTAACTCATGGATATTCAGCCAGAGATTTCCACATAGCCTTGCTCACACTCTCTCCATCTGTCTTTATGCAGGGCAAGATTGCACACAATCAACGGGAGAGGCCCCAGACCGGGTTGGGGGGGGTGAAGTGCCAGGTATCAAGGTCCTCACTCCGTTCGAGAGCTGTTGGCCTCCAACAGTGCCAACGCGAGAGGGGTGTAGGGCAGCTCAATCTCACTCCAGTTTCCCCTTCTCCTCAAGGAGTCAGCCAGGGGCCATCAGGCACCCTTAGGGAGGTGGACCAGCAGCTCAACTGGGGCCATCTACCCAGGTGACTCCGGAAATGTTCGGCCGATCCATGTCCTTTCTTCCTGCAACCCCATCATCTCCAGCTCCACAGGCTGAGGAGGGTGCAGCTGGCCCAAAGCAGGCCGGGGCCCCCCAGGTCTCTGCCCTCCACCTCTACCTCTCCTGGAAATTTGCTACAGACAGTTTTGACATAGGCTTTGGCGTCTGCTTTGAATGGACGGATTCTCCGATTACCACAGTGAGCATGCACGTCAGTGAGTCCAGTGACGATGAGGATGATGATGAAGACAATCCCAGTGAAGGAGAAAAAGCCAAGAAGGAGGCCAGCAAATTTCAGGTAGACGAAGTGGTGCCGGTCTACAGAAGAGATAGCCACGAGGACATGTACGCTGGATCCCATCAGTACCCAGGCAGAGGGGTCTATCTCCTGAAATTCGACAATTCCTACTCACTGTGGAGGTCAAAATCCGTTTATTACAGAGTATATTATACCAAATAAAACCAAGCTTTATAAAACTCCAGAGGATGCCCACCAAAGTCACCACAGACAACAGAGCATAGCAGTCAGCAGGCTACCTCCACCTCCACTGTGGATGTCAGGGGAGAACCAAGGCGTAGAGGCAGGGTTAGGGGGTGTCCGAAACTCCCTGGCTGAAAGGGTAGCAGAGGCAGAAACCCTCAACTCATTTAAAAGGCGTCTGGATGTTCACCTGAAGTGCCCTAACCTGCAGGGCCAAGGACCCAATGCTGGAAAGTGGGATTAGGCTGGGTGGCTTGTTTTTCAGCCGGCACAGACACGATGGGCCAAATGGCCTCTTCCTGGGCTGTAAACGTTCTATGATTCTATATTATGATTATAGACTTGAGCATGTGCAGTGAGACATGAACCCAGAACTTCCTGACCACGTTTGTGAGATTAGGTCATTTGCTTTCTTGCCTCTTCTTCCCACTGGTTTGATCTTGTCAATGTTGAATCCCAATGGGGTAGACAGCATATCACAACCTCGGAGGTTTCTTCGATTGTTAAAGCAACAACACTGATAGATTGGACTTTTGTGGGATCGACCTTCCCTCAGCTGAACTGCTGCCAGACACGGGAGTGCACTGTGCCTGTTCAGTAACCAGGTTTCTTGGCCTTGACGATTTGCATGACCTGGGTGGGTGCCCTCCTGGCAGGGCCTGGAGCGGGGACGTCCTGTTGGTGGAGTGTTGGTGGTGGTGGGGGCGTAGGGTGCATGGATGGAGTGGGTACGGTGTGGGGCTTGTTAACAACCAATCAAAGGGGCCCAGGACTATGCTCCTGGCCATCAGCATTGGACAAAAGCGAGGCCCAAAGTTATAAAGTCATTACATCTCAGAGGGAAGCCATTCTGCCCATTGTGCCCATACTGGGTCTCTGTAGAGCCATCCAGTCTGTCCCATCCCCTCCCCCGTCCCATCCCTGTAAGTTTATTTCCCTCAAAAGCCCATTTAATTTTCTTTTCAAATCATTGATCGTCTCAGCTTCCACTACTCTTGTCAGCAGCGAGTTCCAGGTCATTTCCAGCTGCTGCATTAAATAGGTCCCTCCTCACATTCCCCCTCTGTATCTCTTACCCAAAACCTTAAATCTGCTGTCCCCCAAGCAGCTAATGGGAACAGCATTTCTTTGTCTACCTGTGGGGGAAGGAAGAGGACTTGCCTATAGGTGTGACCTTGTCTTGGGTGGGGTATGCTTCTGGGCATTACCAGCCTGTTGGGGTGCCCCATATATATATATGTGCAGCTATGGCAGAAAGACAGGATCCGATGTTCCCCCGCCAGGATTGGGGAGTATTTTCACTGCCTCTTGGATCTGCGTTATTTCCTTGCCAAGGAGAAATCCGCCCTCACAATTTATTACACAAAATGTTTGATCATGCCATTACTTAAGCATTCTGAATGGAATTATCTTAAACAGCTAATAGATCAAAAAAATCCAAGCAAAAAATGAAATTAAAGTCTCATTTTTCTGTCAGCATTAAATGCTCTGAGCAGCAAGAACGTTATAATACCATTGCACCACTGGGAGCCATTTTTAAAAAATTATATTGAACAATAAAATGAGATTTCTCTTATCTGACGCCTCTGTAAATGTTATAATCTCCTGCTGGCTGGATTATGATGCACTAATCTATGTTGATACAGGATTTGTTGCCTCTGACTGGCTGCTTAATTAAAATGTTTCATTATATTCCCAGGCAGCTTTAGACCCCTTGCTGGTCCCTGTCAAAAACTGTTATGGGCTAAAAAAGCAAGGACGGGAGCTTTTGTTGAGCAGTAAATAAATATTTTTTTTGCGGGGAAGACGTTGTGCTGTGCAGTATTAGCAAGCATATGTGTTAACCTAAGCAGTTATAGCTGTTAGGAAAGAACAAACAGGCTGGGGCACTTTGCCCTAGAGAAAGAAAAGGCCAGCAGATCTCTTCAAAATTATGAAGGGGCTTGATGACATCGAGATCGGATAGGATGTTTCCCTTTGTGTGGATACCAAAACTAGTGGCCGTAAATGAAAGATAGTCAATAATAAATCCAATAAGGAATGGGAGAAACTCGCTTTAGCCAGAGGGTGGTTGGAATGTGGAGCTTGCGAACATTGTTTGAGGTGAATAGCACAGATGCATTTAAGGGGAAGCTAGTTATTTTATGAGGTAGAAAGAACTATGCGGATATGCTGATGGGGTGAGACAAGGGAGGGTAGGTGGAGGCTCATCCTATTGTGCCGAATGGCCTGTGCAGTAAATTCTATTTTTGATTGGTTAAAATCTTTGGTAAAATAGTGGCCAGAGGTATTTCTCATGAATACACAAATGTTAACATAAGATCATAAGGAATAGGAACAGGAGCAGGCCATTTGGCTCATCAAATGGGGAGGCAGTGGTGTAATGGTATTGACGCTGGACTAGTAACCTAGAGACCCAGGGTAATGCTCTGGGTACCCAGGTTTGAATCCCACCATGGCAAATGGTGGAAATTGAATCCAATAAAAACCTGGAATTAAAAGTCTAATGATGACCATGAAACCCTTGCCCATTGTCGTAAAAACCCATCTGATTATTAATTTTCTTTAGGAAAGGAAATCTCCTGTTCTTACCAGCTCTGGCCTACCTGTGACTCCAGACCCACAGCAATGTGGTTGATGCTTAACTGCCCTCTGAAATGGCCTAGCAAGTCACTCGGTTGCATCAAACCATCACAGAATATTGGAACTACGCTACATGGACTGCAGCAGTTCAAGAAGGCAGCTTGCCACCAGCTTCTCAAGGATAATTAGGGGTAATAAATGCTAGCCTAGCCAGCAAAGCCTACATCCTATGAGTGAATCAAGCCTGCTCCGCTATTCAATAAAATCATGGCTGATCTGGTTGTGGCCTTAAATCCACTTTCCAATCTGCCCCCACCATAAACCTTGACTCCCTTTTCGATCAAAAATCTGTCTAACTGAGCCTTGAATACATCAATGACCCAGCTTCCACTGCTCTCACTGGAAGAGAATTCCAAAGACTAATGACACTCAGCGAAAAAAAAATTCTCCTCATCTCAGCCATAAATGGGAGACCCCGTATTTTTAAACTATGCTTCCAGTTCTAGATTCCCCCACAAAATGAAACCTTCTCCTAGCATCTACCCTGTCAAGCTCCTCAGAATCTTACATGTCTCATTTTTCTAAACTTCAATGAGTATAGGCTCAACTTGCTCAACCTTTCCTCATAAAACAATGCCTTCATCCCAGGAATCAGCCTAGTGAACTTTCCCTGAACTACTTCCAAAGCAAGTATACCCCTCCTTAAGCAAGGAGACCAAAACTGTACACAATACTCTCGGTCTGGTCTCACCTGCATAGTTGTAGCAAGACTTCCCTGCTTTTATACTCTACCCTCTTTGCAATAAAGGCAACGTTCCATTTGCCTTCCTAATTACTTACTGTACCTGCATGTTAACTTTTTATGGTTCATGTACAGGGACACCCAGATCCCTCTGTACTGCAGCATTCTGCAGTCTCTCTCTATTTAAATAGTATTCTGCTTTTCTGCTCTTCCAAAGTGGACAACCACACATTCTCCCACGTTATACTCCACCTGCCAATTTGTTGCCCACTCACTGAACCGATCTATATCTGTCTGCAGACTCTTTGTATCCTCCTCACAGCTTGTTTTCCTATCTATCTTCGTATTGTCAGCAAATTTGGCTAAAATGCAGTCGGTCCCTTCCTCCAAGACATTAATATAGATCATAAATAGCTGAGGCCCAGCACTGATCGCTGAGACTCTCCACTAGTCATAGCTTGCTAATCTGAAAATGACCCACTTATCCCGACTCTCTGTTACCTGTTAGCTAGCCAATCCTCTCTCCATGCGAATATATTATCCCCAAATGCCATGAGCTCTTATCTTGTGTAGCAACCTTTTATTGGCAACTTATCAAATGCTTTTTGGAAATAGGTTCCTCTTTATTCACCCTGTTTGTTACATCCTCCAAGAACTCAAGTAAATGTGTCAAACATGATTTCCCTTTCACAAAAATATGTTGACCCTGTCTGATTGTATGAAGATTTTCCAAATGTCTCACTGCTATTTCCACAATTACATATGTTCAGCTAACTGGCCTACAGTTTTCTGCTTTCTATTTTCCATCTTTCTTGAATAGTTGTGTAACTCCTTCTCATGGAGTCTTTCTTTCTCGATGGAGTATATCTGAGAGTTAAGGGCTGGGGTTTTACACTTTCGGAGCGGACGCACAGCAGTCTCGAACTCGTGTGAGAAGATGTCGGGTGGGCGTCCGGATGTCATCGCACTGTTGTGCGATATCTCGGATGGTGAGCGCGCGGGGGAGTGAGAAGCGCACCCGTCGACAATTAAAGGCGCAATTAAGCCCATTGAAAAGGCAATTGTCGGGAATTGTACATGCCTCATGCAATTTAACGGTCAGCTCATGAACCACTTTTTAAAATTCCCGTTTTTAATTGAAACTTGACCATGAGCGGGATAAAAGACAACCAGAGCTGTGGGGATTTGAATCGGTAGTTTAGGTTGGAGGTGGTTTTCAGACCGTTCATTGCACTTTCCGTGTTTTCTGGAGTAATCTTCGGCCTACCAGCTTTCTTTGAGGCTTTCTGCTGAGTGCCCCTTTCAGTGCATTACCCTGTGCCATCTGTATTCCAGCAAATGGGCATTGCCTACTCTGCTGGAGGGACCTCCTCTGAAGAGGAGGAGAGTGCCAGGAGGGGGAGGAGACCAGGTGTCCGCAGGCAACGTCCCAGAGAGTGACTTGTGGGAAGAGAGGCGCAGCCAGAAGGGACGCAGGGCAGGAAGTACAAGGCGAAAGGTCCACAGAAGACGCCATTATCCTGCAGCCGGGGTCTACAGGCAGTGCTCTAGCTACCTGGGCATATCTGAGGTCCACTGCTGAAGGAGGCTCCGCCTCTCTAGGAACACAGTGACCTCCATATGCCAGATGATTGGCCCAGAGATCGCCTCAAACTGTGTAGGTGGCCAAGATATGCCAGTGGCTCTTAAGGTTGAAAGATGACACCTTCAACAATGCAGCATTCCCTCATTGCAGCACTGGACAGTCTGCCTAGATTTTTGTGCTCAAACCCTAGAGTGGGGCTTCAACTTGGAGTCTTCTAACTCAGGGATGACAAAGGTGCAGGATACATTTCCTGTGCTATACTTTCACAGATAATAGTTGTGCTCTCTTGCAACTCTGCAAATTGGCTATTATTGACATGTGACCCCTGACACTGATTGCTGGCTGGCTATGCAACTGTGGGGTGCATCCAGTTCAGGCAAACAGTCAGAAGCAGCAAGCTTGGCTTATTCTTTCCTTTTCCCTTTGTCCAGGGAATGTGTCAGATTTTGGGATCCTTGCCGTTACTACAGCTGAGCCCCACTAACTTGTCACAGATTTAACAAGGGGATACCAGGGAAAAGAAACTGGAGATTTACTTTTCAGTATTCATTCGTGGGATGTGGGTGTCAATGGCTGGGCCAACATTTATTGCCCTTGAGATATACGCAGACAAATGGATGGATAATCATAGACGGTTGGGGTAGGATTTCCCAATGTGTACTCCAGCATCAGGGAAGAGAAACAATCGGGATAACCAATCTGTACTACAATCTGTATTTTTATAAGAAATAGCTTTCGGTTTCTCTGACTTTCAAGCTCTCTAACTAATTGTGAAAAAACATACGCTATAGACCTCAGTTTGCCGACTTCAAAGGTATATGCCACAGATAGTGTCGTTGTTTTTATGTTTTTGAATCCTTTTAGCAACAGCCTGTTTACATCAATGGCCTTTGTTGTTTACTTTGTACTTTCCAGAACCAAGAATCCATGACGTATCTAATCTTAGGTCCTTTGAAGATCAGTTTTATTGACATTTTTTTGCCCCAAAATATCCCATTGTTTTACTGTTTATCTTAGGAACCTTCTTTTCCATAGGTCAACTTTATTTTTAGCTCTTAACTCTTCATCATGCCCAACAAAAACCTGGCCAACATTTACGTCAAACTTATAGCACAGGAACAGATCTATGCTCCACCCGTGCCGCCTCCCACCTCACTTCACCTAACCGTATCAGCAAAAACCTTCTATTCCTTTCTCCATCATGTCTTTATCGAGCGTCCCCTTAAGTGCATCAACTTCCCCTCAAATGCAACAAGAGATGTGGAAGCCATGCAGGTAAATGGAACAATGATACAATGATACATGATCTGATTGGATGATGGAACAGGCTCAAGGGGCTGAATGGCCTGCTCCTGTTTCTAGTTGGCTAAAGTATTGCAGGTAATCTAGAAGCCTGAGGCCTTCCTTGTTCTATCTGGTAGATCCATCCACTAGGTAAGTACAAGGCAGCGTTGAGGGAATCCAACACAATCATGTTTGTCAGCCGGAACACTTGATATGACTGGATCGTGCTGATAGAAGATTGCTCCAGATTGTGAGTTTTATGAGCCCTAAAGTCACACAGCAATTTATTTGTCTCTGTCTCACTGTGTCAAACACTTCAAACTGTCTTCATAGAAACCTCAGTGAGGTTTCTGAAAGAAAGTAATCAAACGTGAAAAATCAAATACGTGAAGTAATCAAAAATGAATTCATTTCCGTAAAATGTTGGAAGTGACTGGGCAGGTTATGAAATTGGTTTAAAGAAGACATACAAAGGCCTTTATAAATGGAGGCATTGAATACAAAAGCAAGGAAGTCAGGATGAACCTTTATAAAACTCTCAATTAGAGTATTAAGCCCAATTCTGGGTACCGTACTTCTGGAAGGATATGAAAGCTGTAGAGAGGCTGCAGAAAAGATTTGTGAAAATGGCTCTGTGGGCAGGGTACTTCAGTTATGAGGACAGATTGGAGAAGCTGGGGCTGCTCTCCTTAGAGAAGTTTGAGAGGAGATAGACATGTTCAAAATCACAAGGGGTCTAGGCAGACTAGATAGAGAGGAACTGTTCCCACAGGCAGAAGGGTCGAGGACTAGATGACATCAACTGAAAGTGACTGGCAAAAGAAGCAATGGCGACAAGAGGAAAAACCTTTCTCTGCATCGAGTGGTTAGGATTTGGGTTTGCCTGAGAGTGTGATAGAGACAGATAGAATCAGCGCCTTTAAGGGGGATTTGGATAACAACCTGAAGAGAAAAGTTTTGCAAGGCTACCAGGGGAGTGGGACTAGCTGAGTTAAAAACAAAAAACTACTGCGGATGCTGGAAATCCAAAACAAAAACAGAATTACCTGGAAAAACTCAGCAGGTCTGGCAGCATCGGCGGAGAAGAAAAGAGTTGACGTTTCGAGTCCTCATGACCCTTCAGCAGAACTGAGTGAAGTTAGGAGAGGGGTTAAATATAAGCTGGTTTAAGGTGGTGGGGGGTGGGGGGGGGGGGGGGGCGGGGTGGGGGGAAGAGAAGTTGGGGAAGTGGGGGGGGTGGTTGTAGGGACAAGCAAGCAGTGATAGGAGCAGATAATCAAAAGATGTTACAGATAAAGGAACAGAGAGGTGTTGAAGGTGGTGATATTATCTAAGAGAATGTGCTAATTCAGAATGGATGGCAGGACACTCAAAGTACAGCTCTAGTGGGGGTGGGGTGGAAAGACTGACAAGGTATTACAGTTATAGATTTAAAAATAATGGAAATAGGTGGGAAAAGAAAAATCTATATAAATTATTGGAAAAAACAAAAGGGAGGGGGAAGAAACGGAAATGGGGGTGGGGATGGGGGAGGGAGTTTAAGATCTAAAGTTGTTGAATTCAATATTCAGCCCGGAAGGCTGTAAAGTGCCTAGTCGGAAGATGAGGTGCTGTTCCTCCAGTTTGCGTTGGGCTTCACTGGAACAATGCAGCAAGCCAAGGACAGACATGTGGGCAAGAGAGCAGGGTGGTGTATTAAAATGGCAAGCGACAGGGAGGTTTGGGTCTTTCTTGCGGACAGACCGCAGGTGTTCTGCAAAGCGATTGCCCAGTTTGCGTTTGGTCTCTCCAATGTAGAGGAGACCGCATTGGGAGCAACAAATGCAGTAGACTAAGTTAGGGGAAATGCAAGTGAAATGCTGCTTCACTTGAAAGGAGTGTTTGGGCCCTTGGACGGTGAGGAGAGAGGAAGTGAAGGGGCAGGTGTTGCATATTCTGTGTGGGCATGGGGAGGTGCCATAGGTGGGGTTTGAGGAGTAGGGGGTGATGGAGGAGTGGACCAGGGAACCAGCACAGACATAACGGGCCAAATGGCCTCCTTCCGTGCTGCGACTACTTTATGGTTCTATGAAACATTTTATTAATAATTTTGCACCATGGAGCCTTTCCCAGCCCATCTCCTAAACCTCTTTAACTCCCATTCTTCTTGGATAAGGAACCTCACAAAAAACCCTTTGTCTTCTCATTGACATCGATACATGTTGTTGGATCGAATGACATTTTTTTTTTCTTTTTCCAACTTTTCAAATTAAGGGAGCAAAATATATTGATAATGAACATGGCTTTGTTTCTATTTTTCTGTAAGGTATTCTCTGAACTCTTCAATCCAAATTTTATAACAAAATTTGACAGAGGTCTTTTCGGGAATGAGGCTAATATTTAATAAAACTAAAATTGGCTTTTCTCTCACGTTCCTGGCTAATGGCTTAGGGACTTGGATAGAAAATGCTTCTCTAATGCCCCACAGTTAAAGCAACAGGCCCTTTCTGTGTGTCCTAATATTCAAAATACTCCAATGGCAATTCTAACAAATAATCAATATAACTGTGCGATTTATTTCAAACAAAGCCTTTCGTTCCCTGAGCTGACTGATCATGAATTCAACGTGGCTACTAATGTCATGAGGGAATAAGGAATATAGGGCCTGGGTGGGAAGTTAGCTTTGAGGTAGAAGATCAGCTATGATTGTATTGAATTGAACCAAATGGCCTGCTACAGCTCCTCTTTTCTTCTGTACTTATGCTCTGATAACTGAGAAGGCTGTTCCCTAGAAATGTCTCAGAATGATATTGAGAACTTCCTGTTCAGTTACATTAAGCAGCACCCAACAGGTGTATATAGATCAGGATTAATACAGCTCATTCTCGTGTTAGGTGAGTCCGCCCTTGAAGAAAAACCCAATACCAATTCCTATCTGATATGACCCTCAGCTAATGCAGCTAATTAAAGGCAGTGAGCAATGGCCCATCTTATCAGACTCTGGTATAAGATAATATGCTGTAGCTTTCATTGCCTGATCTGATGATAGTAACTGAAATTAAATGAAGTGTGTAGCTGATGAGCTGTAACTAGTTTTACTGACTCTTCAAGGCTCCAACAGCAGCAATTACTACAATAACACAGGTTTACATAATGCCTTTCATGTGACAGAACATCCCAAAGAATTTCACGGGAGAAGCTGTGTGTAGTGAATAAGGAATGGAGGGGAAATATCTCCTCCTATTTTTTCAGCATTTGTTCCAATTAATGCCATTATTCACATTAAGGAAGGAACAGAAAAGGTTGTTGATGTGAAGCCTCTGCCGCGCGACAGGAGTATAGGCTGTTAGGATTGTTCCTGCAGTTGTAAATCTGTTGCTAAGCAGTCGGGTGACATCGCACACACAAGAGTTATGATTGGAGGATTAGGGCTACTGTGCAGAGCGGATGATGGTTCGGCTAAGCAGGGGAGTTCTCTCCAGTGCCCTGACAATATGTATCTCTCAATCAACATAATTAAAATACAAAATATCTGGGCAGTATCATATTGCTATTTGTGGGACCTTGCTGTGCGCCAATTTACTGCTGCATTTCCCTGCATTATAACAGTGACTCCACTTCAAAAAATATTTCATTGGCTGTAAAGAACATTGGGATGTCCCAAAGTCATGAAATGTGCTCCCATAAATGCAAGTCTATCTTTCTTGTTTAATTGAATAATAATAGTGTCATACCCTAGTTTGACAATTTAAGTTGAAACTGTTAGATACTTCCAACAGCTAAACCTAAGTGACAGAAATACATTGTCATGAAGTTATTAATGGATATAATATAATTGAAAAACATTTTATTTTAAAATAGAGGTTTAGTCTGTGGGTGTGTCTTAATTGGGATAAAACCAACTAGTCTGGGTGCTTTGATGTGGACTAGTTTTGAGATGTAAACAGAGAGGTAGAGCGCACTTGCATTTTTTGAATAGAGCATTCAAGAGGTAGGGCAAAATCTGGCACCTAGATAGCAGAGACCAAGCAATATGTTTATATTACTAATAAAATTGGTACCATGAAAGGGGTTTTATTGTTAGAAGAGGCTGGTGATACAATGAGAATTTACATTCAATGAGCTGTGATAGGTATAACTTCAGTAGTTTTGTGTGTGTGTAGGGCAGAGGCAATGTGAGATCAAAGCCTGTGAGCCTACAACTGTCTCCACAGGAACCAAAGTAAAAAGAACCTAATTTTGAATTTGTAAGGTGAAAATGCTTTGCCTGGTGTCTGCTTAAGTCTGTGTGTTTCTGATGCCTTAATGGAGGTTAGTTTGGGAATTTGTTAAAAGTTATGACCGTAGTAATTTGTAGGCATGTGTGTATATTTAACTTGTGTAAATTAATAAAATGTTTAATTTAGCTTAATATAAAACCGCTTGAGAACTGGTGGTCTGATGCCTGAATTTAGAGTTGCATCTCAAACATAACACTTTAAAAACAGTTGTTTAAAGTTTCCATCTGGGATTTTTTTTTAAAGAACTCAGCTTTACCAACTGCTCGGTCATAACAATTGGGGGCCCTGGCCGGGATAAATTATATTACTAATTCCTTGATTGATTTGGAAGTGGTGAATCTTAAGCTTGCAAGTATGAGAGGCACTTTTAATTCAGGGTTGGTGAGGTGTTTTAGAAATGGTGAGACAGCAAGATGTCTTTGGCAAATGTTAAGACTTGTCTGGTAGTAGAAGAGAAAACTCTGACTGGGTTGGAGAAAATAACTAAAAGTAAGTTAACAGAATTGGCGGGCAAGTTAAAATTGGGGTTACCTGCGGGGGCTAAAAAAATCAGATATAATTAAAAGTATAGCACAGCCTCTACAGTTGGAAGTGAAACTTGACACTAGTGAGTCCCAGCTGGAGGTAGTGAGACTTCAGTTGCAAATGAAGAAACTTGAATTAGAAGCAAGGGATAGAGAAATTGTGAAGATGGAGAAGGAGGAAAGAAAAAGAGAGAGAGAATTCAAACTGAAAACGTTGGCAGTTAAAAAGAGATGCCAATAGGTGAGGAAGGATTTATCTCTAGAATAGAAACCAGTGGGGAGATGTTTAAATTTGTACAAGCTCTTCCAAAGTTTGAGGAAAAAGATATTGAGGCATTCTTTATTTCATTTGAGAAGCTAGCTAAACAGATGAAATGGCCACAGGAAAACTGGACGTTATTATTGCAGTCTAAGTTGTTAGCTAGGGCGCATGAGGTATATGCTTTTCTATGAGAAATGTCGGTGAATTATGATGCGGTGAAAAAGGCTATTTTGAGTTAGTTCCTGAAGCATACGGGAAGAAATTTAGGAAAATGAGAAAACAGCCTGGACAAACTTATATTGGGTTTGAAAGAGTATAACAAAGTAATATTGACCGATGGATATGGGCATTAATAACAGAAACAACATATGAAGCTCTTAGGGAAGTAATTCTTTTGGAAGAATTTAAAGATTCAATCTCTTCAGTAGTGAGAACTCATGTGCAAGAACAGAGGGTTGATTCTGTAAGACAAGCAGCAGTGATAGTTAATGACTATGAGTTAGTTCATAGAGCTAAACCTTTTTCCTCCACCCATTCAAATTGGAAAAGGATAAAAAGTGGAAAGGTGAAAGGAAAGTAAATAGTCAGGGAAAATAATTTTTTTATTCATTCATGGGATGTGGGCTTCGCTGGCTGGGCCAGCATTTATTGCTCATCCCTAGTTGCCCTTGAGAAGGTGGTGGTGAGCTGCATTCTTGAACCGCTGCAGTCCATGTGGTGTGGGTACACCCACAGTGCTGTTAGGAAGGGAGTTCCAGGATTTTGACCCAGTGACAATGAAGGAACGATGATATATTTCCAAGTCAGGATGGTGGATGACTTAGAGGGGAACTTCCAGGTGGTGGTGTTTCCATCTATCTGCTGCCATTGTCCTTCTAGATGGTAGTGGTCATGGGTCTGGTAGGTGCCGTCGAAGGTGCTTTGGTGAAGGGGTAGCTGGAAGTTCCCAGGAAATTTTTTCTATGAATAAAAAGGAAGGTGCTGAAGGCAGAAGTGACATTCGAAAATTGAGGTGTTTTCAGTGTAATAAAGTGGGGCACACTTGGTCAGTGTGTTGGAGGTTGCAGGAAAAATCTGTAGGAATTATTTGGCTACAGAAAAGCTCTGGAAGTAAAAGTACTTTGGTTTCTAAGGTTCAGGCACAGGATAAACAAATGGTTTGTGTGCAGGTGAAACAGGGAGAATAAGTGAAAGGTAAAGAAATGGGAATATGTTCACAGTTTACTCAAGATAATTCTGAAGAGCTGGTTGCAGCAATGTTTAAAGACTTTTTGTGTGAAGGGAAGCTCTTTCCATGTGCACAGGGTGGAGTCGGTAAAAATGTTAAAATTTTAAGAGACACAGGGGCTAGTCAATCCTTAATGTTGTGGGATAGTGATATTTGTTGTTCAAAGGGAGCATTCCAGGAGAAGGTAATGATAAGTGGGGTTCATGCAGATGCTAAATCTATTCTGTTGTGGAAGGTAAATTTAAAGAGCAAATGGTATACAGGTGAAGTTATAGTTGGAGTGGTGAAAAAATTGCCCATTGCAGGGGTTCAATTTATCCTGGGTAATGATATAGCTAGATCGCAAATGTGGGTGATGCCTATGGTAGTTGAGCTGCCTGTAGAAGTGTTTTCAACAGAGGTATTACAGAAGGAACATCTTGCATTGTTTCCTGATTGTGTTGTAATGAGATCAAAGGGTCATCGGGGAGAACAAGATAAACAAGATAAGCAGGTAGTTCAAAGGCAAGAAAAGGTCTTGAAATCCAGTTAGCTGGCACTGTATTTGATAACATTGTTCAAGAGGAAGGAATACAGGACAATTCAGCTGAAACTGAACTCAAAGAGGTTAGTGGAGTTGCAGAAAAACGACTTGCAATTAAAGCAGTTATATCAGAAAGCTTATTCAGAAACAGAAGCAAAATATTATTCCAATTATTATTATTTCCTTCGGAAAGGTATTTTGATGAAAAAATGGTGGTTGGATCATGTCTCAGCAAATGAAAGCTGGAAGGATGTGCTACAGATTGTTATCCTATTAGGGTATAGAAATGAGATTCTGAGGATTGTTCATGAAATTCCAATGGGGGGACATTTTAGAATTAGGAAAACACAGGATACAGAGGTGTTTTTTGTTTTGGCCGGATTGCATAGGGATCTAGTCAAGTTCTGTAGAACCTGTTATACATGTCAAATAATAGGAAAACCACAAGCAGTGATTAAGGTGGCAACTTTAATCCCAACACCAGTGTTTGAAGAATCTTTTACCAGGGTCGTGACTGATTGTGTAGGACCCCTCCCTAAGACTAAAAGTGGAAATCAATATTTACTGACAATAATGGATATGTCTACCAGGTTTCCTGAAGCGATACCTTTAAGAAACATTACAACTAAGGAGATTGTGGAGGAGTTAATTCAATTTTCTACACGATATGGTTTACCTAAAGAAATACAATCAGATCAGGGGTCAGATTTCATGTCACTGCTTTTTAAGGAAGTCATGAACCGTTTGGGGATAGAACTGTTTAAGTCAACAGCTTATCATTCAGAGTTACAAGGAGCTTTGGAAAGATAGCATCAAAATTTAAAAACTATGATAAGAGCACACTGTCAGGATTATGCACAGGATTGGGACACAGGAATTCCATTTTTGTTATTCACTCCCTCCCCACCCACACACAGTGTCTGCAGTGTGTATCGTCTACAACATGCTTGTCCGATCCACAGCTCACGGGCTGCATTGGCCCTTTCATACGGCCCCCGAAGTGTTTGTTGAAAACACCAGTAGGACATCCCAGTGAGTTTGAAGATTTTACAGGGGAACTACTCCTCCAATCACAGCCTGTTTCTCTATCATGTTTTCTGATGACAGGCTCACTGTTGAACGTATCAGTAGCAAATATGGAAGAGAACCAGAGAACACCAGCAACTCCGGAGCGTGCGGGGGGCCTCAGCTCAGCACACTTTCCCCACCCCACCTCCCGGCTTATATTGCTGTAGCCTGGCTCCTGCCATGTTCTTCCTGGTTCCTCCCATGTTCCCCGGTTCTTCCGGTTCCTCTCCAAATCCCTCCGGTTCCTCCCTGTGTTGCCCCAATTCGACGAGTTCCTCCCGTGTTACCCCATTCCAAGGTGGGTGGTGAGTGAGTGAGGATGGCTGAGTGAGTGAGGGTGGGTGGGTGAGTGAGGGTGAGTGAGGGTGGGTGGGTGAGTGAGTGACGGTGAGTGGGTGAGTGAATGAGAGTGGCTGAGTGAGTGAGGGTGAGTGAGGGTGAGTGAGTGAGGGTGGGAGAGGGTGGGTGAGTGAGTGAATGAGGGTGGGTGAGTGAGTGAGGGTGAGTGAGTGAGGATGGGAGAGGGTGGGTGAGTGCGTGAGTTAGGGTGGGTGGTGAGTGAAGGTGGGTGTCTAGTTCCATGAGATAGAGTGTGTGTGTGCGTGAGACAGAGAGGGTGAGTGTGTGCATGTGTGTGTGTGTGTAAGAGAGAGGGAGAGGGTGATTGTGTGTGAAAGTGAGAGAGGGGGAGTTGAGAGGGAGGGGAAAATGTCTCTGCCTCTTTCCCAGTCTCAGTGTTCTCATTCACACTCACTCCCATACATCAAAAGGTACCCTCACAGGGGATGGGGGTCAATAAGTGAACACCCTGAGACTGGGAGTGAGCTGGGCAGACAGACTCTTAGGGCAGAATTTTCTGCCTGCCGGGCGGGCGGGCCCGACCCAATCTCCGGCGGGCGGGGAGATGATCCCCGCCAGTGAAGTGGGCCCCGCCGCCATTTTACGTGGGCGGGCCAATTAAGGCGTGACGTCCGGCGGGAAGCATTATGTGCTTCCTATGCGGGCGGGGGGGAGATTCCCCAAATGCGAGAGTGAGCTCTTTCACGCGTGCGCATGAAAGAGTGCACATCTCCATAAGACCATAAGACATAGGAGCAGAAATTAGGCCATTCGGCCCATCAAGTCTGTTCCGCCATTCAATCATGGCTGATAGGTTTCTCAACCCCATTCTCCCACCTTCTCCCCGTAACCTTTGATCCCCTCACCAATCAAGAACCTATCTATCTCGGTCTTAAATACACTCAGTGACCTGGCCTCCACAGCCTTATGTGGCAATGAATTCCATAGATTCACCACTCTCTGGCTAAAGAGGTTTCTCCTCATCTCTGTTCTAAAAGGTCTTCCCTTTGCTCTGAGGCTGTGCCCTCGGGTCCTAGTCTCTCCTACTAATGGAAACATCTTCCCCACATCCACTCTATCCAGGCCTTTCAGTATTCTGTAAGTTTCAATCAGATCCCCCCCTCATCCTTCTAAACTCCATCAAGTATAGACCACATGAGATGGGACATGTTCATAATTTGCAGAATAACTTTATTAAACTTTTTAAAACCCTGCATGAAACTCCATCCCAGGGCTTCTGGCCTGCCCGACAGCCTTAAGGTTGGACGGGCAGGTCCTTTAATTGCTTAAATGATCCTGTGAATGGCCTTAATTGGCCATTGACAGGTCGGCGGGCATGCAGCTGATTTTGCTGCGCCCCCGCCTTCCTGAAAATTTAAATGGGGCGGGATGACGTAGGGGGTTCTGCCCGACATCATCCCGCGACATTTTACACGTCGGTGAGCGGGCCCTGATCCCTGCTCGCCAACTGCAAAATTCTGCCCTTAATCTTTCCCAATCGAATGGTCGTCTTAATTTTTTAAAAAAGTAATAAATAATCAATTTATTGTTGTGAGGTTTTTTTTTGCTCAGCAAGTTGTTTATCTTCATATGTCAATTTAAAAAAAATAAATCATGTTTAATGTTTTGCCAGACCTTATCTTTCCGAAATTCGCTGATCGGCCCCACAAGTGTGAAAAAAATTGAAATGTGGCAGCCCGCACAATGTAAAAAGGTTGGACAAGCCTGAACTACAAGATGTACTGCAGAAACTCACCAAGGCTCCTTCGACAGCACCTTCCAAACCCACGACCACCACCACCTAGAAGGACAAGGGCAGCAGTTTCACAGGAACACCACCTCCTGCAAGTTCCCCTCCAAGCCACTCACCACCTTAACTTGGAACTACATACTTTCACTGTCACTGGGTCAAAAGCCTGGAACTCCCTCCCTAACTGCACTGTGGGTGTACCTACACCACACGGAATACACCAGTTCAGGAAGGCAGCTCACCACCACCTTCTCAAGGGTAATTGGGGATAGACAGTAAATGCTGGCCTAGCCAGCGACGCCCACATGCTCTGAATGAATAAATAAAATTTTTTAAACTACACCTCAAGTAATTCACAACCTGTGTTTCCAATTGTGTTCATTAACTGCATTGTTTTTTGAAGATGCATAGGGTTGTACCAGATTATTTAACGAGTGCTAATGTAAAATGCACTCTGAAAAGCTCATTCATGGAAATGATAAACCCCTCTTCATTGAAGGTTAGTGCTACTTATTTCCAGCCATTTGTCCAGTAAAGACTTAATGCGTCAGTGACCCAATGACACGTACCGTGCAATCTAATTGTTCTATTTATGCTCACTTGGTAATACAATCATATTAATTAACAGGATTTAATGCTGAAAGTATTTTTAAACCAGGGACTTGCCATCATATCTCATTAGGTGCTGCGGTGAACATGTTCACAGGTGTTGCTTAACTCCAATAGTCCTGAGAAGCAATTGCGAGCTCATTACATTTGGGAGCGTCAGGGTTGTTGCAGACACCCTCATACGTTCACACTTTTAATCAGGAAGGATCGCCCATGGAATCGCATAGAAACCCATGTGGAGTGGGCTAATGGTTAGAAAGGAGGGCCATCTTCTTCATGTGTGCTGATTTCATGGAATCATGGAATAATGCAGCACACGCAGAGGCCATTCGGCCCATTGTGCCTGTACCAGCTCTTTGAAAGAGCTGTCCAATTAACCCCGCTCCTTCTCTGTACCCTTCAATTTCTTTTTTCTTTTTCTTTATTGTTATCTCTCTCCAAATCCCTTTGGAAAGAAACCAGTGAATTTGCTTCCCCCATCTTTTCATGGAGTGCACTTTGGAACTTACTGCGTAAATAAAAGCTCCTCATCTCCCACTCTGGTTCTATTTCCTGTCATTTTAAATCAGTGACTTCGAATTATGAACCTTCTTGCTAGCGGTGACAATTTCTCACTATTGCATGTATTGAGGCCCCTTATAATTTTGAACGCCTCTATTAAATCACCCTTAACCTTCTCCTTCCTAAGAACAATCTCAGCTTCTCTCGTCTCAGCGTATTAAGCTGGAAATTATATCAGGGCCCATTTCACTGATGAACGCAGAGCAGTACAATAGCTTACATATATTTCATGGTAACAATAAACATTTCTGACAAGTTGCTGTCTCAGATGCTATACATGGTGACAAGTAGATTAGGACATCTCATGACACAGCAACTCATTTGCATCCTGCATTGTCCCAATTCACCTTTGGGGAGAAGATACTTTTAAACATGAGGTAGCCCGCCCAGGATTTCTTCATAACCAGTGCATGCTACGCTCACAGATGTCAGGGGGCTTGCTGCCAGGGCTGAATATGTTAAGATAGTTGTGCATGGCTCTATGTCCCCTGTCTATGAGGAAGACTCTATAGAGGGATAACTAATAGCAATTTTCCTGTATGCTTCTTACTACTTTTTAGAACAGGTAGATTTATTCCACTGATGCATAATGCACAGGATTTCAGGGCGTGTTATTAGGGTAAATGTATGCTTAGCCTCCCTCACACTCCTTTCCTCAAAGCCTCTTTTTGCGAATGAAAATCTCTTCAACTGTGATGTTGGAGCCTTTCTCTTTTAGTATCTCACGCCTCTGGACTCTCTTAAATCGCTTCTTCAAATCTTTCTCTTTGACCCACAGTTTTGTCACCTGACCTAATGGCTCCTTCTTAGGCTGAGGGTCAATTTTTGGCTGATAGCCCTGCTGTGAAGTACTTTGGGGTATTTTTCTATGTTAAAGGTGCTATGCAAATACAAGTTATTGTCGTTTATGCTGCGGGGGAGATGATGCCGTAGTGTCAGTGTCACTGGACTACTAATTCAGAGGACCAGGCTAATGCCCTGGGGACATGGGGTCAAATCCCACCACGCCAGCTGATGGAATTAATCTGGAATTATAAAGCTCGTGTCAGTAATGGTAACCATCAGAACTACCATCAATTGTTGTAAAAACCCATCTGGTTCACTGATGCCCTTTAGGGAAGGAAATCTGTCGTCCCTACCTGGTCTGGCCTACATGTGACTCCAGGCCCAAGGCAATATGGTTGGGGTCTTAACTGCTAACTTTGAAATGGTCAAGCAAGCCACTCAGTTCAAGGGTAATTAAGGACAGGCAACAAGTGCTGGCCTTGCTGGTGATGCCCACATCCCATGAAAGAATACATTAAAAAGTCCCACTCCGAAGCTTGAGGAGAAGAAATAAGGTTGACATTCCAGTGCAGTACTGAGGGAGCTGCTGGCATTTGGGTGAATGGGGGGATGTAATGATGGGGTGTAAAATATCCTCTTGGACTATTTTGAAGGAGAGCAAGGGGGGGGTTCTCCCTGGTGTCCTGGCCAATATTTTTTCATCAATGGACATCGCAAAGAACAGACCAGCCGGTCATTATTGCATTAGCATTTGGGGAAGCTTGTGTACAAATTGATGGCTACGCTTTTTACATCACAACAATACTACGCTTCCACAGCACTTCATTGGCTGCAAAGTACTTTGAGATGTCTGGCAGTTGTGAAAAGGATGATATAAATGCAAGTCTTTCTTTCCTTAATTTCTGCTTCATTATGCACTGTTCAGCGTTTATCATAAGGATATACACATCCCTCGGTAAGGGCTCCATGACAACTGAAGTAAAGCTATTGCCATATCCTTTTCAGCTGCCCAACTGCGGAAAGATTTTTTTCTAATTGCTTCAGTTAAAGCTGATGTTTCAGATAAATTTTGTAGGCATTTCAGAGGCTCATGTGAACTGAATTACTCCCCACTTTGATGAATTATTCAGGTACTCTGCCACTCTTTTCTACAGGCCTCGCTTAAGTCAGGTGCAAATCTGACATAAATAATGAAATTTCTGGCACAGTAGTTTTTAATCCTCATTATTTTTGTTATTTGTTGATTGGATGTGGGTGTCACTGGCATGGCCAGCATTTATTGCCCATCTTAATTGACCTTGAGATCAGCTGCATTTACATCTTGGCAGACCATGGTGGGGGTAGTCGTGGAGGGTGGTGGTGGGCGGGGGGTACTGGGCCATTTCTCGCTCTAAATTCCAGCTCCCTAAGTCAAAACTGCCCTATTCTTGCTCTCAGTGTATTGCAAAACTTTATAGCTCCTATTCCTTTTTATTATAGTACTGTGAAAAAAATGCAACAAATCTTTTGTGACACCACCAACATGTTGATCATGTATGGGTTCTGCTAGGGCCACTCACCTCCTGACCTTATTACAGCCTTGGTCCAAACATGGACAAAAGAGCTGAACTCCCGAAGTGAGGTGAGAGTGACTGCCCTTGGTAACAAGGCCGCATTTGACTGAGTGTGGCATCAAGGAGCCCTGGCAAAACTGGAGTCAATGGGAATCAGGGGAAAACTCCCTGCTGGTTGGAGTCATACCTAGCACAAAGGATGATGTTTGTGGTTGTTGGAGGTCACTCATCTCAGTTCCAGGACATCACAGCACAAGTCCCTCAGGGTAGTGTCCTAGGCTGAACCATCCTTAGCTGCTTCATCAATGAACGTTCCTCCATCATAAGGCTAGAGGTGGGGATGTTCACTGATGATTGCACAATGTTCAGCACCATTCACAACTCCTCCGGTACTGAAGCAGTCCGTGTCAATATGCAGCAAGAACCAGTCAATATTCAGGCTTGGCCTGATAAGTGGTAAGTAACATTTGCGCCATTCAAATGTCAGGCCAGAATTGGACCAGCCATATAAACACTGTGGCTACAAGAACAGGTCAGAGGTTGGGAATATTCTGTGGTAAGTAACTCACCACCTGAGTCCCCAAAGCCTGTCGACCATCTACAGGGCACAAGTCAGGAGTATTGTGGAAAGCTCTCCACTTGCCTGGGTGAGCACAACTCCAAGAACGCTCAAGAAAATCCAAGACTGGCACCTGGCACCACCTTCAACATCCACTCCCTCCACCACCAACGCACAGTGGCAGCAGTGTGTACCATCTACAAGATGCACTGCAGAAACTCACCAAGGCTCCTTTGAGAGCACATTCCAAACCCATGGCATCTACCACCTAGAAGGACAAGTGCAACAGATGCATGGGAACACTACCTCCTGCAAATTCCCTTCCAAGCCACTCACCTTCCTGACTTGGAATCATAATCACTGTTCCTTCTCTGTCACTGGATCAAAATCCTGGAGCTCCCTCCCCAGCAGCACTGTGGGTGCACCTACACCACATGGACTGCAGTGGTTCAAGAAGGTGGCAATCTTCAGTAGTGGTAATAATAATTCTCAACCGATACTGCCCCTAGACACAGGACTGGGATGCAAATCCTGAATAATGTTTCCTTCCAAACCACTCACCATCCTGACTTGGGAATAAATCACCGATCCTTCACTGTCGCTGGGTCGAAATCCTGGAACTTCCTTCCTAACAGCACTGTGGGTGTACTTACACCACATGGGCTGCAGCGGTTCAAGAAGGCAGCTCACCACCACCTTCTCAAGGGCAACTAGGGTTGGGACATAAGGGCCTAGCCAGCAACACCCACATCCCATGAACGAATATTAAAAAGCATAATCCAGTAGGTTGTTATGAGACAGCAGATGATGTGTGCCAGGCAGATCAAATCCACGAGGGAAACTCATGACCATGCGGTCACAATGATTTTGCAATTTGTATTTTATTTCGAGATTAATGCTCTGAATTCAGTAGTAATAAGTCCGCCAAAACTCTAGAGAGTTGTACAAAACTAAATTAAACATTTATTAACAAACGAAAAGGTTTCAAGCACATACATAGGTCTACAAATTACTACTATAATAACTCCTAAAACCCCTAATGAACCTGGCTTCCAGTTACACCTCCCCCTTAGGGCAACAGTGAAAAAACAAATAGATTTTAAAGAGGCCCAGGCAAATAATCAACATACCCTGGACAGTAGAATTCAAAGTGGCTTTTCCCAGCTTCGGTTTCTGTAGACAGCAGCTTAATGCACAAATACTGGAGGCTTTTCACACTTCTGGTAGATCTTACAATGCCTTCCCTGACACATAGCCTCATTTCCCTTTATTATATGTTTCTCTCTTTTAATGCAAATTCCATTGTTCTGCTATACCTTTCGAACTTTACTTTTCTCATAATATAAATCATTGCATGGTGCTAAAATTATCAGTAACCTTTGGGAAAAATAAACACAATGCTTGGCCTAGCTTCTCTGGCTGGGCGTAACATCCTGCTTTCTCTTTGAAATTCAACCTACCCTGATTTATCTAAAAATACAAATTCTTCTCACTTCACCTTCTAAAACGTCATTCATGTTTAAAAATTTAGCATTTTAAACCTAGCTTCTTTGGAAGAATCAAAAACCTCCAGGCCAGCAGTCTCAAATTCAATTAAATCCCACACACACAGAGAAACTACCCAAACCCCACTATTAACCTACTTTTACAGTAAATCACAATAATATTACGAGAATTATTATACTTTCATGACAAGGTGGTCCAGGGGAAATTTCAGGAATTGCAAAATGGCTGCCAATTACAACAACTACCCCAAAGGCACTTTGAAACATTAGAACTTCACAAACCTAATGTAGGGGTGATCTCCTCATCTCATACTCCCAGTGGGGAGTTTCCATCTACTGGGAGCACAGTTTGGAAATTCAGGCATGTATGGTGTCCACCAAAGAGTGATTGGCAATACCCATACAGGAACGCATGTATACACATGGGTAACAAATGTTGCCAAATCCAGTAATTCATTGAATTATAGGTTTGTGCAATACAGGAGTAGGCCAAGCAGCCCATATTGCCTGGGTCAGCTCTTGGAGAGCTGCATTTTGCTAGGGCGGTAGTGGCCTCAGCCATTTCAGGGAGCTCCGAACGGGTTCTGTGGCAATCAGACAGTTAATGAGATGCCTTCAAGGCTCCGGTCCCTTTAAGTGACAAGATTCCACCCCCAAGAGCTTCCAGCCAATCGGAGGGCCTGCAGTACTTCAGTCCCAGCAGGACTAGCAGGAGCAGTGGCCACTGCTGGGACTGCAGCCAGCCTGGTGAAATGGCATGGATACCTCCCTCGGAAGAAGGTAAGTGGGGTCAGGAGCCACTGGGGCCAAACTGGCAGGCTCCGGTGAGATGGAGGGCATGGTTAGTGAAGGAGGTCATTGCCACCAGGATAGGGGCTCTTCCATGGGCCACGGGGTGCCTGATTAGGAGATTCACACCCGCGCCCACAGTGGGGGCCATCAGGGTTTGCCAGGCAGCCTCCCCACGCAGCAGAGGGCCCATCCAACACTGGTAAGATGTCAATTGCAGCAGACAGAGGAAGATGTCAATTGCAGCAGACAGAGGCCCTTAAGTGGCCCTTAATTGGCCTCTTAATGACCTCTTAAGTGGCCTCTCAACGGTAAGGTCATCTTAA
This sequence comes from Cetorhinus maximus, assembly GCF_964194155.1. Lineage (NCBI taxonomy): Eukaryota > Metazoa > Chordata > Chondrichthyes > Lamniformes > Cetorhinidae > Cetorhinus > Cetorhinus maximus. The sequence goes on from NC_135880.1 coordinate 15,537,632, forward strand.
ACCTTTCCACCACTGATAAAATTCCATGGTGTAGGTGAGGGAAGGGGAACCATCCCCTGCCATGTTACGCTCCCCACCCCCATTCAGTGCCCTAGAGGCCCCAGAAGGATCTATTCAATTAGCCACACTCTCCTGCACTTCTCACCAGAGCCATGCAAATTTTTCCTTTGCAAGTATTTGTCCACATGTAGTATTGTGGCCCTTATCATTTAGACCACTTTCCTTTTGCAGGCATCACCTGGGTCACACAATAGTCTGTGGAGGCAAAATTCAACTATGACACTGGTGGAAAACCTACCTTAAATCAAAACAGGAGTCCAACCAAAGTTAAATTTCCCTTTTGTATGCAGAACAGAAACAGAATTTAGGAACAAGTCCATTCAGCCCCTCAAGCCTGTACTTCCATCCAATAAGTTCAGGGCTGATCGACATCTTAACTCCATTTACCTTCATTGACGAGATGGCTTCTTGGAGCAGCTTGTGGTGGAGCCCACTAGGGAACAGGCAATTCTAGATTTAGTGATGTGTGATGAGGCAGATTTGATAAGGGAGCTTAAGGTGAAGGAACCCTTAGGAGGAAGTGACCATAATATGATAGAATTTACCCTGCAATTTGAGAGGAGAAAGCTGGAATCAGATGTAACGGTATTACAGTTGAATAAAGGCAACTACAGAGGCATGAGGGAGGAGCTGGCCAGAATTGACTGGGAGATGAGCTTAGCAGTAAAGACAGTGGAACAGCAATGGCAGGAGTTTCTGTGAGTAACTTGGGAGACACAGCAAAAATTCATCCCTAGGAAGAAGAAGCATATTAAAGGGAAGACGAGGCAACCATGGCTGACAAGGGAAGTCAGGGACAGCATAAAAGCTAAAGAGAAAGCATACAACGCGGCGAAGAGCAGTGGGAAACCAGGGGATTGGGAAGCCTACAAAGACCAACAGAGGACAACTAAAAAAGAAATAAGGAGGGAGAAGATTAAATATGAGGGTAAACTAGCCAGTAATATAAAAGAAGATTGCAAGAGTTTTTTAGATATATAAAGGGTAAGAGAGAGGCAAAAGTGGACATTGGGCCGCTGGAAAATGACGCTGGAGAAGTAGTAGTGGGGAACAAAGAAATGGCGGAGGAACTGAATAGGTACTTTGCTTCAGTCTTCACAGTGGAAGACATGAGTCACATCCCCAAAGTTCAAGAGAATCGGGGGGCAGAGGTGAGTATGGTGGCCATTACCAAGGAGAAGGTGCTAGGAAAACTGAAAGGTCTGAAGGTGGATAAATCACCTGGACCAGATGGATTACACCCCAGAGTTCTGAAGGAGATAGCTGAAGAGATAGTGGAGGCGTTAGTGGTGATCTTTCAGGAATCACTGGAGTCAGAGAGGGTCCCAGATGACTAGAAAATCACTAATGTAACCCCCCTGTTTAAGAAGGGAGTGAGACAAAAGACGGGAAATTACAGGCTGATTAGCCTGACCTCGGTCGTTGGTAAGATTTTAGAGTCCATTATTAAGGATGAGATTTCAGAATACTTGGAAGTGCATGGTAAAATCGGGCAAAGTCAGCATGGTTTCATCAAGGGGAGGTCATGCCTACCAAATCTGCTAGAATTTTTTGAGGAGGTAACGAGCAGGTTAGACAAAGGAGAGCCAATGGATGTTATCTACTTGGACTTCCAGAAGACCTTTGACAAGGTGCCACACTGGAGGCTGCTCAGTAAGATAAGAGCCCATGGTGTTAGAGGCAAGGTACTAGCATGGATAGAAGATTGGCTGTCTGGCAGGAGGCAGAGAGTGGGGATAAGGGGGTCCTTCACAGGATGGCGGCCTGTGACTAGTGGAGTTCCGCAGGGGTCAGTGTTGGGACCACAACTTTTCACTTTATACATTAATGATCTAGATGAAGGAACTGAGGGCATCCTGGCTAAGTTTGTAGATGATACAAAGATAGGTAGAGGGACAGGTAGTATTGAGGAGGCAGGGAGGCTGCAGAAGGATTTGGACAGGTTAGAAGAATGGACAAAGAAGTGGCAGATGGAATACAACATGGGGAAGTGTGAGGTCATGCACTTTGGTAGGAAGAATAGAGGCATAGACTATTTTCCAAATGGGGAGAGAATTCAGAAATCTGGAGTGCAAAGGGACTTGGGAGTCCTAGTCCAGGATTCTCTTAAGGTTAACTTGCAGGTTGAGTCGGTAGTTAGGAAGGCAAATGCAATGTTAGCATTTATTTCGAGAGGACTAGAATATAAAGGCAGGGATGTGCTGCTGAGGCTTTATAAGGCTCTGGTCAGACCACATTTGGAATATTGTGAGCAATTCTGGGCCCCGTATCTCAGGAAAGATGTGCTGGCCCTGGAGAGGGTCCAGAGGAGGTTCACGAGAATGATCCCAGAATTGAAAGGCTTAACATATGAGGAACGTTTGAGGACTGTGGGTCCATACTCGATGCAGTTTAGAAGGATGAGGGGGGATCTGATTGAAACTTACAGAATACTGAAAGGCCTGGATAGAGTGGACGTGGGGAAGATGTTTCCATTAGTAGGAGAGACTAGGACCCGAGGGCACAGCCTCAGAGTAAAGGGAAGTCCTTTTAGAACAGAGATGAGGAGAAACATCTTTAGCCAGAGAGTGGTGAAGCTATGGAATTCATTGCCACAGAAGTCTGTGGAGGCCAGGTCATTGAGTGTATTTAAGACCGAGATAGATAGGTTCTTGATTGGTAAGGGGATCAAAGGTTACGGGGAGAAGGCGGGAGAATGGGGTTGAGAGACTTATCAGCCATGATTGAATGGCGGAACAGACTCGAAGGGCCGAATGGCCTAATTTCTGCTCCTATGTCTAATGGTCCTATGGCTCCGTGACCCTGGTGTAACAAAAAACTATTAATCTCAGTTTTGAAATTTTCTTTTTTTGACCCCCCCCCCTACCCCCAAGCGGTAGGTTTTTTGGGGAATGGGCCTAACTCTAATTTTATGGCCCCTTGTTCTGGATTCACTCAGCAGAGGAAATAGTTTCCTAGAAGTTAGAAGGTAGGAATTATGCTCCAGCTACACTGAGGTGAGAGGACACTGTAGTACTGCCAGCAGTTCTGGGAGGCCACACCATAGGAAGGTCTTGGAAGGAATGAGACTGACCAGAACAATATCCGGACTCCCAGGGTTAAGTTATGAGGAGGGATTGTACTCCCTTGAATTTCAAACGTTAGAGGCTGATTTGCTCAAGGTTTCCAAGATAATTAGGAAAAAAACTAACGGCAGATAGAAAGAAATAATTACTGTTGGTTGGGAAATCTAGGATTAAGGGGCACAGCCTACAATTTATAGCCAAATCTCTCGACAGTGAAGTTAAGAAACACATTTACATATAAACAGCCCATTTGATGGTAGATTAATTCTTAATTTCATACCTGAGACTGATAGATTTCTTTTCACCAAATGTATTAAGGGAAATGTGTCAAAGGCGGGTATGTGGAGATCAGCCATGATCTCACTGAACGGTGGGATAGGTTTGAGGGGCTGAATGGCTTGCTCCAGTTCTTATTCCTTTGCTTCTGCTTTGTGGGACAATAAAATAACATGTTCACTGGACATGTTTTGCTGTTAATAAATAAATATAGTATAAATATAGCCTGAATAAATATTTTCTGTTGTTAGAAAATGACAAATAACTCCCCGATATCTATGACTCGCATTTCCTGCTAGCGGTGAGCACAGAGAAAATTGAATCTAAAGGACATGTGATATATTAATGCACTACATCCTGATACATAAAAGAAGAGTCCCCCATGCATTAGTGAAATACAAGTATACCTAATGCATTATAGAAGTATACATGATGTGGCACAGGGTACACCTAATGCTCTAACTTAGTATACTTCATAGAGTCAAGAAGTAAAGTGTGCTCCTATTCTAGTAACAAGTCACAGCTTATTGATGAAATATAGGGTATACCTATTGGGTAATTGCGAACAGTATAAAACTAAAATTAGCCACGTTTTATAGTGGCTGCCCAATCCACAGTGTCAAGAGATTGGAGCTTAGAACCAGAGAACCAAAGAAAAGTTACAGCACAGAAGGAGGCCATTCGGCCCATCTTATCCATGCCAGCCTGAGGACACCCAGGTGCCCTTTCTAATCCCACCTTCCTGCACCCGGCCCATAGCCCTGCAGCTTACAGCACTTTAGGTGCAGATCCAGGTATTTTTTTAAAAGTGTTTAAAGTTTCTGCCTCTACCACCAACTTGTGCAGCAAATTCCAGACACCCACTACCCTCTGAGTAAAAAATGTCTTCCTCATGTCCCCCCTACACCTTCTGTCACTTATCTTGAATCTATGTCCCCTGGTTCTAGAATTCTCTACTAAGGGAAACAATTTTATCCTGTCCACTCTATCTATTCCCCTCATAATTTTGTACACCTCAATCAAGTCACCTCTCAGCCTTCTTTGTTCTAAGGAAAATAACCCCAACCTATCCAATCTCTCCTCGTAGCTACACTTTTCTAACCCCGGCAACATTCTTGTAAACCTCCTCTGCAATCTCTCCAGAGCTATTACGTCCTTCCTGTAATGTGGTGACCAGAACTGCACACAATACTCCAGTTGTGGCCTCACCAGTGTTTTATACAATTCCAACATTATATCCTTACTTTTATATTCTACACCTCTGCCAATGAAGGAGAGTATTCCATTTGCCTTCTTTACAACCTTGTCTACTTGAACTGCTGCCTTCAGGGACCTGTGTACTTGTACACCAAGATCTCTCACTTCATTTACCCCTTTTAGTATATTCCCATTTATTTTGTAATCCCTGTAACTGTTTGACCTCCCTAAATGTATGACCTCACACTTCTCTATGTTAAAATCCATCTGCTACTTTACCGCCCACTCCACCAACCCATCTATATCATTTTGGGGATTATGGCTATCCTCTACACTATCCACTATTCGGCCAATCTTTGTGTCATCTGCACAACTGCTTAACTGGCCTCCGAGCGGAGGTTGGGAACTTCAAGTCCCTACATATCCCGGGGCAGAATTTTTAGGTTAATGGGTAGCCGCAATCGGCAGGCCCAGGAGCAGCGGGGTTACGGACCGATGACCGCGATTGGCCCCCGGCCGCGATTTCATGCTGGTTGGCCAATTAACGGCCAGCCAGCATGGAAAGCGCACTGAAAGGCTCAGCGCTGCCGGGATGGGGGGCGGGAGGCAGGCGAGCGCTGAAGTCAGCGGGGGAGTATGGAAGGAAAGCTCCCCGAAGGCAGAGAACTGCCTCAGGGAGCTGAGAAATTTAAAATCAATAAAAACAGAATGTAAAATCGGGAAAAATTATCCACACATCAGAATGAGACACGTCAGCATACGGATGATGAAAATTTTTGAAAACATTTTAATCTTTTTTAAAATGAATCAAGAAAACCTCGTCCCCCTCTTGGGTGAAGTTCCTCCAAAATGCAAAGGCCGCCTGACCGATTCGCCCGCCGGCCAACTGAAAAATCACCGTCAATTGTTACTTTAATGGCCTTAATACGCCTATTCATTGTCGGGCAGCCTGCAGTCAACTCTCGCGCACGCCCGCCAACCGAAATACCGCCTAAGTGCGCGATGAAGTTGGGACACTCGCCTGATGTCATCGCGGGTTATTTCGCGCTCGCACGTGTCAGGCATGCACTCGCACGCCAAGCGGAAAATTGTACCTCCAGAGTTTCCAAACATTGTGCGCATCAGGAGCAGGCTGTGCATGCACAGTTCAGCATTCTGAGATCTTCGAGCTGAGTGCATGGGGAGAAAACAGCGCAATAACCCAATCACGGGACCCAGGAGCGGGGCACCATAACACCATAAAAGAGAGGAGGCCTGGGCCAGGGGACAGGGAGATATCCTAGGGAGAGATAGGGAGACAGAGAGAGTATTGGGAAAGGAGTGACTGGGAGGAGACCTTCGGGAGGAAGGGACCACAAGGAGGAGAAGAGCATTCGGGAGAGGAACCACCGAGGAAAGGAGCAAGGAAAGAGGCTCCAAGCAATAAGATGCTGCGGTTGACAGACTCCAAGTGGTGAGGCCTTGGGAGAGCCCCTGCAGAGCTGAAAAGGCAAAAGACTCTGTGCTGCGGGCCCTTTGGAGCATTGGTGTTCTGCTTGGCGTGTCTGCAGAGCTGAAGTTGTGCCTGTGAGTTGGTGCTGGTGCAGACCCAGGAATCCAGGGGAACGCAGCCTTGGGAGATGAGATGGAGACACGGGGAGGAGACCATTCACTGAGGCAGTCTGAGCTGGAGCAACCTTTGGAGGGAATTCCAAGGCTCGATCTTCGAAAGGGTAGAATGAAGACTTACAGTCCCTCATAAGGGACACAGAGTTTTAACCAGATTGTGTAACTCACAGTGGATATTGATGTCTGGGTGGGTTGCTGAGCAATCCATGGGAACTACCTTGGTCACATCTGCCATGTATTGAACAGCGTAGTGTGTTCAACCACATTTTTCCTGTTAATTCACATGCACCTCATATTAATCCTGAATTTTAGAGTATAAGATAGATATTGTAAATTGTTTTATTTTTCTGACCTTGTACAGTATAGCTCACATTGTTTGTTCAAACACTGTGGAATTTTGTGTCTTTATTCTCTTAGTAAGTACCTGGGATCTCAAACTTTGTTCCTTTAAACAAGAAGTTACTGGTCCTTAACTGGATCACATCAAAGACTTGGTGGTCTGGGCCAGGATTTTAACAACAGTGCTAGATAGACACTCCAGTGTTAAGTTAAAAAATTACTCTACAATGTAACCTGCATGTATGGCACTACTATTCCAGGGAGTTTGGAGATGGTTAGATAATTCCCCTGTCAATCATGCCTGGATTTTGTACTGTTGTTAATGGCTGGGATTATTTAACGTACATAATTTATATTCGGCCAAATCTTCCGAAAAGTGGTAATCACTGTTGGATTGTCACTCACCTCCTATTTGAGTGGGCAAAACATGGCAGGTGCAGTACAATGTGGATAAGTGTGAAGTTATCCACTTCAGTAGGAAAAACAGAATGAGAGTACTATTCAAATGGCAACAGATTGGGAAATGTTGAGATACAAAGGGACCTAGGTAGCCTTGGACACGAATCACAGAAAGCAAGCAGCAAGCAGTTAGGAAGACAAATGGTGTGTTGGCCTTCATTGCGAGAGGACTTGAGCACAGGAGCAAGTATGTCTTACTGCAGCTGTACAGGGCCCTGGTGAGACCACACCTGGAGTATTGTGTGCAGTTTTGGTCTCCTTACCTAAGAAAGGAAATACTTGCCCCAGAGGGAGTGCAGCAAAGGTTCACCAGGCTGATTCCTGGGATGGCAGAATTGTCATATGAGGAGAAATTGGGCCAACTAGGTCTGTATTCACTGGAATTTACAAGAATGAGAGGGAATCTCATTGAAATGTCTATAATTCCAACAGTGCTGGACAGACTGGATGCAGGGATGATGTTTCCTCTGGCTGGGGGGGTCTAGAACAAGGGGTCACTGTCTTAGGATAGGGGGTAGGCCATTTAGGACTGAGATGAGGAGAAACTTTCTCACTCAGGGGGTGGTGAACCTGTGGAATTCTCTACCACAGAAGGCTGTGGAGGCCAAGTCACTGAATATATTTAACAAAGAAAGTGATAGATTTCTAGACTCTAAAGGCATCAAGGGGCATGGGGAGAGAGAGGGAGTAGGGCATTGAGATAGAGGATCAGCCATGATCATACTGAATGGCGGAGCAGGCTCAAAAGGCCAAATGACCTAATCCTACACCTGCTTTATATGCTTCTATGGCCAGAATTTTTACCTCGTGGACCTGACCTGATCGAGCGTAAAATGATGTGCAATGATGTAGGGTGAGCGTCCCGAGGTCACCATGCACTCGCGCAATATTTCGGTCGACGGGCACGCGCAAAAGTCGGCAGCGCGCCCAATGACAATTAACAGGCCTATTAAGGCCATTACAGGCCCAATTCAATGTAATTTACGGTTGGCGGGCAGGCGAAAAGGCCAAGCAGCTTTTGCACATTTTAGGAAACCTCCTCCACGGGCGGTATTAGGTTTCCGACAGCAATTAAAAATAAAATAAAACTTTTAACATTTCTTTAATGACATGTCCCTACTCATGTGACAGAGCCACGTGAGGGAACACATTTTTAACATTTTACAATTCTTTATTTTTCATTTTCAAAGCTCTTCATCTCCCTGAGGCAGCTCTGTGCCCTAGGGAGCTTCTCCTGCGCGCTCGCCCTCTTCCTCTACCACAAACCCCCCCACCCTCGGCCATACAGGCAGCACCGAGCACTGCAGCACACGTTTCACGCTGGGCAGGCCTTCATTGGCCTACCAGTGTGGAATGGAGGTCGCAGCCCGATCACGGGCAGCGGTCGGCTTCCCGTTCACTCCCACCGAGCCCGCCCGACGAGGACAATATTCTGCCCTATGTTTCTATCTTCTTACCCAATGACAGAGCTCCGCATTTCAGCTCTGGACTTCTGAACTGGGTCTCTTCAGAAATGAGGAGTGCACCTGTTCTCGGAGCTATTCCTTGTAGTGCAGGATTGTCGGGGGAAGCCAAACCTTGCCCTATTTTTACATGACCAGCTGTTGTATTTTGGTAAGTCTTCATTAGCACAGTGAAAAGCTTTTGGACTTTAAATAGCTTTTCACTGTGTTAGTGAATGAGTGCGAGTGAGGTGAATGGGTAAGTGGGTCAGGTGGCAGCGTGATGTGGTACCAGCTGGGTAGGTTGGCAGGGTGGGCAGGTTAGGAAGAGTGAGTGGGGTGGAAGATGGCAGGGTGGTGGGCAGCAGGATAGGTAGGGTGCCAGGGTGGGTAGGATGGCAGGGTGGGTAGGATGGCAGGGTGGGTAGGATGGCAGGGGGGTAGGGTGGCAGGGTGGGTAGGATGGCAGGGTGGGTAGGATGGCGGGGGGCTAGGGTGGCAGGGTGAGTAGGATGGCAGGGTGGGTATGATGGCAGGGTGGGTAGGATGGCAGGGTGAGTATGATGGCAGGGTGGGTATGATGGCAGGGTGGGTAGGATGGCAGGGTGGGTATGATGGCAGGGTGGGTAGGATGGCAGGGTGGGTATGATGGCAGGGTGGGTAGGATGGCAGGGTGGGTAGGGTGGCAGGGTGGGCAGGATGGCAGGGTGGGCAGGATGGCAGGGTGGGCAGAGTGGGCAGGGTGGGCAGGGTCATCAGGGTGGCAGGGTGGGCAGGGCAGGCAGGGTGGGCAGAGTGGGCAGGGTGGGCAGGATGGCAGGGTGGGCAGGGTGGGCAGAGTGGGCAGGGTGGGCAGGATGGCAGGGTGGGCAGGGTGGGCAGAGTGGGCAGGGTGGGCAGAGTGGGCAGGGTGGGCAGGGTGGGCAGAGTGGGCAGAGTGGGCAGGGTGGGCAGAGTGGGCAGGGTGGGCAGGATGGCAGGGTGGGCAGGATGGTTAGGTGGGCAGGGTGGGCAGGGTGGGTAAGGTGGGTAGGATCCACGGGCGAGATGAGGTTTCATGAGGGTTTTTAAATCTTTAATGAAGGTTTCACTGAAAGTGATGGACATGTCCCAACTCATGTGACAGTGTCACATGAGGGGACACGTCAGGGAAATTTTGCTTTTGTATCTGTAACATTTTTAAATTTGGAGCTGATCTCCCTGAGGCAGCACTTAGCCTCAGGGAGATCAGTGTGCTCTTTCGCACTCCTGGCTCAGGGAATCCACTACCCCCCGCCCCCCCCCACCCCTGCCCGCTCAGGGAGCGCATAGTGCTTTCTGGTGGATGTCATGCTGGGTGGGCCTTAATTGGCCCACCCACGTAAAACGGCGGTACCCCCTGCACATCTCCCCTAACGGGGGGAGAATTCTTCCCTAGATATACTTGGGCTTCACGCGTGCTAATGTGCAACTCTTATTGTAATAAATGTTAAATTTACTTTATGTGCGACTCAGTTCTGGCCATCTAACAGTGCAAGAGAGGGATGTGCTGACCCAGGGGCTGGCTGGGGATAACCATGGTGTGTATGTGTGTGTGTGTTCATAATTTACCCATTGCAGAAGCAACAAGCTAGTAGATAAGGAGGCATTGGCTTCCAGGAGAGGTGGGTGAGTGGCTGTTGTCTGCTTGGAGCGTGGACCTGTATTTGGTTGAATGGCTGAAGTGGTAAGGGTCAGGAGAAACAGGTGGGGATAAGTACCCCCCCATGCTTCCCTTATGTCTAGATCTTGGTGCCCTCAAGCACCCCTCATGTCTGTTAGGATGCTGCAGTTCCTCTTCAGCTTCCTCCTTGCCTGAGGGTGCCTCACGCTGCAATATGTCTTCAACAGCAAAGGCCTCTCCCCTCTCTGCAGCAAACCATTAACAACCTGGGAGACCCTCGCTGAGACATGTTGAAGGGAGGCACCTAATTAGTCCAGGCATGGGGATCCCATTTTGAAGAGACCGATGGTTGCTCTGGTTGCAATGTGGCTCACTTTATGGCATTCCTGTGCCTCAGTCATTGGGTACCTCGCTGGTGTCATCAGCCACCTGTTCAGTGGATAACTCTTGTCAACCCAAGTATCCATCACATGGGGAGTGGGGGTGAGGTGGGGGGTGGTGTCGGGCTTGTGGTAGGGGAAGGGTGGTGGGAAGCTGTGGCACCTGGGAGTCCCACAGGGATGTTCTGGCTGCTCCCAGGGTAGTGAGGACATACATGACGGCAGTCACAGACCAATTGAGCATTGAAGGAGGTGACCAGGAGGTCGCTAATGTTCTTTTCCATTTGTCCGCTCTTCTCCTTCCTCACAGGTTCTCCTTGCTGGAGGAACACCCTCTGGAATGCCTGGGCCACAAGTCACCTGGGCAATGCCACTATTCGTGGGAACACCCTTCCAGTGGTTTCAACAAGGCCAACAAGTTAAACCTCTGCCACCACCCCCCACCCACCTTCCCCCCCCACCTCTCCCCCAGGCCCTTCTCCAATGATCCTCCTTTCAGGAGGACTAACAGCTGAAGAAGGCTTTAAGTCAAAACAAATGGCTACCCTTCTCTTTCCTTTCAATTAAAAGGAAACGCCTCACAGAATGCCTGCCAAGTGCAGCAACACCAAAAACATCCGTCCTTTTGCTGCCCTTAAAATGTTTCTGAGGCTCCACGCCCCCCTCCACGTGTTGCATGTGCGTTGCATCCAAGATTCTGAGGGTCTTGCAAAATCGCCGTCAATTGCCCACTCAATTGGCTTCTGGTCGCTGGTTTAGAAATTACAAGCAGAGTTCCCACTCGACATGACACACCAGTATGACAATGCCAGGCGCCCGATCCGACACCATCTCTCTTGATTTTATGGTCCATCAGCCCCCATTGCCATCTGTTTTGCTAAGGTAAAATTCCATCCTAAGGTGAGATCAGCCTTGACTTTATTGAACAGCAGAGCAGGCACAAGGCGCTGTTTGGCCTACGTCTGCTCCTATTTCTTGTGCTTTTATGTTCTGATCTGTGTCCTGGGGGCATTGATTCCAATTATTTAGTCCCCACTGTTAATAAAGAAGTCCAAATGTGATCAATCAATACTTTCCAAGTTATTGCTTTGCGGTCAGATTTAACAAATAATTGAAAGCAAAGGTTAACACTTTACTTTGCAATGAGCCTTGCAGTTTGTTCATTTTGTCTCACTTCCTAGTTAATGAGTAACTAATTTCTTCTTATCTGCCAGATAATCCTTACAATAGATTGACAATGAGTATACTTCCAAGTTCACTCGTAAGTCCTGTGTGTATGCGCTGACACACTGAACACTGCATTTCAACCTTTAACCTTCACTATCCTTTAGGGAGAGTTAAGAAAGCAATTTCAAGTGGATATTACAGCAAAATTCACTTTTTTTTTCCCTTTCAAAATGATATTTAACTTGGGACGTGCCCAGAACAGTGGAAGGCAACTATAATTTAATGTTGCGTGCCCTCCAATGACTGGGAAAGCTGTGTATTATTAATACTTTATGTCGCCTTAGATCTGCTTTCTTTCTGGGTTAAAGCGCAAGCTACATATTTTCCCTCATTGAAGCTTTCAATTTTTTTTTCATTGAATCTATTTGAGGCCAGCAGATGAGTTCTCTGTAATCTCCTTATGTTCTTAGACAGGGTCGGTGTCCTCTTGATCCAGTTGGATACTGTCACACGGGCCATCTAATGATAATGGGCTCATGCAGTGTGCGAGAAAGAGGGCCAAAGAGTTTCATCGCGTGATTAATGACAGAAAAAGGAAGGACAAGCAAATGAATCACTGCAGAATTGGGTTGAGGGGGTGGGACTGGGGAATGGGGGTGTTGGGGGGGAAGGGAAGCTGACGAACTGGGCTATGGGGGAGAGGCTGATGAATTGGACTGAGGACTGGCTTTCACAGCCCGAGGGTATCCCAGAGCATGTGACAACCAGTGAAGTATTTTTTGCAGAGCAATCGGTGCAATGCAGGGAAGCGTGGCAGCCAATTTGTGCAGAACAAAGTCCTGATGATGAGAGACAATTATGCCATTAGGCTGGGGTTATGCATTAATCTGACCATTGCCTGCCTTTTGCGGGGGACGTGTCCATGGTCTGATTCCTGCAATTTTAAAGTCAAGTAGGGGTAGGGGTGGGGGTGGGTGGGGTGAGGGGGAAATAGGGTTGGCTTGGGTTCAGGTTTGATTTGTCGAATTTTGATATTTCACTCCCCCCCGCCAGCCACCCTCTCACGTCCATTGGAAGCTGGCAAGGAGTGGTGACTCAGCCAGTTAAATTTGAGACCTTAGATGCTGACATGAAATGTAGCCAATTTCTATGAATTTTTTTATTCATTCACAGGATGTGGGCTTTATTGCCCATCCCTAATTGTCCTTGAGAAGGTGGTGGTGAGCAACTTTCTTGAACCGCTGCAGTCCATGTGGTGTAGGTACACCCACGGTGCTGTTAGAGAGCGAGTTCCAGGATTTTGACCCAGCGACAATGAAAAAACAGCGATATATTGCCAAGTCAGGATGGTGAGTGGCTTAGAGGGGAACATTATTCTGGGATAACCTCCCAGTCCTGTGTCTGGATGCAGTTTCGGTTGAGGATTATTATTACCACTACTGAAGATTGCAGGAAATCAGTGCAGATCCCCGTCACATCACATAATGAAGCAATCCACATTCACATGCTGTAAGACTTGGATAATATCCAGGCTTGGGCTAAAAAGTGGCAAGTAACAATCACATCACACATGTGCCAGGCAATGACCATTTCTAACAAAAGAGAATCTAACCATCTCCCCTTGATATTCAATGGCATTACCATTGCTGAATCCCCCACTATCAACATCCTGGGGTTACCATTGACCAGAAACTGAACTGGACCAGCCATATAAATACTGAGGCTTCAAGAGCAGGTCAGAGGCTGGAAGTTCGGTGATGAGTAACTCTCCTCTTGACTCCCCAAAGCCTGTCCACCATCTCCAGGGCACAAGTGAGAACTGTGATTGAATATTCTCCACTTGCCTGGATGACTACACCTCCAACAACACCCAAGACATTTGACACCATCCAGGTTAAATCAGTCACTTTATTGGTACCCTACCCACCACCTTAAAGATTTGTTCCCCCACCACCGGAAGTGGCTGCAGTGTGTATTATCTACAAGGTGCAATGTAGCAACTTGCCAAGGATCCTTCGACAGCACCTTCCAAACCATTAACCTCTACCACCTAGAAGGACATGGGCAGCAAATGCATGGGAACATCACCACCCACAAATTCCCCTGCAAGGCACACACCATCTTAACTTGGAACTGTTATAACAATGGGATGTGTTATACTGCTTATTAAAAAAACACCCGTTCATATTTTTGAAAAGAAAAACTGGCATTCCTATGACCGTGTAAAATTATTAATCAACCAATCCATTCTTTTACCGATAACAGAAGCTTTAAGCACTTGATACCTCCTAATTTTATGTAAATAAACTTTGAGACATTGACAAAAGAGATCACAGAAAAAAACTTAGTGTAACCACATAGAGATGTCAATAAACTGAAGTCAGTGGTTTTCTCCACCTGTATAAACACACTTGGGCAGTGGTGGTGTAATGGTATTGTCACTGGACTAGTAATCCAGAGACCCAGAGTAATGCTCTGGGGACCCAGGTTTAAATCCCACCATGGCAAATGGTGAAATTTGAATTCAATAAAAATCTGGTATTAAAAGTCTGATGATGACCGTGAAGCCAATTACCAATTGTCATAAAAACCCATCTGGTTCACTAATGTCCTTTAGGGAAGGAAATCTGCCATCTTTACCTGGCCTGGCCTATATGTGGTTGATTCTTAAAAGCCCTCTTCATGACACTCTGAACAAGGGCAATTAGGGATGGGCAATAAATGCTGGAATAAATTCGGGCCTAGTCAGCGACATCCACATCCCATGAACAAATAAATAATAACAAAAATAGAAAATGCTGGAAAAACTCAGCAAGTTTCTCAGCATCTGCGGACATTTCGAGTCCATATGACTTCTTCAGAGCCAAAGAAATATGATGGATTTTATACTGATGGGGAGGGGGTAGGGGGGGTGGGCAAATGGAACAAAATAGAAGGTCAGCTCAAGAGAGATTTGACAAAAATGGCATGGACACAAGACAAAGGGAGTGTCAATGGTAGTGTTAAAGGCTAAAGAAGGTACTAATAGTAGCATATAAACATAAGAAATAGGAGCAGAAGTAGGCCATTCAGCCCCGCAAGCCTGCCCTGCTATTCAATAAGATCAAGGCTGATCTGCCCCAGGACTCAACTCCTCTTTTGTGCCAGCTCCTCATAACCCTCAACTGCCCGATATTTCAAAAACCTATCTTCCTCCTCTTTAAATACTTTCAGTGATCTACCTCCACAATTCTCTGGGGCAGAGAATTCCAGACATTCACTACCCTCTGAGAGAAGAAATTCCTTTGCACCTCAGTTTTAAATGAGTGCCCCTTTATTCTGTAACTATGTCCCCTAGTTCAAGATTCCCCCACTAGTGGAAACATCTTCTCAACATCTACCCTGTCAAGCCCCCTCAGAATCATGTATGTTTTAATAAGATCACCCCTCATTCTTCTAAACTCTAATGAATAAAGGCCTAACCTGTTTAGCTGTTCTTGATAAGTCAACCCCTTCATCCCAGGAATCAGCCTAGTGGATCTCTTTTGTACTGCCCTCAATGCCAGTATATCCTTTCTTAAATACAGGGACAAAACCTGTACACAGTACTCCAGGTGCGGCCTCACCAACACCCTGTACAGTTGTAACAAGACTTTCCTATTTTTAAACTCCAACCCCCTAGCAATACAGGCCAAAACTCCATTTGCCTTCTTAATTACTTGCGGCACCTGCATGCTAACATTTTGTGTTTCATGCACAAGAACACCCAGATCCCTCTATGCTGCAGTTTTTTGTCTCCCTCCCTTCTTGACAGGGGCATCACATTAGTGGTTTTCCAATCTGTTCGGACCCTCCCGGAATCCAGTGAGTTCTGGAGTATTTCGACCAATGCCTCCACTATGTCTGCAGCCACTTCCTTTAAAACCCTTGGATGCAGCTCATCAGGTCCTGGCGACTTGTCTGCCTTTAGCCCCATTAGTTTGTCAAATACTTTGCCCCTCGCAATAGAGACTGTTGCAAGGTAAGATAGCAAAATGTGTTAATAGTAGAACCAAGGGTCAGCGCTCTGTGAAAGCAAAACATAAGAACAAGTTGCAGATGGCCTTGTGGGTGGGGGGAGGGGGTTGGAAAAAAAATTTAAAAGATCAAAATGGAGGACAGAGTTCATGTCTGAAGCTGTTGAACTCAATGTTGAGTCCAGAAGGCTGGAAAGTGCCTAGTCGAAAGATGAGGTGCTGTTTCTCCAGTTTGCGTTGGGCTTCACTGGAACATTGCAGCAGGCCAAGGAAGGACTTGTGGGCATGAGGGAAAGGTGGTGAATTCAAATAGCAAATGACAAGAAGGTCTGGGTCATGCTTGTGGACTGAGTGAAGTGTTCCGCAAAGTGATCATCCAGTCCACATTTAATCTCCCAATGTAGAGGAGACCGCATTGGGAACAGCGAATGTAGTAGACTAAATTGAAGGAGGTGTAAGTGAAGCACTGCTTCACCTGAAAGGAGTGTTTGGGGCCTTGGACAGTGAGGAGGGAGGAGGTACAAGGGCAAGTGTTATGCCTTCTGCGATTCTGGGGTGACAAGTGAGGACAAGGGGGGCCCTATCATGGTTCTGGGAGGAGGGGAAGGGGTGAAGGAAGAGGGGCGGGAGATGGGTCAGACACAGCTAAGGGCCCTGACAACCACAGTGAGGGGCTTCAGCTCAGGAAAAAAGAAGACATGTCAAAAGCACAGTTTTAGAAGATGGCATCATCAGAATAGATGCAATGGAGGCAGGGAAACTGGGAGAATGGGATGGCATCCTTACATGAAGCAGGGTGTTAGGAGCTATATTGGAGGTAGCTGTGGGAGTCGGTGGGCTTGTAATGAATATTGGTAGATAGTCTCTCACCAGAAATGGAGACAGAGAAGTCCCAAATGCTCCTTTCAGGGGAAGCAACGCTTCACTTGCACCTCCTTCAGTTTCATCTTCTGTATTTGCCGCTCCCAATGCGGTCTCCTCTACATTGGGGAGACTAAACGCAGACTGGGTGACCGCTTTGCTTTGCTCATCTGCAAGCATGACCCCAGCCTTCCTGTCGCTTGCCATTCCAACACTCCACCCTGCTCTCATGACCACATGTCCGTCCTTGGCCTGCTGCAATGTTCCAGTGAAGCCCAACGCAAACTGGAGGAACAGCACCTCATCTTCCGACTAGGCACTTTACAGCCTTCTGGGCTGAATATTGAATTCAACTACTTCAGTCCATGAATTCTGTCTTCCATTGTGATCTTTTTAATTTTTTTCCCCCAACCCCCTCCCTGCACCCAAGGGCCACCTGTAACTTGTTTTTATGTTGTGCTTTCACAGGCCGCTGACCCTTGTCCTGCTATGAACATATTCTGCTATCTTACATCCATTCCACTATCATTGCCGTCTTTAGTCTTTAACGCTAGCATTAATACTCGCTTTGTCTTGCATCCATGACACCTTTGTCAAATCTCCCCTGAGCTCCAACCTATCCATGACCTTCTATTTTGCTCCACCTGCTCCACCTCCCTCCACCCCCACTTCAACAGTATAAAACCCATCACATTTCTACCTCTCTTTGACTCTGAAGGAGAGTGATATGGGCTGGAAACATTAACTCTGTTTCTCCACAGTTCCTGCCAGTCCTGTTGAGTTTTTCCGGTATTTTCTGTTTTATTTTAGATTTCCAGTCCTTGCAGTATTTTGTTGTTGTTTCAGTGTTTAACTCGCTCACATAATCCTTCCATAGGAGTCTGGGCTCTCAGCCAAGCCGCATTATACATGCATGGTGTGGGTGAGTTGGCGGGGGCGGGGGGAGTGCAGGTGGCTGATACAGTATGAGGAGTGAGGGCTAGAGTACCTAAAATGTAACAAAACAACTGGGATGAACTCCCAGAGAACCGAGGCAGGCCTTTTAACCAGCCCGACATAGCACTCAGTCACCCCTGTGACTGCCTGTGATCTGCTCCGTGGGGTGGTGGGCCAGACTCTATCCCACCCCCACATCCCCGGATCAAAGAGTCTGACGTGGGGTATAGATAGTTTAAGTGAGTGGGCTGAAACTTGCAAGATGGAGTATAATATGGGTAAATGTGAGGTTTTCCACTTTGGTAGGAAGAATAGAAAAACAGGATGTTATTTTATTTATTCGTTCATGGGATGTGGACATTGCTGGCTAGAGCAGCATTTATTGCCCATCCCTAATTGCCCTCATTCAGAGGGCACTTAAGAGTCAACCACATTGCTGTAGATCTGGAGTCACATGTAAGCCAGACAAGGAAGTATAGCAGATTTCCTTCCCTATAGGGCATTAGTGAACCAGATGGGTTTTTACAACAATTGACAATAATTTTATGGTCATCATCAAACTCTCAATTCCAGAACGTTTTATTGAACTCAAATGTCACCATCTACCATGGTGGGATTCAAACTCTGGTCCCCAGATTACCATGGATCTCTGAAATACCAGTATGGTGGCAATACCACTATGCCACTACCTCCCCAATGTTAAAAGTATTAATGGGAATGTGTTTATTTATATGGAGAGAGACTGCAGAATGCTGCAATTCAGAGGGATCCGGGTATCCATGTACATGAATAATAAAAAAGTAAACAGTTCACCTTTATTGCAAGGGGGATCGAGTGCAAAATTAGGGAAGTGTTCTACAGCTGTACAGGGCACTGATGAGACACTGCCAAGAGTATTGTGTACAGTTCTGGTCTCCTTACTTAAGGACGGATACACTCGCATTGGAAGTCGTTCAGAGAAGGTTCACTAGGCTGATTCCTGGGATGAATCTTATGATGTTGTCCCTTTGCTCATTGGCGTTAAGGGAAATGGGACTTGATTTTATTGAGACATTATTTTCTGACGTGCCTTCACAGGGTAGATATTGGGAGGGCATTTCCTCTCGTGGGGGAAGGTAGAGCTAGGGGACATAGTTTAAAAATAAGGGGTCCCCCATTTAAGGTGGAGACAAAGGGGAATTTCTTCTCTGAGGATTTTTAACCTTTGGATTTGACTATGCAAGTGAGCAGTGGCGGCTGGGTCATTGAATACATTCAAGGCTTAATTAGACAGACTTATGATCTGCAAGGGAGTCAACTATTATGGGGACAGGCAGGAAAGTGGAGTTCAGGCCACAAACAGATCAGCCATGAATAATCGAATGGCAGAGCAGGCTCGAAGGGCCGAATGGCCAACTCCTGCTCCTATTTCTTATGATTTTAATAGAGTTCTTCAAAATCATAAAAGGTTTTAATCGAGGAAATAATGTTTCAATTGGCCGAAATGTCAGTAACTAGGGGACACAGATTTAAGGTAACTGGCAAAAGAACCAGAGTGGACAGGAGGAAATGTTTATTTGCACAGTGAGTTATTATGACCCGGAAAGCACTGCCAGAGAAGGTGGCAGAAACAAGCTCAATAGCAACTTTCAAATGGAAATTGAATAAATGTTCAAAGGGGAAAAAGTTACAGGGCTACAAGGAAAGCACCAGGGAGTGTGTCTAATTGGATAGCTCTTTCAAAGAGCCAGGACAGGCAGGATGGGCTGAATGGCCTTCTTCTTTTCTGATTGGTCAATGACATGCTGATTTTTAACTCCATCTCCCGAGTTTTATCCTTGGTTGGCGCGCGCAATTGACGGGCCCGGGACTGGTCAGGAAACGGGCCCCCGACCCCCATTCATCAAAGGTTTTAATCAAGGAAATAAGAGCAAAATGCTTCAATCGGCTAAAATGTCAGTAACCAGGGGACACTCGGGGCTCAAAGCTTCATGAGGACAGGGTGAGAGTTCCGGGGAGACTCGGGGCTGAAAGCGGAGTGAGGACAGCGTGAGAATTCCGGGGAGACTCGGGTGAAAGCGGTGCGAGGACGTCACAATTTAAAGAGTGACGCGACGCAGGCTGATTGGTAAGTGAGATCATGTGATTACTTCTATTTTTCTACTAATTAAACTGCTGCAGTCCATTAGCTTAAACAAAATAAAGTGAGGACTTTGGACTGTAGTGGGAGTGTTTGGAGTGGAATAAGGCCCCTAGCCTAATTAGTATTCTTTAAAGGGAGTAACTAATGAGCTTAATCTAATGAGCTTAATCATGGCAGCAGAATTAGTACCCATGATATGCCCCTCCTGTGCTCTGTGGGAAGTCACGGACATTCCAGTGTCCCTGGCGACCATGTACGCAGGAAGTATGTCCAGCTGCAGCTACTGGATAACCAAATTTTGGAGGTGCAGGTTGATTCACTGTGGAGCATCTTGTGATGCTGAGATTATCATGGACAGCAATGTTCAGTGAGATGGTCACACCACTGGTAAAGACTGTACAGGCAGAAAGGGGATGGGTGACCGCCAGGCAGAGTAGAGGAAGGCAGATAGTACATAAGTCCCCTGCAGCCGTGCCCTTCTCTAATAGATATACCGTTTGGGATACTGTTGGGCAAGACAACCTCTCAGGGGAATGCAGCAGGAGCCAAGTCTATGGCACCACGGGTGGCTCTGCTGCACAAGAGGGGAGGAAGAAGATTGGCAGGGCTATAGTGGTAGGGGATTCAATAGCAAGGGGAACAGACAGGCATTTCTGCAGCCGCAAAAGAGACTCCAGGATGGTATGTTGCCTCCCTGGTGCCAGGGTCAAGGATGTCTCGGAGAGGCTGCAGGACATTCTGAAGGGGGAGGGTGAACAGTCAGTGGTCATGGTACATATTGGTACCAACGACATAGGTAAAAAAGGGGATGAGGTCGTACAAGCTGAATATAGGGAGTTAGGACGTAAATTAAAAAATAGGACCTCAAAGGTAGTCACCTCAGGATTACTACCAGTGCCACGTACTAATGCGAGTAGAAATAACAGGATACATCAGATGAATACATGGCTAAAGAAATGGTGTAGGGGGGAAGGGATTCACCTGGGACATTGAGACTGATTCTGGGGAAGGTGGGACCAGCACAAACAAAACGGGTTGCATTTGGGCAGCGCCAGGACCAAGGTGGGTGTTTGCTAATGTGGTCGGGGAGGGTTTAAGCTAGAATGGCAGGGGGGTGGGAGCCTGAGCAGGCAGACAGAGGAGGGGGGAAACAAGGATACAAATGAAAGACAGAAAAGTAAGAAGCAAAAGTGAAAGGCAGAAAAAACAAGGGCAAAAAACAAATAGGGTCATCGTGCAAAATAAAGCTAAGATGACTAATAAGGTTAAAAAGACAAATTTAAAGGAATTGTATCTTAATGCGTGGAGCATTTGCAATAAGGTATATGAATTAACAGTGCAAATAGATATAAATGGTTATGATATAGTTTCAGTTATGGAGACATGGCAGTAGGGTGACCAAGGATGAGAACTGAACATCCTGGGATATTCAATATTGAGGAAAGACAGACAAATAGGGAAAGGAGGTGGGGTAGCATTGTTAGTAAAGGAGGAAATCAATGCAATAGCGAGGGAGGATATTGGTTCAGAAAATCATGATGTGGAATCTGTTTGGGTCGAGATAAGAAACACCAAGGGGCAGAAAACATTGGCGGGAGTTGTTTGTAGGCCCCCAAACAGTAGCGGAGATGTAAGGAAAGGCATTAATCTGGAAATTAGAGATGCATGCAATAAGGGTACAACTGAAATCATGTGTGACTTTAATCTACATCTAGGTTGAATAAACAAAACTAGCAATAATACTGTGAAGGAGGATTTCCTGGAGTGTGTACGTGATGGTTTTTTAGACCAATACATTGAGGAACCAACTAGAAAGCAGGCTATCCAAGACTGGGTATTGTGCTATGAGAAAGGATTAATTAACAGTCTTGTTGTGTGGGGTCCCTTGGGGAAGAGCAGCCATAAAATGATAGAACTGTTCATTAGGATGGAGAGTGAAGAAGCTGAATCCAAAACTAGGGTCCTGAATCTAAATAAAGGGAACTACGATGGTATGAGGCATGAGTTAGCAATGATGGATTGGGGAACATTACTAAAAGTGGATAGGCCATGGCTAATATTTAAGGAATGTACACATGAATTACAACAATTATTCATTCCTGTCTGGCACAAAAATAAAACAGGAAAAGTGGCTCAACCATGGCTTACAAAAGAAATTAAGGATAGTTTTAGATCCAAAGAGGAGACCTATAAAATTGCCAGAAAAAGCAGCAAGCCTGAGGATTGGGAGTAGTTTAGAATTCAGCAAAAGTGGACAAAAAGATAGATCAAGAAGGGGAAAATGGAGTGTGAGAGTAAACTTGCAGGGAACATTAAATACTGACCATAAAAGCTTCTATAAATATGTGAAGAGAAAAAGATCAGCAAAGACAAACATAAGTCCCTTACAGTCAGAAATGGGGGCAATTATAATAGGGAATAAAGAAATGGCAGGTGAATTGAACACATATTTTAGTTCTGTCTTCACAAAAGAGGACACAAATAATTTCCCAGAAATGCTAGGTAACCAGGGGTCGAGTGAAAGGGAGGAATTGAAGAAAATCAGTATTCGTAAAAAATAGAGAAATTAATGGGGTTAAAGGCTGAATAATCTCCAGGGCCTGATAATCTACACCCCAGAGTACTAAAGGAAGTGTCCTTGGAAATACTGGATGCATTGGTGGTCATCTTCCAAAATTCTATAGACTCTGGAGCAGGTCCTACAGATTGGAGGGTGGCAAATGTAACCCCACTATTTAAAAATAAAGAAGAGAAAAAGCAGAGAATTACAGACCAGTTAGCTTAACATCAGCAGTGGGGAAAATGCTAGGGTCTATTATAAACTACACAGTAACAGAACACTTGGAAAGCATTAACAGGATTAGGCAAAGTTGGCATGGGTTTATGAAAGGGAAATCATGCTTAACTAATCTACTGGAGTTTTTTGAGGATGTAACTAGCAGAATACATAAGGGAGAACCAGTGGATGTGGTGTATTTTGATTTCAAGGAGATTTTTGATAAGGTCCCACATAAGAGACTAGTGGGCAAAATTAAAGCACATGAGATTGGGGGTGATATATTGGGATGGATTGAGAATTGGTTGACAGACCAGAAACAGAGAGTGGAAATAAATGGGTCTTTTTCTGGATGGCAGGTGGTGACTAGTGATGTACCGCAGGGATCAGTGCTTGGGCCCCAGCTATTCACGATATATATAAATGACTTGGTTGAGGCAACCAAGTGCAATATTTCCAAGTTTGCTGATGACACAAAACTGGGCGGGGTTGTGAGCTGTGAGGAGGATGTAAGGAGGCTTCAGGGTGATTCAGAGAAGTTGTGTGTGTGGGCAACCACATGGCAGATGCAGTATAATGAGGATAAATGTTAGTTATATGCTTCGGTGTGAAAAGCAGAAAGACAGATTATTATCAAAATGGTGATATATTGGGAAATGTGGATGTACGAAGGAATCTGAGTGTCCTTGTACACCAGACAATGAAAGTAAATAGGCAAGTGCAGCGAGCAGTCAGGAAGGTAAATGATATGTTGGTCTTCATTGCAAGAGGATTTGAGTTCAGAAGTAAGGATGTGTTACTGCAGTTATACAGGGCCTTGGTGAGGACACACAAAGTACAAAGAACAAAGAAAATTACAGCACAGGAACAGGCCCTTCGGACCTCCAAGCCTGTGCCGTTCATATTGCCTGTCAAACTAAAACATTTTGCACTTCCGGGTCCGTATCCCTCTATTCCCATCCTATTCATGTATTTGTCAAGCTGCCTCTTAAACACCACTATCGTACCTGCTTCCACCACCTCCTCTGGCAGCGACTTCCAGACACTCTGCGTAAAAAACTTGCCCCACACATCTCCTCTATAGTTTTCTCCTCTCACCTTAAATCTATGCACCCTAGTAATTGACTCTTCCACCCTGGGAAAAAGCTTCTGACCATCTACTCTGTTCATGCCACTCATAATTTTGTAAACTTCTTTCAAATCGCCCCTCAATCTCCGTCACTCTAGTGAGAACAATCCGAGTTTCTCCAACCTCTCCTCATAGCTAATAACCTCCAGACCAGGCAGCATCCTGGTAAACCTCCTCTGCACCCTCTCCAATGCCTCCATATCCTTCTGTTATGTGGTGACCAGAATTGCACGCAATATTCCAAGTGTGGCCTAACCAAGGTTCTATACAGCTGCAGCATGACTTCCCAGCTTTTATACTCAATACCCCTGCCGATGAAGGCAAGCATGCCATATTCCTTCCTAACTACCTTATCCACCTGCGTTGCCACTTTCAGTGACCAGTGGACCTGTACACCCAATCCCTCTGCCCGTCAATGCACTTAAGGGTTCTGCCATTTATTGTATAATTCCTGCCTGTATTAGACCTTCCAAAATGCATTACCTCGCATTTGTCCGGATTAAACTCCATCTGCCATTTCTCCGCCCAAGTCTCCAACCGATCTATATCCCATTGTATCCTTTGACAATCCTCTTCACTATCTGCAACTCCTCCAACCTTAGTGTCGTCTGCAAACTTACTAATTAGCCCAGTTACATTTTCCTCCAAATCATTTATGTATACTACAAACAGCAAAGGTCCCAGCACTGATGCCTGCGGAACTCCACTAGTCACAGCTCTCCATTCAGAAAAGCACCCTTCCACTGCTACCCTCTGTCTTCTATGACCAAGCTAATTCTGTATCCTTCTTGCCAGCTCACCTCTGATCCCGTGCGACTTTACCTTCTGTACCAGTCTGTCATGAGGGACCTTGTCAAAGGCCTTACTGAAATCCATGTAGATAAGATCCACTGCCCTTCCATCGTCGATCATCTTTGTCACTTCCTCGAAAAACTCGATCAAGTTAGTGAGATACGACCTCCCCTTCACAAAACCATGCTGCCTCTCACTAATACGCCCATTTGTTTCCAAATGGTAATAAATCCTGTCACAAATTATCTTCTCCAATAATTTCCCTACCACTGATGTAAGGTTCTCCGGCCTGTAATTTCCTGGATTATCCTTGCTACCCTTCTTAAACAATGGAACAACATTGGCCATTCTCTAGTCCTCTAGGACCTCACCCGTAGCCACTGAGGATACAAAGATTTCTGTCATACACCTGGAGTATTGTGTGCAATTTTGGCATCCCTACCTAAAAAAGGATATACTTGCCATAGAGGGAGTGCAGCGAAGGTCCTCTAGGCTGATACCAGGGTTGGCAGGACAGTGGTATGAGGAGAGATTGGTTTGACTGGGCCTGTATTCACTAGAGTTTAGAAGAATGAGGGGGGATCTGATTGAAACGTATAAAATTCTAACAGGGCTAAACAGACTGGATGCAGGGAGTATGGTTCCCCTGGTTGGGGAGTCTAGAACCAGGGGCCACAGTCTCAGGGTACGGGTCAGGCCATTTAGGACTGAGATGAGGAAAAATTTCTTCACTCAAAGGGTGGTCAACCTGTGGAATTCTCTACCACAGAAGGCTGTGGAGGCCGGGTCACTGAGTATATTCAAGAAAGAAATTGATACATTTTTGGATATAAGGGCAGCAAGGGGCATGGAGAGAAAGTGGGAATATGGCGTTGAGGTAGAGGATCAGCCATGATATATTGAATGGCGGAGCAGGCTTGAAGGGCCGAATGGCCTACTCCTGCTCCTAGTTTCTATGTTTATACGTTTCTATGACTGGCCCCCACTGCAATTTCACGCTGACTGGCCAATTAAATACATACTTTGGTTCTGTCTTCACAAAGGAGGACACAAATTATATAACAGAAATGTTGGGGAACACAGGGTTTAGTGAGAGGGAGGAACTGAAAGAAATCAGTATTAGTAGGGAAATGGTGTTGGGGAAATTGATGGGATTGAAGGCTGATAAATCCCCAAGGCCTGATAATCTACATCCCAGAGCTAATGTAACCCCGCTACTTAAAAAGGGAGGTAGAGAGAAAACAGGGAATTATAGACCTGTCAACCTGATGTCGGTAGTTGGGAAAATTCTACAGTCCATTATAAAATATTTAATAGCTGAGCACATGGAAAATGGTGGCAGAATCGGACAGAGTCAGCATGGAAACAAAGAGTAGGAATAAACGGGTCTTTTTCCGAATGGCAGGCAGTGACTAGTGGGGTACCCCAGGGATCGGTGCTGGGACCTCAGCTATTCACAATATATATTAATGATTTAGATGAGGGAACTAAATGTAATATCTCCAAATTTGTAGATGACACAAAGCTGGGTGGGAGGGTGAGCTGTGAGGAGGTTGCAGAGATGATTCTGTGTGATTTCGACAAACTGAGTAAGTGGGCAAATGCATGACAGATGCAATATAATGTGGATAAATGTGAGGTTATCCACTATGGTTGCAAAACAGGAAGGCAGATTATTATCTGAATGGCTATAAATTGAGAGAGGGGAATGTGCAACGAGACCTGGGTGTCCTCGTACGCCAGTCACTGAAGGTAAGCATGCAGGTGCAGCAGGTGGTAAAGAAGGCAAATGTTATGTTGGCCTTCATAGCCAGAGGATTCGAGTACAGGAACAGGGATGTCTTGCTGCAATTGTACAGGGCCTTGGTGAAACCACACCTGGAATATTGTGTGCAGTTTTGGTTTCCTTATCTGAGGAAGAATGTACTTGCTATAGAGGGAATGGAGCAAAGGTTTACCAGACTGATTCCTGGTATGGAGGGACTGACATGTGAGGAGAGATTGAGTCGGTTAGGATTATATTGGCTGGAGTTCAGAAGAATGCGGGGGATCTCATAGAAACCTATAAAATTCTAACAGGGCTAGACAGGGTAGATGCAGGAAGGATGTTCCCGATGGTGGGGGAGTCCAGAACTAGGGGTCACACTCTGAGGATACGGGGTACACTATTTAGGACTGAGATGAGGAGAAATTTATTCACCTAGAGAGTGGAATTCGCTACCACAGAAAATAATTGAAGCCAAAACATTGTATGTTCTCAAGAAGGAGTTAGATATAGCTCTTGGGGTAAAAGGGATCAAAGGATATGGGGAGAAAGCGGGAGCAGGCTATTGAATTTGATGATCAGCCATGATCATAATGAGTGGCAGAGCAGGCTCGAAGGGCCGAATGGCCTACTCCTGGTCCTATGTTCTATGTATGTTTCTTTGTAAGGCCAACCCAGCATGAATTTTAAAAAATTAATCAATCATGGGATATGGGCTTTGCTGGCTGGGCCAGCATTTATTGTCCATTCCTAGTTGCCCTCGAGAAGGTGGTGGTGAGCTGCCTTCTTGAACCGCTACAGTGCATGTGGTGTAGGTACACCCACAGTGCTGTTAGGAAGGGAGTTCCAGGATTTTGACCCAGCGACAGTAAAGGAATGGCGATATATTTCCAAGTCAGGATGGTGAGAGGCTTGGAGGGGAACTTCTAGGAGGTGGTGTTCCCATCTATCTGCTGCCATTGTCCTTCTAGATGATAGTGGTCGAGGGTTTGGAAGGCGCTGTCTAAGGAGCATTGGTAAATTCCTGCAGTGCATCTTGCAGATGGTACTGTGCGTCATTGGTGGAGGGAGTGAATGTTTGTGGATGTGATGCCAATCAAGCGGACTGCTTTGTCCTGGATGGTGTCAAGCTTCTTCAGTGTTGTGGGAGCTGCACTCATCCAGGCAAGTGGAGAGTATTCTATCACACTCCTGATTTGTGTCTTGTAGAGAGTGGACAGGCTTTGGGGAGTTAAGTGAGTTACTCGTCGCATGATTCCTAGCCTCTGACCTGTTTTGTAGCCATCGTATTTACATGACTAGTCCAGTTCAGTTTCTGGTCAATGGTAACCCCCAGGATTTTGATAGTGGGGAATTCAACGATGGTAATGCCATTGAACATTAAGGGGTGATGGTTGGATTCTCTCTTGTTGGAGATGGTCATTGCCTGACACTTGTGTAGTGCAAATGTTACTTGCCACTTGTTAGCCCAACCCTGGATATTGTCCAGGTCTTGCTGCATTTGGACATGGACTGCTTCAGTATCTGAGGAGTCGCGAATGTTGCTGAACATTGTGCAATCATCAGTGAACATCCCCACTCCTGACCTTATGATGGAAGGAAGGTCATTGATGAAACAGCTGATGATGGTTGGGCCTAGGACACTACCCTGAGGAACTCCTGCAGTGATGTCCTGGAGCTGAGATGACTGACCTCCAACAACCACAACCATCTTCCTTTGTGCTAGGTATGACTCCAAACATTGGAGAGTTTTCCCCCTGATTCCCATTGACTCCAGTTTTGCTGGGGCTCCTTGAAGGTACACTCAGTCAAATGGGGCCATAATGTCAAGGGCAGGCACTCTCACCTCACCTTGGGAGTTCAGCTCTTTTGTCCATATTTGAACCAAAGTTACAGTAAAGAATAAATGTCAGTACCCACCTGAACTGAGCTTATGTCGCCAGCTTGATGCAACTATAGACAGCTGATTGGGAGCCTCCACAAAAATCCCCTACTGACCCCTGGAAAGAGCCAGAGGCTTAGAAGTTGAGGACCACTGTGACCTTCAGAGCCACTGACATTGGGTACCCACCCAAACAGTTGGAGCTGATCTCAGGCCCAATCATCTGACAAATGAAGGTCACCCTGGAGAGGCAGAGCCTCCTTCAGCACTGCATGTCAGACATATTGATGTAGCTGCATCGCTGTCTGTAAACCCTGGCAGCAGGATAGTGGCATCTTCTGTGACCCCCTTAGGGCCTTGGATTACCTGCTGGCCCTGCGCCCCTCTTTCTTGCACCTCTCCTCCCACAGGTCCCTCCCCTGGAAGCTGCATAGGGACACCTGGCCCCTTTCCCTTCCGCCCCTCTCTTCCTCCTCAGAGGAGGTGCCTCTAGTGGAGACCACAATCCCCATTACCAGGGTCACAGAAGGCTGTCTGATACCTGGAAGGGTCCACAAGGTCAAAATCCTCCGGGGGCCTTGGAGACACCAATGAGTCCTGTAATGAAGCCTAGAAATGCTCAGATTGAAGCTCAGAATGGAGATGAAGCTGTGTTGGACCCAGTGCCCTTAGTTTGTTGGGGCTAAAGGATCTGGGTTGCACATTTTGTTCGGGGTGGCCAAGTCGGTACAGAGACAGAGAACATCAGGAGGTCATCATTAGAATAAACACATGCTGTTTATTTACAATCTAACTCTACAACTAAACTTATGTGTTCACAACATAAAAACTCTGTCTTCACTCCTCAGTGACTAACCCAAGACTCTCCTGCAAAAAGGTGGCCCACGCTACTCTGTTATTGGACAATAAGATTATGTGACCTTACTATGCAATGCTTGTCTTAAAAGTATATTACGTTTCAAGTTACTACATCCCTCCCTCTTTACTGAAAAATACATTTTATAATTTTTCAAGACATCAGATTATTTACACAGTTCAATTATTTACCAAGTCAGTCTCTCTGGGGGTTTTCTTAAGCGTGTTAACGCCTCAACTCTACAGCTTCTTGAGTTTGGTTTGGAGTCGCCCTTACTGAAGTCGTCTGAATTTCAGGTTCTACAGCAGGTACCTGTAAATTTGTTTCTTTAACTCTTTCAGGTACAGTCGGCCCTTCAAAGACATTTGTACTTGGTTGAATTCTTTCCACGGGAAATGTTGATTCAGTTTCGAGCGCTGGTGCAATCGCTTCTGGATATTTGCGTTCTCCACTTTGTATGTGATCCACATGTCTTCTTATTATTCGATCTTCAGCTTTCACATGGTAGGAAAGAGGTCCAGTTATAGCACTTATTTCACCAAGCAACCATGCTGGTCTTTCTCTAAATATTTCACAAATACCTTCTCTCCTACATGAAATGTTCTTTCCCGACTGTGACAATCATGTCCCATTTTCTGATTTTACTGCCTTCTTTCTCCCATCCCCCCCCAAGTTTGGCATAATTAGGCTCAGTCTCGAATGGAGACAGCGTTTCATTAATAGCTCAGCAAGTGTGACACCTGTTGGGTGGTTTGATAGTGGAATAGAAAGCATGCTAATTTAGTTGCTATCGAATTTCAAGACAATTTCCTAAAGCAGATTTAAACGTCTGAACTGCTCTCTCAGCAGGTCCATTGGAAGAAGGGTGGTATGGAGATGTTTTCACATGAACAATACCATTGAGGCTTGTAAATCGGTTAAATTCAGCACTTGTGAATACTGTTCCATTACCTGACACTAGCACTTCAGGTAATTCATTTATAGTGAAGTTTTGTCTTAGCTTGCCCATTGTTGCTGAAGATGTGGGTGACCTTACTTCATATATATCCATCCATTTTGAATACGCGTCTTTTATAAGAAGAAATATTGTTCCCTCAAAAGGTCCCACATAATCAATCTGGACACATACCCATTGTCTTCCTGACCACTCCCAGGGGTGTAATGGGTCTGTTACAGGTAATTTTTGTACTTGTTGACACTGCATACACCTTTTTACTAGGGCTTCTATCTCTCCATCCATTCCTGGCCACCACATGTAGCTACGTGCTATTGCCTTCATTTTAGAAATTCCAAGATGTGAATTGTGAAGCTCAGGTAACAATGGCTTTTGTTCTATTGGAGGAACAATTGCACGAGCTCCCCACAATAAAATGCCTTCTTGGCTGGTTATCTCGTGTTTTCTCTACAAATACAGTTTCATTACATTGTATTCTTGTGTCTTTAACCAACCAGCAAGAACTTGATTGGATAAGACTGGGGATGGGATTTGCCACACCTGCCCGTCGCTGGGATCTTCCGGTCCCGCCACAAGTCAATGGACTTCTGGTTGGGGCGCCGTCTCTCCCATGGCTGGTCCCACTCACGACGGAGCCGCAAAATCTCAGCCTGGGTTTTGGTTTGTCCAATCTTTAATTTGTCTTGCACAGATTAGTGATGAGCCCAGGAAGTTTGATAACAAGACGTATTCCTGAGGAATTGGAACATCCTCATCTTTTACCTGCAAGGGTAAATGACTGAGTGCATCTGCATTTGCAATTTGACTTCCGGGTCTATGAATAAAAGTAGACTCATATGCTGTCAAGATCAGCGTCCATCTTTGTACTCTTGCTGATGCCATAGGGGGTAGAGCCTTGTCTTCACCGAACAGTCCTAATAATGGATTGTGGTCGTTATGACAATAAAGTGACGACCCTGTACATATTGACGAAGCTTCTGAACACCGAAAATGATTGCCAGGCCTTCTTTTTCAATTTGAGAGTACTTTTTCTCTGCAGTAATAAGCGTTCTCGACACATAACCTGCAGGTTGTTCTGATCCATCATGCATTCAATGAGAAAGCACCACTCCTATTCCATAGGGTGATGCATCGCACGTTAAGATCAACTCTTTCTTTGGATCAAAGTGTACTAGAAGTGTAGACGACTGTGTAGTACTAGAAGTGTAGCGTACTAGAAGTGTAGACGACTGTGTAGTACTAGAAGTGTAGTGTACTAGAAGTGTACTAGAAGTGTAGATGACTGTGTAGTACTAGAAGTGTAGTGTACTAGAAGTGTACTAGAAGTGTAGATAACTTTTGTGAAAGTTTCTTCTTGTGGTGTTTGCCATGACCATCTCTAACTTTTCTTAAGCAAACAAAATGATGGTGCCAGTTCTGTCGATAGATTAGGCAAGATGCGTCCACAGTAATTAATCATCCGAAAAAATGATTTCAGTTCGGATATATTCTTTGGCTCTGGGGCTTCTTTAATTGCTTTCACTTTTTCTTCAATTGGATGTGAGCCTTGTGAATAGACCTTGTGACCAAGGTAAGTTACCTCTTTTGCACTTTTCCTTCCTCAATCTCACTCTAGCCGGCGAAAAACGTTTCAGAACTTCCTCCGGGTTCATCAAATGTTCTTTTTCTGTGAGTCCAGTCACGAGAATGTTGTCAAGATAAACTGCAACATGGGGCAATCCCTGCAACAAACTTTTCATTATTCTTTGGAATATGGCGCAAGCAGAAGATAAAGGGGTGTACTGGTACAATCCCTTATGTGTATTTATGGTGACAAACTTTCAGGATGCCTGCTCTAATTCCAGTTGCTGATAGGCGTGACTTAAATCTAATTTTGTGTAAGCCTTTCCATATTGTATAAATCTTCAATTTTAGGTATGGGGTGTCTATTCAATTTTTCAACCTGACAGTTAATTTATAGTCCCTGCATATTCGAATGCTTCGGTCAGGTTTGAGAACAGGTACAATTGGAGCTGCCCACTTTAAAAAAATAGCACTGGTTGTATCACTCCCAGCTTTTCTAATCTGTTTAGTTCTGCTCCTACCTTATCCCACATTGCAGAAGGTACTGGTCTTGCCTTCATGAATCTTGGTATTCCCTTGGGATCCGCATTAATTTTTGCTTGTAGCCCTACAATTTTTCCAAGTTTTTTCCTTGAAAACTGAGGAATGTTTCTGTGATAACTGTGAAAGTCCGTTAGCTCTTAGTTGGAAGATTTCATTCTGTTCCAATTTAATTTCATTCAGCCAGTTTCGACCGAGGAGATTTGGTCCTCCGCCTGCTACTACCATCGAGGATAATCTCACTGTTTGCCCATTATAGTTTACTGAGACTTTACATACGCTCTTGACTTCCATGCTTTCTTTTGTATAAGTCTTTAATTTTTCAATGGTTTCTTCTAAACTCAGCTTACGTTCTCCCTGATTCAAGTGTGCTCTCCGATCACCGTAGTAGCTGTACCAGTGTCCACCTCCAGCCTGGTAGGTTTCTTGTTCACTCTTACGGTTACATAGATAGGCTCCATTCTTCCTATCTTTAAATTGTATAGTGAATAGATATCAGCATCTATTACGTTCCGGCTTTTCAACACTGTTTATCTCGTTGGGTTTTTTTGCCTTTGCCTGAAAATCTGCCTGATTCTATCTTTACAATTTCTCATGAGGTGTCCACGTCGATGGCAGAAGAAACATTCAATCTTTTTAAATTGTATTTCATTACGGGGCCGTCTCCTTCCATCTCTGTTAGTACGGTGCCAAGCTTTTGCTGCTGAGGTCTCCTTTTTAATTTGTCTGCTAGGGGTGGCTGCTTCCCGCTTCAGAGCAGAGCTCTGCACTTTTGCACTCGTTTTGGTTGAAGTTCCCCGTCCAACGTGAAGGGCGGCGCCATTTTGCGCTTCCCGAATGGCTTCTGAGTCTTCTTCCATTTTAAGGGTGATTTCCAAAGCCCTCAGAAAATTGAGATTTGTTTCAGCCAACAACCCTGCGTCGCATTTTCGTTTATACCGTACACCAACCGATCTCTAAGCATATCGTGGATTGGATTCCCGAGCTCGCAGTATGTAGTTAGTTGCTTCAGACTCGCGACATAAGAAGCAACTGTCTCCCTCGCAGCTCTGATTCTGGAGTTGAATTTAAATCTTTGTATGGTCGCCGGTGGCCTGGGCTGAGAATGATTTCTTATGAGCTTCACTAAATCGTCAAAGCTTTTGGAGTCTGGGGCGCAGGATGTCAACGGATTATGAGTTAATCCATGGACAGAAGGGTTGCACGCCTCTTCCTCTCCCCCACAATGTCGTTCGCCTGGACGGAGGAAGTGAGGTGTTCAACATAGTGGGATCGGTCATCCGAGGTTGGATCGAATTGCGGGATCGCTTAGGGAATTAATTCGACACTCACTACCGTGCAAGGTACCACCCGATTTGGTTCTTCTAGTTTCCTTCATTTTTCTCTCTCACTTTTTACTTTCTTTCTCCCGTGATTTTTCGTGCTTTTTCCCTCGTTGCCAGTTTGTTGGACCCAGTGCCCTTGGTTGGTGGAGCTAAAGGATCCGGGATGCACGCTTTGTTCAGGGCAGCTGAGTCGGTACAGAGACAGAGAACATCAGGAGGTCATCGTTAGAATAAACACGTGCTGTTTATTGACAATCTAACTCTACAACTAAACTTATATGTTCACAACATAAAAACTCTGTCTTCGCTCATCAATGACTAACCCAAGACTCTCTCACATAGAGGTAGCCCACGCTACTCTGCTATTGGACAATAAAAATCACGTGACCTTACATTGCAATACTTGTCTTAAAGATATATTACGTCTCAAGTTACTTCAAGGTCTCAAGCAACCAGCAGCAAACTATATCCTACGACTCACTACTGACACTGGCAATGCTGCTGACCCTTTTTATCCTGCCCTTGGATGAGGTTCTGCAGAATGTGAGCTGCCCGCCTGCCCGTTTGGCCCGAGCGATGAGCACGAAGTTACACGGGCAATGTAAAATCGGGATCAGTTGCCTTTTTAATGACCTTAAGTGGCCTTTTAAATTGGTGGCGGGCGCAGCTCCAACACCCACGCGCACCGGCCGGCCTGGAGATTTGCGCGCCTGCAGGATGACGTCGGGACGCTGTTTTAGGCCCGTTTCGGGTCTGCGCGCAATGCCAGGCCACGAGGCGTAAAACTCTGCCTCATACTGCTGCAGTACCGCTCTGCAGTCAGGGACTCTTCAGTAACGGAATGAGTGATTTGATCATCATTTGTAACCCTCACCTTTGAGTTTTTGCCCTCTGACTCAGCTCGTGGCTACAGATGAGGGTCTATTGAAAGCTGTCGCCAGTATCCGTACATGCTCTTTCTAATGTCAGACCTGTTTTAAACCTGTACCGGCACCTGTGATTGACTTCCTTGCGCAGTCCATCAGAATATCTGTTGTTACCTTTTAGGTAAGTAATGGCTGTGGTCACTGATAGACCACAGATTTCAATTTCATTACTTAGAGTGAATGAGCTAGTCTATAAATCTTTGATTATGGTGCGTCAGGCTGTCTGTACAACTCTTTGCCTCACTGATGGAATCAATCAGGTAATAATGCTGCATCTCTGTTCACTGTAAACAGTGTCCACAAACAAGAAATAATCACAGCCTGGGGAATAGAGCCAGTCCTTCAGTGTCAATTTATTTGGCACACAAGCTATCAGGCCCCAAATGGTCATTAAAGATGTGGCATTAAATAACATTCACTCTTTATATCTCGGCGCAGCCTGTCCCCGCTGCTGGATAACAAAACAATACATTGGCTTGTCATAATACAGCAAATTAGAAAAGTGATGAACCAAATTAATAGCGAGTTATTGCTTGCTACTGCGATTGAGGCCATAACTGATGGGAATGATTTAGTGGGCCCTACGTTGGAGATGAGGCATCAAGAGATTGAACTATGAGTGAGGAACTGAGGGGCAACAGTCCGAAATGGACGATATTGGGTCAATTGCCATTATCCATCTTTCCTGATTTTCTTTTTCATTGGCTTCAATGGGGATAGAAGTCAGGAGAGGCAGATGACGGATGGTTAAATGCATTTTTGCCCAAAGTCAAATTTATCCTTCCTGTAATTAGCTCGACATCTTCCTCTTAGTGTTGTTACAATTTGATTAGGGATCAGTAACCTTTTGTTTAAAGTAGATGAAATTTGAAATCCCAGGTATTTACGAAGAGAATAAAGCCACAAGATTCCACAAGGCAGAAATTTTCGCTTGGCGGGCGGGCGGGCGGGTGCGCGCCTGACCCACTTGAGTGTGAAATGACATGCCACGGCCGAGTGTGCCGACGTCAACGCGCAGTCGAACGATAGTTCTGTCAGCGAGCGTGCGCCGGAGCCGGCGGTGCGCCCACCGACAATTATAAGGCCCAACAGTTGGCGGGGAGGCGAAAAGGCCAAGCGGCCTTTGCATTTTTTGGAAACTTCATCCACGGGTGGGATGAGGTTTCCAAAAAGCAAATGAAAATAAAATAAAAACTTTAATTTTTCATTAATAACACATCCCGGCTCATGTGACAGAGTCACATGAGGGAACATGTCTTATTACTTTTTTATATATATATATATATCTTCATCTCGCTGAGGCAGCTCTGTACCTCAGGGGGATTGTGCAGCGCTCACTCGAACGCACGCACGAAGGTCGCGCTTGGCCCGCTCGCAATACCCCCCCAAAACCCCCCTCGCACAGGCACGCTCAGCGCTGCTGCTCGCGTTTCACGTTGGACGGGCCTTAGTTGGCCTGCCAGCATGAAATCGCGGTGCGGTGCTGATCGCCAGCAGCGGGCGGCTTCCCAACCACCCATGCCCGTCCCCGCCAAGCCCACCCGCCAAGGGCAAAATTCTGCCCATGGTTTCAAACAAACAGAAGAAATTTTACTGTACAAGAGTCAACAAAGTAAACAGTTAATGCTAATCTATCTAATAGGAACATAGGGATAGAAGCAGGCCATTCAGCCCCTCTTAGGAACATAATATTCTTGACATTCTAACACCCAGAATTTACATCAATTCACAGTCAAACTGTGGTCAAATGCAAACTGCAAAATGGTAGTCGCAGCCAAGACAGTTCCCGTATATTTCTCTGCAACCCACCCAGGCAACAGTGAACACTGTGAGTCACCGAGTCCTTCCAACTCTATCTTCCTCACAAGGGACTTCAGCTTCTGATTACCCTCAACAGCAGCTCCAACTTAGCCTGGTAGACCTCCTGCTTCTTCTGCCTGCAATGAGTTGTCAGACAACTGGACTTCAGCTCAGAGCGCCCCAACAACTGTTCACTGTCCAGCTGCTCAGTCAATCTGCCCGCGACTGCGCCCCACAGTATTTACCAGGCTGCGCTCTGGGGCCTATACTCAGGTACAGTTTCGGCCCCCCCAGCTGCACTGTTGTCAACCTTCTGCTCACAGTCTTTTCTTTGCTCCAGTCCCCAGCATCACAGAGTTATCGGGCTTCTCTGTGCCCCAGCTACATGGAGCCCTCAGCACCACTTCAGCTGCATGGAGCCGACCCTCGGCTGCTCATTCAAATTCTTTTCTCTCGTGGGCTAGTTTATGCAACAATAAACCTGGGTCATCTGGTCATTTTTTTTTTCTTTCCCCTGATATTGGTATTCTTGTGAGTGTCCTGGGTCTGTGCGTTTTCAAGGCAGAGGTCAAGGAGTACAACCTCTGACATTCCCAGGGGTCAGGCACTATAGTGCAGGAAGTGCAGGGAGAACAGGCCACACATGCTCGGTTTGGAGTTTCTTTTGACAGGACCTGGGGAGGTGACACGAAAGTTAGCTGCCAAACATTGCCAAGCCGCTTGGTTTAGATTGCAAACAATGCTTGGCAGTTAACTGTCAGTCGCCATCAGCATGCATTCTCGATGGCAACGTCACTTGCCAGCCAATCAGCACTCTCTTCACATACACTATAAATTGTTGTTTCCCCTGGCATTGGTATTCTTGCGAGTGTCCTGTTGAGCGCAAGACGAAAAGCTTAGACATGTCTCTTTTTTCAGCAAGACTCAAGTTACAAAAGCTTAATCAAAACAAAAGCAGGCACATGTAACAAGTAGGATTAACAAGATTTAAACATCATGGAATTATCATTACTAAGAGCACCTCTGGACAGAGCATCCGCAACTACATTGGATGGGATTTTCCAGTCAGTTGACTTTTGGCCTCTCTCTAAATGTTCCCATCCTGCCCGCAACAACGCCCACTGCTGGCGGGATTGGAAAATCCCAGCCATTGTCTTCCTCAGCAACACATTCAATTTTCAGGTTGAATGGTTGCAGCATCAAACTCCAACAAAATAGTCAAAAATGTTCAAGTGGAACTTTTCCAAAAGCACCGATGGGTTATGATCAATGTGAATTAAGATCTCTCCTTGATTATTTGAAACATATACTTCAAATTGTTGAAGAGCCAAGACAAGACTTAATATTTCCTTCTCAATGGTGGAGTGTTTTCATTGGCATGCATTAAGCTTTCTTGAGAAGTAACTTACAGGACGTTCCACACCAGTATCATCCTCTTGTATGAGCACTGCTCCTACGCCTACACAGCTGACATCAATAGATTTTTAGAATGATTTGTTGAAATTCGGAGCAGCCGAAATGAGTTTATTTATTAATACGGCTTTCAACTTCTCAAGGGCGGTCTGACAGGACTCAATCCCCGATAAATTTTACGTTCTTCTTCAACAGGTTTATTAAGGGAACAACTATCGCACTGAAATTTGGGATAAATTTCCGATAGAACCCACACATGCCCAGGAGCCTTGGCATTTCCTGTTTTGTTTTAGGGACAGGAAAGTGCACAATTGCTTTCGACTTTGCCCCATGACGCATCCCAAATAGATAACATTAGCTTTGGTGAACTTGCTCGTTGCCACATGAATCAACAAATCCGCTTTTTGGAGTCGATCAGTGCACTTAGGTGTTCCACATGTTCTTCCCACACATTACTGTGAACCCACAGATCAGCGATATACACAATACAGTGGTGAAATCTAGCAATTATTCAACCTTTAAAAGGTAGCTGATGCATTCTTCATCCAAGTGGCGTGACCTTACATTGATACAGGCCGTCATGTGTTGTGAACACAGAGATTTCTTTGCCTTGACCTATTAGTGGATCTGCCCAGTAACCTTTAAGCAAGTCAAATTTACCGACAAAGTCTGAATTACTAGCCTTACCAATGCAGTCCTCCAGTCAGAGAATTGGATAAGAGTCAGTTTTTGTTACAGCACTGACCTTCCTATAGTCAATGCAGAAAATAAATGACCCATCAGGTTTTCGGCACCAGGAAGACAGGAGAACTCCAGTTACTTTGACTTGGTTCAACGATGCCATTGTCCAGCATAACTGTTACTCCCTCTCTTACTTGAGCCAATTTTCCAGGATTGAGTCGATAAGGGCTTTGCTTGATCAGTATGGCATTCCCACATCAGTGTCATGTACAGTCAAGTATTCTTTATCCAAAACGCTTGTGGCCAATTGCATTTCGGTATTCAGATATTTTTTGGCTTTCGGATGTGATACAGCTACCGTATATACGTAAGGCCTACTTACGTTACAAAAGCCTAAGCCTAAGCTAGCTATAGTCTACAAATACTAGGTTGTTTCTCCATTTGCCAACTCTCACACTCCCTATTTCTTATCAGTTAATAATTATTACACCCATAATATAATATTACATTGCTTTATTAACGTACAAATTAACTGCAATATCGTTAGGAGGAAATTCGCTCTACGCGCCATTTGCAACAGCTGATGTAAACAAATATTTCTCGGTGGGACTAATCGGCATGCCACCAAAACCAAGAGGCCAGCCAGAGAACCATGGTCCGCTACTTTATGGCCATGATAATGGTGCATTCATTATACACTTTTGCATTATACACAGTTCATATTGTATACATTTCACACAAACGATTGTAAATAAAATGGCTAGAATAGCAAGATGTATCGCTGAATAATAAAAAATAAGTTCCCTCTCTACCTAGGCCTGGTCGGCTAGTTTCCTGTCAGCTCAGGTCACAGATTTCCCACGCTAAAGGTCGGTGATGTTCGTGTTGGCTCACGTTAGGGTCCATTCAAAAACACGTCCGGTTTTTTGATGTGTTTGGTTTGCGGGCGAATGATTAAAGGATACTCGACTGTAGGGCTAAAGATGTTCACCCATTTTTATCAGTACACAGTGACTCACATTTCATAAGCAGTTTGACTAGCTCACCCTGAGACCGCTCTGGAAGATGGTGTAACATTCTATCCAAATTCTTAACACTTCGGCATTGGCTAATTTTGTTACGGGGGTGGGGGGATGATTGAATCTGAGAACTTTCCATCTCTGACTAATCGTCGGAACCTTCCAGTGTGTTCATTTCACCCTTTTCCGACTTGGAATACCCTGGTTGACTAGCCTCTCGGTCATTAACATATTTACATGACACAGGCATTGCTGTTTCCTTCAGTCTGGGTTACTAATTACATAGTTCACTTAACATAATAAGGTCCGCTAAACCTAGCCTTTAGTGGTTCACCACACAAAGGTAACAGAACCAGTACTTTATCCCCAGGTCTAAAAGTTTGAGATTCAGCCGTCTAATCTACACGGTTAGTTTCTTTTTCATTTTTTGTTGGGAAACCTTAAGATGTCTCCAAGTTACTGCACACGATTTTAATGAAAGGTGGACATACAATCTGAGAAAAGGAGATGCTTCTTTCTGGGCCATAATTCTCTTTTCATGAAATTGAGTAGTCCCCTTACTTCATGCCCATAGACTAACTCAAAAGGACTGAACTCAGTTGACGCATTAGTTGTGTCCCTAGTGGCAAATAACAAAAATGAAATTCCATTATTCCATTCCTCAGGGTATGCCAGGCATTAAGGCCTAATATGTGCTTTTAAGGTCTGATGGCATCTTTCCATTGCCCTTTGAGATGGTGGGTGGTATGACGATGAGTTAATCTGCTTTGCTCCTACACTTTACTCCTCCTGGAATAGCTGTGGCATAAAGATTGATCCCTGATCCAACTGAACTTCTTTGGGTAACACATAACTGGTGAATATACCTTTGATTGCCACCTTCACAGTGATTTTTTTTTAAGGGTGTTAGAGTTGGGTGGATGAATGCATAATGGTTAAAAGATATTGATGCCCTGTTTTAGTTTTGGGCAGTGTCCCACACAATCCAATAAAACCCTACGAAATGACTTGTCAGGAACGGATATTGGGATCAGTGGAACTGCTTTAATCGAGGGCTGGAACCTCCCAGCCAATTGGCATTAGCGATATGTCTTGCAGCATTCAACCATATATAATGCAGTTCTGGCCAATAAAAGTGCTTTGTTTTCCTAAATGACCTGCTTTTGGAATTTCGCGGGCAATTCTTAAAATTTGCCTGCGGTAACCAGGGACAGGATTTTGCGCTCGATGGGCAGGTGGGGTGGGCGCTCAGCACCCCACCTGCTTTTCCGACAAGTGCCTCACCGCCCTCCTGGAGGAGGTGGCTGCCAGGAGGGACACCCTTGTCCCCAAGGATGAGAGGAAGAGGCCAGCGCACCTCAACAAGAGGGCATGGGTGGAGGTGGCAGCAATGGTGAACAGCCATAGTGTGGTGCGTGGGTGCAATGCCGGAAGCGCTTCAACGACCTGCTGCGCTCAGGAACGGTGAGTACCATGCTTGCATGGGTCAGTGTGCAGAAGTGTTA
This sequence comes from Cetorhinus maximus, assembly GCF_964194155.1. Taxonomy (NCBI): domain Eukaryota; kingdom Metazoa; phylum Chordata; class Chondrichthyes; order Lamniformes; family Cetorhinidae; genus Cetorhinus; species Cetorhinus maximus. Next base: position 15,578,108 of record NC_135880.1, read on the forward strand.
AGGTCTGGCCATCCCCCCCCCCCCCCCCCCCCCAACCGTGGACCTCAGGAGTGTTAGAGGATGCCAAATGTCAATTATGCTGGGGCTGGCCAAGCGGGTGAGCCCCGGCTGCTTGGACTGAGTGCCTTGCGGCTTGAGGGCCACAACTCAGATGTGCCCTGCAAGGTGTTCCTCAGGTGGGCTTGGCCAGGCTGCTATAGTGGGCAATAGTTCGGTGGATAGTATCTTGGTACACATTGGTGAAGGCGCTTCACACTCACTTGAGGTGCAGGCGGAGACAGAGAGTGCCCAGGGCACCGGCAGTAGGAGGGCTGCTGGGGTTCAGGATTATTCTCAGTCGAAGGGTGATGATTAGCTTCTGGAGCCATCCATTAGGCCTGCAAATGCTGGATGTCCAGCGGGATGTGTGGGAGGATCTAGCGGAGATCCATAAGGGCCTGCATGCCATGGCCTCCGTTATGGAGGAGTCCATGCAGAACATCAGCACTGCATTGACCCTCATGGCCGAGCGCACTGCCTCCTCCAATGAGAGAGTGATGACTCTCATGGAGAAGCAGCTCCAGGAAGAGAATCAGCGGTTCCTGGGGTTGCACTCGGACCTGCAAGCCCTCATACAGGCACTGAGCTCAGGTGGTCAGTGCCAGTGTGGGAGATGAATGAGGCACCTAGTATCCCAGCTAGGTGCCCGTCCATCAGTGGTGAGCAGGGAGGTGCAGAGGCACCTGTCGTTGGCGCTCGAGCAGCCTGTTGTCTCTGCGGGCTCCTCTCAGGGCGCTCTGGATGATGGTGGCAGCTCCTCTGCCCCTCTGCCAGTGACCGTGGCATCTGATGAGGCTGCGGTGACTGGGGAGATGCCAGCCATGGCACTGGCTGCTCTCTCCCAGGCGGGGCCAGCACAGGATCCACTGGCCAGAGGACAATCGCCAAGGTCAGCAAGGCCAACAAGACACCAGAGTCAGCAGGCTGCCTACAACGCTGCTGCCAGCGAAGGGGGGACACCGAGATGTAACATTCGCAGATGTAAGTTTAAGGCACCATGAGCACAAGAGGGACAGGTCACGGGTGATTTGATGTTGATTTATGTTTACTTTATCTACATTGGTCTGGGAATGAAAACCAGAGAGGTTTATGTAAATAGTTTGGAATTGTCAAAATGAGATCAGTTTTGTTTTTGTCGTCATGGCCTGAGTATGCTTCAACTTTTTATTTTATTGGTGCAGGGTACGCCAGTGTGTAATGCTAGATGTAAGTGACTCTGAACTTCATTACACTGGCACTGAGTGTTCTTTGTGTTCAAATGAAAGGGTCCTTTCAGACATCTGGGATGGAGGTGGCAGCCCTGGCATGTGGTTGAAGCTGATCTTTGGTAGCCTAGCTGAAGGAGCTTTGGATCAAGGTGTCCCTGGTGTCCCTGCCTCCCTGCAGGTTACTGAGGAGTACTGAAGAGCCCTGGCACCTGGGAGTGTCTCAGGATGTAAGTGTCATGGGAGCTGCCTGGGTACCTTACACAGACTTGCAGAATCTGCATCCTGTGGTCACACACTATCTGCACGTTCATGGAGTGGAAGCCCTTCCTGTTGACAAAGGCACCCGGCTGACCCACTGGTGTCTTGATGGCCACATGTGTGCAGCCAATAGCATCCTGGGTGCAGGGGAACCCAGCAATCACTGCAAAGCCTCTGGCTCGCTCAGCCTGGCTGGCCTCATCTGTATGGTAAAGAATAAAGGCCAGTTCCTGTCTGAACAGAGCTTCTGTCACCAGTTTGACACAACTGTGGACAGCTGATTGGGACGCTCCACAAAAATCCCCCACTGACCCCTGGAAAGAGCCAGAGGCATAGAAGTTGAGGGCCACTGTGACCTTCAGAGCCACTGGCATCGGGTGTCCATCCACACAGTCGGAGCTGATATCAGGCCCAATCCTCTGACAAATGGAAGTTACTGTCTCCCTTGAGAGGCGGAGCCTCTCAGTATTGCACCTCAGACATATTGAGGTAGCTGCATCGCCGCCTGTAAACCCTGGCAGCAGGTTAGTGGTGTCTTCTACGGCCCCTTCTACCTTGGACTACCTGCTGGCCCTGTGCCCGTTGTGCCTGTGCCTCTCCTCTCACAAGTCCCTCCGCTGGCATCCTCTCCCTTCTGCCCCTCTCTTCTTCCTCAGAGCAAGTGCCACCAGCGGAGTCCACAATCCCCATTACCAGGTTAACGGAAGACTTTCTGATACCGGGAGGGGTCCACACATCTGAATCCTCCAAGGGCCTTGCAGACACCAATGTGTCTTGAAATGAAGCCTGGAAATGCTAAGAACGAAGCCCTGAACAGAGATGAAGCTGCCAAGCACCAATAAGTCAAGTGCGAAATCACACGAGGGTGAAGAAAAATCGCTGTCAATTGAACTATTAATGGCCTCAAGTGGCCTGTTAATTAATGTCGGGCGCGGCTCTGCCACCCATGCACACCCGCCGAGCGAAATATCGTGGAGTGCGCGATGACATCAGGACGCCCCCCCGACATCATCGCGCGGTATTTTACGCCCGATCAGGCCGGGCGGGCGCTCGCCCACGGGACGTGAAATCCTGCCGCTGGGGTATAAAGGAACTTGTCCTGATGTTACTGTGGGATACTTTAAAGCAGGCTTGTATCTGTGTGTGTGCATCTTCCTGTGTGTGTGTGTGTGTGCGAATAATTTAAGTAAACTGCACGCTGTTAGATGGCAAGGATTGAAGCATCAAAGGGGTTAAGTGTAAAAAGACAGGTATTTGAAATGCTAATGGATGAGCTAAGTAAAACGGAGTGTGCATTTTTAGATAAGGGGAGAGGCTGTTTCATTTTCAAAGGGACATGGTAAGATGTTTACAACTGGCAAGGTAAATAAGGTAAAGTCATTACGTTTATTTTTTTTTCCCAGAAGTGCTGGCCGTAATGATAAAACATGAAATATTTTTAGATTCTGGGAAAAGGAAATTCCAACAACACGTGGAAACAATGGGATTTACAGATCAGAAAGGAGAAAATATATTTAAAGAAAAATGGAAAGCTCTATGGGGGTGGCTGTGTGAGATCTTGAAAGGTACCCTGTGATAAACAGCTTCTAGCCACTCCGGAGAAATTTGCTGTTGTCGTAACCAAGTGATATTACTTATAATTTTATGTGTCATGTTTGAGATGCAACTCTAAATTCAGGAATCAGACCATCAGTTCTTGAGAGGTTTTATATTAAGCTAAATTAAACATTTCATTAACTTACACAAGTGAAATATACACACATAACTACAAATTACTACTATCATAACTTCTAACAAATTCCCTAACTAATCTCCATTAAGGCAACAGTAACCCATAGACTTAACCAGACACCAGGCAAAGCATTTTCACCTTACGAATTCAAAATGAGATTCTTTTCACTTTGGTTCCTGTGGAGACTGTTGGAGGCTCACAGCTGCTGTTGATCTTACATTGCCTCTGCCCTGTACACACACAAAACTGCTGAAATTATACCTAGCACTGCTCATTGAATGTAAATTCTCATTGTATTACCAGCCTCTTTGAACTCTGCCTTTTAACAATAAATCCCCTTTCATAGTACCAATTTTATTAGTAATATAAACATATTGCTTGGTATCTGCTAGCTAGGTGGTAGTTTTCACCCTACTTCTTGAATGCACTATTCAAAAAGTATAAAAGTACGCTATCTCTCTTATATATCAAAATTGGTACACATCAAAGAACGCAGACTAGCTGGCTTTAATCCAATTAAGACACACCCACAGACAAAACCTCTATTTTAAAAGAAAAAATATTTTCCAATAATACTATATACATTAATAGCTTCATGACACCAAGGTTGTGTTCAAAGCCTTTGCAGTTTCACTGTCAAGTGAGAGGGAGAGAGAAGCTGTGAAATACCTCCCTTACAGCAACAGTGGGTGCTTGTGGTAATCTTTCTGGATGTTTTATAGATTAAGAATCTATTTTGGGCTGTTGCCTGAAAGGGGTGTAGTTGGGAATCTAGTTAAGTAGACATTTTGAGAACTGTTTTAAGGCTAAATAACTGTGTAATTATAATCTCGCGTGCATTCAACTTTTTTTTTTTTCTTTTGCTAATAAATGTTTTAATTTAATCTTTAATATCTCAAAAGTTGTAGTGGACTCATTACATCTGACTTCAGTACACAAACCTTCTTGTAGTAGAACTTGCAAAATCATTGTAATAGCTTGGCCAAGGTTCTCTCTGGGATTCAGTCAGCCTGGCAAATACCACCTGCCATATCATGAAAGGAGGGACAACAATTCGATGAGCTACTGCCCACTCCTCATCTGCTGGTTTCTGAGGAGGTCTCCACTTCCTAGTCAATAGGTCTTTTTTTTTAGATAATAACATTCAGGAGCACATTCTGATTCTTCCTCAGGATGTGCTGACACAATCCCCACAAACCAGAGTCTGCCTGCTGGGTTTCAACCAAGGAAGTTCTGCTAAATAATTCAGTCTCACTATGCTCAGGATCTTCATCTGCATTCAACTTCCCAAAAAAGATCCCGCCCATCCTGAATTATCCTCCCTTTCAATTGATTCCACTTCATCCTGGCTAGCCTTATGAGTTTGGGCAAAATCTCCATTTCTCTTACCTCATATGGCTCTCTCAAAACTCCGGGAGATGCTAATATTTTTAAACCGGCCAAATCATTACCCAGTATAAAATCTACGCCTTCAACAGGTAAATTGGTAACAATTCCCACAGTGACAACTCCGTTTACTAAGGCACCTTGTAAATTAGTTTTTTTTTTAACAAGAGGGCAGGTTCATATATCCCATGAATACTTTTTCTTTCATCAAACCATCTGGAACACAAATCGTATCATCAGCTGCCACCAGTGATTGATCTGCCCCAGTGTCTCTCAAGATATTAATTTGATCAATGGTTTTGTTGGAGGAGTAAAGGAACACTTCTACCTTAGAGACAAACCTCTTTAGTGTCCAGTAACCTGGCTCACTTCAGGGGAGACTCCCTTTGAATACCTTGAGCCATACCTACCATTCTAGTAGGTTCTGAGGAATCACTTTGCAATTATCTTCTTGTTATTGTTTTATCACCCATTTCCTTTACTGGTAGTCTTTTCCACAGGTTTGTAGGTGTCATTATTACTGCCATTGATTTAACTTTTAGCTTCCAAAAGTTTGTTTTTACATGCCCAGTCTTATGACGATAAACATATACTGGTTTCTTTACATCACTTTCTGCTATCACTTTTATTGACTGTAACTGTATCTGCCTTCTCCATAAAGTCAGAATCCTTTTGATTCCTTCAGTTTCCCTGGGGGTTTACAAATGTAGATCGACTAACTCCTAGCTGTCTATGTGTTATATCCGATCTAGCTGCCAGAACCACTGCTTCTCTTATTTCAGAAATCTTGTGGTCTTCCAGGTGTGACCTGGTGACAATTGCGGTGCTGTTTCAAAAGTCTTTCGTTATTATTACCATTTTCACATCCTCAAAAGTCTGCTCTAACTGCATTTATTGAACCACCTATCAACAACATCACTTTCTCCCAGGCAAATTCTACAAATATATTTGGTCTTTTCTTCAAAGTCTAAAATTTTATTTGAAATGCTTCAGTGTCAAGCTCAGAAGTGTTAAATGCCACAGTTTTAACTGTCCCACAATTTGAGGATTGTGCTTCCAAAAGATTAGAATAAACATCGATTCCTTTCCCCACCTAGGCACTTTGCAAAACCAGAGCCCATGCGTACTTTGGTCATTCTAGCTTTGCAGCCAGTTTTACAAATGAGATAATATATCTCTCAACTTCATTGTCTAGGTACTATATGAAGGTTCTTTGCTAAACCAAAGCTCAAAGTGGAACTTTGATCACTCTCCAAACTATCAGTTCCTCTTTTACCCCAGAACTTAAGCCTTTCTTTTGCCAGTTCATACTGTCCTTCTCAAGGGCAATTAGGGATGGACAATAAATGCTGGCCTACTCAATGATCCCATGAATGAATTTAAAAAAAACTGTCTGACTTCTTACTCTCTTTGAAGCTCTTTCCTTATCCCTTTCCTCCTTTGTTAACTTCTCATTCTGGATTATAGGCTCAAGCCCTTGAATTTCTACTTCTTTTGATCTTTCTTTTACTTTATCCTCTTTTTCCAAGTCCGAGCTTTCTAATTTTGTTTTCTTTTCCGAGTTCAAGTTTTTGCTTTTCTCTATCTCTTTCTATCTCAAGCTGCTGCCTCTGCAGTTGAATTCTAGCCAATTCAAGCTGTATTCTACCTGGGTCAGGTGTTTTCCTTCCAATCCCAGATGCTGTGCTATTACCTGCATTATACCTGCTTCATTAGCACCCCCACCCCTGCTTTTAGCTGTAATTTCAATTCTTGCTAATGCTATTAGCCTAACCTTGGTTAATTGTTGAAAATCACCTAGGTCTAAATCTTCTCATTCTGCTTTTCAATAAGTGTAGTAAAACAAACACTAAATCCCGCTAGCCCTGAATTTAGTAAGCTCCAACGCCATATTATCTGTGGATTCAAAATCTCACAAATTCCCCCAATTTTGTTACGATCTGATTAAGGAGCAGTAACTTTTTGTTTAAAGTTGACTAAATTTGAAACCCCAGGTACTTGCTGAGAGAATAAAGCCACAAAATTCCAACGTTTCAAACAAACAGAAGAAATTTTACTATACAAGAGTCAATTAAGCAAACAGTCAATGCTATCAATCTTATTCTCTAGCCCCCAGAATTAACATGAGGTAAATATGAATTAACAGGGAAAATTGTGATCAAACACAAACCACCAACTACACACCAAATAGCAGTCACAATCAAGACATGGTCCCACGAATTTTGAGCCACCCACTCAGGCATCAGTGATCACTGTGAGTCACAAAGTTCTTCAAACTCTATCTTCCACACGAGGGGTTTCAACTCCTCGCTTTCAAGGATATAGCCTCCAATATCCCTCAACAGCACCTCCAACTCAGCCTGGAAGCCCTCCTCCTAATGCTGCCTCCAGTGAGTTGTCAAGCAACTGGAATCCAGCTTAGGCTGCTCCAATGCTTGCTCACCATCCAGCCACTCAAACACTCCATCCTAGACTGCATCACATGATGTATGCTCGGCTGTACACCGTGGTCTATACTCAAGCAAAGTTCCAGTCACTAGCTGCATTGTTGCCAATGACTGCTGCCTATCTCCTTCTCATGGGCTTTGCTTTGCCCCAACTCCCAGCTTCACAGAGCTATCAACTGCTGCTGGGCTGCTGGATAGAAATTTGGGTAATGGTAAACAGAGTGTGAGAGATAGGGACAGGGCATACAAACGAAAGAGTTCATCAGCACATATGGCCAGAGATTGTAAGAATGATAAAAAGAGAGTTAAAGGCTCTATATGAATGCGCACATTATTCATAACAAGATGGAAAAATTGTTAGCACAGATGGAAATAAATATGTACGGTTTGATAGCCATCAGACAGACGTGGGGCTGAATTTCTGAATGGCAGGAGATCGCTTCCCGCCATCCAAAGAGTCGGTGGGGAACACATCCCCGCTGACTCCAACCGCCCCGCAGCCAATTTACACTTCAATGACCTTTGATAGGCTGCAGTCAGGACTCCTGCCCCTCACTCAGGAGGTAGTCCTGCCTTAGAGAGCTGGTGACCAATCTGATTGGCCAGCAGCTCTCCAGTCCCTGCAGCAACAGCACTGCACGGGACAGCAGAGGAACTACAGCAACCTGCCTGAGCCAAAGTGCTGGAGGCCCCAGGGCAGGGAGGGTAGGGAAGGCCTGGAGGCTCACGAGGGAGCAATCGGGGGCTTGATGGAGAGGCTAGGTGGTTGAGGGAAGTCCAGACATCACCAGGCCTTAAGGGGACGGTCCCCCAGGTCAGAAGGGGCTTGAGATGGAGGTGCCACCACCCCACTTCCCACCCAAAATCTAACTTTGATTCTTTCCGGCCTTCCCCCACATAGGCCAGGATTTTCCCGTTGGTGATTTGGGGGCGGGGCCCGCTCGCTGACAGGAAAATGACGCGGGATGACGTCGGGAGGAACCCCTGATGTCATCCTGGTCCCTTTAAATTTTCAGGAAGGCGGGTGCACAGCGAAATCAGCTGTCCACCCGCCGACCTGTCAATGGCCAATTAAGGCCATTGACAGGATAATTAAGGTAATTAAAGGCCCTGCCCATCCAAGCTTAAGGCTGGTGGGCAGGCCAAGAGCCCCAGCGGGCTTCTGATAAAACATGAAACCTCATCCACTGGCGGGATGAAGTTTCATGTCTGTTTTTAAAAAGTGTCATAAAGTTAATATGTTTCTTATTAACATGTCCCATCTCGTGTGACATTGTCACATGAGGGGGACATGTTAATAATATTTTTATTTTTCTATTTTTTCAGTTTTGTACACTGTCACTAATCTCCCTGAGACAGCACTTTGCCTCAGGAAGCACTTTGACAGATGGGGAATCCCTCCCCCCTCCCGCACAGGAAGCACATAGCGCTTCCCGTCAGGCAGGCTGCTGGGCGGGCCTTAATTTGCCCGCCCACTCAGAATGGCGGTGGGCCCCGTTTCGGTGATGGCGGTCAGCTGTCCGCCCGCCGTCGAGCCGGTGGACCCCGCCCGCTACCTGAGGGCAAGATTCTGTCCCATAGGATCAATGCTCCTGCCAGCCTTAAAATGGAAGGTTGTGGGAATCAGCCCTTAAGTGGTCATTAACTGGCCGTTTAAGGGCCTCAATGGCGGCAAGGGCTGGCTTCCCATCTGAGACCTTGCCCACCACATTGTAAAATCTCTGTGTGGCCGGGGTGGGCAGGAACCCGGAGAGAATTCCATCCCTGAAACTTCACGCTATCCCCTTGCGTAAAAACCAGCCGGTGGGACCCCAATACTGCAGAGTATTTGACAGTTTGGAAAGATAGGAAGCTATGAAAAGGTGATAGGGTAGCTCTGTTAATTGACGATTGCATTAGTACAGTCGTGCTGGATGGCCTTAGTTTAAAAGAGCAAGATGTAGAATCAAAACAGGAAATGCTGGAAAAACTCAGCAGGTCTGACAGCATCTGTGGAGAGAGAAACAGTTGACATGTCGAGTCTGTATGACCCTTCTTCATGCCTTTTGCTTTTATATTAAGATGTAGAATCAGTTTGGGTTGAGATAAGGAATAAGAAGGGTAAGAGGTCACTTGTGGGTGTAGTTTATAGGCCCTTAACAGTAGTTACACTGTAGGACAGAGCATACAGGAAGAAATAAATGGGGCATGTAAGTTAGGGACTGCAATCATTATTGGTGATGTTTGGATAAATTGCTTGGCAAAGGTAGGCTCGAAAATTAGAGATGTTGATCACCCAAACTGAACCTGTGAGAACATGACACACGTTACTCTCCATTATGTAGGTCTTCAAAGCACAGAAACAGGCCATTTGGCTCAACTGGTCTCTGCTGGTATTTGTGGTTCACACAAGTCTCATCACACCTTAAGTTATCTAACACTATCAGCAAAGACATCTATTCCTTTCTCCCTCTTGTGTCTATCTAGCTTCCCCTGAAAAGTATGTGTAATTCAATCACGGAAGAATGTTGAATTGAAATTCATCCCAAACCTTCTCTATCTGGGGGCAGATTAGGATCAAATTGACCTCATTGTGTGAAGAACAGTCTCATGATATTAGTGTTAAATTTAGCTTGTCATACACTCCCAGATTAATTTAAAGCAATTATCAACAGCATGAGGTGGATAAGACAAATGGCCCCTTTCTTTGCAGTATATCCTTTGTAATCAAATAAAATTACCATTTCTCCATTCCACTGACCACCTTGTATAATCTTGTAGAGTTAAAACAATTAACTAAATTAACAATAACAAGGGACTGATCACCTTGTATACTCAAACACAAGATGCACAATTTATCTCAAACACACCAGGTGAAACATTTACAGGAGTGGATAGGTGGGCTGTTTCACAGCCAACTAAATTTAAAACTTGTCCAATTATAAACGAAATTACACCCATCCACTTATACACCTGACTGTTTTTACACCCATTCGCTTATACACCCGACTGTGTTTATACCCTGTCCAATTATAAACCCGCCTGAATATACAATCTGTCCAAGTACAAACCCGGCTGAATAAACAATCTGTCCAATTATAGACCCGGCTGAATTTACACCTGTCCAATTATAAACCCGGCTGAATATACAATCTGTCCAATTACAAACCCGGCTGAATTTACGTCCTGTCCAATTATAAACCCGGCTGAATTTACATCCTGTCCAACTAGAAATCCGGCTGAATTTACACCCTGTCCAATTATAAACCAGGCTGAATTTACACCCTGTCCAATTAGAGACCCGGCTGAATTTACATCCTGTCCAATTATAAACCCGGCTGAATTTACATCCTGTCCAACTAGAAACCCGACTGAATTTACATCCTGTCCAACTAGAAACCCGGCTGAATTTACATCCTGTCCAACTAGAAATCCGGCTGAATTTACACCCTGTCCAATTATAAACCCGGCTGAATTTACACCCTGTCCAATTATAGACCTGGCTGAATTTACACCCTGTCCAATTATAAACCCGGCTGAATTTACACCCTGTCCAATTATAGACCCGGCTGAATTTACACCCTGTCCAATTATAAACCCGGCTGAATTTACACCCTGTCCAATTATAAACTCGGCTGAATTTACACCCTGTCCAATTATAAACCCGGCTGAATTTACATCCTGTCCAATTATAAACCCGGCAAAATTTACAGCCTGTCCAATTATAAACCCGGCTGAATTTACACCATGTCCAATTATAAACCCGGCTGAATTTACACCATGTCCAATTATAAACCCGGCTGAATTTACACCCTGTCCGATTATAAACCCGGCTGAATTTACACCCTGTCCGATTATAAACCCGGCTGAATTTACACCCTGTCCGATTATAAACCCGGCTGAATTTACACCCTGTCCGATTATAAATCTGGCTGAATTTACACCATGTCCAATTATAAACCCGGCTGAATTTACACCCTGTCCAATTATAAACCCGGCTGAATTTACACCATGTCCGATTATAAACCCGGCTGAATTTACACCCTGTCCGATTATAAACCCGGCTGAATTTACACCCTGTCCGATTATAAATCTGGCTGAATTTACACCATGTCCGATTATAAACCCGGCTGAATTTACACCCTGTCCGATTATAAACCCGGCTGAATTTACACCCTGTCCGATTATAAACCCGGCTGAATTTACACCCTGTCCGATTATAAATCTGGCTGAATTTACACCATGTCCAATTATAAACCCGGCTGAATTTACACCCTGTCCAATTATAAACCCGGCTGAATTTACACCATGTCCAATTATAAACCCGGCTGAATTTACACCCTGTCCAATTATAAACCCGGCTGAATTTACACCCTGTCCAATTATAAACCCGGCTGAATTTACATCCTGTCCAATTATAAATCCAACTAAATTTACAATTCGTAGAATTATAAATCCAACTGAATTTACAGTTTGTAGAATTATAAATCCAACTGAATTTATTTCTTGTAGAATTATAAATTTAATTGAATTTACACTTCATAGAGTTATAAATCCAACTGAATTTACACCATGTAGAATGATAAATCCAATTGAATTTACACCTTGTAGAATTATGAATCCGATTGAATTTGCACCTTGTAAAATTATAAATCCATCTGAATTTACACACTGTTCAAATATATAACTGCCTGGATTTACACCCTGTCCAATTATTATTATGTCTGAAATTACATGTTGTAGGATTATGAATCAGCCTTAATTCACACCTTGCAGAATTTAAAATCTGCATGAATTTAAACCTGTGCAATTATGCAAACGTCTGAATTTACATGTTGTCAAATTACAAACACTGCATAATTTACTCACAGTACAATTAGAAACCTGAATGAATTTACACTCACCCAAGTTATAAACCCGGCTGAATTTACAGCCATGCAATTATAAACCCGGTTGAATTTACACCCTGTCCAATTATAAATCTGGCTGAAATTACACCCATCCAATTATAAACCCGGCTGAAATTACACCCTGTCCAATTATAAACCCGGCTGAATTTACATCCTTTCAACTTATAAATACAGCTGAATTTACATTCTGCCCAATTATACATCCAACTGAATTTTCACTTTATAGAATTATAAATCCACCTGAATTTACACTTTGTAGAATTATAAATCCAACTGAATTTAAATCTTCTGGAATTCTCAGTCCACCTGAATTTACACTTTGTAGAATTATAAATCCAACTGAATTTAAATCTTCTGGAATTATAAATTCATCTGAATTTGCACTTTATAGAATTATAAACCCAACTGATTTTACACCTTGTAGAATTATAAATCCACCTGAATTTACACACTGTCCAAATATATAATTGCCTGGGTTTACACCATGTCTAATTATTATTATGCCTGAAATTACATGCCGTAGAATTATAAATCAGCCTTAATTCACACCTTGTAGAATTTAAAATCCGTGTGAATTTACGCCTGTGCAATTATGCACACGTCTGAATTTACACGTTGTCCAATTAGAGAATTGCAGAATTTACACGCAGTACAATAAGAAACCTGAATGCATTTACACTCTCCCAAATTATAAACCCGGCTGAATTTACACCCTGTCCAATTATAAATCCTGCTGAATTTACACCCTGTCCAATTATAAATCCTGCTGAATTTACACTTTGTAGAATTATAAATCCACCTGAATTTACACTTTGTAGATTTATAAATCCACCTGAATTTACACTTTGCAGAATTATAAATCCAACTGAATTTACAGTTTGTAGAATTATAAATTCAACTGAATTTACACTTTATAGAATTATAATTCCAACTGAATTTACACCTTGTACAATTATAAATCCAGCTGAAGTTACACCTTGTATAATTATAAATCCACCTGAATTTACACACTGTCCAAATATATAACTGCCTGGATTTACACCCTGTCCAATTATTATTATGCCTGAAATTACATGTGGTAGAGTTATAAATCAGCCTTGATTCACAACTTATAGAATTTAAAATCCGTGTGAATTTACATCCTGTCCAAGTATGCACCTGTCTGACTTTGCACCCTGTCCAATTATAAACCAGGCTGAATTTACACACTGTCCAATTATAAACCCGGCTGAATTTACACCCTGTCCAATTATAAACTCGATTGAATTTACACCCTGTCCAATTATAAACTCAGCTGAATTTTCACCTGTCCAATTATTAACTCAGCTGAATTTACACCCTCTCCAATTATAAACTCAGCTGAATTTACACCCTCTCCAATTATAAACCGGGCTGAATTCACACTCTGCCAATTAGAAACCGAGCTGAATTTACACCCTGTCCAATTATAAACTCGGCTGAATTTACACCCTGTCCAATTATAAACTCAGCTGAATTTAAACCCTCTCCAATTATAAACCGGGCTGAATTCACACTCTGCCAATTAGAAACCGAGCTGAATTTACACCCTCTCCAATTATAAACCCGGCTGAATTTATACCCTGTCCACTATAAAAACAGCTGAATTTACACCCTGTCCAATTATAAACTCGGCTGAATTTACACCCTGTCCAATTATAAACTCGGCTGAATTTACACCCTCTCCAATTATAAACTCGGCTGAATTTACACCCTGTCCAATTATAAACTCAGCTGAATTTACACCCTCTCCAATTATAAACTCAGCTGAATTTATACCCTGTCCAATTATAAGCTCGGATGAATTTTCATCCTGTCCAATTATAAATCCAATCAAATTTACACCCTGTGGAATTATAAATCCACCTGAATTTGCACCGTGTCCAAATATATAACTGCCTGGGTTTACACCCTGTCCAATTATTAATCCGCCTGAATTTACACCTTGTAAATTTTTAAATTCGCCTGAATTTACACCTGTCTAATTATGCACATGTCTGAATTCACACACTGTCCAATTACATTCCCTGCAGAATTTACACACAGTACAATTGGAAACCTGGCTGAATTTACACCCTGACCAATTATAAACCCGACTGAATTTACACACTGCCCAAGTTTAAAAAAATCATGAATTGACCACCATCGAATTATAAACCCACAGTGGGTTAACACAGTGCCAAATTATAAACTGGGCTGAATTTACACCCTGTCCAACGAAACACCCCTGTGGATTTACACCCAGTCCAATTATAAATCAGCCGAATTTACTCACGGCCCATTATATACCTGGCTGAATTTACACCTGTCCCATTATAAATCGAGCTGTATTTACAACTTGTGGAATTATAAACCTGGCTGAATTTTCACTGTGGGCAGAATTTTATATTCGGCATGCGGGCGCGCGCCCAACACGCCAGAATGTAAAATGATGCGCAAAGATGTCGGGCGTGTGTCCCGACGTCACCGCACACTGTCACGATATTTCACTAGGCAGGCACGCTATGAGTTCGGAGGCGTGCTCGCCATTAATTAACGGGCCGGTTAAAGCCCTTGAGGCACCAATTGTCTGTGATTTTACGCAGCCTGGGCGAGTTTCAGGACATCGCACAGGCGCAGCGGGCAGGCATTTTCAAAAACCTCATCCAAGGGCGGGATAAGAGGGGTGAGTGGGCTTGCTAACATGAGTTGTTAGTACTTTAGCTTATAAGTTGCTGCTTGCTTGTGTGAACAGGACAACTTCATTTCGCTTCAGAGCTGCTTTGACAGAAATAACATGCTTCAGTTCAGGACTCCAGAGGAGACATACTACTTGGGGCCTTCCAGGTGTCAGACAGCCTTCCCTAACCCTGGGAATGGGGATTGTGGTCTCCACTGGAGGCACCTCCTCTGAGGAGGAAGAGAGGGCCAGAAGGGGGAGGAGGCCAAGTGTCCGCTTTAAGCCTCCAGGGGAGTGACCTGTGGGAGGACAGGTGCAGGCATAAGGGGCGCAGGGCCAGCAGGAAGTACAAGGTGGAAGGGGCTGCAGAAGACGCCACAATCCTGCTGCCAGGGCTTATGCAGCTACCTCAATATGTCTGAGGTGCAATGCTGAAGGAGGCTCCACCTCTCAAGGGAGATTGTGACCTCCAGTTGTCAGATGATTGGCCCTGAGATCAGCTCCAACTGTGTGGGTGGACACCCCAAGCCAGTGGCTCTGAAGGCCATGGTTGCCCTCAACTTCTATGCCTCCGGCTCTTTCCAGAGTCGGTGGGTGATCTTTGCAGAGTCTCCCAATCAGCTGCCCACAGTTGGGTCAAGCTAGTGACAGACGCTCTGTTCAGATGTGCATTGACTCATTCACTACCGCACAGACGAGGCAAGCCAGGCTGAGCGAGCCAGAGGCTTTGCCTTGATTGCTGGGTTCCCTCGCGTCCAGAGTGCCATCAAGTACACACATGTGGCCATCAAGGCACCAGCGGGTGAGCCCGGTGCCTTCGTCAACAGGAAGGGATTCCACTCCATGAACGTGCAGATAGTGTGTGACCACAAGATGCAGATTTTGTAAGTTTGTGTAAGGTACCCAGGCAAGTCCTACAACACTTACATCCTCAGACGCTCCCAGGTGCCGGGGATCTTCAGTGCTCCAGCCCGGCTGGATGGATGGCTGCTGGGTGACAAGGGCTATCCCCTCAGAATGTGGCTCATGATGTCTCTCCGCCATCCAAGAATGGAGGTCGAGCAGTGGTACAATCAGAGCCATGCCTCCACAAGGGTGGTGGTGGAGAGAAGCATCGGTTTTCTCAAGATGCGCTTCCGATGCCTGGACTGTTCAGGGGGCCGCAGTCCAGTACCCCCCAGATCGTATGTTGCTTATAGTGGTTGCATGCTGCGCTCTCCACAATCTGGCACTGGAAAGGGGGGGACGCAGTGGAGGAAGAAGATGTTGACACAGCTGCTCTGGCAGCAGATGATGAGTCCAGTAGTGAGGATGGGCACACTCAGGAGAACATTGAGGGGATAGGCGCTGACCTGGGCAACCTCGAGCAAGGCAGGGACACCCAGGAGGCTTTGAACCAACGCTCATTCAGCTAGCCTACCAAAGATGAACCACTGACACATGCCAGGGCTGCAGGCTCCATACTCGATACCTGACAGGAACATTTGCTTGGTGAACAACATGCACAATGTGTCATTTCAATACAGCTCAATGACAAATAAGTCACTCATAACATCATGGGTTCCCCTTCACCTGCAGAACTAATGAAGCACCCAGAGGCTTGTTGAACACAAACACATTTAATGGTGTGGAGCCTGGCATACATAAAACAAATTAAATGTAAAGATGTTCTACATTACACTAACTTATAAAGAACTTAAAAGTGGAGCAAAAAAATAACACCAATGATAAGTGCGTGTTGTGCCTAAGGTGCTTTAATTTTTCGCATGTGGGTTCTACGTTTAGGTGCTTCCCCCTCACTGGCACCGGCATTGGAGCCAGCTGCTGACTCTGCTGTCCTGTTGGCCTTGATGACCTTGGCGGTCGTCCTCTGGCCCGTGGAGCCTGTGCTGGCCCCGCATGGGAGGGAGCGGCCAGTGCCACGGCTGGCATCTCCCCAGTCATCCCAGCCTCATCAGATGCCACGGTCACTGGCAGAGGGGCAGAGGAGCTGCTGCCCTCATCCAGGGCGCCCTGAGAGGAGCCCGCAGAGACGACAGGCAGCCTGTGCGCTAATGTCAGGTCGCTTTGGACCTCCCTGCCCACCATTGATGGATGGGCACTGAGCTGGGATACTGGGTGCCTCATTCAGCTCCCACACTGACACTGACCAGCTGAGGTCATTGCCAGTGTGAGGGCTTGCAGGTCCGAGTGCATCCCCAGGAACCCCTGATTCAGCTCCTGGAGGAGCCTCTCCATGAGAGTCACCACTCTCTCCATGGAAGAGGCAGGTCGCTCGGCCATGAGGGTCATTGCAGTGCTCATGCTCCGCATGGACTCCTCCACAAATGGCACGCATTCCCTCATGTAACTCCATCAGATCCTCCCTCACACCCTGCTGGACTTCCAGCATCTGCTGCCTCAGGTGGGTGGTCCGCTCCTAACTGCTGTGCTAAGTGACCCATGTCAACACGGTACTCACCCTTCCCGATCGCAGGAGGTCATTGAACCACTCACGGCACTGCGCCCATGTGATCCTCACCACATCATGGGAGCTCACCTTGGATGCCACCTCCTCCCAGGGATGTTTGGTGAGGTTTGGGGGGTCCTCCTCCTCTCGTCCCTGGGGACAAGTGTATCCTGGCGTGGCTGCCACCTCCTCCAGGAGGGCAGCGAGACACTGGTCAGAAAAACACAAGGCCGACTGCCCTGCCGAACTGCCCTCCCGCCTGCCGTACTCAGCATTGAGGTGTTCCTTATGAGGGTCCTCGGACACACTGGCAGCCTTCGCACGGCTGCCACGGCCGCTATTGAATCGGCCACTGGGTCGCCCTTGGACCCAGCGGACATTGAGATCCCACCCCCGCCTTCATTGGCCCGCCACGTAAAATGGCAGCGTGGAGCCGATCGCAGGCGACGGTTGGAATCCCGCCAAGTCCGGCCGACGAATGTAAAATCCTGGCCCATGTCGAATTATAAATCCGCCTGAATTTACAGATTGTAAAATTATAAATCCGCCCGAATTGGCACTCGTCCAATTTAAAATAGGTCTGAATTTACACACCATTCAATTATAAACACGGCTGAATTCACACATAGTCCAATGATAAATCCACCCGAATTCACGTCCTGTCCAATTATAAATCCGCTTGAATTTACACCCCGTCCGAATATAAACTCAGCTGAATTTACACTCTGTTCAATTATAAAATGACTGAATTTACATCCTGTCCAATTATAAAAACTACTGAATTTACATCCTGTCGAATTATAAACCATGATATAATTACACCCTGTCCATTTACAAATCCACCTGAATTGATTCCGATCCAATTATAAGCCTATCTTATAGTAGGGAAACTATTGGAGAAAATTCTGAAGGAGAGAATCTATCTCCACTTGGAGAGGCAAGGTTTGATCAGGGATAGTCAGCATGGCTTTGCTACAGGGAGGTCATGCCTAACAAATTTGATTGAATTTTTTGAGGAGGTGACCAGGTGTGTAGATGAGGGTAATGCAGTTGATGTAGTTTATTTGGATTTCAGCAAAGCCTTTGACAAGGTCCCACATGGGAGACTTATAAAGAAGGCAAATGCACATGGGATACAGGGTAATTTGATAAGGTGGATTCAAAATTAGCTTAGTTGTAGGAGACAGAGGGTGATGACAGAAGGATGCTTTAGTGAATGGAAGCCAGTGTCCAGTGGCGTACCACAGGGATCTGTGCTGGGTCCCCTATTTTTCATCATTTATATAAACGACATAGATGACTATGTGGGGGGTAGGATTAGTAAGTTTGCGGATGACACAAAGATTGGCCGGGTGGTTAACAGTGTGGTTGAGTGTCTTGGGCTACAGGAAGATATAGACGGGATGGTCAAATGGGCAGATAAGTGGCAGATGGAATTTAACCCTGAAAAGTGTGAGGTGATACACTTTGGAAGGAGTAATTTGACAAGGAAGTATTCAATGAATGGCATGACACTAGGAAGCTCTGAGGAACAAAGGGACCTTGGCGTGTGTGTCCACAGATCTCTGAAGGCGGAGGGGCATGTTAGTGGGGTGGTGAAAAATGCATATGGGACACTTGCCTTTATCAATCGAGGCATAGATTACAAAAGCAGGGAGGTCATGTTGGAGTTGTATAGAACCTTGGTGAGGCCACAGCTGGAGTACTGTGTGCAGTTCTGGTCACCACATTATAGGAAGGATATGATTGCACTGGAGGGGTGCAGAGGAGATTCACTAGGATGTTGCCTGGGATGAAACATTTAAGTTATGAAGAGAGGTTGGATAGACTTGGGATGTTTTCATTGGAGCAAAGAAGACTGAGGGGCGACCTGATCAAGGTGTACAAGGTTATGAGGGACATGGACAGGGTGGATAGGGAGCAGCTGTTACCCTTGTTTGAAGGGTCAGTCATGAGGGGACACACGTTTAAGGTGAAGGGCAGGAGGTTTAGGGGGGATGTGAGGGAAAACTTTTTTACCCAGAGGGTGGTGATGGTCTGGAATGTGCTGCCTGGGAGGGTGGTGGAGGCGGGTTGCCTCACATCCTTTAAAAAGTACCTGGATGAGCACTTGGCACATCATAACATTCAAGGCTATGGGCCAAGCGCTGGTAAATGGGATTAGGTAGGTAGGTCAGGTGTTTCTCACGTGTTGGTGCAGACTTGATGGGCCGAAGGGCCTCTTCTCCACTGTGTGATTCGTGATTCTGTGAACTTATGTCCTGTCCAATTACAAACCTGCCTGAATTTACACCTTGTAGAATTATAAATCCGTCTGAATTTACACCCTGTCCAATTATAGACTCGGCTGAATTTACACCCTGTCCAATTATAAACCCGACTGAATTTACACCCTGTCCAATTATAAACCCGGCTGAATTTACACCCTGTCCAATTATAAACCCGACTGAATTTACACCCTGTCCAATTATAAACCCGGCTGAATTTACACCCTGTCCAATTATAAACCCGGCTGAATTTACACCCGGTCCAATTATAAACCCGGCTGAATTTACACCCTGTCCAATTACAAACCCGGCTGAATTTACACCTTGTCCAATTACAAACTTGGCTGAATTTACACCCTGTCCAATTATAAACCCGGCTGAATTTACACCCTGTCCAATTATAAACCCGGCTGAATTTACACCATGTCCAATTATAAACCCGGCTGAATTTACACTCTCTCCAATTATAAACCCGGCTGAATTTACACCCTGTCCAATTATAAACCCGGCTGAATTTACACCCTGTCCAATTATAAACCCTGCCGAATTTACACCCTGTCCAATCATAAACCCGGCTGAATTTACACCCTGTCCAATTATAAACCCGGCTGAATTTACACCCTGTCCAATCAGAAATCTGGCTGGATTTACACCCTGTCCAATTATAAACCCGGCTGAATTTACACCCTGTCCAATTATAAACCCGGCTGAATTTACACCCTGTCCAATTATACACCAATCTTAATTTACACTCTTCCAATTAAACACCTGCAAGTATTTACACCCTGTCCAATTATACACCCGCATGAATTCACACCCGACTCTTCTCCCTTCCTCACAATTTTCACCTCGCCAAATTTTTACCCCATCCTGACTTTTCACCTCCTCCTCCAGTCTGATTTCAATCCTGGCTTCTTTTGTCTCCCACCTATTTCACACTCTGCTAGATTTTAATTTCCATTTCCTCAGTCAAAATGCTACTGCTTGTTTCTGCATTCAGCAATTTGTGTTTTCTTAATTCTTTTTGATTAAAAATCCAACTGTTGGATGCAGGTTTCGCTGGCAAGATCAGCATTCCTTGTTTGTGCTTATTTTCTCTACGAAGGCTGTGGTGATTCACTTTCTCGGTATACTTGTTGCACTGACCTATTTTTATTTTCATCACGTTATTTTTCTTTTTCTTATTTTTTTTCTTTATTCTTTCATGGAATGTGGGCAATACTGGCAAGGCCAGCATTTGTTGTCCATCCCTAATTGCCCTTGAACTGAATGGCTTGCTAAGTCATTTCAGAGGGCAGTTAAGATTCGACCACATTGCTGTGGGTCTAGAGCAGGCTTGTCCAATGTATGGCCCGCAGGCTGGATGTGGACTGCGAAACCCCTATATGCAGCCCCCAAACCATTCGTCAAAATGCTGCTCAAACGGGTAGGTTTCAATGGAAGATTCCGCATGGAGCTGCTCCTCCAATCAGAAACCGTTTCTCTCCCGCGTTCCCTGCTGATAGGCTCACTATGCGCTAATATGGGAGAAAAACAACCTGCGATTGGGGGCAGCAGAGAGCACCAGCGGCGGTGAGTTCAGGGCCCAGGGAGCAGAGATGCCGGGGAGTGGAGGTGTCAGGGAGTGTGTCCGAGGTAGCGGATGTGTCGGGGCGCTCTGGGTGCGGGGAGCAGAGGTGCCAGGGGAGCGGGGGTCTAGTCACCCAGAGCAGGGCCCGGGCAGGCCGAAACGGAGGTCTGGCGTGTTCGAGCAAGGCCCAGGCAGGCCGAAGTGGGGGTTAAGGTGACCAGAGCAGATCATGAGGCAGCGGAACGGGACCCAGGCATGCCGGGGTGGATGTGGGGCAGCGGGAGCGGGGCACACTGGCATCTGAGTGAGTAAGTGAGTGACTGGAGACTGTGTGAGAGAGAGATTATGGCAGGGGGTTGCTGAGAGAGGAGTGTGTTGGGGTAGAGAAAGCGTGGAGAGGGTTAGAGAGAGTGAGGTGGGTAGAGAGTGTGAGAGGATGAGAGTGTGATGGGGAGAGATTGTGAGGGGGAGGGGGTGTGAGGGGAGGGGGTGTGAGGGTGAGAGACTGTCAAGGGGAGAGAGTGTGAAGGGGAAAGTATGTGAGGGGGAGGGAGTGTGAGGGGTTTAGAGAGTGTGAGATGGGTAGAGAGTGTAATGTGAGTGAGGGTGTGGGGGAAGGAGTGTAGGGGGAGTGTGAGTGGAAGGGACTGTGAAGGGAGTAGAGAGTGTGAGGGGGAGTGAATGTGAGGGGGAGGGGCTATGCGGGGAAAGAGTTTGAGGGGGAATGTGTGTGGGAGAGAGTGTGTGTGATGGGGAAAGTGTGTGTGAGGGGAAGGGAGTGTGAGTGGGGAGGGAGTGTTTGAAGGGGACGGGCTATGTGAAGGGGTGAGGGGGTGAGGGAGTATGTGAGGGGGTGAGGGGATGTTTGGGGGTATGGGAGTATTTGAAGGGGGATCAAGTGTGTGAGGGGGCAAAGAATGTAAAGGGAAGAGTGCGGGGGAGAGAGGAAAGAGAGAGAAATAGAGTGAGGGGGAGAGAGAGACTATGTGAGGGGAATGTGTGTGGAGTCTGGCTCATTTCCAATATCAGGGTTCTCATTTACCTTCACCCCCAGACAACAACAGGTCCTCTCATCTTCTCACAGCGGGCGAGGGTGAGTGGGTGAGTACCCTGAGACTAGGAGTGAGCCAGACACACACACTCTCCCCCTCTCACACTTCAATACCCATCTTTATTTATTACTCCTGTTTTATTTTTGCTCAGCAAGTTGGTTCTTTCCACACCTTGGGTTTTTATTGAAATTCATGTTTAATGTTGTGCCAAACTTTATCTTTCCGAAATTTGATCATCGGCCCCTTGAGTGAGAAAAATTTTGAAATGTGCCCCCCAGCCCCCCGAGATTTGAAAAGGTTGGACAAGCCTAGCCTAGAGTCACATGTAGGCTAGGAGTAACATGTAGGCCAGGCCAGTTAAGGACAGCAGATTAAAGCAAAGTACTGCAGATGCTGAAAATCTGAAACAAAAACAAAAATTGCTGGAAAAACTTAGCAGGTCTGGAGAGAAAGACGGAGTTAATGTTTCGAGTCCGTATGACTCTTCTCCAGAAGTTCAGAGTTCTGAAGAAGAGTCATATGGTCTCGAAACGTTAACTCAAGGAGAGCAGATTTCCTTCCCCAGAGGACATTAGCAAACCAGATTGGTTTTTACAACAAGCTGGTCAACTTTACGAGGACTAGCTTTATAATTCCACCAGCTGCTGTTGTGGGATTTGACCCCATGCTCCCAGAGCATTAGCCTGGGCTTCTCTATTCTACTAGTCCGGTGATATTACCACTGTACCTGTCTTCCCTTACAGTCATTGTGTATTATACATTTATAGCAAAAAAATGCTTAATACGGCAGTCACTGAAAATTAATCTCAGGTCCTTTAACGCACGATTATATTCACAGGAGCTAACATCTGACAAGTTTCCCTGAAGCAACGGCAACAGTAACCAAATATAGCAGTGTTATCTCACAGCCAAAAAAAAACCTTTGTAGCTCGACACAAGCTGTCTTGTTAAATGTCCCATTTAGTGAAGAACTCAACTTCAATTTATCGCAACGCTTTGGCAATTGTATCAGACGGGCATCGATTTCTATAGATTTAACTTTGCTGATAATGAAAGTCAAGTTTAAAGCAGCTTGCCGACTGCCAAAGAATAAGTCCTGTTTGCATTTCGCTGCCAAGCCGACGTTGACTTGTTTTGTAGCTTTCACATTTCAAGCTGCTGCCGCTCTTGAAGTCTTGCGAACAGTCGACTTGTTTTCAATTATCCTTCTCCTTGCCTGCTTCTACGAGTTGCCCTGCTTCTATTTCCTTTTTTTTTTCATGGGATGTGGGCATCGCTGGCAGGACCAGCGTCTGTTGCCCATCCCTAGTTACCCTTGAACTGAGTGGCTTGCTAGGCCATTCTAGCAAGGCAGTTAAGAGTCAACCCGACGTTGCTGTGGGTCTGGAGTCACATGTAGGTCAGACCAGGTAAGGAGGATGGATTTCCTTCCCTAAAGGACATTAGTGAACCAGATAGGTTCCTTTTTTTGTGACAATCAACAATGCTTCATGGTCACCATTACTGAGGCTAGTTATTCAATTCCATATTTATTAATGGCAGCTAAATTCCACCAGCTGCCGTGGTGGGATTTGATTCCATGGGGCAGAATTTTCTGCCTGGTGGGTGGGTGGGCCCGACGCAATCTCTGGCGGGCAGGGAGCTGATCCCCGCCAGTGAAGCGGGCCCCGCCGCCATTTTAAGTGGGCAGGCTAATTAAGGCCCACCCAGCGTGACGTCCGGCGGGAAGCGCTATGTGCTTCCTGTGCGGTCGGGGGTGGGGGATTCCCCAAATGCGAGAGTGCACTTTTTCGCGCATGCGCACGAAAGAGCGCACATCTCCCCAAGGCTAAGTGCTGCCTCAGGGAGATCGCTGACAGTTCTAAAAACATTAAAAATAGAGAAAAAAAATTTCCTAACATGTCCCCCTCATGTCACATGAGATGGGACATGTTCATACATTACAGTAAAACTTTATTAAACTTTTTAAAACCCTGCATGAAACCTCATCTCGCCGCTGGATGAGGTTTCATGTTTTCTCTATTAGTCGCCGGGGTTCCTGGCCGACCTGCCAACCTTAAGGTTGGACGGGCAGGTCCTTTAATTGTTTAAATGATCCTGTCAATGGCCTCAATTGGCCATTGGCAGGTCGGCGGGCCTGCAGCTGATTTTGCTCTGCCCCCACCTTCCTGAAAATTTAAATGGTGCAGGATGACATCGGGGGTTCCGCCCGACATTATCCCGCGTCATTTTACGTGTCGGTGAGCGGGTCCCGCCCCCTGCTCACCGACGGCAAAACTCTGCCCCATGTCCCCAGATAATTAGCCTGGGCCTCTGGATTACTAGTCCGGTGATGTTACCGCTGCATCACCACCTCCCCAAGGTAGTATTTATACTACTTTGCGTGAAATTGTTTTTCAAAGGTCACAGACAAAGCAATTCACCCAACTCAAGATACAATCATGTTGTGTTTACCTTTGGATCCAACCTGATTTTAATGGAAAGGAAGGATCTCACATCACAGAAAGAGGTTCTGTCCATCGTACCTATGCTGGGTCCTGGTAAGAGATGGTCAATTAGTGCCACTTGCCCTGCTCTTTAGCCCTGCCCATAATTTTTTTTTCCTGTACAATTATTTATTGAATTCCTGTTTGAAAGTTACTATTGAATCCACCTCGCGATGTCAGGGCATTCTAGATCCTAATGCTCTGCTGATTAAAAGAACATTTCCTCGTCTCCCCCTCTGGCTCTTTTGTGAATCTTCTTAAAACCGTCTCCTCCTCTTTTAGTTTAATTCTTTCATTGGATGTGGGGTTCGCAAGCAATGCTAGCACTTGTTTCCCACCCTAGGTTGTCCTTTGAGGGCAATTAGGAGTCGACCACATTGCTGTGGGTCTGGAGTCACACGTAGGCCAGACCAGGTAAGGTCAACAGATTTCCTTCCCTAAAGGATATTAGTGAACCAGATGGGTTTTTATAATAATTAATGATGGTTTCACGATCACTAGTACTGAAATGAACTTTCATTCCTGATTTTATTTGTGATTAATCAGTTGAATTTATTAACTGAATTTAAATTTCACCAGTTTCTGTGGTGAGATTTAAAACCATATTTCCAAAGCATTAGTCTGGGTCGCTGGGTTCTTAATCTAGTGACCTTACCACAATGCTACCATCTCCTCTCAGCAATACTTCTGCCAGCAGAAACAGTTTATCCCTACCTACTCTCCTGGCGGGAAAGTGGAGTTGAGGTCAAAGGTCATCTCAAGGCCGCTTCTGGCCCACTGCTGCTCCCATTTCTTGAAGTTCAATCAAAACCTCCCCCAGGGAAAATTGCATTCTCCAAAAAGAAACACGTCAATACAAGAAGTGGTCATACAGTCTGATCCAATCTGATAGCTGAGGCCTCAAATCAAATCAGTATGAGATTCTCTCCATAAAGCTGTCTCACATTGATTTGTGTTTGTTCAACCTGAGATATGGCTGCAATTCAGTACAAAGACTACATTTTAAAAGAAAGAAAGAACTCAAATTGATTACAACTTACAACGCCATCAGGATGTCCCAAAGTGCCCAGAGCCAATGAAGTATAATGACCCCTTGGTGGCTGTTAGACCTTGAAATTGAATCTTTTTAATATAAGAGAATGCAAGAGAATCTAGGCTCATGATCCAGTATATGTTATGAAGATGTGCTGCAGGACATTAATTTGTAATGTCATCTGCTGGATATATAGAAATTCTATTGAGCCTATGGAGCTCTCAGAGAAAACTCCAGATTGAAATCAGAAAGAGGTCACATGACCCAACTCTTGAGTGTAAAGTGTACTGCATTTGAACTAACAGAGACTGCTACAGGTACAGTAGGGGCAAAAGTCTTACCCCCTCTCTCTCTGAAACCTCTTAAAAAAGCTGAGCCCTGCTTGTGGTTAAAACTCACCAGAAGACCTCATTGCTGCAAACCGAGAGTTCTTTAAAGAGCATTCCAGCTCAACAGTACTATCTCCAAGTGAAAGGAGAATCAAGCGGCCACCACGCCAGAGCAAATGCTTTAGTGAGAAACTAAAGTACCTGCAGCTACCATATGAAGTGACTCTCTAGCCGTGAATAAGCATTCAGGCAATTTGTGAATAACTCTTCCTACTTTACCTTTTTCACTCGGCCTAGTTTTTAACATCTGATACTCTGTAAAGTTTTTTGTGCATGTTTGGGGAAGTTGAGTGCGTTGCTTCTTTGCATTAGTGGGAAGTTGAACATATTTGCACATTTTAAACCTTTTTGTTAATAATTTCTGTATCGTTACCTGAATGGGCTTTAGTAATAAAACTAACTCCTTACTTGTTAACCCAAGGGATCTGGCTGGCTTAATTCTTACGCCGAGCTATACACAGTTCAGTACATATTGAATTGGCAATATCACACCTTTTTTTTCCAAATTCAATCTCTGTTATAACTGACCCAGAAATGGGACCAAAGGAAAGAGTCAGCTTTATTAAATTTTACTGTCCCTGTAGCAGGCTCTCTTAGTTCAAATCCAGTACACTTTACACTCAAGAGCTGGGTCATGTGACCTCTTTCTGATTTCAATCTGGAGTTTTCTCTGTGAGCTCTATACCCTCAATAGAAGTTCTATATATCCAGCAGATGACATTACAAATTAATGTCCTGCAGCACATCTTCATAACATATAAAGGTTTATTAATAAACGTTCTAACCGGTCCCTCAGGACTGAGGGAGTGCTCCACTCTCAGCAGTACCATCTTTCAGATGTGTAAATGATCCCATGGTACTATTTTAATGAGGATCAGAGGTATTCTTCCCAGTGTTCTTCAACCAATGTCACTAAAAAACAGATTGTTGAATCATTCTCTTAGCCCTTTTTCTATAGACTTGCTGAACTCATATTGTCTGTAGATTTCCCTACATTACAACAGAGGACACACTTCAACAAGTCCTCATAAGCTTTGAAGCTCTTTGGCACATCCTGAGGTTACGAAAAGCACCACAGAAATTCAAGCCTTTCTTTTTTTCTCATAACCACTGCAAAATTCTTAAGATGGAGGAAAGGATTGTGCATGTCTCCGTCAGCACGTATACTTGGAGTTAATCTGATTCAAATCAATATGTGGTGTAACAATTCATAACAAGTACCACTCTTACATGGGTAGCTGCAGTGTTAATGCAGCTTTACTTGTCCCGTATTAATAGGTGATGCGTAGATACGGTCACTTAAGAAAAATAAGTGACTGGTTCACCAATATGTTAACATGCATCCAGAATAAAACCCTTGACTATTCATTCAACCTACTATGCAATAATTTATCAAATACCTTTTGAAAATTCATTTATAAGATCTACTGAACTACATTCATCAACCCTCTCTGTTACTCCATCTAGGAACTCAATCAGGTTAGTCATTATATCTAGCTTGATAAGCATAATAACAAGCTGAGAAAGAGCTTGGATTGTGAGATTAAGTTGTCTAACTGTACTGCAGTCCCTCTGACCACCATTTTAATGGGTATATTGACCCCTTAAAGAGAAACAATAGGAGTCACCAGACACCAATCAGGAATGGGAATCCTGACTAACGTTTCCACATTGTTAGCCTGGGGGTCCAGTTGTTGTTTTCCTAACCAGGCAAACTCCACACAAGGGGCTGAATATTCCGCCCGTAGCGGGGGAAGTTGATCGGCGGGCGCGTGCAGGAGCGCTTCCGATCGGCGTCCCCGATCGGAGGCGCGACGCCATTTTATGTGGGTGGGCCAATTAAGACCTGTCCAGCGTGACATCCACAGGGAAGCACTATGCGTGGGGGCGGGGAATCCCAAAATCGAGAGTGCGCTCTTTCACGCATGCGCACAAAAGAGCGCACTCATCTCCCTGAGGCTAAGTGCAGCCTCAGGGAGATCGGCTCTACATGCAAAAAAGATAAAAGTAGAAATATAAAATTTCCCTAACATGTCCCCTCATGTGACAATGTCGAATGAGTTGGGACATGTTCATAATTTCCAAAAAACTTTATTAAAATTTTTAAAACCCTACATGAAGCCTCATCCCACCCATGGATGAGGTTTCATGCTTTTTCTAGTTCACGCTGGGGCTCCTGGCCTGCCCGCCAACCTTAAGGTTGGACGGGCAGGTCCACTAACTACTTTAATTGATCTGTCAAAGGCCTCAATTGGCCATTGGCAGGTCGGCGGGCATGCAGCTGATTTTGCTGCACCCCTGCCTTCCTGAAAACTTAAATGGGGCGCGGTGACATCGGGAGTTCCGCCCGACATCAGCACGCGTCATTTTACGCATCGGTGAGCGGGCCCCACCCCCGCTCGCCGACGGTAAAATCCAGCCCATGGTGTGTGATGGAATACTCTCCACTTGACTGGATGTGTGCAGCTCCAACAACACTCAAGAAACTCAACACCATCCAGGACAAAGCAGCCGGCTGGATTGGCACCCCATCCACACGCATTTTCTCCCTCGACCACTGATGCACACTGGCAGCAGCCTGTACCATCTACAAGATGCACTGCAGGAACTCACCAAGACTCTGTGGACAGCACCTTCCAAATCCACGACCACTACCATCTAGAAAGACAAGGGCAGGATCCACCACCTGGAAGTTCCACTCCAAGCCACTCACCATCCTGACTTGGAAATATATCACCGTTCCTTCACTGTCGCTGGGTCACAATCCTGGAACTCCCTCCCTAACAGCACTGTGGGTGTACCTACACCACATGAACAGTAGCAGTTCAAGAAGGCAGCTCACCACCACCTTCTCAAGGGCAACTAGACATGGGCAATAAACGCTGCCCACATCCCGCGAATGAATAAAAATAAAACTAGGAAGCAGACTGGGAATACTCAAACTAGTTAACGAAAGCAGAATTTGAACTGAGCAACAAAATGCTAAATGACTGAAATTTATCTTCCTCATAACATAAAAATGTTCAGCTTTGAGAAAGAATTTAAAATGGACAGAGTGCCACATAAATTCATCATTTTTTGTAGAGCATTTATCATTGATTTAAGCAGAAAAGTGGTAGAGAAACATTAGACCTGTTTCTTCTTAATTGTCAAGAATTGAATTACCTCCTCATTAATTCATAAATCAGATTGGAATCACACTCTGATTTGAATTACTGGAGCTGCTGATTAAGCTTATTAAATTGTCAACAGATTCACAGTGCCAAGTACAGGTATTTAATTTTATAGCTTATTGGTAAAACTTATTGACGAAAGTGTTTTTAAATTACCTTTTATTTTTGATCATTCTCAATGATTAGGAGCCAGCAATAAAAGAAGCATATTTGCTCTTCCCAGCGTTGAGATGCGGGAGGGAAGAATTGGGTTTTCTGAAAGGGGCAAGGAACAGGAACAAAAGCAAAAAATATTATTCTTGTTAAATCATTAACTATCAACTTCCATTGTGGTCTGGGCAGCGGCCAGGGCAATAAACCCTGGACAGCAAGGAGAAAAGGAAAGAAGAAGAGGGATTTGCATTTATCTGGTGTTTCGCTCAAGACCTTACGACATGTGAAACTTTACAGTCAATGTAGGATTGGTAAAATGTAATCGTTGTAACGTGGGAAACGCAGCAGTCAATTTGGTGCAGGGCAAACTCTCATAAGCAGCAGTGTGACAATGACCAGATTGTCTGGTTTGCTGATGCTGGCTGAGGGATAAATGTTGGCTCGAACGCCATGGTTAACTCATTTGCACTTCTTCGAAATAATGCCTTGGGAACTTTTACATTCGAATGAGAGGGCAGCTGCGGCCTTGGATTAACGTCACATCTGAAAGATGGCACCTCCAACAGTGCTCAGCACTGCGCTGGGTGTGCCGGGTGAGAGGATGCTATTTCTCTGGAGTAGGGCTGAAACCCACCATCTTCTGACTGAGAGGCAAGCATGTTACCAGCTAGGTGAGCGGGCTTGAGTTACACTCCTTTGACTGCTCCTGGGGTTGATCAGGTAGACATAGAGAACATGTTCCCACAAGGTTGATTCCTGGGATGAGAGGATTGTCCTTTGAGGAGAGATTGAGTTGAATAGGCCCAGATTCTCTGGTGTTAACAAGCATAAGCTGTGATCTCATTGAAATGTGGTTGACAAGGTAAATATTGACAGCCTGTTTACCCTGGCTGGAGAGTCTTGAACTAAGAGGCCTAGTCTCAGGGTATAGGGTTGGCCATTTAAGAACTGGGTTGAAGAGAAATTTCTTCACTCAAGGGGTCATGTGTCTTTGGAATTTATTATCCCAGAGCGTTGTGGATGTTCAGGCATTGAATATATTTAAGACTGAAATTGATAGATTTTTGGGCCCTAAGGGGATCAAGGAATATGGGGATAAGGTTAGAAGGTGGAGTTGAGGTGGAAGATCAGCTTTAAGGGCCAGATATCCTAATCCCACTTCTATTTTTTTATATTGTGGAAGCTTTCAAAACAAGAGGGCTATAAAAATAAGATAGTCGCAAATAAACCCTGTCCAGAAAGCAGGAGAAACTGTTTCATCCAGACTGGTTAGAATGTGGAACTTGCTATCACAAGGAGCAGTTTAGGTGAACAGCATAGATACATTTATGGGGAAACTAAATAAATACATGAGGGAGAAAGGAATGGAAGAGTATGCTGATAGGATGAGATGAATAAGGGTGGAGGAGGCTCATGTGGAACATAAACACTGGCATGGATCAGTTGGGCCGAATGGCCTGTTGCTGTGTGTAAATTCTAATTACTGTAATTCTAAGTGCTGCTGTCCCTGTACAAAAAAGGAGCTATATAACTGTCCCGTAAATTATTGGCAATCATAGTGCTATTCTCCACATCTCTGACAGGCTTATAGCGGCCTGTGCTCAATTCTTTGAAAGACATGGTAATGTGTATCCAATTCCCTGGCAATCTATTTATGGTCTAATTACCTAGCAACACAGTCAAACGTACAAAAGGCACTTTCACATTTTAAAAGTGCAGTTGCCTTGATGTGAAAAATGTATGCTCAATTAAGGCTGAGACCTGAACTCTTCCAAGGTTTTCAAACTGCAAGAGATTTTGATTTAATAAGTTGATTTCCCAGTTGGTCGTATCTGATTAATGTGCATGAAAGTGGGCGTAACCGTTTGGAGAAATGGACTGAGATGTGATGCTCTGTGATACTCCGTCTTCCCTCTCCTAATATCTAACTGCTTCACCAGTGAAATTGTTCTGCACAATGTTAGAATGTCAACACTTTAACCCATTTATATGAGTCGCCCATGTGAATTTAATGGTGGGTTAACCTCTCTGGTAGGGTTATCCGATTAATCCCACCACCCCCCTGCTCTTTCGTCATACTCCTGCAATTCTTTCCCCCACACGCCCCCCACCCCCGTCAAGTATTGGCCTAATTCCCTTTCGAAAATTGCTCTTGAATCTGCTCACCCCACCGTTTCAGGTAGTTTTTCAGGTCATAACAACTTACAACATGCAAACAAAATGTTTCCAAGGACGCCAATCACCTTAACTCTGCGACCTTGCTCTTCCTGCTACTGGAAACAGTTTCTTCTTATTTACTTAATCAAAGGTGTTCATGATTTTGCACAACTTTGTCACATCCCCTTTTATGTTTCTGTGTTCTAAGAGGACTCTCTGTTTCTCCAGCCTATCCATGTAACTGAAGGCCCTCATCCCTGGTATCATCCTAGGAACTTTCCCCTGCACCCCCTCTAAGACCTTGACATTCCTCGTGTCCAGAATTTGCCAAAAC
Organism: Cetorhinus maximus; assembly: GCF_964194155.1. Taxonomy (NCBI): domain Eukaryota; kingdom Metazoa; phylum Chordata; class Chondrichthyes; order Lamniformes; family Cetorhinidae; genus Cetorhinus; species Cetorhinus maximus. The sequence goes on from NC_135880.1 coordinate 15,609,807, forward strand.
ACTCCTGCTGGAGCCTGGACAGCGTTTTGTAATCAGTTTAGGTTAACCTCCATGTTTTTGTGCCTTGTGCCCCACTTTGTAAAGGCAAGGGTCCCATATGCTTTTCTTTTTCTTACACAGCCTTCTCATTCGTTCTGCCACCTCCAAAGATAGTGCACATTCACTCCCAGTTGTCAATTCTCCTGCACCCCTTTAATATTGTACCAATTAGTTTCTATTGCGTCTTATCATTCTTCCGACCAAAATAAATCACTTTGCACTTCCGGTGTCAAAGTTCATCTGCCATGCGTCGGTCCATTTCATCAGCCTGTCTATCTCCTCCAATGTTCTTTTACTATCCCCGCTGTTTGGTACATTTTCGACTTTTATGTCACCTGCCAGCTTTGAAATCGTGCCCCGTATACCAAAATTCAGGTCGTTAATGTATATCAAAAAGAGCAATGGATTCAACGTGGACCCCGTGGGGAACAGCGCTATGCACTTTCCTCCAGTCAGAAAAACAACTGTCGTCACTACTCTGCTTACTGCCACTTAGCCAATGCTCTACCCACACTGCCACTGCCCTTTTAATCAATTATACGAACATAGGAAGGAGCAGGAGTAGGCCATTCAGCCCCTCAAGCCTGCTCCGCCATTTAATAAGACCGTGGCTGATCTGATAGTTACCTGAAATCTGCATCCCACCTACCCCCGATAACCTATCACCCCCTTTGCTTACCAAGAATCTATCCACCTCTGCCTTAAAAATATTCAAAGACTCTGCTTTCACCATCTTTTCAGGAAGAGAGTTCCAAGGACTCACGACCCTCTGAGTGGAAAAAATTCACCTCATCTCTGTTTTAAATGGGTGACCTCTTATTTTTAAACACTGACCCCTAGTTCTAGATTCATCCTCTCCACATCCACCTGGTCAAGCCCCCTCATGATCTTATTTGTTTCAATCAAGTCACCTTTTACTCTTCTAAACTCCAGTGCATACAAGCCTAGCCTGTCCACCCTTTCCTCATAAGACAAATCACCCATGCCCGGTATTAGTCTGGTAAACCTTCTCTGAACTGCTTCCAATGTATTTACACCCTTTCTTAAATAAGTTGACCAATACTGTACACAGTACTCCAAATGTGATCTTACTAGTGCTCTGTACAACTGAAGCATAACCTCCCTACTTTTGTATTCAATTCCCCTCACAGTAAATGAAAACATTCTATTAGCTTTCCTAATTACTTGCTGTATTTGCATACTATCTTCTTGTGATTCACCCAGATCCCTCTGCACCTCAGAGTTCTACAATGTCTCACCATTTAGATAATAAGCTTCTCTTTTATTCTTCCTGCCAAAATAGACAATTTCACATTTTCCCACATTATACTCCATCTGTCAGGTCCTTGCCCACTCACTTAACCTATCTATATCTGTTTGTAGACTCCTTATGTCCTCTTCACAACTTACTTTCCTACCTATCTTGGTGCCATCAGCAAATTTGACAATCATCCCTATAATCCCTTCATCCAAATCATTTATATAAATTGTAAACAGTTGAGGTCCCAGCACTGATCCCTGTGGCACACCACTCGTTACATCTTGCCAACCTGAACAAGACCCATTTATGTCTACTCTCTGCTTCCTGTTAGCCAGTCAACCTACTATCCATGCCAATATGTTATCCCCCTATACCATGAGCTTTTATTTTCTGCAATAAACTTTGATGTGTATTGATTTGTTGAGCACCTTTGAAAGTCCATGTATATTGTCATGAAAATATCATAATTTTCATAATATTATTGTGATTTATCGTAAAGGTTGGTTAATAGTGGGGTTTGGATTGGTTTCTCTGTGTGAGGTTGTGTGTGTGGGGATTTTTAATTGAATTGCAGACAGCTAGTCTGGAACTTATGAGTTATCAAAAGAGAAGCTATGTTTGAAATGCTAAATACGTAAACATGGCTGAAGTTTTAGAATGTGAGGTGTGAAGAACATTCGCATTTTTAGATAAACCAGAATAGTGAATTTCAAAGAGATGGTAAGGTGTTACACCTAGCCATAAGAGACTAAGCCAAACAGTGTGTTTATTTTCCCAAAGATTACTGATGATATGAGTACTATGGAAGATTTATATTATGGAAAAAGTTAAGTTGCAATGGCATATTAGAGCAATGGAACTTACATTAAAAAGGGAGAAACATGTAGAAAGGAGATGAGGTTATGTGTAAGGGGAAAGGAATTCTAAGATCTAACAAGTGTGAAAAGCCTCCAGCCTCTGGGCATCAAGCTGCTGTCTACGGGAACCGAAGCTAAGGAAACTCACTGTGAATATCCCTGTCTGGGGCATTGTGTGCGTTGTCTGGGTCTGTTGCAATCTATCTTGTTTTATTGCTGCCTTAACAGAGATATAACTGGGAGCTAGATGAATTAGGAGAGCTCGGAGTTAACATAGTCGGAATTTGTAGACCTATGTAGGTGCTTAAGATCAATTGTTTTATGCATAAATGTTCAATTTAGTTTTGTAAAAAAAAACCTTTAAGACTCAGTGGACTTATTAATACTGAATTCAAGGCACACATCTCGAAATAAAAATGCAAATGGCAAAAATAGTTGTGGCAGTTGTTACAAATTTCCCTCTGGGGTTTGAGCAGCTCAGCATTTACCAGCCACTGTGCCATTGCAATACAACATCAAATGCATGACCTCGGTCAACCCTCATAGTCGCTTCATCAAAGATCTCAATCAATTTAGTGAAAAATGATTTGCCTTTAACACATTTGTGCTGGTTTTAACTTAACAACCCATATTGCACGATGTATATGCTAATATTGCACAATGTTTATACATTGGGCAGCGTGCATGTTTGTATTGATATTTGGGGACTTTTAAACTCAGTCTTTCTTAAACTCTACTGATAAATCACTGGATTTATCTTGTGTCATGAAATGATTTAAAAAAAAAACATAATTTCCTCCTGGACGTGTGGAGATATGCACTTGCTGCATCAACAATGTTAGGGTGAAGACCCTTGATAATGGTTGCAGCAAAGATATTAATGAAATGGATACATGGCAGACCAGGATTGCAATCAGTGCAGGGAGTGCAAAATGAAACTTTAGCATCAACTGTTTCATATTTCAGTTAGCTTGTTCTGGGCTTCACGATAAACGGGACTGTCACATAAGCGACTGTCAGCTTTGAAAGTGATGGTCTGTTTCAAATTATTAATTCGATGGGTCAATATTTTGCGGTGCTGTGCCCATTCACAAATACGGTGAACATATTTTACTTTCTAAAACAGTTTGACAGTATCTTGTGAGCGTATTACCTTATTACTTTTGGAACTGCTGTTGAGGCTGATAGAGGTGGTGCCTGTTAGTGGTGTAGATAATTGCTGGCTATATTTTGGCTTAACTCTGCCTTGCATGTTTGTTTTCGTCAGGTTTTGGAGGTTTGGTGTAAGGTTATGCACAGTGACTTTTACAGGTTTTTTTTCCTAATAACTACTTTTTCCTTTTGCTTCAAATATATTTCCCAAAAATGTCTCCTTGTTTAAACAAAATACATAAAATGGCTGTTTTTTTTCAGCAGCGATTATAGCTGCTGTCAATGGTAGTGGTCACCGCGTTACAGGAAGGGCATGATCACACTAGAGAGGGTACAGAAGAGATTTACGAGGGAATGGTGGGAATGGTCAGGAATGGTGAATTTTAGCCGTGGGGAAAGATTGGATAAGCTGTGATAAGAACAGCAAACAGAGAATTAGAGTAAACGTTTCGAGTCCGTATGACTCTTCTTCTGAGGAACATTCTCCTCCTGTCAAAATATTAACACTTTCTCTCTCCACAGATGCTGCCGGACCTGCTGAGTTTTTTTCCAGCATTTTCTGCTTTTACTTCAGATTTACAGCATCCGCAGTATTTTGCTTTTATTAAACAGAGATTTTGTTCTGATGAAAAGTCACAGACCTGAAATGATAACTCTGGTTCTCTCCACGGAATGCTGTCTGATCTGCTAAATGTTTCCAGCACATTTTTTGTTAATGTTTTTTAAATTTCAGATTTCCAGCATTTTGCTCTTTGGATAGGCCGGGTTCATTTTCGTTAAGGAGGCTGTCACAAATTATGAGGGACCTAGATAGAGTGGATAGGAAGGTCGACCTAAACCCATTAGCAAATGTCAATAACCAAGGGGCATAGATTTAAAGCAATTGGTAGAAGGATTAGAGGTGAGTTGAGAAGTGCTTTTTTTCACCCAGAAGGTGGTGGAAATCTGGAACGAGCTGCCTGAAAGGGTGGCAGAGGCACAAACCCTACTTAGAGATCTACTTGAGGTTCTATCACCTGCAGGGCAATGGACCAAAAGGTGGGAGGCAGGTTTAGGGAAGATAGCTCTTTTATGGCCAGCACTGACACAATAGAGCAAATAGTCTCCTCGGCGCTGTAAACCTTTCTATGGGTCAGATCCTTCCTACACGCCAGGAGTCTCACCCCCTCTGCACGATGCCCTCGAGGTGGCTGTGGTGGGGAAGAGACCGTTGTTCACCTCCTTGTGGATTGTGCCTTTGCAAAGAAAGTCTGGAGAGAGATGCAGTGGTTGCTGTCGAGGTTCATCCCGAGCAGTTCTGTGACACAGGACTCTGTGCTCTACGGGCTGTTCCCAGGGACACACACCGAGACAAACATCAACTGCAGCTGGAGGATCATCAACTCGGTGAAAGACGCGCTTTGGTCTGCCCGAAACTTGTTGGTCTTCCAGCACAAAGATTTGTCCCCGACCGATTGTTGCGGACTGGCACAATCCAAAGTCCAGGACTACGTGCTGAGGGACGCACTAAAGCTTGGGGCAGCTGCCGCAAAGGCGCAATGGGGAAGGGTCGCTGTCTAAGACCTTTCTACCATAGCGCACCGAGAGACTGGGAACTGTTTAGAGCCCCTCGGGCTGTACAGATCAAAATGAAAGGCTGTAAATGACTGTAATATTGTTTGTACTGATGCACCTGGTGATACATTTTGTAAAAGTTTAACCTGGATTGTACCCTTGCAATGTTGTTTTTGAAATGGTTTTGAATGTGATTGAAGATTTTTATGAATAAAGTATATTTTTACAAAAAAAAAAAAAAAAAACCTTTCTATGGGGCAAAATTGTACTGGCCCTGAGAGGTGGGCTGGGAGGTTGGTGGGGGAGTGGAGGGCTGGCTGGTAAAATCAGGGGGACATGGCTCTAACACTGGAGTGTTTAACAAGCAGCGGCTTTGGATGCGGAGAGGCTGCTCACTCCAAGGTAGCAGGCCACTGATTAGAACAATCAAAGGCCAAATCCGGGGCCATTTTAGGGGCCTGTTGCCTGCGAATTGCTGCCAGTTAAATGGAGGTAGCCCAATGTGGAGGCCAGGCTTGATGGCCCAAGAGGAGGCCGCGGGCAGGGGTGGCAGCCCCTGTGGTCTCGACAGCTTCCACGGAGGGGGTAACCCCTCCGGCCCTCAACACCTGAATTTTTTTCTTTCAACTCACCTGGTCTGGCTCCCAGCATCCCTCTCCTTGCGTGCCTGAGCAGTGTCCACGCCTCCTGGGGGCAATGCTGAGGCTTCAGAGCTGCCAACTCTCCTTCGTTGCAGGTGGCCAGTTAGGAAGCCACCTGTGGCAAAATTGCCGAGTGGGTCCCCCCGCCGACGGATGCGGGCGCGGGACCTGCTTTTCGCGGTGACGGCAGTGTCCCGGCGATCCTGGTAAAATTCACGCGTATGTTTATATAAACTGACACAAGTGCTGAGTAAATTAATATTACACCCACCCACTTCAGTGCCTTGTTAGGCAGATTGGTCCAAATATTGTCTCCTTTTTTTGCATGACTTTCTCCTTTATAAATCCACGGTCAACCGTTAGAACCTAATTTAGCCGTTGGCGAACTATCAGAATTGGATCGCGTCACCTGTTTTACACTATGCCTGATTTTAGCTTCCATTTCGAGGCGAGTTTAAGATCACCCACTCTGCCTGCAGAGGTTAACTCTTGTTTGTCTAGCGCTAGCCGGAATTTTAATTTGTGATTCACGTAAGCAGAGAAAACGAGGAATTTAACTCTGCACAACAGTGGGCTGCAGTGTAAATATATTTATATTCATGGTTTCTGCAACAGGTTACAAATCTCACAACATATTAAATAATGCAAAAAGCGAAACACTGCGGATGCTGGGAATCCGAAATAAAAACAGGAGACTGTGTTAAAAGCAAAAAAAAACTGCGGATGCTGGAAATCCAAAACAAAAACAGAAACAGAAATACCTGGAAAAACTCAGCAGGTCTGGCAGCATCGGCGGAGGAGAGCACAGTTGACGTTCCGAGTCCTCAATTAGTTCTGTTGAAGGGTCGTGAGGACTCGAAACGTCAACTGTGCTCTCCTCCGCCGATGCTGCCAGACCTGCTGAGTTTTTCCAGCAGACTGTGTGTATTGTTTACATTGTCTCTTGACGCTTTCTTGTGTTTGTCCCATCACCAGTCTCTTTGGCATCGCAACATCACCCCTTTTATCATTTAATCGCTCCTGACCTCCACCTTATCACAGACCTCCCTATTTTGATATTCCCCAGCCCTCCTTTCCCTTGCCCTGTCCTCGCTCAGAAGCCGTTAAATCTGAATTTAGTTTACATTAAATAACGAATTCGCTCAGTGAGGGAGATGCAGCATTTACAACCGCATCCAGGGGTTTAGTCGACGGGGCTGAATTCTTCCCCAAGGCACAGTGGACGAGCAATAAAAGCAGAAAACACTGGAAAATACTCAGCAGGTCAGGCAGCATCTGAAGAGAAGGGAAAGTAGGTTAGCCAGAGGAAGGGAATTTTCCCCAGGACCTTGGAGGTAGGTTTGGAGGTGGGAGCTGGGTGGCTGGGAAAATGAGAAAACACGCATCAGGTCAGTTTGGGAATGTGCTCCCACCTCTGGGCTGGTTGTCCCCAGGGTCGGGTTGGTGAAGAAGTTGGGAATTCTGCGGCCGAGGTGGTAAGTTATTTGAAGTATTTAAGGGGGCTATTAAGAGGGATTCTCCCAGTGGAATCCCCTTATCCCAACAGAGGAGCAGCCCCACACAGTGGGTGGAATTTAATGCCCTCCCTTGAGTTGAGTTTGGTGGTGGGAGGCTTTAATCGGGAGGGAGGATAGCGGGTGGGAATCCTGCCACCTCCCGCCTCTCCCCCAATCGCAGGACGGCTCATGGATGCCCCACCGCCAATTGACTCCCTTAAGTGGGCAATTAATGCCCATTTAAGGGCCTCATTCCCGTTGCCAGTATTGTTCACCCAGCAGCAGGCAGGGGAGTCACCACACAGGAAGCACGACAAGCAAACCCTTGTATGGTCACTATGAGGCAAGGGTGCAGGAGTGAAGTCGACTGAAGGCCACTGCAAGTCTTGGCTGCTCAGATGGGGATCCAAGCTGTTTGCAGAGAGAGAGGAACGAATGGAGCTGCAAGGTGCCCTGATCTGAGACGCGCTGTGCAGGAGAACGCTGGGCAAGCCAGAGTGCGGGGTTTGCCTGGATCCTCCTGGTCCCCTGTCTCTGGGTTAAACTTCCGAACTTGACAAAAAAAAGGTTCCCTGCTCTCCTGCTCACGTCGCTGCAGTCCCTCAGCTCCTTCAGGTGGCAAACGGGAGGTCCTGTCCGCAGCCTCCCTAAGTCTCACCCCATTGCTGAGGGTGCTGCAGCAGCCGAAACAGCCAAGTGCTTGTGAACATGAAGGATGCCATGGTACCTTTCATTAGAAATCCTTTCTCTGACAAAATGGCTATGCCATCCTGGCAACCCTAATCAGTTCAGAAGCCAAGAGGCGGGCTCTTAATTGATTTGGTCCGGAAAAGAACAACCGAAAGACCCGCTCCCCTAGCGATCGGGCTCATAGTCTGAAAATAGTGCATGCACCATTGCAGTGTGTACCATCTACAAGATGCTCTGCAGCAGCTCACCAAGGCTCCGAGAGCAGCACCTTCCAAAGCCGTGACCTCCAGCGTCTGGAAGGACAAAGGCAGAAGGTGCATGGGAACACCACCACCTGGAAGTTCCCCTCCAAGTTATTCACCATCCTGACTTGGAACTATATCGCCGTTCCTTCACTGTCGCTGAGTCAAAATCCTGGAACTCCCTCCCTAACAGCACTGTGGGTGTACCTACACCACATGGACAGCAGCGGTTCAAGAAGGCAGTTCACCACCACCTTCTCAAGGGCAATTAGGCATGAGCAATAATTGCTGACCTTGCCAGTGTCACACAAGTCCCGTGAAAGAATAAAAAATGGTCCTGAAAAATGATCCGGAAAAAGACCATTCAGGAAAATTTAGCCCAATGCGCCAGGTCAAATTTCTTCCACCATAACTGGAAAAAGGTAGAGATTTCACAGATAATAATCAAGTACAGAGGCAGGGGAAAGTGGTTGTGGGAAGAGGACTATAGGGAAGTCTACTGATAGGGTGAAAGGCAGGAAAGATTGAATGATGAATGGGGGGATGGTGTAAGACAAAACCAGGGTACATGAAGAAACAACAGGTGGATATAGGGAGGTGTAAATGGGAAGAGGAACACAGGAGTCCATTTGGCCCATCTTGTCTGTGCCAGGTCTCTGCAATAACAACACAGCTACTTCCTTTCCCTGCCTTTTTCCAAGTAGCCCTGCATTTTTTTTTTCTCTTCCAGTGTTTATTCAATTCCTTTTTGAAAGTCCCAATTGAACCAGCCTACACAACAGTCTCAAGAATGTGCATTCTAGATCCAAACCACTCACTGCATAAAAAAAGTTTCTCCTCCTTTTAAAATTCTCGCCCTTACTTTCAAATCCCTTCATGGTCTTACATCTTCCTACCTCTGTCATCTTCTCCTACCCTCCGAGACATCTATGCTCCTCCAATTCTGGCCTCTTGTGGAACCCTGATTTTTTTTATCACAGCACCACTGGTACCTGTGCCCTCGAATGCCTGGGCCCTGAGGTCTGGGGTTCTGCCCCTAAACCTCTCCGCCTCTCTGGTCCTTCAAGAGCGTACTTAAAAACCTAACTCTTTGAGCAATCTTTTGCCCTAACCTCTCCTTATGTGACTTGGTGTCAAATTCTGTTTGATGACTCTCCTGCGTAGCACCTTACAGCACTATAACACATTACAGGTGCTATGTATATGTAAGTTGGTGCTGAATAATTCAGTGCCAATGGGTGCTGCCAAGTGGCCTCCTCATCGCGACTGTAAATTGAGCTATTGTGCTAAGAAGCCAAGAACTCTCGCCATTTGAGATGCAAGAGCATATAAGCATATAAGCAAGCCCACTGTGTCATTCTCTGTACATTGAGGAAGCAGTCAGCTTTTTCAGGGACAACTTGAAACCTCTTGGAAATCACTTGCCACTGCTGGCTGGCAGCCGCAAGTTAAACTCGGTGACTGATGTGGGTTATTGAGTCCTTCTCAAAATGAAGGCCAGGAATACTGTTAAAAGGGATATAAATAGTTTTCCCTCATAGTGGAGTAGTAAATCACTTTGTTTGAAGACTGCCAAACGATATATTGGTGTGCTCTAACATGCCTGCCGGGCGTAAAAGCTTCACTAGCTGTTTACAGAAAACATAGACCATGATAGTGAACGCCAGTGGAAGTAGGAGGAAGTGCAGTCGAGTTTGCCAGTGATGGATTCACATGGTTAGTTTGTGCTGTGTCTCCTGGAGAGGAACACGGAAGAGTTATGCAGGCGTCTTCGCGGCCGTAACGAAATAGACTTGTCCTGGTCCTGCAAGTGACGAGTTATTGTGTGAGCACAAATGATGCTGTCAGAAACGGCAGCAGGAGTTAATTGAAAAAGCACGGGTAATGTACTGAACGCGGGGGAGAAATGCTGACCGATTGCAGTCTTGTGCTGAAGTGAAAATTCACTTAGCTGAGCATCAGCATCTTCCTTATCGGTCAGTGATAAAATAAATACACGTGCAACATTTACACTTAATGGACTCAATTACTGAAATACAAAAAGGAAAAAAAAAAAACAGGAGGCGTTCTACTGGAGTTTAGAAGAATGAGAGGGGATATCTTTGAAGCATATAAAATCCTGACAGGGCTGGACAGGCTGGATGCAGGGACAATGTTTCCTCTGGCTGGCGGCTCTAGAACAAGGGGTCACAGTCTCAGGATACAGGTAGACCATTTAGGACTGAGATGAGGAGAAACTCCTTCTGTTAGAGGATAGTGAACCTGTGGAATTCTCTGCCACAGGGGGCTGTGGAGGCCAAGTCACTGAATATACTTAAGGAGGAAATAAATAGATTTCTAGCCTCGAAAGGCATCAAGATGTAGAGGGAGAGAGCGGGAGTATGGCGTTGAGATAGAGAATCAGCCATGATCATAGTGAATGGTGGAGCAGGATTGAAGGGCCGAATGGCCTACCCCTGCTCCTGCTTCTATTTTCTATGTTTCTAAGTAGAAGTGCCTGCCCTTTGAGACCCTGAGACCCAGATGCGGTCCCAATCCATTGTGATAGGGCCTTCAAAGCCCAAACATCTCACATGGCAGGAAGACTTAGAAGATCATGAGAAATTGGAACAGGATTAGGCCATCGGCCCATCAAGCCAGCTGCCCCATTCAATAAGATCATGGCGGATCTGATTGTGGCCTTAACTCCACTTTCCTGCCTGTCCCCCTAGAAGCCTCAACTCCCTTATCAATCAAAAATCTGCCTGACTCAGCCTTAAATATATGCAATGGTGCAGCTCTGTTATCATCATTGTGGGCCTTAGGTGAGATTGTTCTTTGATAGATATTGCTAGGTGCTAGGCTGTTGGTAAACTTTCCCTTTTATTCAACATCCTACTAACTATATATCTTACAAGACTTGGGGCTGAATTTTCCCCCCGTTGGGGGAAAATTGAAGGGCGGGCGCTTACAGGCGCACTTCCGATCGGCACCCCTGATCGGAGGCATGCCGCCATTTTATGTGGGTGGGCCAATTAAGGGCCACCCAGCGTGACGTCCGCTCAGAAGTGCTCTGCGCTCCCTGTGCGGGCGGGAGGGGTGGAATCCCAAAATCAAGAGTGTGCTCTTTCGCGCACACGCACAAAAGAGCGCACTCATCTCCTTGAGGCTAAGTGCAGCCTCAGGGAGATCGGCTGTAAATGTAAAAAAGATGAAAATAGAAAAATAAAATTTCCCTAACATGTCCCCTCATGTGACAATGTCACATAAGTTGGGACATGTCCATAATTTTTACAAAACCTTTATTAAAATTTTTTAAAGCCTACATGAAACCTCATCCCACCCGTGGATGAGGTTTCATGTTTTTTTCTAGTTCCCGCTGGGGCTCCTAGCCAACCTGCCAACCTTAAGGCTGGACGGGCAGGTCCTTTAATTACTTAATAGACCTTGTCAATGGCCTCAATTGGCCATTGACAGGTCGGCGGGCGCACAGCTGATTTTGCTGCCCTCCCGCCTTCCTGAAAGTTTAAATGGGGCGCGGTGACGTTGGGAATTCCCCGCGCATCATTTTATGCATCGACGAGCGGCCGCTCCCGCCCCTGCTCGCCGACATGTAAAATCCTGCCCTTAGAATCAGGCTTCACATAGAACTATCACTCACAATACTCTGTTGTCATGTGATCTTATATCATTGATGATGTAGACTATCTGTTTACCCATTTAGCACTCACTTTTTATACCACATCTCCCCCCAAGTCTCTGACTCTATTAAATACATTGTTTACATCATCCCACATGGTCCCCAAAAGACTCTGCCTACATCTCTGGTTCACAGAGATAACCATTATGATGGTTTCACCAATCTCCCTAACCTTGTTTTTAGCTCTCTTGGGAGTTGCATGGGATTTAAGTTCTTCTTGTTCTCTCTTGAACTCTGTAGAGTAGTATGTGAATCTTCAGAGGCTACTGGCTCTCTGTTTGCATTTTCATCTGGATAGTTGGTTCAGTCCATTGAAGGTCTTCTTCTTCTCCAAATGCACTTCTGTTTTTTTCTCACTATTCCATTTTCAGTCTCTACAAGATAAAATCATGGATTTATTGTTTTTTTTCCAATACTTGGCCTTCGCAACTCTAGTCACGAACCCAGACTAATTCACCTGGTTGGAGATCCTGCACTCTACGGCATTGATTATCGTTTCTAGTTTGCTTTGCATGATGCTCAACCTCCTTCTCCCCTATCCTCTCTATGCCTGCTGCTTTGAGACATTGCATAAGCATGTGTGGAAGAACAGGAAGTTGTGTCAGTAGTCATCTTCCCATCAGAAGTTTTGATGAAGCCAAACCATTCTGGAATGATAGCTCAGCAGCGCCATGGTGATGATCTAATTTTTCTTCAACAAAGCCTTTATCGTTCCTACTCCTCTTTTGGCCTTTCCATTTGTGGGTATCTGGGTGAGCTAGTCATTTGGGCAAATCTTTTGCTGGGTGTACAGGTTTAAAATGTCCTCTCCTCTTGCATGAATGGCATGCCACATTTTTGGCGGTGCATTCTTAGCCTCGATGCAGCCATATCTCACCACAGCAGGAACATTGCAGCTACCATGCCCTCTTCATCCTTTTGCTGTTTTGGAGTAGGTGCGCTGCCACAAACTGCACTGTGTCAGTCAATTTTCTCCGCAAAACTTCCTTGTTGCCTTGAATAAATATATGATTTTGCATTATAACTTCTGCCTGCCTTGCTAACTGCACAGCTTTCAATAGTGTCAAATCTTCCCTTGACTACAGAAAATATTATAAAGTCTCCTCCAAGCCTCCTAAAACAATGCAATCCCAAATTAATTCATCTTTCTTGGCTCCATATTTTCTGTTCTCAGCTAGCTGATATAAATCATTAATGAAGGAATCTACGCTCTCCTGGTCTTTGGGTACGTCTATTGAACTTCTCCCTTTCTGTAATGGTAATTCTTCTAAGTCTGAAATATGTGTCAAAGGCTTTTCCAACCTCTTTGTATGTTGCTGTCTCTTTGTTAGTGCCCTGTCTAACCATTACATCAGCACTACTGCCTACGCCGTAGAGGAGGGTACTGACCTGCTTCTTTCTAGTCTTCTGAGCTAGTCCCAAAGCTGTCTGCACCTAGTAATCCTACCGAACCAGTTGTGCCAAATCTCAACTTGATCGGGGCCTTCCACATGCTCACAGCACTCTGGTCAAGGCAAGGTTTTCTCCATGGTGTTTCTTCGCAGTAACCTTTCTCTGAGTTGTGTTGGCGTTTTTCCAATGTTGTCCTTGTCCCGCAGTTGCTTCTGTTGTTGATTCTTCCAGTTGCTGGGTGCTTCATCTGGTGCTTTACCTGTCATGTTTTCCACTGCCACTATCTGTTATCATCGGTGTAGGTCTTTGATGAGGTTATCCTTAGTCAGGATTGATAGATACTAGGAGGCTAGGCTCCTGGTAAACTTTATCTTTTATTGAACATTCTACTAATTGTATACACTGCAAGACTTAGCACGGGGCTTCTCATAGAACTCTCTGTCAGCATACTCTGTTGTCATGTGATCCTACATCACTGATGATGTAGACTGTCCATTTACATGTTTAGCATTAATCCTTTATGCTACACCAGTCTTCACTGTGGAAGAGAATTCCAAAGGTTACCAACCATTTGAGAGAAGAAAATCTTCAATTTTGTCTTAAATGGGGGATCCCCCATGAATAGGCCAATCAGCCATTCGAGCCTACTCCGCCATTCAAACAGATCATGGCTGATTATTCATCTTCATTCCATTTTTCCCCACTATCCCCACATCCTTTGATGTCATTAGTACCCAGAAATCTATCAATTTCTGTCTTGGACATGCTCAGTGATGGAGCTTTCACTGCCCTCTGGAACACTCTGAGTGAAGAAATTCCTCCTTGTCACAGTCTTAAATGGCCAGCCCCTTATTCTGAGATGATGTCCCCTGGTTCTAGACTCACAAGACAGGGAAATCATCCTATCCATATCTACTCTGTCACGCCCTGTAAGAATTTTATAATTTTCAACAAGATCACCTCTCATTCTTTGAAACTTTAGTGAATACAGCCCCAGTTTCTTCAATCTCTCATCATAAGACAATCCCACTATCCCAGCAATTAGTCTGGTGAACCTCCATTGCATTCCATCCATGGCAAATATCTCCTTCCTTAGATAAGGAGACTAAAACTGTACACAGTACTCTAGGTGCGTCTCACCAAGGCTCTATACAATTGCAGCAAGACATATTTACACCTGTACTCAAATTCCTTTGCGATGAAGACCAACATACTATTTACTTACCTAATTGATTGCTACACCTGCATGCTAGCTTTTAGTGACTCATGAACAAGGATGCCCAGGTCACTTTGGACATCAACACTTCCCAACCTCTCGCCATTTCAAAAATACTCTGCCTTTCCATTTTTTCTACCAAAGTGGATAACTTCACAGTTATTCACATTATATTTTATCTGCCATGTTCTAGCCCACCCACTTAGCCTGTCCAAATCCCCTTGAAGCCCCCTCAAAACTTATATTCCCACCTAGTTTTGTGTCATCGGCAAATTTGGAAATATTACATTTGGTACCACATCCAAATCATTTATATAGACTGTGAACAGCTGTGGCCCCAGCACTGAACCTTGCAGTACCCCACTCCTAACAGCCAGCAATCCTGAGACTGACCTGTTTATTCATACTCTTTTTAACTGACTGTTAATCAATTCCCAACCCATACCAGTACTGGAGTGCTGCTTTTGGCTGCATTAGAGTGCTTCAGTTGGAGTTTGTTGAGAGAGGGAGTTCGCTGAAGAGGGAAGGAGGGATCCTTTTATTTTCTACCTTTCCTCAGTAAGAAGAGCGGCGGCCCTGGTAAGTAGGATCTAGTTAGTGTTTTGTCTGTCCTTAATATTCTCTAAGCCAGAGGAAGTAAAGGCAAAGAGAGTGATTTAAAGGTAAGTCATGGCAGGGCAGCTCGGCTAAGTGGAATGTGCCTCCTATGTGATGTGCGAAGCCAGAGACACTTCCAGTGTCCAGGATGACCATATTTGCAGCAAGTGCCTCCAGCTGCAGAAGACCTTGTTTCAGAGCTGGAGCTGTGGCTGGAGTCACTGTGGAGCATCCGCAAGGATGAGATCTTCATGGATAAGCATGTACAGTGAGGTGGTCACACCGCGGGTAAAGATTGCACAAGCAGAAAGGGGATGAGTAAAAACACCAGGCAGGTAGTGCAGGAGTTCCCTGGGTCCATCTCCCTCTCCAACAGATTTTCCATTTTGGATGATGCTCGAGGGAGATTGTTTCTCAGGGGAATGCAGCAAGAGCCAAGTCCATGGCACCACCAGCTACACAGAGGGGGGGAAACGAGCAGGAGAGCAGTATTGATAGGAATTTTATTCTAAGGGAAACAGGTAGATGTTTCTGCGGCTGTAGACATGACTCCAGGATGGTATGTTGCCTCCCTGGTGCTAGGGTCAAGGATGTCACTGTGCGGCTGCAAGACATTCTGAAGGGGGGAGGGTGAACAGTTAGAGGATGTGGTCCATATCGGTACCAATGACGCAGGATGAGGTCCTGAAAGCAGAATATATGGAGCTAGGAAATAAGTTACACAGCAGGACCTCAAAGGTAGTATTCTCAGGATTACTCTTGGCGCCAAGTGCTAGCAAGATCAGGAATAGGAGAATAGACCAGATAAATGCGTGGCTGGAGAGATGGTGTAGGAGGGAGGGATTTAGATTCTTGTAGCATTGGGACCAATTCTGGGGAAGATGGGACCTGTACAAGATGGACAGATTACACCTCAGCAGGACCAGGACCAATATCCTCACAGGGGGATTTACTAATACTGTGGGAGTGGATTTAAATAAGAGTGGCAGGGTGATGGGAATCTGAGCGGGGAGGCACAGGAAAGAAAAACAAAGATAGGAATGAAAGACAGAAAAGTAGAGAGCAACAGTGGAAGGCAGAGGAAACAGGTGTGAGCAGCAAATAGGGCCATAGTACAAAAAAGGTGTAAAAATGCTAAAAAGACAAGTCTATAGGCACTGCATCTGAATAAGGTAGATAAATTAGCAGCGCGAATAGATGTAAACAGGTACAATATGATTGCAATTACAGAGGCATGGCTGCAGGGTGACCAAGGCTGGGAGCTGAATATCCAAGGGTACTCGATATTTAGGACAGACAGGCAAAAAGGAAAAGGAGGTCGTGTTGGGGTTGTTGGTTAAGGATGAAACCAGTGCAATAGTGAGAGAGGATATTGACTCAGAAAATCTAGATGTAGAATCAGTCTGGATGGGGCTAAGAAGAAACAAGGGGTGGAAAACATTAGTGGGCGTTACCTATAGGCCTCCAAACAGTAGTGATAAAGTAGGGGACGGCATTAAACAGGAAATTAAAGATGCATGTAACAAGGGTATTACAGTAATCATGGGAGACTTTAATCTACATATAGGCTGGGCAAACCAAATTAGCAATAATGCTGTGGCACTTGAATTCCTGGAGCATGTATGTTATGGACTTGATTTTCCAGTCAGGTTTCTCATAAGAAACAGTGCACTTTATTTATAAGTCTTTAGCAGCAGTTACATGCTTCCATCAAGATCCACAGCGAGACACAAACTCCACCCCTAAGGTTCCCCGCATTTCGGGCTGATGCGTTCACACTGTGAAGTGATACTACACAGCACAATAAGCCTTAAAGCTGCAGTCATGACGACCCTTAAAGCACAGGCACAGGCAGCTCAGTATTATCCACTCTGACAGAGACATCTGGCATGTCTCTCTGTGGTTGATCAATCACAATGGGGACCACAGGTTCTACAATGGTTACAGGTGGAACATCAGTTTGTTGGGGTACCTCCCTTCTTCTCAAATCACCCACACGTTTTCAGGTGATCCAGCCCCCCACTTCTATGTGGTACGATAACGGTCCGGCAACAGAAACTATTACACCAGGCAACCATCTCGATCCACCGAAGTTTCATACAAATACTGTTTCACCCACAGTAAATTCTGGCTCTCGACTCTGCAAATCACGAGTCACTTTTTGATTCCCTTGACTGTTCTCTACCTTCCCCTCCAAATTGGGAAGTTCCAGGCTTAATCTCGTATGAATATGGTGCTTCATAAGTAATTCTGAAGGTGTTGAACCTGTAGTAGTGGCAGGGTGGGGGGGGGGGGGGGGGGGGGGGTGGGTGTTGTTCATTGTCTTTTCTGAACCATCTTGTCTTCTTCTGTCTACCACAGAGTTTAGTCTCGTCCTTCATTTTGACTTCACGGTTGGCTAAACCTCTCTCAGGCAAAATCTCAGTTTGGTTTAGTTCAGAGGTTGAGCTACCCATGTCTTCATCACCCACTTGCATTTTGGAAAGTTCCACGACTTTTCCTTCTAATGTCTCTTTTGTTTCACTCAGCTGATTCTTCAGCTCTTCTGTCTCCTTCTTGTATTTGCCATGCATCATTTTCTAATTGAACTGGAGATGGGATTGGAAAATTTACCGCAGCCACTGTTTACTCACTCAGTAATTACTTGCAGCCTCCGTCTGTGTTTCCTTTGTCCTTTTGCTCTGTAGCCAGTGAGTTTACATGCAGCCTGCGTGTGCTTTTCCTTTGTTATTTTCTCTCCAGTTTTTTTGCCGATTTGTACTTTTCTGTGTGCCTTTCTGAGTTGTCTCACTTGCAGCTTTTGTCTGTTTTCCTTTGTTCTTTTCAGCAGCTTTTTTGCAGATTTGAACCTTTCTGTGTCCCTGGGCTCTCAGCGTCCTCTCTGCTCCTTTTACAGGGTTCAAAAATCAATTTTTCTTCACTTCTGTAAACCATGTTTCATGTGTATGGATAGCTGTACTTCTTCAGTGTGTACTCAGTGAGAACCTTTACTGAACTGACCCAAGATCTCTGCCCCCAGAGGCAGAATGACTCATGGCATAGTCACACGACTATGGCAAGCCCGTTAGTCAGTACAGCATTGCATTTCCAAAACCCAAACAATCTCGGCCTCCTCCTGAGATCCCAACATCACTGTTGCCAGTTTTCAGCCAATTCAATTCAGCCCACGTGATATCAAGACAGCACAGATATCAGTACAGCTACAACACCGGCATTTAACCGGCAATGTGAACAAAGGTTTGTCCGGTACACAAAAAGCAGGACAAATCCAACCCAGCCAATTACCACCACATCAGTCTACTCTCCATCATCAGCAAAGTGACAGAAGGGGTCGCCAACAGTGCTATCAAGCGGCAATTACTCAGCAATAACCTGCTCACTGATGCCCAGTTTGGGTTCCACCAGGGCCACTTGGTCCCTGACATCAATTCAGCCTTAATCCAAACATGGACAAAAGAGCTGAACTCCCAAGATGAGGTGAGAGTGACTGCCCTTGACATCAAGGCAGCAATTGGCCAAGTGTGGCATGAAGGAGCCCTAGCAAAACGGGAGTCAATGGGAATCAGGGGGAAAACTCTCCGCTGGTTGGAGTCATACCTAGCACAAAGGAAAATGGCTGTGGTTGTTGGAGGTCAATCATCTAATTATCACAACATCGCTGCAGGTGTTCCTCAGGGTTGTGTCCTAGGCACAACCATCTTCAGCTGTTTCATCAATGACCTTCCCTCCATCACAAGATCAGAAGTGGGGGTGTTCATGGATGATCGCACAATGTTGAGCACCATAAGCAATTCTACAGATACTGAAGCAGTCCCTATCCATATGCAGCAAGACCTGGACAATGCCCAAGTCTTGATAAGGACAATGATAAGTAGCAAGTAACATTCAGGCCACACAATTGCCAGGCAATGACCATCTCCAACAAGAGAATCTAACCATCTCCCCCTGACGTTTAATGGCATTACCATTGCTGAATCCCCCACTATTAACATCCTGGGGGTAATCATTGACCAGAAACTGAACTGCACTAGCCATATAAATACTGTGGCTACGAGAACAGGTCAGAGGCTAGGAATCCTGCAGTGAGTAACTCACCTCCTGACTCCCCAAAGCCTGTCCACCATCTACAAGGCACAAGTCAGGAGTTTGATGGAAGACTCCCCACTTGCCTGGATAAGTGCAGCTCCAACAACACTTAAGAAGCTTGACGCCGTCCAGGACAAAGCAGCCCGCTTGATTGGTTCCACATCCACAAACATTCACTCCCTCTACCGCCGGCAACATTAGCAGCAGTGTGTACCATCTACAAGATGCACTGCAGGAATTCACCAAGGCCCCTTCACCAGCACCTTCCAAACCCACAATTGTTGCCACCTAGAAAGACAAGGGCAGCAGACAGATGGGAACACCACCACCTGGAATTTCCTGCTGGGTCATAATCCTGGGACTCCCTCCGTAACAGCACTGTGGGTGTACCTACACCACATGGTCTGCAATGGTTCAAGAAGGCGGCTCTCCATCATCCTCTCCAGGGCAATTAGGGATGGGCAATAAAAATGCTGGCCCAGTCCCAGCGACGCCAAGTCCCACTGGAGAATTTTAAAAATGTTTTTGTTAGTTTTTGTTGCAGCCAGGACGTTGTGGGAACTCCCCTACTCATCCTCAATATAGTGCTGTGGAGTCTTTTACCTCACCTGAACGGGAAGAGAGGGCCCTTGTTTAATGCCTCAGCCAAAAGATGTCACTTCTGACAATACAACTCTCCCTCACTCCTGTACCTTCAGTGTTAGCCTCTTTGATTATAAGTTATAAGACATTGCAGCAGAAGTAGGCCATCTGGCCCATCAAGTCTGCTCTGCCATTCAGTGAGATCATGGTTGATCTGATAACCCTCAACTCCACTTTCCTGCCTTTTCCCCATAACCCTTGATTCCCTTATTGATTAAAAACCTGTCTATCTCATCCTTGAATACACTTAACCACCCAGCCTCTACAGCCCTCAGCGGTAAAGATTTCCACAGATTGACTACCCTCTGAGAGAAGAAATTCCCCCTCATCTCTGTTTTAAATGGGCGCCCCCTTACTCTGAGATTATGCCCTCTGGCTCTAGATTCTTCCACAAGGGGAAACAACCTCTCAGCATCTACCCTGTCAAGCCCCCTAAGAATCTTATATGTTTCAGTAAGGTTGCCTCTCATTCTTCTAAACTCCAATGAGTACAGGCCCAACCTACTCAACCTCTCCTCATATGAAAATCTCTCCATACCCTAATGAACCTTCCCTGGACTGCCTCCAATGCCAGTATATTAAAAGTGGAAATAAATAGCTGGCATCGGAATTTTGCTATTTTGCTCTTAGGTGTTCTCCAATGGAACCCACAACCTTCTGATTCAGGGGCAACTAAATCTTGGGAGGTTGTCTCAGCTCAATGGCTTCAGTCAATAGCCAGATTACATGTGAGAATACTGTGACCAGCTAGCATTGCGGCAGTGCTGTGCCTGTTGCCTATTCACCTCCTCTAGCATTTCAAGAGCAGTGGGGAAAGACCCACCCGCCGTTGGGCCAACTGAGGCCCCTAAGTGGCTTTTGCTGCATTCTGGTATTTGCCCAGCAGTGAGAGATGTGCATGCCACATGGGGAGACCACTGAGTGAAACCTGGCGGCCTCTTTTTTGTGTGCTGTGGAAGGAGGGCCTCTCCTTTTCATGTATTGTGTGCCCAACGGAGGCTCACTCCCCAAGGTACTCCCCCTCGCCCTCCCAAGCACACTCCACCCGCTGCACCAAGTCCTGCCAGTCTGGCCCTGGCAAAACACCCACTCATCCTCTCACCTGGCAATCGCCAAGCAGAAGTAGGCTTACCCTCGACTTTACCAACTTTGCATAGAATCCTGGCCACTATGTGCAGGGATATGGAAGGGGAAGGGAAGGGTGGGTGCAAGGGAGCAGATGGGGCAGCTGGAGGTGGAATTCAGAAGAGTCAGCATGGATTTGTTAAAGGAAAATCACATCTAAGCAACTTGGCTGGAGTTTTTTGAAGAGGTAACAGAGATGGTTGATGAGGGCAAGGCCGTTGATGTGGTGTTTATGGACTTCCAAAAGTCGTTCGGTACAGTGCCACACAACAGACTTGTGAGAAGAGTTATAGGTCATGGAATAAAAAGGGCAGTAGCAACATACATACAAAATTGGCTGAGGGATAGGAAACAGAGAGTAATGGTTAATGGGTATTTTTCGGGCTGGAAGAAGGTTTGTAGTGGAGTTCCCCAGGGGATGATATTGGGACCCTTGCTCTTCCTGCTATATATAAATGATCTAGACCTTGGTGTGCAGGGGACAATTTCAAAGTTTGTGGATGACACAAAGCTTGAAGAATTGTAAACTGTGAGGAGGACATTGTAGAGCTTCAAAAGGACATTGACACATTGGTGGAGTGGGCAGATATGTGGCAGATGAAGTTCAATGCAGAGAAGTGTGAGGTGATACACTTTGGTACAAAGAACATAGAGAGACAGTATAAAATAAAGGACACTATGCTAAAGGGTGTGCAGAGAGACCTGGGTGTATATGTCAAGGGTCATTATTCATAATGACATAAGCCATTAAAGGTGGCAGGAGAGATAGAGAGAGCTGTTTCTAAAGCATACAGTATTCTAAGCTTCAATAGTAGGGGCATAGAGTACAAGAGCAGGGCGATTATGATGAACTTGTTAGGCCTCAGCTGGAGTACTGTGTACAGATCTGGGTGCCACACTACAGGAAGGATGTGAACACATTGGAGACAGTGCAGAAGAGGTTTACGAGAATGAATCCAGGGATGAGGCAATTCAGTTATGATGAAAGATTGGGGAAGTTGGGACTGTTTTTCTTGAAGAGCAGAAGGCTGAGAAGAGACTTGATGGAAGTTTTCAAAATCATGAGGGCCAATGGCCGACCATTTACAGCCCCTTTCCTGATTTTCAACTCATTGTAACATCATGACAAGTTGTATCCAAGAGGGATGGGTAGCATATCTATAGACAGGTTGAAGTCCTATTGAATTAACTTTCTTCCCAGAGGAAGGCAAGCAACCAGTTCAGCCCAACTGATAAAGAAGAGGTTGGGTGAGTTCTGAAGCTCGGAGGATAGAGACTATAATCTACTGAATAAACTAGCTATCTAACGCTGGTGACCTATGTCCACCCCGCATGAACAATATGGGGAGGGGGTTAAGATGGCATGGGTGGGATCGTCCTTTTGAATATTACCAATAAATCTGCTTCCACAGTCCTTTCAGGCAATTTGAAGAAAGAGTTAATTTGTTCATTCAGCCACTGGTGTTGAAGCTGATGGATGTTTGGTGGTACAAATGCTAATATAACCTGAATTGGTTAATATGAGAGAATTAGAGAGTTGAATTGTAGTGTGGGTTTTTGGGCATAGATTGGGTGGCAAAGCACAGTCGATTCATTGACAAGCAGATATGGTGAAAAGATTGGGGAGTTTCTCCTGCCCTTTTTGTTGAGTCTTGTTAAGGTACCTATCTATCCAAGCATTTGTACAGTAAGTCTCTGCCTCGATTATTTACCTTTTCTCTTGGATAGCCCCTCCACAACGGCCTCAACTACATTCTGTGGCAAACTAGAGTTCTGATGGAACCTGAAATGGTGGGCTGCATTTTACATGCCCCCCACGTGGGCATGTTTCCGATGGGGGCCATGTAAAATTGGGCAGGTGCCCACCCCACCACCTTCCCACCCACCCCTGAGCTCACCCCCATAATATGGAGGGTGGGCAGGTGCCGAAATCATTAAATAAATTAATTAAATATTTTATTAAATAAATAATCAAGAGTCTGGGCTTGTCAACAAGTCAATCGACCCTGATGATACGTTGCCCACGCCATAAAACGATTGGCGTAGGCAGTCAGCAGGGAGTGGACAGGCCACTTTTTAAAAAGGTTTTTCAAAGGGCGGGAAGGAAGGGAGGGTGCTATGTTTGGGGGCTGCCCTTTGCAGATTGAGGGCACCTCCCCCTCCCCACCATCCCCCCCCCACCCCCCCACAGGATAGAGCACCCCTCATTCCCATTTCTTTCAAAGGCCTGCTGCCTTAGACACACCATCCCCACCCCTGCCCACCTCTCTAACCTCCCCAAACCCTCCCCTGCTCAAGACTTCGGGATCCATTGTGCCTTTTCCTTCTTCCTGAATATTTCCAGCATTTCCTGTTTTCATTTCAGATTGCCAGCATCCGCAGTACTTTGCTTTTGTATCATGTGCAAGCTTGTTGCAATACAAAGCTAGGTGGGGAAGCAAGCTATGATACAGGCTGCTACAGTCATCGGGCAAGGAAGTGGCAGGTGGAGTATAACGTGGGGAAGTGTGAGGTAATCCACTCAGGCTGGAAGAATGGAAAAGTATTTTTAAAAGATGGAGGACAATGAAATGTTGTTATTCTGAGGTATTTGGGGGATCCTTGTACATGAACCATAGAACATTAGTATGCAGTGCAGGAAGCAATTAGGAACACAAATGGCCTGCTAGTCTTTATTGCAAGGGCTTTGGAGTGTAAGAGTAAGGAAGTCTTGCTGCAACCATATAGGGCTTTAATGAAACCACAGATGGAGCGGGATTTTATGCCCCCCTCCCCCAAAGGTGTGTTTAAAGGTGTGGGGGTTCATAAAATGCAATATATGGCCTGCCCACCACCTACCTGACCTCCCCCAACCTGTCTCCCATTTTATGGCGGGGGTGGGTGGGTGGTGGTGGTGGTTTCATCTAATGGCCTCTATTTTACCCAACGCAGGTGGAGTTCACACCAAATGGGTAGCCTGGCAGCTTTCATTACGCTGGCTGACGTCAGGCAAGGGAGGAGCCTTCTTTGGGGGTTCCCTGCGCCTATCGAAGACACCAGTTCCAAGGTTATTCCCCTTCCTTAACCCTTTCCCCCAGCCACTCAAACCCACTCCCCCAACCCACTCATGCCCCTCATTGGGACCTGCCAGCCTGGCCTTGGCGATACCCCAGACTTCCCTGGTCAGACCTCCATTACATCCTCTTCTTTGGGGAATGCCAACAGCTGAAAGGGCAAGTCACACCCTGAGCCAATTAATGCCCCGCCAGTGTAACATGGCTACGGGGCTGCCGACTTTTTTGTGGGCAGGCTCCTGACTGACTTTTTAGCCGGAACACAGCGCCCTGTAGAATTCAGTCAATACAGCATTATGTGCAGTTTTGATACACTTGCCTGAGATTGGGTGTGAAAAAGATTCACTAGATTGATTCCTCATTGACTCATAGATGTTTACAGCACAGAAGGAGGCCATTCAGCCCATTGTGTCTGCACCAGTCAACAAATATCTGACTACACTAATCCCATTTTCCAGCGCTTGGCCCATAGCTCTGGAGGCTATGGCAACGCAAATGAATATCTAAATACTTCTTAAATGTTACGAGAGTTCCTGACCCTTTCAGGCAGTGAGTCCCAGACTCCCACCATCCTCTGAGTGAAAAAATTTCTCCTCAACTCCCCTCTTAGCCTTCTACCCCTTACCTTAACTCTATACCCCCTGGTTATTGACCTCTCCACTAATGGAAAAAATGCCTTCCTATCCACCCTACCTATGCCCCTCATAATTTTATACCCCTCTATCAGGTCCCCTTTCAACTTTTGTTGCTCCAGGTAAAACAACCCCAGCCTATCCAATCTTTCCTCACAGCTCAGACCCTAACAGGATTTTCCTATGAGGAGAGGTGGAATAGAATGCGTCTATATTCTCTATCATTTAGAAGACTGGGAGGTGATCTCAGTGAAACATATAAAATCAAGAATTAAGAGTAATTGTCAGGGTAGATGCTGAGAGGCTGTTCCTCCTGGCTGGAGCATCTAGAATTGGGGAGTCACAAGGTTGGATTTTCGTCACGGAGGTGGGGGCCAGAAGTTTGGAATTTTCCTGATGTCATGGTCCTGCCTCTGTCCTGCCAGTGCCAACCGGCATAGTTTATATTTCCTGGGGCTGGGACAGCCTGGCATCAGGCCTGCCACTGGGGAGGCAGGCTGATGCCAAGGCAGCCAGGTTATAAGTCCTGCCTCTGTTCCCAGAGACATCAGCCCAGTTCTTCAGTTTAATGTAAATCCCCCATCATTCTCACACTCTTAACCCCTCTAACCTGCTTCATGTCATTTAACCCCCTCACTTCTCTCACCCTGCCTTCACCCCCTACCCCTTCACCCCCTCTTACACCCCCAACTCACTCACCTAGTAACCACTTTATAAACAGAAGTCACATACCTCTAATAATGTTTGGAAGTTATTGAAAAGCTCATAAAACCATCAAAATAAACAAACATCATTTCATAAGGCATTTGAAAAACCATTATCCTCTTCATAAGCTCATAAATCAACAATGTCAAAATAAGTAAACTCACATTCCTCAGAATAGCTGTGTAATCAAGTTCTGCAGTATACAATCCATTAGTGCTTCGGAAAGCAGCCAAGCCATCAATATCTCTTTCCTGGGACTGTTGTTAAAATAAACTCTAGTACCAAATCTATCAGTGCCTTTGAAGGTAGCCAAAATCGCATCCATTTCATACATCTGCCTAAGCTTTCGTACAACAAACAGATGGCTGAATTTTTCTGCAAAGAATGAATGACAGTAACTTGGAGATTTTAAACAATTAGCTCTGTAACTCATACTGGGCTGGACTTTCAATATCATACAATGCAGAATAGCACTTTCCAGGTGAATAGTCTATTTTAGTATATCAGAAGACTTTTCAACTATTAAAATGTTGTTCTTTCACTTGACAGTTTGCCACTGGACAAAAATAATAACCTGGCAAACCATACTATTTAATGGTTTCACAGCAATGTCATCATTCACAAACAAAAACAGAAAATGCTGGAAAAGCTCAGCAGGTCTGACAGCATCTGTGGAGAGAGAAACAGGGTTAACGTTTGGAGTCTGTATAACCCTTTTTCAGAGCTACAGAGAAGTAGAAATATGATGGAATTTATACTGTTTAAGAGGGGTGGGGGGGGTGCAGGTGAAGCTGGATAGAAGGCCAGCGATAGGTGGGGGCAAAGGAGAGATTCACAAAGATGTCATGAACTAAAAAAGAAAGGGACTGTTAAAGATAGAGGTAAGGGTTACAAAAGGTGCTGATAGTGTCATTAAGGTAAGAAAGCAGAATGTGATAATAGAAGAACAAGGGAAAGCACAGTGTGAAAAAACAACATGGGACAAGTAACAGGTAGCCCTTTTGGGGTGGTGGTGGGGGAGAAAGGATAGGAAATGGGATAAATGGGGGATAGAACAATGAACAAATGAATACAAATAGGTGGATAAAAAATAAAAATGAATGTAGAAAAAAGGGATTTAAAAAGTGCTGAGGGCAGAGGAGAGAGTTTATAGCCTGAAGTTGTTGAACTCGATGTTAATTCCAGAAAGCTGTAAAGTGCCTACCACAGATATACCTCCAATGACAGCATTTCATGATGAACTGTAAAGGAGACAACACCATTTTTATTCATCTTTTATATTCTTCCAGCCTTCAATCCATGGTTCACACCCCACTCTGCAGGTGTAATTTAAGAAGGCTTTCAAAACACGGCTGTCTGTTTGAAAATTCCAGATGTTCTGAAATGTCCGCTTCTAGAATGGCTTGGCAACTTTTAAACAGCAGTGTGTGGAGTTCCCAACCTGCCCCCTTGCCCACTCCATTGAATATAGCTGGAGATGGAAAGCGGGACTTCCACCTTCGTTGCTCAGCAACCACTTCTGTTTAATTCCTGACTCTGTGCGGTCCTGTAACAGGATCACAAAATCTGGCCCATTGTCTTAGAATAAGGGGATGGCCATTTGACTGCTATGAGGAGAAATTCCTTCGCTAAAGGTTATGAATGTTTGGAATTCTCTACCCCAGAGGACTCTGGATGCTCAGTCATGGAGCACATTCAAGACTGAGATCGACAGATTATTGGGCGCTGAGGGGATCTTATTTTATAATTATTCATTCACGGGATGCGGGCTTTGCTGGCTGGGCCAGCATTTATTGCCCATCCCTAGTTGCCCTTGAGAAGATGGTGGTGAGCTGCCTTCTTGAACCGCTGCTTCTTCAGCCAAGGGGTATGGGGATAGGGTGGGAAAGTGAAGTTGGTGTAGAAGATCAGCCAAGACCTTATTGAATTGCGGAGCAGGCTCGAGGAGCCTTGGAGCCCATTTCTGCTCCAGTCCTTGTGTTCTTGGTACTGCACTGAAATATCAGCCTAGGTTTTATGCTTAAATTTCTACAGTGGAACTTGAACCTCCTGTATCAGAGGGGACTGTGCTACCCACTGAGCCATTACTGACACAATAACTATCTTGCTTTGACATGCTTTGCTGTGCAATGGCTGGAATTATATGCCAAGACTGCACACACTAAATAAAAATAATAACTTGTGGCTTTGACACATTATTCATTCAATGAAGCTGTTTTCTGAATCTCAGATAATATTTTAGCGCTAAGTGCACGGCATGAATATTTCAGTTCCTCCTCTATATTCCAATCATGCCTGTGTGTTCACTGTATATATGCACAAGGATTGGAAAATAATTAACCACATGAACTGTTTCTGTTTGAAGACTTCTAAATTCGTCCCATCTGATAACGCCCGCTAGAGAAATGCTCTGTCAAATTTAATATTGAATATAATTAAGCAAATTTCACCAGAAAAGGGAAGACTGAGGAATGACCTTTTCTAGGCTCTTAAGATAATGAAAAGGTTTGATAGGGTAGATGTAGGGAAGATGTTTCCTCTTGCGGGGGAGACCAAAGCTCGATGTAATAAATATTAGATAGCAACTAATAAATCAAATAGGGAATTCAAGATAAACCTTAACCAAAGAGTCGTAAGACTGTAAACCATGCTGCCATAAGGAGTAGTTGGGGAAGCGAGATAAAGACATGAAGGGGAAAGGAATAGAAGGCTACGCTGAAAAGGAGCAATGTGCAGGGGTGCGGGGAGAGGGCTGGTGAGTAGCAGTATGAGAATTGCTCCTTAGGAGAGTTTTATGTCTTGGGTAAATTAGTCCAACTGAACTCTGACTGCACGCCTTCCTATGTTCTCTTCAGTTTCTGCTTGCAATCAATAACCGGGAGAGACTGATGTAAGAATAAACAGTGATGGTTTATGGAGACACAGGGCAGAGCACCAGATCATACGTGCTCACTCAGAAGCCTCCAGAACCAGACTTACAGTTCTCAGTTATCTGCGCTGTACAGTGATTCATCAGCACTGTCACATGATCAGCACACTTGCATTCTCTTAAAGGGACAGGGTACCTCACATTACTACAGAGAGCCAGACCCGATGGGCAGAATGGTCTTCTTCTGTGCTTTAACAATTCTATGGGCAGAATTTTATGTGCCTGCTGGCATTAGGCGTGCTTGGTGGTGTGGGCAGACAACATGGAGGGAAGGCCAAAAATCGGTTTCACACCGTCATGAAACACGTTTGCAACCGTCCACTCTGCTCGTCAATGGTGGGCCGTGTTTCCTGTTGCTGCACGTTGGGAACTTCATTGTCATACACCAGCATATCTTTATAAGCCCAGCTTGCTGGAATGATCTGTACGCACTGGATCATCTGAATGTTTCACAACTGAATTGAACTGAACTTAGCCAGCTGCACTTCACTCGGGACTTCGAGGTTTGTTTGCCTACCTTTCTTCGGGCAGCACTCACAGTCATCAGCACCAGGCTTCACAGGCAACACCACATCACTCTTAGGGGGGCTCACGGGCAGGTCTCTACCTAGCAGACCAGCCGTAAGGCGGGGGTGGCTTTTCAATGGCTGCAGGGCTAGGGCATTATTGCAGAAGGAGGGTATCCCAGGGTATGTGTGTTGACACATGTTGATCTGTGCAAGTGGCCTCAAGAGGGTGAGGGAGGAGGAGACAGTCTTCAGAGGAGATGAAGGAAAAGGAGAAGAGGGTGTGTGTGAGAGAGTGAGTGGTGATGTCCCTTGAGCTGGCAGTGAGTGAGCTCACTGAATGTGTGATGGCCTTGTGTGTGAGTGTGAGTTTAGAGTGATGAGATGGTCGCCTTACCCTAGCAGCATGGATGAGATCATTCGTCCATTTTCTGCACTGGATGGCCAACCTCTTCTGTAGCGTTGGCACTGACCACTTCTGCCACCGCCTCCCAAGCTGGAGTCTAATGGGCTTCCTGCGAGGGTAGAGGACATTGTGGCAGGTTCCAATGGTGTCCAGAAGATGTCCCAGGAATGCATCACTGATTCAGGGGGCTGCAGCTTTCTTGCCTTTCGGGGCCATGACTTGTGTGCAGCAGTCCTGGGCTGGAAGCAGTGAGAGGTGTGCGCGTGGCTGCACTTTAACTATGGCACCTGACGTGAGGAAGTGGCAAGGTGATGGTGTGGCAGGCGAATCTGAGGCTGCCCACCAGCAAAGCGGCCTGTTTCCCAGGAATGCGTGATTAATGAGGCGGGATTGTGATGATACGGCGTGAAAAGCCGCCATTGTGACCGGCGGATAAAACGTTCTCTTTCTCACCCGCTACCACACTTGGTGCAAATCTGGGACAATTCTGCCCTGTGATTTTATGATTCTATGGTGGAGGTGCAGTGGTAGCGTTTTGGCATGGATATTGCGGGTTCAAGTCCCACTTCAGGACTTGATGGCCACGGAAGGTGCATTCATAATGTGTCCAAACAGATTGATTACTAACTTGTGAATCTTTCCAATATGTCTGATGGCAGGCGGTAAGAGTGAGAGGGTTTCCTGGTCAGCCATACTGCAGAAGGCAATAGAAAACCACTGCAATACTTTGCCAAGCATAACCATG
Organism: Cetorhinus maximus; assembly: GCF_964194155.1. Taxonomy (NCBI): domain Eukaryota; kingdom Metazoa; phylum Chordata; class Chondrichthyes; order Lamniformes; family Cetorhinidae; genus Cetorhinus; species Cetorhinus maximus. The sequence goes on from NC_135880.1 coordinate 15,639,452, forward strand.
GACCAATTCAATGGAAGTTCACGGAAGTTAGGGCATGGCACCTAAAGGAGGAGGAGGATTCTATGAAAAGCTCTCATTCTACAATGTCAGCTGCCATATTCAGTTAAAGGTTTAAAGATTTCAAAGGGTTTCAGTGTGGGAGTGGTGGGTGGGTGGGTGAGTGAGTGAGTAAGTGATTGAGTGAGTGAGTGAGTGGGTGAGTGGATGAATGGGTAAGTGAGTGTGTGAGTGGGTGAGTAGGTGAATAGGTGAGTGAGTGAATGGGTGAGTGAGTGAGTGCATGAGTGGGTGAGTGATGAGTAGTTAAGTGAGTAGGTAGGCAGGTGAGCAAGTGGGTAGATGGGTGATTGAATGGGTGATTGGGTGATTGAGTGGGTGAGTGAATGAGTGGGTAGGTGGGTAAGTGGATTGCTGAGTGGGTGAGTGAGTGCGTGATTCAGTGGGTAAGTGGTTGGGTGAATGAATGGAGAAGTAGACAGGGGAGTTGAATGGTCGGGCCGGTGGGTTGTGTGGTTGGTTAGTCAGATTGGGTCAGGGGTGGTTTGCAGATGTGGTCAGGGGTGGAATGCGTGGAGGTGTGGGTTGTGAGTTATGCTGTTAATCACGGTGTTAAACCAGTCTGTGCTCACCTGAGGTTAAGCCATTTTGTTTGTGTGGTAATCTGATTTGTAATATACCTTTAAGAAGAATGTTATAATGGAAGATCACATGATCAGAGTAGCGCAGGCTACCTTAGTAGTCGGTGGTGAGTAGTCTAGAGTTAGAGACTGTAATGTAGAGACAGGGTTTGAGTTGTAAGCACACAAGTGGAGCTGCTGTGTCCTTTGTAAATAAATAGAATGTGTTCTACATAAGAAGTGTCTGCTGCTCTACTCTGTCTATGGCACCAACCCGGTCACCCCAAAACAAGTGTGCAACCCGGATCCATTAGTGCAACAAAACTAGTGACCAGGATCAAACAAACTGGGACGAGGAAAAAGCAAGAAAAAGCAAGGAAGGATGAGAAGGAAAGTGTTGTGTTCTTACTATTGGTTTGCTTTGCTCAGAGAACATGGTTGCATGCCTATCTACTGAGGGGTGAGTTGGTAAATTAAAAGATGTGGACGAAGAGACCATTGTGGAGTGAAGCACATGCTGTTTATTCACATAAGCAACAGAGCACAAACACATGTGTGCTTCTCAAACCAGAACCCATTCTAAACTACTGATTAACAATGTAGCCTGTGCTACACAGCAATTGGGTAATACAATCTCGTGGTCAATCTACTCACATTCTCGTAAAGGTGTATTGCACCTCAGATTACCACAACCCTCCCCCTTTACTTGAAAGTACAAATTACAATCTTTACAATATATTAACTATTTACATAAACTATTTACAAATTCAGTCTCACTGGAGGCTTCTTCAAACGTGTAAAATATCATAGTTCTACAACCTCGGATGCCCGAGGACACCCTCTCAGGAGTCATCTGTCTACTAGGCTCTCTTGTCGGAACCTGTAAATTTGTTTCTTCAACTCTCTCAGGCTCAGTGGACCCTACAGACACTTCCAAACCAAAGGGAGTTCATTCCACATGTGGCGTAGACTCCAACGGGAATGCTTTCATCCTCTTTCGGGCCCAATCGCATGCACGCCTGCTGCCCCTCCCCTCCGAGTTCAACAATAGGAAGGTCACCTGTCAGGAAGGTTCTCAAAATCAGGATGTTGGGCAAGGCTAAATTCAACACAGTATGAACAGCTTCCTGTAATAAAAAAAAGTTTCGGGCCCTTGTCAGTAATTTTGCTCTTTCTTCCTATGTGTCTTCTTTTGTTGTGTTTTATTCTTGGCAGCGCTGACTTTAATCTCGGCCCTCTTTTCAATGTCCCTATTGGCCAGACTAGGCTCCGGTATAAGCTCAATTTGAGTGAACTCAGTGGTTGAGGCTTCCAGCATTTCCTCATCTGTCAGCAACTTTGAAAACTCAGAGGTCTCTATTTTTAAAGCTTCCTGTCTTCCACATAGCTGACTCTTCAGCTCTTCCATTTCTTTTTTATATTTGTTCGTTTTTTCTGGAAAATTGAGCATTGTTGTGTTTTCTCAGCTAATTTATTCTTCATCTCGGCCGGAGATATGCTGAATTCTTTCTGTTCTTCCTCATACCTTTTTAGTGGTACATATTGGGATCTAAGGAGATCTTGCAATATGCGAAAGACCTTCAGCAGGTTTTCTTTTTTCTTTTTGAAGGTTACTGGCTTCAACTTGATAGAAAACCGGTTGGCAGACAGGAAACAAAGGGTAGGAATAAACGGGTCTTTTTCCGAATGGCAGGCAGTGACTACTGGGGTACCGCAGGGATCGGTGCTGGGACCCCAGCTATTCACAATATATATGAATGATTTAGATGAGGGAATTAAATGTAATATCTCCAAATTTGCAGATGAGACAAAGCTGGGTGGGAGGGTGAGCTGGGAGGAGGATGCAGCGATGCTTCAGTGTGATTTGAACAAGCTGAGTGAGCGGGCAAATGCATGGCAGATGCAGTATAATGTGGATAAATGTGCGGTTATCCATTTTGATAGCAAAAACAGGAAGGCAGATTATTAACTGAATGGCTATAAATTGAGAGAGGGGAATGTGCAACGAGACCTGGATGTCCTTGTACACCAGTCGCTGAAGGTAAGCATGCAGGTGCAGCAGACGGTAAAGAAGGCAAAAAGAAGCCTTCATAGCCAGAGGATTCGAGTACAGGAACAGGGATGTCTTGCTGCAATTGTACAGGGCCTTGGTGAGACCACACCTGGAATATTGTGTGCAGTTTTGGTCTCCTTATCTGAGGAAGGATGTACTTGCTATAGAGGGAGTGCAGCGAAGGTTTATCCGACTGATTCCTGGGATGGCAGGACTGACATAGGAGGAGAGATTGAGTCAATTGGGATTATATTGGCTGGAGTTCAGAAGAATGAGGGGGGATCTCATAGAAACCTATAAAATTCTAACAGGACTAGACAGGGTAGATGCAGGAAGGATGTTCCCATTGGTGGGGGAGTCCAGAACCAGGGGTCACAGTCTGAGAATATGGGGTAGACTATTTAGGACTGAGATGAGGAGAAATTTCTTCACCCAGAGAGTGGTGAGCCTGTGGAATTCGCTACCACAGAAAGTAGTTGAGACCAAAACATTGTATGTTTTCCAGAAGGAGTTAGATATAGCTCTTGGGGCAAAAGGGATCAAAGGATATGGGGAGAAAGCAGGAGCAGGCTATTGGGTTGGATGATCAGCCATGATCATAATGAATGGCGGGGCAGGCTCGAAGGGCCGAATGGCCTACTCCTGCTCCTAGTTTCTATGTTTCTATGTTTCTAACTCGAACTCTGTCCTGAAGCATCGCCTCTACGAGTTCCTTTCGTTGAGTCTTTACATACTCCTTTTTCCAAACAGCAACATTTCCTGCTTCTGAATGAGACCTCAGTAATCTCTCAAGATTAATTTCTCTTAACCAGTTTCTTCCAAGAAGGCTTGGTCCTCTGCCTGCTATCACTATTAGGGGTGGATTAACAGACTGATTTCCATACTGTACTGGAACCTTGCATATACCTGTCACTCATATGTCTTCCCCTGTATACGTCTTTAATTTGCATCTGAATTTTCCATATTTAATGAGTGGTCTCCTCTATTTAGATATTTGAAGTTATGTTCCCAACTAACTGTCATGGATGCCCCTCTATCTACCTCCATTTGGATGGGTTTCTCATTGATTTTCACTGTCACGCAGATTGGCTCTGTTTTACCCCTTTTCAAGTTGTATAGTGTGTAAATATCTGACTCTGTTTCTTCTAACTCCTCAATTATGCGAATGTCATGATTGCTACATTTTTGCTTGAAGGCTTGTCTTAATCTGTCTTCACAATGTCGCATAATATATCCATTACGATGGCAGAAGAAACATTCAATTCATTTAAATTGTTGTTCATTTGCAGAATGTCTGGTTCCATTTCTGCCATTATTACCGTAGGTTTTTTCTGTTAAACCATTGCTTTTCACTGGTCTGTCGATGGTGCCTGTTTCCTGCCTTTCCGCATAACCCAGCACTTTAACACCATCTCTAACTGGTGCTTCCCTCCCAATGTGAAGGGCGGCACCATTTTGTGCTCCCTTGTTTGCTTCTGAACACCTGGCTGCGTTCTCCATTGCGAGCGCCAACTCCAGCGTTTCTGACAACAACCTTTTTTGAATGGCGTCTTCATTAATCCCACACACCAATCAGTCTCTTACCATGCCATGAATCGACATCCCAAACTCAGTGCTCTGTCAGTTGTTTTAAGGCTGCTACATAGCAAGCGACTGTCTCTCCAAGGGACGCGATACTTCAAATTAAATTTAAAACACTGTATTGTTACTGAGTATTTCGGCTGAAATTTTACCAACTCATCAAATTTCTTGGAACCTGGGACATTGGGTGCCGTTAGACTACGAAATAGGCTGTATGTTTTACTGCCACACATCGATAAGAGGATCATTCGCCTCTTCTCATCCCCTGACATGTCATCGGCCAAAAAGAAAAATGCAAGGCGCTCATTGTACTGTGACCAGTGGTCTGATCAAATGGTTCGATACGGCCAAACTGTGGCACACTGGAGGGAGATAACTTCAACGACTATGATGAGAAGGCAGTACTTACAAGCACCTGCAAGGTGCGGCTGATTTACTTCAGTTTAATTTTGGTAGCTTACTGTGGTGTCGTTGACCGGTTGCGTTTGCCTCGTTGCCAGTTGTTATGTTCTTACTATCGGTTCGCGTTGCTCAGCAAACACGGTTGTACCGCTATCTGCTGAGGGGTGAGCTGGTCAACTAAACGATGTGGACGAAGAGACCATTGTGGAGTGAAGCACATGCTGTTTATTCACATAAGCAACAGAGCACAAACACATGTGTGCTTCTCAAACCAGAACCCATTCTAAACTACTGATTAACAATGTAGCCAGTGCTACACAGCAATTGGGTAATACAATCTCGTGGTCAATCTACTCGCATTCTCTTAAAGGTGTATTGCACCTCAGATTATCACAGAAAGCAAGGAAAAGCCAGGAAGCAAATCAAGTGAACGGAAATCGGGCTGTGCCTCGCACGGTAATTGTATGCAGAATTTCCATCCTAATCATCGAAGCAGTCCCTTAGAAACATGCCGCAGTTTGGAAGAGTTGATCCTTTCAACTCAACCTGAGACAGTTGGTCTCATCATGTTGGAGGCCTCACATTATTTTTCTAAGCGAATGACGTTGCGGGGTAGGAGAAGAGGCGGGTGATCCTCTTACGCATGTGTGGGAGTAAGACCTATGAATTGGTTCAAAGTTTGACCAGTGCTCCAGAGTCGAAAAGTTTTGATGACGTAGTGAACCTTGTGAAGAGCCACTACCAGCCCTCAGTAACGATGCAACGGTTCAAATTTAACTCAAGAAGTAGAGCCCCAGGGGAGACAGTTGCCTGTCATGCGGCAAGTCTGAAACAGTTCACAGAATATTGCGAGTTTGGTACATCTATAAATTATATGCTTAGAGATCGTATGGTGTGCGCTATAAGTGAAGATACGATTCAGGAGAGATTTCTGTCTGAAACAAATTTGGATTTTCAGAAGGCGCCAGAAATAGCACTGGCCATGGAAGATGCAGTGAGGGACTCGAAAGCCATATAGGGAGCGCAAAATAGCGCCGTCCTCCACATTGGGCGGGAAGCCCATCCAAAAATAGCATGAAAATGCACAGCTCTGATGAACCACCGCTTACAGACAAACAAAAAGAAATCACTTAGCATTGAAAACATGGAATAATGGTAGCAGAGATGGAAGCAAACAACCTTGTAATGAATGGAAGTTTAAAAAAATCGAATGTTTTTACTGTCATTGAAACGGGCACCTTATGAGACATTGCAAGGATAGAATCAGATAGACTTTCAATCAAAAGAAAACCCCCCGTGATATCCAGAACGTAGAAGAGTCTGAAGTAACAGATTCAGATAGTTATTTGTTATATAATTTAAAAGTAGGAAGAACAGAACCAGTTTATGTAACAGCGAGGATGAATGATAGACCTATCAGAATGGAGTTGGACACAGGAGTTTCCGCTATGGTAATAGGTGAGCATACCTTTAAATACCTGAATCATGGGGAATTTAAATTAAATTTGGAAGAAACGAAGGCCAAATTGAAAACTTACATGGGAGAAGACAATAAAATCAAAGGCATAAGCAGGGTTACTGTACAGTGCGGAAGTCAGTCAGTGAAATTACCCCTGATGGTGGTAGGAGGTGAGGGGCCAAGCCTCCTTGGACAAAACTGGCTGAAAGAGATTAAATAGGATTGAGATGAGATCTTCCAACTGAGAGCCAGTGGGTTACTTGAGCTACTTCTGACACGCCAGAACGCAAAATGATGCGCGATGACGTTGGGCATGCATCCCGACATCAGCGCGCAGTCTCGCGATGTTTCATTCGGTGGGTGCGCAGCCTATTAAGACCACTAAACAGGTAATAAACATGAATGTTACGCTGCATGTCCAATCTAACGGTCGGCGGGCGGGCGAAAAGGCCAAACGGCCTTTACGTTTTTTTAGGAAACCTCGTCCACAAGCGGGATGAGGTTTCCTAAAGCTTTTACGAATTAAATAAAATCTTCTTCTGAAGAACAAAAAACATGTCCCATCTGATATGACACAGTCACACGAGGGGACGTGTTTCATTAAAATTTTATTGCATTTATTTATTTTTTTAAAAAGCGCTTCCATCTCCCTGAGGCAGCTCCATGCCCGATCCGGCTGAACCTGACTCTCCCTCCTCCCCCACCCCCCGCTCGCACAGGTAGCGTTCGCTACCGCTCACATATTCTGCTGGGTGGGCCTTAATTGGCCCGCCCACGTAAAATGGCGGCACGGAGCCGATCGCAGGTGGTGGTCGGCTCCACGACCGCCTCCACCCGCTCCCGCTGAGCCCGCCCAACGTGGGAAAAATTGTTTTGTAATGCTCTTGTGAAGTGCCTTAACGTTTCGTTAGGTTAAAGATGCTGTATAAATATAAGTTGTTGTTGCTTTGGAGAGAGTAGGCGGCAAGAGGGCATAGACAGGTTAGTGGAATGTTATTTTCTAAATTCATTCCTGGGATGTGGCCACCACTCATTGCCCATCCCTAATTGCCCTTGTTCAGAGGGCAGTTAAGAGTCAACCACATTGCTGCAGGTCTGGAATCACATGTCGGCCAGACCAGGTAAGGACAGCAGATTTCCTTCCCTAAAGGATGTTAGTGAACCAGGTGGGTTTTTACAACAATCGGCAATGGTTTCATGGTCATTATCAGACTTATAATTCCACGGATTATTATTGGGTTCAGATTTCACCATCTGCCATGGTGGGATTCAAAGCCAGGGGACCAGAGCATTACCGTAGGTTTCTGGAACACTAGTCAGTGACAATACCACCATGCCACCACCTCCCCTCATGGGCAAGTGGCAGATGAAATTTAATGCAGAGAAGTGATTTATTTTGTTGTAAGGGTGAAAGGCACTATAAAATAAAGGATACAATTCTAAAGGGATGCAGGAGCAAAAGGACCTGGTTGGACGTCTACAAAATCATCGAAGATGGAAGGGCAGGTTGAGAAAGTGGTTAATAAGGCATATGGAATCTTGGGGTTAATCAATAAGGGTATAGAGTGCAAAAGCAGGCAAGTTATGATAAACCTGTACAAAACACTGGTTCAACTTCAACTGGAGTACTGGGCAGAATTTTATCTGCCTCCAGATGACAGGCTGGGAGATGGCAGGGGGCGGGTGGGTAAAATAGTGAGGAGTCGCGTTGCAATGGTTCCTCGATGCAGTCCCGCTGCCAATGCATTTTCCCAGTGGCAGACTGCTACATGGATCAACTACTCACTCCAAAAGAGGCAGGCAGCCGATTTGCATTCTTATAGATCCTATTAAGGGCTGCTCTATGGTGACGCCAGCATTTTACTGAGCTAGTCCATGAAGAAATTGGAAAACAAGGATTAGGATGTTAAAATTGAAACATTGCTTCTCCAGGAGCCAATGTAGGTCAGCGAGATCTTGTAATGGTTATGATGTGAGTGTGAAAGATGGTGATCAGTCGTGATGCTTTTTGGAGTTTTCAATAGTTTGATGAGTGCCAAAGTTTCAACCAATAAGTTGAAACTTGCATAAGTTAAGCACTCAGATTTGACGAGTGTTCATTCCTGCTGTTTTATTGCAAAGTAATTAATATTTAGATATTGCAGCAAGCACATGTCATTGGAAATCTATATACTCATGTTGTACTGAGGAAGTGCGACATTGTCACAGGAGCCTCTCTTTCAATGGTGCTTCAAACTGAGGGTCAATCCTGGTGGATGTCATAGATTTCCTGTCACTATTTGAATGGAAAAATTGCTCCAATTCCCTGGTTAACAACTAATGTCAAATTCCTTGGAAGTTGTGGGTTTGAGCTCCACACCAGAGACTTGAGCACATAATCTAGGCTGACACTGGCAGTCTCCTCACTCAGTTGGAGCTAAGAGGTTCCACGGCACTATTCGATGAAGCAAAAGCATTTTTTTCCCAAATGTCCTGGTCAAAAATCATCCCTCCACCAATGTCACTAAAACAGATTGTCCAATCATTTATCTCATTTTTATGTGTTGAAGTTCACAGTATGCGTATTCCAATAGTGACTGCACTTTAAAAGCACTTAATTCAGGGATCAAAATTTCTTCTCAAGAGCTTTTTTTGAGAAAAAAAACTACTTTTTTTTAAATTTTTGGGGGCGACTATTGTTTTCAGGGGTCTGTTTTCATTTTCACTAATTACTTAATTGGGTGATGCCAATTTACACCCAGCAAGCAGAAAATTGATAACGAGTAGATATTCTGCTTTTAGGATGTTTCTCCCCCAAGTAGGAGGGTGAGGAGGGGAAAGGGAATAAATTTAGGGGCAATTTGGAAATGCCTCCACCTTTGACCTCATGACCTATGATTAATCCTAGCCCTGGCTTATGGGAGAGATACTCTCTTTTCCCTTTGCTAGCCTGATGGATACTGCATGGAAATAATATTTGGACTGCCTTAAACCCAGTTCTCATTGGGCTTGGGGCCCACCAGCACTCAAATTACAGCCTCAGATTTCCCACCTCAACTTGACAAGCCAGATGAATGCTGAGTGTGCAAAATGGAAAGATCACGTTGTGTCAATAGATAGTCATCTTCATTTGGGACAGGGTGAACCCAATTCCGCCTATTGAATTTCTTTTTTATTGATGCCTAGTTTTTTTCTGTCTTACAAACAAAAAACAAAGAAAAGTACAGCACAGGAACAGGCCCTTCGGCCCTCCAAGCCTGCGCCGATCATATTTCCTGTCAACTAAAACATTTTGCACTTCCAGGGTCCGTATCCCTCTATTCCCATCCTATTCATGTATTTGTCAAGCTGCCTCTTAAACACCACTATCGTACCTGCTTCCACCACCTCCTCTGGCAGCGTATTCCAGACACTCACTACCCTCTGCATAAAAAACTTGCCCCGCACATCTCCTCTATAGTTTTCTCCTCTCACCTTAAATCTATGTCCCCTAGTAATTGACTCTTCCACCCTGGGAAAAAGCTTCTGACTATCTACCTCTGTTCATGCCACTCATAATTTTGTAAACTTCTATCAAGTTGCCCCTCAATCTCCGTCGCTCTGGTGAGAACAATCCGAGTTTCTCCTACCTTTCCTCATAGCTAATAACCTCCAGACCAGGCAGCATCCTGGTAAACCTCCTTTACACCCTCTCCAACACCTCCATATCCTTCTGGTAATGTGGCGACCAGAATTGCACGCAATATTCCAAGTGTGGCCTAACCAAGGTTCTATACAGCTGCAGCATGACTTCCCAGCTTTTATACTCAATACCCCTGCCGATGAAGGCAAGCATGCCATATGCCTTCCTGACTACCTTATCCACCTGCGTTGCCACTTTCAGTGACCTGTGGACCTGTACACCCAGATCCCTCTGCCCGTCGATGCACTTAAGGGTTCTGCCATTTACTGTAGAGTTCCTCCTGTATTAGACCTTCCAAAATGTATTACCTCGCATTTGTCCGGATTAAACTCCATCTGCCATTTCTCCGCCCAAGTCTCCAACCGATCTATATCCCGTTGTATCCTTTGACAATCCTCTTGACTATCTGCAACTCCTCCAACCTTAGTGTTGTCTGCAAACTTACTAATTAGCCCAATTACATTTTCCTCCAAATCATTTACTTATACTACAAACAGCAAAGGTCCCAGCACTGATCCCTGCGGAACACCACTAGTCACAGCTCTCCATTCAGAAAAGCACCCCTCCACTGCTACCCTCTGTCTTCTATGACCAAGCCAATTCTGTATCCATCTTGCCAGCTCACCTCTGATCCCGTGCGACTTTACCTTCTGTACCAGTCTGCCATGAGGGACCTTGTCAAAGGCCTTACTGAAATCCATGTATATAACATCCACTGCCCTTCCATCATCGATCATCTTTGTCACTTCCTCGAAAAACTCGATCAAGTTAGTGAGACGCGACCTCCCCTTCACAAAGCCATGCTGCCTCTCACTAATACGCTCAATTGCTTCCAAATGGTAGTAAATCGTGTCACGAAGAATCTTCTTTGGCCTTTGGTCCATTCTACAGGGTTTCCAAGGCCAAAGAAATAATTAACATTATGAACTGCTTTTCAGTGGCTATTCCAACATTGGCAAAATGCTTTGAAACCAACTTGAGTATTTCAGAAGTATTTTTTTTCTTTGTTCTTTCATGGGATGTAAGCGTCGCTGGAAAGGCCACCACTTGTTGCCCAATCCTAATTGCCCTTGAACTGAGTGGCTTGCTAGGCCATTACAGAGGGCAATTAAGAGCCAACTAACTGAAGCAACATCCCTAGCAACATGTCGTGATGGGAAGGGAAGCTAACCCTACACCTCTACCCTCAACCCACTTTTGAACAGGTGTCGCAGCAATGAAGTGTTCCAGCTGAGAAGAAATCTGAAGGTTGAAGGATCCTCTCTCAGTTCCCCCAACAAACTCCACCTGCCCCAGGGCTGGGACAGTAAAATTCCATTCCTAATGATTCCCTCACCTCAAAGTGCTGGACCTGAATACTGCATTTGTCCTTGGCGCCCTTGTGTGCAATTTACATAAAAGATTAACAGATGCACTGAATCAAATTTGGAGTTGAAGGAAGCAAAGTAGTTTTATAAGTAGGAAAATTGGATGGAGCTACATGTGGCACATAGAACCATAGAACCATAGAACACTACAGCACAGAAAACAGGCCATTTGGCCCTTCTAGTCTGTGCCAAAATATTATTCCGCTAGTCCCATTGACCTGCACCTAGTCCATAACCCTCCAGACCGCTCCCATCCATGTATCTATCTAATTTATTCTTAAAACTTAAGAGTGAGCCCACATTTACCACGTCAGATGGTAGCTCGTTCCACACTCTCACCACTCTCTGAGTGAAGAAGTTCCCCCTAATGTTCCCACTAAACCTTTCCCATTTCACCCTAAAGCCATGTCCTCTCATGTTTATTTCTCCTAATCTAAGTGGAAAGAGCCTACTCGCATCTATTCTGTCTATACCCCTCACAATTTTGTAAACTTCTATCAAATTTCCCCTCATTCTTCTACACTCCAAGGAATAAAGTCCTAACCTGTTTAATCTTTCCCTGTAACTCAACTCCTTAAGACCCGGCAACATCCTAGTAAATCTTCTCTGCACTCTCTCAATCTTACTGATATCCTTCCTGTAGTTAGGCGACCAGAACTGCACACAATACTCCAAAGTTGGCCTCACCAATGCCTTATACAACCTCATCATAACATCCCAACTCCTATACTCAATACTTTGATTTATGAAGGCCAGTATGGCAAAAGCTTTCTTTACAACCTTGTCTACCCGTGATGCCACTTTCAGGGAATTATGTATCTGAACTCCCAGATCCCTTTGTTCCTCCGCACTCCTCAGTGCCCTACCATTTACTATGTATGTCCTACCTTGGTTTGACCTTCCAAAATGTAACACCTCACACTTTTCCGCATTAAATTCCATCTGCCATTTTCTGGCCCATTTTTCCAGTTGGTCCAGATCTCTCTGCAAGCTTTGAAAGCCTTCCTCGCTGTCCACAACGCCTCCAATCTTAGTGTCATCAGCAAACTTGCTGATCCAATTCACCACATTATCATCCAAATCATTGATATAGACAACAAACAACAATGGTCCCAGTACAGATCCCTGAGTCTCTGAGTCCCTTGGTATCCCTGAGATACCAAGTGTCTGAACCTTCTGAACTAACCTCCCATGTGGGACCTTGTCAAAGGCCTTACTGAAGTCCATGTAGACAACATCCACAGCCTTTCCTTCATCTACTTTCTTGGTAACCTCCTCGAAAAACTCTACAAGGTTCATTAAACACGACCTACCACGCACAAAGCCATGCTGACTATCCTTAATCAGCCCTTGGCTGTCCAAATAATTATATATCCGATCTCTCAGAACACCTTCCAATAATTTACCTACTACTGACGTCAGGCTCACTGGCCTGTAATTACCTGGTTTACTTTTGGAGCCTTTTTTAAACAACGGAACAATATGAGCTACCCTCCAATCCTCCGGCACCTCACCCGTGGCTAAGGACATTTTAAATATTTCTGCCAGGGCCCCTGCAATTTCTACACTAGTCTCCCTCAAGGTCCGAGGGAATGTCATGTCAGGTCCGGGGGATTTATCTACCTTTATTTGTTGTAAGGCAGCAAGCACCTCCTCCTCTTTAATCACTATATGTTCCATGAAACTACTGCTTGTTTCCGTTCCTTCCTTATACACTGTGCCAGTTTCCTGAGTAAATACTGATGCAAAAAAACTGTTTAAGATAAACAGTGCACAGTGAAAACTTAACCTGCCCTGAGCTGTACTCCGCACCTCATTACCGGGTTTCTAGCCGCCTCCCCACTCCTCTCATCATCCAGCAGCTAAGTGGAAGTGATTGGTGACACCGCAGCGAAAAGGTTTCTGCATGGCATGAGCGGGACCAGCTAGACTAACTGCTCTCGGCATCCAATCACAGGTACTCTCTCCCCCTCCCATCCTTGCTGCTCCTCCAATCATGGATTCTGGCTTTGGAGGAGCAGCAAGAGCAGGAGGGAGGGAACCTGTGGTTGGAGGAGCTGGAGCAGTAAGCCTGGGAGAAGCCGAACCTGCGATTTGAGGAGCAGTTCCTCACAGATTCTGCCTCTCCCACGTACGGGGTCGACATTTCTCTCATTGGTCCGTCCCCGTGATTGAATTTTCCCGGGGCTTTGCGCGCTTACGAGGGCAAATTCACCTGTCACCCCTGTGTATTTTGAACCTTGATTTCATTGGCTGTGAAGTGCCTTGGGATGTGCTGGGGTTGTAAAAAGTGCTATAGAAATGCAAGTTCTAGCTTTTCTTTCTAGTGACCAACTTAAAAAATGTAGCCATGCTTATGTAAAATGAAGAAAATGCACCTATCGGCATTTCAGTTTCATAAAGACTAAATAGTTCCCAAGTTTGCCTACATAGCAAAAGATGATATCACACATAATTGATTATGCAAAGTATTCTGACAGGTTTCACATAATTCAGAGCTATACAAGCACAAGAAATTTATATATATTATTTATTAAGTGACAGGTTGTGGACTTCACTGGCAAGGCCAGCAGTATCGTACTTGCCTAATTGCCCTGGAGAGGGTGGCGGTGAGCTGCCTTCTCGAACCGCTGCAGTCCAAGTGGTGGAGGTACACCCACAGTGCGAGTCTGGAGGGAGCAAATGGATTTTAACCCAGCGACCATAAGGGAAAGATGACACATTTCCAAGGTAGTTTGGTATACGATTGGAAAGGAATTTTCATGTGGCGGTGTTCCCTTGTGCCTGCTGCCCTTGTTCTCCTGGATGTTAGAGCTTATAGCTTTAGACAGTGCTGTTGAAGATGCACTGGCGAATTGCTGCAGTGTATTTTGTAGATGGTGCACACTGCGGCCACTGTGCATTGGTGGTGGAGTGGATGTTGAAGCTGGTGGATGGGGTACCAATCAAATGGGCTGCTTTGCCCTAGGTGGTATCAAGTTTGAGTGCGTCATTATTTCTGTATCCTGAACTGCAAATCCTTTATTTCATCAAGCTAATTTTGCAAAGGAGCCTTTATTGAGTTGGAAGAAAACTAGTCAAAGAAGTAACAATAAAAAAAACATCAGAAATGTTAGAAATGCTCGGCAGGCCTGATAGTTATCTGTGGAAAGAGAAACAGAGTTAACGTTTGAGGTCAATGGCCTTCCATCAGTACATTGGTACCTTTAATCTGGAAAATCTGAAAAAGACAAAGTGTTTGAGACTTCCAATCGAATGCAGCGAATTGCTGACATACTGCAGGATATGTTAGGAAGACCACCTAGTGATCAGCTCAGGAAGCATAGCTACACGTGCTCTACATAAGGATGGCCGTCATCTGTACTGTGCTAGGGCCAATGTCCTACAAGCGGTATAACTGGAGCTGTAGAGAGGGCTTAGGGCTTAAAATTAAATAGTGGGGATGGGGGTGGGGGGGTTGGGGTTGGTGGGGAGGGGGGTGCGGTGGCGGTGGGGGGGCTCACATGAGTGGAGATTTAGAAAGTTAAAGAGAAAAGATAAGGCAATAGTGCAGGGTTGCAATATGGGTAATGATAACCAGACTCTGACAGGGAGGGATGGAGTATACAAACATAAAAGAGCATCAGTAATTATGGTCAGAGTGAGGAAAATAGCTTTAAAATAACAGAGGTGGAGGAGGGTTCCGGTGAGGGGAGATTTAGAAATTCAAAGATAAAAGTTGAGGCAATAGGAAAGTATATCATTTTGGGTAAAGACAAGCTGAGTGCGACAGAAAGAGACAGAATTTAACAGTATTAATGCATCAGAGAGTAAGGGCCATATGGGGAATAGTGGCAAAAAAATAAAATTGACGTCACTTTATCTGAATGTGCAGAGCATCTGCAGTAAGGTAGATGAACTAGTGGCACAAATAGAGATAGATTGTTCAGAATAATTCACAGATACAGAGACAAGGTTGCGAGACAACCAAGGTTGGGAAATAAATATTCCTGGTTACACAACGTTTTGAAAAGACAGGCACCATGGGAAAGGAGGAGGGTAGCCTTGACAGTAATGGATGGGAAACATTAGTGAGAAATGATTTTGGGTCAGAAAAACAGGAAATAGAATCAGTATGGGTGAAGATTAGGAATAGCAAGAATCAGAAAATACTGGTGGAAGTAGTTTATAGGGCCCAAAGCTGTGGTTATGTCTTTGGATAGTGCTTTAAACAATAAATTGTTGGATCTTGTAACAAAGGAAATGCAATAGTTTTGGGGGACTTTAATCTTCGTATAGACTGGGCTAATTAAATTGGCAAAGATGGTCTGGAAGATGAGTTTATAGAATGATTTTGTGACAATTTCCTGAAGCAATATGTTGCAATAGCAGTAACTAAACATTTAATGAAACAATTGAAAAATGTTCAACATAAATTAGACCAGTGTGCCATTTCAAAAATGTCCAGTTTATAGATGGCGCCAGTTTTCAGATCGCCAGATTTGTGGTATTGTACCTGTACCCTGTACTTGCATTGGAGGCAATACAGCAAGGGTTAACTAGACTGGCCCCTGGAATGTGAGGGTTGTCTATGATGGGAGGCTGAGTAAATTGGGCCTACATGCTCTCTAATTTAGAAGAATGAGAGGTGACATCACTCACGGTTATGAAGGGACTTGACAGGGCAGATACTGAGATGTTGCTTCCCCTGGATGGGGAATCTAGAACAAGTCCCAGGATAAGGGACCGATCATGAGATGAGGATAAGTTTCTTCACTCAAAGAGATGTGAACCTTTGGAATTCTTTACCCGATAAGGTTGTGGATGTGCCATCATCGAATATGTTTAAGGCTGGGATAGACAGACCTTTGGTCTCACAGTGGATCAGGGTGTATGGGGGGGCGCAGGCAGGAAAGTGGAGCCGAAGTCCAAGATCAGCCATGATCATGCTAAATAGTGGAGCAGGCTCGAAGAGCCATCTTCTCCTGCTCCTAGTTATTCAGTTCTTATGCTCTTATAATGCTGAGGGAACATACACCAATCCAATGCATTTTGATGTAATGATTATTATAACCAGTGCAGCACACGATTACCTATGTGCTGAAGGAATAAGCTTCTCATTGATAATGTAGGTGCCCGGAATCTGAGAGGTCATGTTGTCTCAATGAATGAAACATGAGGAAAAATGCAATGAGAGCTTCCAGCAGCTCCTGGGTATAATTTGACATTGTGTTACCAGTAAAGCTGACAAGGTCTTGTCAAAGAGGCTGGACGAACACAAAGGTGGAAACAATTCAAGTTAGCTACAATGCTGCAGTTAGAAGGGTTGAACTGGCTGAAGCAGTGTTGAGAGTCTTATTGAATTACATAGAATTTTCAGCACAAGATCAGACCAATTGGCTCAACCAGTCTTTATGAGTGTTTATTCACCACATGAGCCCCCACTCATTATTTTTACATTGGGCGAAATGGTCCCAGATTTGCCCTAAGTGCAGTAACAGGCGGGAAAAGGAGTGTTTTACCAGACGGCCGCAATGGCGACTTTTCACATTGTATCATCCCAATCCTGCCTCATTAATCATGCATTCCCGGGAAACACACTGTTTCGATGGTGGGCGGTCTCCAATTCACCCGCCACACCGTCACCTTGCCGCTTCATCATGCCAGATGCCTCATTTAAAGTGCAACAGCGTGCACACCTTTTAGAGCTTCCGGCCCAGGACTGCTGCAAAGAAGACATGGCCCCGAAAGGCAAGAAGACTGCAGTCCCCAGGTTTAGTGACACATCCCTCAAGTGCCTTTTGGATGCCGTGGAGGCCCCGCTGTGATGTCCTCCACCCCCACTCTGGCTGCAAGAGGGGCAGCAACATTACCACTCCAGCTTGGTAGATGATGGCACTAGTGATCAGTGCCAATACTGCACAGAAGAGTTTGGCCATCCAATGCAGATAGAGGATGAATAATCTCATCTGTGCAGCCAGGATAAGGCGACCATCTCATCACTCTAAACTCACACATTCACAAGCTCGTAACACATTCACTGGCATTGTTATCAGGCAGCATATAATGTGTGCAAGGTGGATAAAATCCATGAGGGAAACTTGATCACACTATCACAACTGTTTTGCAATTTGTATTTATTTCAAGGTGCGTGCCCTGAATCCAGAAGTAATAAGTCCACCAAGACTTCAGAGATTTTGAAAAAAAAACTAAATTAGTCATTTATTAACAATAGAAAAGATTTCAAGCACATACATGGGTCTATAAATTACTACTAAAACCCCTAATTAATCTGGCTCCCAGTTACACCCCCATTAAGGCAACAGTTAAAAAAAAAGATTCCAGCAAGTTAACACAATACTCTGGGCAGTAGAATTCAAAGTGGCTTTTCCCAGTTTTGGATTCTGTAGACAACAGGCTTATTACACAGATACGGGAGGTTTCTCACACTTCTGGTAGATCTCACAATGCCTTCCTCCTTTATACATGTTTCTCCCTTTTAGTGTGTAAATTCCACTGTCCATATGTCTTTGGAACTTTGCCTTTCTCATAATATAAATGGTTTCACGTTGCTGCTACATTGTCAGTAACCCTTGAGAAAAATAAACACATTTCTCAGCTTGCTAGTCTGGCTGTTTGTAAACAGACTGAGATCCCTTTGAAAATAAAATCCCCCTTCATCTATCTACAAATGCAAATTCCATTTACACCTTATGTGCTAAGACCCCAACCATGTTTAACCATTAACATATTAAAGACACACCTTACTGCTTATCTTACTTCAATTTGCAGTCCGTTTGGCTACAAGATGTAATTGAATCACACACAGAGACAGAACAATATAACCCCCCCCATAAACTTACTTTACACTAAACCAGAAAAATATTATAATAATTATCATACCTTCATCACACCTCCCTACTTATCAAAAATGAACGTCATAGTTTCAAAAGACAGCTTCAATTTCTTAACCCATCTTTACACTACCTGCAATACTTATCTATATACTCATACTATTACATTATCAGATCCAGACATTAACATAGAAGTATATATATCAAATCCTTGGTATCTACATAAGTCATTGCAGTCCAGTGTCTGGGTTTTAATGGGCTTTAAGCTCTTGACAATGCAACTGCAATTAGATTTTCTCACCAGCCACGTGTATAATCTGTAGATTAAATGGTTGCAGTAATAAACTCCATCTGAATAGCCTTGCACTTTGGTCTCGCAAACTGTCCCTTACGTCCTTAAACAGCTGTGACATGAAATTTGAACCCTGATCTTTTTTTTTAATTCATTCATGGGATGTGGGCATCAATGTGCAGGCCAGCATTTATTACCCATCCCTAGTTGCCCTAGTTCAGAGTCACATGTGGGCCAGGCAAGGACAACAGGCTTCCTTCTCTAAAGGACATTAGTGAACCAGAACAATTGTTTCATGGTCATGATTAGATTAATTCCAGATTTTTATTGAATTCAAATTCCACCAATTGCTGTGGCAGGATTCAAACCCAGGCCCCCAGAGCATTACCCTGGGTCTGTAGATTACTAGTCCAGTGACAATACCACTATGCCATCACCTCCGCCTTGTGATATGATTGTATTTTTGGTAAACCATATCTTGTAAAAAATGTAGTCAACTCTTCCACAATTCTCTTTGTTGTAATAATTCTTAAAGGTATCACTTCAGGAAACTGTGTAGAAACATCCATTATTATCAGTAAGTACTGATTTCCACTTTTTGTCTTAAGGACGGGTCCTACACAATCAAACAGGACCCTAGTAAAAGGTTCTTCAAATGCTTGAATAGGAATTAAAGGTATCGGCTTAATCAGTGCTTGTGGTTTCCCTATCACCTGACATGTGTGACATGTTCTACAGAATTTGATTACATCTCCATGCAATCCACACCAATAAAAATGTTTTTGTATTTTCATCTGTATCTTTCTAATTCCTAAATGTATCCCCATTGAAATTTCATGAGATATTCTCAGGATCTCATATCTATATCTAAACGGTATAACAATTTGATGTACTTCCGTCCAGTTTTCATCTGCTGAAACTTGATACGGCCACTACTTTCTCATCAACACATTACCCTTAAGGTAATAACATTCTGGAATACATTCTGCCTCTGTTTCTGAGTAAGCTGTCTGATATAACTGTTTTATTCATGAATCCTGAATCTGTAACTGACTTATCTGTAACAACCTTATCAATGACAGTGTCAGCTAATTGAACTTCAACACCTTTTCCCTGCCTTATAACTTCCTCTTCTCCTGTTTCAACCTGTGAGATTGTGGTCTTGTTACTGCGCAATCTGGAAACAATCCACGATGCTCTTTCTGCAACACTTCTGTTGAAAATACCTCTACAGGCTGCTCAACTACCATTGGCATCACCCACATCTGTGACCCGGTTATATCATTACCTAAAATAAATTGAGCCCCTGCAATGGGCAAGTTTTCCACTACTCCAACAATCACATCACCTGTTTTTCACTTACTCTTTAAATTTACCTTCCACAATGGAATAGGTTTAGCATCTCCAGGAACCCCACTTGTTATCACCCACTCCAGCAATACTCCCTCTGAACAACAAATATCACTATCCCACAACATTAAGAATTGACTAGCCCCTGTGTCCCTTAACATTTTGGCACCTTTACCTACTCCACCCTGGAAAGACTTCCCCATCACATAAAAAATCTTTAAACATTTCTGCAACCTGTTCATCAGAACTCCCTTAGGTAAATTATGAACACATTCCCACTTATTTGCCGATCGTTGATTCTTCCTGTTTACTTGTTCACAAACCATTGGTTTTTCCTGTGCCTGAACCTCAGAACCCGCAGTACTTTTACTTCCAGAACTTTTCCGCACCCCAATAATTCCAGCAGGTTTTCCCTGTCATTTCCAACCCATTGGGTGGAGTTTTCTGAGCCCACTGGCGGCGGGTGTGATAGGTGGCATGCACGGAAAATATGAGGGGTCCCACTTCACGATGGCGTGAAGGCAGGTCGCGGTCGTCCGCTCAGCCCTCCAATGGTGGGCCGTGTTTCCCACCATTGGTTGGTGGGGAGCAAATTGTAATACATTAGCATATAATTAAAAGGCCATCCCGCTAGGCTCTTGGAACCCCACCGTATCGCCTGTCCATATCGGCGAGAAAGCACATCGACGTGTTTCACTACAGCACACAGGCACCGTGCACTCAGCGGCCTTCACTTTGGGGGAACTGAGGTGAGTGAACAGCAGCGTTCTCCACAGCTCGCCCATTGTTTACAGGCCTCAGGGGCACCGGGGGGGGGCGGGGGCAACTGATGCCTGGCCTGCATGTGACTGCTGAGGGGTGGAAGGTGCCTTGGGGGGCAAGTGCTGGCCAGCCCCACAGGCGGCTGCTGAGGGAGAGGGGAAGGCGTCGAGTGCTGCCCTGATGCCGCATTCTGTGCACAGGTAATCAAGGTGGGGGGGGAGGGTAAGCGGGGGAAATGGCCACACATTAGGGACACCTGTATAAATTGACCGTGCCTCTGCAACGAACACAGGTCAGGCACAGCCACAGTGATATGATTGGGGTCGGGCTCCTAGCCTGCCCACCCATGCAAACAATGCGGAGTCATCAAAGGGCCACCAAGTGCTCCATACATTCCTCTCCACTGCCCCCCGCGCCACACCCCCCTGGCACAGACTTCAAGTCCACCACCACTTTACTCGGCCGCAGAGCAGTTGGACTGCACACATTGTACAATCTCCTCGCCAGTGCTGACCATGCAGCAGACACAGCCCTTTGCAATCTCAGCATCCTGGTTTGGATCAATATCCCCCCAAGTACAGCCATGATAACCACGTCTCTCTCTCTCTCTTTTATGCTGCAGGAGGACCACATCAGTATCATGGATCCTGGTGACCTAGCTGTATGCCTGATGGGCTACAGAGACCCCAGAAAACGGAGGAGAGAGTGACTGAGGCTCCTGGCTGCGTAAAGGCAGGAGCAGAAACCTCATGAAGAAGAGGCAGCAGGGGCTCCCAGACACGTTGCCCAGGAGCGACAGCGAGCTGTGGCCGGTCAGCGCCTAGCAACGCCCAGGGTCTATAGACGCTGCCTACCCTTCCTGCAGATGACTGAGAACCAGTGTCGCCGACGACTGCACATGTCTAGGGACCTGGTGGCTCACATCTGCCACTTACTGCAGGACTTGGTGCCAAGGGAACATGTGAAAGTGACTGCGGTGCTCAATTTCTATGCCAGTGGCTCCTTTCAGGGCTCCACAGGTTACCTCTGTGGGATTTCACAATCCGCCACCCACAAATGTATCCATGAGGTCACGGGTGCCATCTTCTCCATGGCACACAACATTGTGCATTTCGCCCGGGGCCGGGACAGTCAGGATGTAAGGGGTATTGGATTCGCCCTGATCTCGGGATTCCCACAGGTGCAGGGTGTGATTGACTGCACTCATGTGGTGCTCTGGTCTCCATCGCTACACTCGGTGACTTCATCAACTGCAAGGGCTTCCACTCACCGAATGTGCAGCTGGTGTGTGACCACCTGAAACACATTCTGCAGGTGTGCGCACGGTTTCCAGGGAGTGTGCACGATGCCTACATCCTGAGTTGCTCGCAGATCCCTGCAGTATTCCAGGGTCCACAGAGGCTGCAGGGTTGGCTCCTTAGGGACAAGGGCTATCCACAGAGGCCACGGCTGATGACACCCGTGCAGTGGCCTCAGACTGCAGCAGAGCGACGGTATAATGAGGCTCATGCAGCAACTCGCACCTTGGTGGAGCAGACCATTGGGATGCTGAAGATGTGGTTCCAGTGCCTGGACTGGTCTGGTGGAGTCCTGCAATACTGTCTGCGGCGGTGTCACGCATCATTGTCATTTGCTGCGCCCTTTACAACCTGGCACTGCAATGGGGAAAGGAGCTGGCTGAGGAGGAGATAGAGGAGTTGCATGTCTCCTCCGATGAGGAGGGCGCTGACGGGGATGAGGGTGAGGGGGTCCTCAGTGGTGACGATGACGGGGATGAGGTTCTCGCAATGGTTAGACAAGGCAGGCGCCCTTGGGAGGCCCTCATAGCTGCCAGATTTGTGGAGGATGATGATGACATGCAGTGAGGTGACCCCATAGATCCTCACATCGCAGTTGTGAACATTTGACTCCAGTCTGGCTAATGGCAGCGCCAATACCCTGTGTGAGAATGTTCCTGTCATGGAGATGCATTGGAGGCCCTAATAGTCGCTCGATCGCAGGAGGATGATGACGACATGCAGTGAGGACAGTCCATAGATCTTCAAACAGCCTCTGAGAATGTCTGACTCCTGTCTGGCTGAGGGCAGCTCACTTGCGCTCCATGATCAGGGCCATCTCAGAGACGCAGCCATGAAACTTTATATGAAGCTGATGAAACTGATGCTGTGTCCGCCTTCAGCCCTTCAGGAGCTGGTGCACAGCATCACTGGTCATAGATGCTGGTGTGATGGGGGCCAGCCCCACCTTAAAGGTGCTGAGAGCACACAGAGAGTATGAGTGAACTCTGTGGTGCCTGCGCACTACATTCTGGCACCAATGACCAGCACCGTCGAGGTGCAGGCATCAGTAATATTTCCAGGGAGTGTGAGGCTGGACCATCACTTTGGTCTGAAGGCTGCACAGAGCACAGGTAAGAGGCCCTGGGCTGAGACACCTGCCTTTATCTTGTTCAAAAAGGTTTCACATCTGAGTGACACAAACACTGCTCATCAGAACAAGGAGCCATAGGCAGGGAGACATTCTTGGGAGTTTATTGACAATAGTGAACAGTATGTACAAGTGATCAACATCCATGCCCAGGCTATGAAACTACTTTTATCTAACTGTCCTAACCCTGCCGCTATGTCTTGGTGCTCCCCGGACATCCACAGCGGAGGTGGAGACAGCTTGCTGACTGTGACGCCCTGTCTGTGAAGACCTTGGCGGGCGTCCTCTGGAGGGCCGAGACCTGGAGGGCCCCGGCCTGATTTCGGGGTCCTGTTTCGTGGCAGTGGCACTCTCCTCGAGCTGTGAAGCTGGAGCTGCTGAGATCACAGGAAGTGGAGAGTCAGACGGGCCAGTCACTCCCAGAGTCACCTGGTGGATGACCCCGGAGTGTGCACCTGCTGATCCTCCTCCCTATGGGTGCCTGAGGGCCCCTGGCTGACTCTGTGAGTGGAAGGGGGAGCTGGAGTAAGGTTGAGCTGCCCCGCACCCCTCTCGCATACACACTGTTGGAGGCCAACTATGGCATCAGCGATGGAGTTAAACCCGCACAGCAGCACAGGAGTGACATCCTGGACCAAGGTCTCCATGGCGGCCACCATCCTGCCAGTGTTGACCTCGGTGCATTGCAATGCCGATGCTGTCACCTCAGCCTGAAGATGGATAGATCCTCCATCGCGCCTTGCAATTCGCGGAGTGCAGCGGCCACCCCTTCCTGATGTTCCCGAACTTGTCTTTGCAGCTCCAGCAACTGTGCCATGACCGAGTCCAGACGCTCGTCATCGGAGTCGGACCCAGCAACTTTCTGGCCTCCAGCCGTCCGCCATTTTCATCAGCAGTTAGGACTCCATTTTACCCACCGGCTACTGCACGTAGTGCAATTCTGGGAAAATTCAGCCCATTGACTTTGTGTGCCCAACTTTATTACAATGAAAACATCTCAATCTTCAAGTGTCACTTTTACCCTCAGCGCCTTCCTTTTTAGTTTGACAAAGAACTTCCTGAGAATATCGACCTACTCCATCTCTTCCCTTACTACCCACCGTCCGTTCACCTTCCTACTTTCTATCCTTCTCTGATTTAAAAGGGTGACGAGAAAAGGTTTAGCTCTATGAACTAACTCATAATCATCAGCCATCTCTCCTGCTTGTCTTACCGTTTTACCCCTCTGTTCCTCCACGTGAGTTCTCACTACCGAAGGAACTAAATCTTTAAATTCTTCCAAAAGAATTACTTCCCTACGAGCTGCATGTGTTGTCTCTATCTTTAATGCCATATCCACCAGTGAAAATTACTTTGTTTTACTCTCAAACTCAATATAAGTTTGGCCCAGGCTGTTTTCTCATATTCCTAAATTTTTGCCTGTGTGCCTCAGGAACCAACTCATATGCACTCAAAATAGCCTTTTTTACCACCTCATAATCCACCGGCATTTCTTCTGACAGTGAAGCATAAACCTCATGAACTCTACCCACTAACCTAGATTGCAACAGCAGTGACCGGTTTTCTCGTGGCCATTTCATCTGTCTAGCTATCATCTCCAAAAGGAATAAAGAATGCCTCCACATCTCTTTCTTCAAATTTCAGAAGGGCTTGCACAAATTTAAATATCTCCCCACTGGGTTTTAGGTTAGAGGCTTTTTTCATCATCAAGTATTTCCTCAGCATCTGAGGTCTCTTTTTTAAACTCCACCTTATAAGTTAGTACTCCCTTTTCCTTTCCTTCCCTCTTCCTCCTTTTCTAACCTCGCCATTTCGAATCCCCACTCCTGTCTTTTTTTCTCTCTCTTGCCTTTCTGCCAGTTCCCTCTGGAATGTCCTTTCTTTCTCTGCTGCCTCTAGTTCCAGTTTTTTTTTTCACTTCCATTGCTTATTCAAATTCAAGCTTCTTGATTTGTAACTGAAGTCTTACTACCTCCAGCTCTGACTTACTAGTGTCAGGTATCACTTCCAACTCAAATGTTGTGCTATCACGTCAACTATGCCTGCTTTCCTTGCCCCTACAGGTAACCTCAACTGCAACTTATCCACCAACTCTATTAACCTACCCTTAGGTACTTTTTGTAACCCAATCAGACTTATATCTTCTACTTCCAAAAATGTTTTAGCCATAGATACAGCCATTTTTGCAGTCTCACCACTTTAAAAATCCATCACGCCAACTCTTGAATTCAAAGCGCTTCTTGTAGTCGCACCTTTTAAGATTCGCCAACTTCAAATCAATCAAAGAATTTCGAATATCCCACAAAGAGCCCCCAATTTGTTATGATGCGGCAGATGATGTGTGTCAGGTGGACCAAATCCAGGAGGGAAACTTCATCACATTATCACAACGGTTTTGCAATTTGTATTTATTTCAGATGCGCGCCCTGAATTCAGAAATAATAAGTCCACCAAGACTTTAGACAATTTTTGAAAAACTACAATAAACACTTATAACAAAAGAAAAGATTTCAAGCACACACATAAGTCTACAAATTACTACTATATTAACTCCTAAAATCCTTAATTAATCTGGCTTCCAGTTTCGCCCCCATTAAGGCAATGGAAAAAAAAGATTTTAAACAGATTCCAGTGAGTTAACACAATATCCTGGACAGTAGAATTCAAAGTGCTTTTCCCAAATTCGGTTTCTGTAGACAGCACAAAAAATAGAGGCTTCTCATACTTCTGGTAGATCTTACAATGCCTTCATCCTATATACATGTTTCTCTCTTTCTAATGTGTAAATTCCATTGTCCATATATCTTTAGAACTTCAACTTTCTCATAATATAAACAGACTGAGATCCCTTTGAAAATCAAATCCCCCTTCATTTATCTACAAATGCAAATTCTCTTTACATCTTACATGCTAAGATCCCAACTATAATTGCTTATTACCATATTAAAGACACTCTATACCTTACTTCTTTTGATACTTCAACTTGCAGTCTGTTTGGCTACAAGATGTAATTAAATCACCACACACAGACAGAACAACACAAACATCCATAAGTTAAAATCAAAATACTGCGGATGCTGGAAATCTGAAACAAAAACAAAAATAGCTGGAAAAACTCAGCAGGTCTGACAGCATCTGTGGAGAGGAAGACAGAGTTAACGTTTCAAGTCTGTATGACTATTCATCAGAACTAAAGAGAAATAGAAGTGTGCTGAAATATAAGCTGTTTAAGGGGGGGTGGGACAGGTGAAGCTGGATAGGTGGAGGCAAAGGAGAGATTGCCAAATATGTCATAAACAAAAGGTCAAAGGGGTGTTAACGGTAGTGATGTTAGCTAAAGGATGTGCTAATGGTGACATTAAGGGTAGAAAGCAGGATGAGCAAGTGACAGATGGCCCTAGTGGGAGTGGGATGGGGTGAAGGGATCGAATTTATTGGTCATTTATATAAACGACACACATGACTATGTGGGGGGTAGGAATAGTAAGTTTGCGGATGACACAAAGATTGGCCGGGTGGTTAACAGTGAGGTTGAGTGTCTTGGGTTACAGGAAGATATAGACGGGATGGTCAAATGGGCAGATAAGTGGCAGATGGAATTTAACCCTGAAAAGTGTGAAATGATACACTTTGAAAGGAGTAATTTGACAAGGAAGTATTCAATGAACGGCATAAGACTAGGAAGTTCTGAGGAACAAAGGGACCTTGGCGTGTGTGTCCATAGATCTCTGAAGGCGGAGGGGCATGTTAGTGAGGTGGTGAAAAAGGCATATGGGACACTTGCCTTAATCAATTGAGGCATAGATTACAAAAGTAGGGAGGTCATGTTGGAGTTGTATAGAACCTTGGTGAGGCCACAGCTGGAGTACTGTGTGCAGTTCTGGTTGCCACATTATAGGAAGGATGTGATTGCACTGAAGGGGGTGCAGAGGAGATTCACCAGGATGTTGCCTGGGATGAAACATTTAAGTTATGAAGAGAGGTTGGATAGACTTGGGTTGTTTTCATTGGAGCAGTGAAGACTGAGGGGTGACCTGATCGAGATGTACAAGATTATGAGGGGCATGGACAGGGTGGATAGGGAGCAGCTGTTCCCCTTAGTTGAAGGGTCAGTCACAAGGGGACATAAGTTTAAGGTGAGGGGCTGGAGGTTTAGGGGGGATGTGAGGAAAAACATTTTTACCCAGAGGGTGGTGATGGTCTGCAATGCACTGCCTGGGAGGGTGGTGGAGGCGGGTTGCCTCTCATCCTTTAAAAAGTACCTGGATGAGCACTTGGCACGTGATAACATTCAAGGCTATGGGCCAAGTGCTGGTAAATGGGATTAGGTAGGTAGGTCAGATGTTTTTCATATGTCGGTGCAGACTCGATGGGCCGAAAGGCCTCTTCTGCACTGTGAGATTCTGTGATTCTGTGAAATACGCTAAAAGGTGGAGATAAAACAATGGATGGAAATTAATTTTAAAAATAATGATAGAAATAGGTGGGAAAAAAAAGCTATATATATAACAAATATATAATAATTATTAGAAAAAAGGGGATCAAAAGGGGGGTGAGGATGGAGGAGAGAGTTCATGGACTGAAGTTGTTGAACTCAATGTTAAGTCCGGAAGGCTGTAAAGTGCCTAGTCGGAAGATGAGGTGCTGTTCTTCCAGTTTGCGTTGAGCTTCACTGGAACATTGCAGCAGGCCAAGGACGGACATGTGGGCATGAGAGCAGGGTGGAGTGTTGAAATGGCAAGCGACAGGGAGGTCTGGGTCATGCTTGTGGACAGACCGAAGATGTTCTGCAAAGCGGTCACCCAGTCTGCGTTTGGTCTCTCCAATGTAGAGGAGACCGCATTGGGAGCAGCGAATGCAGTAGACTAAATTGAGAGAAGTGCAAGTGAAATGCTGCTTCACTGAAAAGGAGTGTTTGGGCCCTTGAATGGTGAGGAGAGGGGAATAAAGGGGGAGGTGTTGCATCTTCTGCGGTTGCATGGGAAGGTGCCTAGGGAGGCGGTTGAGGTGTAGGGGGTGATGGAGTAGTGGACCAGGGTGTCCCGGAGGGAACGGTCCCTACGGAATGCCGCCAGGGGGGGTGAAGGGAAGATGTGTTTAGTGGTGGCATCATGCTGGAGTTGGTGGAAATAGTGGAGGATGATCCTTTGAATGCGGAGGCTGGTGGGGTGATAAGTGAGGACAAGCGGGACCCTATCATGGTTCTGGGAGGGAGAGGAAGGTGTGAGGGCGGATGCGCGGGAGATGGGCCGGACACGGTTGAGGGCCCTGTCAACCACCACGGGTGGAAAACCTCGGTTATGGAAGAAGGAAGACATGTCAGAGGAACTGTTTTGGAAAGTGGCATCATTGGAACAGATGCGACGGAGGCGAAGGAACTGAGAGAATGGGATGGAGTCCTTACAGGAAGCGGGGTGTGAGGAGCTGTAATCGAGGTAGCTGTGGGAGTCGGTGGTCTTGTAATACCCATAAACACCCATACCCATAAACAAACACCCATCAACCTACTTTACGCTAAACCAGAAAAATATTACGAAAATTACTATACCTTCATCACTAGCATCTCACTCACTGCCAGCTCAAGGGACATCATCACTCATTCTCACACACACCCTCATATCTCTACCTGGCCTGATCTCCTCTGGAGATTGCCTCCTCAGCCCTCACCATCTTGAGGCCCCTTGCACAGATCAACATGTGCCCCCACACACACACTGGGTTACCCCCCTTCCCCTGTACAGCTCTCATCCTGCAGCCTCTTCCATTGCCTGAGGCCATTTCTCCCCCTTCCCCAAACAAGCCCTAGCCCTGCAGCCATTGAATAGACACCCCCGCCTTCTGGCTGGTCTGGTAGGTAGAGACCTGCCTGTGAGCCCCCCTAAAAGTGATGTGGTGCTGTCTGTGAAGCCTGGCGCTGATGACTTTGAGTGCTGCCCGAAGCAAGGTAGGGAAATAAACCTCGAAGTCCTAAGTGAAATGCAGCTGACCGGCTGCAGGTCACTTATGTACAGTTGTGAAACATGTCGGTGTAGAATCACGCTGATGTGCTCAGATGATCCAGCGTGGTGGGATAATTCCGGTGGGCTGGTCTTATAATAATACACAGATGTATTACATTGAGGCTCCCGACATCTAACAGCGGGAAACACAGCCCGCCATTGACAGGCAGAGAGGATGATCGCAAACTGGCTTCACATCGTCACAAAACCGATTTTTGGTCTTCTGGTCATATTGTCTGCTCACACCGTCAAACATACACGACGCCAGCAGGCAAGGAAAATCCCACCCATTTTCTCACCCAACAACCACGTCCTTCTATTCCGAGAAAGGTTAAATCATGACGACGTGGTGCACAGATTAGGCTAGTGTTCCCTTGAGTACAGAAGATTAAGCTGTGTTCTAATTGTGGTATTTAAGATGGCTAAATGAACTAGCGGGGTAGATAGAGAGAAAATATTTTCTCTAGTGGGGGTATTGAATACAAAGGGGCATAACCTTAAAATTAGAGCTGAGCTGTTTATGGGTGAGGTCAGGGAGCTATTCTTCACAGATCGGGTAGCAAAAACTCTGAACTCTCCTCATAAAAGCTGTTGAGGCTGCAGGGGGTCAATAGAAAATTTCAAAACTGAGATTGTTAGATTTTTGTCAGGGCAATGATTTTCAGGGTTACGTTACCAAGGCATGTGATTGGATTCAAGAAGCAGAATAGGAAAGGCAGAACAGCGTCGAAGGGCTGAATGGCCTCCTCCTGTTCCTGATTTCCACTTTTCTCTCCTTGTGTAAGACCCCATTTCTTGCTGCCAAATTTTAAACCCGCCTTTTCTTAAAAGAAAATATTCCCACTCAGCTCGATCGTTCAATATCCTCGAATCAGCCAACTTTCCACTTCAGAAACTGGAAGAGAAATTATGTAAACAGCGTCTGGTACAGGCACTCATTGGGAATTGTTCCATTTTGCCTCAGTGTTCACTGCCAAAAGAATACTATCCTATCTTTTCATTTTTTAAAAATTAAATGTCATGTTTGATATTTCATAGGTTGAGTTGAGAGACTGGTGGCAAATTTGGAAATTGAAATGAAAGGAGCTGAAGTCCTTTGTGATCCGTATATACTTCTGTAAAGTCAAATGGGGAAGGAACTGAGGCCACATTGTGAATCAGAAAGAGATCATTACAATCCCGAACAGTGGCATCTAGGAAACCATTGTTATATTCACGAAGGCTAAAGACTGGGGAGGCTGAACCTCTGTAACCTCATGGCCTCAGTATATCCCCCACTCTACCAATACCACCAAGCCAGGGGATCAACTCAAGTTCAATGAAGAGTGCAGGAGGCCATGCCAGGAGCAGTACCAGGCATACCTAAAAACGAGGTGTCAACCTAGTGAAGCTATAACTCAGGACTACTTGCGTGCCAAACAGCATAAGCAGCAAGTGATAGACAAAGCAAAGCAATTCCACAACCAATTGGGTCAGATCTAAGCTCTGCAGTCCTGCAACATCCACATGTGAATGGTCATGGACAATTAAATAACTCACTGGGGGAGGAGGTTCCACAAATATCCTCACCCTCAATGCTGGGAGAGCCCAGCACATCAGCACAAAAGATAAGGCTGAAGCATTTGCAACAATCTTCAGCCAGAAGTACCGAGTGGATGATCCATCTCGGCCTCCTCTAGAGGCCCCGAGCGTCTGGTTCACTAATGTCCTTTAGGGAAGGGAACCTGCCATCCTTATCTGATCTGGGCTACATGACACGCAGCAATGTGGTTGACTCTTAAATACCCTTTGAACAAGGGCAGTTAGGGATGGGCAATAAATGCTGGCCTGGCCAGCGGCGCCCACATCCTATGAACGAATAATAAAAAAAATCACAGATGCCAGTCTTCAGTGAATTCAATTCACCCTGACAATTTTCCAGCAATAGTACTGAAGAGTTGTGCTCCAGAACTTGCTACACTCCTAGCCAAGCTGTTCCAGTCTGGCTACAACAGTGGCATCTACCCGGCAATGTGGAAATTTGCCCAGGTATGTCCTGTGCACAAAAAGCAGGAAAAATCCAACCCGACCAATTACCGCCCCATCAGTCTACTCTCAATCATCAGTAGTGATGGAAAGGGTCATCAACAGTGCTACCAAGTGGCACTTACGTAGCAATAACCTGCTCACTGATGCCCAGTTTGGGTTCCGCCAGGGCCACTCAGCTCCTGACCTCATTACAGCCTTGGCTCAAACATGGACAAAAGAACTGAACCCCAGAGGTGAGGTGAGAGTGATTGCACCTGACATCAAGGCAGTATTAGACCGAATGTGGCATCAAGGAGCCCTAACAAAACTGGAGTCAATGGGGCTCGAAGAAAACTCGCCACTGGTTGGAGTCATATGTAGTGCATCACCTCAGCTCCAGGACATCACTGCAGGAGTTCCTCAGGGTAGTGTTCTAGGTTCAACCATCATTAGTTGCTTCATCAATGACCTTCCCTCTATCATAAGGTCAGAAGTGGGAATGTTCGGCGATGATTGCACAATGTTATGCACCATTCGCGACTCCTCAGATGCTGAAATAGTCCATGTCAAATGCAGCAAGTCCTGGACAATATCCAGGCTTGGGCTGACAAGTGGCAAGAATCATTCGCGCTACACAAGTGCCAGGCAATGACCATCTCCAAACAAGTGAGAATCTAACCATCACCCCTTGACATTCAATGGCATTACCATCGCTGAATCCCCCACCACCAACATCCTGGGGTTACCATTGACCAGAAACTGGACTGGACTAGCCTCAGAATTCTGTGGCAAGTAACTCACTTCTGGGCTGCCCGCTATCTACAATGCACAAGTCAGGAGCGTGATGGAATACTCTCCACTTGCCTGGATGAGTGCAGCTCCAACAACGCACAAGAAGCTTGACACCTGGATGGACAAAGCAACCCGCTTGATTGGCACCCCATCCACAAACATTCACTCCCTCCACCACCAACGCACAGTAGCAGCATTGTGTACCATCTACAAGTTGCACTACAGGAATTCACCAAGGCTCCTGAGGCAAGCCTTCCAAACCTACGACCGCTACCAGCTAGAAGGACAAAAGCAGCAGACACATGGGAACACTGCCACCTGCAAGTGCCCCTACAAGTCACTCACCATCCTGACTTGGAAATATATCGCCGTTTCTTCACTGTCGCTGGGTCAAAATTCTGGAACTCCCTCCCTAACAGCACTGTAGGTGTACCTACACCACGTAGACTGCAGTAGTTCAAGAAGGCAGCTCACCACCAGCTTCTCAAGGGTAATTAGGGATGGGCAATAAATGCTGGCCTTACCAGCGACACTCACATCCCATGAATGAATTTAAAAAAAGGAAAAGACTTGGAACAGACAGCAGGTTGGGCAAAAGCTGTGGAGAGGGAACATTGGGTTTCTCTGTAACTCCTTCAAGCTCTCTGTGCTCCTCAACCTCCGGCCCATTGCGCATTTCCTATGGTCTTCATTCCACCATTGGCGGCAGTGCCTTCAGCTCCCTAGGCTCTAAGCTCTGCAATTCGCTTCCCAATTCGCTCAGCATTTTGACCTCTCCTCCTTTAAGATCCTCCTTACAACCTATTTCTTTGACCAAGCTTTAGGTCACCTGTCCTAATATCTGCTCCTGTGTCTGATAATGCTCCTGTGAAGGGTGTTTCACTACATTGAAGGCGTTATAGAAATGCAAGTTGTTGTTGGTTAATGTTTGAAGCCAATGACCTTTCATCAGGACAAGAGGATTTTACAGATGAATGGTTTTCAAAAAGATACAGAGCCAGGGATAAGAAAAGGGAGAGGCCTGTGATAGGGTGGAGGACAGGAGTGATTAAAAGGCAGAAGGGATGAGGGAGCAAGGTAACAAAATTGGGTGGTAATGTGATTGGTTTAGAGACAAAGGGCTGAATTCTCCCCTCGTCGAGGGGGAAGTTGATGGGCGTGCTTCCGATCGGCACCCCCGATTGGAGGTGCGGTGCCATTTTACGTGGGTGAGCCAAATAAGGCCCACCCAGCATGACGTCTGCAAGGAAGCGCTATGCGCTCCCTGTTCGGGCAAGGGAGGGTGCCTAAAATCAAGAGTGCGCTCTTTTGCGCATGCGCACAAAAGAGCGCACTCATCTCCCTGAGGCTAAGTGCAGCCTCAGGGAGATCGGCTGTACATTAAAAAATATTAAAAATAGAAAAATAAAATTCCCCCTACAGGTCCCCTCATGGGACGTTGGAATTGGGACATGTTCATAATTTCCAAAAAAACTTTATTAGAATTTTTAAAACCCTACATGAAACCCCATCCTGCCCGTGGATGAGGTTTCATGTTTTTTCTAGTTCATGCCGCGGCTCCTGGCCGACCCGCCAACCTTATGTTTGGACGGGCAGGTCCACTAATTACTTTAATTGATCTGCCAATGGCCTCAATTGGCCATTGACAGGTCGGCAGCTGATTTTGCCTTCCGGAAAATTTAAATGGGGCGGGATGACGTCAGGAGTTCCGCCCAACATCATCGGGCGTCATTTTACACAGCGGCGAGCGGGCCCCGCCCCCGCTCGCCGATGGTAAAATCCAGTCCGAAAGGTGGACCCAGAGGAAGTGTAAACCATTGGAGCAGAACAGCTAAGGGAGAGGTGGCTCTCTTAGGGAGACGTAGAAAATCTAACAAAGTGTGAATGTGGCACAAGAAAAGCAAATGGGGCCTTCTTATTTCTTGTCCTACTGTATTCATCATATGCCTCTCAATGCTTACATTTTTAAAAGACCTGCAAGAATTTTAGCATTCAGAATTCAAGGTTATCATCTGTGAATAAACAATTTCCTTGTAAAACAGACTCCAGAACTTATCCCTGAATTCCCTGGTTTACATTGATTATAATAGCCATACTCTTTCAGCTCCAATACACTTGACTGCCCACCATCATTTGCTTTGAAATTGCAATGGGTTCAATACCAGGACAGTCGCTCAGCAAAGCAGCACAGTTGTGTTCCTGCGCTTGCAAGAATGAGATGGTAATGTGGACCTGTGCCCACTGTAGGCCGAATGTTGACGTGTGTCTCATTCTAGCTGTCAAAGTGGATCATACTGAATGCTCTTGAAATCAG
Organism: Cetorhinus maximus; assembly: GCF_964194155.1. Taxonomy (NCBI): domain Eukaryota; kingdom Metazoa; phylum Chordata; class Chondrichthyes; order Lamniformes; family Cetorhinidae; genus Cetorhinus; species Cetorhinus maximus. The sequence goes on from NC_135880.1 coordinate 15,673,368, forward strand.
CAGCTGTTGGAAGTGCGATCTGTAATAACAGGGAAGTCTAGAGCTAGCGAGCTATTCAAATGGAGAACATTTTGGATGCAGTGTAGGAGCAAAGAGGAGCAAAGTAATTTTACATTTTAATTTGGCAAAAATGCCTTTTTTTTTTACCTCCACTAGGTTTCATTTTCTATTTAACTTAATGTGCTGTTTTTCATAAGGAAACTTCAGACACAAACCATATGACTTTAGAAAGGCAACAATCGTTTATTATAGACTAGAAAAAGCACCATTGGAAGTAAACACCATTTTACATTTAGGCACTTTCTGGAATTGCTTTAACAACACAAAAACAAAATGCATAATCATTTGGAAATCTAGGGTGTGATTTTAACTCACTCAAAACCCACTCTCTTGTGCGAAGTGGCAGGAACATCTTTTCTCACATGAACCTTCCATCGAAACAAATAAAATCATTTCGGGGATTAATTTTCTGTTTTTTTTACTGTTTAAAACGCTTGAAAAAAATGCCTAAAGGTGACATTTTAACACAGTCATTAAGAAAGAATAAGAAAATACTTACATTTATAGAGCACCCTTCACAACCTCAGGGCATCCCAAAGTGTTTTACAGCCAATGAAGTACTTTAAGTGTGGTCACTCTCGTAATGCAGGAAGTGTGGCAAGAAGTTTGCACACATCAAGATCCCACGCACAACAATGAGATGATGTGATAATTTGCCTTCTAAGTGTTGGTTTCAGCATCTATGTTAGCCAGGAAAAACTTGCCCCTGCTCTTTTTTCAAAACTGTCGGCAGGATTTTCTGATTCTGCCCGTGGCGGGCATCGTCACAGGTGGGACGGGAAAATTTGGAGAGTGACCGAAAATCCCGGCCTGTGTTACTGTTCAATGAGCTCTGCTAAGGTAGAAAGGTTGACGTCTCAATTAAATTAGCAGACACAAATTTTATTCCAAAGCCTACGAGTTGAAAGTCCCTATTAGACAGAAATCTGTCTAATGGCAGCTCCTTCAGTCCAATCTTACTTCCTGTGTCTTCATTGAGAACAGGTTGAATAACCAAAAACATCGCGAGCATCTGCCGGAGTCAACCAAAGATTTAGAGCTTCAACACCGTAGTCAATGTGCATTGACAGTGGCACTGAGGATCATTGTCTGTGAAAGAGACTCCTGTAGAGTGCAGCACAAGCATCAGCAAGTCCTACAAGCACAAGTATATTGCTCAGTTAATAGCTTCATTTGTCAATAGATCAGCTTGTTTTACTTGCTTCACTATAACAGACAAGTAACAGCGGAAAGCAGGACGAGGGGATTTACGGTGATAAAGATTATTCGCCACTGCCCGCTTGAGTTATTTCTGCCATCAGAACAGGAATGGAGTCAATTCTCACAGAGAGCCAGTGCAGGCACCATCTGCCATATGGCCTCTTTCTGTGCTGAGAGCAATGAATTGGATGAGCAAGAGGGGACACAGGTATGACATTGAATGTTAAGCGACTTGAGGACAGTGAGCCACAACAACAACTTGCATTTATCTGGTGCCTTTAAAGTAGTGAAATGCCCCAAGGCACTTGAAGAGGAGCATTATCAAACAAAATTTGACACTGAGCCACATAAGATGATATTAGAGCAGATGGCACAAATGCTTGATCAAAGAGGTAGATTTTAAGGGGTGTCTTCAAGGTGGAGAGAGAGAGAGAAAGAGATGAAGAGGTTTAGGGAGGGGATTCCCAGATCTTAGAACCAAGGCAGCTGATGGCACAGCCACCAGTTGTGGAGTGTCAAAATTCGAGGATGCGCAGTAGGACAGAAATAAAGAGATGCAGAGATCAGAGAAGGGAAGAAAGATTTTCTACACCGAGATATTGTGAAGCTGTGGGGTACAATGGCAGAATTAATGATGGAAGCAGAGACCATAGGGGAAATTTGAGTGGTCATCTCACTCACTCACTCTTTGTAGAGGGCATCTCCTTGACATCAGTGGATTAAGTCAGGCAGGCTTCAAAATGGAATATAAACAAATGCAGACTGGCTGGATTTAATGATCCATTGCCATTTTCTTACTGTTATGAAGTGGCTGAAGGAAATTGTGCTAAAGTGTTTGCAGATGTTTACAAGGCTTGTAAACTGTCCACAATCTTGTTATGATCTATGTACTTTGTATCATCAAAACAGAGCACCTCTCATGACATCAGGACTTCTCAAAGCACTTTAGAATGCTGAGGTATTTCCAAAGTTGAGTGACTGATGTTGTGCAAGAAATCTGGCAGCCAATCTGAGCATAGCAAGATCCCAAAAGCAAATGAGACAATGATAAGAACCTCTGTTTTTGCGATGTTGATTGACGGATGAATATTGGCTAGGACACCAGGTTTGGAACTCTCCTGGTGTGCATGTGTGTGTGCGTGTGTGCATGTGCATGCACATGCATGTGTGTGTGTGTGCATGCGTGTGCAGGGCCTGGTAGTTTTAAGCAGGTCTCTTGCACATCAGGTGGCCTTCAAGAGGCAGATGGTGAAAAGCTTCCTTCTGAGCAGCAGTGAGCCTCCTCCAACACAGTGAGAGGTGCTATTTTTGAATTTTCTGCATTGGCAGTTGCAGGTGGTAGTGTCTGCATTGTGAGGAGATGAGCCAATTGGCAGAGGGCTAGATCTATTTTCATTAGATCTCCTGAGATTTCCTTGGTACAATGGTAAAAAAAATTGTTAGTTGTCCTGCTGTAACACCAGTGAAGAGATGGTGTGAATGCTCCAAGGTTTTATTTAAGCTGAACTAATAATTGTTCTGTCCAGCATGGGCTCAAGACATACAGGCCAGCTCTGTTCCACATTCAGTCTCCAAGTTTCGATGAGCAGCCAACTCAACAAATCTGGAGATGCCTGGAGCCCTTCCGGACCTGCCTGGCACATTGAGCAATGCATTTCCCAACAAAGTCATTGGGGAAGTTATCCATACAGTTCATACCAAAAATACATAGCTCTAACTAAATGGGATAAGTTTGAAGATGAAGAACAGTGGGAGTTTTTAAAAAAATATATAACTCCCTCAACTTCAACATCACTGAAGAAGAATAGGGGAGTTCTCCCTAGTGTTATGTCCAATATTTATCCCTCAATCAACATCACAAAAACAGTTTAGCTGGTTATTATCACATTGCTGTTTGTGGGAGCTTGCTTTGCATAAATTGGCTGTTACGTTTCTTATATTACTGCAGTAACCCTTCAAACTGGCTATAAAAAACTTTGGGATATCCTAAGGTCAGAAAAGGTGCTGTATAGATGCAAGTCTTTCTTTCTCACATCAAGGCACACAAGAAAGTAGAGGTTGAAGATATAAATGGAAATTGAGGAAGAATAATTTGCCCATGAAGAACTTTAAAATATTGTGGGCATCACTGGCGTGGCCAGCATTTATTGCCGATCCCTAGTTGTTGCGAAGTTGCTGGTGAGCCTTCTTTTGAACCATTGCCCTTCACACGACGCGGGTACTGCCACAATGCATTTAGGTAGGGGCTTCCAAACTTTTGGCCCAGCAATAGTGGGAGGTGGTGAATTATTTGGAGAGGGACTTGAAGCTGATGGTGTTCCATCTAATGTAAGTTTCCAAAGCAGCTATCACAGAAACCTTGGCAACTTTCTGCAGTGCGTCCTAGCCAGGGTGTTTCCGTCTCCTTTATTCTTTCACAGGATGCGGGCCTCGATGACAAGGCCAGCATTTGTTGCCCATCCCTAATTGCCTTTGAACTGAATGCCTTGCTTGGCCATTTCAGAGGGCAGTTAAGAGTCAACCTCATTGCTGTGGTTCTGGAGTCACATGTAGGCCATGTAAGGAAGGCAGATTTCCTTCCCTAAAGGGGATTAGTGAACCAGATGATAGTTTCATGATCACTATTACCCATTCTGGCTTCATATTCCAGATTTATTACCTGAAATCAAATTCTACCAGCTGCCAAGATGGGATTTGGACCCATGTTCCCAGAACATTAGCTAGGTCTCTGGATTACTAGTCTAGATATATTACCACTATGCCACCGTCCCCCACCCATCATTACTGGCAAAAATTTAATGTCATAGTGCTTCTAAGGTTAGCAATTATTAAACAGTGAAATGATTAATGTGTTTTTATCAATGATTTTGCTGAATTCACATAAGTGCACAGCATTGTACTTGCAAACTAACATGCTTCAAGGGTCTATTTGTAATATTTCTTCTAAAGGTGCCGCAGAGTAATTATTTATTGCTAGTGATGTTTGGTTGAACTAATCGAGGCTGATTAACCTTTTCCCAAAGCCCATTCATTTATATTTATATTTGATTGATGCTAAGGCTTTCAAGTATATATAGTGAAGCATGCAATTACATTTTATTATTTAAAATCATTACTTTGACTCTGGGTTTAGAACAAAGATGGGAAAAGTATCGAACCACGATGTATGTCAAAGGACAGCTTCATTGTTAAAACAAAGTTGAGTGTTGATGCCACCATGCCAGCCAATGAGTTGGAGGCTGGTTGCGATGTGTGACAGCAATGTATGCCATTTACAAGATGCACTGCATCAATTCACCAAAGCTCCTTCGACAGCACCTTCCAAACCCATGTTCTTTCTGTCTGTGACATGTACACACATTGTGCTCGATTCAACTAAGCAAAATAAGTGACAGCCATTCACTGACTCGTTCCTCAGGCCAATGCCTTGATCAATCATGGTCAAGTTGCCTGGTTTAAATTTCAAACAATGCTTGGCAGTTAACTGTCAGTCACCAGTCACCATCACTGGTACATTCTCCATGGCAATGCTTCTACCAATCAGAGCCAACCAATCAGCACTCTCTTCAAATACAATATAAATTGTTGCTTTCCCCTTATATTGGCATTCTTGCAAAGTGTCCTGATGAGTGCAAGACGAAAAGCTTTGACATGTCTCTTTTTTCAGCAATACTCAAGTTCTGTACTACCAAATGACTTACTGAATAAAAGGAATGATAAAAGCATGCAGAGGATGTTGTGCACAAGACTTGACACCACCATGAAATAGTTCAGCCTGCTTCCATCTTGTAATTTCTATGTAATTTGCCTTGTTCTGATATTTACTCTGATAAAATTGTATTTCTTTAATTAACAAAATCCTCATTCTCATTGTTAGAAAATCAATTACATTTTTCCTGCCTAACAATTGAGGCTACACTTTACAAATAAGTAATTCACTGGCTGCCAGACGCTTTGAGTTGGCCTGAGGATGTGAAAGGCAATTCTTTCTATTTCTTTAAAGCAAGATTGATGAATGTAGGAATAATTTATTGACGACAGTGGGCATCAGAGTGACTGATACACTTGTGACAGATTGGTACTTAATTCCGTGGACAAGCATGTAAATGGTGAAACCTTGCCAAAGCAATAAAACTGGTAGAATTACTCTTCGATGAGCTGATGGTCTCGGAAAATTAAGCAATCCTAAATTGAACTACACCATTCCAAAATAAACAAACGAGCTTAAGAACACTGCAAAGCTTTGTGAAGAGGCCATTTAGCCTATCAAAGCACATTCTTGGATGCATTCCCTAATGATTAGGGAGGACTTTGTAAGCTATTTGTAGCAAAATTATAAATGTGCTCTTTAAAAAATCATTCACAATTTCACGACTAACAGTGCACAGAGGAAATCTTTCTCCCATGTTGGAACACATTTGTGTACTGTACTGCAATCAGTTGCTAATGATCTGACAATTTGAAGAGAAGGTGGAGTTCTCCCCCGATGTCCTGGCCAATATTTATGTCTCAAATGACACCACTAAAACAGGCCATCTGGTCATTATCTCATTGCTGCTTGTGGGAGCTTGCTGTGTGCAAAAAATTTTCTCTATTACTACACTTCAGAAGTATTTCATTGGCTGTCATGCACTCTAGTACCTCCTGAGGTCATGAACGTTGCTATTTAAATGCAAATCTTTTTTTGGTGGGTCCTGTATCACTTTATTTCAGTTCTTTATAGCATGATTATGTAACTGTGAGAATCATAGAACGATTACAGCACAGATGGAGGACTTTTGGCTCATCATGTTTGTTCTGGCTCTCTACAAGGGCAACTCACCTGGTCCCATATTCTGCTCCCCTCTTCACTCGCCCTTTTCCCATAGCCTGCAATCGTTCTCTCTTCAGATAATTATCCAGTTCTCTTTTGAAGGCCTCGTTTGAATATGCCTCCATTGAACTCTCAGTCAGTGTCTTCCAGGTGTTAAGCACTCACAATGTAAAACACTTTTTCCTCAGGTTGCCTTTGTCCCTTTTGCCATTCACCTTAAATCGGTGCCCTCTGGTCCTCAATCCTTTCACCAATGGGAACAGTTTCTTCCTATTTAGTCTGTCCAGATCCCACATGATTTTCTGTTACTTTCAAAGTCAAAGCCATATCCAGTGCAAGGAACACAGGAACATGACTGGCTATTCAGCCCCTCAAGCACATTCTACCATTCAGTAAGTTCATCAATGATTTGTTACTAAACGTTTGCAATGGACAAGACTTGGCAAGGGAGAACTTCGGATTCTGATCAGCAAAGTTAAAGTACAAATGTTTAATATGACATGGGAGATCTCTTTCAACATTCCCCCCATTCCTGCATAAACCTCCAAAAAGCCCTTCACCATCCAGGACAAAGCAGCCCGCTTGATTGGCACCCCACCCACCACTTTCAACATTCAATTCCAACACCACCAATGCATAGTGGCAGCAGTGTGTACCACCTACAAGATGCAGCAACTCACCAAGGCTCCATCGACAGCACCTTCCAAACCCATGACCTCTGCCACCTGGAAGGACAAAAGGTCGCAGATGCATGGGAGCACCATGTCAAGAAGCTATTAAGGTATATAACGTTATTGGAAATAATTTTTTTAAAGCCTGTGTGTGTTAATTGGATTAAAGCCAGCTGGTCTGGGTGCTTTGATGTATAATTGTTTTGAGATGTAAACTGTAAGGTAGAGTGCATTTGCATTTTGTTGACTAGAGCATTCAAAGACTGGGGGTGAAATCTTGCATCTAGCTAGGAGACACAATTCAATGCTTATATTACTACTAAAATTGGTACTATGGAAGGGGTTTTATTGTTAGAAGAGATGGGGTTCAAAGGATCTGATGATACAATTAGAATTTACATTCAAAGAGAATTGCTGGGTATAACAGAAGGGATTTTTTGTGTGTGCATGGCAGAGGCATGTAACATCAAAGCAGCTGCAAGCCTACAACTGTCTGCAAAGGAACAAAAGTGAAAGGAACCTAATTTTGAATTTGTAAAGTGAAAATGCTTTGCCTGGTGCCTGCTTAAAGTCTATAGGTTGTTATTGCCATAGTGGAGATTAGTTTGGGAATTTGTTATAAAGTTATGATAGTAGTAATTTGTAGCCATGCGTATATGTTTAACTTGTGTAAATTAATAAATGTTTCATGTAGTTTGATATAAAATCCTCTTGAGAACTGGTGGTCTTATTCCTGAATTTAGAGCTCCAATTCAAAACATACCAATTGAAAATATAAGTTATGACAGTTGTTTAAAGTTTCCCTCTGGGATTTTAAATAACAGCCTCTACCAACTGCTGTGTCATAACACAACACCACCAGCAAGTTCCCCTCCAGGCCACACACAATCCTGACTTGGAACTGTCACTGGGTCAACATCCTGGAACTCCCTCTATAACAGCACTGTGGGTGTACCTACACCACATGGGCTGGGGCGGGTCAAGAAGGTGGCTAACCACCACCTTCTCAAGGGCAATTAGGGATGGACAATAAAAATGCTGGCCTAGCCAGCGTCGCCCACATCACATGAAATAATTTTTAACATTGTCTTTAACGTCCTTTGATTTGAAATCTTGGTATGCCTTTTAATTCTTTGCTTATCACTATAGTAATTAAATTGAATTAAAACCATGCCGGTTTTTTGATATCAGTGTTAAGGTCAGGCACTCCCAGGTGATGTAGAGCACAGATGAAAGTCCAACTGCTTATACCCTACCCCATAATGTAATGCATAGGAGTATGCAGCCAATCAGCCCATCAAGTCTGCTCCATCACTCAATTAGATTATGGCTTATCTGCACTTCAACACCATTTACCTGCCTTCGCTCCACATCCTTTGATAGCCTCACTTATATCAAAAACCTAGCTACCTCGGTCTTGAACATCTCAGTTGATCTGAAGTACACTGGGAGGGATTTTCCAGTCCGGCCCGCTGCAGGAGCGGAAAATTCTGCCCATAGTCAACGCACTGTTGGCTGGTCCGGCAGATTTTCCGTCCCATCCACGACAATTCCCATTGCGGGCGGGACCGGAAATTCCCAGCCATTGCCTTTTAGGGAAGAGACTTCCGAGCTTCCATTACCCTTTTTGTGAAAAAGCATTTCCTGGTTTGATTCTCAAATGGCCCAACTCTAATTTTAAGATCATGCCCCCAACACCTCCCCTCCCCCAACCTTGTTAGGATTCTGCCCACCAGTGGAAATAATTTCTCTTTATCCGCCCTATCGCATCCTTTTATCATTTTAAACATATCAGCTGGATTCCTGCTCAACTTTCTAAACGCAAGGGAATGCAAGCCAAGTTGGTGCAACCCGTCCTCAAGATTGAATGCTCTGAGCCCTAGTGAGGATGTTTCACTAATAGATGGGAAGATGAGTATTTCCAAAGTGACAAACAGACACTGCCTGGCTGCTCCCTATGCTCTTTCTCTACCCATCCTTTCCAGCCAGAAAATTAAGGTTTAAAAATGAACATTCATTAAATGTTACCTATCACGACTCATTGAACAGTGTTGAGAGGCTAATTGGCTAACTCCTGTTCCTATGTTCCACTCCTCCTGGTCCCTTAAATACAACATCAAAGTTATATTGCACTGGGGCTCCTCTCCTCCATCCTTCATGGAAGTGATTGGAGCACAGTGCTTTCTGGCAATTAATTCCAACTGAAAATGGCAATCAGGGTCCTCATCCCATCCTAAGTGGATCTACCACTTGAAACAGGCTTTTGGTATCCAGTGGTAAGCCCATTCAAAATATCACCGGGCACACCTTCAAGTTTAATGGGCAGCGAGACTGTTTGGAGAAATGGCTTTACTCTTGTGCACTGTGCGTGTCATGTACTGTGGCTTGCCATAGTCATGTGACCTCTGAGTCATGCGACCTCTGCCATCACTCATTTATGAGTCAAGGATTTAGGCAGAAACCATTTTACCCAACACATATTCCAGAGATTACCTACCCCGTTATCACCCATTTAACACCAGGCAACACGAGTTAAAATCGACCTCAAAGGGGTCCTATGTACTGAGATGTTTCTGAGGGCTTAGGAGCGGAGAGGAAAATCTTACTGGTCACTTGGGTAGGTTTAACAAAGTCTGTGACTGCCTTGTAATCTGATATTAGGCAGATCTTAGAGACAATACTTTTAACGTGATTTCTGATGATGTTCCAAAATATTCCATGTTCCAAAATACAGTGCTGCTCTGTGTCTTCCACTGAAATGAGATAGATGCATTGATAAGCATTGATAGAAGAGTGACAGTGGTGATTCTGAGGCCTCAGGCTCTAACTTATGAAGAGCTTAACTTCTTTTCATTTTGAATACAGAATTTAGGATTCATAAAATATTGAAAGCCATCAATAATTTAGATAGAAGCTGGATATTGAACTTGGGTGTCGAAAGTAGACCTTGAGGATTCAAAAGTCCAAAATTGTCAGGCCTAAAGTGAAACTATAATTTTTTTTTTCCTCACTCAAGGCAGAGAATGGACTCCCAGCAAAAAAAAGTCCATGACCAGAATTTTTCCATCGGCGAGTTGGGGGCGGGGCCCGCTCACCGACACGAGAATGACGCGGGATGATGTTGGGGGAAACTCCAACGTCATCCCGCTCCATTTAAATATTCAGGAAGGCGGGCGGACAGTGCGATCAGCTGTCCGCCCACAGACCTGTCAATGGCCAATTGAGGCCATTGACAGGATAATTAAGCCAATTAAAGGCCCTGTCCATCCAACCTTAAGGCTGGTGGGCAGGCCAGGAGCCCCAGCGGGCTTCTGATAAAACATGAAACCTCATCCACTGGCGGGATGAGGTTTCATGTCTGTTTTAATAAACTTTAATAAACTTGATGTGATATTTATTAACATGTCCTATCTCGTGTGACATTGTCACATGAGGGGGAAATGTTAATAATTTTTTTATTTTTCTATTTTTTAAGTTTATAAAACTTTCAGTGCTCTCCCTGAGACAGCGCTTAGTCTCAGGGAGATGTGCGCTCTTTCACGTGCATGCGCATAAGAGTGCACTTTGACAGTTGGGGAATCCCTCCCCCCTGCACAGCGCTTCCCGTCGAGTGGCCCACCCACTCAAAATGGCGGCAGGGCCCATTTCGGCGGTGGCGATCGGCTGCCCGCCCGCCACCGAGCCGGTGGGGCCCGCCCGCCCATCAAGGGCAAAATTCTGCCCCACGTTGCATTAAATAACTCCTTTGAAATTAAAGAGCTGAATAAAATTTTGGCTGTGGGCAGGTCAGGAGTTATTAGGATCAGTTAGAGATGTCCAGGTGTTCCTTATTGAAAATTGTTCTTCCTCATTCTGTGAGAGCCATATGAGCACCATCATTCCATGGAAAGCCATTGCTCAGGAATAAATGGCACAAGATTAAACAGTTAGGGAAGGAGAAAGTCTTGCTAGCCCTCATTCCACAAGATTATTTACTATCCATGCTGCGATAGATTGCACATGGTCTACGGACGGGAGAGGGTCATATAGTATTTAAAATGCAGAAAGAGGCCACTTGGCCTCACAGATGCATGTTGATATGCTTGATGGGCCGACTGGGATTTCCTCATTCTGTGCTTCCTTATGATCTCAACTTGCCATTTTATGAGCATGGCCGCCCCATTCTCATCAATTTCCATTTCCACTGCATGACTGGTGCCGGAGGTGGGCGGGGGCAGGAGGGTGGGGGTACAGGAGGTGGCGGTGGAGTGGAGGGGGTGCATTCATCCAGGTTTACACCAGGTAGTCCAATTTTCAGCTGGTCCGCTCCCTATCCGGCACTGGCAGCCCTCCTACCTGGTATTATTATTTTGGGGTCACTATCAATGCAGAGCCGCTGTCCTGAACAGGATAATGTGTCTCACACTACCTCCATAAGATAAACTGCTCAGGGATAAAGAGTGCCAACAAATCCGTGTCAACCAGGACAGTACAATTCAGGGCGAAGAGTACTTTGAGTCCTTAATTTAATTTAAGCCTCCCACTGGGCCTTGAGTGAATTATGATATATTCCGATGCATTGTCAGAGTGCGATTCTGTCAGAAGTACTATCACTCAGCTATAATGTTACATGATCATGTGAAAGCTTCTGTTTAAATAAAATGCTGTTGTTTAAAAAATGGTGGAGAGTCAATATTTTGGAAGAAAAAAGCGTTCAAGCGAACTGAGGACTTTTTTTGTCAGCTGCCATCCAGCAGCATTACATCAGCTCAGGCTCCTCCTGCTCCCGCTTACTAATGTAAAAGGTGCTCAAATTGAAGGGTCAAACATCATAAGGCATACACGCATAATTGATGTTTCTGTCTCATGATGTTTCGTTCAGATGGGCACACGCCGGATTCCGCTGCGCGCCCACCGATATTTAAACAGCCTATTAATGCCAATAAGTAAGTAATTAATGTAATTGTTAACGCTGCCCGTCCAACCTTAAGGTTGGCGGGCAGGCAAATGGGCCAAGCAGCCTTCGCGTTTTTTAGGAAACCTCATCCGCGAGCGGGATGAGGTTTCCTAAAGCTTTTATTAAATAAATAAATAAGAATTCCGAGATATAAAAACATGTCCCATCTCATTTTTGGGGACATGTCTAATTAAACTTTTTCTCCATTTATTTAATTATTTCAACATCGATTCATTCTCCCTGAGGCAGCTCCGTGCCCCAGGGAGATTGAAGCGCTCTTTCGCGCGCAGGCGTGAAAGGGCGCTGGCACCAACTCTCCCTCCTCCCCCCGCCCACACAGGTAGCGCTGAGGCTCACGTCTTATGCTGGGCGGGGCCTTAATTGGCGCACCCGCATAAAATGTCAGCGCAGATTCGTTCGGGGGCAGCCCCGCCCGCTCCCACCAGCCCGCCTGCCATCTGAAAAATTCAGGCCTCAGTTTCCACCATTCAAATGTTAAAATCTCTGTCAAATTCTCTCGCACTTTTTAGGCCACACCACAATCTGTAGACCAAGTCCCCATTGACTTCATTTGCGTTTGTCCAAGTGAGAGCGGGTGAAGTTGCAGCTACTGATATCCTAGCTTCCTAGCTTTATATTTCTAATGTCATTTAGACTGTGGGTCATGAGATGTGAGCACCGACTGATCAGGGTAGATGCGAGGAGTCCTACCTGACACAGAAAGGCCTGGAGCTTTCAACTGTCTTCCTAAAAGCACTGTGGATATGTACCTACACCAGAAGGACTGCAGCAGCTGTTGTGATATGAGATGCTTGCACTTTTAAAGGGGCATATATTACACTCCTGTCAATCATTGCACACACCGACAGGATGTGATGTATTAATCCCATTACTTGTTGTCAGTCTGCAAGCAGCAGGCCTAGCAATAAGATGTGTCTGGGAGGGAAGGACAATGGGAGATCGGCTATCAACGGTCAGGAGTTCTGAAGGGGCTGAAAGGAACACTCCTGACCCTCCTGGTGCTCTCATGAGGATACTTACTGTCTTTTTTTATTAATTCATGGGATGTGAGCTTGGCCAGCATTTATTGCTCATCCCTAATTGTCCCTTGAACTGAGTTGCTTGCTCAGCCATTTCAGAGGGCATTTAAGAGTTAACCACATTGCTGTGGGTCTGGAGTCACATGTAGGCCAGACCAGGTGAGGACGGCAGATTTCCTTTCCTAAAGGACATTAGTGAACCAGTTGGGTTTTTACAACAATGGATTTTCTTTGTGGTCATCATTAAACTTTTTAAGTCCAGATTTTAATTGAATTCAAATTTGTCTGCCATGGTCCCCTGGGTCTCTGGATTACCAGTCCTGTGAAAATACCACAAAGCCACTTCCTCCCTGGCTGGTGGTTAGGGTTAGGCCAAAGAGCATTGCAGAAGAATCCTGAGTGGAGCAGGCCTGGAGCCTTCTCTGCTCATCACTCACCAGGGCTGCAGGGATCCTGAAACAGGTGTTAAGCTCCTCATTTACACAGCTAATGAAAGAAAGAATGAGTTTGCATTTATATCACACATTTCACAATGCCTCAAAGCATTTCGCAGCTAATGCAGTACTTCTGAAGTAAAGTAGGAAAGGCGGCACACAATTTGCACACCACAAGCTCCCACAAACAGCAATAAGGTAATGATTAGTTGATTTGTTTTTGTGATATTGGCCGAGGGATAAAAGTTGACCAGGACACCAGGCAGGACACACTGCCTCTTCTTCACAAAGGTACCAGGGCACTTTCATACACACCCAAGACAGCACACAGTTTAAACACCTCATCCTAAAGCCCCAGTGCCTCAGCACTGCCACAGCCCCTCAGCACTGCATCAATGGCATAACAGAGATCAACGCTTGCCGATTCATAACAGAAGTGTTTAGATCAAAAATAAAAGTATAAACTGAGGTGCATGACAGCAGCATAGAAAATAGCTTACATTTTTCATGACCCGGAGCATAAAAGCAGCATAAGAGCCCACAGTACATGTTAGGGCCCTGGGCAAAGGCTATGGGCCCTGACAATATTCCGGCAATAGTACTGAGGACTTGTACTCCAGAACTTGCCACGCCCCTAGCCAAGCTGTTTCAGTCTGGCTACAACACTGTAATCTACCCGGCTATGTGGAAAATTGCCCAGGTATGTCCTGTACACAAAAAGCAGGACAAATCCAACCTGGCCAATTACCGCCCCATCAGTCTACTCTTGATCATGAATAAAGTGATGGAAGGGGTTATCAAGAGTGCTATCAAGTGGCACTTGCTTAGCAATAACCTGCTCGCTGACGTGGGCTCCACCAGGGTCACTCAGCTTCTGACATCATTACAGCCTTGGTTCAAACATGGACAAGAGAGCTGAACTCCCAAGGTGAGGTGAGAGTGGCTGCCCTTGACATCAAGGCAGCATTTTACTGGGTGTGGCATCAAGGACCCCTAACAAAACTGGAGTAATGAGAATCAGTGGGGAAACTCTCCGCTGGTTGGAGTCGTACCTAGCACAAAGGAAGATGGTTGTGGTTCTTGGAGGTCAATCATCCCAGTTCCAGGGCATCACTGCAGGAGTTCCTCTGGATAGTACCTGAGGCCCAACCATCTTCAGCTGCTTCATCGATAAGGTCAGAAGTGGGGATGTGCGCTGATGATTGCACAATCATCTGCTCCTCAGGTACTGAAGCAGTCCATGTCCAAATGCGGCAAGGCCTGAACAATATCCAGGCTTGGTCTGAAAAGTGGCAAGTAACATTGGTGCCACACAAGCACCAGGAAATGACCATCCCCAACAAGAGAGAATCTAACCATTGCCCATTCATGTTCAATGGCATCGCCATCACCGAATCCCCACTATCAATATCCTGGGGGTTACCATTGACCAGAAACTGAACTGGACTAGCCATGTAAATACTGTGGCTACAAGAGCAGGTCAGAGGCTAGGAATCTTGTGGCAAGGAACTCACCTCCTGACTCCCCAAAGCCTCTCCACCATCTACAAGGCACAAGTCAGGAGTGTGATGGAATACTCTACAATTGCCTGGGCGAGTGCAGCTCCAACAGCACTCAAGAAGCTTGACACCATCCAGGACAAAGCAGCCCACTTGATTAGCACCCCATCCACAAACATTCCCTCCCTCCACCACCGACGCACAGTAGCAGCAGTGTGTACCATCTACAAGATGCACTGCAGAAATTCACCAAAGCTCCTTCGACAGCACCTTCCAAACCCACGACCACTACCATCTAGAAGGACAAGGGCAGCAGATAGATGGAAACACCACAAACTGGAAGTTCTCCTCCAAGCCACTCACTATCCTGACTTGGAAATGTATCGCTGCTCCTTCAATTCACTGGGTCAAAATCCTGGAACTCCATTCCTAACAGCACTGTGGGTGTACCTACACCACATGGACTGCAGTGGTTCAAGAAGGCAGCTCACCACCACCTTCTCAAGGGTAATTAGGGATGGGCAATAAATGCTGGCTTAGCCAGTGACACCTACATCCTGAAAGTGAATTTAAAAAAAGGTTGACTAAAGCAAGGAAGAGGTGCAAGTGATAACCTGCGGCAAGGGTTAAAACAGAGGAAGGCCACTTCTTTCAGTAAGACAAATTAGATGATTTTATACTCAAAGCTACCTACTGGTGTTACATTGATGATAGACTCTAAACGTAGTCTTGCCATGTCCTCTACGTAATTTCCATAAGCTCGTCTCCTCTACTCCTGCCTCAGTTTAATTAATGCTCAACCATGTTTTTATTACTTCCAGACTAAACCATTTCATTGGTTTACTGGATGGTGTTCTATCTAACACCCTTTGTAAAGGTGACCTTACCTAAATCTCAGTTGTTCACGTCCTAGGTCTACACCTAGTCCCATTCACCCATCACATAGAGTCATAGAGGTCTACAGCACAGAAAAAGGCCCTTCAGCCCATCGAGTCTGCGCCGGTCAAACAAGTACCAAACTATTCTAATCCCATTTTCCAGCACTAGGCCCATAGCCTTGTATGCCATGGCATCACAAGTGCACATCCAAATACTTCTTAAATGTTATGAGGGTTTCTGCTTCTACCACCCTTTCAGGCAGTGAGTTCCAGATTCCCACCACCCTCTGGCTGAAATAATTCTTCCTCACATTCCCTCTAATCCTCCTGCTCCTTACCTTAAATCTATGCCCCCTGGTTATTGATCCCTCCACCAAGGGGAAAAGTTCCATCCTGTCTACCCTATCTATGCCCCTCATAATTTTATATACCTCAATCATGTCCCCCCTCAATCTCCTCTGCTCCAGGGAAAATAACCCCAGTCTATCCAATCTCTCCTCAGAACTAAAACTCCCCAGCCCAGGCAACATCCTGATTAATCTCCTCTACACTCTCTCTAGTACAATCACATCCTTCCTATAATGCGGATTCTAGAACTGCAAGCAATACTCTAGCTGTGTCCTAACCAGCATTTTATACAGTTCCAGCATAACCTCCCTGCTCTTATATTCTATGCTTCAGCTAATAAAGGTAAGTATCCCATATGCCTTCATAACCACCTTATCTACCTGTCCTGCTACCTTAAGGGACCGGTGAACATGCACACCAAGGTCTCTCTGATCCTCGGTACTTCCTAGGGTCCTACCATTAATCGTGTATTCCCGTGCCTTGTTTGTCCTGCCCAAGTGCATCACCTCACACTTATCCAGATTAAATTCCATTTGCCACTGATCAGCCCACCTGACCAGCTCATCCATATCCTCCTGTAATCTAAGGCTATCCTCCTCACAATTTACCACCCCGCCAATTTTCGTGTCATCCGCAAACTTACTGATCAACCATCATATATTCAAGTCTAAATCGTTCATATATACCACAAACAGCAAGGGACCCAACATCGATCCCTGTGGAACCCCACTGGACACAGGCATCCAGTCACAAAAACACCCCTCGACCATCACCCACTGCTCCCTGCCATTCAGCCAATTCTGGATCTAATTTGACAATCTGCCTTGGATCGTGGGCTCTTCCCTTGGTTATCAGTCTCCCATGCAGGACCTTATCAAAAGCCTTGCTGAACCCCAAGTAGACCACATCAAATGCATTGCCCTCATCTACACACCTGTTATCTCTTCGAAAAATTCAATTAAATTGGTCAGACATGACCTCCCCTTAACAAAACCATGCTGACTGTCCTTGATTGATCCCTGCCTCTCCAAGTGTAGATTAATTCTGTCTCTCAGAATTGCTTCCAATAGTTTCCCCACCACTGAGGTTAGACTGTCTAGGCCCTAAGCTCTGGAATTCCCTCCCTGAATTTCTTCACATTTTCACCTCCCTCTCTCCTTAAAATCTACCTCTTTAATCAAGCTTTAGATCATTGGTCTTAATATGTCTTAACATGGGCTCAGTATCAAAATATGCTCCTGTCAAGTGCTTTGGGATGTTTTGTTAATAGGATCCAAGCCAGTTGGTAAAGTCAAGACCAAGACACAGCCAAGAGCTGGTCTTTAATAAGAGAATTTATTGACTTTGTTCAGTCTCATAGCCTTCCCTTCACACCCAATCTCCCACCTGTCCCCAGTTTAAACTCTTCTAAGTTACCAACAGTCACAGATTGCAACTCTTTTGAGTACAATCACAGTTCTTGGTTTCCGGGAGTGGGACATGAACCCACAACCTTCTGATTCAAAGGCGAGGGTGCTATGGACTGAGCCACAGCTGACACCTCTGTCCCAGTTTAAACTCTTTCGTGTTATCAACAGTCACAGATTGCAACTCTTTCGAGTACAATCACAGTTCTTGGTTTCCGGGAGTGGGACATGAACCCACAACCCTCTGAGTCAAAGGCGAGGGTGCTATGGACTGAGCCACGGCTGACACCTCTGTCCCAGTTTAAAAATTCTTTCCAGTTATCAACAGTCACAGATTGCAACTCTTCCGAGTACAATCACAGTTCTTGGTTTCCGGGAGTGGGACATGAACCCACAACCTTCTGATTCAAAGGCGAGGGTGCTATGAACTGAGCCACAGCTGACACCTCTGTCCCAGTTTAAATGTGCTCAAAATACTTAATTAAACTATGCCCTTCACCTGTGTATCCTAACAATATAATTAACAAATCATCAGCAGATTCCGCTTTCTTTAAACAACAACTTTATAAGACACTAATAATTTCAAAACAAATCAAAGAAAAATGATTTCCCACATTTCACGTAACCCATCATAATACAAGGCATCCCTCTTCTGGGACCTCCAACAATTTCTTCAAGCAAGAACTCCTTTCTGTAAAACAGTTCGATAATTGGTGACTTACGTTGACCCATCTTACCTTACAGATCTCTTTTCTCTCAAACACTTCATTTATGCTAGCAAGGTCAACCCTTAGACTTTTCTCAGTCACATTCTTTGTTGAATGTACATTATCCCATAGAGAATGGTTATCCACATAACATTCAATGGGCAAACTTTTCTCAGAATGCCCCTTGTATCGGATTTCCCTCTACAAGTTTGATATGTAAAACCCCATATCTATTGCATCTACTAGAGCCAGTGTTTCTGCAGTTAAGTTGCTCTTAACTACTCTTTTCATTTTCTTCATTTCCCAGCCCAATGCACAACAGTTGTTATTCTTTCCCACAAAGAATATGATACCCCCTGCTGTACTAGAATACCTATTGTCACAACTCACTGGGCATAGCGTGCTGCAATATCAAGCCCCACTGCTCCCCGAGCCATGACAAATGTGAAAAAGCTTGATCAACCCACCTAATTGTTTAATTTAAGTTAACCAAATACAAGCACCAGGTTTGTAAACTTAATAAGTAAATAACTTTATTGAACAAATATGTCTTTAACCAGTGGCAAAAGAAAGAAATATGAACTGCTGATTTCTAACTCTATAACTTAAGCTCTACCTCTTCTTAAATCCCTACACACACACACATAAGACACACACAAACATGGATTTTAAGGATGGGATAAAACAGTTCAATAGGACCAATTCCGGAGTACAGGATCTGATGGGTTGATTTTGATCGATGTCTTCCAAGTTCCTTTCAGTTCTTTATTAGTGGCACGAGGTGGTCTTCCAGCACTGTCAGTCTTTAGTTCACTGGTTGAGCACTTGCCTTTCAATGTCTCTAACAGTGATTTTTCCCTTTGCCTCTTTACAGGGGTTTTCAGAGAGAGCAGGTCATAGCGATATGAGGAGAAAAAGCCAGCTAGCTATTATTGTAGAATTACTGGAATCTTCCACACACAGGAGACAGAGTCATGTCTTTTCCTTTCAGGCTAGGAGATATTCTGCTGCACTGCTCTCACACAAACCCTGGTGGCCTGGTTAGGAACCAATTAAAATGTTGTTGCCAGACAGCTCCCATTGGACCAGACTCCTCCTCAGCACCATCCTGTCTTTCATGGCACACTCCGTTCCCGGATAGCAACGTTGTATATATCACTCACACTGTTCCAGTAGATATGTCTTTCAAACTGCAGTCATTGTAATTTTAGTCCACAGTCAACCAGAAATAAAAGGATATGTTCTCTATGCCATCCAGAAGATTAGCATGTGAAGCATTACTAATAATGAATAATGTCCCGCCAAGATGGCACAAAGGAGAAAAAAAAAACAAATGTGTTTCTCTTTCATATTCTGTTGTTTAAATTCTGTGTTTTTTTAAATGGACAAATGGCTGGACTGGTAAAATGGTCGCTGCTGACCACATGACGGTGGTTCTGGAAGTTTCTGAGCAGTTTAAAAATGGACAAAGGCTAACTCATCAAACCCCTGGAATGTAACCTTCCTTGCATTGTATAAACGTTCTAGCCAAGCTAACACCAAGGGTAGTAGACGAGAGGTCAGCACCTGACAGCTAGGGATAAAGGCAGAGCTATTTGTGACTCCTCATCTCCAACATTGTGTTAATAGTTCTACAGGTATCTGCTCAAAATCAATGAGTTTAAGAAGGGGACTTTGTTGGCTGAATGGTTCGACCCAAAATCATCCTGTTACATGACTGAGACTTGAGCTGCTTGAACTGTTTTAATTATACAGCTTTCGGATTCCATCTTCAATGACAATTTAACCTCAGAAGAGAAGCAGTAGTCCAGGCCAGCAACCTGTCTCTGTCTACCATTGACCACCTAACAGGTAGCAGCAGAAAGAGCTCTGTCCAGGTAAATTGTCCAGCCCTCATCGACACTGTTTTTCTACTGGAACATCCAAATTGTTGTTCCAGTATCTACTACCAAACTAACTTACCTCTACGTACTTCTCCCATCGTAGAAATCAGCGCTACTGGAAAAGTGGATTCCTCAGTATCAGTTTCAGCCTGCTAAACTCTGAAGGAACACATCACTGGACTTGTTGATTCTGGACTCAGGTGAAACCATAAATCTTATATTTATCGTGGTCTTTGCCCTGAAACACTTTCTTACCCTTATCCCCCTTTCATTGTATGAATGCTAAAAAAAAGGGGGTGGACATTGCAAAACCCCTTCCCGTGTTTTGTGTGTGTAAAATAACCTTCCCCTCTTATTTTTACCCTATCTCGAGCTTGCTGTGGGGTAATTAATAGAGGATTGGATCACTCCAGAATTGAAGGGTTGGGGGAAAAAACACCACTACTTATGAAGGGGGAAATCAAAAATCAAAAACACCTTTCTTTTTATGGACAGGTAGTGAGAGGAGAAATCAGGGATGTTCTAAATTAAACACTCTCCTGTCTGTAACACCAACTTCATATTTTCTGGATCACCCAAGGCTGGAAACTTGAGTGCGCATTTCTGTGAATTTAATTTCTGCAATGTTTTATTTGCTCTCAGAATTTCCTCAACTGTATCATCTTTCCTCATAGTACTCAATTCCAATACATCACAACAAGCATCAGGTCTAGCCTGAGTGCACAACCAGTTCAACTGTTTAATCAAGCTTCTTAATTGGTCTATTTCTTCCTTGGGTGTAGGATTGACTTTTTTTGAGGGCCTGGCTCAATTTATTGGGGTGCAAGTGACATTTTCTAAATAAGGCTTGATTTAAGGCCAGTCCCAACTTATTCTGCTTAATGTCCAATCCTATCTATTTAAAGGCCCCTGAAGCCTGACTTCCAATCTTAAATTCCTTCTTTATTCTATCTATCACCCATTGCTCAAATTCTGCAGAACTTCCCCACAGAAAATCCTGAACATGCATCATAAAGATGCCTGCTAGTTTATCCTTGCAATGCCAATAGAACATTCCTGGGTCTGCTTTTAGTTGAATACAATCTGGTTTCAATAGGACAGACCTAACTGAGAAATACTATATCCTTGATGCATCATTCAACCTTGTTTAACTTCCACAGTTTCCCTTCTATATTGCCAACATTTTAGGGGTGGAATTTTTAGCTCGGCCTGACCCAGTCAGATGCGCAATCGCACGAGATGGCATTGGAGAAGCGTCCTAACGTCATCCCGTGCTTAGGTGATATTTCGGTCGGTGGGCGCGCGCAGAAGTTGGAAGCCTGCCTGCTGACAATTAAGAGGCCAATTAAGGTAATTAAAGGTGCAATTCTCTCCGATTTTTCATGTCCATCTAATCTTACGGCTGTCGGACGGGCGAATTGGCCAGGCGGACTTTGTATTTTTCACGAGACCTCATCCAAGGGCGGGATGAGGTTTCCGTTATTAAATGAAAGAAAAATAAAAATCTATGGACAACATTTTTATCATGTGTTCAGGTGACTGATTGTGATGCTTTCACCTTTTTCTTCTGATTTAAAAAAAAATATTTAATGTTCTTCAGGTCTTCATCTCCCTGAGGCAGCTCACTGCCTTCAGGAAGCTTTCCACCAGCACTCACCCACACCCCTCCTTACATCAGCGACAACCTCTTCCTGCCCTCGCCCCAGCATCACTGAGCTTCTCAACCTGCGCTTCACGCTGGCTTGCCTTTAATTGGCTAGCCAGCATGAAATCGCAGTAGGGGCCGATCGTGGTCAGCGATCCATTCAAAGAATTACAGAATCAAAATCACAGTGCAGAAGAGGCCCTTCGGCCCATTGGGCCTGTACTGACATGTGAGAAACACCTGACCTACCTATCTAATCCCATTTACCCGTACTTGGCCGAAAGCCTTGAATGTTATCACGTGCCAAGTGCTCATCCAGATATTTTTTAAAGGATGTGAGGCAACCTGCCTCCACCACCTTCCCACGTAGCGCATTCCAGACTGTCACCACCCTCTGGGTAAAAAAGTTTTTCCTCACATCCCCACTAAACCTCCTGCCCCTCACCTTGAACTTATGCCCCCTTGTGACTGACCCTTCAACTAAGGGAAACAGCTGCTCCCTATCCACCCTGTCCATGCCCCTCATAATCTTGTACACCTCGATCAGGTCGCCCCTCAGTCTTCTCTGCTCCAACGAAAACAACCCAAGTCTATCCAACCTCTCTTCATAACTTAAATGTTTCATCCCAGGCAACATCCTGGTGAATCTCCTCTGCACCACTCCAGTGCAATCACATCCTTCCTATAATGTGGCAACCAGAACTGCACAAAGTACTCCAGCTGTGGCCTCACCAAGGTTCTATACAACTCCAACATGACCTCTCTACTTTTGTAATCTATGCCTCGATTGATAAAGGCAAGTGTCCCATATGCCTTTTTCACCACCCCACTAACATGCCCCTCCGCCTTAAGAGATCTATGGACACACACACCAAGGTCCCTTTTTCTGCTGATCCTGGGCTGGCTGATCGCTCCTGCCCGCTGACCCAAAAAATTCTGCCCTAGGTATTTTTGAAAACACTTGCCTTTGAAATTTCTCACCCTTCAAAAGTACAGCTTTTATATGAATCGATTTAAATTTACAGGAATATATTACTAAAAGAGCTAAGGAAATATTCAAGCTCGCTTTTCCTGTAGTCGGGGATTTCACTCTGACACCTTGATCACCAAGTCTCTCTTTGAAATCCTGAGCCAGTAGTTTGGCTTTAGCCTTATACGTGCCATCGTGAAGTACCTTTTTGTGCATATCCACCTGGGTGATAAGGCTGGCTGTACCCTGTCTGGTATTTCAGTGTATACACCAAAATCTCTCCAAGTTTCCAATTCTTCTTGTTTGGCATCCTTCATTGACTTCTAATTTGTTAGCAGTGTTATGAACAAAGTATAATTTTAAGTTGAATTTATTTATATTTTGTGTGTTAAGCAAAAGAGTAGTGGTTTCAGTTTCATTTAGATTTAGTTTATGAACCTTGGTGCCTGGGAGTTTGGATGGAGTTGTGACTAAAAGGTTTCAGATTTTTTGGGTTTGTTTGTAATATATACATTTTTAATGAGTCTTTACAACCCCCAGAGTTAGAGATCAGATAAAAGGGGTTGAAAGTTCAGTGATTCTGGAAAAAAACAAAGTAGAAAAGCTTTACTGTTGCCTAGCAACAGTGATCCAGTGACACAGGCACAGGGGAAAAAGACAGAAGTTTGAGAGTGGGAGTGTTCAGTGTGTCAGAAAGAGAAGACAGGGATTTTAAGCTCTCGAAGAAGGAAAACTACTAGGCTATTGGGACAGCAGTTAACTGAAAAATCAGTTATCGGACTCAGTAAAGTGATCAGTTTAGCAAAGGTGCTACTGGGAGACTGAGTTTAGGGAATTTATTTGTTTGTTCTGCAGTTAGACAAACAGTGAGTTTAGAATGCAGTTTTTGAGTGCCTCCGAGTTGCTTGAGAAGCATCAGGTGAATTCTCAGAAATTCACTAGAAGAAAATTGTTTGCAACTGTGCTAGCCCCAAACAAAAATCCTTTGTGTCAAGCTATTGGTAACTTTTCACTGGTTCATGGGCCTGTAAAGACATTGCTATGGTAAAGGAATTGTGTGAATTTGAATTGTCATCTTGTGTTTGTATTGAAATCTTTTCAACCCATTTTGTTTGGTGTAATATGGTTCATTTTTCTTGTTTTAATAGATATTTTATTCTTTGTATTAAAAGTTCATTAGCCGACTCCTGTTAATTTGTTCAGTAACTTTCCTCCATGGTTTCTAAAAATAAAAGCTAGGATCTATCAAACCAGGTTTCTCTCTGAAATCAGACATGTCCAGCATTGACATCAGCTGGGATCATAACAGTAGCCACTAAAACTTCTCGATCATAAGGGCTTCTACTTCTCATGTCATTCCTAGCCTGTTTTATGGTCCCTGTTCTTGTCAAACTACGAGGTCTACTTGCCCTCCTATCTCTTTCTGGACTACTGCTATACAAACTCTCCCTCTTACAATCAGAGTCCATTTCGCAAGTCTGTGAACTTTTCCTAGGGCCATGATTACTTCCTGGTCTGCATTCAGAACTCACTGAGTTTTCAGGCCTTCCACATCTTTACCTCATTTTGTCAATCCATGGGTCTTACCTCTTGTCCCTCACATTGCACATTCAGCTGCTGTTTGTATTTGCTGGTGGCTTTTCCCGCTTTCCCTGTAATAATGGCGTCAATCCATTCACTGGCTTCCATTGGCATGTCTGTTACTCTCGTGCTAAACTTGTGTAGTTGCTCTTTGAGATAAATAGCCTTATCCTGCTCTTCAGTATCACTTTGTTCATATTCAGTCAGCCCTTTATCTGCCATAATCTGCTCTTTGAAATTGTCCCAACATAAGTGCACATGAAGTGCATGGTTCCTCTACACTTTCTATTACCTGTTCAGATTCTGAAAGTGTATAATCAGTGCTAATTAGCCTTGAGGAATGTGCCCTAACAGTTTGATTACCATGTTGCAAAAATACTGTTTTCCATCACTGCCTATAACCTTACCCAAGGCTTTCCACACTCTCTGCCCTTCCCTTTTGTAATATACCATGTTCCCTGGATTAAAATGTATTTCTGATGGCCCTCCATGGTGCCATAATGTGCTCTGAATTTTCTCTGAACCCTCAGCCCTTATCCCTGTACTGAGGGCATTTAAGCGCTCAGAAAAAATTGAACTAATCATAGTCCCTTCCAAGGCCTGGGGGATGATTCCGCCCCCCCCCACCCCGGCCAACAACCGAAGGTATTTTTTTGGATTTCTCCCATAAACAAATTGACAGGGTCTGTATTTAATGCGAATTCTTTGCATGGACTGCCTGTGCCAGGGCTGATGTCAGCTCACAGCTCAGCTGGTCAGTTGAGATTTTGTGAAGCACCTCATCAATTACTGCATGGTATCTTTCAGAAACCCCATTACTAAAGGGACTTTCCACTACTGTCTTCATTACTACGATGTTCATATTTTGACACATACTTTTAAATTCATCCTTGGCCAATGTCTGCCCCCAGTTGTCAGTTAGGAATTTAGCCAGTTCTTCCAGTCCAGTTCCTATCAATTCTTGCATCATCATGTCCACAATTACTTTTTGCCTTTACTTTATTTTACTGCTGACAACTGAAATTGGTTGCTTTGGTAAGGATGTAACCCGGTCCACATGTCCACTTCGTTCTCCCATTGGCCTTGAGGCTCAGCTTCACAGAGCAATGGTTGGAAAATCATACCCAGAGACATTACACTTGGGTTCAGTCGTTCTTCTCAAAAGTAACTGTAATTACAACTTTCAGTCTGAAACTAAGTCTGAGTTTCCAATCTTCACCTTTCCCCACCACCCACGTTGAATCCAAGCTGGTCAGTGAAGTCAAAACCAAGACACAGAGCTGTTTTTTACTGAGAGAGTTCATTGACTTTGTTCAGTCTTATAGCTCTCCTCACACGTCCAGTGTCCTAACTGTCCCCTATTTATATGTGCTCAAAGGACTTAATTATACAATGCCCTTCACCTGTGTGAATATACCATTAACATGTTTCACTGTTAAAGTGCTATACAAATGTAAGTTGCTGTTGTGATCTTAGACATTGAATATAATGTTTATTTCTCACTATAATTGAAACCCAGTGAGGGCTAAAATATTGACACATGCTTATTTTCTGCTCTTAAAAAAGATGATTTGCCCTGTAGACTCATATTAAGTAGTTTTATTGTAATCAGCGATACATAACCTTGGAGTTTATGAAGTCTTATTATTTGGGGTGTAGTTAAATGAATTAATATTAATTAATCCATCGGACTCAGGCTTCGATGCCTCTGGAAAGCATGTGTTAAATTACATTCCATTCAATGTTGTACTGTGATTCTGCTGTGTACAGACACGGTAAAACCAATAATCCATATTTTTTGCACTGCAGAATGTGGGACAGTTTGAACTGATCTAATTTAGGTATTTCTTATTATACAGTGCTGGTAAATCCTAATATAAATCTCCAATATGGATGTGTTCATTAAGTGGGAGGAAGATTCATCTGTTACCATTCAATTGATATAGGTTACATATTGGAATTTATATCTTAGATATTGCATGGGACTCACATTTCATTATTTCTATAACAGTGACAATCTTAAAATATTCCATTTACATGGCCACTTTAATCCCTCACAGAATAAGTCTAACATGTAACTTTGCCAAACTCCTTTGCTTGGAAATTCCTTTAAGCAGAAGATGAAAGAATTCCTGGGAAAATGTTCAAAGTTATGGTGTGAGATCAGAAGAATCCCACAGGTTGTTAGGGGTGTAGGGACAGGAGTAGACCATTCAGTCCCTCAAATCTGTTACACCATTCAATTTGGCCATGGTTGACCTTGATCCTAGGGCTGGATATTATCCCCCCACCGATGGTTGAAGTTGGGGTGTGAAGTGCTTGGAACACAGCGGGTGACCTTCCACCTCCTACCTGCCCGCCCCCGATCTATCTGACATTTTACCAGGCGGAGGGGAGGCATCGAACAACCCACCCATCCTTGGGCCTACGGAGGCCCATATTAATTGTGCCACCATTGGCATTTTACTGACAGCGGGAGAGGCCCATGCCATGCTGGTAGCCTGGCAGCTTTAGCAGCGTAGCCTGGTGTTGGACAAGTCGGGGGATGGGACACCTGCTTTCTAGGTGCCCTGGACCCATCGGGGACACCACACCCCAACCCCCTGCAAGGTTATCTCCCCCTTTAAACTCGTTTCTGGCCTCGTGAACCTAGACACCCATGCCTTCGCCGAGACCCCTGGGCACCTCAACGTGCTGGAACTACCTGTCATGCTAGCAGTGGACTACTCCTGGGCTGGCACTGCTGGCCCTACAGAGCTACTGCCCATCCAATTGGCTTCCTCTCGAGAGTCTTGCCTTAAAGCAACTAATGCTGCTCAGAGTTAAACCGCTGCAAGGGAGTTGTCAGGATTGTGGGTGGGCTCCCCAATGACCATTTAGTTGGAGAGAGGGTGGGTTTTGGGGACCATGGCATTCGGTAAAACCCAACCCTTAACTCCATCTATCTCCTTTGGCTCCATGTCGCTTAATACTTGCTTAACAAAAATGTTTCACGGTTTTGAATTTTCACAAACGACCCCAAGCCTCAACAGCTTTTTTCTGGGGGACTGCATTCCAAATTTGCCCCACAACATGCTTTCTGACACCCCCTTGAACAGTCTAGTGCTAATTTTAATGTAATGCCTCCCTTGTCCTGGACTCCTCCACCAGAGGAAATAGTTTCTTTATTTATCCTAACAGCTCCTTACAGTAATTAATTAGGTCAAATGTTAATATCTTCTTTACTCAAAGGAATACAAGCCTGGTACAAGTAATCTGTCCTCATAATTTAGTTCATAACCTCGGTATTGTTCGGTTCCCCAACCTTTCTATAAACTTGCTCCATAACCCTGTGTGCTGTGCCATCTTTGAAGTTACCAAGTAGGTTCCCGTCAACCAGAGAAACAATTATGTTTGAAGTTCAATTATTTTGCATCTATTTAGCCATTAACCCAAATTAATTACTTAATTCATCTTCAATATACATGTTAATATGCAACGTTTTCTTTGAACACTACAGGAATATGGAAAACAATTCTCCTATAAGCAAGAGGAAGACTTTTAATGTCCTTGACAAAGCCTTATCTGATGTGATTGTGTTTAGTCTGTTCCTGTTTCCTTGCCTGAAATGATAAGATGAAGCTTTAAATTCATTAGACAGATAGGCAAGTGAAGTTAATACAGCTAACAGGATTTACTTAATTTTAATCATAACTATTGTCAAAAAGATAAGAAATTCATAGTGATTGAAGATTCAGCATCATATCTGCTGATAAAAAGAATGTGAATAGAACTGCGATAGTTTGAAAGCCTCCTGCAGAATAGAATTAAGAAACAAATATATTTGTCTCTATTGATGAGCTTGATTTTGTAATCATGCTCATAATTGATTGTAATGCTTGATTTGTAATCTTTTGAAAAGGAACAAAACATTAATGTTGGAAAATAATATATAGTAGCTCAGTCCCTGCATGCAAACTTCAAGATGAGTTTTGTTTAATTCGTTCATGAGTTGTGGGTGTCGCTGGGTAGGCCAGCATTTATCAACCATCTCTAAATGCCCTTGGTGGCGGTGAGTTGGCCTCTTGAACTGCTGCAGTCCATGTGGTGTGGGTACACCTACAATGCTGTAGGGAGGGAGTTCCAAGATTTTGACCCAGCGACAGGGAAGGAACGGTGATATATTTCCAAGTCAGGATGGTGAGAGACTTGAAAGGAAACCTGCAAGTGGTGGTGTTCCGATGCATCTGCTGTCCTTGTCCTTCTAGAGTTACAGGTCGCGGGTTTGGAAGGTGATGTTAAAGGAGCCTTGGTGAGTTGCTGCAGTGCATCTTGTAGCAGGTACGCACTGCTGCCACTGTGCATCGGTGGTGGAGAGCGTGAATGTTGAAGGTGGTGGATAGGATGCCAATCAAGCAAGCTGCTTTGTCCTGGATAATGTCGAGTTTCTTGAGTGTTGTTGGAGCTGCACTCATCCAGGCAAGTGGAAAGTATTCCCCACAAACCTGACTTGTGCCTTGTGGACAAGTTTCGGGGAGTCAGAAAGTGACATAGGCCAGGATTTTCCCCTCGGCGATTTGGGGGCAGGGCCCGCTTGCCAAGGGGAAAATGACGCAGGATGACGTCGGGAGGAATCCCCGACGTCATCCCGGTCCCTTTAAATCTTAAGGAAGGTGGGCGGACAGCGAAATCAGCTGTCCGCCCGCCGACATATCAATGGCCAATTAAGGCCATTGACAGGCTCATTAAGATAGTTAAATGACCTGTCCTGCCAACCTTAAGGCTGGCGGGTAGGCCAGGAGCCCCAGCGGCCTGTAGATTATTCATGAAACTTCATCCACTGGCGGGATGAAGTTTCATTACCGTTTTGTAAAAAACTTTCCCTCTTGTTGGTTCTTTCACCACCTGTCACCGACCCAGTCTAGCAGTTGTGTCCTTTAGGACTCGGTAAGCTCGGTCTGTTGTAGTGCTACCGAGCCACTCTTGGTATGGCCATTGAAATCCCCCAACCAGAGTACATTCTGTGCCCTTGCCACCCTCAGTGCATCCTCCAAGTGATGTTCAACATGGAGAAGTACTGATTCATCAGCTGAGGGGGCGGGTGGAGGTGTGATACGTGGTAATCGGCAGGGAGTTTCCTTGCCCAGGCTTGACCTGATGCCATGAGACTTCATGGGGTCCGGAGTCGATGTTGAGGACTCCCAGGGCAACTCCTTCCCAACTGTATACCACTGTGCCACTACCTCTACTGGGTCTCTCCTGCCAGTGGGACAGGACATACCCAGGGATGGTGATGGTGGTGTCTGGTGCATTCTGTGAGTATGATTATGTCAGGCTTTTGCATGACTAATCCGCGGGTCAGCTCTCCCAATTTTGGCACTAGCCTCCAGGAAGGTTTTTGCAGGGTCGAGAGGGCATGGAGTGCCATTGTCGTTTCTGGTGCTTAGGTTGATGCCGTGTGGTCCATCACTTGCATGCCTTTTAGGCTTCTTAGCAGTTTGATGCAACTGAGTGGCTTGCTGGGCCATTTCAGAGGGCAATAAATAGTCAACCACGTTGCTGTGGATCTGGAGCCACTTGTAGGCCAGACCAGGTAAGGATGGCAGATTTCCTTCCCTTTAAGAACATTAGTGAAACCAATGGCTACTCAAATGCATCCTGCTCTTACCAGGCCAGGTCTGCAAACGTTAGGGGCAGAATTTTGCCGTTGGCGGGCAGGCTCGGTGCGGGCGATCAGACAGCCGACTGCCACCCGCAACCAGGAACGGACGGGAATTTCACACTGGCGGGGCAATTAAGACACCCGCCAGCGTGAAAGCTGGCTGGGGAATCTCCGACAAGGGGCAAGTGGGGGTGGGGGCATGATGCCCACTGGGTCCAATGGCAACCTGGCAGCCGATTCAAAGGCAGCGCCTGGAAGGCGGCCAAGGAAGGACGCTGAACTCTCGATGGATTCCAGTACGGTTGGACACGGCAAGTGGGAGAAGAGGTCGGCAAGGCAGCCGGGCAGTCGGCCCCTCGTTTCTCCGATGAGTGCCTCGCAGCCCACTCGGGGGAGGTGGCAGCCAGGAGGGACACCCTCCTCCCCAGAGACGGGAGGAGGAGGCCCCCCGCACGTCACCAAAAAGCCCTGGGAGGGGGTGGCATCCAGGGTGAGCAGCCATGACGTGGTGAAGCGCATATGGGTGCAGTGCCGGAAACGCTTCAATGATCTGCTGCAATCGGGAAGGGTGAGTACCGTGTTGGCATGAGTCAGCGTGCAGAACAGTTAGGGGTTGGCCACCCACCCCCATGAACCTCAGGGGTGTTACAGTGTGAGTGGCAATGTCAATGACGCCCGAAGTGGCCAAGAGGGTGAGCCCTGGCTGCTTGGACTGAGTGCCCTGCAGCTCGAGGGCCACGACTCGGATGTGCCCTGTGAGGTGCTCCTCAGTTGGGGTTGGCCAGGCTGCAATGGCGCTGTAGGTAGAGAGTTGATTAATCAATGCTCCTCTATCCTTTCAGGAGAAGACATCCCATAACAACATTGAGAGGTCGCAGACTGGCATGGGGCCCCCACACCTTCTAACCCTCATGCGTTATGAGCAGGAGGCACTGGACCTCGAGAGGCGGCATGAACCTCGGTCAACCGGCCGCGGTGAGGTTGGGGTGCCAGACGAGGTAAGAGTGCAGTGCATGGAGGTGAGAATGTCCGTTAAAGCAACCATTGTGGTGTAGTCTCCATATTGATGTGAGCCTCAAACCTGGAATCCCCATTGATAATCGAAAGATGAGGGCACCATGATGCAGATCTCCTTTGTCTCACCAGGCGGCATGCTCAGTGACAGTGTGATGACTTAAACTAATGACATGCCCTTCTTCTCCTTTTTAGGCTCACCAGCAGGCGGTCATCATGAGGACCCTGAAGGCCCACCCCTGACCCCGGAGGACCACTATGCTCAGCATGCACCTGCGTCAAACCCGCTCTGTCAAGCAGGCACCAGTGCAGATACCAGCAGCTCAGTGGGCATAAGATCGACGTCTAGTATCTCAGTGCACATTGGTGAGGGCACTTCGCGCTCACTTGAGGTGCAGGCGGAGGCAGAGAGTGCCCAGGGCACCGGCAGTTGGAGGACTGCTGGAGACCAGGGCAATGCTCAGTCGAAGGCTGATGATGGGCCTCTGGAGTCATCCACTAGGCAGCAGATGCTGGGAGTCCAGCAGGGTGTGCGGGAGGATCTGGCTGAGATACATAAGGGAATGCGTGCCATGGTATCCATTTGGGAGGTGTCCCTGTGGAGCACGACCACTGTGTTGGCCCTCATGGCCGAGCACAATGCCTCCTCCATGGAGAGAGTGGCGACTCTCATGGAGAGGCTGCTCCAGGGACACAATCAGGGGCCCCTTGGGATGCATTCGGACATGCCAGCCCACACACAGGCAATGACCTCAGCTGTCTGTGTGGGAGATGGATTGGGCACCCAGTAACCCAGCTAGGTGCCTTTCCATCAGTGGTGAGCGGGGAGGTCCAAAGCAGCCTCATGTTGGCGCATGGGCTGCCTGTCGTCTCTGCGGGCTCCTCTCAGGGCGCTCTGAATGATGGCAGCAGCTTCTCTGCCCCTCCGCCAGTGACTGTGGCATCTGATGAGGCTGCGATGACTGTGGAGATGCCAGCCATGGCACTGGCCACTCACTCCCAGGTGGGGCCAGCACAGGATCCACTGGCCAGAGGACGTCCACCAAAGTCATCAAGGCCAACAAGACAGCAGAGTGAGCAGGCTGTCTCCAATGCTGGTGCCATCGAAGGGGGCGCATCTAGACGTAGCACTCGTAAATGTAAAGCACCTTAAGCACAAGACAGCCATATCATGGGTGATATTTGGTTCACCCATTTTGCTTTAACTTCTTTAGTGGTGTGATAAACAACACTGGTTAATGTTTAGTTCAGCAATGTGTCACATGCAAAATTAAATGAGATATTATTTTGTGCTATTGGCCCTTGTATGCTTCATTTGTTCTGTAGGTGCAGGGTAGGCCATCATGTAACGATGGACATGTGTCTCCTGAAACTTTATTGCACAGGCAAAGGGTGTATGTTGTTGGCCAAGGAAATGGTCCTGTCAGGGATCGAGTATGGAGCCTGCAGCCCTGGCATGTGGTGGTGGCTCTTATTTGGTGGGCTAGCTGAAGGAGCATTGGATCAAAGTGTCCCAGGTGTCCCTGCCGCTCTGGAGCTTACCCAGGTCAGCATCCACACCCTCAGCATGCTCTCCTCACCATGCTCATCCTCGGGCTCACTACTGGACTCATCATCTGTTGCCTGTGCTACTGCGTCAACATCCTCTTACTCTACTGGGTCCCCTCTTGCCAGTGCTCAATTGTGCAGAGCACAGCATGCCGCCACTATCAGTGACACCCGCTCTGGTGGGTATTGCAGTGCACCCCCTGAACATCGGCATCAGAAGCACATCTGCAGGAGACCAATGGTCCTCTCTATCACCACCCTTGTGGATCCATGGCTCCTATTATAATGCTGCTCTGCCTCTGTTCATGGGTGAGGAAGGGGCATCACGAGCCACCTTTTCAGCAGATGGTCCTTGTCACCCGGCAGCCATCCATCCAGCCGGGCTGGAGCACTGAAGAGCCCTGGCACCTGGGAGTGTCCCAGGATGTAAGCGTCATGGGAGCTGCCTGAGCTTGCACAGAATTGCTGAATCTGCATCTTGTGACCACACACTATCTGTACCTTCAAGGAGTGGAAGCCCTTCCTGTTGATAGAGGCACCGGGCTCGCCCACTGGCACCTTGATGGCCACATGTGTGCAGTCGATGGTGTGTGCCCTGGATGCGGGGGAACCCAGCAATCGCTGCAGAGCCGCTGGCTCACTCAGCCTGGCTGGCCTCATCCGGACAGAAATGAATGAAAGTCAATACCCGCCTGAACAGAGCTTCTGTCACCAGCTTGATGTAACTGTGGACAGCTGATCGGGAGACTCCACACAGATCCCCCACTGACCCCTGGGAAGAGCCAGAGGCATAGAAGTTGAGGGTTACTGTGTCCTTCAGAGCCACTGGCATGGAGTGTCCACCCACACAGTCGGAGCTGATCTCAGGCCCAATCCTCCGACAGATGGAGGTCACAGTCTCCCTTAAGAGGCGGAGCCTCCTTCGGCACTGCACCTCGGACATATGGAGGTAGCTGCATCACTGCCTGTAAACCCTGGCAGTGGGATAGTGGCATCTTCTGCGGCCCCTTCTGCCTTGTACTTCCTGCTGGCCCTGCTCCCCTTGTGCCTGCGCCTCTCCTCCCACAGGTCCCTCCCCTGGAAGCTGCATTGGGACACCTGGCCTCCTCCCCCTTCTGCCCCTCTCTTCCTCCTCAGGAGTGGAGGCCACAATCCCCATCACCAGGGTTATGGAAGGCTGTCTGACACCTGGAAGGACCCACACAGTCAGAATCCTCCGGGGGCCTGGAAGACGACAGTGAGTCCTGAAATGAAACCTAGAAATGATGAAAATGCATCTCCTGAAGCAAGATGTAGCTGTCCAGTTCACATAAGCAACCAGCAGCACATGATCTCCAAAACTCTTCACTGCTCACATTGACAATGCTGCTGACCCTTCTTCTCCCACCCATGGATGAGCTTTTGCAAATTGTGGCCTGCCCGCCTGACCGATTTTGCCCATGCAATACTGAAAAATCGCACGGGCTGTATAAACTCGGAGACAATTGGTATATCAAGGGCCTTAACTGGCCTCCTAGTTAATGAAGCTCTGACTCCTTCGCACACCTGCCGAGCTACCAAAATCCCATTTCAATGGACTCAGCTGATGAAACAGGAAGGCAGAGCACTTCGTAAAAGGTGCGAGATTGGGAAGTGTTGATGTCGAAAGGGCTTGTGCTTGGACTGTGCTTGTTCATGAGTCACTAAAAGCTAACCTGCAGGTGCAGCAAGCAATTAGGAAGACAAATGGTATGTTGGCATTGGTCACAAGGGGATTTCAGTACAGCAGTAAAGATATCCTGCTGAAATTGTATGGAGCCTTGGTGAGACTGCACCTGAAGTATTGTGTACAGTTTTGGTCTCCATACCTGAAGAAGGATTTACTTTCCATAGAGGGAGCGTTAAGGGAGGTTCACCAGACTGATCCCTGGGATGGCGGGGTTGTGTTATGAGGAGAGGTTGAGGAAACTCTGCCTGTATTCTCTATTCGAAGAATGAGATGTGATCTCACTGAAACTTACAAAATACTTACAGGGCTTGACAGGCATTTGTGGATAGTATGTTTCCGCTGGCTGGGGAATCTAGAACCAGAGGACACCATCAGATTAAGGAGCAGGCCATTTAAGACTGAGATGATTTTAAAAAAATTTTTTCTTCTGTGCTGTAACTTTTCTATGGTTCTATGAATTTCTTCACTCAGGAGGTGGTGAATCTTTGGAATTTTATACCCCAGAGGGCTGTGGAAGCTCAATCAATGAGCATATCCAAGACAGAAATCTATAGATTCTGGAGACTAATGACATCAAGGAATATGGGGATAATGGGGGAAAATGGCATTGAGGTAGATAATCATCCATGATCTGGTGAATGGCAGAGCAGCCTCGATGGGCCAAATGGTCTACTCTTGCTCCTGTTTCCTATGTTAAACAGGAGCTTTATTGGGACACATCTTATTCCTGTGGCTACACAAGAGGGAGCAAATCATGTGATGTTGCATTATTTCCAGTGGGATGATGTACACAGTACCTGATTAGCACTTTAAATATTTAGAATTAACCCATTATACCACACCAACCTCATACTTAACCTTTTAAACCCCTTCCATTCTGGTGAACCTGGACCCCCCCTGAAGGCCATTCTATCCTTCTTGAGGTGTGGTGCCCAAAACTGAATGCAGGGCTCCACACAGGAAAGTAGTTGACTAATTGATAACTTGTTGGGCGAGGGTTATTTACAGTATCGTCATTAGATGAGGAAAGGCACTTGGCCAGTCTTTGGCCCGACAGTGTATTGTTACACTGCTGTGTTTGACCACTCTGCCTGAAGTCAATTATGTTGACCTCTGTCCTAAATGTGCCTTTAATTGGCTTGAGCCAATTGGCTGAGTAGTGGATAATGTAGAGGATAGTCATAATCTCCAAAGCGATATAGATGGGTTGGTGGAGTGGGTGGTAAAGTGGCAGATGGATTTTAACATAGAAAACTCTGAGGTCATACATTTAGGGAGGTCAAACAGTTGCAGGAATTGCACAATAAATGGGAATATACTAAGAGGGGTAGATGAAGTGAGAGATCTTGGCGTACAAGTACACAGGTCCCTGAAGGCAGCAGTTCAAGTAGACAAGGTTGTAAAGAAGGCATATGGAATGCTCTCCTTCATTGGCAGAGATATAGAATATAAAACTAAGGGTATAATGTTGAAATTGTATAAAACACTGGTAAGGCCACAACTGAAGTATTGTGTGCAGCTCTGGTCACCACATTACAAGAATGTTGCCAGGGTTAGAAAAGTGTAGCTACGAGGAGAGATTGGATAGGTTGGGGTTATTTTCCTTAGAACAAAGAAGGCTGAGAGGTGACTTGATTGAGGTGTACAAAATTATGAGGGGAATAGATAGAGTGGACAGGATAAAATTGTTTCCCTTGATGGAGAATTCTAGAACCAGGAGACATAGATTCAAGATAAGTGGCAGAAGGTGTAGGGGGGGACATGAGGAAGAACTTTTTTACGCAGAGGGTAGTGGGTGTCTGGAATTCGCTGCCCAAGTTGGTGGTAGAGGCAGAAACTTTAAACTCTTTTAAAAAGCACCTGGATCTGCACCTAAAGTGCTGTAAACTGCAGGACTATGAGCCGAGTGCAGAATGGTGGGATTAGAAAGGGCAACTGGGTGTCCATGGGCTGGCATGGACAAGATGGGCCAAATGGCCTCCTTCTGTGCTGTAACTTTTCTATGAGCCTGCACATCCTTGTTGTACTGTTGAAGTTGAATTTGAAGTAGTGTTTTAGAACCAATTTTTCAAGATTGTTTTACTATCTTATATCTCTCTTTGTTACGGACAGGAGTAGGGTTACTTTAAACAGCACTAATTTCTCCTCTCACCACCCGTCCATAAACAGAAAGGTGTTTGTAATTTGTTTCCCTTTGTATAGGCAGTGGTGTATTTACCAACCCCTCAGTTTTTGTGTGATCCAATTTTCCTATTAACAAGCCCACAGCAAACTCAAGATGGGATGAACTAATAAAAGCGTTAGTTTATTGCACAAATTCAAAATGCAAAAGGAGGCAACCCCACCTCCTCACTTAGACAAAAAGACAGAAAGAGAGAGTGAAAAGAAGACATTAACAGCACAGAGATCACAAAGAAAATAAATACTGGTTCACATGAGTTCCAGAGAACAGAATCAAAGTCTAAAGAGATATTCCTTCATGGAGGTCAGCAGGCTGAAAACCGATCTTGTAGAATTCAGTTTTCTGGTGGTGTTGCCTACACACAATGAGATAGGCACGCAGAGATGAATCAGTTTTGTAGGCAAACTTCCAGCAGAAGCAGAGCAGATGGGGCCAGGTGTCCAACCTGGGCCAGAGCTCCTTCGGTGTGGCCTGCTAGTCAGAGGTTAAACAGCAGACTGAGCTTTTCAGCTCAGCAAGGCAATATTCCTTGTTCCAAAAGCCAGAGACCCATGTCACATGACTCCCACCTCTCCACCATCTCTTTGACAAAGGATGCATGCCTACCATCTGGATTCCAAAGACTGTTAAATGTCTCAGCCATTAGGAATTGGAAAGAAGGTTGCGGGGCCTTGTCTTAGCAGACAATCCATCTCCTCCGGCCAGCCTGGGTTATTAAATGCAAATTTCCTTTGCATAGCTCCCTTGAAGTTGGGCTGTACAGTCCATAGGGTTCATTAGTGGCTCCTGAGAAATAATGAGGTGTAAGTTTTCCTAAAACTGCTTACCCGTGATAAAGAATCACAACACTTTGCCATGGCTTGGTGAATAATCTCCAAGGACCTGCCTTCAGGCAGAGAACTCATGATGAAGTTGGCGGAGTCTTCAAGTGCTTGCATGCTTTGACCACCAAGTGGTGCCATGGACCTGAAGGGGGAACTTAAACTGCTGGGTGGGAAGGCAACCTGTTTGAGAGTTCTGAGGGAAGCCAGACCATCAGTAATTGCTGCGCCTCATTAGTAGCCTGAAATAGGCATGAAGAGGCAGCATGCTGACTGCTGGCAGGTGAAGCTGGCGCAGTCCAGAGGCTGCTCAGTAACACTGAGATATGTTACCAGGGGAGGGGAAGTGAAGTGGGCATTCATTAGCTTCTCATAGGTGGAAAGGGAAGCGAGGGCCTGAGATTGGGGCTGAGCAGGGGCCCAGACATTCTTCGTGAGGTCCATAGAAGCATTCCTGCTCCTTCTGACTCCACGAAAAGTTTGAAGCTCGTCTTCCTCGACTGGGTTAAAGCATGGTCATGAAAAAAATCCAGAAGCCAGTTTGAGCACAGCACAGAATCCTACGTGCCCACAGACCCTCCCGAATGTGATGTATTGACATAGCCTAATACATCGAGGTACCACTCAATGCAACAAATATAATAGAAATGCAGCAACATTACCAAATCAGTTATATGATTTTGTTCAAAACTACTTGCTGGTTAATATATATGCATTTGGCAGTTTCTGGTCATTTTGCAATATTGCAAAAGTGTTAATGTTCTGGCTCCGATTGGTCTTATTTTGCACAGCGCAACTTCCAACAGGATAATTCTAATATATTTAACAGACAACTGCTGTTACAACTCAATGAACAGTACAATGCCAGAGCACTTCCTTCAGTCCCAATAGCTTTTAGATGGCCAATTTTATGAAGACTGGTTCCCTGCTACTCTGCTGAAAAGCCTCCAATCGAATGTCTCTGTGTCATGTTGCTCAAATCAGAGATCCCCTCGGTGAGCACCGAACTCAGTCATTAGAGAAAAATGATTCTCCTCTGTTGTTAGAAAACTCAACAATTTGCCTCCCAGTAGGAAATCCAACAGCACTTTACAAAGAGACACTGCATCACCCCAGCTTTCTGGAAATAACCAGTCCTATTCACATTTGGCTTTTCCCTTGTTGTGCAGGTTTTGAATGAACAGATAATGTGGCACTACAGTGATCAATTGTGGCCCTTTAACCCTCGCTTAAGTGTCAGCTGTTGCTCAGTGGCTAGCACCCTCACTACCTTAAGTCAGAAGGTTGTAGGATCAAGTCCCACTCACAGAAACTTAAGCACAAAGTCCAGGCTGGTGCTCAGGTGTTGAGGGAGTGCTGCACTGTTGGTGGTGTTGCTCCTCATGTGAGATGTTAAACTAAGGTCCTGTCTGCTTTCTCAAATTGGTGTGAAAAATCCCATGGTGTTATTGAAGAATAGCTGAGGTATTCACCTGGCCACTATTTTATCCAATTTGCATTTATTTGGTACTCTTAACATAGTAAATCGTTCCAAGGTGCTTCACAAGAGCATTATCAAACATACATGACACCAAGCCACATGAGGAGATATTAGGACAGATTACCAAAAGCTTGGTCAAAGTGGTAGGTTTTAAGGAGCATCTTAAATGAGAAGTGGGGGAATTGCAGAGCTCAGGCCTTGGCTCTAGGTACAGCCGCCAGTGGCGGAGGGATTAAAATTGGGGATGCTCAAGAGACCAGAATTGGAGGAGCACAGAGAAGTCGGAGGCTTGTGGGGCTGGAGAAGATTACAGAGATAGGGAAGGGCAAAGCCATGGAGGGATTTGGAACCAAGGATGAGCATTTTGAAATCAGAGCTTGCATCATGTAGAAAGTAAGCGCACTTATAGAAGCACTGAGTCCATGTGATCTCAGACTTGTTTTGATAGCCTGAGATGGACTGGAGAAGGGTTTCCCAGAGTATTTGCCTTCCTAAGCAACCCCAGGTCTTTTCCTCAACTTTTTTTTCCTCTCCCAGGAGATTACATGGCTACGGGGAGGTGGGGCAGGGAGGGTGAGGGAGGGAATGGGGAAGTGCCTAAGTGTTGATAGTCCGGCCGCCATGCAGATGGGGTAGTGTTGAAAAGCCAGATGATCTATGCCTGCTCATTGCTTTCGCTTGTTTGTATTTCCTTTAACTGATAGTAAAATAATAAAATCACAAATTACATAATGATTACAGCTTTAAACTGCAAGCGGGGTATGGAGATGGCAGATATGGACAGTGACAACTGGGAGACAGTCACAGACGGCCCTGATCTCTGGAGGCTGACTGTCTGGAAGGGCATTGGAAGGGGTGAGCAAGAACGAGAAGCTCAGCTGGCCGCGAAGTGCCCAGAGAAAACGGAGGCCAGTGACTCTTTCAGCCCACTGTCTTCCTCTGCAGCAAATGCGGCAGAGATTGCCTGCCAGACTGGGTCTACTGGACCACACCAGGAGAGTTGACCGCCATGATGCCAGCCATCGTCTTGCGAGGCATGGGGTGCTGCCACTGCTTTAAGGCCAAATGAACGAAATAGGTTTTGAAGGGATTTTTGGCAATTTAGGGGGCTATTTTAATGCTTTAAAGCACACTTGATCAAAAGAAATGTAACCGGTGTATAACAAGAACATTTGTAGCAGATACAGATTTCAGTCCTGCATGATTCAAGGTGATACAAAATGAAATGGAATTTCATATCTCATTCATGCCTTATTATTATGTGGCAATGTAGCACATGAGGAATGAGATTTGAATGTAATTTTATTCACACCTTATTACAGTTGTTATCCATTTGAATCTCATTGCAGCCCCTGAAGCAGGCTAACATGTAAGTGCCAACATGCATTCCCCTGTTTAATTAAGAGAGATGGTTTCTTGTGTGATTTCATTACAAAAGGAGATGATAGAGACAAATAAAACTTATAAATGCGCTGACTAATTTAATGGTCTCCACTGAAAAGGGGCTATTAAAGAAAACTCTCAAATGTTAAAATATTCCCCAAAAAAAACATGATTAGCTACTGACAGACCACTAAAGGTTACTATGCCATTGCTTTCCAATTCCTGAGATATGCGGCTAGATTTTAATTCACCCTACCAGGTAGATGGAGGTGACATTTACATTAGTGTGGGGGACATACCGGCTAGGCTTCCCCCTCAATTCTGCTGACTGCAGTAAGCCAAGAATGCCCTGAAGCCGGCAGGGTCCTTGTTTCAACAACAGATTAATTTGTGATGATGTCACAGATGCTTGAATGTGATGTTAAAGCCCAGGCCAAACCCACAAGGAAATGGGTCCCGAAGCTCAGGCTGCTTCTTGTCGGTTTTTGTTTCAACTCCTTGTAAATCATTAGAATGTCAGCCAAGCAGCAATTAGCCTCCAACTGACCTTCAGCTGTGCTTATTTGCAGCAATTATGCTCCAACTGACCTCAACTTGGATTCATCATGGCAATTAAGCTTTGTGGCCTTAAAGGAGCAGGTCAGCTTAAACACAGTTCCACCTGATGGCACAATAACTTGACAAGGTAGAACTTCGGATGAGACAATAAGCCTAGATCATGTTTGCTGAATTCCAAAGAGTGGGATTGTTTGCTATGTGTCCTGTCCAACATTCACCCCTCAGCTGACAACATTGAAAAAACACAGACTTCATCGCTGTTTGTGCAACTTCAAATTGGCTGCTATGTTTGCCTACATAGAAAAGGTGGCTGCAATTTAAATATAGTTCACTGACTATGAAGTGCTGCAGGATGTCCATAGGATGTGAAAAGTGCTATGTAGATGCAAATACTTTGTCTATAAAACCTACCACAAGCAATGCCTTGGTAATCTGCTTGTTCTAATCAAAATAATACTTGGATCGATGCTAGTCCATGTTCTTCCTGTTTTCGAGGTGTCAGCTGTGGCTCAGTTCATAGCACCCTCGCCTTTGGATCAGAG
Organism: Cetorhinus maximus; assembly: GCF_964194155.1. NCBI lineage: Eukaryota > Metazoa > Chordata > Chondrichthyes > Lamniformes > Cetorhinidae > Cetorhinus > Cetorhinus maximus. The sequence goes on from NC_135880.1 coordinate 15,714,316, forward strand.
GGTTGTGGGTTCATGTCCCACTCCCGGAAACCAAGAACTGTGATTGTACTCGAAAGAGTTGCAATCTGTGACTGTTGATAACTCGAAAGAGTTTCTTCCTGTTTTCTTGACTGGCCCTTTATCAAGACACTGGGCTTGCAAACATACTCATTTAGCTGTCATCTGGTGACTGAACCAACAATTTGAAAGAGCAGTTAAGCAGCTAACTCTTCATGGAAAGTTAGCAAAATAATTCATCTCTTCCATCACTGCTTTTTAAAATATCCAATATTAAATTATCAAAATGCTTATGTCGCCTCACTTGATGTGTGCTTGCTGGTTGCCAAACCATCTGCAACACTGATGCTGTCTAAGTAAACATCGCTTTAATGCCTTTGGGCTATTTATTTGTGAAATGCTTAAAAGCATATTTGGAGTGATTTTGTTATTTCACTCAAAATCTCAATGATTTATACACATGCAGAGCACGATTGATGTTTCACTTGACACTACAGAGCAGTCTAATGAAGGGCAGCACTGATCAGCTATTCTGCATACCGCTCAGCTCAGAATTTCACTGTAAACTGCACCCATAATTTGTAAGCGTGATTTTATCTTACCAGGATGCACTCATCTTAGCTTTGCTTCATTGACTGGAACAAGGTCACAGTCTTATAGCCGCTCTTCGGTCTAAATTGTGCTCAGCTATGGCTCAGTTGGTAGCATGCTTGCCTCCCAAGTTAGGAAAGTGAAGGTTTGTGGTTTCAAGTCCTGCTCTGGAGTTTTTTTTTAGTAGCACACCTGTTGTACTGTTGACACCTGTTGTATTGTTGACCCCTGTTGTACTGAGGGAATGCTGCTCTCTCAGAAGTGCTATCTTTCAGATGAGACATTAAACTGAGGTCCCGTTGGGTGGTCATGAGAATCTCATGGTGCTATCTTGAAGAGCAGGTGATTTCTTCTCGACCAATGTTCATCCCTTAACCAACGTCACTAAAACAGATTTTGTCCTGCTCATTATTCAATTGCAGTTTTTGGGAGCTTGCTGTGTGCAAATTGGCGAATGTGTTTCCTACATTTCAACAATCTTACACTTCAAAAAGCACTTCATGGGCTGTAATGTGCCTTGAGAAGTTGTGAAGTCTGTTATAAAAACGCATATTTTCTTAAACATTTCTCATCTGACGCAGACCCTTGTTGTGCTTTTGTTCCAGGGAAATAACACTGGTAAAAACATGAAGTGGATACTTAGGGCCACACATTCTACACATTCTTTTCATGTGGCATTTTCTTGATTTGTAAATTAATTGTCTGTCAAAATAAGGGATGTCAATGTTGAAGAAGAGAAAACATACTGTTTTTCAACTTGGGGATAGTGCGGGAAAATGTTGACGAGGAACAAGAACTCAATAGAAGCGGGATTAGACCATAAGGCCCACCCAGCATGCTCCGCTATTCAGTGTGATCAGGGTTGATCTTGGGCTTCAACTCCATTTTCCCACCCGATCGCCATGAGAAACCTAAAATCGGTCTATCCCAGACTTAAATGTATTCAACAATGGAGTATCCACAGCCCTCTGGGGTAAAGAATTCCAAAGATTCACAACCCTTTGAGTGAAGTAATTTCTCCCTCATTTCAGTCCTAAATGATCAGCCCCAGCGATTCCTGACCAATGGAAACAGTGTCAGTGTTCATCCTATCATGCGGCTTCAGAATTTTGTAGGTTTCAATGAGATCGCCTCTCATTCTTCTAAACTTCAGAGTTAATAGGCAAAATAAGGGCTCACGGAGTTGGGGTAATATATTAGCATAGATAGAGAATTGGTTCATGGATAGAGAGCAGAGAGCCCAATTTACTCAGCCTCACATCATAGGACAACCCCCTCATCCCAGGTGCCAGTTTAGTGAACCTTCCCTGTACTACCGACAATGCAAGTATATCCTTTCTTACATGTGGAGACTGGAACTACACACAGTACTCCAGATCCAGTCTCACCAAAACCCTGTACAACTGAAACAAGACTTCTTTATTCCTGTACTCCAATCCCCTTGCAATAAAGACCAACATGCCATTTGCCTTCCTAATTGCTTGCTGTACCTGCATGCTAACTTTCTACGTTCCTTGTACAAGCACAGCCAGGTCTCTTTGAACGTCAACACTTATAAGTTTCTCACCTTTTGATAAATGTTCTGTTTTTTTATTCCTATGACCAAAGTGAATAACTTTTATATCTGCCATCTTGTTGCCCACCAGCTAGCCTGTCTAAATCTCTTTGCAGCCTCTCTGTGTGCTTCCTGCAATTTAGCTTTATGCCTAGTTTGGTTTCATCATCAAATTTGGATATATTACTCTCTTTCTCTTCATCTAAGTCATTGATATATATTGTAAGTAGCTGAGGCCCCAGCACTGATCCTTGCGATCACTGCCTGCCAACTTGAAAAAGTTGAGTTTATGACCACTCTCTGCTCATTAGCCATGAACCAATTCTCTATCTATGATAATATATTACCCCCAACCCCGTGAGCCCTTATTTTGCCTATTAGCCTTCTGTGATACCAGGTATACTACATCTACTGTTCCTCTTTATCTACCCAACTAGTTGCATCCTCAAAAATCTCTAATAAATTTGTCAAACAGGATCTCCCTTTAGCTTATTTTTATTCATTTGCAGGATATGGGCATCGCTGGCTAGGCCAGCATTTATTGCCCATCCCTAATTGCCCTTGAGAAGATGGTGGTGAGCTGCCTTTTATGAACCGCTGCAGTCCCTATGGTGTAGGTACACCCACAGTGCTGTTAGGGAGGGGGTTCCAGGACTATGACCCAGTGACAGTGAAGGAATGGTGATATATTTCCAAGCCAGGATGGTGTGTGGCTTGGAGACAAACATCCACATACTGGCGTTCCCATGTCTTTGCTGCCTTTGTCCTTCTATAAAAACCATGTTGACTTGCTCTAATCATACTATGCTTTTCTAAGTGCATTGTTAAGACTTCCTCAATAATAGGTTCCAGCATTTTCCCAACAACTGACGTTAGGCCTGTAGACAGCTATTTTCTCTCTCCCTCCTTTCCTGAAAAGTGGTGTAACATTTGCCAACTTCCAATCTAGTGGGACCGTCCCTGAATCCAAGGAATTTTGGAAAATCACAGCTAGCACATCCACCATCTCTGTAGCTATCTTTTTGAGAACCCTAGGGTCTGTGCCACCAAGTCCTGGGGATTTGTTGGATTTTAGTCCCTCAAGTTTCTGCAACAGTTTATCTCTGCTGATATCAACTTCCCTAATTTCCTCACTCTTTTTAGCCTCTAGGTTATTGTCAGTTTCTGGTATGGAACCTGCGTGTTCTACTGTGAAGACAGACACAAAATATTTGTTCAATGCCTCTACCATTTCCTCATTCCCTGTGAAAATTTCCCCTGTCTTTGCTTCAAAGGGAAATAATTTTAGCTACTCTCATTATTTATCTATTCATATACGCTCTTACAATATTTTTAAAATATATTTCTGGTTAGTTTCCTCACATATCCTAAGTTTTCCCTTTTTATCAACTTTTTGGTGGCCCCCTGCTGGCTTCTAAAACAATCCCAATCCTCGGACTTCCTACTGTTTCTTGCTACATTGCAAACCTTTTCTTTAAATCTAATACTATCCTTAACTTAAAAGCAAAATACTGCAGCTGCTGGAAATCTGAAACAAAAACAAAAACAAAAATAGCTGGAAGAACTCAGCAGGTCTGACAGCATCTGTGGAGAGGAAGACAGAGTTAACGTTTCGAGTCCGAATGACCCTTCATCAGAACTAAAGAAAAATAGAAACGAGGTGAAAGATAAGCTATTAGAGTGGGGTAGGACAGGTAGAGCTGGAGAGGGGGCCAGTGATAGGTGGAGGCAAAGAAGAGATTGCCAAAGATGTCATAGACAAAAGGACAAAGGGGTTTTGACTATCCTTAACTTCCTGAGTGACACACGGATGGTTCTTTCTTGCTGTATTTTTGCTGAACATTTTGAATTGTTACTTTAAATGTTTCCCACTCTTCATTTACCTCCATACCTTTTAGTCTATTTACTCAATTGACAGCATCTGCTACTGAATCAGAACTCACCTTCAACCTCAGGGGGAGAGATTTAGGGGTAGTCATCATGTGACTAGACTTATAAATTCTAGAAACCTGGGCTAGTACCCTGGGGAGAATAGGTTCAAAGCCCACCACATCAGCTGGTGAAATTTAAATTTAATTAATAAATCTGGAATATAAAGTTAGTCTCAGTAACAGGAACCACGGACTTATTATTGATTGCATTAAAAATCCATCCATGGACTAGTGACTTAACAATGACACAACGATTTCCATACCCACATCACTATCGATTCCATAACAATTATACTACGACACTATAACTGCTACACTACCATAGGCATACATGCTGCACTTTCCAAGTGGATTGGAGACTTTGAGGCATGGTTAGGGAATCCTAATGTTCTTTAGGGAAGGAAATCTGCCATCCTTACCTGGTCTGGCCTACATGTGGCTCCCGATCCACAGCCCCCTGGAGTGTCCTAGTAAGCCACTCAGTTCAAGGGTGATTAAGGATGGGTAACAGATGCTGGTCTTGCCAGCAACACCCACATTCCATGAAAGAATAAAAAGGGAACTTGAGCTGAACTGGAAGTTACGGGATCAGAGTTGGAAGGTCTGAGATGTGTAGAAATCCGTAACCATGCCTCAAAGTCTCCAATCCACTTGGAAAGTGCAGCATGTATGCCTATGGCAGTGTAGCAGTTATAGTGTCGTAGTATAATTGTTACGGAATCGATAGTGATGTGGGTATGGAAATCGTTGTGTCGTTGTTAAGTCACTAGTCTAGCAGTGCAGACCTCTTTGACTATTAATTCAACAGAACATGAGAGTATGGCAATCTGAGGATTCCGGAGTTCAGTTTGAAACAAATCTGTTATCAGTAAAAGGGACCATGAATTTGCCAGATTTGTCATAAAACGCAACCGGTTCACTAACATTTTTTGGAGAACCTGCTGTCTAGTCTAGCCTGCTGTTCTTGTCTAGTCTAGCCTGCTGTCCTTGTCTAGTCTAGCCGATATATAAATCTAGTCTCACTTTGATTTGGTTGATCCTTAACTGCCCTCTGCAGTGGCCTAACCAGCCACTTATCTTTATCAAACCTAGGAAAACACTCATAGGAGTAGTTTATAGGCCCCCTAACAGTAGTTATACTGTGAGTTATGCCAAGCAGTAAACAAGAAATTATTGGAACCTGTAACAAAAGAAATGTAATAATTGCGGGGTCTTTAATCTTCATGTACACTGGGACAATCAAATTGGCAGGAATGGTCTGGAGGATGAGTTTATAGAATGTCTTTGTGACAGTTTCTTGGAGCAGTACACAGTGGAACCGACCACAGACAAAGCTATCTAGTATTGTGTAATGAAGCAGGGTTAATTATTAATGTCATAGTAAAAAGATCCACTGGGAAATAGTCACCATAATACCATTCAATTCCATGTTAATTTTGAAGGTGACATATTCCAATCGCAAACAAAAAACTCAAGCTAATTACATAGGTATGAATGGAGAACTGGCTAAGGATGGCAGAATTCCTTCCCTAAAGGGCACTAGGACACCAATGGATTTTTAATGGCAATCAATAATAAATCCATGGTTCCTAATTACTGAGCCTAACTTTCTATTCCAGATTTATTAAGTAAATTTAAAATTCCACCAGCTGCTGTGGTGGGCTTTGAACCCATCCCCCCAGGGTATTAGTCTGGGCTTCTGGGATTACAACATCTAGCGACATTATCACTACCCCAACAGCTCTGCCCCTGAGGCTGAAGGTGAGTTTGGATTCAGTAGCAGATGCTGGATATGAGTGTATTGGTGATCATCTGGTGGACAGGTTTTGTAAAAGCAGACATGAGATGAATAAGAACCACAGAGTATACTGTTGACTTGTTGAGGCCAATCAAAGTTGTAGGATGTATCTGAAAACAAGATAAAAATAACCTGAAATCTAGCTGTTAGAGAAGAAATGAAATTCACCTACAACTGCAATATTAGCTTTGCAGGTCACTGAGTTTTTGGTATAATTCCTTTCTGGAAAATTTATACTTTTCATGTTTGACTAGTCACCAGTTTCATTTATTTCACTCTAAAATGGATATTGATTGAAGCAGTCACTGTTTTCAATCATCATCAGATTTTTCTCTTATCAAGATAGAACAGGAGCAAAATTCAATCATTCTTTTTGGCCCGCATTTGGAAAATGAAGGGACATGAGGTGGGGTGGGGGCAGGGGAGAGAGACGTTTCCCAGGCTTGGGAGAGAAAATAACAGAATAACTGGCAATCTGAATTTATTTGTTGGGCAGAGGAGATAGCAGAACACATGAACAGAAATAACAGAGGGATAACCACATGGTCACACAGAGCAACTCAAATTCATGGAAGTTTGGAAATAGACAAGCTGAACTTCTGAGGCTGTTCTCCTGCTTAACCTGAGCTCTGGAGCACAGTTCTTATAGTTATACAGGACAGGAGTCCATTCGGCCCATCATGCCTGTGCCTGCTCTTTGAAAGAGCTATCCAATTAGTGCAGCGGTTCAAGAAGGCAGCTCACCACCACCTTCTCAAGGGCAACTAGGGGTGGGCAATAAATGCTGGCCCAGCCAATGAAGCCCACATGCAGTGAGTGAATTTTAAAAAAGCCCCACTCTGCCTTCCCTTTCCCCAGAGCCCTATATGTTCTCCTTTTCAAGTAAATGTCCACTTAGCCATTGCAATATTTAGCTGCCATCCTGACTTTTCCCTTCTTTCTTGTTCTTTCATGGATGTGGGCATCGCTGGCAAGGTCAGCATTTGTTGCCCATCCCCAATAATTGCCTTTGGACATTGCTGTGGGCCTGGAGTCACATGTAGGCCAGACCAAGTAAGGATGGCAGATTTCCTTCCTTAAAGGGAAGTCCAAGTCTGAGGTACTTCCTAAGGGTAGGTATTAGGTCCTGGGGCCAGAGTTTAATTACTATTTGAAAAGGATGTTCACTGGACAGCACTGGAAGATAGTAGATTCCCAACTGTGGATCAAATAAATATCAGATAGCTCTCAGCTTTCAAATCAACTCCTCTGAAATGCCACTGACCACTATTGAGACTGTCACCACATTAATCTATACCCGTGACAGGGCGACTGCAGGACTAGGATGGGCCAAATAACCTTCTTCCTTTGCATATTTTTTCTGTTGAAAATGTTCACTGAAATGTTTCCTTTAATTGTTCACAGGGAGTGGGCATCACTGGAAAGGCCAACATTTATTGTCCTTACTCAATTGCTCTTGAGAAGATGGTGGTGAGCTGCCTTCTTAAACCATTGCAGTCCATGTGGTGCAGGGGCTCAGTTCCAAGATTTTGACCCAGCGACAGTGAAGGAACGGTGATATACTTGCAAGTCAGGATGGCGTATGGAACATGCTGATGTTGATGGCATTCGCATGCAGCTGCCTTTAACCTTCTGGGTGGTATTGGTCATGGATTTGGGAGGCGCTGTCGAAGGATCCTTGGTGAGTTGCTGCAGTGCATCTTGTAAATGGTACACACTGCTGTCACTGTTGCCTGTGATGGAGGGAGCGAATGTGTAAGGCATGGGGTGCCAATCAAGTGGGCTGCTTTGTCTTCAATGATGTTGAGTTTCTTCAGTGCAGCATATTCCATCATATTCCTGACTTGTGCCTTGTAGCTGTGAAGTCAGCAGGTGAATCATTTGTCACCAAATTCCTCTGACCTCCTCTTTTAGCCACAGTATGTATATGGCTGGTTCCAGTTAAGTTTCAGATCGCTGGTAACCTCCAGGATGTTGATAGTGTAAGATTCATTGAATGTCAAGGGGCGGTAGTTGGGTTCTCTCTTGTTGGAAATGACCATTGGCATACATTGACTGCTTCAGTACCTGAGGGGTTGGTAATGGTAGTGAACACCATGCAATCATCAGCGAACATCCCCACTTTGCCCTTTTGACAGAGGGAACGTCATTGAAGAAGCAGCTGAAGATTGTTGGGCTGAGGATTCCGCCCTGTGGCAAAGTCCAATGTACAATGGCTTCATAAAATAGGTACATTTATAAGAAACTAACAAGGAGACTGAAAAACAAAAAAAGTTTTGTCAAAGCTTACCTCTTCCTTGTGATTTTTGTCACCAAATCCTTCAGAATGGCTTAAGTGCAAATTGTTGTTCCATTTACCTCTCAATTCACCAGCCCATTATAGCAATGGTTTATAGAAGATGAAATGAAGCATGAAAAGAGAGAAGACATTTTGCTGTCTCTCCAAATGTTTTACTTTAATTTCCTTCCCCTTCCCTCTTTTCCTGAAGATGTAGATTCCTTCACAGGAGTGCCAAGGAAGGCCAACTGATGCCTGTAGACACAGACTTCTACAAGGAGTTAATCCCTTCAGAGGGGAGGAGAGGCTATTAATAGAGAAGTGCAATAATTTTTAAACATCTGAGAACTAGGCTATGTTGGGCTGAATGGCTTTTTTTCTCGCTCCTAAGAAAAAATGGAATGTTTGTTATTAAGAAATTTTACAGGAATATCCTAATGTCCCTGTTTAACTCCAGTGATATTGTGTTACAATGATACAATCATAAAGTTAAATAATACATATAATTTTCTTCCCCTAACCATCTCTTGTAGACTTCTGGCAATTTTTTTTTTTGGTTTTTAAATAATTCATGGAATTCAGACATTGGCAGCTCACAAGCTGAAACCCCTCTAGAGGCTCAGTGCAGTGTCTTCTGTTTGTAAATTGCAAAATTATGGTCCTTGGTGCTGGAAGCTGAAAACTCAGCTCTCTTCATAAATCTATCAACTATTAATAAGGAAAAGCTAATAAGAGGAGAAAGAAAACGTTAATTATGCATGGTCATCTCTTTCATGACGTGGCAAGGAATGAATTTATTCCTTAAAGACCGGTCTTTGTAACCCATTAAAATTCTGAAGGTATCACAAGCCCACTTCCCCAGGATATCACGTAATTACGAGGTTTGTCTGTCCCTGGGGTAGATTTTTGCTCTTTTCACTAATTGAGAGGTATTTGGCCCTGCGTTGTAACATTGTGGCAAAGGGCAGTCAAATCAAAATAGGGGATCCACACCATTTTGCTTCTAAAGTCTCTTGAATTTAGCTTCATTAGTCTCAGAGGATTCAGAAAATGTTCATCAACAGCAGCTCTGTGAAGAGCTAAATTGCTGTGTAACTGCCACAGATGGCCAATACTTTATTGATCCAAGAACTAAAGAAAGACTTACCACTGGACATCTCAAAGTACTTCATATCCCTCAATGTGCTGAACTGGAATATCAACCTTGACTTATAGGCTCAAGTCCCGGTGTGTGATCTGAACGCAGAATCTTGTAACTCTGAGGCAAGAGTGCTACCAACTGAGCTGCTGCACAAACAAAAGGCCCAAAAAAGATTTGACCATTTCTGCTAGATTTTTAAAAAAATTCTTCCACAGGCCAGCATTTATTGTCCATCCTTAATTGCCCTTGAGAAGTTGGTGGTGAGATGCCTTCTTGAACCGCTGCAGTCCATGTGGCGTGGGTACACCCACAGTGCTGTTCGGGGGGGGATTTCCAGGATTTTGACCCAGTGACAGTGAAGGAATGTCGATATATTTCCAAGTCAGGATGGTGAGTGACTTGGAGGGGAACTTCTAGGTGGTGGTGTTCCCATGCATCTGTTGCCTTCTAGGTGTTAGGGGCCATGGGTTTGGAAGGTGCTGTCGAAGGAGCCATGGTGAATTGCTGCAGTGCATCTCATAGATGGTACACACTGCTGCCACTGTGCATTGGTGGTGGAGGGAGAGTCGATCAGCAGACTGCTTTGTTTTGGATAGTGCCTAACTTCTTGAGTGTTGTTGGAGCTGCAATCATTCAAGTAAGTGGAGAGTGTTCCATCACACTCCTGACTTTTGTCTTGAAATGCTGGGGAGTCAGGAGGTGAGTCCCCCCACAGAAATCCCAACAACCGGCCTGCTCTTGTAGTCATTATGTATATGGCTGGTTGTTGTAGAGTTAATCTTCAGACAGCTTTTCTTAGTGGAAACATTTAACTTTATTTACAAGACAGTAGCAGCAACTACACGTGCACATCGAACTCCATAACTAAAGAAGAGCTCTTCTGCAGAGGTTCACCCACTGCTGACACATTGGTTTACACAGATCATGTGATCTTACAGCACAGGATTATTCTTAAAGCTAACATCCTACATTTCCCAAAACTATAATAACTACATTCCTCCCCTTTAACTTTTCTGTGCATCCTGTATTTACAAGGTTATTTATCTCATGGCATTACAATATTTACACAGGTCATGAAGTGGTTTCCTGATCTGTCTGGAATGTCGTGGCTCCACAACTTCTGATTCTTTAGCAGGAACCACATTCTCTGGAACCGCATTAACATCAGGTACCTCATTAATCAGATGCAGTTCAGGGCCTTCCACTCTGACAGAGACATCGGGTGTGTCTGTCCTTGATTGAGCAACTTCAACAGGAAACACAGGTTCAGCAATGGTTACAGGTGGAACAACATTTTGTTGGGGTATCTCTTTTTCCTTAAATGATCCACATGTTTACGGGTGATCCGGCCCTCCACTTACACGTGGTACGACAATGATCCGGTCACAGAATTTACTTTACCAGGTAACCATTTCAGTCCTCCGCTGAAATTCTTCACATATACTGCTTCTCCAACAGTAAATTGTCACCCACAACTATGCAAATCACATGTCACTTTTCGGTTCCCTTGAATTTTCTCCACCTTCGCCTCCTATTTGGGAACTATTAGAAACAAAAACAGAAAATGCTGAAACTCAGCAGGCCTAACAGCATCTGTGGAGAGAAAAAAAGCAGAGTTAACTTTTCAAGCCCGTTTGACTCTTCTTCAGAGATAAAGAAAAGTAAAATGTGATTAAATTTATACTGTTTAAGGGGGGTGGGACAGGTGACGCTGGATAGAAGGCCAGTGATAAGTGGAGGAAAAGGCGAGATTGCCAGAGATGTCATGGACAAAAGGACAAAGGGGTGTTAATGATAGTGGTACTGGCTAAAGGATGCACTGATGGTGGCATTAAGGTCAGAAAGTGGAATGTGATAATAGCAGGACAAGGGTAAGCACTCTGGAAAGAACAACATGAACAAGTGTCAGATGGCCCGTGTAGGGGTGGGGTGGGGGCAGGGGATGGTGGTGGGAAAAAAGATTAAAAATAGGAGAAAAGGCGGGGATAAAACAATGAAAAAATGAAAATAAATAAAAAATAAAAATAAGTGGCTAAAAAATAAGAATTAAAAAATGAAAAAGTAAAAATTAAAAATTGAAATTGAATGTTGAAAAAAGGGAATAAAAAGGGGGTGAGGATGGAGGAGAAAGTTCATGGTCTGAAGTTGTCGAACTCAATGTTAAGTCCGGAAGGCTATAAAGTGCCTAATTGGAAGATGAGGTGCTGTTCCTCCAGTTTGCGTTGGTCTTCAGAACTCAATGTTACTATATGGGAAGTATTAGGCTTAGCCTTGTCCAAAGATGGTGCCTCATCAGTAATTCTGCAGCCTCTTTCTACGTGTCTTCTTCTTTTTAGCACAGAATTTAGTCTCGGCCTTCTTCTTGACTTCACTGTTGGCCAGTCATCTCTCAGGTGCAATCTCAACTTGTCCTAGTACAGTAGTTGAGCTACCCATGTAGGTAGCAATGGTCTCCCCCGGGACTCTATTCCGTGAATTGAACCTGAACCTCTGTGTTGTGACTGAGGGCTTGGGTTGAATATGTTCCTTAACAAGGTCTACTAATTCACTGGAAATCTTCAAATCTGGGACACTAGGGGCCGACAAGCTTCGAATTAAACTGTAGGTCTTGCTCCCACAATTTCTCAGGAGAATCGCTCTCCTCTTTTCCTCCCCTGTGATTTTGTTTGCTTGAAAGAAGAATGCAAGACATTCTATATATTGAGACCAATTATCTATGGCTGGCTCAAAGGGATTGATTCTGCCAAACTGTGTCATTTTGGATGAGTATATCTTCTTTTATTTTTAATGAACTTAGATACTCACAATCGCTGGGCAAGGTATAGCACTGAACCTGATTTATCCTCGTCGCCAGTTTGTTATAGAGTTGATCTTCAGACATCTTTTCTGAGTAGAAACATTTAACTTTATTTAGAAGACAGCAGCAGCAACTACACTTGAGCATCAAACTCCATAACTAAAGAAAAACTCTTCTGTGGAGGTTCTCCATGCTGCTAACACATTGGTTTACACAGATCGTGTGATCTTACAGCACAGGATTATTCTTAAAGCTACAGTCCTACATTTCCCAAAACTATAATTATTGCACTGGTCTAGTTATGTTTCAGGTCAATGGTAACCCCCAGGATGTTAACATTGGGATATTCAGTGATCAATGTCATTGTACACCAAGGGCAGATGGTTAGTTTATCCTTGTTGGAGATGGTCATTCTCTGATACTTGTATGGTGCGAATGTTACTTGCCACTTATCAGCCCAAACTTAATGTTGTCCAAGTCTTGCCACTTATGGACACGGACAGCTTCAGTATTTGATGAATCACAAATGGGGCTGAACGTTGTGAATCATAGTGAACGCTCCCACTTCTGACCTTATGATGGAGGGAAAGTCATTGATGAGGCAGGTGAAAATGGTTGAGATTAGGACATTACCCTGAGGAATTCCTGTGGTGATGCCCTGCAACTAAAATGATTGACTTCCAACAGCCACAACCATCTTCCTTTGTGCTAGGTGTTACTCCAACCAGTGGAGAGTTTTCCCCCTATTGCCATTGACTTCAATTTTGCTAGGACTCCTTGAGCTACACTTGGTCAAATGCTGTCTTGATGTCAAGGGCAGTCATTCTCACCTCACCTCTTGCATTCAGTTCTTTTGTCCATGTTTGCACCAAGGCTGTAGCAGTGCCTGGAGTCAAAGGGCCCTGTCAGAAACCAAATTGAGCATCAGTAAGTGCCACTTTATAGCACTGTTAATGATGCCTTCCATCACTTGGCAGAAGATTGAGAGTAGACTGATGGGGTGGTAACTGGCAGGGTTGGATTTGTCCTGTTTTTTGTAGGGACAGGATATAGCTGGGCAATTTTCCACATTGTCAGGTGTATGCCAGGGTTGTAGCTGTACTGGAACAACTTAGCTAGATGAATGGCTAGTTCTGGAGCACAAGTCTTCAGTACTACTGCCGCAGTGTTGTCAGGGCCTATGACCTTTGCTATTTTGGGGTAAAGGGAAGAAAATAGAAAAGAAAATTGGCAATGAACTTTATGGAGTCAAGCTCTTCGGCTTGATGTTTACTTTGAAGATTATACCCAATGACTTGGTTATATTGCATTCCTGCCCAACTTTCATCGGAAAGAACACGTTTGTTTATTTTGCAATCCAAGAAGGTGGCATATGCTTACTGGAGCTTGTTCATCTGTTGTTTAAGATATATTCTATTGAATAGCCTCATAAATTTACCTTCTAAATATTTGATCCAAACCTTTGGGTAGGTTCATTCTGGGGACAGATCAGCAAAGCTGCAGTTTAATGGGTTATCACAATAATGGAAGGAGCAATTATTAGGAATGTCAACAGTTTTGCCACTGCTCTGCACATTCTCATAATGCAGCCATAAATGATTACTAGCAACGTAACAGACCACTTTAGCTAATCATCAGGGTGGATCCAATTAAATTCACTCACTCTGCAAATGATGCACTATTAGTCAGTTCATAGCACCCTCGCCTTTGAATCAGAGGGTTGTGGGTTCATGTCCCACTCCTGGAAAAACCAAGAACTGTGATTGTACTCGAAAGAGTTGCAATCTGTGACTGTTGATAACTCGAAAGAATTAGTCACATTTAAACTTGGTTTTAATATCATTGACAAACTTAATGCAGTGTTACTGACTGTGCTACATTATCTCTTACAACACTGGGGACTCCATTGCATTCAAATTCCCTGTCCAGTCACACACCACACTGACTTGGCCATAAACCTGCTTTCTCTTTGGGCATAGCAACAGGAGGAGGCCATTCAGCCCCTTGAGTCTGTTCCACCATTCAGTTAGATCACGGCTGATCTGTATCCCAACTCTATCTGCTTGGTTTTGTTCCATCACTCTTAGTACCCTTACCTAACAAACATCTATCAATGCAATCAAATCAATCTTATTTTTTCCATTTTCAATTGATCCCCATCCTCAACAACTTTTTGGGGGAGATCTAGGACAGCCTGTTTGATTGGCACCCCATCCAGCACCTTAAACACTCACTCCCTCTACCACTGAAGCACAATAGCAGCAGTGTGACCATCTACAAAATGCACTGCAGCAGCTCACCAAGGCTCCTTTGACAGTACTTTCCAAACCTGCGGCCTTTACTACTTAGAAGGACAAGGGCAGCAAATAGATGGGAACGCTGCAACCTGGAAGTTTGCCCCCAAGCCAATCACCATTATGACTTGGAACTACATCACCGGGTCAGAATCCTGGAACTCCCTTCCTAACAGCACTGTGGATGTACCTACGCCACATGGAGTGCAGAGGTTCAAGAAGGCAGCTCACCACCACCTTCTCAAGGGCAATTAAGGATGGGCAACAAATGCTGACCTTGCCAGTGATGCACACATCCCATGAAAGAGTTTTTTAAAATGCAGTGCACCTCACACACTGTAGGGAGCGCTCCAGTTAAACTGGCATGAATGCAAATCACTAACCTAGAGGGGAAGACAACAACAACTCACATTTATATAGTGCACTTTGCAGGAGTGATTACCACACAAAATTTGCCACCGAGCCGCATAATTAGGGCAGATGACCAAAAGCTTGGTCAAAGAGGTAGGTTTTAAGGAGCATCTTAAAGGGGGAAAGAAATGTAGAGAGTTGGAAAGGTTTAGAGGGAGAATTCCAGAGCTTAGGGCCTAGAAGGCACTGCAGCCAATTTGGAGACAAGGTAATCAGTGATGTTGAAGAGTCCAGAACAGGGAAAGTACAGAGATCTCAGAGGCATGTAAGTCTGGAGAAGGTTACAGAGATAGGCAGGGAGGACATTGCTTCTATTAAACCTCCTGGACAACTCATGCCTGTAGGGTGGGCAAGGTGTTAACTCTCTATTGCAGGGGAGGGGTTGAATTTTGTCAGAGCGTTAGTGGCCCTGATGGTGAGCCAGAAAGCCAGGGGCAATCCCGACCCAACCATTTTTGGGAGCCCCGACACAATTCTATGGCAACCAAACAATTAACACCCTGATGTTGGGGCAATCAGAAGGCCAGCAGCTCCCAGCAGTGCCAAAGGGAGTGGTGATCATCCCTATATCCAGCCAGAAGCAGCATCATGGACACTGCCCTGGAACTGAGGTAAGTATTGTCAGAGTCACTGCAGCCAACCAGGTAGAGTTTTTTTTTTATTCGTTTGTGGCACATGGCTAGGCCAGCTTGTTCAGAGGGCATTTTAAGAGTCAACCACATTACTATGGGTCCGGAGTCACATGTAGGCCGGACCAGGTAAGTACAGCAGATTTCCTTCCTAAAGGACATTAATGAACCAGATGCATTTTTACAACAATTGACAATTGTTTCATAGTCATCATCAGACTTTTAATCCCAGGTTTTCTATTAAATTCAAATTTCACCTTCTGCACAGTAGGATTCGATCCCAGGTCCCCAGGGCATTAGGAGTGCCAATCCAGTGACAATACCACTATGCCACCACCAGAAGGGCACACTCCCAAGAGTGTAAAGAGGCTCAAAGATTTTTATTCCATGTACTCCCCCACTGCTGGTAAAAGACCAGCACCAGAAAGAGGCCCTGAAGTGGCCTTTAATTGGGCACTTTAGGGCCTCAGTCAGCCTCTGGGTGGGATGGCCATTCTCCACCTTCTCTGCGATTGGGAGCATTCCATGGCAGTTGGAAGACAGCAGACACTCCAACAAAGCCTTCCATCCCGATTCTTCAATCTCCCACACCTCCCATCTCACTCCCATGAGCTCCATTAAATTCCGCCCAAAAGGTGGACACATTGGACAATGAAACAAGGGGAAACTAAGGGCAAAAGCTTCTGTTCGGCGTGCAGGGGTGGGCCTTGACATCATCCAACCTTCAGTTCGGTGGGTGCGCACCAGAGTCGGCTGTGCGCCCGCCAAACTGTCAAAGGCCTGTTAAGGCCATTAATGAATGAATTAAAGTACTTGTCAGGGCTGCTCGTCCAACCTTAAGGTTGGCAGGGGGGCAGGTGAAGAGCCCAGGCGGCCTTCGCATTTTTCATGGAGCCTCATCCACGGGCGGGTTGAGGATTCATGACGGGTTTATTAATTAAATAAAATGTTTTATCAAAATTCATAAACAAGTCCCAGCTCAAATGACAATGTCACATAAGGGAACATGTCTGAGTAAATTTATTTTTTCTCTCTGCCAATGTTTTATGATAAAATTAATCTCCCTGAGGCAGCACTGTGCCTCAGAGGGATGTTTGCGCTCTTTCATGCGCAAAGGAGCGCAGGCCCCGACTCTCCCTCCTCCCCTCCACCCGCACAGGTAGCGCTAAGCGCTTCCGAGCACGCGTCACATTGGACGGGCCATAATTGGCCCACCCACGGAATATGATGCCATGCAGCCAATCACGGGCAGTGATTGGCTCCGCCTCCAGCCATGCCCGCTCCTGACCAGCCCACCTGATGGGGAGAAAATTCTCCCCTAAGTAACTTTACCTCCCAACAGTAATCAGTCAGCAGAGAAGTACAAGCGAAAACTAGTACCAGAAAATTAAGCTCAAATTAATAAAAGGAATTTAGTTGATTGATTGCAAACAAGCCACCGAGCAAGAATAATTTAAGTTATGGAATCTTCTTTCATCTGTACTTTAGGAGCCAAAATTCTTAGGGATGAGCTGCATGAAACATACAGGCAGCTTGGCAGGGGGTTGGGAAGATTGACAATACGAAGTTAGGTGTAAATGCAGGCTGTGAGGAGGACACAGAGAGGCTGCAAATAGATTTAGACAGGTTAAGTGAGTGGACAACAAGCTGACAGACGAATACAATGTGGGGAAATGTGAGGTTATTCACTTTGGTAATAAGAATGGAAAAGAAGAATATTTTTTTACAAGGCTTAAAACTTGTAAGTGTTGATGCTCAGAGAGACTTGGTTGTGCTCATACAAGGAACATAGAAAATTAGCGTACAGATGCAGCAAGCAATTAAGGAAGGCAAATGGCATGTTGACCTTTATGGTAAGGGGATTGGGGTACAATATGAAGGAAGTCTTATTACAGTTGTGAAGAGTTTTGTGTAGACCATACCTGGAGTACTGTGTGCAGTTTTGGTCTCCATATTTAAAGAAGGACACACTTACATTGGAAGCGGTACACTGAAGGTTCACTTGACTGGTTCCTGGGTTGTCCTGTGATGAGAGGCTGAGTAAATTGAGTTTATATTCTCTGGAGTTTTGGAGAATGAGAGGCGATCGTATTGAAACATTCAAGATTCTGAAGGGGCTTGACAGCTAGGGTAGACTCTGAGAGGTTGTTTCCCCTAGCTGGGAAATCTAGAATATAGGGGCACAGTCTCAGGATAAGGGGTTGTTCATTTAGGACTGTGATGAGGAGAAATTTCTTCACCCAAAGGGGTGTGAGTTTTTGGAATTCTCTCCTCCAGAAAGTTGTGGATGCTCCATCATTGAATACCTTTAAGACTTGGGTAGACAGATTTTTGGTCTTATGGGAAATCAAGAGATCTGGGTGGGAAAGTGGAGTTGAGGCCGAAGATTAGCCATGATCATATTGAATGGCGGAGGCTCGAGGGGCTGAATGGTTTACCTTGGCTCCTATTTCTTATGTTCTTAAAATTTTTCTGGGTCACATTGGGACATTTTCCTATTTTCACAATTTCTAGTCAGCTTGCTTGAGACGCCTCCAGTCAAAACCCCCACTAAAGTCTTGCATGTAATGAATGGCCAATTCCATTAAATATACAGAAGGCACTGAATGCTGTGAAATTGTACCCCAAATTGTACTTTCAGAAAAAGATAGGTAAAATATATTAGTTCAGTCAATGCTGAATGAAGGTTTAGATGATAAATGATGGCAGGCAGAAGGACAATAGCAAGAGCAGAATTCAAAGGGGTAGATATTATTATTTTAATCTAAATTATATTTTTAATGTTGAGCACTAAAGGTTAATACTGCAGTAATGAATCCATTCCTGATGTCTGCCTTGTTTTATTACTGTAATATTAATATCACTCTCAACGCTGCAGAAAACATACAAAGTTGATTGGTCCAGGGAGACAGCACTTTTCCCAAAACCATGAATATTAATCACTTCTCGAAGCAGCACATCAAACACAGTGGTTCCTATTTTCAAATGAATTCTTTGAAATCAGACTACAAACATACAAATGCAGGTTCCTGCTTCAGAACAAGAAAAGCAGCATCATTGGCCTGGAAGTTACTAGGTAGAGTTACAGCAAACTAATGCGTTAATGCCTTTGTAGGACGATCTCCAATCCACTCAGTGGGAAGACAAATTAATCCACTTATTGTGAATGGCTTATTGCGACGACTAAAATAATGAATGGAGAACTGTAACACAACAACAACTTGCACTTCTATAGCACCTTTAACATAACAACGTGTCCCAAGGTGCTTCGCAGGAGTGCTGCCAAGCAAAGTTTGATACCATGCTACCGATGGAGGTAGTCGGACTGGTGACCAAAAGCTTGAGAAGTGAGTTTTAAATAGCATCTTCAAGGTGGAGGGTGAGATAGAGAGGGAATTTCAGAACTCAGAGCCCAGGCATCGAAGGCACCAAAGATAGAAAGGTTAAAACTGAAGATGTGCAAGGGCCAGAATTAGAGGAACACAGTTATCTCAGAGGGCTATAGGGCATGTAGATGTTACAGAGATTGGGTGGAGTGCAGCCATGGAGGAATCTGAAAGCAAGGATGACAATTTTAAAATTGAGGTGTTACTGGACTAGGAGACAATGTAGGCCTGCGAGCACAGGAATGATGCGTGTGCAGGACCTAATGCGAGTAAGGACACAGGCGGCAGAGTTTTGGATGAGCTTAAGTTTACGGAGAGTGTAGGTTGGGAGGCCAGCCAGGGGAGCATTTGAATAGTTGAGTCTACATAAATAAATAGAGCCAGAAACTTTTGAAACAGGGCATCTCGTGGCATTCCTGGTATTATGACTGGGATGGGAGGACTGCGCAGTGTATCTAGCCTCACTACTCCACAGGTCGCACCATTAGTTTAAAAGTTTAACTCACTCACCAAAATAGCCAATGATTTTGCTTCGCTACTGTTAGGCCCAGAATAAAAGAGACTTTAACCAGGCTTCTTTCAATAAGCTCAGAATGATTGATTTACTATAAAACAAAACTTATTTTCTAAAACAAGTTACTAGAACTGGTTAACACATAATTTGGAATCTGGAAGTGTAACTATCTATCCCTTTTAAAATTCCCCAGCACACACACACACACACAAACACAAACAATGGACAAACAGAGATGGGCAGTTGAAGAAAAGACTTCATAAAACATTGGATAAAGCTCACAGGGTTTTGACACTGTTGATCTGGAGCTCCTGAGCGTGAAGACAGGTCGCTAGTCTCAGTAGGGGTTCTCAGCAATGGAGCTGTGGTGTGGAGGAAAATAGAGCCAGATCTCATCTCAGCCTCTTGGGTTTCCAAAGACAGACAAGTTCCACTGAGGTGAGGATTCATAGCTACATACTGATACCCACTCTATGTCAGGAAAGGCAAGGAGAGTGCAAGCTGGGCAGCTTTACTTTCTCAGTTCATTCTCAACTGAATTTTTAAAAAGTTCAAAACTTAAAGCTCCTCCATCAGATGATTTTGAGTAAACCACAAGGCCTTTGCCTTTAAACCAGTTTTTTTTCTCCCCCATCAATTACAGTGATTGCAGCTCAGTAAGCAAACAGCTCTCCTCTTCATGTACGTCAGGTAATTTCTTGGAAAAGGCATACTTGATCCCTGTCCAAAGTTGAACTTATGTCCTTAAGTGTCCGAATCATGCAATGTCCTTCCAAATTTTACAAGGAAAATACAGATCTTGAAAATGTGGTTCTAACAGTGGTTCGGTAGACTTTTCCCTACACCATTGTGACTGATCAGTGGCAAATGGAATTTAATCCGGATAAGTGTGAGGTGATGCACTTGGGCAGGACAAACAAGGCACAGGGATACACGATGAATGGAAGGACCCTGGGAAGTACCGAGGATCAGGGGAACCTTGGTGTGCATGTCCACCGGTCCCTTAAGGTAGTGGGACAAGTAGATAAGGTGGTTAAGAAGGCATACGGGATACTTGCCTTTATTAGCCGAGGCATAGAATATAAGAGCTGGGAGGTTATTCTGGAACTGTATAAAACACTGGTTTGGCCACTGCTAGAGTATTGCATGCAGTTCTGGAATCCGCATTATAGGAAGGATGTTACTGCACTAGAGAGAGTGCAGAGGATATTTACCAGGATGTTGCCTCGGCTGGAGAGTTTTAGTTATGAGGAGAGATTGGATAGACTGGGGTTATTTTTCCTGGAGCAGTGGAGATTGAGGGGGGGACATGATTGAGGTATATAAAATTATGGGGGGGCATAGATAGGGTAGACAGGGAGGAATTTTTCCCTTGGTGGAGGGATCAGAGGGCATAGATTTAAGGTAAGGGGCAGGAGGTTTAGATGGGATGTGAGGAAGAATTTTTTTTACCCAGTGGATGATGGAAATCTGGAACTCACTGCCTGAAAGGGTGGTAGAGGCAGATACCCTCATAACATTTAAGAAGTATTTGGATGTGCACTTGTGATGCTATGGCATACAAGGCTATGGGCCTAGTGCTGGAAAATGGGATTAGAATAGTTAGGTACTTGTTTGACTGGCACATACTCAATGGGCTGAAGGGCCTTTTTCAGTGCTGTAGACCTCTATGACTCTATGACTCTATTCAGCTCAAAATTTTTGCTCTTTGAGATGCTGCAAGTGCAAGCAGATAGCAGCATGGCGAGAGTACTGGGACATCTGAGACCTTAGTGAACAATGGGACCAACAGTGTATCTCCATAACTATTCAGTGTTGGGTTTGAGAAATAAACAGTGGAAGGACTGAGAAGGGCAAATTAAAGGGGGTGTACTAAATTTCAAACCAGATAAAGAAAGAAATAAAGAGAGGGAAAATTTGCATTGAGACAGAAAAAGACATTGAGGAAATGTAAGGAAAATAATAAAAATTCAATTCGACATTTGTAAAATCTCCAACAACAATTCATTACCAGAAGAAATGTATCTCCACAGCTTATAATTGTTAACTTTCTGCAACAGGGAGGTTGATTCCAATTATCATGTCTTTAAAAAGGTACTTACACTGTTAATAGCTAGACTTAACTTTCTGTGGTAAGTTTAAAGGGCAATTAATTCCCAAATGCACCAATTTGTTGGAACTTACAGGGACGTAACTTGGAACTAACTTAAGGGTGTGGGAACAAAGGAATTATCAGAGAGAAATACCAGGGTGCACAGAATACTGGGAGAGAGAAATACCACTAGAGTAGAAACAGTAAGTTATTAGGTGAGGACAGAGTAAGATAGAATGTAATAAAGTCTAAATCAGGGTTAAAGTGTATGTATGTGAATGCATGGGGTGTGATTAATAAGATTAGTGAGTAACAGGTACAGATTACCATGTGGAAATATGATGTTGTGGCTATAACAGAGGCATGCTCAAGGTCAGGACTGGAGTCAAATACTCCTGGATACAAGGTGTTCAGGAAAGGTAGGAAAGGAAGAAAAGGGTGGGCGTGGTGATATTGATTAAGGAGAGCATTGCAATGATGGAGACAGAGGATGTCCCAGAAGAGTAAAGGACAGAATTGATTTGATTAGAGCTAAGGAATGAAAAAGAATTATTTACCATTGCTCAGTGTAGTCTAGAGGCCACCAATTAGTGGAAAGGATGTAGAGGAACACATTTGCGAGGAAGTTACAGAGAGGTGCAAGAATTATAGAGCAGTTATAAAAGGGGACTTTAGTTGTCTGAATATAGACTGGGATAGTAGTCGTGTAAAGTGCAGTGAGGGGCAAGAGCTCCTAAAGTGCATTCACAAAAATTTTCAACAGCAGCATGTTTCCAGTCCAATGAGAGTGGGGGCACTGCTGGACCCGGTTCTTGGGAAAGGAGTGGGGGCAAGTGGATCAAATATTAGTAGGAGAACGTTTAGGGGACAGTGGTCATTATACCAAAAGGTTTAGGTTGGCTATGGAAAAGGACAAAGAACAATCCGGAATAAAAAGCCAACTTCGATGGGGTGAGAACGGATCTGGACCAAACAAATAGGAATCAAAGGTTGGCGGGAAAAACAAAAGCTGAACAATGGGCTACCTTCAAAGAAGAGATAGCTTGGTCACAGTCAAGGTATGTTCTCTCAAAATGGAAAGTTACCGTAAATAAGTCCAGATTTATTTGCCCTTCTTTGGACAAACTTTGCGTCCTTTTCCATAGCCAACCGAAACCTTTAGGTATGACGATCACTGTCCCCTAAACGTTCTCCTGCTAATATTTGATTCACTTGCCCCCACTTCTTTCCCAAGAACCAGGTCCAACAGTGCCTCTCCTCTCATTAGACTAGAAACATGCTGCTGTTGAAATTTTTTGTGAATACACTTTAGGAGCTCTTGCCCCTCTCTGCCCTTTACTATCCCAGTCTATATTCAGATAACTAAAGTCCCCCTTTATAACTCCCTGGATGACAAAAGAGATAGGGATTAAGATGAAGAAGAAAACGTGTGCTTATGACAGATGTCAGGTGGATAAAACAATGGAGAACCAGGCTGAATATACAAGGTTCATAGGAACATAGGATTTAGGAGCAAGAGTAGGCCATCAGCCCTTCAAGCTTCCTCCACCATTCAATAAGGTCATGGCTGATCTGATTGTGGTCTCAGCTCCACTTTCCTGTCTGCCCCTCATGACCCTTGACCCCCTTGTCTATCAAAAATCTGTCCAACCCTGCCCTGAATAAATTCAATGACCCAGCCTCCACTACTCTCTGGGGAAGAGAATTCCACATGCTAACAATCACCTAAGAGAAAATAAATTTTACTCATCTCAGTCTTAAAAGGGAGACCACTTATTCTTAAACTGTGTTCCCTAGTTCTAGTCTCCCCCACAAGTGGAAACATCCTCCCGCTGTCCACCCTGTCAAGTCCCCTCAAGATCTTAGATGTTTCAATAAGATCACCTTTCATTCTTCTAAGCTCCAATGGGTATAGGCCCAACCTGTTCAACCTTTCTTCATCCCAGGAATGAGTCGAGTGAGCCTTCTGTGAACTGCTTCCAATACAATTATATTCTTTTTCAAATAAGGAGTCCAAAACTGTATATAGTATTCCAGATGTGGTCCACCAAGGCCCCGTACAGCTAAAGTAAAACTTCTGTACTTTTACATTCCATTCCCTTTGCAATGCTAACATGTCATTTGCCTTCCTAATCACTCCCTGTACCTACATACTAACTTCTTGTGGTTCATGTACCAGGACACCCAGATCCCTCTATATCACCAAGTTCTGGATTCTCTTTCCATTTAAATAGCATACTGTCTTTCCATTCCTCTTGCCAAAGTGGACAATATAACTGTTCCAACTGCCAAATTTTTGTCCGCTTACTTAACCCATCTATGTCGCTTTGCAGGTTCCCTATCTCCTCTTGACAACTTACTTTCCCAGCTATTCAAAAGGGAATTAGACTCTTATATGAAAAGAAAGAATGTGTAGGGTTGGGGAAGAAGGTGCAGGGATGGCGCTAAGTGAATTGTTTATTCAGAGAGCTGGTGCAGACGTCACAGGCTGAATAGCCTCCTTCTGCACTGTGATAACTCTGTGATCTTGGGTCCCGTTCTGGGCACCACACTTTAGCGAGGATGTGAAGATTGAGGGTGAGCTGGTGTTTTCGCAATGCTAACAGTGGAACGTGCAAATCCTCCTGCGGCTGGCGATGATTTGCGACGTGTGGCATATCTCTTCCTTGCCCCAAGTTACTGGACAATTTACACACTAATTACAGTGAGCACTACTAAACTCTCCACTCTTGTTAGAAAATTGGCCAGCACACTGGGGACAAATCTGCTGCTCGTCTTCAGCATAGCGCCTGCTGACTCTGAAGTGAGACAGCTACCAACTGAGCTCAGCTAATTATTAACGTTCCAAGGAAAATACATTTGTTAGTGATAACAGCTAAATAGCAATCAGTTCAGGATTTCTTTGTGAATTATTAAACAGCTAATGAGCCACTTAACGGGAACAAGTCGCCCTACACTCATTTATATGGCTGTGAAGCAGACAATTACCATAGATTATCAATGATGCTACAACCTTGTCGATGAGAGGTGCCACTGGCAGTCACAGAAACAAATCGAGAGTGTGGAGGAAGTGGGAACACTTGACCCCCAGCTGTCAGCGATCAGTCTGGCAAGTTGGTGGGGTGGGGGGGGCGGGGGGGGGGGGGGCGGGGGGGGGGGTGGGGGGAGCGGGGGGGCAGGTATCAAGCCAAGTAATGAATGGTTGGTTTAAAGAGATGAACATCTAGGTAGTGATGTCTGTAAATAAGCAGCACAGGGTAAAAATGTAGCAATAAAGCAGATTTAATTGACATGTTCAAGATGATTAAAGGTGCTGACAAGGTCCTCTGGTGGCAGAGTCCAGAACAAGGGGCACAGCCTTAATATTAGGGCTAGGCCATTCAGAGGTGATGGGAGAAAGCACTTCTTTGCACTAAAGAGAGCAGAAACCTGGAGTTCTCTGCCCCAAAAAAGCTGTTGAAACTGGGGTTAATTGATAATTTCATTAATTGGTAGATTTTTATTCGGCAAATAATATAGAACAAAGTCAGGGAAATAGAGTTAAGATACAAATCAACCATGATCGACATGAAAGACAGAAGGAGCTCCCAGGGCTGAATAGCCTCCTCCTCTTCCTATGATCCGATAGCCCACAGCATCCCTTGTAATTAACTGGCTGATATTTTAACTAGACATGGAGGAGATAGCGGGTGCAGAGCTGTAATCTTCCAAAATTTCCTAGATTCTGGATAAGTCTCAGCAGATTGAAAAACCACAAAATGTAACATTAATATTCAAGAAGGGAGGAAGCAGAAAGCTGGAAATGCCAGTTAGTCCAGCATCTGATTCTGGGAAAATGATGGAATCCATTATTAAGGAAGCAGTAGCAGGACATTTAGAAAATCATAATCTTGGGGGGAAGTAAAAAGTAGAACTGAGTTTATAGCATAAGTCTTTATAAACTATAGATGTTAAGTTAGTGGTGCTTGTTTCGATTAATTTCTCTTTATATATACAATAAATTTTGTTTTGTTAAAAAAAAAACGTGAAATCTTGTGGCGTAGTTCTATCTATCAGTTAATTGCTGGGTGCTTGAATTTCTTCCTTAAACGCTAACGGTCTGTAACAGGATCGTAACACAAGATTTCCCTATTTTATACTCCATCCCCCTTGCAATAAAAGGCAACATTCGATTTGCCTTAAGATAAAGGCAAAATACTGCGGATGCTGGAATCTGAAACAAAAACAAAAAAAACAAAAACCACCCGTTTTCTGGTAATCTAGCACTATTCTAGTATTCATCACATTTTTCCTTCTCTTAGCTCTGAAGAAGAATCATTTGAATACGAAGCATTAATTCTGTCTTTCTCTCCACAGATGCTGTCAGACCTGCTGATTTTTCCAGCATTTTTTGTTTTTATTCCATTTGCTTTCCTAATTATTACTGCATCTGCAGGCTAACCTTTTGTGATTCATGTACAAGGACACCCAGATCCCTCTGTACTGCAGCATTCGGCAGTCTCTCTCCTTTTAAATAAGGCAGGATTAACATAATTTTACCAAAGGTAAATCATGTTTGACAAATTTATTAGCGTTCTTTGAGGATGTAACAAGCAGGGTGGATAAAGGTGAACCAGTAGATGTGGTTTATTTGGATTTCCAAAAGGCATTCAATAAGGCATCACATAAAAACTTACTACACAAGATAAGAGTTCATGGTATTGGGGGGTAACATATTCGCATGGATATAGGATTGGCTAACCGACAGGAACAAGAGGGTGGGCTTTTATGGCCCCGTCATGGCAGAGGCGGGGCCGTAAAATGTGGTGAGCCATTCAAAGGTCCATTGGCTTCCGCAGGACCAGAAAATCATGCTGGTGAGAGGGGCCATAAAATTCCGCCCAGAGAGTCAGGATATGGGTCATTTTCAGGTTAGCAAACCATAACTAGCGGAGTAACACAGGGACCAGTGCTGACTGCTTTTTACAGTCTATATTAATTATTTAGATGAAGGGACAGAGCGTATTGTAGTTAAATTTTCTGATGATACAAAAATAGGTCAGTAAAGAAGCTGTGAGGTGGACACAAAAATTCTGCAAAGGGATATGTCCTTTGAATGAGGGCAACTAGGCAATAAATGCTGCCCTAACCAGTGATGCCCACATCCCATGAACGAATAAAAACAAATAGCTATATTAAGAGTTTGGGTAAAAATTTGGCAAATGGAGCATAATGTGGGCAAATGTGAAGTTGTCCACTTGGGAAGGAAGAATGAAAAAGCAGAATATTATTTAAATGTAGAGAGACTGCAGTATGCTGCATACAGAGGGATCTGGGTGTCCTTGTACATGAATCACAAAAGGTTAGCCTGCAGCTACAACAAGTAATTAGGAAGGCAAGTGGAATGTTGGCCTTCATTGCAAGGGGGATGGAATATAAAAGTAGGAAAGCCTTGTGTTACGAACCTATGAGGGACTGTTGACATTTAAAGAAGAAATCCAAACACCCAGCAATTAACCAATACAACTATGCCACAAGAGTTCATGCTTTTTAACAGAACAAAATTTATTGTATATATAAGGAGAAATTAAACAAAACAAGCACCATGAACAACACAATAGCTTATAAAGACTTATGCTATAAATTTATTTCTACTTTTTACTATCGCCCAAGAGTTTGGTTATCTTATGAAATTTTAAAGTCACCTTTACTGGGACCAACCCAATAGGCTAACTAACCCCCAGAATTTGCTTTACTTCTCATAAGTATTCCAGCTATTCCTCCGAGGTAAGATTCTATAGGGTCCTTGCATTTACATTTTGGCTCCGCAACCTTTTATTTTACTGACCTTACAACTGTGGATGACTCTGCTCCTTGTTCAGTTTACTGGCAGATCCAATTGCCTTCTCATAGCTTCCCAAGCAAACTCTATTGATTACTTTCTGGCACAAGGCTCTGTGAGGACCACTGTAGACTATCTTCCTGTAGCTTCAAACTAGGCAAATCTTCCAGCTGCTTTTCCCTCTTCAAATCCAAACTGAAAAAGAGCTCCACCCACCTTCCATGTAGTGAGTGATGAAGTTAGCATTTTCTCTGCTTGAAATGCAGACCTAATTAAGTATCACCTCATAATGGCTTTCTCAATTCGATTAGATGCAGTATTCACCACACCAAATCTATAATTACCTCTGTCCGTTCCCAAACCGAATTGCCCACTTCAGTCAGCAAACATACACAGATAAGTTAAGCAAAATATCTTCTACCCAAGGCTCCATGCTGAATCACTAATCCCAGAGCAACATGACATGTTTTGGGAGGATTCAACCAGAAATGCATCAAATTGTTTTACCTTCAAGGCTATTCTTTGATTCTGCAACCCATATGAATAATTTGTATCCCTAATGGAGTTTTACGACTCTCTATCCCAGAATTGCTAGCTTTTAGCTCCTTTAATTGAGATAACAATAGATACCCTGACTCTGCCCAGAGGTCCAGAAATGGGTCATTCATTGTTCAAATTTTTACTCCTCTCCCTCTGATCTTGCAAGATAACTTTAGGGTAGCTGTAATTAATTGTCATCTTGTTTGAATTCCATTCACTTCAGGATTGTTACCAGTTTCTCAATCAAGATTTTCCATTTATCTTGCATTTAACACTTCAACCTCCAACCTAAAAATTATATTCCTAAAGCTAAAAGTTATATTATAAAATACATGAATCATGAACTAGATATTCAAAACATTTGTTATATCTGTACAGGTTGTTGGTGAGGCCATGCCTACAGTACTGTGTACAGTTTTGATCTCCTCAGTTAAGGTGGGATTTTTTTGCATTGGAGGCTGTTCAGGGAAGGTTCACTAGGCTGATTCCCAGGAGAGCGATTGTCTGATGAGGCAAGTTTGGGCAGATCAGGCCTATACTTATTGGAGTTTGGAAGAATGAGAGCTGATCTTATTGGAACACAGAAGATTCTGAGGGGCCTTGACAGGGTAGATGCTGAGAGAAGGTTTCTCTCGTGTGGCAATCCAGAACTAAGGGGCACAGTTTCAAAGTAAGGGGCCTCCCATTCCATTCAGAGATGAGGAGGAATTTCTCCTCGCAGAGGGTCATTACTCTTTGGAATTATCATCTCCAGAGAGCTGTGGAGGTTGGCTCATTGAACATTTTCAAGGCTGAGTTAGACAGATTTTTGATCTGCAAGGGGGTTAAAGGTTATGGGGGGAAGACAGGAAAGTAGAGCTGAGGCCATAATCAGATCAGCCATGGTCTTATTCAGACTTGAGGGGCCAAATGGCCTACTCCTGCTCCTAATTCTTATATTCTTTATTCTGACAATACGTAGCTGCGCACAAGTTCTCCTGTCCATTTAAACAATAAAGTCTAATTGTTATAAATAGACACATGCTCAGACTAGTTGTGGTTAGTGAACTTTAGAAGGGCAAAAAAAAAAACTTGCATTTCTAAAGCACCATTCAACTACCAATGAACTACTTGTATGGGACAACCCAGGTACAGCAATGTGTTAATGACCAGATAATCCATATTTGGTGTTGATTGAGGGGTAAATATTGGTCAGTGCACGCAGATTAATTCCGCTGCTCTTCCTCAAATTGTGTTGTGGAATCTTTCATGCCAACCTGAGAGGGCAATTAGGGACTTTCTCAAGGCAACCAGAGATGGGCAATAAATGCTAGCCTTGCCAGTGATGTTCATATGCTAAGAATAATTTTAAAAAAAAGATGGGGACCTCCATTCAGCGCCACATTTGAAAAGATGGCACCTCCAACATTGCAGCACTCCTTCAGTACTGTAATACTGCAGCCTTTTCACTGCGACGAAGGTCTAGGCATCTTGAGGACATAGCAAAGATCAGCCTCTTTTCCATATATCGCTCCATTAAGAAGGTCACCAATGCGCTGTGTCAGCATGTGCCCATATACGCACCGCAATGACAGAAGATACAGCAACAATTTATCACTATTGCAGGGACAGGCCATAGTTCCCAGCAGGGATGAAACCATTCATCTCACCAACAGCACCAAGGCCCAATTAAATAGGAAGGACCACTACTCCATCGATATCTAAGTGATAAGCGATCACCAACATAAAATAACACACTCAGTGCATTCTTCTCTTGAGTCCCAAATGGTTTTTATATTCTGAGGCAATCATAAATGTTACTGAACGTTGAAAGAGAGGAGGAGAAAAAGGGTAAATAGTTGATTCCTTAGAAGGTGAGGATATGGGATGCTGATTAAGCTTCAAAGCAACTCTTGCACTTTGCATATGAGAACCAGGCAAATGGAAGCAAGTTGCTTAGACCAATCTGACAATGTAGAGGAGGCTGCCAACATTATAATAGCATGCTTCCTTCTCACAACTTTGTTGATGGAAAAGGGGTTCCCTTGTGGGCTTGCGTAAGGAAGAGCTTCGAACCATGGAAAATCTAGAATAGTCACCTGTACAACCAGCAGGAATAGAACAGTCACTGCAGCCACCCGACCCAGGAGAACGAGAGTATCATCATTCAATATTTTTAAAAAATTTTACTCTTGGAGCGTGAGAACCGCTGGCATGATCAAAATTTATTGTCCAATGCTCGTCGCCCTTGAAAAGTGGTGGTAGGCCTTCTTCAGTGGCAGTCCAGCTGCTGAAGGAGCTCCCACAATGCTGTTAAGCAGGGAGTTTTTGGAGTTTGACCAAATGACGGACGGGGGATGGACAATATTTGTTCAAGTCAGGATGGGGTGTGACTTGGAGGTGATGGTGTTTGTATGCTTTGTCCTGGATGACGTAGAGTATTGTTGAAGCTACACCCATCCAGGTAAGTCAAGGGCAGTCACTCTCACCTCAACCCTGGAATTTGTGTCCATGTTAGGAATGAGGCTGTAATGAGATCGGAAGCTCAGTGGTACTAGCAGGACCCAAACTGACAATCGGTGAGCAGGGTACTGGTGAATTAATAGCACTGTTCACTGTGTGGGAATCTAAGACTGGAGGTCATAAATAAATGATAGAGATCATGAATCCAATAAGGAATTTAGAAGAGGCTTTTTTATTCAGAGAGTGGTGAGGCTGGAACTCACTAACCACATGGGGTGACTCAGGCAAATAGCATAGCTGCGTTTCAGGGTAAGCTAGAAAAGTTCCTGCGGGAGAAAGGAATAGAAGGATATGTGATGGAACTAGATGAAGTAATCAAAATAGGAGGAGGCTCGTGTACAGCATTAACTCATTTCCAGTCATGGGGAAGGCTAGAACCAAGAGACGCGGTTTAAGATGAAGAGGTCTCCCTTTTCAGACAGAGATGAGGAGAATTTTTTTCTCCTAGGTGGTTGTTAGTCTGTGGAATTCTCTTCACCAGAGAACAGTGGAGGCTGGGTCATTGAATTTATTCAGGGGAGAACGAGACAGGTTTTTGATAGATAAGGGAGTCACAGGTTATGGGGGCCAGATAGGAAAGTGGAGTTGAAACCAAAATCAGATCAGTCACAGTCTTATTAAATGGCCAAGCAGGCTCAGAGGGCTGTATAGCCGTCTCCTGCTGCTGAGTCCTATGCTTCTATGTTCCCAACACTGAGTGAATGGCCTGTTTCTGGGCTGTAAATTATACATAATAGTAGCTATAATTAGCTGCTCACTAAGATTGGTTAATTTTCTTTTCACTGTGGAAGGAAACTAGAATAGACATGTTAACAAAGAGCCTGTGTGTACTTTCTGCTGTCCTGACCATCAACACGGTTGGTACCCGAATCAATAAGGGGATGCCACTTCCATTGTCTTTCAGAGACTAAAGTCCACCTGCTGCAGGTCAACTTAAGGCTCTTCGTGGAAAACATAATTAACTTTGGTGACCTTTTCTCAAAGCTCAAAACACGCGTGGGCATCTGGTTATGGCCTTTAGAGATCACTGATCTTTATACAAATGTCAAGCTATTTTACAAATGTTCATGGATAATTTATTCCAGATTTGAGCTATATCTCCCTGCAAGAGAGGAGGAAATTGAAATTCCATAGCTTGTTTCCACAGATAGAAAATAGCCGCTGTGGTACTGACTAGCAAGCTTCATGGCAAGTAACTGGGGATAGGAGATAACACTTCTTTATCTTCAACTCCCAGTTACTAAAATTAATTCAAGTAAGTGTAAATAGATTTTTAGGTTGTGTTACACTAACATAATTAGGAGTGAGATGTTTAAATGTTTCACGTTATTTTTTGTTGTTGTGTCCTTTTGGCTATTTATTATTGGTGAAGGCAGATAAGAGCATCAGTTTCCCATTCAGATCTCATTACACAGATTATCATCGGATGCATTGTTCCTTCCTCCATCCCAATATAGCTGTGGAAACACTGAATGTTAAGAGATTAGACACACAGCACTCATCTGAAAGCCTGAGTGTGATCATAGTTTAAAAGGCTGCTCGACGCTTAAGGACAAATGGAGGTGAGAGACGCTGGCAAGTATTTCTTCGTGTGAGGCATTATCAACATCTGGGCAAGAGTTGCCAGCCAAGAACGCTTGAGGCCATTCAAGAAACAGCCGGGTGCTGCGATGGGCAGGCGACATTCTCCGAGAATGAGAACAAACGTCAAGGCCTTGGGGAGGGTAAAGGGGAAATAACTCAAATGGCACCGGAGGTGAGGGCCTTCAATTGTGTGGAGAGATTATAAGGCGTGGGGCTGTTCTCCTCAAAGGTTAAGGAGGGATTGAGTGTTCAAAATCATGGGTTCTGATAGAGGAGATGAGAAAAAGAAACTGTTTCCACTTCCAGGAGGGTCGGTAGCCAGAACTTGGGGAGAAATTAAGATTTTTTTTTTAAATGCAGTGTGTTGTTTTGGCCTGGAATTCACTGCTTAAAAGGTTGGAGGAAGCATATTCCATACCTTTCAAAAGTGAATTGGATAAATACTTGAACAGGAAAAAAATGCAGTGTTAGGGAAAGAGCACGGGGAGTGGCACTTTTTCACCCAAACACATCTTGTGGCTACAGTTGCAATTTGCTGTTTTACGAGTCCTGGCCCGGTAGGGGGGTGCAATGTCCTCCAGTATTGTTACTGGTTGATGTGCAGTAAAATTGCTATTTTACCACAGTTGCTTATTCATTCAGTGTAAATGACTCATTGAAATAAGAATTACACGTGGATGTTGTTAGG
Source organism: Cetorhinus maximus (assembly GCF_964194155.1). NCBI lineage: Eukaryota > Metazoa > Chordata > Chondrichthyes > Lamniformes > Cetorhinidae > Cetorhinus > Cetorhinus maximus. The sequence goes on from NC_135880.1 coordinate 15,746,865, forward strand.
CTACCAAGGACATTAACTTCTGCGTTGATGGGGTGGGGTAGGTTAAGGAGTGACGGTGAAGAAAAAGAGTCAATTCTCTTCAACCTATAAGGAACATTGGTTCCTTCCACTGGGAATCCATTGGTGAAATACTAGGCATCCACTGGGTATCCACTGGGTATCCAGTGGGTATCCACTGGGCATCCACTGGGTATCCACTGGGTATCCACTGGGCATCCACTGGGTATCGACTGGGCATCCACTGGGCATCCACTGGGCATCCACTGGGAGAATCCACTGGACATTCACGGACCACCTACTTTGCATCCACTGGACATGTATTGGGAATTCAATGGGCATCCACTGTGCATTCACAGGGAATTCAATGGGTGTCCACTGGAATAATAGTGATACTGGTGGTGAAGAAAAGGAATTATTTTATGGGCAGAGTTTTGACCTTGGCGGGCGGGCTCAGCGGGAGTGGGCAATGGCAGTCAGGAAGCCGATGGCCACCCGTGATCGAGGCCGGAAGATGATTTCACGCCAGAGGGCCAATTAAGGCCTGCCCAGCGTGAAATGCGAGCGGCAGTGCTCATTGCAGCCTGTGCCGGGGGAAGGGGGTGGAGGTGTGGGGGATGCAGGGCACTCGTGCATGCGCGCGAGTGTGCGTTTGAGAATCCCTCTGAGGCACGGAGCTGCCTCAGGGAGGTGGAGAGTTTTCAAAAAAAACAAAGATTTGAAAAATGTTATAAAACATGTCACCCCCCCCCCCACTGTGTAACTCTGTCACGTGAGTCGGGACACGTTGTAAATGAAATTTTTTTAAAATTATTTTATTTGTATTTGCTGTTGGAAACCTCATCCCGCCCGTGGATGAGGTTTCCAAAAAAATGCAAAGGCCGCTTGGCCTTTTCGCCGGCCCGCCAACTGGATTGGTCGGGCAGTGAAAAATTTAACTTAATTGATACTTTAATGGTCTTAGCAGGCCTTTTAATTGTCGGCGGGCGCGCTGCCAATTCCCGCATGGTCCCGCCGACTGAACTATTGCGCGACTGCGTGTTGACACCGGGATGCTTGCCCGACGTCAACGTGCGTCATTTCACCCTCGAGTGGGTCGGGCGTGCGCCCGCCTGCCAAGGTGAGTATTTTGCCCTATGTCAACCACTTTAACTTGCTGCTGTCACAATCTTTGGCCATGCTTTTAGCTCAACGCGTAAATTGCCATGGCAACATTGCTCATTCTATTTCAGTGGTGCCCCAGGCCAGTATTTATCCCCGAATCAACATGACAAAAACAGATTGTCATCATCTTACTGCTGTCTGTGCACAAATTGTCTGACAAGTTTCCTATATTTGAACAGTGGCTGCTTCTCCAAAGTATTTGATTGGCTGCAAAAAGCTTAGGGATGTCCTGAGGTCATGATAGGCACAACATAAATGAAAGTCTTGCTTTTCTGTCAGGTTATGGTGTTGCCTTTGGTTAGAAGGGAACTCTGAGGAGCAAATTTCTGAAACCCCGTTGTGACCACATATGCAAATAAAACTATATTCATCAAATGTATGTGGGCAATTCCAAAAGCCATTGGTTTATTTTAATTTCTTATAGTTCAATAAAGTAGCAGAGATACTAATATCACAAGACAAGATACACGGGAACACTCACCATCCTGACTTGGACATATATCGCCGTTCCTTCAGTGTCGCTGGGCCAAAATGCTGGAACTCCCTCCCTAACAGCACTGTGGGTGTACCTACACCACATGGACTGCAGCGGCTCAAGAAGGCAGCTCACCGCCACCTTCTCGAGGGCAATTAGGGATGGGCAATAAATGCTGGCCTAGACAGCGACACCCACATCCCACGAATGATTGAAAAAAAAATCATGTAGCCACTTCCTAGTGGGCATAGTCTTTGAGCCAATCAATTCTTTATGACTTTTTAGAGGAGACTGATGCACCTTCCTACAGTATAAATAGCTAACAGATTAGATATACTAATGTAAGACATAGATGAGAGACAGAGTTTGGAATCATGCCAAGGAGCTATGAAACCTGTTTAGATGCAGTACTAATGAACATGTGTTAAGCAGATACCAGCCTATGTCTACAGACTGTCTAAGAACCAAGTTCACAGCAGCCCAAGATAGAAGGACATGGTGGCAGCCATGGAGACATCGATGTAAAAAAAAAATTGGTGTTTTCAAAGGAACCACAGAGTGAAGAAACCTTTAAAAGCAGCTCGGAAAAAATGCAGTGGAAGGAAACAGCACACTGGAGAGAGGTAACAATGACTATACCTGGTGAGCAGTCCCTACCCTTGCCCCACCTATTTAATCATTCACCATCATTCACAACTGGATGTGGCAGGGCTGAAGAGCTTAGTTCTGATCTGTTGGTTGTGGACTCGCTTAGCTCTAACACTTGCTGCTCATGCTGTTTGGCATGCAAGTACTCCTGTGTTATAGCTTCACCAGGTTGACACCTCATTTTTAGATATGCCAGCTGCTGCTACTGGCATGCTCTCCTGCACTCTTCATTGTACCAGGGTTGATCCCTTGGCTTGGTGGTGATGGCAGAGTGGGAGATATGCTGGGCCATGAGGTTACAGATTGTGGTTGAGTACAATTCTGCTGCTACTGATGGCCCACAGCCTCATGGTTGCCTAGTCTTGAAAATCTATCCCACTTAGCATCGTGGTAGTACCACACAACACGAAGGAAGGTATCCTCAATGTAAAGATGGGACTTCATCTTCACAAGGTGGTCACTCCGACCGATACTGTAATGGACAAATGCATCTCCGCAAGGCAGGTTGGTGAGGATGAGGTCAAGTATGTGTTTCCCTCTTGGTGGTTCCCTCACCACCTGCCACAGATCCAGTCTAGCAGTTATGTCCTTTAGGACTCGGCCAGCTCGGTCAGTAGTGGTGCTACCGAGCCACTCTTGCTGATGGACATTGAAGTTCCCCCACCCAAAGTACATTCTGCGCCCTTGCCACCCTCAGTGCTTTCTCCAAGTGGTGTTCACCATGGAGGAGCACTGATTCATCAGCTGAGGGATGGCAGTACGTGGTAATCAGCAGGAAGTTTCCTTGCCCATGTTTGACCTGATGCCATGAGACTTCATGCGGTCCAGCATCAATGTTGAGCACTCCCTCCCAAATGTACTCCACCTCTGCTGGGTCTGTTTTGCTGGTGGGACGGGACATACCCAGGGATGGTGATGGAGGTGTCTGGGACATTATCTGAAAGGTATGATTCTGTGACTGTGACAATGCCAGGCTGTCACTTGACTAATCTGTGTTAGGAAATAGAAACAGCTTAAGTAAGTTATATTTGCATTTGTGGGTGTTAAGAATGAGTTTTAGCTTTAAAGTTTAAGTTTGATTTGTATTTCTGTATTTGTGATTTAAGGAAAGGTCAAGTTGAGTTTAATTTCACTTTAAAAGGTGCCTGCATTTCTAATGAGTTTTTTTTACAACTGAAGAGAATCACAGAATCACACAGTGCAGAAGAGGCCCTTTGGTCCATCGAGTCTGCACCGACACGTGAGAAACACCTGACCGATCTACCTAATCCCATTTACCAGCACTTGGCCCATAATCTTGAATGTTTTGACGTGCCAAGTGCTTATCCAGGTACTTTTTAAAGGATGTGAGGCAACCCGCCTCCACCACCCTCCCAGGCAGCGCATTCCAGACTGTCACCACCCTCTGGGTAAAAAAGTTTTTCCTCGCATCCCCCCTAAACCTCCTGCCCCTCACTTTGAACTTATGTCCCCTCGTGACTGACCCTTCAACTAAGGGGAACAGCTGCTCCATATCCACCCTGTCCATGCCCCTCATAATCTTGTACACCTCGATCAGGTCACCCCTCAGTCTTCTCTGCTCCAATGAAAACAACCCAAGTCTATCCAACCTCTCTTCATAACTTAAATGTTTCATCCCAGGCAACATCCTGGTGAATCTCCTCTGCACCCCCTCCAGTGCAATCACATCCTTCCTATAATGTGGTGACCAGAACTGCACACACTACTCCAGCTGTGGTCTCACCAAGGTTCTATACAACTCCAACATGACCTCCCTACTTTTGTAATCTATGCCTTGATTGATAAAGGCAAGTGTCCCATATGCCTTTTTCACCACCCCACCAACATGCCCCTCCGCCTTCAGAGATCTATGGACACACATGCCAAGGTCCCTTTGTTCCTCAGAACTTCCTAGTGTCATGCTGTTCATTGAATACTTCCTTGTCAAATTACTCCTTCCAAAGTGTATCACCTCACACTTTTCAGGGTTAAATTCCATCTGCCTCTTATCTGTCCATTTGACCATCCCGTCTATATCTTCCTGTAGCCCAAGACACTCAACCTCACTGTTAACCACCCGGCCAATCTTTGTGTCATCCGCAAACTTACTAATAATCCTACCCCCCACATAGTCATCTATGTCATTTACATAAATGACGAATAATAGGGGATCCAGCACAGATCCCTGTGGTATGCCACTGGACACTGACTTCCAGGCAATTAAGCAGCCTTCTGTCATCACCCTCTGTCTTCTTCAACTAAGCCAATTTTGAATCCACCTTATCAAATTACCCTGTATCCCATGTGCATTTGCGTTCTTTATAAGTCTCCCATGTGGGACCTTGTCAAAGGCTTTGCTGAAATCCATATAAACTACAACAACTGCACTACCCTCATCTACACACCTGGTCACCTCCTCAAAAAATTCAATCAAATTTGTTTGGCATGACCTCCCTCTGACGAAGCCATACTGGCTATCCCTGATCAAACCTTGCCTCTCCAAGTGGAGATAGATTCTCTCCTTCAGAATTTTCTCCAATAGTTTCCCTACCACTGACGTGAGACTCACTGGCCTGTAGTTCCCTGGCTTATCTCTACAACCTTTCTTAAATAGCAGAACCACATTAGCTGTTCTCCAGTCCTCTGGCACCTCCCCCGTGGCCAGAGAGGAATTAAAATTTGGGTCAGAGCCCCTGCGATCTCCTCCCTTGCCTCCCTCAGCAGTCTGGGACACAAATCATCTGGACCTGGATATTTGTCCACTTTTAAGCCTCACCATACCTCCAATACCTTGTCACTCCCTATATCAATTTGCTTAAGAACCTCGCAGTCTCTCTCCCCGAGTTCGATACCTTCATCCTCATTCTCTTGGGTGAAGATGGATGAGAAGTATTCATTCAACACTCTACCGATGTCCTCTGGCTCCATTCACAGATTGCCCCCTTGGTTCCTAATGGGCAAACACAAAAGTAGAAACAAAACTGTGCTGTTGCCTAGCAACAGGGGTCCAGAGAAGGCAACCCACCTACACATACATAAACATACATCAAAAGCAGCAGTTTGAGGGCAGTTGGGAGAAGGTGCCAGGACAGGCAGGACATGAAAAGGGACAGATAGCAGGTTCCAAACTAAAGAAAAAAGTCCCCAAAATCCAAGGGAGTGGAATAGGAGAAAGACCTTCTGGACAAAGGAAGGACGGGTACCCGGAAAAGGTCCTGTTAAGTGAAGTTAAGAGTGTGCGGGATAAGAAGGAGCCAAGCTTCAAGCTTAAAGTAAGAAAAGCTGCAGGAAGCAGATTTAATGCGAGAGGCCGGAAGGTCCAAGGAGATGCCTGAACATTTGTAAATCTCCGCTATGGGCATGTGAAGCAGTGGTGTACTGTTGAAGGATGAGTGGGTGAGAGAGGGTGCATGGATGAAAGCTTGAATTCATGTTTCTTTTTTTATTATTCATTCACAGGATGTGGGCTTCGCTGGCTGGGCCAGCATTTATTCTTCCCTCCAGAAGTCAGCACAGAGGCTATTGTACAATCTTTAGCACACCTGAAGCTGCAGAATTCTGTGCAACAATTTTGTTCCTGAGTTGATTGTCTGCTGGAAATTTGTCTCATTACAGAAAATGAGGCTGTCTTGTCTCCAAATCCTCAGTAATTCTTCCCATTGCCCTTAGTGAAGCAACCTCGTACAGAGAGAAGTGTGGCTCTCTTACCACTACCTACAGAAAGTAGATGGCCCTCCCAAAATATAATCGGGAAATCATCTGTTCTTCTTTACTTGACAGTCTTAGAGGAAATTGGGCGTTTTTTTTCCTTTGTCATCTAAGTTCATGTTGAAATCTCAGACCTTCAATGCCTTTTCGGTCTTTGATACAACATGGGGGATACAGCTGTGATGGACTTCCCAAGAGTTGAAGATTATTCCTCCTCTGAATCTTCTTCGCTGCACCCTTTGAGGGAACAAGTTCCACAGAGTCTGCAGAGTTCTTCTCTTCTAGTCTCAGAGGGCCCAAAGGTCGATCATCTTCAGTTTTCTTCTTGGGTCAGTTTTTCGTTGAAAAGTCTTCATTGTTCTTGCAGTTCAGCCATCCTGCAACGTACACACTACATCCCAATAATACAGAGAGCAGTGCTGCTAAAGTGTTGTCCTATTCTGCGAATGATGATGTCCTCCCAGATGGAGAAGAAAGCCCTCATGTCTCCAAAACATCGTCCCGAAGACTGTGGAAGATTGAATCCCTCAGGACTGTGACATCTCAGGCCCAGGACATCACTGCAGGAGTTCCTCAAGGGAGTGTCCTGGGCCCAACTATCTTCAGCTGTTCCATCAACCTCATTCCTTCTATCAAAAGGTCAGAATTGGGAATGTTCGCACATGACTCCACAATGTTCAGACAATTCATGACTCCTCAGATACTGAAGCAGTACATGTGCAAATGCAACAAGACCTGGACAACATTCAGGCTTGGACTGAGAACTGGGAAGTAACATTCATGCCCCAAAATGCCAGGCAATGACCATCTCCAGCAAGAGAGAATCTAACCATCTCCCCATAACATTCAATGGCATTACTATCATTGAATCACCGCAATCAACATTCTGAGGGTCACCATTGACCAGAAACTGAACTGGACCAGCCATATAAACACTGTAGCTGTAAGAGCAGGTCAGAGTCTAGGAATCCTGCAGCAAGTAACTCACCTCCAAATTCCCCAAAGCTTGTCCACCATCTACAAGGCACAAGTCAGGAGTGTGATAGAATACTCTCCACTTGCCTGGGTGAGTGTAGCCCCAAAAGCACTCAAGAAACTCAGCACCATCCAGGACAAAGCAGCCCACTTGATAGGCACCACATCCACCACCTGCAACATTGACTCCCTCCACCACCAACGCACAGTGGCAGCAGTGTGTACCAACTACAGGATGCACTGCAGGAACTCACCAAGGCTCTTCAACAGCACCTTCCAAACCCTTGAACTCCACCACCTGGAAGGGCAAGCGCAGTAGATGCATGGGAACACCACCACCTACAAGTTCCCCTCCAAGCCACACACCATCCTGACTTGGAACTATGTCACTGTTCCGTCACTGCGACTGGGTCAAAATCCTGTAACTCCCTCCCTAACAGCACTGTGGGTGTACCTCCACCACATGGACTGCAGCGGTTCAAGAAGGCAGCTCACTATCACTTTCTCAAGGGCAACTAGGGATAGCCAATAAGAATGTAAGGCAATGATGAGTCCACATCAGGAGTACTGTGTACAGTATTGGTCTCCTTATTTAAGAAAGGATGTAAATGCATTGGAATTAGTTCAGCGAAGGATTACTAGACTAATGCCTGGAATGGGTGGGTTGTCTTATGAGGAAAGGCTGGACAGGCTTCGTTTATATCCACTGGAGTTTAGATGAGTAAGTGGCAACTTGATTGAAACACAAGATCTTGGGGGGTCTTAAAAGGGTGGATGTGGAGATGATGTTTCCTCTTGTGGAAGAATCTGGGACTAGGGGTCACTGTTTAAAAATAAGGGGTCGCCCATTTAAGACAGAGAGGGGGAGAAACTTTTTCTCTCAGAGGTTCATGAGTCTTTGGAACTCTCTTCCTCAAAAGGCAGTGAAGGAGAATCTTTGAATATTTTTAAAGCAGAGCTAGATAGATTATTGATAAGCAAGGGGGTGAAAGGTCATAGGTGTGGGTGGGAATGTAGAATTGAGGTTACAATCAGATCAGCCATGATCTCATTAAATGGCCGAACAGGCTTGGGGGGTGCTAAGCGCCCTACTCCTACTCTTAATTTGTATGTTCGTATATGATGGCCTAGCCAACGATGCCCACTTCCTGTGAAAAATAATTTTTAAAAGGTTGGAAGGAGAAGAGTAAGAGTTGGAGTTGGTTAGAATCTGTAGATCTAAAAAGGGAGTTGCAATGTAAATATTTGAAGGCATAGTTTCATGTTATTTTTGAAAGTAGGATAGTATACTTGAGGGGCGGGGGGGGAAGATGTGTAGTATAAAGCATTAACAGATGGGATATGCTAATATATGATGGAGGTGATGATATACTACTGACATCTGTCAGTCATGTGTTAAGACTCTCTCTTGAGAGAGACAGAGGTTGGAATCATGCCTTGGATCAAAGTGCCTACTCTGTAACCTGTTTTGATGTAGTACTAATAAGCAAGTGTTAAGCAGATACCAGAGTATGTCTACAGTCTGTCTAAGAAGCAAGTCCCACAGCTAGAGTCCCAGATAGAAGGACCCAATGTCAGAACGCTTTCTACAGTTAGCAGAATTAAACTTCAGCTACACAAGTACTTACGCTCCTCTTTTATGGGGCTTGCATGTGGGAAAGAAAGGTGTCGAAGGATACGTTGATAGGTTTAGATGCAGTAGAGTGGAAGGAAGCCCCTGTGGAGAAGAAACACTGTCTGAACAAATGGGTTGAAAATGCTGGAAACTCTATGTAAAATTTCAACTCACCAGTAAATGACAGCACCTTGTTATTGTCAACTTAATTCACTTCAAAAGTCTGGATCCAACAAATACTCCTCTCTGGTCCCAGCAGAAGCTTCAGTATGAAGAACAGGGGTGCATTACCAAGCTGACTGCTTTATCTGGCGGGCTTGGCCCTCGGTTTAGACTTCTTAATTAGAAATTAGAAGCAATCAAGGAAAATATTTAAAAGCACTCACAACTCCTGAATAATTTCGAGTGCTAGGGTAAGTTTATTTTTGGCGAGTCTGCTCGCAGCATGGTGCCTCACTCAGCAAGAACACAGCACCGAGAAACAGTCAAGGAGTCAGCTCATTCATTAATCAAGAGCATGCTGAGAACAGCGTCGGATGTTCTGACCGCATTTACATTGTACACGAGCCTCCTATCCACCAAGGAGCTGAATCTAGTGCAATTACCTCACTGCTTTTAGTTTTAGCTCCATGTTCCAATTAATCAAGTTGCAGTGAACTCTTAAGCAAAACAATGCAGATGCCGGAAATCTGAAATAAAACAGAAAACGCTGAAAACCTTTAGCAGGCCAGGCCGCACCCGTGGGGAGAGGAACAGGCTGGATTTTTGCTGCAGCCTTTGGAATCCCAACAAACGGGAGTCCCAACGCTGCACTCACCAGCAGCGAGACTGGCTCAGCGGTATTCAGGGAGCCGCCTTCCTAATTGGCTGCCTCCAAGTTTGCCATCCTATTGAGCATGGCAGGCGGGGGCGGGCACAATCAGCGGGCCAGCAGCTCTGGAGCTTTGGCACCTTTCGCCACCCACATCCGCCACCCCCCCCACCCATCCACCGGGCAGGGAGAGGTGGGCGCCGCTGTGGCAACTTGGCAACCGCACAAAGGCACCTCAAGATGGAGGCAACTTCGCTGGGCTGCACAGGGATGCAGACTAGTAAGTAAAACAGGGTGTAGGGGAAACCCTTTCACTGGATCAGTCTTGGCCATGGTTGTGGACTTTCATGAATGCAGACCCCTCTTGGCAGCGTGTAGCCTCTAATTCCACCTGCTCCCCTAGCCTGTCGCAGGGAGACTATTTCCAAATAGATGTCAGCCTTCGCACTGGAAAGGGAGTTGCTCTGCTGCAGGAGAAATGCCACCAGCATTGCAAAGTCACCACCAATTGGGGTCCAGATTAACTAGTTTTGCACCTCTGTCGCAATGGCAGCCCACCCTCTTCCCAGGCTCAGCCTGGGAAAGTTCCCCAGTGGCAGAGTCCTGTCCCAACATGGCTCCCCCATATTTTATGACCTGTCATCTGATATATGGACACAAATGGAGATGGGCACAAAATCAAGGCTGACACTCCAGTGCAGTACTGAGGGAGTACTGCACTGATAAAGCTGCCTTCTTTCAGACTGGAGTGAGATAAATGGTCGTGTGGCACTAGTTTGAGGAAGAACAGGAGAGATCTCCCTGGTGTCCCGGACAATATTTATCCCTCAACAAAGGTTAAGAAAAGATTTCCTGGTTGTTAGCACGTTGCTGGTTGTGGGATCTTGCTGTGTCCAGAATGGCTCTCACATTTCTTACGTTACGCTCCAGAAATACTTAATTGGTTGTACAACAATTTGGTATGTCTTGAATTCTTTCTTACTTATCATGGAGTTGTGGAAGAAGATTTGACTTCAGGTGACCTCATTAACCTTTTGATTCTCAATTTTAACATGATTTTAATTTCACAGTGTCACAGAATTGTTACAGCACAGAAGGAGGTCTTTCGGCCTGTCATGGCCATGCCAGCTCTCTGAATGAACAATTCACCTAGGCCCGAATTGCACCCTTGGCGGGCGCACGCGATTGGCGGGCCCGGGACTGGTCGAGAAACAGGCTCCCGACCCATGATTCCACACCGGCAGGCCAATTAAGGCCCGCCCAGCATAAAACGTGCCTTCCCAATGGCCGGGACAGGCTCAGCGGGGGCTGGGGGGCCTGTCGGGCGCCGGGTCCAATGGCGACCCAGCGGGCGGTTTAAAAATGGCACAGGCAGCTCCTTGAAGGCTGCCAGGGGAGGACATATCTTCTCCGTGCTGAACACCGAAGCTATGGCCTCAACTGCAGCTGGAGACACCAGGTGGAAGGGCAGGTCAGGTGGGCACTCTGACCCCCCACCCCCACCCCCACCCCCGGTTTTCAGATGAGTGCCTCGTGGTCCTCCTGGAGGAGATGGCTGCCAGGAGGGACACCCTCGTTGCCTTGTCACCACAGCTAACAAAAAGGGCTTGGTGGGAGGTGGCAGCCCAGGTCAGCAGCCACGACGTTGTCCGGCGCACACGGGTGCAGTGCCGCAAAAGGTTCAACAACCTGCTGCGCTCGGGAAGGGTGAGCACCATGTTGGCATGGATCAGTGGGGAGAAGTGTTAATGGTTGGCCATCCCCCCCTTGGAGCTCAGGGGTGTTAGAGTCTGAGTGCCAACTGTCAATGACACTGGAGCTGGCCAAGGGGGTGAGCCCTGGCTGCTTGGACTGAGTGACTTGCAGCTCGAGGGCCACGCCTCGGATGTGCCCTGCAAGATACTCCTCAGGTGGGGTTGGCCAGGCTGCAATGGCGCTGCAGGTAGAGAGTGGACAAATCAAAGCTCCTCTGTCCTTTCAGGAGAAGACGAGCCATAACAGCATTGAGAGGCCACGGGCAGGTGGAGACCCCCCCAAACCTCTTAATCCTTACAAGATTTGAGCAAGACATCTTTCAATTGGAGAGGCGCCACACACCTTGGCCAGCCAGTCGCAGAAAGGCTGGGGTGTCAGATGAAAGTAAGAGTGCAGTGCCCAGAGGTGAGAGTTTCATATGTTGCAAAAATTCCCGTGTAATCTCTTAATTGATGGGAGCCTCAAAACTGGTTTCCCAATGATCATTGGAAAATAATAACACCATGATGCAGATCTCCATTGCCTCACCAGGGTGCCTGACATGCACAGTGACAGTGTGATAACTTTATCTAATGACATGTTGTTGTCCTCCCTTAGATTCACCAGCAAGCTCCCTTTCGCAGGACCCTAAAGAGCCACCCATCTCGCTAGAGGACCGCTGGGCTTCAGCTGCACCTACATCACATCCATTGTCTGAACCAGGCACCAGCGCAGATACCAGCACCTTGGTGGGCGTTAGATATTTAGCTAGAATGTCGGAGCTCAGCGGTGAGGGCATTTCACACTCACTTGAGGAGCAGGCAGAGGCAGAGAGTGCCCAGGGTGCCGGCAGTCAGAGGACTGCTGGAGACCAGGACGATGCTGAGTCAAAGGCAGATGTTGAGCCTCTGGAATTAGGCAGCAGATGCTGGATGCCCACTGAGATGTGCAAGAGGATCTGTCAGAGATCCATCAGGGTATGTGTGCCATGGTCTCCGTGATGGAGGAGTCCATGCGGAGCGTGAACACTGTGTTGACCCTCATGGCCGAGCGCAATGCCTCCTCCATTGAGAGAGTGGTGACTCTCATGGAGAGGCAGCTCCAGGAACAGAATGAGGGGTTCCTGGGGTTGTACTCGGACCTGCAAGCCCTCACACAAGCATGACCTCAGGTGATCAGTGCCAGTGTGGGAGATGGATGAGACACCCAGTATCCCAGCCAGGTGCCCGTCCATCAATGGCGAGCAGGGAGATCCAGAGTGACCTCACGTTGGCGCACGAGCTGCTTGTCGTCTCTGCGGGCTCCTCTCAGGATGCTCCAGATGGCGGCAGCAGCTCCTCTGCCCCTCTGCCAGTGACTGTGGCATCTGATGAGGCTGCGATGACTGGGGAGATGCCAGCCGTGGCACTGGCCGTTCCCTCCCAGGCGGGGCCAGCACAGGCTCCATGGGCCAGAGGACGACTGCCAAGGTCATCAAGAGCAACAAGACAGCAGAGTAGCAGCAGGCTGTCTCCAATGCCATTGCCAGCGAGAGTGGGCACCAAGATGTAGCACTCACAAACATAAGTTCAAGGCACCATGAGCACAAGAGGGACTGGCCACAGGTGACCTTCTGTTGTGTAATGTTTTGTTTATGTTTACTGGTCTGGGAATGAAGACCAGAGAAGGTGATGTTAATTTCTTTGGATTGTGAAAATGAAATAAATTTTATTTTTGTCGTAATGGTCTGAGTGTGCTTCACCTTCTCATTTTTTTTGGTGCAGGGTACGCCAATATGTCATGCTGCACATGAGTGGCTCTAAATCTTATTGTACAGGCACTGAGTGGACTTTGGGTTCAAATGAAGGGGTAATTTCGGACATCTGGGATGGAGGCAGCAGCCCTGGTGTGAGGTAGAAGCAGATCTTTGGCAGCCTAGCTGAAGGAGCGTTGGATCAAGGCCTCCCTGGTGTCCCTGCCTCCCTGAAGGATACAGAGATCTGCCTCCACCCCTCAGCGTTCTCCTCACTGTGCCCCTCTTCCGACTCACTACTGGGTTCATCCTCTGCGGCCTGTGCAGCTGTGTCAAGATTCTCTTCCTCCAGTGGGTCCCCCCTTGCCAGTGCCAGATTGTGGAGAGCACAACATGTAACCACTATCAGTGACATCCACTCACTGTATTGTAATGCTCCTCCTGTACGGTCCAGGCATCAGAAGCACATCTTCAGAGAACCTATGGTCCTTTCTACCACTGCCCTTGTGGAGGCATGACTCCTATTATAACACTGCTCTGCCTCTGTTCTAGTGTGGCTGAGAGGTGTCATAAGCTACCTTTTCAAGGGATAGCCTTTGTCACCCAGCAGCCATCCATCCAGCCGGGCTGGAGCACTGCAGAGCCTCGGCAACTGGGAATGTCTGAGAATATAAGTGTCATGGGAGCTGCCAGGGTACCTTGCACAGAATCTGCATCCTGTGATCACACACTATCTGGACGTTCATGGAGTGGAAGCCCTTCCTGTTGACGAAGGCACCGGGCTCACCTGCTGGCACCTTGATGGCCACATGTGTGCCGTCGATGGCACCCTGGACACGGGAGAAGCCAGCAATCGCTGCAAAGCCTCTAGCTCGCTCTGCCTGGCTGGCCTCGTCCGTACGGAAATGAATAAAGGTCAGTACCCAACTGAACAGAGCTTCTGTCACCAGCTTGATGCAACTGTGGACAGCTGATTGGGAGACTCCACAAAAATCCCCCACTGACCCCTGGAAAGAGTGGGAGGCATAGAAGTTGGGGGCCACTGTAACCTTCAGAGCCACAGGCATGGGGTGTCCACCCATACCGTCGGAGCTGATCTCAGGCCCAATCATCTGACAGATGGAGATCATGGCCTCCTTGGAGAGGTGGACCCTCCTTCGGCATTGCACCTCGGACATATTGAGGTGGCTGCAACACCGCCTGTTATCCCTGGCAGCAGGATAGTGGGGTCTTCTGCAGTCCCTTCCGCCTTGGACTACCTGTTGGCCCTGCGCCCCTTGTGCCTGCGCCTCTCCTCCCACAGGTCCCTCCCCTGGAAGCTGCATTGGGACACCTGGCCTCCTCTCCCTTCTGCCCTTGTCTTCCTCCTCAGAGAAAATGCCACCAGCAGAGACCACAATCCCCATTATTAGGGTAACAGAAGGCTATCAGGTGCCTGGAAAGGTCCACATGATTAAAATTCTCCAAGGGCCTTGGGGACACCAATGAGTCCTGAAATGAAGCCTAGAAATGCTACAAATGAAGTTCAGAACTGAGATGAAGCTGTCAAGTTCAAATAAGACACCAGCAGAAAATTATCTCCTAAACTCCTCACTACTCACATCGGCAATGCTGCTGACCCATTTATCCTAGCCTTGGATGAGGTTTTGCAAAATGTGGGCTGCCCGCCTGCCTATTTTGCCTGTGCAATGGACGTGAAATCACACAAACATAAAATTGGGATCAATTGCCTTTTTAATGGCCTTAAGTAGCCCTCTAATTGAGTGTCGTTGGGTGAGTGTCCCGACGTCATCCCATGCGTGCTCACCAGCCTGAAGACTGCGTGCATGCGGGATGATGTCGGGACGCTCACCCAACGTCTTCTCATGCTATTTTACGCCCGATTGGGTCAGGTGCACGCCGGCCATGAAGCTTAAAATTCTGCCCCTAGCGTCATTCCCCACCTTCTCCCCATAACCGTGCACATTCTTCCTTTTCAGATAATGATCCAATTCCCTCCTGAATGTCTTGATTGAGTCTGCCTCCACTACACTCTCAGGAAGTGCACTCCGGGTCTTAACCATTCGCTGCGTGAAAAAGTTCCTCCTCGTGTCTCCATTGCTTCTTTCGCCAATAACTTTAAATCTGTGTCCTTTTATTCTCGATTCTCCCACCAGTGGGAACAGTTTCTCCCTATCTTACTTTTGAACACCCATATCAAATCTCCTCCCAATTTCCACTTCTCAAATTTGATTGGGATTTTAATCCCCTGCTTCACTTCCTGATCCGTCTTATCATTTGCTTGTGTTTCTTAGATATCTTTGGTCTTTAGTAGTTTCCTGCCTTTTATGACATTTAGATTCATACTTGAGTTCATCTGTGTTATCTTTCTGAAGTTAAATGTGAAAACTGACTGCTGCCCTACCATCATTACAGTTCAAAAGTAATTCATTGGCTGCAAAGCTCTTTGGGGTAACCTGAGGCTGTGAAAGATGCTACATAAATGCAAGTCCCTCCTTCTTTCTTTTTGATAATGGAGTTGTTGAAGTCGAAAGCCCACTACCAGTTTCTCACGGTCAGTTAGGACAATAAATGAGACCTTGCGAGGAACACTTACATGCAGAGAATGAATTTTTAAAAACTTTCCTTAAAACTTGTTTAACTTTCAAGAAGACAGTTCACCAACTTGAAAGTTGAGTAAATTTTAAGGAAACTTTTTACAGTTACCTTCGTGCCAGGCAATGATCATCTCCAACAAGACAGAATCCAACCATCTCCCCATGACATTTGATGGCATTACCATTGCTGCCTCCCCCACTATCAACATCCTGGGGGGTTACCATTGACCAGAAACTGAGCTGAAACAGTCATATAAATACTTTGGCTACAACAGAAGGTCAGCAACTAGGAATCCTGCGGTGAGTAACTCACCTCCTGACTCCCCAAAGCCTATCCATCATGTACAAGGCACAAGTCTGGAGTGTGATGGAATACTCTCCACTTGCCTGGATAAGTGCAGCTCCCACAACACTCAAGAAGCTTGACACCATCCAGGACAAAGCAGCCCTATCCATTACCTCCAACATCCACTCTCTCCACTACCGTTGCACAGTAGCAGCAGTGTGTACCATCTACAAGGTGCAGTAACTCATCAAGGAGCCCTTGACAGCACCTTCCAAACCTGTGACCTCTAGAATCTAGAAGGACAAGGGCAGCAAATGCTTAGGAACACCACCACCTGCAAGTTCCCTCCAAGTGACACACCATCCTGACTTGGAAATATATCACCATTCCTTCATTATCACTGAATCAAAATCCTGGAACTCCCTTCCTAACAGCACACTGATGGTGAGGTGAGAGTGACTGCCCTTGACATCAAGGCAGCATTTGACTGAGTGTGGCATCAAGGAACCCGAGCAAAATTGGGGTCAATGGGAATCAGGGGGAAAACTCTCTGCTGGCTGGAGTCATACTTAGCACAAAGGAAGATGGTTGTGGTTGTTGGAGGTCAGTCATTTCAGTCCCAGCACATCACATCAGGAGTCCCTCAGGGTAGTGCCCTCGGCCCAACCATCTTCAGCTGCTTCATCAATGACCTTCCTTCTATCATAAGGTCAGAAGTGGGGATGTTCGCTGATGATTGCACAATGTTCAGCAACATTCGTGGCTCTTCAGATACTGAAGCAGTCCATGTCCAAATGCAGCAAGACCTGGACAATAACCAGGCTTGGGCTGACAAATGGCAAGTAAAATCCGTGCCGCACAAGTGCCAGGCAATGACCATCTCCAACAAGAGAGAATCTAACCATTGCGCCTTGATATTCAATGGCATTAACATCACTGAATCCCCCACTATCAACATCCTGGGGGTTACCATTGCCTAGAAACTGAACTGGACTAGCCATATAAATACTGTAGCTACAAGAGCAGATCAGAGGTTAGGAATCCTGCAGCGTGTAACTCACCTCCTGACTCCCCAAAGCTTGTCCACCATCTACAAGGCACAAGTCAGGAATGTGAAGGAATACTCCCCCCTTATCTGGATGAGTGCAGCTCCTACAACACTGAAGAAGCTTGACACCGTCCAGGACAAAGCAGCCTGCTTGATTGACACCCCTTCCACAAACATTCACTCCCTCCACCACTGACGCACAGTAGCAGCAGTGTGTACCATGTACAAGATGCACTGCAGGAATTCACCAAGGTTTCTTCGACGGCACCTTCCAAACCCATGACCACTACCATCTAGAAGGACAAGGGCAGCAGAAGGATGGGAACACCACCACCTGGAAGTTCCCCTCCAAGTCACCCACCATCCTGACTTGGAAATATATCACATTTCTTTCACTGTCGCTGGGTCAAAATCTTGGAACTCCTTTCCTAACAGCACTGTGGGTGTACCTACAGCACATGGACTGCAGCAGCTCAAGAAGACAGCTCACCACCACCTTCTCAAGGGCATCTAGGAAGGCGCAATAAATGCTGGGCCAACCAGCAAAGTTCAGATCCCGTGGATGAATAACAAAATACAGGGACTGCCACGGTTCAAGAATACAGCTCACCATCACCATCCCAGGAACACTTAGGAATGGGGAATAAACTCTGGTCTAGCCAGCAATGCCCACATCCCGGGAAATAATTTAAAAAAACACCTTCTCAGGGGCAATTAGGGATGGGCAATAAACGTTTACCTTGGTTTTCCTCCAGTTCATAGATGTCCAGTCATAACTTTGAGGGAAAACAAATCTTGCTGAACACTTGTTAAATTCTGCAGCCCCCATTCTTGCCTTTGCTCTTCCAATGCAGTCCCGGCCAGACTCTCACATTCTACCCTCTGGCAACTTGAAGTCATCCGATATCCTGTTGCCCGTCCTCTCTTTGCTTGTTGACCTACAATGACTACCGGTCAAGCAGCACCTCAATTTAAACTTTTTTAGTCCTTGTTTTCAAATCTCTATCTCTGTAATCTCCTCTAGCCCTACCAGCCTCCAAGGTACCTACGTTCATCATATTTTGGCTTTTTGAGGGTGTTTAATTTTAATTGCTGCACCCTTGTGGCCTTACTTTCAGCTACCAAAGCCCCAAGCTCTGGAATTATCTCCCTAAACCTTCCCGCATCTCTCCCTCTCTTTCTTCACATTGTTCCTTTAAACCTTACTCTTGAGCAAGCTTTGTGGCATCTGCTCAATATCTCCTTACGTGGCCCAGGGTCTAATTTTGCTGTATAATGCTTCTGCAAAGTGCCTTGGGATGTTTTATTATGTTGTAATGCTATATAAATAATACTGCTGTTGTCATGTTTTGACATTCAGGCATTTTTGCACAAAAGAGCTGGCCCTAAAATTCCAATAGTGTCATGCCTGTTTTGCAGACAGAAATCGGCTGCATAAGCATCCCATATGGCAGGAGAGGTGACACAGTCATTACGTGCCTGATGTGTGCCACCCACACCATATTGATGAAAGGAGAAAGAGAGACATCAATCATTTCCTATCCTCAATTCCTACTGACAGGCTGATGCAAACTGCTGCATTGAATTTAGAAATAATTGGAATTGGATTTTATTCTTGTGTAAACTGGATTGATGATAATTAATCCTCAATAATGAAGCCATTAAAGGGGAAGAAATTCTTTCATTAAACTATCACTGTGAATGAATGAATCTTAGTTGAGTAAATAAATTTACCTTTACACACACACACATACACACACATACATATGATATGTCCTCATGAGAGAACATTCGAGGTCTTGGTTTAACATCTCATCCAAAACTCACCACCTCCGACAGTGCAGCGCGCCCTTTGTACTGCACTGGGAGTGTCAGCCTGGATGTTATGAAATGGTAATATAGATATTTGTGATCAGCTTGTCATCACTTCCTATCCAAGGCCAGCATTTACGCATTGCCCTCTCAGTCAGCCAGATCTTCCACACTCAAACTTCACCAGCCCTACAAAGCTGAAGGTCAGTGTAAGATATACAAGCTGACAACATAGTTGCTTTACTAAAATCTCCACTCTCAGCAAAGCAACACAAACATCTGCTGGGAACCCTACAGGACTGTAAATTATCCTACCAGCCACATAAATCATCATTACCTTCTTCTCCAGGCAAACCTTGACTTGTCAAGTTTCAAACTTTAATAAGCTTTTAATCCACTATCAAGCCATGTCTTTGCACTGAGCCTTTCCTGGGCATCCAACAAAGTCTTGGCAGGAGTGAACTCTTATTCAATGAACTGTAGAATCATAGGAATTAATCCTGTCAAAGGAATCTATTGGTCCAATAAACCTGCCATTGTTAGCTCCTCAATGTGTGCTATCTCCCACCATCCCATTCCCCTGCCCTTTTCCACATACACTTGTGACATGGCTGAAGCTTTCTACTGCTAAACACACTAGTTTGTGGAGAAAGAGGGGTGAATGCAGTGGGACATCTTCCAGCCTAAGCTGTCATGTTAACCAATGTTGCCACTCATGTGTCCCCTTATTATCCAGAATGCTTTGTAAATTGGATAGGAATCTTTCTTCTAAACATGCAAATAATCTGTAAATATTTATCACTCAACCAACATCACAAATTCAAACTAGCTGGTTATTACCTCACTGCTGTTGTTTGGACCTTGCCGTGTGAGAACTGTCATAGAATCACAAAATTGTTCCAGGAGCCATTCAGCCCTTCATATCCTCACCAACTCTCCGAATGAGCATTTCACCAAATGTCATTCTCCTGCCTTCTCCCTGTAACTCTGCAGATTGTTTTTTTTTCAAATAATCATCTAATTCTCTCTTGACTGCCTCAATTGAACCTGCCTCCACCACACTCCCAGGCAGTGCATTCCAGACCCTAACCACTCGCTGTGTGAAAAAGTTTATTCACATATCGCTTTTGCTTCTTTTGCCAATTACTTTAAATCTGTGCTCTCTCATTCTCGATTCTTTCACAAATGGGAATACTCTGTCCAGGCCCCTCATGATTTTGAACACCTCTATCAAATCTCCTCACAGACTTCTTATTTCCAAGGAAAAGAGTCCCAACTTCTCCAATCTTAATTCATAACTGAAGTTTCTAATCCCTGGAACCATTCTTGTAGACCGCTTCTGCACTCTTTCCAATGCCTTCACATCCTTCCTAAAATGTGGTGCCCAGAGCTGTACACATTACTCCAGCTGAGGTCTGTCTTATTCAAGTTCAACACCAATTCCTTGCTCTTGTACTCTATGCTCCTATTAACAAAGCCTAGGATACTGTATGCCTTATTAAGCATGCTCTCAACCTGCCCTATGCACGTCTACACCCAAGTCCCTCTGCTCTTTATAGTAGTACCCTTTATTTTATATTGTCTCTCTATGTTCTTCCTGCTAAAATGTGTCACCTCACCTTTCTCTGCATTGAATTCACCTGCCACCTCTCTGCCCATTCCACCAACTTGACTATGTTCTTCTGAAGTTCTATGCTGTCCTCTTCACAGCTCACGATGCTTCCAAGTTTAGTATCATCTGCAAATTTTGAAATTGTTTCCTGTACACCAAGACCTGGATCATTAATATATATCAAGAAAAGCAAAAGTGCCAATATCGACCCCTGGGGAACTCCACTACAAACCTAACATAAAAACAAAACGCTGCGGATGCTGGAAATCTAAATTAAAGCAGAAAATGCTGGAAAAACTCAACAGAGCTTTGAAGAAGAGTCATACGCACTTGAAACATTAACTCTGTTTCTCTCTCCACGGATGCTGCCAGACCTGCTGAGCTTTTCCAGCATTTTCTGTTTTTATTCCACTATGAACCTGCCTCTAGCCCGGAAAGCATCCATTTCCCATTACTCACTCTTTCCTGTCACTCAGCCAACTAGTTATTGCATTTGCTATAGTACAACAGTGACTACACTTAAAAAGTACTTCAATAGCTATAAAGAGCCTTCAGATACCATGAGGTGATGAAAGGCACTATATAACTGCAAATTCTTTTTTTAGCATAATAGAAAGGTATAATATTCTGAGGGGGCTTGACAGGATAGATGCTGAGAGGCTGTTTCCCCTGGCTGGAAACTGGTTAACTAGGAGGCATAGCCTCAGGATGAGGGATTATAGAATCATAGATTCATTTAGCACAGAAGGAGGCCTTTCAGCCCATCATATCGATGTGGGCTCTCTGCAAGAGCAACACAGCTAGTCTCACCCACTTGCCTTTTACCCTTAGTCCTGTAAACCTTTTCTCTTCAGCTAATTATCCAATTCCCTTTTCAAGGCCATGGGTTGGCATCATAGACTGATCTGAGGAGAAATGTCTTCACTCAAAGGGTTGTAAATCTTCGGAATTCTCTATCGCTGAGAGTTGTGGATGGTCAATCGTTGAATATATTCAGGACTGAGGTTGATAGCCAAGAAGGGAATAGAGGGATACGGGGATCAAGCTGGAAAGTAAGGTTGAGGTCAAAGATGAACCATGATCTTGTTGAACTGTGGAGTAGACTCGAGGTGCAACATGGTCTTCTCCTGTTCCTGTTTCTTATGTTCTTAAGGCAGTTCCCAAATAATCCAGCCACATAAACAATGAGCATCTGCTCAAGTCAGCAGTCAATGAAGAGAAACAACTGACGGCTCACAACGCTACCTGTAGGGAAAACAAGCTCCGCCAGCCTCTCCATGAATAAGCTTCTCCTCCACATGACGGAAACATCTGCTTCATGTTGTGTCACCTCGATGCATCATAGTTAGTTGGAGATGGACAGACAGCTCCATTCAGGCCTTGGGCGCATTTGCTTCAATAACATAAGAAATGAGGGACTGGGATTAAAAAAAAATATATATATATATATACACATATGTATATAGGCCAGCGCTACCAAAAGGTCATTTTCTGCACTCTCCTTTTCTCTTTGATTGATCTAAACCCAGCTACACACTTTCATGCCACGTCCCTCAATCGCCTCAGCTAGGGAACCATTTCCTTCTACTTGCATTTTAAATGTAAAGAGGAAAAAAAAAGAGCTTGTATTTGTACAGTCCCTTTCACGTCCTCAGCATGTCCCAAAGCTCTTTACAACCAACAACCACCTTGGCAATGCAGTCATTGCTATTATAAAAGACTTACATTTATATAACACCCATTCATGACCCAAGGACCTCCCAAAGTGCTTTACAGCCAGTGAAATACTTTGACGTGCAGTTACTTTTGTAATGTAGGAAACGTGACAGTTCATTTGTGCACAGTAAGATCCCACACTGTGACACTGACCAGATACTCTACTTTTAACGGTGTTGGTTCAGGGATAAATATTGTCCAGAGCCCCAGTGAGAACTCCCCTGCTCTTC
Source organism: Cetorhinus maximus (assembly GCF_964194155.1). Taxonomy (NCBI): domain Eukaryota; kingdom Metazoa; phylum Chordata; class Chondrichthyes; order Lamniformes; family Cetorhinidae; genus Cetorhinus; species Cetorhinus maximus. The sequence continues at coordinate 15,769,025 of NC_135880.1, forward strand.
TTCATATTAGAGAGCAGGGATTTTTTTTTATTCCTATCCACCTGAGGGGGCAGGTAGGGCCTTTGATGGCCCATCCAAAAGAGAACACCTCTGGCAGTGTGGCACTCCCTCAGGACTGCACTGGGAATGTCAGCCTGCAGTCAAATTCCAGGAGTGGGACATGAAACCACAATTTGATGAATTAGAGGTGAGAATGTTCTAACAAAGTGATGAACGAAAGCATAAAGAACGTGATCTGGTGGGCGAGGAAGGTGGACTGGCATCATAAGTGTGCTCCTGAAGAGGGGTGTTGGGCCCCCGGAATAACAAACTAGGGGCAGTGGGGTGGGGATTGTGGTGGAGAAAAGTGGCTTTCACGTTTAAACATGAATGATGAGTACCATCATCAGCATGGGCGTGTGGCCAGCGATCAAGGGATGTCACAGACACTGATGGAAAAGTAACAGTTCCCACCAGAGGTGCCAAGGTCCTCCTGGAACCTTCTTGTTTGTTGAATGCTGGCTTCCTTTTTATGGCAGGCGAGGTGGGGGGCATGTGGTTGCAAACTACGCCTTCCACCTTCATCACTTGTACCAGCCAACTGGCAAATCCCCCAGTACCCTCCCCCTGACACCAGTGCTGTGTCTTGAGGTGCTCCTGAAACAAATCCCTCACAGAAACCACCTGGGAGAGCAGGGAAACCCAAGGAGGGGTATACTCGCATTGGAAGCAGTCCAGGTAAGGTTCACTAGGCTGATTCCTGGGTTGTCTTATGAGGAAAGGTTGAGGAGGTTGGGCCCACACTCACTAGAGTTGAGAAGAATGAGAGGCTTGACAGGGTAGTTGCTGAGAGGAAGTTTCCACTCATGGGGGAATCTAAAACTTGGGTGCACGGTTTCAAAACAAATGGCCTCCCATTGAAGATGGAGATGAGGAGGAGTGTTTTTTTTTCCCTCAGAGAGTCGTTAGTTTGAAATTCTCTTCTCCAGAGAGCACTGGAAGCTGGGGCATTGAATATATTCAAGGCTGAGTTAGACGGGTTTTTGATAGACCAGAGGGCCGAGGGCTATGGGGACAGGCAGGAAAGTGGAGTTAAGGCAACAATCAGGCCAGCCATGATCTTACTGAATGGTGGAGCAGGCCCAAGGAACCACATGGCCTCCTGCTGTTATATCCTATATCCTTATAGTCTTGGGTCCTGACTTAATTTCTGTCCCTCCCTGACGCAGTTCCATTCCACTTACAGTGGGAGCTCACCAGAAGGACGATGGATTTACTGTCCAAGATTTGTGATTTTGCCATTAATAGCAAATGGAAATGTTACTGCCCAGCTGGACCCATTCACATGGGTAACATTTTGTGGGGCTTCTCATAACTCATTCAACATGCCTGTTACCCTTGGTGTCGAAAATCCCTGCAGCGCTTCCGTTCCTGGTCCTGAGTCTTAACAACTTGTGCCACCTGTGGTCTTATTATGCTTCTCCTTTGACTGGCACAGAAAGGGGTCGAACAAGGAGCAATACTCGTCCACCAGAGACCAAGTGGATGCAAAAGTCAGTTTGTGCTTCCCATTCAGCCAACCTCCAAGACCAAATGACTTCCTCGCAGGGCCAGAGCCAGTTAATACAAGATGGAGGAATAGAAAATCTGGCTCAGTGTGCCCTACTTTTGACAAGATGTGGAGGACATAGAGAGGGCATGGGAAATATTTACCGAGGAGACAACAATAACAACTTGCATTTATGTATCACGTTAAATGTAACATAATGTCCCAAGATGCTTCACAGTGGCTTTATAAAACAAAATATGACTCCGAGCCACATGAGGGGATGTTGGGTCAGATGGTCAAAGGTTTGGTCAAAGGGATAGGTTTTAGAGGAGGAAAACGAGTTAGTGAGGCATTGAGGTTTAGGAAGGGAATTCCAGAGCAAGGGCCCACGTAACTGAATGCACAGCCACCAATGGTGGAGCAATTAAAATCGGGGTTGCTCAAGATGCTGGAATTAGATGAGTGCAGATATAGAACCATAGAACCATAGAACACTACAGCACAGAAGACAGGCCATTCGGCCCTTCAAGTCTGTGCCGAAATATTATTCCGCTAGTCCCATTGACCTGCACCTAGTCCATAACCCTCCAGACCTTTCCTATCCATGTACCTATCTAATTTATTCTTAAAACTTAAGAGTGAGTTTTTTTTTCAGAGTGGTGAGAGTGGTGATATCTCAGAGGGCTGCGGGGCTGGAGGATGATACAGTGATAGGGAGGAACGAGGCCATGGAGGGATTTGAAAACAAGGATGAGAATTTTAAAATCGAAGTGTTGTTTAACCAGGAGCCAGTGTAGGTCAGCGAGTACAGGGGTGATGGATTAACAGGACCTGGTGCGAGTTAGGACACAGGCAGCAGAGGTGAGATGGCTTCAAGTTTACGGAGGCTAGAATATGGGAGACCAGCCAGGAGTGTTAAGTCTACTGGTAAGAAAGGCATGGATGAGGGTTTCAGCAATCGATGAGCTGAGGTGGGGGAGGAGTTGAGCGATACTATGGAGATGGACATAGGCGGTCATAGCGATAGCATAAATATGTGGTGGAATGCTCATCTTGGGGTCAAGTATGACACTAAGGTTGTGAACAGTCTGGTTCAGCCATACACTGTTGTGAGGGAGAAGGATAGAGACAGTGGCAAGCAAGTGAAGTTTGTGGCGGGGCTTAAGGACAGAGGCTTCACCATTCCCAATATGTAGTTGAAAGAAACATCTGCTTATCTAGTACTAGATGTCAGAAAAGCAAACTGATAACTTAGCAACAATGGAGGAGGAGTTAAGAGAGGTGGTGGTGAGGTAGAGCTGAGTATTGTCAGTGTACTTGTGGGAATTGACATCGTGAAGTCGCTGAGATGCAACATGTAGGTGAGAAACAAGAGGCCATGGGTAGGTCACTAGAGGAGAGATATGGAGCGGTGGACCATGGAGGGATTTGACAACAATGATGGGAATTTTAAAATCGAGGCTTTAGGCGGGATTTTCTGGCACCGCCCACTGCCGGCATTATCCCGTCCCGCCGCAGAGTCAATGGACTTTTGGCTGAGCCGGTGAATCTCCCGCGGTGGGTCCCACCACAAGGGGGCCGGGAAATCCAGGACATTGTTCAACCAGCACCAAGCACAGGGGTGATGGATGGACAGGTCGGAACTAACGGTGCAGGAGCAAGAAGAGAAACCACTGCAAGTAATACTCTGGATATGATTAGGTAGGTAGGAATGATACCAGGCAAGCCTAGTCCCACCCAATTAGATGACTGTGGCGATGTGTTGGAGGAGGATGGTATGGTCAACCATGTCAAAGGCAGCAGGAGGTTCGAGAAGGATGAGGAGGGAAAGTTTACATCTGTCACAGGCACGTAGGATGTCATTTGCGACTTTGCTAAGAGCCGTTTCATGGTGGCAGGGGCAGAAACCTGATTGGAAGGATTCAAACATGGAGTTCCGGGAAAGGTAGGCATAGATTTTGGAGTTGACAACATATTCCAGGAGTTTGGAGAAGAAAGGGAAATGGGGGGGGAGGAGGTGGTTTGCAAGAAAGGAGGGGTCAGTGGTTGTTTTTTTTTAAGGAGAGGGGCAATGACAACAGATTTGAAGGAGAGGGGGACAGAATCCGAGGAGGGAGAAACACTAATAATTCACCATTAACTGTTAACAGGGCTGAGAGTGTTTAGTCATGAGGTGAGGCGAGTGAGATTGGGACTGTTTCTAAATCAGAATAGAGAAGGTTAAGATGATGAACGTTTTGAAAATGTGGGGTTTTGATAACGTAAGTGGGAAAATTTGTCCCCACTGGTCAGTCATTTGACAACTAAAGGGCAAAACATTAAGATCAACAGCAAAAGAACAAGGAATAATTAAGATTCATTTTTATGCAGAGGACATTACGCGCTGGCTCCATTTCAAAAGTACTTCATTGGTTGTAAAAATGTTTGGGATGATGAGAGATTGGGAAAAGAGCTGTACGAAGGCAAGATTCATTTCTTCCTGCTCAAGCGGCACTGAGCCCAACCACGGTTCATCAGCCACTTTAGAAATTTATTTGGGACTGACGGGATAGGTAACACAGGGAGTGTAATGCTTGTCGACACCACACCACATTGCTTTGGAACTAGAAACTTACAGCCTCTAATGAATGACAAAATTGAGTAGCTTTTGGTTCAAGACAGAAATCACTCAGGCTTGTTATGACGGTGTTATAACACTGCGAGGGTATGAAGTTACGGTGCACCGCACTGTGTTAACAGCTCAGAGGTAATATCTGGCCACATCTGTTACACTGCTGAGTAATTTAGAGCCCAGGCAGAGATCTCTGAGAGAATGTAAAATGGCTGTCAAATTCCGTTAGGATCTCCTATCGCTCGAAAATAATAGGTGACAGATTACATATCATGTCAGAGCCATGTTTGCGTCCTGCCAACTGAGGGGAGCCTACTTGTATTAATGTCTGAAAAAAATGAAACCTCATGTTCATTTTTTGTTGTAAGTATGAATATTCGCCTCAGCTGACATTACGGGGCATTGAAGAAAAGAAATAATTTGCATTTCTATAGCGCCTTTCATGACTGCAGGATGCCCCGAAGTGCTTTAAATCCAATGAAGTAATTCTCCAGGTGCAGTCATCGTTGAGATATACTGTTTCACCAGTGGCTGTGGATTCAGCAGTTAAGTCACCACGGAAGCTTAAGCCATTTCTAAGGCTTTTCAAACCAGGCTTTGTTGTTAGAGCACGCATAAGAACAGAAGAAATAGGAGCAGGAGTAGGCCATTTGGCCCCTCGAACACGCTCCACCATTCAATAAGATCATGGCTGACCTAATTGTAGCCTTCGCTCCACTTTCCCGTCTGCCCACCCCAGCCCCCACACCCCATCTAAAATCTGTCTAACTCAGCTTTGAATATAATCAATGAACCACACTTCTCACTGGAGAAGAAAATCCCAAACACTAATGACTCTCTGAGAGAAGAAATTCCTCCTCGTCTCTGTCTTAAATGGGAATCAAGCTATTTTGAAACTGTGTCCCCTAGTTCCAGGTTCCCCCATGAGAGCATGCAGTCCCTCAGCATCCACCCTGATGAGCCCTCCCAGAAATTTATGTTGTAATAAGATCATCTCTCATCCTTCTAAACTCCAATCAGTATTGGCCCAACATGCTCAGCCATTCTTCATAAGAAAACCCCTCGTCTCAGGAACCAGCCTAGTGAACCTTCTCTGAACTGCAAGTATGTCCGTGCTTTTTTTTTCATTCTTTCATGGGATATGGGCATTGCTCCAAGACCAGCATTTGTTGCCCATCCCCAATTGCCCTTGAACTGACCTTGTTAGGTCACTTCAGAGGGGCAGTTAAGAATCAACCACATTGCTGTGGGTCTGGAGTTACATGTAGGCTAGACTAGGTAAGGATGGCAGGTTTCCTTCCCTAAAGGACATTAGTGGACCAGAAATCTGGAGTATAAACCTAGTGTCAGTCATGGTGAGCATGAAATTATCATCGAGTGTTGCAAAAACCCATCTGGTTCACTAGTGGGTTTTTACAACACTCAATGATAGCTTCATGGTCACCATTAATGACACTAGCTTTATACTCCAGGTTTATTAACTGAATTCAAACTCCACCAGCTGTGGGGATTTGAACCCATATCCCCAGAGCATTAGCCCGGAGTCTCTGAATTGCTAATCCAGCAACAGTACCACCACGCCACCGTCCTGTGGTAAGGTGACCAAACCAGTATGCAGTACTCCAGGTGTAGTCTCACCAATATACCGTAGCAAGACTTCCCTGCTTCTATATTCTATCCCCATTGTAATAAAGGCCAACATTCTGTTTGCTTTCCTAATTACTTGCTGTGCCTGCATGCTAACTTTTTCATGTACAAGGACACCCAGATCCCTCGGTACTGCAGCATCCTGTACTCTCCCTCCATTTAAATAATATCCTGCTTTTCTATTCTTCCTGCCAAAGTGGACAACCTCACATTTTCCCACATTATGCTGTGCCAATTTTTTGCCCATGCACTTACAACTATCTATGTCCCTTTGCAGACTCTTTGTATCCCCCTGACAAATTTGGCTACGTTACAATCAGTCCCTTCATCCAAGTCATTAATATAGATCAAATATAGTTAAAATCCCAGCGCTGATCCCTGTGGCTCTCCAGCAGTTATAGTTTGGCCGTTATCCTGACTATCCCTTTCCTGTTTGTTAGCCAGTCCTCCGTCCATTCTAAAACATCACCTCTAACACCATAAGCACTTACTTTGTGTGGTAACCTTTTAAATGGCATCTTACCAAATGCCTTTTGGAAATCCAAATACACACGACGGGCGGAATCATCCCAGGTTTGCACTAAGTGTGGTAGTGGGCAGGTGAAACACAATGGCAGCTTCTCACGCCGTAATGTCCCAAACCCGCCGCATTAATTATGCATTCCTGGGAAACATGCCGTTTCCATGGCGGGTGGGCTCTCATTCATCCGCCACGCCATCACCTCGCTGCTTCTTCATGCCAGGCACCACGTTTAAAGTGCAGCCGCACACACACCTCTCAGTGCTTCCAGCCCACGACTGCCGCACAGACAATAGGTTGGCCCCGAAAAACAAAAACACTGCAGTCCCACCCCCCGCCCCCCAGCTTCAATGAGCGCCACGTGAATGTTGAGGAAGCCTGCCGTGCTGTTCTCTACCCCGCTCTGGCCACAGGATGGGCAGCTGTATTATGTTTCCCGGGAATGCATAATTAATGCAACTGCACCATCAGTCCAGCAATGGGAGGTGGTGGCAGTGGTGGTCAGCGCCAACGCCCTGCAAAAGAGAACAGCCACCCAGTGCCACTACAGGATGAATGGTCTCATCCGTGCAGCCAGGGTAACTCACCCTTTTCATCACTCTCAACTCGCACACTTATAAACCCATCACACATCCACAAGATCTCACACCTCAAAGGACAACACCGCTGACTCTCACACACACTCTCACATCTCCATCAGGCTGACACGCACTTGAGCTCGCGTCCTCAATCTGTCCATGGCTCCGCTCACCACACAAGCATTCCGCGCATCAGAGTCATGTCCATGAGAATCCACCCAGCATGCCATGGACGTTCCTCCAGTGTGCCATTGCCGTCAGGCTCCAGCATCTTCTGCCCCTTGGATGTCCGCGATGTGAGCGAGGCCCTGGCGCTAAGTCCTGACTTCTGCACGTCGCACTTGTCAAGATGTGTTCTGCACCGGTGTGCAATCACGCCAAAGTGGACGGACGATCCAGCGTTGGGGGGATGATTCCGATGGGCTAACCTTATATTGATATGCAGGTGTATTACAATGAGGTCCCTGATAGTGAGGAATGTGACCCGCCATCGACGGGCTGAGTGGACGATCGCAAATTGGTTTCACGACGTTATGAAACCGATTTCTGGCCTTCTCGCCATATTGTCCACTCACGCTGCCGAGCACTCCAGACGCCAGCGGGCATGGAAAATTCCACCCTACGTCTACTGGTTCCCTTTTATCCATCCTGCATGTTACATCTTCAAAGAATGCTAATAAATTTTTCAAACGCTATTTCCCATTCATAAAACCATTTTGATTCTGCCTGATTGTATTATGATTTTCTAAATGCCCTGCTACTACCTCTTTAATATTGGATTTTAACATTTTCCCAATGACAGATGTTAGACTAACTGGCCTGTAGTTTTGTCTTTCTGTCTCTCCTTTCTTGAAAAGAGGTGCTACCTTCCTGGTTTTCCAGAATCTATGGAATTTTGGAAGATTAACACCAAGGTTTCCACCATCTCTGCAGCCACTTCTTTTAAGACCCTAGCATGTAGGCTATCAGACCCAGAGGACTCGTCAACCCGAAGGCCCATGAGTTTTCCCATTACATTTTCTCTGGTGATAGTGATTGTTTTAAGTTCCTCCCTTCCTCTTGCCTCTTGATTTCCTATTAATCTTGGGACGCTTTTTGTGTTTTCTGTGAAGGCAGAGGTCAAATACTAAGAACATAAGGACATAAGAAATAGAAACAGGAGTAGACCATTCGGCCCCTTGAGCCTGCTCCGACATTCAATAAGATCATGGCTGATCTGCTTGTGTTTCGATTTCCACATTCCCATCTAACCCCGATAACTTGTTCAAAGCCTCTGCCATTTCTTCATTTCCCACTAATTCCCCAGTCTTCTTTGGGACCAAATGCTGACTTTAGCTACTCTTTTCCTTTTCACATACTTTTTGAAGCTTTTACTGTCTGCCTTTATACTTCTTGCTGGTTTTCTCTCATGCTCCAATATTGATTCAAAATGTGCAACAAAATTCCATTAGTTGAACTGAGGAGGTGGAAGGTGCTACGTAAATGCAAGTCCATTCTTTCTTTGAAGTTTAACAGGTCGGAATGAATGCCAGTGTCTTTTTGAACATCTAACCCTATATCCGTTGACCATTCATCAGTGATTACGCCCTTACAAGTGTTATTTCCCTGTTATAATGTTGGGTATCAGAACTGTTAATTAGTGCTGCAATTTGTTTATTTCCTTTTTGTAATTATTTTTCTCTTCATCCATGGAAGATCTGATTATATTTTGATCGAAAAATGCATTACATAAAAGAGCACTAGTACATCAGGGCCCAGCAACCGTACAATCTTATTTTGTTCATTCATGGGATGTGGGCTTCGCTGGCTGGGCCAGCATTTATTGCCCATCCCTAATTGCACTTGAGAAGATGGTGGTGAGTTGCCTTCTTGAACCGCTGCAGTCCATGTGGTGTAACAGTGCGGTTAGGGAAGGAGTTCCAGGGTTTTGATCCAGCGGCAGTGAAGGAACAGCGATAAATTTCCAAGCCAGAATGGTGAGTGGTTTTGAGGGGAACTTCCAGGTGATAGTGTTTGTAGTAATTGTAAATTAAACCATTTCTTACGGTTATGGAAATCACATGACTGTATAGACCAATCAGCCCTAAGCGCGGGAAACTTAGGGGTAGAGCTTTTTAGCCTTGGTCTTGGAACAAGCATGTAGTCTCATCTGGAGTCTGTAAATAAAGTTTACAGTTTCTTACAAGAAACTTGTCCTGCACTCCAAGTTTATTATATTGTTCCCACGTGTCTACTGCCCTTGTCCTTCTAGATGGTAGTGGTCGTTGGTTTGGAAGGTGCTGTCTAAGGAACCTTGGTGAGTTCCTGCAGTGCATCTTGTAGATGGTACACACTGCTGCTACTGTGCATCAGTGGTGGAGGGAGTGAATGTTTGTGGATGGGGTGCCAATTAAACTGGTTGCTTTGTCCTGGATGGTGTCAAGCTTCTTCAGTGTTGTTGGAGTTCTACTCATCCAGGTTAGTGGAGAGCACTCATTCACACTCCTGACTTGTGCCTTATAGACTGTGGACAGGCTTTGGGGAGTCAGGAGGTGAGTTACTCACCGCAGGATTCCTAGCCTCTGACCTGCTCTTGTAGCCACAGTATTTATATGGCTAGTCCAGTTTAATTTCTGGTCAACGGTAACCCCCAGGATGTTGATGGTGGGGATTCAGTGATGGTAATGCCATTGAATGTCAAGGGGTGAAGGGTAGATTCTCTCTTGTTGGAGATGGTCATTGCCTGGCACTTGTGTGACGTGAATGTTACTTGCCCCTTATTAGCCCAAGCCTGCTTTTTCTGTACAGGACATATCTGGGCAATTTTTCACATAGCCAGGTAGATGCCAGTGTTGTAGCTGTACTGGAACAGCTTGGCTAGGGGTGTGGCAAGTTCTGGAGCACAAGTCTTCAGTACTATTGCTGGAATATTGTCTGTGATGCTGCGGTCCTCCGGAGGAGGCCAAGATGGATCATCTACTCAGCACTTCAGGCTGAAGATTGTAGTAAATACTTTAGCCTTATCTTTTGTACTGATGTGCTGGGCTACCCCATCATTGAGGATAGAGATATTTGTGGAGCCTCCTCCTCCAGTGAGTTGTTTAATTGCCCACCACTCTTCATGACTGGATGCGGCAGGACTGCAGAGCTTAGGTCTGATCCATTGGTTGTGGGATCGCTTAGCTCTGTCTATCACTTGCTGTTTGGAGCAAGTAATCTTGTATTATAGCTTCACCAGGTTGACACCTCAATTTTAGGTATTCCTGGTGTTGCTTCTGGCATGCCCTCCTGCACTCTTCATTGAACCAGGGTTGATCCCCTGGCTTGATGGTAATGGTAGAGTGGGGGATATGCCAAGCCATGAGATTACAGATTGTGTTTGAGTACAATTCTGCTACTGCTGATGGCCCACAGCGCCTCATGGCTGCCCACTCTTGTGTTGCTAGATCTGTTAGAAATGTATCCCATTTAGCATGGTGGTGGTGCCACACAACATGATGTGAAGGTGGGACTTCGTCTCCACAATGACTGTGCAGTGGTCACTCCTACCGATACTGTCATGGACAGATGCTACTGAGCCACTCTTTGTGATGGGCAGTGAAGTCCCCCACCCAGAGAATTCTCCGCATCCTTGCCACCCTCAGTGCTTCCTCCAAGTGATGTTCAACATGGAGGAGCATTGATTCATCTTTGTTATTGCATTTTTCTACATTACAATAGTGGCAACATTACAAAAGAACTTTATTAGCTGTAAAGTGCTTTAGAATATCCTAAGATCCTGAAAGTTGCTTTATAAATGCAAGTATTTCATAAGAATGTAAGAAATAGGAGAAGACCATATGGCCTTTGAGTTTTCTCTGCCATTCAATATGATCATGGCTGATCTTGGGCTTCAAATCCATTTTCCCACCCACTCCTCATATTCCTTAATTCCCTGAAACACCAAAAATCTGTCTGTCTCAGCCTTACATATATTCTATGATAGCGCAGCCACAGCCATCTGGGGTAGAGAATCCCAAGGATTCACAGCACTTTGAGTGAAGTAATTTCTCTTCATTTCAATCCCTTATCCTGAAACTGTCCCCCCCCTACCTTGCTCTAGATTCCCCAGCCAGGGGAAACAACATTGCGGTATCTACCCAGTCAATCCTTTTCATAACGTTGAATGTATCAATGAGACCCCGCCTCTCACTCTTCTAAACGCCAGAGAATATAGACCCAATTTATTCAGTCACTCATTATAGTACAACTCACATCCCAGGAACCAATCTAGTGAAGCTTGCTGATTATACAGTTGCTGAACCACCTCCAATGTAAGTTTATCCTTCCTTAAATGGAGACCAAAACTAAACACGGCATTCCAGGTGTGGTCTCACCAAAGCCCTGTGCAACTCTAGCAAGACTTCTTTAGATTGTACTCTAAGCCCCTTGCAATGAAGGACAACAAGCCAATTGATTTCCTAATTGCTTGCTGTACCTGCATGCTAACTTCATTTTTCCTTGTAACTCTTTCGAGTACATTCACAGTTCTTGACTTTTTTTTTCCAGGAGTGGGACATGAACCCACAACCTTCTGACTCAAAGGTGAGGGTGCTATGAACTGAGCCACTGCTGACACCAAGTCTCTCTGAACATTGCCATTTACAAGTTTCATGTCTTTTAAAAAATATCCTACTTTTCTTATGACCAAAGTGAATAACCTTACACTTCCCCATACTATACTCCATCTGCCAACTTGTTGCCTACACACTGAACCTACCTGTTTCTCTTTGCAGCCAATTTGTGTCCCCCTCATAGTTTACATTCCTATGTAGCTTTTCATTGTCAGCAAATTTGATTCATTACTTTCTGCCGTTTTGTTTAAGTCATTAATATAGATCGTAAATAGCTGGGGCTCCAGCACTGATCCTTGAGGTATTACGCTAGTCACAACCTGCCACTTGAAAATGCCCCGTTAATCCCTACTCTCTGCTTCCTATCCATTAGCCAATCCACTATCCATACTAAAATATCACCCCCAACTCCACGGGCCCTTAAATTGTGTATTAACCTTTTGAGTGACACCTTATTGAATGCCTTTTGGGAATTCAAGGATACCAAATCTATTGGTTCCCCTTTATCTACCCTGCTAGTTACATTCTCAAAAACTAAATTTGTCAAACAGGATTTCCCTATTGTAAAATCATACTATGACCATAAGACCATAAGCCTTAGGAGCAGAAATTAGGCCATTCAGCCCATCGAGTCTGCTCCGCCATTCAATCATGGCTGGTAAGTTTCTCAACCCTATTCTCCCGTCTTCTCCCTGTAACCTTTGATCCCCTTACCAATCAAGAACCTATCTATCTCGGTCATAAATACACTCAATGACCTGGCCTCCACAGCCTTCTGTGGCAATGAATTCCATAGATTCACCACTCTCTGGCTAAAGAAGTTTCTCCTCATGTCTGTTCTAAAAGATCTTCCCTTTACTCTGAGGTTGTGCCCTCAGGTCCTAGTCTCTCTTACTAATGGAATCATCTTCCCCACCCTCCACTCTATCCAGGCCTTTCAGTATTCTGTAAGTTTCAATCAGATCCCCCCTCATCCTTCTAAACTCCATCGAGTATAGACCCAGAGTCCTCAAATGTTCCTCATATATTAAGCCTTTCATTCCTGGGATCATTCTCGTGAACCTCCTCTGGATCCTCCCCAGGGCCAGCACATCCTTCCTGAGATACGGGGCCCAAAATTGCCCACAATATTCTAAATCTGGTCTGACCAGAGCCTTATAAAGCCTCAGCAGCACATCCCTGCTTTTATATTCTAGTCCTCTCAAAATAAATGCCAACATTGCCTTTGCCTTCCTAACTACCGACTCAACCTGCAAGTTAACCTTGAGAGAATCCTGTTCTAGGACTCCCAAGTCCCATTGCACTCCAGATTTCTGAATTCTCTCCCCATTTAGAAAATAGTCTATGCCTCTATTCTTCCTACCAAAGTGCATGACCTCACACTTGCCCACGTTGTATTCCATCTGCCACTTCTTTGCCCATTCTCCTAACCTGTCCAAATCCTTCTGCAGCCTCCCCGCCTCCTCAATACTACCTGTCCCTCCACCTATCTTTGTATCATCTGCAAACTTAGCCAGGATGCCCTCAGTTCCTTCATCTAGATCATTAATGTATAAAGTGAAAAGCTGTGGTCCCAACACTGACCCCTGAGGAACTCTGGCCGCCATCCTGAGAAGGACCCGCTTATCCCCACTCTCTGCCTCCTGCCAGACAGACAATCTTCCATCCATGCTAATACCTTGTCTCTAACAACATGGGCTCTTATCTTACTGAGCAGCCTCCTGTGTGGCACCTTGTCAAAGGCCTTCTGGAAGTCCAAGTGGATAACATCCATTGGCTCTCATTTGTCTAACCTACTCGTTACCTCCTCAAAGAATTCTAACAGATTTGTCAGGCATGACCTCCCCTTGATGAAACCATGCTGACTTTGTCCTATTTTACCATGCACTTCCAAGTATTCTGAAATCTCATCCTTAATAATGGACTCTAAAATCTTACCAACGACCGAGGTCAGGCTAATCAGCCTGTAATTTCCCGTCTTTTGTCTCACTCCCTTCTTAAACAGGGGGGTTACATTAGCAATTTTCCAGTCCTCTGGGACCCTCCCTGACTCCAGTGATTCCTGAAAGATCACCACTAACGCCTCCATTATCTCTTCAGCTATCTCCTTCAGAACTCTGGGATGCAATCCATCTGGCCCAGGTGATTTATCCACCTTCAGACCTTTCAGTTTTCCTAGCACCTTCTGTTTGGTAATGGCCACCATACTCACCTCTGCCCCCCGACTCTCTTGAACTTTAGGGAATGTCACTCGTGTCTTCCACTGTGAAGACTGACGCAAAGTACCTATTCAGTTCCTCCTCTACTTTGTTCCCCACTACTACTTCTCCAGTGTCATTTTCCAGCGACCCAATGTCCACTTTTGCCTCTCTCTTACCCTTTATATATCTAAAAAAACTCTTGCAATCTTCTTTTATATTACTGGCTAGTTTACCCTCATATTTAATTTTCTCCCTCCTTATTTCTTTTTTAGTTGTCCTCTGTTGGTCTTTGTAGGCTTCTCAATCCCCTGGTTTCCCATTGCTCTTCGCCGCATTATATGCTTTCTCTTTAGCTTTTATGCTGTCCCTGACTTCCCTTGTCAGCCATGGTTGCCTCGTCCTCCCTTTAGTATGCTTCTTCTTCCTAGGGATGAATTTTTGCTGTGTCTCCCAAATTACTCCCAGAAACTCCTGCCATTGCTGTTCCACTGTCTTTCCTGCTAGGCTCATCTCCCAGTCAGTTCTGGCCAGCTCCTCCCTCATGTCTCTAGTTGTCTTTAATCAACTGTAATACTGTTACATCTGATTCCAGCTTTTTCCTCTCAAATTGCAGGGTAAATTCTATCATATTATGGTCACTTCCTCCTAAGGGTTCCATCACCTTAAGCTCCCTTATCAAATCTGCCTCATTAAACATCACTAAATCTAGAATTGCCTGTTCCCTAGTGGGCTCCACCACAAGCTGCTCCAAAAAGCCATCTCGTAGACATTCCGCAAATTCAAGACTTCCTTAATAATAGATCCCAGCACTTTCCTGATGATGCTCATCAAGCTAACAGGGCTGTGGTGCCCTGTTTTCACTCTCCCTCTTTTCATTCTGGAGCTCTCTGCTTCATTTGCATTATGTAATGTCTCACACATTACATAATACATATGTCCTTCTGGCGCATTCAATAATTGATTTATTGAATATTGAATAATTAATTTTTTTGATCAAAAGGAAAAAGCACATTAGTAACATAAAAGAATAGATAGGGAGGAGTTTTGATAAACTAAGTAGGAAGAAAGAATTTCCCCTGGCAGAATGGTCAATAACCAGGGGACACAAATTTAAGATAATTGACAAAAGAACAAGAGGCGACTTGAGGAGGATTTTTTTAATGCAGTGAGTTTTTATGATCTGGAATGCACTGACTTTTTATAATAACATTCAGAAAGGAATTGGATCAATACTTGAAAAGGGTATAAAGTCAGATCTATGGGGACCGAGCAGGGGAGCCAAAGAGTTAGCACAAACAAGATGGGCCAAATGACCTCAATCTGTGCTGTATCTTTCATTGAATGGGGATATTGCTGACAAGGCAAGCTTTTGTTGCCCATCCCCTGTTGCTGGGACTTGCTAGGCCATTTCGGAGGGCAGTAAGAGTCAACCTACATTGCTGTGGACCTGGAGTCACATGTAAGCCAGAACAGGTTAGGATGGCAGATTGAGGTCGATAGCATAGAGGTATTTTGTGTGGGTGTTGTGCTGACTCCCGACTTCCAATATTGGAACTCATTTCTGGGCCTGGATGACATTTGACTTGTGAGCAGGACTGACGCTGGACCCTGCCTTCTGCCAGACATTCCCTGTGGTTCCAGCTTCTGGCTTCTGTGGAGGATTCTCTGCATGGGCCTGATGGCTGGGCCCTGCGGTTCCTACTGGGACTGTTCGCTGGGTCAGACGCAGCCCCGCTGGCTTGTGGTGGTAATGTTGGAGGGTGGTTTCAGTGGGCTTTTGAGTGGAGCAGGGTTTTTGAGCATGGAAGACAGGCAGGCTCAGAACTGTTTGGATCAGGGGGGTGAACTCTCAACATGTTTTAAGTTTTTTGTAACTTTGAAACAACACTTCGTTTTTTAACTTAAAATATTTGGTGCCAATGGAATAAAAGAATGGTTTGTGACTTGGAGGAGAACTTACAGGTAGTGGTATTCCATGTGTCTGCTACCCTTAACTTCTAGATGGTAGACGTTGTGGGTTTGAAAGGTGCTGTCGAAGGAGCCTTGGTGAATTTCTGCACTGCATGTTATAGATGGTATACACTGCTGTCACTGTGCATCTGTGGTGGAGGGAGGGAATGTTTAAGGTGGTGAATGGGGTGCCAATCAAGCGGGCTGCTTTGTCCTGGATGGTGTTGAGCTTCTCGAGTGTTGCTGCAGCTGCACTCCTCCAGGCAAGTGGGGTGTATTCCATCACATTTGTTACAGACAGGTTAAACAGCTCTGATTCCTCCTCTCACCAACCATCCGTAAACAAAAAGGTGTTTTGATTTTGATTTCCCCCTTTATAAGCGGAAAGGCTTATTTCCCAACCCTTCAGCTTTGGTGTGATTCAATTTCCATTAACAACGCCACATCAAATTCGAGATAGGGTAAAATCAGAGGGTTAGTTTATTTCACACACACTTAAACCACGGGAAGAGGGTTCACATCATCTTCCCCCACCCCTAACCCTTTTAGCATGCATACAGTAAAAGAGGGATAAAGAAAAGAAACAGGGAAAAGACCATAGGGGAGATAAGAATTATCATTCCAATTGAGTTCAGAGTCCAGAATCAAAAGACCAATGTTGTATTCCTTCACAGAGGTCAGTAGGTTGAAGCTGATGCTGGATAATCCGCTTTTCCAGTAGAGATAACTTAGTCTTGTAGGTGCTGGTACAGAAGTTCCAATAGAAACAGCATAGATGGGGGCTAGGCATTCATACCTGGACCGACCTTTGATCTGAGCTGCTGCCTGCTGGATGGAAGATGGCAGTCTGAGCTGTGCAGCTTCACAAGGCAACATTACAGGTTCCAGTTGATGGGCATGGGGGTGGGGTGGGGGTGGGGGGCGGGGGGTGGGGGGGGAGAGTCATGTGACTCCCACCTCTCTAATTTGGATTTGACAAAACATGTATAATCCTTAGTCTAGATTCTTCAGATTGGTAACATTTTAACCATTAATAATTTCAAAGGAGGTTTCGGGGTGCCTTCTCCTCGCAGACTGGTCATTCCCGTTGGCCAGACCTGGCTTTAGAAATGGAAATGGCCTTTGTACAATTCCCTTTGGGTTTGATCTCTGCTTGCTTTCACAGGGGCCATTAGCATCTCTTTGGAGATAAGGAGGGGTCAGCTTTTCGGAACGCCGGAACTTTCCTTTTGCTTGAGTCATGGCCAGTCATGGTTCCGTCATTTTAAAGCCTGTGTCCAGTCTTTTTTTTTAAAGATTGCAGGAATTAGCCATGACATATGTATATCTTGACATACTCCCGACTTGTGCCTTGTAACTTTGTAGATAGTGGACAGGCTTTGGTGGGGTCAGGAGGTGAGATACCTGCTAATGAATTCCCAGCCTCTGGCCTGATGGTCTGAATGTTCTTATTGGGCTGAATGACCATTTTCTGTGCTGGAAATACTTAGTAACACTTCTTCATGTAAAGAAAACAGAAATCTGGAACTCTCTACCCTCCAAAATCTGTTGTGGCTGGGGGCAGGGGGCAGGGGGTCAATTGGTAAATTCAAAACTGAGATTTCCATGAGGTAAAGTAATTAACGATTACAGAATCGATGCAGATGGATGGACTTAAGCTAGAGACAGGCTATGATTTAATTAAATAGCAGAGCGGACTCAAGGGACTGAATGGTCTACTCATGCTTTGCTGTCCAATTTAGGATTTTGTCAGGCCTGCAGCAGTAATCATTAGAGATATTCTCATCAGTGCTTTCACTGGAACTCTCCGCCCAGTGGAAACAGAGACAATCAATGATTTCAAAAAGAAATTGGATAGGCACTTAAAGGAAATAAACTTACAGGGCTACGGGGATAGAGAGGGGGAAAGGGATTGATTGGCTTGCTCTACAGAAAGCCAGCATCGACCCAATGGGCCAAAATGGCCTCTTTCTGTGCCATACATGACTCTATGGCTCTATTATCCAATTTCCTTTGCCAATGTCACCTTTGGTTCTATTGCCCAATTACTTTTAATTGTCCTCTGGCTATCAATTCATCTGCCAATGGATACAGTTCATCCTTACTTACACTATCAAAACCCTTCATGATTTTTGAACACCTCAATCAATTCTTCCCTTATCCCTCTCTGCTCCGAGGAGGAGACATAAACAGGACTGATTTTCTGTATGATATGGTTGTGCAAGGGTCTAGTTTCATACCATTTCCACAGAGATGGGAGAAATAAGGGCTAAGGGGAACCTCACTAAAAAAGGATAGAAAATGGGATTAAAAAAAAGGGGATAAAACTACGGATAAATGAATTAAAATAAAATAAGTGGATAAAAAAATAAAAATGAATGTAGAAGAAAGGAGATTTAAAAAAAGAGGGTGAGGATGGAGGAGAGAGCTCATGGTCTGAAGTTGTTGAACTCAATGTTAAGTCCGGAAGGCTGTAAAGTGCCTAATCGGAAGGTGAGGTGCTGCTCCTCCAGTCTGCGTTGGGCTTCACTATTTAATCTGTGGTTTGATTTTCAGTTGCTCGGTGGGACTGAGTACAGGAGCGGGTGCACTTTGGGATCCCGGATGGTGTGCCAGGATTCCTTTGCCTCCAGGATGTGCTGCTATTTTCAAAGCGATTACGGCATGTGAGGGAAACCTGCGCACCTCCAATCAACGGCCTATTAAGCGTCTTGGGGAGCTTGTTAATGAGCTGGGGGTCAGAAGGCAATTTGCAAACCTGCAGAAACAAGCAGTCCGTGTGCAATGCAGGGAGCCGTTGAATCATGTTTCAGCTCAAGGAAATTTTTGAAAAAATAAACAATTATTCTCACAGAGCGGTCCAATACCCCTCTTCACTGAGCACTTGGCCACTTGTAGCTGCACCCTAGCTGCTGGCCCTCCGATCTCCAGCCTCCCTCTGCTCTGCAATGCAGCAACAAGCCCAGTCATGGCTGCCATCCGCTTTTGGGGAATTATACTCCGGAATCAGCTTCCGCCTCCTGGCGGCACTCGGCGCCACCAGCTGGGCCTTGAGTTCACCACCGGCCCAATTTGGGCTTTTAAAAGATTGTGTTGCGCGTGCGACACAGATGCAGCGTGGAGTCGTGACCTGGAAACGATCCAGGTGTTGGGTTCCCAACCCCAGAATGAAAATCAAGTGCCTGGTTATAAACAAAACTGAATGTATTTTTTTTTGTGTGTGAAATGTCCCTGCACAAACTGAATTAAGCAGGGCCTTTGTAGGCATCGCTCTCTGTGCGTACCGGAGATTAATCCTCGATGCCTGGAAATTCCAGGACAATCGTAGAGCATCAGCAGCTTTCTGTGTGAACTACCCACCACGCAAGTGGCTTATAGTGACCTTTGCTCACATTAAACGGCTGGTGAGTAATACCAGGATAGCACTCCAAGTGAAGAAGCCCTATAACGAGACTGGCTACAGTTAATCTTACAGGACAGTCTGCTTTATGCCGAATACTCTAAGGTACATTTGATTAATTTAACACCAGCGTCTATGATTAGTATGCAGCTCGGCGAAATCATTACCATTTTAAAAGAAATATATTAAATTACAAATGAATCTTACGAGCCAAAAAAAAGCACTGGGCTAAGCAAATTGGGCCTATTCTGCAATGGCCACAAGAATCTAACATAATTAGATTTGCTTTCATCACAATTTTTTCTTCGCCTCTCCTCACTTGACAGCGTTGACCTTACATGGTCGCTGGTGACCTTTTAGTTCCTTTACCCATTTCGAACCCTGTCAACTATAAGCTCGTGAGTACTGGAAATGCTACTGGCAAGTTTGAATCTCTTCACACTTGAGCCCTTGAAAATTGATGGCTGTTCCAGAAGATGCCCGCTGCCTGTCCAGTAGGCATTCACTGCAAGCTATGGCAATTTGGCACAGGCCAGGCCTTGAACTACAGTTCCTAGCGTGGCCTTGTAGTGATGTAGCCTCCACCCATTCCGACAAGGCCATTGAGTAGGGCTTGGCAGGAGGATAGGGCTAATGGGGTGAAGACTTTCTGAATTGGGAATTCCAATCCCTCCGTCCTAAGAGGCCATCCAGTTTAGAATCATCACAGGGACGCCAGGGTTTACTGACAATACCTATCCTACCAATTCCAACACACCAAAGCCCAGTGAAAGTGGGGCCCTGGGGAGAGGTCCTTGGACTCCAGCTGGAACAGTTAAAACATTTTTTTAATTTTTAAATTCCAGCCTGTCCACCTGAGATCACTCTCACTCAATACAAGCCAACTTGTGTTTATATTTCTCCTTTAACATAATAAAACATCCCAGGGCTTTGTTACAGCAGGGTTGTCAAACAAGATTTGACACTGAGCTATGTTAGAAGATATTAGGGCAGTTAACCAAAAGCTTGGTCAAAGAGGTAGGTTTTAAGAAGCACTGTAGAGGAGGGGAGTGATGTGGAGAAGTGGAGAGGTTTAGAGATGGGATTCCAGAGCTCAGGGCCCGGACAACTCAAGGCACGACCAACAGTAGTGATTAAAATCGGGTATGTGCAGGAGGCTGGTGTTGCAGAAGCTCAGGGTTTACATAGGGTAGCAGGGCTGGAGGAGATTACAGTGGTTGGGAAAGGGGGGATGTGGGGGTGTGACCACCAAGGGATTTGAATATGAGGATAATAGTTCTAAAGTTGTTCTGGAAAGTTGTATAGCTAGGGCAGCAGAGAGGACTTTAAACTAAATAGTGGGGATAAGGGATCAAGTTTGGGAAGGTGTGATAAATTAAATAATGAAGACAAGGCAGGAAAGTAAGGTAGCAATAAGGGAAATAGTGATCAGAGCATGGCAGGAAGGGGCAGAGTGTACAAACTTAAGAGTGTACCAGCACTTGCTAGAGGTTGAAAAAATAGTAGAAAGGCTGAACTAAAGGCTCTGTTTCTGAATGTGCATAGCATTCATAATAAAGCAAATAAATTGACAGTGCAAATAAAAATAAATATGTATGACCTGATACCCATTACAGAGACATGGTTGCAAGATGACAAAAACTGGGACCTGCATATTCAAGGGTACGTGACATTTAGGGAGCTAGGAAAAGGTTAAAGGGATAGCTCTGTTAATTAAGGATGACATTGGTACAATCGAGAGAGGTGACCTTAGTTGTGGAGATTAAGATGTAGAATCAGCTTGGATAGAGTTGAGAAATTGTAAAGGTAAGAAGTCACATGTGGGAGTGGTTTGTCCCTAACAGTAACCATACTGCAGGACAGGATATTCAGGAAGAAATAATTGGGGCTTGTGAGAAAGATATGGCGGTAATCATGGGTGATTTCAATCTGTATATAGATTGGACAAAACAGATTGGTAAAGGTAGCCTGGATGATGAGTTCATAGAGTGATTTTGGGACAGTTTCTTAGTGCAGCATGTTCTAGAGCCAACCAGAGAGCAGGCAATACCAGATCTGGTAATGTGCAATGAAAACGGGATTTATTCATGATATCATAGTGAAGGCGCCCCGAGGTAGCAGTGATCATAATATAATGGAATTTCACATCTGAGTCCAGTTCACATTCAGTTTTAAGCTTAAATAAAGGCAATCATAAGGGCATGAAGACAAAGCTGGCTAAAGTGAACTGGGAAATTAGGTTAAGGGATAGGTTTGGAGAGATGCAGTGGCAGACATTTAAGGAGATGTTTCAGAATACTCAGAAAAGATACATTCCAGTGAGAAAGAAAGACTGTAAGGGAAGGACACACCATCCGTCGCTAACTAAAGAAGTTAAAGATAGTATCAAATGGAAAGAAAAAGCATATCATTCTACAAAGATGAGTAGCAGGTCAGAAGATTGGGCAGAGTATGAAGAACAGCAAAGAATGACTAAAGGATTAATAAGGAGGGATAAAATAGAATAGGAGAGAAAATTAAGGAGGAATAGAAAAACAGATAGTAAGAGTTTCTACAGGTATTTAAAAAAGAAAAGAGTAAGTAAAGTGCGTTTTTGTCCTCTAGAGTGAGTCGGGGGAACTAATGATGGAAAACAAGGAAATGGTGGATGAATTGAATAGACATTTTGGATCTGTCTTCACTATAGAGGATACAAATAACACCCCAGAAATAATTGTGAATCAGGAGGAGAAAGGGAGGGAAGGACTTAAAACAATTACAATCACCAGGGAAAGGATACTGAGAAATTTATTAGAACTAAAATCTGACAAGCCCCCAGGTCCTGATGGACTTCATTCAAGGGTCATCAAAAGAATTGGATACTGAAATAGTAAATGCATTGGTTTTAATTTTCCAAAATTCCCTAGATCCTGGAAAGGTCCCAACAGATTGGAAAATAGTGAATATGACTCCTCGACTCAAGAAAGAAAGGAGACAGAAAGCAGGAAACTAAGGCGAGTTAGCTTAACATCTGTCAGAGGGAAAATGCTGGAATCTATCACTGAAGAGGTCATTTTTGGGTTGGCAAGATGTGACAAGTGGAGTGCCACAGGGATCAGTGCTGGGGCCTCAAGTATTTACAACTCATATCAATGAATTGGATGAAGGGCCCAAAAACACGGTTGCTAAATTTATTGATGACACAAAGATTGGTGGGATAGTATGTTGTGAAGAGACCTGCATAGGGATATAGATAGGTTAAGTGAGTGGGCAAAAATTTGGCAGATGGAGAAATGTGGCAGATATGTGGGAAAATGTGAACTTGCCCACTTTGGCAGGAAGAGTAGAAAAGCAGCATATCATCTAAATGGAGAGAGATCGCAGAACTCTGGGGTACGGAGGGATCTGGATGTCCTGGTGCATGAATCACAAAGCATTAGTATGCAGGTACAGCAAGTGGTTGTGAAGGCAAATGGAATGTTGTTTATTGCAAGGGAATGGAATATAAAAGTAGGAATGTTTTGCTACATTTGTACAGGGAGTCAGTGAGACCACATCTGGAGTATTGTGCACAGTTTTGGTCTCCTTATTTAAGAAAGGATATAAATGCGTTTGAAGCAGTTCAGAGAAGGTTCGCTCGTGTGATACCTGGGATGGGGGAGTTATCTTATGAGGAAAAAGTTGGACAGGCTGGGCCTGTATCCATTGGAGTTTAGAAGAATGAGAGATGACCTTGTTGAAACATATAAGATCCAGAGGGGACATGACAGGGTGAATACTGAAAGGATGTTGCCCCTTGTGGGAGAGACTAGAACTCGGGGACACAGTTTAAAAATAAGGGGGGTCTCCTGTTTATTATGGAGATGAGAAGAATTTTTTTCTCTCAAACAGTCGTGAATCTTTGGAACTCTCTTCCCCAGGGAGTAGTAGAGGCCAGGTGAATATTTTTAAGGTAAAGCTAGGTAGATTCTTGACTAAGTTATTGGGGGTAGGCGGGAATGTGGGGTTGAGACTGCAATCAGATCAGCCATGACCTTATTGAATGGTGGAGCAGGCTCAAGAAGCTGAATGGCCTACTCCTGCTCCTAATTCATATATCCACATGAGACCAGAACTAAAAGCAAATTCAGAACTAGGTTCATCTACATCCTTAAACATCAAACTCATCAGACTAGAGTGAAAAAGAGCTATAGAATTAACTATTTTGAATGCTGAGGAGAATGGGGGGAGGCAATACCATAGTGATATTGTCACTGGACTAGTAATCCAGAGACCCAGGGTAATAATGAGGACCTGAGTTCAAATCCCACCACAGCAGCTGGTGGAATTTTTTGCCCTGCTGCCAAAGAAGGGGGATCTCTGCCTTCTGAAAAACAAGCGCCCAGTCTCCCTCCTCAGCACAGATTACAAGATCTTTGCCAGGGTAATGTCTTCTCGCCTTGGCACCACATGATCCACACTGACCAGTCCTACATGGTCCCAGGCTGTATCATCTTTGATAATATCCATCTGGTCCAGGACGTCATCCACTTTTTTCAGAGGACTGGTCTGTCGAGTGCCTTCCTGTCTCTTGACCAGAAGAAGGCGTTCGACAGGATGGATCACGAGTATTGATTCAGGACTCTGCAAGCATTCAGGTGCGGGACGCATTTCATCGCCTGGATCCGACTTCCATACGCTGCCTCAGAGTGTCTAGCTAAGGTTAATGGGTCCCTGACGGTGCCCTTTCACTTTGGGAGAGGAGGGCATCAGGGCTGCCCCCTATCTGGATAATTGTATTCCATCTGCGTGGAGCCTTTCCTGTGCCTCTTATGGAGGAGGTTGTCGGGGTTGGTTCTGCGCGGGCCGGGCATCAGGGTGGTCCTCGCAGCTTACGCCAAAGACGTGCTCCTCATGTTCACCGACCCGGCTGGCCTGCAGTGGATGCATGAATACCAGGAGGTCTACTCTGCCACGTCCTCTGCCTGGATCAGCTGGGACAAATGTTCTGGACTCCTGGTCGGTCAGTGTCAGATGGATCCTCTACCTGAGGAGCTCAGACCTTTCACCTGGAGCAGGGCCAGCCTCCTGTACCTGGGGGTCCACCTCTGCCCTGCTGAGGAATCCTGGCCGGTGAACTGGCAGGAGCTGGAGGCCAAAGTCACCAGTCGCCTGCGGCGCTGGACAGGGCTTCTCCGAATGCTGCCTTACCGGGGTCGAGTTCTGGTCATAAACCAGCTGATCGCCACCTAGCTGTGGTACCGGCTGGTCACTTTGACCCCTCCCCCAGACTTTGTCACAAAAATCCAGAGAATGCTCGTCGACTTCTCCTGGGACAAAAGGCTGCACTGGGTCGCTGCTGAGGTTCTGAGTCTCCTGCTTAGGGAGGGCGATCAGGCGCTGGTGTGCCTATGCCCCCAGATGCGACATTCTGCCTTCAGGCCCTGCAGTGATACCTTTACGTCAAACCCAACCCCCCGCCGAGATGGTGTGCCCTGGCGACGTCTTTCTTCCGCCAGGTGCACGGCCTGAATTATGACGTGCAGCTCCTGTTTATAGGCCTGCGAGGCCTTTGTAGCTCCTTTCAGGCGTTGCCCGTCTTTTACCAGGCCCTGCTCAAAGTCTGGAACATGGTCACCTCGCGACGCAGCTCTCCCCTGTCAGGAGTAGCGGCTATCGTCAGAGAGCTGCTGCTCAGGAATCCACCCCTCTGTCCTTTTCAGTGGCTGGTGGAGAGGAGGGCTGTGGCTGCCAGGGTGACCAGGATCATGGACGTGCTGGGTGGCAGAGGAGTGGGCTGGATGATTCCACAGGAGTTGGCGCATCGCACGTCGGTGGACCTCCAGCTCACGGCCAATGCCATTCAAGACCTTAGGATGGTCGTGCTTGGCCCCAATATCATTCTGGGATGGCACAGGTGCACAATGATCTTCTGTCCAAGCAAACCCGTTCGGATGGAATTCCACCCTGGCCCCAAGTCCCGTGCCCTCTCTCAACATCGACTCCAGGCCCCAGGAAGTCTCATGGCATCAAGTCAAACATGAGCAAGGAAACCTCCTGCTGATTACCACGTACCGCCCTCTCTCAGCTGATGAATCAGTGCTCCTCCATGTTGAACATCACTTGGAGGAAGCACTGAGGGTGGCAAAGGCACAGAATGTACTCTGGGTGGGGGACTTCAATGTCCATCACCAGTAGTGGCTCAGTAGCACCACTACTGACCAAGCTGGCTAAGCTACTAAACTGGGTCTCCGGCAGGTGGTGAGGGAACCAACAAGAGGGAAAAACATGCTTGACCTCATCCTCACCAACCTGCCTGACGCAGATGCTTCTGTCCATGACAGTATCGGTAGGAGTGACCACCGCACAGTCATTGTGGAGACGAAGTCCCACCTTCACATTGAGGATATCCTCCATCATGTTGTGTGGCATTACCACCGTGCTAAATGGGATAGATTTCGGACAGGTCTAGCAGCTCAAGACTGGGCAGCCATGAGGCGCTGTGGGCCATCAGCAGCAGCAGAATTGTACTCAAACACAATCTGTAACCTCATGGCTCGGCATATCCCCCACTCTACCATTACCATCAAGCCAGGGGATCAACCCTGGTTCAAAGAGTGCAGGAGCGCATACCAGAAGCAGCAACAAGGCATACCTAAAAATGAGGTGTTAACCTGGTGAAGCTATAACACAGGACTACTTAAGCACCAAACAGCATAAGCAGCAAGTGATAGGGCTAAGAAATCCCACAACCAATGGATCAGACCTAAGCTCTGCAGTCCTGCCGCATCCAGTCATGATTGGTGGTGGGCAATTAAACAACTCACTGAAGGAGGAGGCTCCACAAATATCCCCATCCTCAATGATGGAGAAGCATAGCACATAAGTGCAAAGGATAAGGCTGAAGCATTTGCTACAATCTTCAGCCAGAAGTGCTGAGTGGATGATCCATCTCGGCCTCCTACGGAGGTCCGCAGCATCACAGATGCCAGTCTTCAGCCAATTTGATTCACTTCATGTGATATCAAGAAATGACTGAAGGCACTGGATAGCGCAAAGGCTATGGGCCCTAACAATATTCCAGCAATAGTACTGAAGGCTTGTGCTTCAGAACTTGCCGCGCCCCTAGCCAAGATGTTCCAGTACAGCTACAACACTGGCATCTACCCCGCTATGTGGAAAAATGCCCAGGTATGTCCTGTACACAAAAAGGACAAATCGAACCCGGCCAATTACCATTCCATCAGTCTACTCTCGATCATCAGTAAAGTAATGGAAGGGGTCATCAACAGTCTATCAAGCAAAACTTGCTTAGCAATAACCTGTTCACTGATGCTCAGTTTGGGGTCCAGCATGGCCACTTAGCTCCTGACCTCATTACAGCCTTGGTTCAAACATGGACACAAGAACTGAACCCCCGAGGTGAGGTGAGAGCAACTGCCCTTGACATCAAGGGCATTTGACAGAGTGTGGCATCAAGGAGCCCTAGCAAAACTGGGAATCAGGGGGAAAACTGTCCACTGGTTGGAGTCATACCTAGCACAAAGGAAGGACATCACTGCAGGAGTTCCTTTTAGGTGTCCTTAGCCCAACCATCTTCAGCTGCTTCATCAATGACCTTCCTTCCATCATAAGGTCAGAAGTGGGGATGTTCGCTGATGATTGCACAACGTTCAGCACCATTCGCGATTCCTCAGATACTGAAGCAGTCCACGTCCAAATGCAGCGAGACCTAGACAATATCCAGGTTTGGCCTAACAAGTGGCAAATAACATTCTCACCACACAAGTGTCAGGCAATGACCATCTCCAACAAGAGAATCTAACCATCACCCCATGACATTCAATGGTATTACCATCACTGAATTCCCCACTATCAACATCCTGGGGGTTACCATTGACCAGAAACTGAACTGGACTAGCCATATAAATACTGTGGCTACGAGAGCAGGTCAGAGGCTAGGAATCCTGCGGCGAGTAACTCACCTCCTGACTCCCCAAAACCTATCCACCATCTACAAGGCACAAGTCAGGAGTGTGATGGAATACTCTCCACTTGCCTGGATGAGTGCAGCTCCAACAACACTCAAGAAGCTTGACACCATCCAGGACAAAGCAGCCCACTTGATTGGCACCACATACACAATCAACCAGTCCCTCCACCACCGATGCACAGTAGCAGCAGTGTGTACCATCTACCAGATGCACTGTAGGAATTCACCAAGCATCCTTAGACAGCACCTTCCAAACCCACGACCACTACCATCTCGAAGGACAAAGGCAGCAGATAGATGGGAACACCATCACCTGGAAGTTCCCCTCCAAGTCACTCACCATCCTGACTTGGAAATATATCGCCGTTCCTTCACTGTCGCTGGGTCAAAATCCTGGAACTCCCTTCCTAACAGCACAGTGGGTGTACCTACACCACATGGACTGCAGCGGTTCAAGAAGGCAGCTCATCACCACCTTCTCAAGGGCAACTAGGGATGGCCATTAAATGCTGGCCCAGCCAGCGAAGCCCACATCCCGTGAATGAATTTTTAAAATATTCATTAATCGATATTTGCCGTTCAGATGCTGAATGAGCCTCTGGACAATGTTCGGATTTTTCCACTTTCATCCGTATTTGCTGTTATCGCTGGGTATGTTTGCTGAGGTGACAGACCCATTAGCAGTCATCTCCTGTGTGCTTCCTTGATATTTCAAATTTGCTGATCCTGTGACATATGCATCGCAAACATCTCCGGGTAATGTATTCGTGCCAGAGACATTAACATCTGTCAGTGGCATACAATTGCCCTGTTTGCAAAATGCTGCAATTGACTGGCAGCTGTAGCCAGCTCTTATAATCCTCAGAGAAAATAAACAAGCCGACACATTTCCTAATGTTCGTAATAGTAGAGACCAGCATCTTTCACTCCCACTGCAAAGTTGCATCTAAGAGTATAGTTCACATGGTGATTTTGTGGTGCCACAGGTCAGTCACTGTATTACGTACAATTTCAGCCTGTCTGCAAAACTGAAACCAAATGCAATCATTCATAATGCAATATAGGATTGAGTATTGCTGAAAAAGGAGGCGTGTCTAAAGTTTTCATCTTGCACTCATCAGGACACTCCCAAGAATACCAATCCAAGGGGAAAACAACAATTTACACTGTATGTGAAGAGAGTGCTGATTGATTGGCAAGTGGCATTGCCAAGGGGAATGCACCAATGTTGGTGACTGATGGTTAACTGCCAAGCATTGTTTGAAATTTAAACCAGGCAGCTTGACCCTGATTGGTCAAGGCATTGCCCTGAGGAATGAGTCAGCGAATGGCTGTGACTCATTTTGTTTAACCGAGACAGGCAGAATGTGTGTACACGTTCTTTCTATCTGCAAAAAACAGGGTCCTGTGCATTAATATATGTAGCTTCCAGTACACGCAAATGCGCCACACTGCAAGCTCGACTGACAATCGTAAATTGGTTGTCAGCATAATTCTTAGCACACTGAGGATTGTTTAGCAAATGTTGTCCAATGGTGGAATCACATCTAATGCTACACACTGTTTTGAGTTTTGCAAGCACGGGCTGGTTTGGAACGGTTTGTACCCTGCCCATTGCATCATCACCAAGTGTGGCTCAGTAGCACGAATACAGGCCGAGGCTGACTGAGTCCTGATGGACATAGCTGCTAGACTGGGTCTACATCAGGTGATAAGGAAACCAACAAGAGGGAAAAACCTACTTGATCTCGTATTCAGCAACCTGCCTGCTGCAGATGCATCTGTCCATTACAGTATTGGTAGGAGTGACCACCCACAGTCCTTGTGGAGGTGAAGTCCCGCCTTCACATTGAGGATACCTTCCATCATGTTGTGTGGAATGGCCACCGTGCTAAATGGGATAGATTCCGAACAGATCCAGCAACTCAAAGCTGGGCATCCATGAGGCATGGTGGGCCATCAGCAGCAGCAGATTTCTACTCAATCACAATCTGTAACCTCATGGCCCGGCATATCCTCCACTCTACCATTACCCCAAACCAGGGGATCAACACTTGTTCAATGAAAAGTACAGGAGGGCAATCCAGGAGCAGCATCAGGAAAACCTAAAAATGATGCTACAACACTGGCATCTACTCAACAATGTAGAAAATTAATGAGTTATGTCCTGTTCACAAAAAGCAGGACGAATCCAAATCAGGCAATTACCATCCCATCAGTCTTCTCTCGATCATCAGTAAAGTAATGGAAGGGGTCATTACCAGTGCTATCAAGCGAAACTTGCTTCGTAGAAACCTGCTCACTGGCGCCCAGTTTGGGTTCTGCCAGGGTCACTCAGCTCATGACTTCATTAAAACCTTGGTTCAAACATGGAAAAAAGAGTTGAACTCCCTAGGTGAGGTGAAAGTGACTGCCCTTGACATCAAGGCTGCATTTGACCGAGTGTGGCATCAAGGAGCCCCAGCAAAACTGGAGTCAATGGGAATCAGGGATAAAACTCTCCGCTGGTTGGAGCCATACCTAGCACAAAGGAAGATGGTCGTGGTTGTTGGGGGTCAATCATCTCAGCTCCAGGACATCACTGCAGGAGTTCCTCAGGGTAGTGTCCCAGGCCCAACCATCTTCAGTTGCTTCTTTCCATCATAAGGTCTGAAGTGGGAAGTTCACTGATGATTGCACAATGTTCAGCACCATTCACAACTCCTCAGATACTGAAGCAGCCCATGTCCAAATGCAGCAAGATCTGGACAATATCCAGACTTGGGCTGACAAGTGGCACCACACAAGTGTCAAGCAATGACCATCTCCAACAAGAGAGAATCCAACCATCGCCCCTTGACATTCAATGACACTACCATCACTGAATCCCCCACTATCAACATCCTGGGGGGTTACCATTGACCAGAAACTGAACTGGACTAGCCATATAAATACTGTGGCTACATGAGCAGATCAGAGGCTAGGAATCCTGCAGTGAGTGACTCACCTCCTGACTCCCCAAAGCCTGTCCACCATCTACAAGGCACAAGTCAGGAGTGCGATGGAATACTCTTCGCTTGCCTGGATAAGTGCAGCTCCAACAGTACTCAAAAAGCTTGGCATCATCCAAGACAAAGCAGCCTGCTTGATTGGCACCCCTTCCACATACATTCACACCCTCTACCACCGACGCACAGTAGCAGCAGTGTGTACCATCTACAAGGTACACTGCAGGAACTCACCAAGCCTCCTTAGACAGCTCCTTGCAAACCCATGACCACTACCACCTAGAAGGACAAGGGCAACAGAAACATGGGAACACCATCACCTGGAAGTTCCCCTGCCAGCCACTCACCATCCTGACTTTTTTTTACTCGTTCATGGGATATGTGCGTCCCGAGGCCAGCATTTATTGCCCATCCCTAATGGCCTTCTTCGGAGGGTAGTTAACGGTCAAGCACACAAGCACATTGCTGTTGGTCTGGAGTCACATGTAGGTCAGACCAGGTAAAGAGGACAGATTTCCTTCCCTAAAGGACATTAGTGCACCAAATGTATTCTTACGACAATCAGCAATGGTTTAGTGGTCATCATCATACTTATAATTCCAGACTTATATTGAATTAAAATTTCACCACCTGCCCTGTTGGGATTCGAACCCAGGTCCCCAGAACATTACCATGGGCCTCTGTAATATTAGCTCAGTGACAATACCACTAAGCCATTCTCTCCCACCCAAAACATATATCGCAGTTTCATCACTGTCGCTGGGTCAAAATCCTGGAACTCTCTCCCTAACAGCACTGTGGGTGTACCTACACCACATGGACTGCAGCGGTTCAAGAAGGCAGCTCACCACCACCTTCTCAAGGGCAGTTATGGATGGGAAATAAATGCTGGCCCAGCCAGCAACATCCACATCCAATGAATTAATAAAAAATAACTGTAGGCTAGTCATTTGGGTAGTCAATATCTTCCCCTGTCTGTTCGTGTCTTCCTGGGATCTGGCAGTGTCAACTGCCTGCAATATTGTGAACTCACCCCTCATCCTTCCTGAATAGTGCTTTCTGTATTTCAGGGTGTACAGAACACCAAATTAGTTGATCTATCAACCTTTCACCTGTGTCCTTAAACTTACATATTATAGCTGCACTTTCTAATCCTGGTGCAAAGTTGTCAACAGGCTCACCTAATTCCTGTCTGCGGCCTTGAAATTCATACTGGTAGGTCTGATGACTTGATTCTGGCTGGAGATGTGTCCCTAATTTTTCAGAAATTTTGAGTGGGTTTTTGCTGTTCTCTTCAGTGAGCTCCCAACTGTTAAATAAATTAAATCCTATATTTCCTGCCCACAGAAGTATGTAGCTGACTGTCTCTTCATTTCTGGTGCCTTTTAGGAAACTACTGAATGCCAATCTGCACTTTCGTTTGAACTTCACAAATGTCTTTATGACATCATCAGCTTGCCAATTCATTATGGGCTGTAGCTGTGCATTCATTGCTGTACCAGTCTATGTCTTATTTTTGGCTTTTGCACAATTCATTCAGATTTTCTCCTGGCACTAATGTGGGTCAATTTTCTAAATCAGCGCTAAATTAGTTTCAAGTGTTTGGGGTTTACTCGCTGCCACCATGCCATGTATCTTGCTGCCTTGTACAAAAGAAGGATTGGTTGGAGCTGGTTGTGTCATACATCACATGACTCTCTAGTGCAGCTGTGAAATGTGGCCTCCCAGAACACTTACACATAACAATTAGTTCCTAGCTAATTAATTCCTAGCTCTTTACAGATATTCACAGATAATACACAATATTTAACAATGCTGTCATTAATATCACACACACACAATTTCACACTGATGGTGCTATTTTTTCTAGGCCTACCCAGCTATTTGATATTTATATAAATCAGAACGGAACGAAAAACGGGGTAAAAAGCAATAAGCTCTGAATTGAAAGATACATATACACACCTTTAATATTAAGTTGTGCACACCCTTGTTAAATGCCACCTTCCCAGTGTCACAGTTTGATGTGTCATTTTCTGTGTCACATTCTGTGTCAGACTCTCTTCTCAAGAGAGAGAAGAAGTGAGTTTCAGAGAAAGGCCAAGAGAGATAGACAGCAAGAGAGATACAGGGAGAAAAGGGGAGAAATACAGAGACAGGGAAACAAAGATTCAGCAAGAGAGCACAAAAAATCCAGAGAGGGGGAGAGATAGATGCAGAGGAAGGAAGAGAGATACAGACAGCAGGAAAATACACAGATATAAGAATAGTTCAGCTTTGTTTTCTTTTGTTTGCATTGAAAATTCCAACACTAACGTTGTCCATTACAAGAATTATTTACACACTGGTAGTGAATAAGGGAAACAGTGCTGTTGAACAACAGCTGTCTCACACTGTGCTGTCCAATCCCAGAATCGGAGCTTCATTGCTGTGTTATCAAACTGGGGCTCTCCCCTGTCCAATGCCAGAATCAAAATCCATTGTCACAGCATTGTCAAATAGTCCTTATCAAATATCCATAATCATTGACTCCAAAGTTACCACACTACAGTACCAGACCCCATTGCTAAAGCTTGCCATCATCTCTCTCAGGTCAGACTTCTAAACACCAGAACTGCACCCCAGCCTGGTATGTTTTGCCATCTAAAAATGCTTTCAACAAATGTTTCCGATCATTCCAAAGAGCTGAAAGTTGCAACAAGGCAATTGAGGAAAGATATCTGATTGTAACAGGGGAACGGTTAAACACCCGACAGAACTCAAAGTAAAAACTAAATATCTATTGTAGAGAAAATAAGTCTCTTATTAGCTATTATTATGGCAGATTTCATTCAAGAATCAATAGAATTACCACCAGTCGACATTTTACACCCACAATTAGCAATAACAATGGTTATTTTCCAGAATTATTGAGGGATTTCAAGACCCTAATATATAGCTTAAGAATAAGATGTCCCCAAATGAGGAGAACTTTTTTGCCTCAGAAGATTGTTAGTGTGTGGAATTCTCTCCCCCAGGGAGCAGTGGAGGCTGGGTCATTGAATTTATTCAAGGCAGAGTCAGATAGATTTTTGGCAGACAAAGGGAGCCGAGGGTTATGGGTGACAAACAAGAAAGTGGAGTTGAGACACAATCAGATCAGCCACGATCTCAGAATGGCAGAGCAGGCTTGACGGGTCAAATGACCTACTCCTGCTCCTAAGTCCTATGTTCCTATGCTCAACAGCAACCTGACTATGTGGGATACGCGTGACCACCATTATGATTTTCTCTGTTGTTTGACGTGGAGTAACCTGAGGCTCTTTCCTCTAAGACTTGTAAAGAATTTATCAGTTTTCTGCTACTTTCTTGCAGCTAAAAGGACCCTTGAGTGGTACAAAAGTCATTTCAGTGCATGGATTGGAGAAGCTGGGGCTGTTTTATTGGTGAAGAGAAAGTTGAGGGGAGATTTGATAAGAGGTTTACAAACTCATGAAGGGACTGGACAGGGTCGACAGGGAGAAACTGTTCCCACCGGTCGGTCGAGAACCAGAGGACGGTGATTTAAGGCGACTGACAAAAGAACTAAGGGCACGTTTGGTTGCGCCACAATTGGTTAATAATTGAACTGCCTGAGATGGTGGTGGAGGTAGATTTAAAAACAAAAAACTACTGCGGTTGCTGGAAATCCAGAACAAAAACAGAATTACCTGGAAAAACTCAGCAGGTCTGGCAGCATCGGTGGAGAAGAAAAGAGTCGACGTTTCAAGTCCACATGACCCTTCAACAGAACTGAGTATAGTTAGGAGAACAAGGCAGAAGAGACAGGCGGAAATCCTGTCGGAGAACAGAGCAATACTTCTTCAAGGAAGGCATTTCTTGAAGAGAAGTGGCAGTCAATTAAACACAGAGATAAAAACAAAGGCAGATTCCTTCGTGGCTTCCAAAAGTGAATTTGATATGGTCCTGAAAGGAAAAAAAAACGCAGGGCTATAAGGAAAGGGCAAGGGAGTGGGACGAGCTAAATTGATCTTGTAGAAAGCCAGCATTGGATCGACAGGTCCTTGTACGTTGTAACCTTTCTATGATTCTATTCTATAATTCTAAAATACCGAGCGATAGAAAACCACATGCAAATATTGCAATTAGTAGCTTTCTCAGTTTAACATGCAGCATAATAAGCAGAGCTAATGACAGCAATAATTTGCATTTATATGGCACCTTGGGAGGTCCTGTGGCTCATTGGGTAGTGCCCTTGTCTCTGATGTCAGAAGCTCAGGGTTCAAGACCTACTCCAGAACTTGTTGGAGACAGGAGGAGCGTTCGTGACACAGCCGACCAGGGTGATAATCAATTCCTCCAATATGCCCTTGTCAGGAAGTGGGTGTAGGAGAGATTCCTGGTCGTAATATGCCTTACAAGTGTGTCAGTATACTGCAGAAACCCCGCAGAGAATGAGGCATGAGGAGGACTAAATCCTACGCTGGATGAGCAAAGGTGAAGAAAAAGGTACAGTGCCTTTAACGCGATAAAATGTCCCAATTCCAATTTCACTGGGGCATTATCAAACAAAGCTGAATACTGGAAATCTGAAAAAGCTCTGAAGAAGGAGTCATAAGGACTCGAAACGTTAACTCAGTTTGTCCTTTCTCTCCACAGATGCTGTTAGATCTGCTGAGTTTTTTCCAGCAATTTCTGTTTCCAACGCAAACTGGGGGAAACAACACCTCATCTTCCAATGAGGCACTTTACAGCCTTCCGGACTTAACATTGAGTTCAACAACTTCAGACTGTGAACTCTGTCCTCCATCCTCATCCCCTTTTCATCCTCTTTTTGCAATATCCATTCTCATTCCTTAATTTTAATTTTTAAATTTTTATCTACTCAACTTTATTTTTATTTAAATTCATTTTTATTCATTGTTTTATCCCCACCTTTTATCTTTTTTCCCACCACAGTCCCCTTCACCCACCCCACCCCCACAAGGGCCATCTGTCACTTCTTCATGTTATTCTTTCCAGAGTGCTTACCCTTGTCCTGCTATCATCACATTCTGCTTTCTGACCTTAATGCCACCACTATCAGCACCTCCTTCAGCCAGCAACCACTATCATTAACACCCCTTTGTCCTTTTGTCCATGACATCTTTGTCAATCTCTCCTTTGTCCCCACCTATCACTGGCCTTCTATCCAGTGTCACCTGCTCCACCCCCCCTTAAACAGCGTAAATCTTCGCAGATGCTGTCAGACCTGCTGAGTTTTCCCAGCTATTTTTGTTTTTAAATTTCATTACATTTTTACTTCTCTTTAGCTCTGAAGAAGGGTCATACAGACTCAAAACATTAGCTTGGTTTATGTTTCTCTCCACAGCTGCTGTTAGACCTGCTGAATTTTCCCAGCATTTTCTGTTTCTGTTTCATTATCAGGCAAAGTTTGACATGAGGAACATAAGGAGATATTAGAATAGGTGACCAAAATCTTGGTCAAAGAAGTAGGTTTTTATGGGTGTCTTAATGGAAGGTAGAGAGGTATAGAGGTTTAGGGAAAGAATTCCAGTGCTTAGGATTCAGGCAGCTGAAGGCACAGCCGCCAGTGCGGGATTGATGAAAACAAAAGACAAGAAGTGGAGAAGCAGGTTATATGGGAGGGTTGTAAGGTTGGAGGAGATGACAGTGGTAGGGAGGGGGAAAGATTACAGAGATAGGGGGCGGAATTATCCCAGCTTGGCACTAAGTGCGGTAGCGGGCAGGTAAAAGGACGTCATATCCTCTGGCCGCAATGGCAGCTTTTCACGCTATATCGTTCCAAAAACGCCGCAATAATTTTGCATTCTGGAAAACACACCATTTCCATGGCCGGCGGGCTCTCATTCACCTGCTACACCAACACCTCGTCGCTTCATCAATCCGAGCACCATATTTACAGTGCAGCCGCACGCACAACTCTCAGTGCTTCCAGCCTACGGCTGCTGCACAGAAGACATGGGTCCAAAAGACAAGTAGACTGCAGCCCCCTGGTTCAATGACATGTCCCTCAAACGCCTTTTGGACACAGTGGAGGCCAGCCGTGATGGCCTCTACCCCCACTCTGGTCACAGGATGGGCAGCAACATCACTAATCCTGCTTGGGAAGCGGTGGCAGCGATGGTCAGCGCCAGTGCCCTACAAAAGAGGACAGCCACCCAGTGCCACAAGAGGATGAATGATCTCCTCCGTTCTGCCAGGGTAAGATACTCTTCTCAACACTCTTAACTCACACACTCACAAACCCATAACACACCCACAGGGCCCTCACTCACCGCCAGTTCGAGGGACATCACCATTCACTCCCCCACACACACACATTCATTGTCATCAACTCGTCACTCACCACCATACATGCCAGGCATACTTATCATCTGGCCTGGCAGGCATCCTGCTTATACTTTCTTCATCTCTATTCATGCAGGACAAGCTGGATCACAACAAGAGAGAGAGGTCGAAGGCCGGGGGCAGAATACCCGAAATCAAGGTCCTCACGGTCTTTGTAAACATAGTCATCCAGCTGGCCGGCGATGACCGGGACTGTTACTGTGCTGATGGTGAGGTCAGCGCTGCTCTACAAAGTGAGGGTCCAGCAGTGCAACATCCATCAGACAACCATGCTGTGAGTGATGTGTCCTGTTTCACTGGCCGCTGCCATACACTAATTATCTCTCCTTGCTTTCACAGGCCCACCTGGGAAACTGCCAAGGGAGTCCATGACTTAGGGCCTCCAATCGAGCCGCAAGGGAAGCTCAGAAGAGGAATCTGCTGAAACTCTCCCTAAAGTCCCATCACAGCGCTCACCCACACCCTCCACCAGCGCAGAGACACACACCTCCATGGAACCTGGCTTTAGAGTAGCCTCAGGATCATAATCTGGTGAGCACATCGCACTGACTGATCCACAGCAGGCGGAGGCAGGGACTTCCCAGCTCCCCAGCACTTGGAGGACTATTGGAGGCCAGAAATTTGCTGAGTCCGAGTCAGATGAAGAGCTTCTGGACTCGGTCATGTCACAGTTGCTGGAGCCCAAGCGAGCTGCCCTCGGCCATACAGGAGTCAGACATTAGCAGGGGCTATGTGAAGATCTATGGAGTGTCCTCACTGCATGTCATTGTAGTATTGTCGCTAGACTAGTAATCCAGAGACCCAGGGTCACCGCTTGGATGGCCAGGGAAAAGTGCACTGCATGGCTGCCTGAAACTCCACCCACCTCCGCCCCACTCCGCCTGACCGATTGACAGCAGCTTTGCCCATTGGACTGCATGCTGTGCTCTCAGCTCAGGCACAGGCATTCTCCTAACCCGCACTGCAAGGCTGCACTGTTAGCTTGAACTATTGGGGAGACTGGTCCAAACCGGGATGATAACATTGCAAGGGGCTGTGAGCACATCCACCAGTGACTGCACCGTGGCCAGCTTTAGCAAGGAGAGTGTACAACGTACCCAGTCATCCAACTGTTCTGCAGTCCACTAAAACACTTATTAGTTTGCAGTCTGTGCCCGAGGAGTGTAAAGATCTGGAGCATTTGGTGGCACTTGCATGCCTCTGCCTTGCTTGAATGGGCAGATACACTAGAGGCCCGACTCCACACACATCAATGTGGCTGCACCTGAATAGTCTCAACTGCAGAGGAGTGGTCACTTTTTACAAGGTTTCCCTAATGCATGGCCACTTCCCTCCTCCCGCACCCCGCACATGCCTGTGCACCGCCATCGACCACAGGGCAGCCCTTGTCCCCACCCTTCCAACGCGCCTCAACGTTGGAGCCAAACAGGAGACCCTTGCGAGCGCTGCGCAAAGTTACTGTGCACTCACTTCCAAACTCCCCTCAAAGTGCAGCCGGCCAAGTGCACGCCTTCTAAACGCTGTTGTGAAACAAGTCAACGGACAGGCAATCCAGCGCGTGGGGTGATGATTCTGGTGGGCTGGCAGCTGTATTACAGTGAGTTTCCCCATGCTCGATGGCGGGAAACCTGGCGAGCCATTGACGGGCTGAGCGGGACGATCGCAAACTAGTTACCAACGTCATGAGACAGATTTTTGGCCTTCTCGCCCCCTTGCCCGCTCACCTCTGAGCGCACCCAACGCAAGCAAGCATGGACAATTCTGCCCAGGGAGTGAGCGAGGCTCAGAAGGGAACAAACTGCGGTGGGCACTCAGTTATAACACAGCTTCTCCATGCAGAAGAAGAGCGGCGATGTGCAAATGTACAACTCTCAGAGCTCTTCTCAGCTGCTCCCAAATGCAGAGGAATTTTTGTTGAGGTTAGACAGGGTTAATAGGGTAGAAAGGGCTGCTTGCTAAAATTAAACCAGTTAAAAATAAAATTTGACAGGTTCTCAAGCAACCTTTGAGACAACATCGCTTTGCACTAAGTGCAACCTGTGAAAAGTCTGAAGCAACAAGAGACAACTTTGTCCAGATGGTCTCACACTGCCTTCTATTAAACTGAATCTTGCTGAAGTTCTACTGAAGCAGAATAATAATAATACTTGCTGTGGTAAACCTGAGGTGCAATACACCTTTAAGTGAATGTGAGCAGATTGACCACGTGACTGTAAGACCCAATAGCTGCGTAGTGCGGGCTACCATGTTAATGTTAGTCCAAAGTAGGGTCTGATTGGAGAAGCACACATCATGTTAGCGCTCTATTGTCTGTGTCAATAAATAACACGTGCTTCATGTCATATTGGTCTCTGCGTCTGCAGTATATTGTAATCGACTCGCCTGCTGACAGATAAGGGTGCAACCAGTTCACTGGCAAAACGACCCCATAGTAAAACATAACACTTTCAATATGTAACACAGCAAAACTATCTCAAAACACCACAACATTAAAAATTACAAATGTTTATGTTTATGATAGCATAGCTGGGTAAACACCTATTCCTGGATTTTCGCTTCCCATTTTCGCGGGAGCAGGAATAGGGAGATTTGCGATACACATACGCGCATTGTACAGAGGAAGCTGGCCACTAAAAACATCAGCCACCTCCACTGAACTGGCATTTTGGTAGTCCAGGAGTGTGAAGCCTGATGTATGCAGATTAGATTTTGTAAGAGCAGGATTCATTTGAATAACCACCTGGTTCACTAAGGAAACCTGCTGTCCTTACCTGATCTAGCCTATATGTGATCCAGTCTCACAGCAATGACTCTTAAATGCCCTCTGAAATGGCCTAGCAAGCCGCTCAGTTGTATCAAACCACTACAAAGTCTAACAGGAATGAACCCGGAAAAGCCACGTGGCATTGACCTAAGCACCAGAAACGACAACAGCAAACCCAGCCCTGTCGACCCTGCAAAGTCCCCCTTGCTAACATCTGGGGGCTAATACCAAAATTGGGAAAGCTGTCTCACAGACTAGTCAAGCAACAGACTGACATAGTCATCCTCACGGAATCACACCTTACAGATAATGTCCTGGACACCACCATCACCATCCCTGGGTATATCCTGTCCAAAGGCAGGACATCCCCAGCAGAGGTGGCGGCACAGTGGTATACAGTCAGGAGGGAGTTCCCCTGGGAGTCCTCAACATCGACTCTGGATCCCGTGAAATTTCATGGCACCAGGTCAAACATGGGCAAGGAAACCTCCCATTGATTACCACGTACTGTCACCTCTCAACTGATGATTTTTAAAAAATTATTAGTTCATGTGATATGGGCTTCGCTGGCTGGGCCAGCAGTTATTGCCCATCCAAAGCCTGTCCACCATCTGCAAGGCACAAGTCAGGAGTGTGATGGAATACTCCCCACTTGTCTGGATGAGTGCAGCTCCAACAACACTCAAGAAACTTGACACTATCCAGGGCAATCTTTATCATCTAGAAGGACAAGACAACAGATGAATGGGAACACCACCATCTCTCCTCTGAGCTA
Source organism: Cetorhinus maximus (assembly GCF_964194155.1). Taxonomy (NCBI): domain Eukaryota; kingdom Metazoa; phylum Chordata; class Chondrichthyes; order Lamniformes; family Cetorhinidae; genus Cetorhinus; species Cetorhinus maximus. The sequence goes on from NC_135880.1 coordinate 15,808,880, forward strand.
CTCACCAGCCTGACTTGGAAATAAATCACTGTTCCTTCACTGTCACTGGGTCAAAATCCTGGAGCTCCCTTGCTAACAGCACTGTGGGTGTACCCTACACCACATGTGCTGCAGCAGTCCAAGAAGGCAACTCATATCCCATGAATTTGTTTTGTAATTTGTTCATGGGATGCAGGCTTTGCCAGCTGGACCAGCATTTGTTGCCCATCCCTAACTGTCCTTGAACTGAGTGGCCTTTTCAGAGGGCAGTTAAGAGTCAACCACATTACTGTGGGTCTGGAGTCACATGTAGGCCAGGCAGGTAAGGGCGGCAGATTTCCTTCCCTAAAGAACATTCGTGATTCAGATGGGTTTTTACGGCAATCAGTGATCGTTGTCATGGTCACCATTACTGAGACTATATTTCACAGGATCACTGAATTGGTACCCTGCAGGAGGAGGCCATTTGGCCCATTGCATCTGCACCGGCTCTCCGCATGAGCAACTCACCCAGCGCCATTCTCCCGCCTTCTCCCTGTAACTCTGAACATTCCTCCTTTCCGGATAACCATCTAATTCCCTTTCGAATGCTTCAGTTGAACCTGCCACACTCTCAGGCAGTGCATTCCAGACTCGAATCACTCGCTGCCTGAAAAATTGCTTCCTCATATCACTATTGCTTCTTTTACGAATCACTTTAAACCTGTGCCCTCTCGTTCTCTTCATGATTGGGAACAGTTTCTCCCTATCTACTCCGCCCAGGACCCTCGTGATTTTGAATACCTTTATGAAATCTCCTCTCAGCCTTCTTTTCTCTAAGGAAAACAATCTTAACTTGTCCACTTTACCCTTGTAACTGAAGCTCCTCATTCTCGGAACCAGATTCCAGATATTATTAATTGAGTTTAAATTCGACCAGCTACCATGGTGGGATATGGACCTGTGGCTGTAGAGCATTAGCTTGGGCCTCTGCAGTACTAGTGCAGTGGCATTACCACTATGCTACCATCTCCCCATTGGGGTTTGTCTGGTGGTCGCCCAACCCAACTTCCAATCCCCCTCCCCCTGCCTCCAATGTCCTGGCAGCTGTTTTTGGAAGTCAGGTTCGTGGAGCCGGGAAGTCTCCTAATTGCGCACCCGGCCTGTGGATGAAAATCCGGGCCCTGGTGCCAGTTTTTACGCAGAAATTCCAATGCTGTTCCACTGGAATCAATCTCACACAACCAGCTGCAAACAGGAGCAGGAAACAACTAATATTCAATGCACTTAGTAATGTCATGGACCGTATGCATCAAGGCCCATCTGCTTTTCCAGTGGAGAAATCCCATGGCAGTATTTTGATGAATGGAGTAGTTACCCCCGGTGCCCTGGTCAATATTTATATCTTTATCAGCATCGCTAAAATGGACTACCTGGTCATCATCATATTGCTGCATGGGGCAACTTGCTGTGTGCTAATTGACGGCCATGTTTCTCTGCAATACAACAGTGACTACATTTCAAAAGTACTTCATTGGCTTTAAAGTGCTCTGGATGAGCTGTGGTTGCGAAAGGTGCTATATAAACGCAAATAAAAGTAGCTCATTTTCAAAACTGCTTGACCTTGACTGTAAAGGGCTTTGGGTCACCCTGAGGAAGGACAAAGACGTATCCAAATCCTTCCTAATCAATAAGTTACTATGACCTGGACATGTAGTAAATGTTCCCACATAAAGCATTTTTGTTTGGAATATAAGATAAATACAGAAAATGCCGAAAACCTTCAGCATCGATCAAATCGATGAGCTTTCATCAGAACCAGCCTCGGAAATGCACGACGACTATCACCTTGTGCTAAATCCCGTTAAGCAACATTTGGAATAAAATTGCAGATAGCGCAATTCTTTTTCCAGATAATTGGATGATGTTACAGCCAATTGTAAAGTTTGACTTTTTTGCACTCAGCACAGTGCTGATTTAACTGGCCGTCAATGACTATAATTCTGAGCACATCAAACTCACAGTAAAAGAGGGAAAATTACATTTCATTAGAGGCTGCTTCAGTGGAGCTGCAGAGGACTGAGCATCCAGCCAGATCGAGTAACCTTGTGCACCTTCTCCCCTTCTGGAGAATGTACACCCCATCTGCTGTTGTCAAGCTGGAATCCTGGCTCCTTGACTGCATGGAACCATATGGTACAATTTGTAGAACTTATAGCAAAGGGAGAAGCCATTCAGCCCATTGAGCCTGTAAAAGAGCTTTGACTTTATTAATTCATTTATGAGATGTGGACATCGTTGGCAAGGCCAGCATTCACTACCCATCCCTAACTGACCTTAAGAGGGTGTTTGTGGAAAAGGAGTGGCGGTGATGTAGGTCAAGATGGCATGTGAGTCGGAGAGGAACTTGTAGGCGGTGGTGTTTCCATGCGTCTGCTGTCCTTGCCCTTCCAGGTGGTTGAGGTCATGGGTTTAGAAGTTGCTGTCAAAGGAGCCTTGGCAAGTTGCTGCAGTGCATCTTGTAGATAGCACACTCCACTGCCACTGTGCACTGGTGGTGGAGGGGAGTGGACAGATGAAGTTCCACTACCTTCACTGACCTTTCTCCATAGCTTTGTTCTTTTGTGTGACATGACAGCAAACACATAAAGATTAGAATCACAGATTGAGGCTTACAGTGGGTGCTGAGCTGCATGCCTGAACGGTGAGGGAGGTCGGCTCAGAATAGTCTGTGGACCAATTATGAAACTTGAGAATAATGTGGGACTCGGCCATCCAAGTAAACCTGGATGGATGATGTATTTGCTAATCGTTGATCTTAAAGAGTTCTTGGAAATATTTACAACTTAATTATTGAGTTACTTCAAAGACAGCAGTGATTGGGTTACGAGGCCCCATACCTTTGTTGGAGAGGCTGAGGTCGGTCATGTGATACTTTGTCCAGCACAAAGCTCAAGGGTTCGACCATTTTGTTAATTGTAAAACTGAAATCGATAGACTTTTGTCAGCCAAAGGTACTAAAGGGATATTGGGCAAAAAGCAAAAGCAATGGGGTTAGATCACAGATGAGTCATGATCTCATGGAACAAGCTTGGGGAGCTAAATGTTTCTATCCTATGACTGAGATGTGGAGAACTCTCTTTATTCAGAGGGTAATGAATTTTCGGAATTCTGTTGGATCTAGTGCCCCTTGGTTTGTTGGGGCTAAAGGATCTGAGTTGCACACTTAATTCAGGGTGACCGAGTAGGTACAGAGACAGAGAACACTGGGAGATCATTGTTAGTATAAACACATGCTGTTTATTTACAAATTAACTTAACAGCTACACTTGTGTGCTCACAACTCAACTCTGTCTTCACTCTTCAGTGTACCCTGCGCTACTCTGCTATTGGGTATTAAGTTCATGTGATCTTACATTACAACACATGTCTTAAAGGTGTATTACACATCAGGTAACTACATCCCTCCCCCTTTACTGAAAAATACATTTTACAATTTTTCGACGTATCAAGTTATTTACACAGATCAATTATTTACAATGTCAGTCTCTCTGGGGGTTTCCTTAGACATGTAGACCATCTCAGCTCTACAGCTTCTGAAGTTTGATTTGGAACCTCCTTTGCTGGAGTCATCTGAGCATCTGGTTCTACAGTAGGTACCGGTAAATTTGTTTCTCTGACTCTTTCAGGTACAGTCAGCTCTTCAAGCGCATTTGTACTCGGTTGAGTTCTTTCAACAGGAGATGTCAATTCAGTCTCAAACACTTGTGGAATCATCTCTGGATATTTGGTTTCTCCTCCTAATTACTCGATCTTCAACTTTTACATGGTAGGAAAGAGGTTCCATTACTGCACTTATTTCACCGAACAATCATACCAGTCCTTCTCTAAAATTTTTTGACAAATACCTTCTCTCCTACATTAAATATTCTGTCCCAACTGTGACAATCATGTCCCATTTTCTGACTTTCCTGCCTTCTTTCTACCTTCCCCCCAAAGCTTGGCATGATTAGGCTCAGTCTCGATTGGAGATAACACTTCATTAACAATTCATTAACAATTCCACTGGCGTGACACCTGGTGTCGAATGAGAGGCGGTTATAATGGAATAGAAATCATGCTATTTTAGTCACTATCAAATCTCCAGACAATTTCTTCATGCCAGATTTGAACGACTGAACTGCTCTCTCAGTGAATCCATTTGAAGAAGGAAATGTTTTCCATGAACACTACTGTTGAGGCTTGTAAATTGGTTAAATTCAGCACTTGTGAATACTGTTCCATTATCTGATACTAGCACTTCAGGTAATCCATTAATTGCGAAACTTTGTCATAGCTTGCCTATCGGCGCTGGAGATGTGGGTGACCTCACTTCGTATATGTCCATCCATTTTGAATGAACGTCTATGATGAGTAGAAACATTGTTCCCATAAAAGCTCCCGCATAATCGATGTGTACTCGTACCCATGGCCTTCCTGGCCACTTCCAGGTGTGTAATGGCGCTGTTGGAGGTAGTTTTTGTACTCATTCACACTGCATACGACTTTTTATTAGGATTTCTATCTCTCCATTCCCGGCCACCACATGCTATTGCCTTCATTTTGGAAATTCTGGGATGTGCACTGTGAAGGTCAGATAACAATGACTTTTGTCCTTTTGGAGGAACAATCACTCGAGCTCCCCATGATAAAATACCTTCTTGTCTGGTTATCTCATGTCTTCTCTGCGGTTTCATTTCATCAGATTCTTGTTTTTGTCACCAGCCATGAAGAACTTGATATTTCACTTTGGATAAGACTGGGTCTTGGTTTGTCCAATCTTTAATTTGTCTTGCACAGATTAGTGATGAGCCCAGGAAGTTTAATAACAAGACGTATTCCTGAGGAATTGGAACATTCTCATCTTTTACCTGCAAGGGTAAATGACTGAGTGCATCTGCATTTGCAATTTGACTTCCGGGTCTATGAATAAAAGTAGACTCATACGTTGCTAAGATCAGCGTCCATTTTTGTACTCTTGCTTACGCCATAGGGGGTAGAGCCTTGTCTTCACCGAACAGTCCTAATAATGGCTTGTGGTCGTTATGACAATAAAGTGATGACCCTGTACATATTGACGAAGCTTCTGAACACCGAAAATGATTGCCAGGCCTTCTTTTTCAATTTGAGAGTACTTTTCCTCTGCAGTACTGAATGTTCTCGACACATATGCTATGGGTCATTCTGATTCATCGATGAGAAAGCACTGCTCCCACTCCATAGGGTGATGCGTCATGCATTAATAACAACGCCCTTTTTAGGGTCAAATTGTACTAGAAGTGTGGATGCAACAAGTAACAACTGTTTCACTTTTGTGAAAGCTTCTTCTTGTGGGTGGTTGCCATGACCATCTCTGGTTTTTCTCGAGTAAATAACATAATGGTGCCAGTTCTGTTGACAAATTAGGCAAAAAGCGTCCATAGTAATTAATCATCCCCAAGAATGATTTCAATTCGGATATATTCTTTGGCTCTGGAGCTTCTTTAATTGCTTTCACTTCTTTTTCAACTGGATGTAGGCCTTGTGAATCTACCTTGTGAACTAGGTAAGTTACCTCTTTTGCCAGGAATGTGCACTTTCACTTTTTCAATCTCACTCCCACCTGCGAAAAACATTTCAGAACTTCTTCCAAGTTCCTCAAAATGTTCCTTTTCAGTGAGTCCCATCACGAGAATATTATCCAAATAAACTACAACTTGGGGCAACTTTCCACGGTTCTTTGGAATATGGCACAAGCAGAAGATACACCAAAAAGGTAAACGGGTGTATTGGTTCAATCCCTTATGTGTATTTATGGTGACAAACTTTCGGGATGCCTTCTCTAATTCCAATTATTGTAGGCATAACTTAAACCTAACTTCATGTAAGCTGTTCCACCCGCCAGTTTAGCGTATACATCTTCAATTTTAGGCATGGGATGTCTATCCAATTTTTCAACTTTATTGACTGTTAATTTAAAGTCCTCGCATATTCTAATGCTTCGGTCAGGTTTGAGAGCAGGTACAATTGGAGCTGCCCACTCTGAAATTCGTACTGGTTGTATTACTCCCAGTTTTTCTAATCTGTCCAGTTCTGCATCCACCTTATCCCACATTGCATAAGGTACTGGTCTTGCCTTCATGAATTTTGATGTTGCCTCAGGTTCCACATGAATTTTTGCTTGTAGCCCCTCAATTTTTCCAAGTTCTTCCTTGAAAACTAAGGCATAATTTTGTAGCAGCTCTGAAAGTCCATGGGCTGAATTTTCCCTCCGTCTGGGGGGAAGTTGATGGGTGGGCGCGTGCGGGCGCGCTTCCGATCGGCGCCCCCGATTGGAGGCGCGGCACCATTTTACATGGGCGGGCCAATTAAGGCCCGCCCAGCATGATGGCCACAGGGAAGCGCTATGCACTTCCTGTGCAGGCAGGGGGGGATGCCTAAAATCAAGAGTGCGCTCTTTCACACATGTGCATGAAAGAGCGCACTCATCTCCCTGAGGCTAAGTGCTGCCTCAAGGAGATCACCTCTACTTTCAAAAATGTTAAAAATAGAGAAAAAAAATTCCCTTACATCTCCCCTCATGTGGCAATGTCACATGAGTTGGGATATATTCATAATTTCCAAAAAAACTTAATTAAAATTTTTAAAACCCTACATGAAACCTCATCCCGCCTGTGGATGAGGTTTCATGTTTTTTCTACTTCCCGCCGGGGCTCCTGGCCTGCCCGCCAACCTTAAGTTAGGATGGGCAGATCCACTAAATACATGAATTGCTTTGTCAATGGCCTCAATTGGCCATTGACAGGTCGGGGGGCGCACAGCTGATTTTGCTGCGCCCCCGCCTTCCTGAAAATTGAAATGGGGCGGGGTGACGTCGGGAGTTCCGCCCCCGCTTGCCAATGGTAAAATCCAGCCCCATTAGTTCTCAGTTGTAAGATTTCTGTCCATTCCAATTTAATTTCTTTCAGCCAGATTTGTCCAAGGAGACTAGGTCCCTTGTCTGCTATTACCATCAAGGTTAATCTCACTGTATGTGCTCTGTATACTGTGACTTTACATACACCCTTGACTTGTCTGTTTTCTCCCGTGTATGTTCTTAATTTATCATCAGTTTCTTCTAAATTCAGCTTACGTTCTCCATGATTCAGGTATTTAAAAGTATGCTCACCTATCACCGTAGTGGCTGCACCAGTATCCACCTCCATTCTGATAGGCTTCTCATTCACTCTCATGGTTACATAGATAGGCTCTGTTCTTCCTACCTTTAAATTATACAACAAATAGATCTCAGAATCTATTACTTCAGGCCTTTCGATGCTGTTTATCTCATTGGGTTTTTGCTTTTGCCTGCTAGTCTGCCTGATTCTAACTTTACAATGTCTCATGAGGTGTCCATATCAATGGCAGGAGAAACATTCGATCTTTTTAAATTGTGGTTCATTACAAAATCGTCTGCTTCTATCTCTGTTTCTATTATGCCATGTTTTTGCTACTAAGTTATCCCTTTGTGTCTGCTTGTGGTGGCTGCTTCCCGCTTCTGAGTAACGCTCTGCACTTTCGCTCTCTTTTTGGTTGAGGCTTCCCCGCCCAACATGGAGGACGGCGCCATTTTGCGCTCCTCGAATGGCTTCTGAGTCTCGCACTGCGCCTTCCATTGCCAGAGCGATTTCCAATGCCTTCTGAAAATCTAAATTAGTTTCAGTCAATAATCTCTTTTGAATCGCATTTTTCGTTTATGCCTCACACCAAACGATCTCTAAGCATATCATTGATAGAAGTACTGAACGCGCAATATTCAGTTAATTGCTTCAGACTCGCCACATAACAAGCAACTGTCTCCCCCACAGCTCTGATTCTTGAGTTGGGTTTAAACCGTTGTGTGGTCACTGAAGGCTTGGGCTGGTAATGATTCTTTACCAAGCTCACAAAGTCATCAAAATTTTTCGAGTCTGGGTCACTGGGTGCCAACAGATTTCAAATTAATCCATATGTCTTACTTCCACATGTGGACAGAAGCATCGCGCCTCTTCTCCTCCCCTGCAATGTCGTTCATCTGGAAGAAGAACGCGAGGCATTCAACATAGTGAGACCAGTCGTCCGAGGTTGGGGTCGAAAGGCTCCATTCTTCCAAATTGTGGCACGCTCTTAGGGGAATACCTCGACGATCGAGAAGGAAAGTTACCGTGCGAGGTACAGCCTGATTTCAGTTCTTCTAATTTCCTTCGGTCTTCCTTGCTTTTTATCCAGTTTTTTTCCATGTTTTTTTGTGCTCTTACTCTTGTCGCCGGTTTGTTGGATCTAGTGCCCTTGGTTTGTTGGGGCTAAAGGATCAAGGTTGCACACTTAATTCGGGGTGGCCAAGTCGGTACAGAGATAGGGAACATCAGGAGATCGTTGTTAGAATAAACACATGCTGTTTATTTACAAACTAAGCTCAGCAGCTTCATTTGGGTGCTCACAACTCAAAACTCTGTCTTCACTCTTCAGTGTCTAACTCAAGGCTCTCCCATAGAGGTAGCCCGCGCTACTCTGCTATTGGATATTAAGATCATGTGATCTCACCTTACAACACTTGTCTTAAAGGTGTATTACATCTCAGAATACTACAAATTCTCTAACCAGAAGGCTGTGGATGCTCAGTCATTGAGTATACTCAAGACTGAGTTCAATAGATTTTTGGATACCACGGAAATTAAGGGTTATGGGTTTAAGGCAAGAAAATGAAGTTGATATAAGTGATCAGCCATGATCTTATTGAATGACAGAGTAGGCTTGAGGGACTGCATGGCCTAGTTCTACTCTTATTTCTTATGATTTTATGTTCCTGTACCAAACAGAAGAAAAAAGAAAAACTTGTATATATACCGTGCTTTTCATGCCCTCAGAATGTAAGAAAACCATTGAAGCGATTTTGCGATCTGGTCAGCGTTACAAAGGTTTGAAACTAAGTCTCCCTTGATACTAAGAAATACCTTGAGATGTTTTGCTATATGTTAATGGCACTATACAAATGCAAGTTGTTGTAATGTAGAGGATGCGGCAGCCACATTGTGCACAGCAAGATCCACACAATTAAGCAGCGTTGACCAGATAATGGCCAGATAATCTGGTCTTTGTTTTGTGCTGTTGTTTGCCGGATAATTATCAGCCAGGGCATGGTGATTAACATCAATTCAATTTATTGGCCAGCGATTAGATGGAGAGATTATGTCAAAAGCAGTTACATAATCCACAGATTACGCTCCCTTTTCATCAAGTGCACTGAGCAGTTTTTGCACTGTCGCAACTTTTCCTTTTCTAGCCCAAGTCCAACTCCCTGACCTTTAAAATGTTCTGAAATTTAAATGCTATCATGCACAAGTCAGCACACATTTTGTCCTTTTGAAGCAAGTTAAATAGTTACGTCCTTTGACCTTTGACTTTCTCAAAGGAATTGCTTGAACTGGAGCTGTGTCCATCCATTTTAAGCTTGCAACAAAAAGCCAATCCAAGTCGCCACTATAACTAGAGCCGATCTATAATATAACCTAATAAGATTGTTCCTACTGCAAATTGCAACAGTTCTGTTGGGAACTGCTGTCACTTTTTTTTAACTGATGTGCTTTGAAAGATCTTTCAAAAATGCCAAAGCTTATAGTTTACAGATAACATGCCCTGGTTGCTGTAATCATAGATAATTATTTGACTTTAAATTATACACCATGGTTTTCTTTTTTTTTGTCCGCCTCCCATTACTGCACATTGATTTATGGTTCAAACAGGCACTTTCTATAATTTTATTAAATGCATTGCAAAAATATGGCTCTGCAGAGCTGAAAAGCGCTGCTTCAATTACTCATGGCTGATTTAACAACCATTTCTTGCTCTGAAGAATAATCAATTTTATTTTGCGTTAAAGAAACCTGTGACAGGCATAGTTTAGAACTCCATAGTACGGCATTTCAAATGATGGCAGTCAATGATTTAACCCTTCCACCTCACAGCTCCACAAGGGTTCGTTCTGTGGGATAATAGTATTCTTAATGATTTCACCGGGTCACATTGCTTAGAAGGAGAGACCTCACGATGCCAAGGTGTTGCGGGGTGACCTTTGTTGCTATAACAACAACCTGTATTTGCATAGCCCCTTTAATATGGTTTAAAACATCCCCAGGAACTCTTGGGGAGATGGCGATGTAGTATTAATACCATTGGACTAGTAATCCAGAGGCCCAGGCTATGACATGGGTTCAAATCCCACCATAGCAGCTGGTAGAAATTTGATTTAACTAATAAATCTGAAATTGAAAACTATTCTCAGCAATGGTGACCCATGAAACTAGCATTGATTATTGTAAAAGCCCATCCGGTTTATCACCATTCTTTAGGGAAGGACATCTTCACCTGGACTCCAGACTCTTAACTGGCCCTTGCAATGACCTAACAAGCCACTCAGTTCAAGGGAAATTAGGGATGGGCAACAAATGCTGGTACTGTCATAAAAGAATTAAGGTAAAAAAAAATCAGGACATTTTGCTACCAAGGGAGACATTAGGATAAATGACCAAAAACTTGGTCATAGACGTAGTTCTTACGGAGATGCTCCGACTGCAGTTGACATATTTCTGGGTTGGAAGATTGTTGTAGAATTTAGGGCGGGGAATCCTTGAGCTCAGGGCCTAGGCAGCTGAAGGCTCCCAATAGTGGGCAAAGGAAGTGGGGGATGCACAAGAGGCCAGAATTTCAGGAATGCAGAGTTCTTGGAAGGTGGAAGAGGGATGGAGAATGTCACAGAGATAGGGAGCAGCAAGACCATGGAGGGATTTGAACATAAAATTGAGGTGTCACTGGACCAGGAGTCAATGTAGATCAGCAAACAAAAGGGTGATGGGCGAATGGGAGTTGGAGCAAGTTAACTTGGAAGCAGGCTCCAGTAACAATGTGGATAAATAGTTATGCTCAGCAGGACATGCTTGTCTTACTTCTGAGGTTAAACATTTCTTCTTCTTCAGTTCTCTGCCTGGAGGCAGGTCTGATTCACAATGCCATGACCTTCACCACAGGTAGGGCAAGGAGACAGGTCCCAAATCCACTCCAGTTAGATCCAGGATTAAATCCTGTGCAGTTGGCACCAATCTGATCCTTACTGGTCATCCAGCCAACTGAGCCAATCTGCCTCCCAAGGAATCCAGGCTGCTGAGGCAACATACACTTTGACATGCATGTTGAAGTCTGGAGCTAAGGATAGTGATGGCATTGGCTCCAATTTCTTTCCATCTCATGGCTGACCAGGAATCTCCCCTGCTCTTACTGCCTGCCATTGTCTTGGGAAGAATTTGCTGTTTGGTCACATAATGAATGCACTTTCCTTACCCATCAAGTCCTGGAATGGGGCTTGAACCCCAAACTTCTAGCTTAGAGGCAGGGATGTCACCTGTCATGTTATTATAATGATATAAAGGCACCAATCACTCCTAAGGGATTGGGTAAACACATTGTGGGTTCATTTATTAAGACTAGGCACATGGGGACAGATATACATAGATAGAAAGCCTGAAGACATCAGTAGCAGAGCTGTGTGTGTGTGTTTGCTCTGTCCAAAAAACAAGAGCAAAACTAAGACTAGATCATATGATACATTTCCCTTCTAGTGATGTCATGCTGCTATCCCTTAAAGGCATGTGACAAAATCACTTTTTCTTTTTAAAGATAAATTCCCTCCTTCCAAAGAAATATAACTATTTACAATACATGTTCATGTTTAGTTGCATTGCGTAAGTCTATAGAACTGAGGAATTTATGAATCTCTAAAGCATAGAGATGGTCTGCTGGTATACCCAGATCTTATGATGTTACCCTTGCCTGGAGGTTTCTCTAATTGCTCACAGTGATCTGTGGGGTTGTCATCCTTGGATGTTGTTCCAGGTTGCATTTGGGATCTAGTCCTCGATGCAATAGGATTGTACGGTGGTTGAGGAGCTGGAGTGGATCTGATTTGTCTTCGGTTATGCCTTACCGTTGTGCCTTGCTGTGCAATGACTTCATAGGACCTTGGTTCTGAATAAACCCTTGTCACCTCAGCTGGTTGCCATGTAACTTTTGTGGGATCCTGAATGCAAACTTGTTGTCCCAATTGTAAACTTGGCAATTCTGTACCTGCATTTTTATCGTACACATTGGTCATCTTCTCTTGTAGTTTTAAAAGTTGCTCCCTAGTTTCTGAGAAAGTAGAATGGGTAAGAGTGGGCAAATTGGTACGCACTGGTCTGCCAAATATGAGCTGTGTCAATGATGAAATAGTTGCAATTAAAGATGTCGCTCTCAAATGTAACATTGCATGTGTAAATGTTGCTTGGTCTGTCTACGTTTGAGAATTAGGGATTTCACTGTGTAACTCATTCATTCAGCTAGGCCATTAAGTCTAGGATAATAAGGAGAAGAAGTAGTGTAATCAATGTTCCACTTCTCACATATATCCTGAAATGGCTCACCAATAAATTGTGCACCGTTATCTGTGATGATCTCTTTAGGTGCACCAAATAGGGGGGATGTGAGGAAAAGCTTTTTTACCCAGAAGGTGGTGACATTCTGGAATGCACTGCCTGGGAGGGTGGTGGAGGCGGGTTGCCTCATATCCTTTAAAAAGTACCTGTATGAGCACTTGACACATCATAACATTCAACGCTATGGGCCAAGTGCTGGTAAATGGGATTTGGTGGGCAGGTCAGGTGTTTCTCATGTGTTGGTGTAGACTCAACGGGCTGAAGGGACTCTTCTGCACTGTGTTTTATTCTGTGATTCTGTGAATAGACTGAAAATGGCACATAGAGTGTGTCTGGCAGCTGAGCTTGACGTATTGTGCAATTGTCGAATAATGGGGCACTTGGTAAAATTGTTGACGATGATGATGAAGTCAGTGCCACAGACATAAAAGAGTTCAAATGCGATTTTGGACAAAGGATAGGTAGGATCTTCATGTGGAATTAATGGTGCTTTGTGCTGACTTGGCATATGCCCTTGACATGGCTTATACTCCTTGACAATGACTTCAATGTCATTGTTCATACACGGCCAATAGACTGACTCTCTTGCAAATCTTCTTGTCTGATCTTTGCTTATGTATGAGTGATGAAATTGTTGAAGACTATCTGATCACAAAGATTCCAGTCTGCCTGGATGAGTACAGCCTCAGCAAGACTCAAGAAGCTGAACACCATCCAGGACAAAGCAGCCCGTTTGATTGGCACCACATCCACAAACATTCACTCCCTCCACCACCGATGAAAAGTGACAGCAGTGTGCACCATCTACAAGCTGCACCATAGAAACACACCAAGGCTCCTCAGACAGCACCTCCCAAACCCACAACCACTACCATGTAGAAGGACAAGGGCAGCAGGTAGATGGGAACACCACCGCCTGGAAGCTCCCCTCCAAGTCACTCACCGTCCTGACTTGGAAATATACCGCTGTTCCTTCACTGTCGCTGGGTCAAAGTCCTGGAACTCCTTCTCTAATAGCACGGTGGGTGTGCTTACACCATAGGAACTGCAACAGTTCAAGAAGTCAGCTCACCACCACCTTTGCAAGGGCAATTACAGAAGGGCAATTCTCGCTGAACTAGCTGTAAAAATGAGTTTTAAAAATGACTCCCTGGGAGTTTCCTACTTGTCCCAGTCAGGCCAAAATGGTCTCACGTGTTCGTGAACATGCTGAATTGAATCAGGCCATCTCTCAGTGATGATTTTCCACAGTTTCTGCAGTGTCCAGTCTTTTGTCATTTCTTCTTGTAGTTGTTGGCATTTGCATTTCGCAAAATATACCAGGTCATTTGATATACTTGCATTCTCCTGTCAGTGCATATTTAAGAAAGGATATACTGGCATTGGAGGCAGCTCAAAAGAGATTCACTAGGCCGATTCCTGGGATGAAGGGGTTGACTTATCAAGAACGGCTAAACAGGTTAGGCCTTTATTCATTAGCGTTTAGAAGAATGAGGGGTGATCTTATTGAAACGTAAAAGTTTCTGAGGGGGCTTCACAGGGTAGATGTTGAGAAGACGTTTCCACTAGTGAAGGAACCTCAAACTAGGGCACATAGTTACAGGATAAGAGGACACTCATTTAAAACTGAGATGCAAAGGAATTTCTTCTCACAGAGGGTAGTGAATGTCTGGAACTCTCTACCCCAGGGAGTTGTGGAGGTAGATCATGGAAAGTATTTAAAGACGATGCAGATAGATTTTTGAAATATCGGGGAGTTGAGGGCTATGAGGAGCTGGCACGAAAGAGGAGTTGAGGCCTGGGGCAGATCAGCCATGATCTTATTGAATGGTGGAGCAGGCTTGAGGGGCCGAATGGCCTATTCCTGCTCCTATTTCTTATGTCTTATGTTCTAAGTGTAATGTTGCAGCTCCTTTGAAATTGAAAATTTTGTCAAAACATTTTGGATATTTCAATGTTAGGTCATGAACTGAGGTTACAGGAGTAGTTTCTGTGATTCATCTGTCATGGGATGTCTGACTAATTCCATGCATTGTCACTAGTGTGAAGTCACAGCATGCCGGTTGACCTACAGTCGCTGGGCCTTTAGTCTTCAAGATGTAGATCATCTGTGACACCCTGGAGGACTTATTGCACTTGCACTCCAGGACTATGGATCCTGCACATGGAATTAGTGAACCGTTGTACACTGAAAGCTTCACAGCAGTAGATTTTGCCATGGTCTTCCATGTCTGTGGGTACATGTCTTTTAGAATCACAGGGGTAATATGTTGACACTTGCCACTGTGTCAATTTTGGGCAATAATGAACAGTTGCCAACATTTTTGGGACAGATAATTTGAATCTTGGCAAACATTTTTTTTATACATTCGTGGGATGTGGGCTTCGCTGGCTGGGCCGGCAATTATTGCCCATCCCTACTTGCCCTTGAGAAGGTGGTGATGAACTATCTTCTTGAACCGCTGCAGTCCATGTGGTATAGGTACACTCACCGTGCTGTTAGGTAGGGAGTTCCAGGATTTTGATCCAGCGACAGTGAAGGAACAGCGATATTTTTCAAAGTCAGGATGGTGAGTGACTTGGAGGGGAACTTCCAGGTGTTGGTGTTCCCATCTATCTGCTGCCTTTGTCCTCCTAGATGGAAGTGGTCGTGATTTTGGAAGGTGCTGCCTAAGGAGCCTTGGTGAATTCCTGCAGTGCATCTTGTAGATGGTACTTACTGCTGCTGCAGTGCGTCGGTGGTGGAGGGAGTGAAGGTTTGTGGATGTGGTGCCAATCAAGCGGGCTGCTTTAGCCTGGACGGTGTCCAGCTTCTTGAGTGTTGTGGGAGCTGGTGACGGTGAGATTGCACTTATGTTCTCCACGAGATTGACAGTGTGAAACATGTGTTCACTGCTCTTTGTCTCATAGTGCGCATCATCGTCATTTCTGGTTTGTCAATCACCTCAAGTATATGTTTCTGACAGGATACCGGATGGTCATTCTTATTGCTTGGAGGTAACCATTGTGTACAGTCTGTTTTGGATCAGTGCACATCCCTTTGTAGCTGCATCAGCCTTTGCTCCAGTGCACTGCTGCTGCCAATCACCCTTAATGCCTTACAGAATTGTTGAAAAGCTGGGCATTTGCTTGGTGTGTGCAGAAATCCACAACTCCAGCATGTCTTGCTGGGTTTAGGCTTGCCAGTGAGTGTGTCAACAACTGGGGTTATACTTTGGACCTGTAAGCTTCATCGACCTGCAAGGATCACTATCTTCTTAGTCCATCCATGAGTGGCTCCTCGATGCTATACATTTTGGGCTTGTCTAGCAGGTGTTTCTGGAATTCCTCTATGGGAGTGGATGCGATCACCAACTCAACAATTCTATAGTAAAAAAAAAGCAAAATACTGCGGGTGCTGGAAACCTGAAACAAAAATAAAAATAGCTGGAAAAACTCAGCAGCTCTGACAGCATCTGTGGAGAGGAATACAGTTAACGTTTCGAGTCTGTATGACTCTTCATCAGAACTCAACAATTCTGTCTGCTGGCTCTGCATCTGAAAAATCACAGCACATACCCTTTCCTCTGCATCTGCTGATGAAGTGGCCTCTGGATTCTGTAGGCTGTTGTCGAAATGACGCCAACTCAAATCGATGAAGACGGAAGTTTAACCCGATTTTGAACCGCTCTTCCAATGTAGTCCATACCTTTTGGGGATTCTTTAGCTCTTCTTCTGTTAATCCTGTCATGTTCAGCCTGTGTAGACCTTCATTCCCAATCGCTAGAAAAATTTTTATGGCTTGCTTGTCTGGCTCAGATAAACTTGAATCAAGAAACAATAGCTCTGTACACTGATTAAACATTGTGAATTTAGATAGTATGTCAGCTGCATCCCAAGCCACGCTGGGGAATTTTGTGGAAACTTTGACAATATCCCTTTGACCTTCCTTCTCCTATAGTACCTCAGATGACTGTGGCTGTAGCTGCCTTTAAAGGTTTTTCCAAAGCTCCTTCCATTATATTCACAACCTTTTTTTTTAAACTCATACACAGGAGATGGGCTTCACTGGCTAGGCCAGCATTTATTGCCCACCCCTGGTTTCCCTTGAGAAGGTGGTGGTGAGCTGCCTTCTTGAACTGCTGCAGTCGATGAGGTGTAGGTACACCCACAGTGCCGTTAGGGAAGGAGTTCAAGGATTTTGACCAAGTGACAGTGAAGAAACGGTGATAAATTTCCGAGTCAGGATGGTGAGTGATTTGGAGGGGAACCTCCAGGCGGGGGTGTTCCCATCTACCTGCTGCCATTGTCCATCTAGGTGGTAGTGGTCATGGGTTTGGAAGGTGTTGTCTAAGGAGCCTTGGTGAATTCCTGCAATGCATCTTGTGGATGGCACACACTGCCACTAATATGCATCTGTGTTTGAGGGATTGAATGTTTGTGGATGTGACGCCAATCAAGCAGGCTGCTTTATCCTGGATGGTGTCCAGCTTCTTGAGTGTTGTGGAAGCTGCACTCATCCAGGCAAGCGGAGAGTATTCCATCACACTCCTGACTTGTGTCTTGTAGGTGGTGGACAGGCTTTGGGGAGTCAGGAGGTGAGTTACTCGCTGCGGGGTTTCTGGCCTCACACCTGCTCTTGTAGCCACAGTATTTATATGGCTAGTGCAGTTCAGTTTCTGGTCAATGGTAACCCCCAGGATGTTGATAGTAGGGGATTCAGTGATGGTAATGTCATTGAACATCAAGGGGCGATGGTTAGATTCTCTCTTGTTGGAGATGGTCATTGCCTGACACTTGTGTGGCATGAATGTTACTTGCCACTTGTCAGCCCAAACCTGGATATTGTCCAGGTCTTGCTGCATTTGGTCATGGGCTGCTTCAGTATCTGAGGAGTCGCGAATGGTGCTGAACATTATGCGGTCATTAGTGACAATCTTCTGACCTTATGATGGAAGGAACGTAATTGATGAAGCAGCTGAAGATGATTGGATGAGGACACTACTCTGAGAAACTCCTGCAGTGATGTCCTGGAGCTGAGATGACTGACCTCCGAAAACCACAGCCATCTTCCTATGTGATAGATATGACTCCAACCAGCAGAGATTTTTCCCCCTGATTCCCATTGCCTCCAGTTTTGCTAGGGCTCCTTGATGCCACACTCAGTAAATGCTGCCTTGATGTCATGGACAGTCACTCTCACCACACCTCGGGATTTCAGCTCTTTAGTCCATACTTGAACAAAGGCTGTAATGAGGTCAGGAGCTGAGTGGCCCTGGTGGAACCCAAACTGGGTGCCCGTGAGTAGATTATTGCTAAGCATGTGCTGCTTGATAATACTGTTGATGACCCCTTCCATTACTTTACTGATGATCAAGAGTAGACTGATGGGGCAGTAATTGGGTTGGATTTGTCCTGCTTCTTGAGTACAGGACATACCTGGGCAACTTTCCACATAGTTGGATAGGTGCCAGTGTTGTAACTTGGCTAGGCGCACGGCAATTCCTGGAGCACAAGTCTTCAGTACTATTGCCGGAATATTGTCAGTGCCCATAGCCTTTGCAGTGTCCAGTGCCTTCAGCTGTTTCTTGATATCACATGGCTTGAATCGAATTGGCTGAAGACTGGCATCTATGATGCTGGGGACCTCCGGAGGAGGCCGAGATGGGTCATCCAATTGTCACTTCTGGCTGAAGATTGTAGCAAATGCTTCAGCCTTATCTTTTGCACTGATGTGCTGGGTTCCTCCATCATTGAGGATGGGGATATTTGTGGAGCTCTTCCTCCAGTGAGTTGTTTAATTGTACACCATCATTCATGACTGGGTGTGGCAGGACTGCAGAGCTTAGATCTGATCCGTTGGTTGTGGGATCGCTTAGCTCTGTCTATCACTTGCAACTTATGTTTTTTTGCACGAAAGTAGACTGTGTTATAGCTTCACCAGGTTGACACCTCATTTTTAGGTATGCCTAGTGCTGCTCCTGGCATGCTCTCCTTCACTCTCATTTGAACCAGGGTTGATTCCCTGGCTTGATGGTAATGGTAGAGTGGGGGATATGCTGGGCCATGAGGTTACAGATTGTGCTCGAGTACAATTCTGCTGCTGATGGTCCACAGCACCTAATGGATGCTGTGTCTTCTCTGGCCCAATTTTTATGAAGGTTTTTATTTTTGACTCTCCCTCACTCACTATCAATCCAGCCCTCACTCTGATCACTCGCCTCGCCTTTCCCGACTGATCCAACCCGGTGCTGCACCTATCGACGTGCTGTCCCATTCATGGAACTGTCAGGCCACGCGCTCTAATCTCACCATGAATGACCCGTCTGTTTACCAGCTCTTTATTTGTGCTTGTCTTAGCATTGTGTCTTTCCAATGCAGTCACGACACTGTGATTTCAACACCCTCCAACCCTGTGACTCCTTTGCAGTCACACCAGAGCATCTAGGATTGTAGAT
Organism: Cetorhinus maximus; assembly: GCF_964194155.1. Classification (NCBI taxonomy): domain Eukaryota; kingdom Metazoa; phylum Chordata; class Chondrichthyes; order Lamniformes; family Cetorhinidae; genus Cetorhinus; species Cetorhinus maximus. The sequence goes on from NC_135880.1 coordinate 15,827,775, forward strand.
GACCTAAGGCTGTTCACAATGTCATACCTGTACTTAATCTTGCTGCTACACTGTTTCACCAATACTGAGCACCATGTTGTGTTGTTATAACGATATATAGGCACCAATCACTCATAAGGGATTGGGTAAACACGTTGTGGGTTCATTTCTTAAGACTAGGCACATGAGAACAAATATGTACAGATAGAAAGCTTGAAGACGTTAGCAGCAGAGCTGTGTGTGTGTGTGCTCTGTCCGAAAAGCAAATGTAAAACTAAGACTGGCTCACATGAAATACTTCCCTCATAGCGATGTCATGCTGTTTCCCCACTGCACCACAGGCCCTCCTTCTTGTTCAACATTTATGGAGCATTTTATTCATGGCATATTAAAAGGCTATCATCACATTAGTCTGGATCTTGGTCTCAGATTCGATTTTGCAATCATACTGGAGAATTACAAAAGTGTGTTTTGTGCCAGGAGAGACTATTAAAGTCCCCAGAACACAAAATAGGACAGAGTGTTTGGAAAGGGCTAGGAATCTAACTTCAAGCACATCAGATAAAGGGATGACAATGAGAAAGGGGACGGGAAATACAGGACTGAAGGTGTTGTATCTGAATGCACGCAGTATACGAAATAAGGTAAATGAGCTTGTGGCGCAGATTGAAATTGACAGGTATGATGTGGTGGGCATCATGGAGACATGGCTGCAAGGGGAACAGGACTGGGAGCTAAATATCCAAGGATATACATCCTATCGAAAAGATAGGCAGGTTGGCAGAGGGGGTGGGGTTGCTTTGTTAGTAAGAAATGAAATTAAATCGATACCAAGAAATGACGTAGGGTCAGATGATGTAGAATCTGTGTGGGTAGAGTTGAGGAACTGCAAAGGTGAAAAAAACCGTAATGGGAGTTATGTACAGGCCTCCAAACAGTAGTCAGGATGTGGGGCACAAGATACACCAGGAGATAGAAAAGGTGTGTAAGAAAGGCAAGGTTACAGTGATCATGGGGGACTTCAATATGCAGGTAGACTGGGAAAATCAGGTTGGTAGAGGATCCCAAGAAAAGGAATTTGTGGAATGTCCAAGAGATGGCTTTTTGGAGCAGCTTGTGGTGGAGCCCAATAGGGAACAGGCAATTCTAGATTTAGTGATGTGTAATGAGGCAGATTTGACAAGGGAGCTTAAGGTGAAGGAACCCTTAGGAGGAAGTGACCATAATATGATAGAATTTACCCTGCAATTTGAGAGGAAAAAGCTGGAATCAGATGTAACGGTATTACAGTTGAATAAAGGCAACTACAGAGGCATGAGGGAGGAGCTGGCCAGAATTGACTGGGAGATGAGCCTAGCAGGAAAGACAGTGGAACAGTAATGGCAGGAGATTCTGGGAGTAATTTGGGAGACACAGCAAAAAATTCATCCCTAGGAAGAAGAAGCATCCTTAAGGGAGGACGAGGTAATCATGGCTGACAAGGGAAGTCAGGGACAGCATAAAAGCTAAAGAGAAAGCATACAATGCGGCGAAGAGCAGTGGGAAACCAGGGGATTGGGAAGCCTACAAAGACCAACAGAGGACAACTAAAAAAGAAATAAGGAGAGAGAAGATTAAATATGAGGGTAAACTAGCCAGTAATATAAAAGAAGATTGCAAGAGTATTTTTAGATATATAAAGGGTAAGAGAGAGGCAAAAGTGGACATTGGGCCACTGGAAAATGACGCTGGAGAAGTAGTAGTGGGGAACAAAGAAATGACAGAGGAACTGAATAGGTACTTTGCGTCAGTCTTCACGGTGGAAGACACGAGTAATATCCCCAAAGTTCAAGAGAGTCGGGGGGCAGAGATGAGTATGGTGGCCATTACCAAGGAGAAGGTGCTAGGAAAACTGAAAGGTCTGAAGGTGGATAAATCACCTGGACCAGATGGATTACACCCAGAGTTCTGAAGGAGATAGCTGAAGAGATATTGGAGGCGTTAGTGGTGATCTTTCAGGAATCACTCGAGTCAGAGAGGATCCCAGAGGACTGGAAAATCGCTTATGTAACCCCCCTGTTTAAGAAGGGAGTGAGGCAAAAGACGGGAAATTACAGGCTGATTAGCCTGACCTCGGTCGTTGGTAAGATTTTAGAGTCCATTATTAAGGATGAGATTTCAGAATACTTGGAAGTGCATGGTAAAATAGGGCAAAGTCAGCTTGGTTTCATCAAGGGGAGGTCATGGCTGACAAATCTGTTAGAATTCTTTGAGGAGGTAACGAGTAGGTTAGACAAAGGAGAGCCAATGGATGTTATCTACTTGGACTTCCAGAAGGCCTTTGAAAGGTGCTGCACAGGAGGCTGCTCAGTAAGATAAGAGCCCATGGTGTTAGAGGCAAGGTACTAGCATGGATAGAAGATTGGCTGTCTGGCAGGAGGCAGAGAGTGGGGATAAGCGGGTCCTTCTCAGGATGGCGGCCGGTGACTAGTGGAGTTCCACAGGGGTCAGTGTTGGGACCACAACTTTTCACTTTATACATTAATGATCTAGATGAAGGAACTGAGGGCATCCTGGCTAAGTTTGCAGATGGTACAAAGATAGGTGGAGGGACAGGTAGTATTGAGGAGGCGGGGAGGCTGCAGAAGGATTTGGACAGGTTGGGAGAATGGGCAGAGAAGTGGCAGATGGAATACAACGTGCGGAAGTGTGAGGTCATGCACTTTGGTAGGAAGAATAGAGCCATGGACTATTTTCTAAATGGGGAGAGAATTCAGAAATCTGGAGTGCAAAGGGACTTGGGAGTCCTAGTCCAGGATTCTCTTAAGGTTAACTTGCAGGTTGAGTCGGTAGTTAGGAAGGCAAATGCAATGTTGGCAGTTATTTTGAGAGGACTAGAATATAAAAGCAGGGTTGTGCTGCTGAGGCTTTATAAGGCTCTGGTCAGACCACATTTAGAATATTGTGAGCAATTTTGGGCCCCGTATCTCAGGAAGGATGTGCTGGCCTTGGAGAGGGTCCAGAGGAGGTTCACGAGAATGATCCCAGGAATGAAAGGCTTAACATATGAGGAACATTTGAGAACTCTGGGTCTAACCTCGATGGAGTTTAGAAGGATGAGGGGGGATCTGACTGAAACTTACAGAATACTGAAAGGCCTGGATAGAGTGGACATGGGGAAGATGTTTCCATTAGTAGGGAAGACTAGGACCCGAGGGCACAACCTCAGAGTAAAGGGAAGACCTTTTAGAACAGAGATGAGGAGAAACTTCTTTAGCCAGAGAGTGGTGAATCTATGGAATTCATTGCCACAGAAGGTTGTGGAGGCCAGGTCACTGAGTGTACTTAAGACCGAGATGGATAGGTTCTTGATTGGTAAGGGGATCAAAGGTTACGGGGAGCAGGCGGGAGAATGGGGTTGAGAAACTTATCAGCCATGATTTAATGGCGGAGCAGAATCGATGGGCCGAATGGCCTAATTTCTGCTCTTATGCCTTATGGTTTTATGGTCTTCAACATTCATGACCCATTTTGACTGACATAAACATTCATGAGTTTATTTTGACCACATGTTTTATTGAGCTGGTGCAGTGGTACAGATTTTTAACGTTTTAAGTCAGGAAATCTTTAGACTTTTAGAAGCATTCTTAATTGTACTTTATTTACCCAGCAAATAGTTAGAAAGTGGAACTTGCCAAAGAGGCAACTAGTATAAATGCTCCTGAGGGGAAGCTGGATAAACACATGAGGAAGAAAGAAATGGAAGGTTATGCTAATAGGATTAGATGAAGTCGGGTAGAAGGAGGCTCCTGTGGAGCATCATCGCCAACATAGACCAAGCACGTTGAATAGGCCTGTATCTGTACTGTAAATGCCATGTAATATGTGTTGCATTATAACAATAGAATATGCACTGCACCTAATTCTAGTTCTACTCTTTGAGTCATCGCATGTAACTGTAGCCTGTTGGTTATGATTCTGGACTGGCAACCCAGAGGTTAAGAAATTAAATTGTACAATGGCAACCATAGGGGATAATTGAAACTGATAAATGTATCCACATTCCATGAACAAAAATAAACCTCCTCTAGATACTTCAATCAGTGTTGTGCTGACTACATTGAATTATCCAATAATTTCAATAAAGGCATGAAAAGATTGAATTATAAGATGAGTTGATTAAACAAATTTGATTTCAGATGAGTAAATTATACTTTCACTGATTTTGCATGTTGTACAAAATGTCTGAAGTTGCTGAATGTTAATGCACATAACCCCATCATGCACAATAGAATTGCATCTTTCGGTACATTATAGGAAAGTCCCATGATACTCATGGACAAGAAATGCCCTTTGATCCATCTTAATTGAACCAATTCAGAACCACCCTACACCCTCCCCATTGCTACATCTTGTTGTTTATTCAATGATTTCAGGATTTTCATCTCTATCCCTCTGCTTGGATGTCTATTCCAAGTGTTGATCATTCCCTGTGTGAAAAAGAACTAGTTTAAACCCCTGCTCCCTTATCCTACACCCCACTGTTGATTGTGGTCAACATTGTGGTCCATTGGGTACTCTCACCCCTGAGTTAGATGCCCATGGGTGCAAGCCCCAGTCCAGAATTTTCAGCTATAGACTGACACTGTCGTGCAATACTGAAGGAACGCTGCACTGTCGGAGGTGCCATCTTTCAAATGAGAAGTTAAACTGAGGCCCATTCGCTCTTACAAGTGGATGTTAAAGATGTCACTACTTCAAAGAGCAGAGGAGTTCTCTCTGGTGACCTGGGTCAATCTCTATCCCTCAACTGGCATCACAAAAACAGATAACTTCATCATTATCACAGTTTGTGAGAGCTTGCTGCCATCAATTTTCAGCAGTGACTGCACTTCAACTGTACTTCATTGGAAATAAAGAGCTTTAGGAGATACTGAAGGCATGATTGACACTATAGAAATGTGAATGTTTGTCAAAGTATTTCACTATAAAATGTTGACCATTGGAATGTAATGCACTGCAACAATATTATTTTTCTTGTATTTGAAGAAGGACTCCAAGATTTAATGGTGCACATTACCCCTAGCACAAAAACCTGATCATTCCCATAGGTGTGCTCACGAAGGTTTGCATGAAGGTCAGCACTGTTGAGGCGATTGCATTTAGTGCTGTAGATCTTATGGCAATCTGGTAGAACTATCATTTACAGCTTTTCTCCAGTCGATTTTGAAGGTTACATGTGGACATACGAACAAGGAGCAGGAGTGGGCCATTCAGCCCCTCGAGTCTGCTCCGCCATTTAATAAGATCATGGCTGCTCTGGTAGTAACCTGAAATCTGCATCCCACCTACCGCCGATAACCTATCACCCCATTGCTTACCAAGAATCTATCCACCTCTGCCTTAAAAATATTGAAAGACCCTGCTTCCACTGCCTTTTCAGGATAATAATTCCAAGGACTCATGACCCTCTGAGTGAAAAAAAAAATGCCACATCTCTGTTTTAAATGGGCGACCCCTTATTTTTAAACAGTGACCCCTAGTTCTAGATTCTCCTACAAAAGGAAACATCCTCTCCACATCCACTCACATTTGACCGAGTGTGGCATCAAGGAGTCTTAGGAAAATTGGAGTCAATGGGAATCAGGGGGAAAACTCTCCCCTAGTTGAAGTCATACCTAGTACAAAGGAAGATGGTTGTGGTTGTTGCAGGTCAGTCATCTCAGCTCCAGGACATCACTGCAGGAGTTCTTCAGGGTAGTGTCCTCAGCCCAACCATCTTCAGCTGCTCCATCAATTTCCTTCCTTCCATCATTAGACCAGAATTGGGGATATTCGATGATGATTGTACAATGCTCAGCACCATTCGTGACTCCTCAGATACTGAAGCAGTTCCTGTCCAAATGCAGCAGGAACTGGACAATGTCCAGGCTTGGGCTGACAAGTGGAAAGTAACATTCACGCCACATAAGTGTCAGGCAATGACCATCTCCAACAAGAGAGAATCCAACCATTGCCCCTTGATGTTCAATGGCTTTACCATCACTGAATCCCCCACTATCAACATCCTGGGGAGTTACCATTGACCAGAAACTGAACTGGACTAGCCATATAAATACTATGGTTACCAGATCAGGTCAGAGGCTAGGAATAATGCAATGTGTAACTCACCTCCTGACTCCCCAAAGCCTATCCGTCATCTACAAGGCACAGGTGAGGAGTATGATGGAATAGTCCCCACTTGCCTGGATGAGTGCAGCTCCAAGAATACTCAAGAAACTTGACACCATCCAGGATAAAGCAGCCCACTTGATCAGCACCACATCGACAAACATTCACTCCCTCCACCACCGATGCACAGTAGCAGCAGTATGTACCATCTACAAGATGCACTGCAGGAATTCACCAAGGCTCCTTCGACAGCACCTTCCAAACCCACGACCACTACCATCTAGAAGGACAAGGGCAGCAGATAGATGGGAACGCCACCACCTGGAGGTTTCCCTCCAAGTCACTCACCACCCTGACTTGGAAATATATCACTGTTCCTTCACTGTTGCTGGGTCAAAATCCTGGAACTTCCTCCCTAACAGCACTGTGGGTGTACCTGCACCACATGGACTGCAGCGGCTCAAGAAGGCAGCTCACCAGCACCTTCTCAAGGGAAACTAGGGATGGGCAATAAATGCTGGCCCAGCCAGCAAAGCCCACATATTGTGAATGAATAAAAGAAAACCCTGTCAACACCCCTCAGGATCTTATGTGTTTCAATCAAGTTTATCTATTTCGCCTCAGAATGTAAAAGGGTGTCGCTGGCAAGGTCACATTTGTTACCCATCCCTAACTGCCCTTGAACTGAGTGGCTTGTTAGGCCATTTCAGAGGGCAGTTAAGAGTCAACCACATTGCTGTGGGTCTGGAGTCATATGTAGGCCAGACCAGGTAAGGACAACAGATTTCCTTCCCTAAAGGGCATTAGTGAACCAGATGAGTTTTTAAAACAATCAATGATAGCTGTCATGGCCACCATTGCTGACACTAGCTTTATATCCCAGATTTATTAAGTAAATTTAAAATTTGACCAGCTATCATGGCAGGATTTGAACCCATGCTCTCTAAAGCCTCTAGAATACTCGTGCAATGACACTGCCGCTACGCCACCATCTCCCCCAATCAAAGGCTCAAGCGATGCTCAATTATTTCTGAGCTTTCAGGAATTTAATTTGCCATAAACACACACCAGTTTTTATGCTGAAAGACAGCTTCTCATGCATTTATCCAGAGCAAATGCAACTTACGACAGTTAATTAATCATGCCTCTTGTTCTTGGGAGAAATGGGAGACTCCTCTCCCACCCCATCTTGTTCTGATATCGTGTGGCTCTTCCAAAATCTCTTGTAGAATGGGTTGATTGATATTGTTTTTTTCTTCAAAATCTGCTGTTGACCATATGGGGAATTTTTAACACTAATGGATTTGTTATCAGATCTGCAGACCGTGTTTTCTTTATCTCTGCACCATGTTTTCTTCTTATCAGTTCCTAACCAGGGGGTCTCACTACCCTCTAAGGTCCTCACCCTGTACTTGGTATCAACAGCATGAAACAAACGATGGATACAATTTCCACTTTACGTGGAAAGCTTTTATTAACCCACTAAACAGTAGCATATACTTACAACACCAGCGCCTGGTAAGACCCGCGTGCAGGAGCTCGTTCCCAGGTTGTCGGGCCGCTGAACGAATTTCTCCACATGGCTCCCCGTGACTGACTAAACCACACTTCCTGGTTGCAGCTCCCATGTCCTTGAGAGCTGTGGCTTTATACCCCTTCCTGACCCTGGTCTCTCGGCATATAGGGTAATGTCTTAAAGGGAGTCACCTCATTGGACTATCAATCCCACCCTGGCCATGCAGAGATAACCTGCATGTGGTCATTTCCTGCTCTCAGCAGCGGGTGTTTCCAGGTACCTGCCAGCAATGGATGTGCTTTCTGTATCGTGATAAGGCAAGAGGAAAGCCATTCACACGCGCCCGAGAGACCATTGTCCAGATCAGTTTCTGTAATCAGGGTGTCTGGTGACTAGTCATTGCCCCAGTGGCATGTCCTGTCACATCTGCGGCTGATGCACCCTTGTCCAGTCTTTATTTTTTGCAAAAGTTTCATATAAGCCTCTTCGGTCAAAAATCTTCTCCCTTTGTCCGATGTCCTCCGCACTCCATCTTCCTACCGCCCGCTTCTGAGATCAGGATGTTGGTCCACCTCACAACTGGTTACATTTTGACACAAGTGTAAAGATAAAACAATATTGAAAAGAAACAGAGGGAGGCCTTACAGTATCTCAGAAATACACGAGCTATCAAGATGCTTTGGACTCGAAATGTCAACTCTATCCCTCTCCACAGATGCTGTCAGACCTGCTGAGTTTTTCCAGGTATTTTAGTTTTTCTTCTAGATTGCCAGCAGCCGCAGTATTTTGCTTTTGCCTTACAGTTCCTCTGACCCTCTTTGAAAGAGCTTGTAGCTCTCAGTCTTGGCAACAACAAACACTTTCATTTACATTAAACGTCCCAACGCCTCAAAGGAGCGTTATGATATTTGACACCGAGCCACATAAGCCACACTTGGGCAGATGGCACAAAAGCTTGGGCAAACTGATAGGTTCTAGAGAATGTCTAGAAGGAGAAGCCAGAGGTAGGGAGGTAAAGAGGCACAGGGAGGGAATTCCAGTGCTTAGGGCCTAGGCAATCACCAGAGGTTAAACGATTCAAACCGAGGATGTTCAAGAGGTCAGAATGAGATGAGCACAGATATCTCAGAGAGTGTGGGGTTGGACATGCCGATATTTTAAGAAGCACATCCATGATCCTTTGCTGGACACATCAATAGCCTTATTTTCCAGCATTCTGATTCTGCCCATGTTGCTAATTCTGTGCACTTTCACCAATTAATCAAGTTCATTCCTCCAGTCTTCTTTAAGACAAGTTTTAAAACTCCACATCAAACAGCCCAAAATCCTTCAGCTTCTCCAGTCCAACATTTCCAAATTAAGATTGATTTAAAGAGCTGAGAAGGCAGTAAAGCAAATTTGAATTGGAATCTACAAGGACCTCCAATGGTTCAAATATGCATTATCAATCATGTCAGAAATTAGCACCGTGTCTAATTTAATCAGAAAAGGATTGTCAAAACTAATTTCTTTGATCAAATTTGCCCAACGTTATTACACTGATTCCAACAATAGGCTGTCCCAGGGAATGTCGTTCCCAGAATGACCATTGACAACTGTTTGGAATTGTCAATGAGACCGACAAGCAAAAGTCTTTCAAAACTTCTGGGTTCTTCTGAGAAATATCTAATATAACTAGATGTTATTGAAAAGTGAGCTGTCCACATTTTTGGATGTTATGACATTTCGACATTTAAGCATTCATCCTTGTTTTTGTATCCCTCTGTAGCCTCACCCCTCTCTATATTTGTAACCTCCTCCAGCCTTACAACACCCAGGGACTGCTCCACTCCTCCATTCCTGGCTTCTTACACATCCTTCATCTCCTTGAATAGAGTCATAGAGTTATACAGCACAGTAACAGATCCTTCTGCCCATCGTGTCCTTGCCAGCCATCAAGCACCTATCTATTCTAATCCCATTTTCCAACACTTGGCCCATAGCCCTGTATGCTATGGCATTTCACGTTCTCATCTGAACACTTCTTAAATGTTGTGAGGGTTCCTGCCTCTACCACCCCCTCAGGCAGTGTGTTCCAGATGCCAAACATCCTCTAGGTGAAAACATTTTTCCTCAAATCCCCTCTAAACCTTCTGCCCCTTACCTTAAATCTACGCCCCCCTGGTTATTGACACCTCCGCTAAGGGGAAAAGTTTCTTCCTATCTACCCTACCTATGCCCCTCATAATTTTGTATACCTCTATCAGGTCCCCCTTCAGCCTTCTCTACTCTAAGGAGAACAACCTTAGCCTATCCAGTCTCTCTTCATAGCTGAAACGCTCCTGCCCAGGCAACATCCTGGTGAATCTCCTCTGCACCTTCTCCAGTGCAATCACATCCTTCCAAAAGCGTGGCCACCAGAACTGCACACAGTACTCCAGCTGTGGCCTAACTAGCGTTTTATACAGCTCCAATATAACCTCCCTGTTCGTATATTCTATGCCTCGGCTAATAAAGGCAAGTATCCCATATGCCTTCTTAACCACCTTATCTACCTGTGCTTCTGCCTTCAGGGGTCTATGGACATGTACACCAAGGACCCTCTGATCCTCTGTACTTCCTAGGGTCCTACCATTCATTGCGTATTCCCTTGCCGAGTTAGTCCTCCCAAAATGCATCACCTCACACTTCTCAGGATTAAATTCCATTTACCCCTGCTCTACCCATCTTACCAGCCCATCTATATCATCCTGTAATCTAAGGCTTTCCTCCTCATTATTTACAACACCACCAATTTTCGTGTCATCTGCAAACTTACTGATCATACCTCCTATATTCACGTCGAAATCATGAAAGTACACTACACATAGCAAGGATCCCAGCAACGATCCCTGTGGTACACCACTCGTCACAGGCTCCCAATCGCTAAAACAACCTTCGACCGTCACCCTCTGCCTCCTGTCACTAAGCCAATTTTGGATCCAATTTGCCAAATTGCCCTGGATCCCATGGGCTCTTACCTTCTTGACCATTCTCCCATGCAGGACCTTGTCAAGAGCCTTACTGAAGACCATGTAAATGACATCAGCTGCACTTCCCTCACCGACACAACTAGTCACCTCCTCAAAAAACTCAATCAAATTTGTTAGACATGATCTCCCTCTGAAAAGCCATGCTGACTATCCCTGGTTAATCCCTGCCTCTCCCAGATAAATCCTGTCCCTCAGTTTTTTTTTCAATACTTTCCCTACCACTGACATTAGACTCACTGGCCTGTAATTACCTGGTTTATCCCTACTACCCTTCTTAAAAACTGGTACCACATTCGCTGCCCTCCAGTCCTCTGGCACATCTCCTGTGGCCAGAGAGGATTTGAAAATTAGTGTCAGAGCCCCTGTAATCTCCTCCCTTGCCTCACATAGCAGCCTGGGATACATCTCACCTGGGCCTGGGGATTTATCCACTTTTAAACCCGCTAAAACTGCTAATACCTCCTCCCTTTCAATGCTAATTTGTTCAAGTATATCAAAGTCTTCCTCCCTGATTTCTATGCCTACATCGTCCTTCTCCATAGTGAACACAGATGAAAAGTAATATAAAACCTCACCTACGTCCTCCGGCTCCTCACACAGATTGCCACTTTGGTCCCTAATGGGCCCTATTCTTTCCCTGGTTATCCTCTTGCCCTTAATATATTTATAAAATGCCTGGAGATTTTCCTTTATCTTACCCGCCACTGTTTGTTCATGCCCCCTCTTCGCACTCCTAATTACTTTTATAAAATTACTTTTTTAATTACTTATTTCACATTTTTCACCTGTCCTAACATCTCCTTAGGTAGCTCAGAGCCAAACTTTGTTTGATAATACTCCTGTGAAGCAGCTTGGGATATTTTAATACGGTAACAGTGCTGCATATATGCACATAGGGATTGAATTCCAGCCAGATTGATGAGAACGTCACCTTTTTCAGGTCCCTGCAACAGTCCTAAGTGAAACCAAATTGGGCAGCCTTAACCAGGATCCTGGTGGGCACAGGCCAAACACAAAACTTCACATCCCTGCCTAAGTTAAGCCTCAATAGGTAGAACCAACCTGTTGTTGTTGAGAAGCAGAAAGGAATGTCCTTCCTGGTGTCATGACCAATATTTTGTCCTTTAGTCAACATCACCGAAAGATTATCTGGTCTTTACCCCATTACTCTGGCATATTGCTGTGAGACCTCCGGTCATAGGCATGATTATGGAACTATTAAGGTGTGGTGGCAAGCAAATCTTCGAGCTGATCTACATCATTCATAACCAGTCTTTTTCTCTCTTGAGCAGAGATGCCTGTGTAGCTCTGAATCTCCTCAAAACAGCAGGAGATGTCAAGACAACCACTGTTGTAAATTGTACAGAACTGCAAGTTCCCAAGAGCTCCAATAAGAAAGATTCTCTCAACTGGGACTTCAGCTGTGAATTGTCTTCTCTCTTTGCAGAGTTGGTCCACTTTTGTTACAGGTGCCAGGAGCAGCTCATTGGTCAGACCAGCCAGCCACTCAGATGGTTACCATGACACCTCAGGTAGATGATGGTCAAGCGAGGAAACAGAAATGAGAAGGGCCTCAACCTCCGGCTCTGACGCCAGTTGGAGAGCTAAACCCTGAGACCACAGAGTAGATGCTGCAATCCCCAGCCAGCAGGACAATGCCACAAATGATGCTGGAACTGAGTAGCAGGCATCCCTTGATGACAGCACACCACACAGCCAAACGCAAAGGTGGGCTTACTACCAACTCACAGCCTCACAACAGGAAGAGCCTGCTATATTTTAATACTGGTACAGTCGATAACTTTTTAAAGACTATTCAATAATCCCGGAGGTGTGGAGGTGATTGAACATGGCAGCTCTCGTTTATTCTACTGCAGTAACAGAACTAACAAAAAAACATGGATTCTTCAATCCCACAATGAACTGGCTTGCAAAGTATGGCAAGCCAAACAAGACATTCAATACATAACATATTCCTCACCCCTTATTGGAAATGTCAGTTAACTAAACATTTCCTGAACTAGGGAAACTACTGCCTCTATTTCCACTGAACCCACCTCAAGTCTCTGATTTTATAAACTCAGACACTCAGGAGGTCTTCTCTCCCGGTATGGGTTACGGTGGACTTCTGGTGTTTTTACAGGGTCATGTTCATCAGAGACTGACGGCAATTTAGGACTTGTAGCCAAATCTGAACTTGTGTCTAATGCAGGTGAAGGTGAGATGACTTCAACTTCAGTCGAGCTAGACTGAGGAGGGGAGACTGGAGTCGGCATTCCTTGACTTGGAGATGGCTCTTCCATAAGGGATGTATCCTCAGGTGGTGCTTGGCTTGGCAGCAGTTGGTCACCAGGTGAGATAATTCGCAGTTTGGACACTGTATGAAATAGGTCTGTCTGAGAAATCACCATAGCAGGAACCCATTTAGCTCTGGTAGCATAATTATGAGCTAGACCTTGTCCAGAACAGAAAATGTTTGACTTTGATCTTTGTGCTTTTCTCTCCACTTGATCAAGCTGTTGATCTTGCCCAACTTGTCGTGTTTTTGTTGGTCTCAGCAGATCAAAGCAAGTGTGCAGTTGCCATCCCATGAGTAGGAATGCTGGAGATGCTTTAGTCGCAGCTTGTGGTGTGTTTCAGCATGCCAGCAGGAATGTGTCCAGACGCTTTTGAATGGAGGAATGTCCTTGTGTCAAGCTTAAAGCATGTTTCATGATTTGAACAAATCTCTCAGCTAATCCATTGGTGGATGGGTGGTATGGTGCTGAGGTGATGCGATGAATTCCGGTACTTCTCAAAATATTCTCAAACTCCTGTGAGACAGATTGAGGCCCATTGTCAGTCACAAGTTGTTCTAGTAACCCGTAATGACTGAACATTTCTCTTAATCTTTGAATTGTACTCTCAGCTGTAGTTGAGGACATCACTGAAACTTTGGCCATTTGGAACGAGCATCCACAACCACTATCAACATTGTTCCTTCAAATGCACCAGCGAAATCGATGTGGATGCGCGGCCACGGGTTTTCCAGCCAATCCCATGGATGGAGGAGGGCCAATTGAGGCATGTTTCTCACACTCTGACATGAAGAACAAGATCTTACCTTGGTTTCAATGTCTTGGGCCAGGCCAGGCCACCAAAAGTAGCTTCTTGCAATCTCTTTCATATGAACTATTCCACAGTGTCCAGGATGCAGTTGGTCCAACACTGGTTTCCTCAATGTTGGTGGAATAATAACTCTCATGCCCCAAAGCAAACACCCTGAAGTGACTGATAACTCCATCCTCCTGGAAACGTAATGATGAAGGTCAGATGAGACTCAGAAGTTCGGGGAAGAGTTGCCACGCGTCACAAGGTTCATGACTTTGGACAATGTTGGGTCCACTCGAGTGGCCTTCTTGATTTGGACTGAAGCAATGAGTGTGTTCTCCACATGTACAAAGTAGAAAACATCTTTCTGAGCAGTATCCACATGGCTGACTGGTAGCGGCAGCCTTGAAAGGCCATCTGCATTGTCATGCAAGGTAGATTTTCAATATTTATTATCATATGTGTGAGCGCTCAACATCAATGCCCAATGCTGCATTCTGCTTGCAGCTAAAGAAGGGTTGCCTGTATGTGGACCGAATATTGAGTTGAGTGGTCAATGATCAGTCAGCAGCATGAATTTCCATCCAAGCAAGTACTGGTGAAATTTCCGGATTCCAAAAATGATTCCCAGTGCTCCGCGCTTGATTGGCTCTCTGCTTTGCCTAAAGCCCGTGAGGTGAACGCTATGGGCCTCTCCGCACCTGATAGCATTATGTGTGAAACAACGGCCCCAACTCCATAAGGCGATGCATCACATGCAAGTTGTAGAGGTAAGGAGGGATCAAAGTGCATCAGTTCCTTGGAATCTGTCAGCACTGATTTAGCCTTCTTGAACACAGCATCACAGGCTTCTGTCCATTTCCCAGGCTTTGTTCTGACACAGAAGCTCATGCAACGGTTTCAGCAGAGTTGCCATCTGTGGAATAAATCTCCCATAATAATTCAGCAGCACTAAGAATGAGCGAACTGGCCGGTATTCTGAGGAGCTGCAGCATCCACAATAGCCTTGACCTTGGAGGGTGCTTTGTGAAGCCCAGCAACATCAATGACATGCCCCAAATATTCCACAGAGGGCTGAAAAAACTCACATTTGTCTTTGCGAACCTATAGGCTCTAGCCTTTGTAGGGTGGCATCCAAGTTCTTGAGATGATGTTAATAATTAAATTTTAAATTTTTTATTTTATTTTTATTTGCTTTAGGAAACCTTATCCCACCCATGGAAGGTGAGCTGCCTTCTTGAACCACTGCAGTCCATGTGGTGTAGATACAGCCACAGAGCTGTTAGGGAGGGAGTTCCAGAATTTTGATCCAGTGACAGTGAAAGGACGGTGATATATATCCAAGTCAGGGCAGTGCGTGGCTTGGAAGGGAACTTCCAGGCGTGTCCTGATGTATCTGCTACCCTTGTCCTTGTAGGTGGTAGCGGTCGTGGGTTTGGAAGGTGCTGTCTGAGGAGGCTTGGTGAGTTCCTGCAGTGCATCTTGTAGGTGGCACACACTGCTGCCACTGTGCATCAGTGATGGAGGGAGTGAATGTTTGTGGATGGTGTGCCAATCAAATGGGCTGCTTTGTCCTGGATGGTGTCAAGCTTCTTGAGTGTTGTGAGAGCTGCACTCATCCAGGCAAGTGGAGAGTACTCCAGCACACTCCTGACTTGTGCCTTGTGGATGGTGGACAGGCTTTGGGGAGTCAAGAGGTGAGTTATTCACTGCACAATTCCTAGTCTCTGACCTGCTTTTGTAGCTACAGTATTTATATGGCTAGTCCAGTTCAGTTTCAGGTCAATGGTAACACCAGGATGTTGATAATCGGGGATTTAGCGATGGTAATATCATTGAACGTCAAGGGGCAATGGTTAAATTAACTCATGTTGGAGATGGTCATTGCCTGGCACTTGTGTGGTGAGAATGTTATTTGCCACTTGTCAGCCCAAGCCTGGTTATTGTCCAGGTCTTGCTGCATTTGGACATGGACTGCTTCAGTATCTCAGGAGTCACGAATGGTGCTCAATGTTGTGCAATCATCAGCGAACATCCCCACTTCTGATCTTATGAAGGAAGGAATGTCATTGATGAAGCAGCTAAAGATGGTTGGGCCTTGGACACAGCCCTGAGGAACTCCTGCAGCGATGTCCTGGAGCTGAAATGAGTGAACGCCAAAAACGACAACCATCTTCCTTTGTTCTAGGTGTGACTCCAACTAGTGGAGTGTTTCTGCCCTGATTCCCTTTGATTCTAGTGTTGCTAGGGCTCCTTGATGCCACACTCAGTCAAATGTGGCCTTGATGTCAAGGGCAGTCACTTTCATCTCGCCTCTGGAGTTCAGCTCTTCTGTCCATATTTGAACCAAGGCTGTAATGAGGACAGGAGCTGAGTGGCCCTGGCGGAACCCAAACTGGGCACCAGTGAGCAGGTTATTGCTAAGCAAGTTTCGCTTGATCCCTTCCATCACTTTACTGATGATCGAGACTAGACCGATGGGGCGGTAATTGGCTGGGTTGGACTTGTCCAGCTTTTTGTGTACATGACATACCTGAGCAATTTTCCACATAGCCGTGTAGATGCCAGTGTTGCAGCTGTACTGGAACAGCTTGGCTAGAGGTGCAGCAGGTTCTGGAGCACAAGTCCTCAGCGCTATTACCTGGATATTGTCAGGGCCCATAGTTTTTGCACTATCCAGTGCCTTCAGCCGTTTCTTGATATCACGTGGAGCGAATTGAATTGGCTGACGACTGGCATCTGTGATGCTGGGGACCTCTGGAGGATGCCAAGATGGATCATCCACTTGACAATTCTGGCTGAAGATTACTCGTCCTTATCTTTTGTACTGATGTGCTGGTCTCCTCCATCATTGAGGATGGGGATATTTATGGAGTCTCTTCCTCCTGTTAGAAGTTTAATTGCCCATCACCATTCATGACTGGATGTGACAGGACTGCAGAGCTTAGATCTGAACCGTTGACTGTGGGATCGCTCTGCTTTGTCTATCACTTGCTGCTTATGCTGTCTGGCATGCAAGTCATCCTGAGTTGTAGCTTCACACCTCATTTTTAGGTATGCCTGGTGCTGCTCGTGGCATGCCCTCCTGCACCCTTCAGTGAAGCGGGGTTGATCCCTGGCTTGATGGTAATGAGTGATATGCTGGGCCATGAGGTTACAGATTGTGTTTGAGTACAATTCTGCTGCTGCTGATGTCCCACAGTGTCTCATGGATGCCCAGTCTTGAGCTGCTAGTTGTGTTTGAAATCTATCCCATTTAGCACGGTGGTAGTGTCACACAACACAAGCAGCCATATCCTTTAGGACACTGCCAGCTTGGTCAGTAGTGGTGCTGCAAAGCCACTCTTGGTAATGAACATTTACTTCCCTCACCCAGAGGACATTCTGCACCCTCAACACCATCAGAGCTTCCTCCAAATGGTGTTTAACTTGGAGGATTACTGACACATCAGCAGAGGGTCCCGGGGTGGAGTGGTAAGTGGTAATCAGCATGAGGTTTTCTTGCCCATGTTTGACCTGATGCCAGGAAAATTCATGTAGTCTGGAGTCAATGTTGAGGACTCCCAGAGCAACTCCCTCCTGACTGTATACCACTGTGCACCACCTCTGCTGGGTCTGTCCTGCCAATGGGACAGGACATACCCAGGGATGGTGATGCTGGTGTCTGGGATATAATCTGTAAGGTATGATTCCATGAGTATGATTATGTCGGGCTGTTGCTTGACTAGTCTGTGAGACAGCTCTCCCAATTTTGGCACAAACCCCCAAATATTAGTCAGGGGGACTTTGCAGGGTTGAGTTTATTGCTGTTGTTTCCAGTGCCTAGGTCAATGCCAAGTGGTCTGTCCAGTTTCATTCCTTATAGATACAACTAAGTGGCTTGTGAGGCCATTTCAGAGTCAACCACATTTGCTCTGGGCCTGGAGCCACATGTAGGTAAGGACAACAGATTTTCTTCCTTAAAGGGCTTAGTAGGCTTATATGACAATGGTTTCATGATCATCATGAGACTTTTAATTCCAGATTTTTATTTAATGCAAATTCTATGGTGGGATATGAACCTGGGTCCCCACTTCTTTATACAGTGATTTTATGGCAAATCTTTGGGTTAAGAAACACCATAATTTCAGTTCAGGAGGAGATGCAGAAAGAAAGAACTTGCATTTAAAGAACATTGGGTCGAATATTCAGAATGTCCCGAAATGCTTTAGAGCCAGCTGATTACTTTTGGAATGTAATCATGTGATGTAGTCAAACGTGACAGCAAATCTGAAAACAGCAAGGTCCATCCAAGCAACAAATGTAAAGAATGGCAGGTTCTTTGTTTTTTTGGCACTGTTAATTGGAAGATGAATGTTGGTCAGAATACTGGTGCCTTTGATGATTTTTATTTCCACTTGAAGAGCAGGGAGGGCTTTAATTTATATTTCTCATCCAAGAGACAACAACTTTGACAATGCACCAATCCTCCGTGCTACAGTGATGTGACAACCATAGTGGGTTATTCAAATATCAGAAGAAGGGGATGATGGAAAAGGCAGAGTACATGGCAAGCAGCTCACCAAACTTCCAGCCCGTGTGACCTCTACCCCCGAGAAGGACAGGAGCATCAAAGTTATGGAAAGGACCTCACCTTCAAGTTCCCTTTCAAGGCGCACATTACCAGAATGTGGATATTTATTGCTGTTCCTTCATTGTTCACGGGTCAAAATCCTGGGACTGTGGAAGTATCTTTATCACATAGATTGCAACATCTCAAATGAAGACTCACCACCACTCTCTCAGCGTAATTAGTGATGGGCAATAAATGTCAGCCTTGCTAGCATCACCTAAATTCAAGAATGAATAATATATTTCGTGTTTAACCTCCTTGTTGGAGTTCTTTGAGGAAGTAACATGTGCTGTGGTTAAAGGGGAACCGATGGATGCACTGTACTTAGATTTCCAGAAGGCACGTGATGAAGTACCACATCAACAATTATTGTGGAAAATGGAAGTTCATAGGGGTACCATATTGACATGTGTAAAAGATTGGCTCGCTGACAGGAAGCAACGAGTAGGCATAAATGGGTCTTTTTCAGGTTAGCATGGCATGCCACAGGGGTCATGCTGGGACCTCAGCTGCTTACAATTTATATGAATTACTTGGATGGATGGGATGGTTGTCAAATTTGCTGATGACACAAAGATAGGTAGGAAAGTAAGTTGTGAAGAGGACATAAGGAGGCAACAAAAAGGTTAAGTGAGTGGGCAAAGATCTGGCAAATGGAGTATAATGTGGGAAAATGTGAAATTGTTCATTTTGGCAGGAAGAATAAAATTCTTATCTAAATGGTGAGACATTGTAGAACTCTGAGGTGCAGAGGGATCTGGGTGTCCTAGTGCATACATCACAAAAGGCTATATGCAGGTACAGCAAGTAATTAGGAAAGTTAATAGAATGTTTTCATTTATTGTGAGGGGAATTGAGTACAAAAGTAGCGAGGTTACGCTTCGGTTGTACAGGGAACTAATGAGACCATATTTGGAGTACTGTGTACAGTATTGGTTGCCTTATTTAAAGAAGGATGTAAGTATGTTGGAAGCATTTTAGAGAAGATTTACCAGGCTAATACCTAGGCCAGGATGTTAGGGCCTCTCCTGTTGGGCAGGATATTATGATCCCACCAAATTGAATTGAGATTTAAGTGGCTCACCGCATCCACCGGAGGGAGACACGCCGCGGCGGGACCTTCAAACCCTGGCCCTGGATTGGATGAGTTGCCTTATGAGGAAAGGTTGGACAGACTAAATTTGTATCCGCTGGAGTTTAGAAGAGTAAGAGGTGCCTTGATTGAAATATATAAGATCCTGAGGGGTCTTGACAGGGAGGATGTGGAGAGGATGTTTCTTCTTGTGGGAGAATCCAGAATTAGGGGTCACTGATTAAAAATAAGGAGGCGCCCATTTAAAACAGAGATGAGGTGAAATTTTTACACTGAGGGTCGTGAGTCTTTGGAACTCTCCACCTGAAAAGGTGGTGGAAGCAGAGTCTTTGAATATTTTGAAGGCAGAGGTGGATAGATTCTTGGTAAGTAAGGGGGTGATAGGTTATTGGAGGTAATTTCAGGTTACTATCAAATCAGTCATAATCTTATTAAATGGCGGAGCAGGCTTGAGGGGCTGAATGGCCTACTCCTGCTCCTTGCTCGCTTGCATGCTTGTATGTTCGTTAATTCCTTATTGAATCCCAGCAGATATATCAAAGGCTTAGGCAGTTTGAGATGGATTAAGAACTGACTAACATTTCAGCACAAAACATATATAATGAAACAACTTAAATAATAAATGTAGTCAACTACAAACATCTCATGTTTACTTAAAAATGTCTGTTGTTCACTTCAGCATCAGTCTTCAATCTTGTTATGAATTCTTTGGGCATGTCCTTGTCAGTCCTTTGTTCTTTCTAGTTAATTAATGTAGAGTCCCTGTCTATGGCATCTGCAATTCTCCTTCAAAGTGAAGTTTTAGCATTAGTAATGTTACTTAACATAAGGAGGTCTTGTGGTGCAGTGCTTGGTGTTCCTACCTCTGAGCCAGAAGACCCGGGTTTAAGTCTCACCACATGACTTGATAGCCATGGAAGGGCTATTCATAATGTGGCCAAACAAGCTAAATGTGGCTGATTATCAGCCTGTAAATCCTTCCAAAATGCCAAATGGGAGGTGGTGAGATTGGGAGAGTTTCCTGCTCAGCCATACAACAGAAGGCAACCATTCAGTACTTTGCCAAGCATAATAATGGACCAATCCAATGGCAGTCCACGATCACCAAAGCCCTCTTAGGGGCATGGTACCGACTCATAACCTATTCTTTGAAGGTCCAATAATGGATGTATGACCCATTCATGTTACACCTTTTTAAAATCTTTCATTAAGGGTAGGCGATAGCATAGTGGTATTGTCGCTGGACTAGTAATCCAGAAACCGCATTGGGAGCAGTGAATGCAATAGACAAATACGGTTTCCTCTACATTGGAGAGACCAAATGCAGACTGGGTGACCGCTTTGTGGAACACCTTCGGTCTGTCCGCAAGCATGACCCAGACCTCCCTGTCGCTTGCCATTTCAACACTCCACCCTGCTCTCATGCCCACATGTCCGTCCTTGGCCTGCTGCATTGTTCCAGTGAAGCTCAACGCACACTGGAGGAACAGCACCTCATCTTCCGACTAGGCACTTTACAGCCTTCCGGACTGAATATTGAGTTCAACAATTTTAGATCATGAACTCGCTCCTCCATCCCCACCCCCTTTCCGATTCCCTTTTTTTCCAATAATTTATATAGATTTTTCTTTTCCCACCTATTTCCATTATTTTTAAATGTATTTCCATCCATTGTTTTATCTTTGCATTTTAGCCTATTTCGATCTCTTCACCCCACCCCATCCCCACTAGGGCTATCTGTACCTTTATTATCATATTCCTTAGATAATATCACCAGCTTCAACACCTCTTTGCCCTTTTGTCTATGACATCTTTTGGTTATCTCCACCTATCACTGGCCCTCTATCCAGCTCTACTTGTCCCACCCCCCCTTAAACCAGCTTATATTTCACCTCTTTTCTATTTTTCCTTAGTTCTGTTGAAGAGTCATACAGATTTGAAATGTTAACTGTGTTCCTTTCCGCAGATGCTGTCAGACCTGCTGAGTTTTTCCAGGTATTTTTGTTTTAGTTTTGGATTTCCAGCATCCACAGATTTTTGCTTTTATTAATGTCCAGTTTGGGTTCCGCCAGGGCCACTCTGCTCATGACCTCATTACAGCCTTGGTTCAAATGTGAACAAAATAGATGAACTGGTGCGGTGACAGTGAGTGTCCTTGACATCAAGGTAGCATTTGCCAAAGTGTGGCATCAAGGACCCCTGACAAAACTGGAGTCAATGGGAATCAGGGGGAAAACTCTCCACTGGTTGGAGTCATATCTAGCACAAAGGAAGGTGGTTGTAGTTGTTGGAGGGTCAATCGTCTCAGCTCCAGGACATCACTGCAGGAGTTCCTCAGGGTAGTGTCCTCGGCCCAACCATCTTCAGCTGTTTCATCAATGACCCTCCTTCCATTATAAGGTCAAAAGTCGGGATGCTCGCTGATGATTGCACAGTGTTCAGCACCATTCGCGACTCCTCAGGTACTGAAGCAATCCATGTCCAAATGCAGCAAGACCTGGACAATATCCAGGCTGGGGCTAACAAGTAGCAAACAACATTTGCACCACACAAGTGCCAGGCAATGAGCATCTCCAACGAGAGAGAATCCAACCATCGCTCCTTGATGTTCAATAGCATTACCATCACTGAATCCCCCACTATCAAACATCCTAGGGGTTACCATTGACCAGAAACTGAACTGGATTAGCCATATAAATACCGTGGCTACAAAAGCAGGTCAGAGGTTGGGAATCCTGCGGCGAGTAACTCACCTCCTGACTCCCCAAAACCTGTCCACCATCTACAAGGCACAAGTCAGGAGTGTAATGGAATTCTCTCCCCACTTGCCTGGATGAGTGCAGCTCCAACAACACTCAAGAAGCTTGACATCGTCCAGGACAACGCAGCCCGCTTGATTGGCAGCCCATCCTCAAACATTCAATCCCTCCAGCACCAACACACAGTAGCAGCAGTGTGTACCATCTACAAGATGCATTGCAGGAATTCACCAAGGCTCCTTCGGCAGCACCTTCCAAATCCACGACCACTACCATCTAGAAGGACAAGGGCAGCAGACAGATGGGAACACCACCACCCGCATATTCCCCTCCAAGTCACTCACCATCCTGACTTGGAATTGTATCACTCTTCCTTCCTTGCTGCTGGGTCAAAATCCTGAAACTCCCTCGCTGACAGCACTGTGGGTGTACCTACACCTCATGGGCTGCAAACAGTTTAAGGTGGCAGCTCACCACCACCTTCTCAAGGGCAACTAATGGTTGGGCAATAAATTCTGGCCCAGCCAGTGAAGCCCACATCTTGTGAATGATTTTTTTTTAAAAAATGTAACGTTGGTATCACCCAAATGGCCAGTATTTGTTCCCCAATTGAGGTCAATGACAAGTTCACCACATTGTTCTGGGATTATAGCCACATTTTTTATTAGTGAACCAGCAGATGCATTTTTCCTACAATTGATGATGGATGTCATGGTAATCACTACTGAAGACTTCCAGATTTTTATTAATGAAGTTTAAATTCCACCAGCTGCCTTGAGTGGGATTTGAACCCATGTCCCCACAGAATTAGCCCAGATTATTAACTCAGCTGTTAGTACCACCACACCACCCTCTAAAATCCTCTTGGGTTTTGTCTGAGTAACATAGGCAAGATGACTAAGGTGTCCTGGTCATGCAGCAGCGAGTCGTTAATTCTTGATTTCATTGCAGAGTGCTTGGAATCAGACAGTTCCATTGTGCTTTGGATTGGATTAGCTGTCCGCTTGGATTTTTAAAAGCCTTGACCAGCTAGAGAAAAAGATATTTGCAAAAATCTTAGTTATTGTTACCCTGAAATTGCACAGTACCTGTTCCAGATTTCCATTATCCTTCGTGTGGAGAAACGCTTCCTGACATCACCCTAAATGACCTATTCTAATTTACAGGTTATGCCCCCTTGATCTGGATTTCCCAACTCTGGAGCTTTTTTCTCTCTCTATCTACTCCTATCGATTCCATTAATCATTTTAAACACCTCAATTAGATCACCCCTTAATCTTTTATGCACAAAAGAATACAAGCCTACTCTATGGACCCTAACATCATTATTTAACCCTTTCATTCTTCTGCATTTGTCTCCTTAATTTTATTATTGCTCTTCAAACAATGTTGACATTTGGACAAAAGGATATTCTGCCAACCAAATAATTGTGCAATATCGTGGATGAATTTCAGTGCCACTATGATGTCCGTTATTTAGGCCATATGTCCCAAACCTTGGTTGATCAAATCAAACTGCATGTTCTTCTGGCTGTTCAAAATAGACAGAGTACCGGCCCATCCTCAGCCAGTTCGCATTTGCAAAACCCAAAACAAAATGCCCACCGTTAGATGAGATCCTGCAATTGGGCAGCATTTCTAGAACAATCCTGAGTGTGCTAATAGCTACACTAACAACCAATTTAAGATAATCAGCCAAGCTCATGAGGTAGCTCATTTACACTTGCTAAAAGCGACATACATTCATCCACATGAACATATTATCTGCACACGAAAGGAATATCTTCAAGCCTTGTGCATTTTTTGAATTAAGTGGGAGCTTGGGGAGCCTATAGTTCCTCGTTGCTTTCTCCATGGCGGCACCTCGGCCAATCAGAGTCAACTTGCCAACCAATCAGTACTCTTTTCTCCTGTCATATAAATGGGTGTGAAATTTGGCATTCTTGTGTTTGTCCTGATGACAATGCTTTGGGAACATGCCTCTCTTTTCAGAAATATTCATCTTCTGCTATTCTCCGAAATAGGTTCATGGGATTAATTATATCAGATTGGGAGGAAAGATTGAGACTCAGTTTTGCCTCATGCTCAGTACAAGCATGAAGACATTGGATATTAAGGAATGTAAGATCATACTTTGCGAAAGTGGCCACAAAACTTGATAAGATGGCTGCAACTTAACATGTGACTGTGGATATTTAAAACTGTGGACAATATTCGATTCTGTGGCCCAATATTTACTTAAAGCTAGACCTGAATAAGGGTACTTCACAGCCACCTCTGAAGTTTAAACATTTCATTGTGCAAGGATGAACCAGCGTTTGAGGAATATGAAATCTCTCAACTGTTGGTCTCTGAATGCCATTTGAACAAAGGAAACTATTTGAGCTCAGGTTGGGAAAAGGATAAGAGTGAATGACCATTGCTAACTGCTATTGTATTGTGCTGGTCTGGACCCCAGGGGTGTTAACCCTGCAGTCAGGTAACTGACATTAACTCAGAATCACCGAATTTTACCGGCACAGAAGGAGGCCATTCAGCCCATCGTATCTGCGCCGGCTCTCCAAATGAGCATTATGACCTAGTGCCATTGCCCTGCCTTTTCCCTGTACCCTTGCACATTGTTTCTATTCAAATAATCGTCTAATGCCCTCTTGAATGCCTCGATTGAACCTGCCTCCACCACACTTCCAGGCAGTGCATTCCAGACCTGAACGACCCATTGTGTGAAAAAGTTTTTTCTAACCTTTACAACACTCCCAAGCTTCATATCATCGGCAAACTTTGAAATTGTCCCCTGCACACCAAGATCTAGATCATTAATATATATCAGGTAAAGCAAGGGTCCCCAATATCGACCCTTGGGAAACTCTACCCCAAACCTTACTCCAGCCTGAAAAATATCCATTGACCATGACTCTCTGCTTCCTATTTTTCAGCCAATTTTGTATCCAGATTGCCGCTGTCCCTTTTATTCCATCAGTAATAACTATTCTCCCAAATCTGTTGTGTTGAACTGTATCAAATACCTTTTGAAAGTCCATGTACACTATATCAGCAGCATTACCCTCATCGACCTTTTCTGTTACCTCTTCAAAACTCCAGCAAGTTAGTTAAACACAATTTCCCCTTTAGAAATCCATGCTGGCTCTTCCTTATCAACTCATATTTTACCATGTGACTACTAATTCTATCCTGAATAATTGTTTCTAGAATCTTGCCCACCACTGAAGTTGAACTGACTGGTCTGTTATTGCTGGGCTTATTCTTTCAACCTTTTTTGAACAAGGGTGTAATGTTTGTAATTCTCCAGTCCTATGGCACCACCCCTGAGTCTAAGGAATACTGAAAAATTATGGCCAGTGCTATTATTGATCCTGCTCATTTCCAAGAACCAGGTCCAACAGTGTGTTTTTTCTTGTTGGATTGGACACATACTGTTGTAGAAAATTCACCTGAACACAATCTAGGAACTTTTGTCCCTCTCCGCCCCTTACACTACATTAAGTCACCCATTATAACTACTCTATCATACTTGCATCTCTCTGCAATTTCCCTACAGATTTGTTCTTCTACATCCTTCTCACTATTTGGCAGTCTATAGGCTACACTGAACAATGTAATTGCACCCTTCTTGTTCCTTAGCTCCAGCCAAATTGATTCTGTCCTTGAACCCACTGGGACATCCTCTTTCTCCAGCACTGCAATGTTCTCCTTAACCAATACCGCCAACCCTCCTCCTTTCCTTCCTTTCCTATCTTTTTGAAACACCTTATACCAGGTAATATTCAACATCCAGTTCTGCCCTTCCTTGAGCCAGGTCTCTGTTATCACCATAAGATTAGACATCCACATGGCAATCTCTGCCTGTAACTCTACAATCTTAGTTAGTGTACTGCGTGCATTCACATACATACATAGTAACCCTGATTGAGATTTTGTTACTTTCTCCCTCACCCGACTTCAACTATTAACTTACTGTTCTCTAAACTAGTGCCATCTGTCCCTCCCAGTATTTTGTTCACCCTGGTATCCCTCTCTGATATTTTCTTTTAGTTCCCATACCCCTGCGAAGTTAGTTTAAAGCCCTCCCAACAGCACTCGCAAAACTCGCAAGGGACTCAGTCCCAGCTCTGTTCAGGTGCAACCCATCCTGCTTGTACAGGTGCAATCTCCCCCAGAGCCAGTCCCAGTGCACCAGGAATCTAAAGCCCTCCCTCTTGCACCATCTTTCCAGCCACACATTCATATGTCTTATCCTCCTATTTCTATGCTCACTAGCATGTAGCACTGGGAATAATTCAGAGATTACTACATTAGAGGTCCTGTTTGTTAATTTTCTACCTAGTTCCATAAATTCTGATTGCAGGATCACATCCCCCTTCCTACCTAAGTTATTGGTACCAATGTGGACCACAACCTCTGGCTGGAAACCCTCCCCCAGAAGAATGTCCTATATCTGCTCTATAACATTCTTGACCCTGGCACCAGGGAGGCAAGGAACCATCCTTGAGTCACATCAATGGACACAGAAATGCCTGTTTGCTCCCCTAATTAATGAATCCCCTATCAATATTGCTCTTCCTTTCTTCTTCCACCCCTCCTGTACAGCCGAGCCGCTTGTGGTGTCACAAGCTTGGCTCTAATAGCGCTCCTCTCAGCAACCAGCGCCCTCACCACCTTCCAAAATGGAAAACCGATTTGTAAGTGGGAACCCAGGGGACTCCCGCACTACCTGCCTACTTCTCTGGGACACCCATTCCCTCTGTTAAGCTGCAGTGTGACCACCTCTGTGAACGAATAGCTCTCAGCCTCGCGGGTGCACCACAGTGACTCCAGCCGCTGCTCGAACTCTGAAACCCGGAGGTCAAATTTCTGCAGCTGGCAGCACTTCCTGAACATGTGCTCATCTAGGACACCGGTAGCGCCCATGTCTTCGCACAGATTACAGGACAGGCATTCCACTCGACTGAGCTGCCCTGCCATATCTTAACTCTACTTACCTTATGTTAACTTTGTTCTGCTTTAGATTATTTATATTAGTTTATTATATTGGCCCTAAATTTCCCTTATTCCTGACACTTCTCAGTTGAATCCAAGTATAGCTACTTATTTAAAAATATTACACTTTTCTAATTTACTTACCAGGTCTTACTTACCATGGCCAACACTCTTCTTTCTGAAGAAAGGTAGTAAAGGAAAGGAGCAAATGCTCCATCCTCACCAAACTCCCTCAGTCACCTCTGCTCTTGAACTCTCGCCACTTCTCGTGCTGTTTTTACAGCTCCTTTGCTTTCCTCTAGGTGCTCCTGACTGCCTGGTTTGGGGTCCTCCTCTCACACTCTCATCTAGGTGCTGCTGACTGCCTGTCCCAGAGTCCTTCACTCGCACTCTCCTCTAGTTGCTGCTGACTACCTGTCCCATGGTCCTCCTTTCACTCTCTCCCCTAGGTGTGACTGACTGCCTATCCATTGGTCCTCCTCTCACACTCTCCTCTAGGTGCTGATGACTGCCTAGCTCGGGGTCCTCCTCTCGCACTCTCCCCTAGGTGTGACTGACTGTCCCATGGTCCTCCTCTCACACTCTCCTCTAGGTGCTGCTGACTGCCTGTCCCAGGGTCCTCCTCGCGCACTCTCCCATCCAGGGACTGCAGGATAATACAACCTGAACCTGACGAATCCAGCAGAGAAACATCTGAAACACCAAGAAACATCTGAAATAGCTGAACCATCATAGCTGAAAGTCTTCTAATGCAGCCAAATTATTGTCCTTGCTCAGGCTTCCAAGTCCACCTGAGAACCTAGCTATTCGTTGGCAAAAGGCTTCACAGCTTCATGAAAATCCTTTGTTTCTAAAAGGCCTTCATTCCAACTAAAGGATCAACTCAACTAAGAAGGCATCAGGCCTGCACTGACATAGAGATTGCATTATGAATTCCATTTTTATAATTACGGCTTTAACTTGATCTGAATCTAATCTTTCTGTGTGATACTTTGAGTGAGATGAAGTGATTGAAACGATGCGGTCAAACATCCAAGGCAGGTGTAAAAGCCTGATGCTGGAACGCATCTTAATTTTTTTTTAAAAATCAGTCTGAGGATAAGGAAATACACACACCTTACATATACACATCCAGATTATGGGCTGGGGAGGACCGCACAAATTCGGTCTGCAACATTAGCATCTGAAAGAGAGCACCTCCGACAGTGCTGCACTCTCTCAGTACTGTACTGAAGTGTCAGCCTAAATTATATGCCCAACTCCTGGAGTGGGACTTCAGCCCACAATATCCTAACTCGGAGATGACAATGCTACCCACTAACACCAGCTCACACTTGCATTTTGTGGAACATCTCTGATATTCCCGAAAATGCAGAATTGCCAATATATTTGATACTTTCCCACATGGTAGTGATGATTACAGAATTCATCTGGAATAACACTTCAAGGCTTAACCTGAAAAAAGTTGAGTGGGAAAAACTTTGATGTTGCCTACTCGATCTTCAGAATTGACATAGAATGTGACTTGATCAGTGTTGTTATTTTAGAGCATTCAAGGGAATGGAATAAACTTGCTTTCACTTGCTATCCATCTAACCTCGAGCTGATGTCAGGGTCACAGCTTCCACTGAGACATCCAAGAAAGAACATTGGTAATTATTTTGACATCCTGAGTAGTTGAGAACACCGAAGGCTAGTAAGTGCACAAAAGAAAGGTTGGATGTGAAACCTTATAGAGTACCCTGTAAACAATGCAGGTAAAAACTGCAAAAACAACCTGCTGATATATTCATCAGATCTTGCACATGTAGCTGATGTAGGTGAGATAAATGTGTTTTTTGTAGGCAAGGTGACCGTGTTTGTTATGGGCAAGGTGAGCATGTTTTTTATGAGCAAGGTGACCGTGTTTGTTAATGGCAAGGTGACCATGTTTGTTTTGGGCAAGGTGATCATGTTTGTTATGGGCAAGGTGACTGTGTTTGTTATGGGCAAGGTGACCGTGTTTGTTTTGGGCAAGGTGACCGTGTTCGTTATGGGCAAGGTGACCGTGTTTGTTTTGGGCAAGGTGACCGTGTTTGTTAATGGCAAGGTGACCGTGTTTGTTTTGGGCAAGGTGACCATGTTTGTTATGGGTAAGGTGACCGTGCTTGTTTTGGGCAAGGTGACCGTGTTTGTTATGGGTAAGGTGACCGTGTTTGTTTTGGGCAAGGTGACCGTGTTTGTTATGGGTAAGGTGACCGTGTTTGTTTTGGGCAAGGTGACCGTGTTTGTTATGGGTAAGGTGACCGTGCTTGTTTTGGGCAAGGTGACTGTGTTTGTTATGGGTAAGGTGACCGTCTTTGTTATGGACAAGGTGACCGTGTTTGTTATGGGCAAGGTGAGCATGTTTGTTATGGGCAAGGTGACCGTGTTTGTTATGGGCAGGGTGAGCATGTTTGTTATGGGCAATGTGAGCATGTTTGTTATGGGCAAGGTGAGCATGTTTGTTATGGGCAAGGTGACTGTGTTTGTTATGGGCAAGGTGACCGTGTTTGTTATGGGCAAGGTGACTGTGTTTGTTATGGGCAAGGTGACCGTCTTTGTTATGGGCAAGGTGAGCATGTTTGTTATGGGCAATGTGAGCATGTTTGTTATGGGCAAGGTGACCGTGTTTGTTATGGGTAAGGTGAGCATGTTTGTTATGGGCAATATGAGCATGTTTGTTATGGGCAAGGTGACCGTGTTTGTTATGGGCAAGGTGAGCATGTTTGTTATGGGCAATGTGAGCATGTTTGTTCTGGGCAAGGTGACCGTGTTTGTTATGGGCAAGGTGACCGTGTTTGTTATGGGCAAGGTGACTGTGTTTGTTATGGGCAAGGTGACCGTGTTTGTTAATGACAAGGTGACCGTGTTTGTTATGGGCAAGGTGACTGTGTTTGTTATGGGCAAGGTGACCGTGTTTGTTATGGACAAGGTGACTGTGTTTGTTATGGGCAAGGTGACTGAGTTTGTTATGGGCAAGGTGAGCATGTTTGTTATGGGCAAGGTGACTGTGTTTCTTATGGGCAAGGTGACCGTGTTTGTTATGGGCAAGGTGATCGTGTTTGTTATGGGCAAGGTGACCGTGTTTGTTATGGGCAAGGTGTCCGTGTTTTTTACGGGCAAGGTGACCGTGTTTGTTATGGACAAGGTGACCGTGTTTGTTATGGGCAAGGTGACCGTGTTTGTTATGGGCAAGGTGTCCGTGTTTTTTATGGGCAAGGTGACCGTGTTTGTTATGGACAAGGTGACCGTGTTTGTTATGGGCAAGGTGAACATGTTTGTTATGGGCAAGGTGACCGTGTTTGTTATGGGCAAGCAAAAGTTCAGCCTGGTTACAAATTTTAGTTGGAGCTCTCTTTCTTTCCTTTGAAGTGTTAGACTCCAACACAGCTTGTGAAATCATTGGCCCAAATCTTCTAGTCTCCAGTATGGCGGTGGCTGGACGAACGACTGAGATGTTCGTCAGGACTCTGTGGAAGTCCTGACACACTGACTTACATAGGAATTTCCCTGGAAGTTTCAACTTCTAATGGGCAATTCTCCTGCTTCCCAGGATGCTCTGTGAAAATCTACAACTCTGAGTTAGAGTCGGAGACTGGGGACCATTCCGATGTACTTACCTGGATTGTCACCCAGGAAATAATAGACTGCTTAAAACCTAGCCTAACTTCTAGATAACTACAGAACTGACCTCCAAATCACTCACACTGACCATCCGCCCACCCCCACCCTGACTACCCTCTTATTATGACACAGCCGATGGTAAAGGTTGAGTTGTACAAATCCCAGAACGTTGAACAACTGTCATAACCCCTTTTTGCAATTTGCATGTTTGGAGATGTAGGCTTTGAATTCAGTAATAATAAGACTGCCGAGTCTCAAGAGGCTTTTTATAAAACTAAATTAAACATTTATTAACACAACAAAGATTGTAAGCACATACATATGCCTACAAAAGTACTACTGTAATAACTACAAAAATCCCCTAATTATTCTGACTCTCAGTTTCAGTCCTGTTAAGGCAACAGTAAAGCTCATAGATTTAACAGACACCTGGCAAAGTACACCCTGGACAGTCACATTCAAAATGAGTTTCTTTCAGCTCTGGGTCCTTGCAGGCAGACTTGAGGCTTACAGGCTGGAGGCTTCTCACACATGTTGGATCTTAAAATGCCTCTGCTTTACACACAATCGCCTTTCTCCTTTATACATATCTTTCTCTTTGAATATAAATTTTCCATTGTATCACTAGGCTTTTCATTTTACCTCTTCTTACAATAACATCCTTTCACTCCACCAATTTTGTTAGTATGAAAAAAAATAAACGCATTGCTTGGCGTCTTCTAGCTAGGTGCAAGAATGGTTTATTCAACAAATGCAAATGTAAACTTTACCTTTAAACTTCCTTACCGTTTCCCCAATTTATATCTCAAAACTACTAAACAGCAAAGCACCCAGACTAGCTAGCTTTAATCTAATTAAGACACACACACATACATACACATAGACATAGACACCACTAAATTCTATTTAAAAAAATTTCCAATAACGTCGTAGACATTATCTCTTCATGACACTTCCCAACTACTCAAGTAACCCCCACTACCAACACACAAACCCCAGTCCATCTGACTACCCATCCCCAACAAGACCTGACCTTCCCTCCAACTTCCCAACCAACCCCCCAACCATCTGACTGCCCCCTGATCCAACCAGGCTACCTTCAACCATCTGACTACCCCTCAACCACCCAGCTTTCCCCCCATCCGACCTGTCTCCTCCACGACCATCCAACTATCCCCTGGCCACCCTACTACACCCCCACCCCCTGACTACCCACCCTAATCCAACCCGACTGCACTCCCGACCCAACCCAGCTACCCCTACCACCACCCCACCCAGACCCTACTACAACCTCACCCACCTGCTGCCTACCTACCTCACCCACTTCCCCAACTCTACCAACTTGCCCACTTACCTCACCCACCCGACCCACTCACATCACCCTCCTACACGCACTGCCACCCTAATCCTTCACTCACTCATCCACTCACCCAATCACCCATTCACTAACATTCGATCTTGGACACTTAAACTTACCATGTGGCAGTTCCTGTCATCAAAAGGGAGCATGTCCTGCCTTCCCCCGACCCCGACTCCATTTCGCTTTGATGGGCGTTGTACTGCTCATTTCTGTGAAAGCAGGTCTCAGCAGGTCCTGGGAATAATGCAGAGCAGCATCAAATTGGGGTAATTTTTGAGTGACGTGGCAGTCCGCCAATGAATACTGCTCCTCAGATGACCCAGGGAGTTAAATCCCTAAAATAAAAGGCTTGCATTTCTGTAACTCTTTTCACAAACATCCCAAAGCGCTTTGTGGCCAATCAAGTGCCTTTGAAATGCAATCCCTCTTGCAAGGTAGGAAAATCAGCAACCAATTTGTACACAGCAAGCTCCCACAAACAGCAGTGAGATAATGACCAGATAATCTAATTTTGTGGTACAGATTTGAAACAGTGCCAAAGGATCTTTTTGCATCCACCTGAAAGGGCAGACAGATTAATGCCTCATCCAATTGGTGATACCCCCAACAGTGCAGTAGCCACTCAAGCCTTGATATGTGTGCTCAGGTCCTGGAATGGGACTTGAACCCACAACCTGGTGACTCAGCGGTGAGAGTGCTCGGCCAGAAATGTGAATTGATCAACGCACCAAAATGTAGTTAGTAGGCGCCTCGATCAGTCAACCTAATTAGAAACCAATGAAACATATTCTGAGATCAGACATGAATGCTAACGTCGGTTAATAAAAGTAAATCCTCGGTTGAAACTTCAAAGCTTTTGTTCACAATCCCTGTGAGATAGATTAAGTGCGAGATCAGTAATGACAAATTAAAGCAATGAGCACATCGAGAGAGTTATGATCATGTTCTGGCATGGGAGAAATGACAGATGAAAAAGAGCAGCAGGCTTGCCTGTGATTGCCAGCACCCTATAGTAAATGGGAGTGGGGGCTCCTGTCTTTAAATGTCAAAAGAGACAGCGTCCAACTGGATTTCATCCTATTGGGTCGACAGGGTCTTTGCGGAGGTTGAAGAAATGGGGAATAATCGGGATTATGCTGGAAGGCTATCCCTACTGCTGCTCCTGCTCTACTGTTATGTGGGTTTACTTTGCACCATCTAGTGGACCACAGTGACGCCTGCAATTCTTTGGCAAATGGAACAATTAAGGGCCAGGCACAGTTTCATTTCTTCTGCCTGAGAGACCAGCAAATTTTTTTTAAGAAAAGCTCGCATCAAGAAATCACCTCAGGAGCAAATGGTTCCGTCAAGGGTTCTGCGGCCGTGCAGAGCAACAGATTATAACCGTAGTACGATCCAGGTTGTGGGCACAGGACATTGCTGGCACTTTGTCAACACAGGATCGCAGGTGAGGCTGCTCAAAGTTGTTGATCCAGACGAGGCCACTCAATTTGTTGCCGTCTGGCTGGGACTGCCCCAAATTGTTATGCCCTGGGCGAGGAGGAGGGATGAACTGGCTCCCTGTCTTTGTTCAGCCACCAACTCCACCAACACCACTCCCCACCCCCCGCACCATTGGGCGCAACAGGATTTCACCTAAAAAAGTTCCCTTTTGCAGATACTTTTTCCCAGACCCAATCGTTCTGGTTTTGAAGGAACCAATTTGATCAGACTTTCTTGAGTTAAAGATAAGAGTAAGTTTATTAACTACTAAAGGTGGTGAGAAAGGATAAAACACATGCATACACAGGTATACAGGTTAAAAGTAAGAATTTAGCTTGAAGTAAGTGAAAAAAGATATATATAAAGGTATATGGAACAGTCCTTAACTCATGGGGAGTAGGCAACTGACCACTGCGGCCGGTGTGATTCAAGATTCCAGTAGAATTGACTCCGGTAGATGAATGATCAGTTTCAAGGTTCCAGTCGTGTTGAACTTGGGAGAGAGGGACAGAGATTGGGATACCTGCAAAATGGCAATTTGCAGGGGTACTGTTTGTGGTTGTTACTTCGGAGCCAAACTTCCAGCACTTGCTCTCTCTCAGAGCGCCCACCAACAGACAGACACCGGGGCAGCTTGTCAGTTCATTTTTAACCCCTTCTTTGTATATTCCAAGTGGGAAGCGAATTCACAAATCTGTCTTGGAATTGCCCATAGGATTTCTTGATAAGATGATACTCATTTCCCATTATGTCCCATTGTCTCTACCAGAGGGAGCAATTAGTTTCTGGATGTCTTTAGAAGTACCTTGCCTGGCAACAAGGTGGGGTTTTATTACCTCTTAGGGAGTCACCCTGCAGCATTCCAGACAGTGACTTGTGTGCATTTTTAAAACTCAGGTCTTCATTTTTACAGTCCAATATTTCCGGATGCAATTCGATGATTTGCCTTCATTATCATGACAGATCGCATGTGAAAATTGCAATGGATTCCTGCAAGAATCATGGAAATTCTCATTATTTTCTCATTGGGCAGCCTGATTCAAATTACTATTGAGAAGGAATGTACAATAAAGGTATCAAGTAGCTTAATCTTGGCTGCCTAGAAGGAAGACTATTAAAGAGGGGTGATCCCTTTGAAATACATAACATATTAAGTGGTAGAGATGAAGGAAACCGAGTTTTCGCTTTAAACTAAGGCAAGAAAGGAGGAGTAGAGCTTATAAATGAAAATTAGTTTAAAGTAAATGTAAAGCAGAGAAATGTCAAAAAACATTTTTCTGATCCATCAAATTTAAGTTCTTCAGTTTTGAGCTCTGTGAGCGTGATGTGCTATAGAAAAGTTTAATCGTAATACTTGTGTGTTTATTTATATGAACATACGAATTAGGAGCAGAATTAGGCCACTCAGCCCCTCGAGCCTGCTCTGCCATTCAATAAGATCATGCCTGGTCTGAATGTAACCTCAACCCCACATTCCTGCCTACCCCAGTTAACCTTTCACCCCCCATGTTAATCAAGAATGTATTCTAGCTCTGCCTTAAAAATATTCAAAGACCCTGTCTCCACCGCCTTTTGAGGAAGAGAGTTCCAAAGACTCTCTGAGAGAAAAAAATTCTCCTTATCTCTGTCTTAAATGAGTGGCCCCTTATTTTTAAATAGTGACCCCTAGTTCTAGATTCTCCCACAAGAGGAAACATCCTCTCCACATCCACCCTGTCAAGGCCCCTCAGGATCTTAAAGGTTTCAATCAAGTCACCTCCTACTCTTCTAAATTCCAGTGGATACAAGCCTAACCTGTCTAACCTTTCCTCAAAGGACAACCCATCCATTCCTGGTATTAGTCTAGTAAACCTTGTCTGAACTGCTTCTAAAGCATTTACACCTTTCCTTAAATAAGGAGACCAATACTGTATACAGTATTCCAGATGTGAAACAAAAATAGGATTACCTGGAAAAACTCAGCACGTCTGGCAGCATCGGCGGAGAAGAAAAGAGTTGACGTTTCGAGTCCTCATGACCCTTCAGCAGAACTGAGTATAGTTAGGAGAGGGGTGAAATTTCGAAACGTCAACTCTTTTCTTCTCCGCCGATGCTGCCAGACCTGCTGAGATTTTCCAGGTAATTCTGTTTTTG
This sequence comes from Cetorhinus maximus, assembly GCF_964194155.1. Classification (NCBI taxonomy): domain Eukaryota; kingdom Metazoa; phylum Chordata; class Chondrichthyes; order Lamniformes; family Cetorhinidae; genus Cetorhinus; species Cetorhinus maximus. The sequence continues at coordinate 15,863,603 of NC_135880.1, forward strand.
TTTTGGATTTCCAGCATCCGCAGTAGTTTTTTGTTTTTATTTCCAGATGTGATCTCACCAATGCCCTATACAACTGAAGCATAACCTCCCTGCTTTTGTAATCAATTCCCCCCACAATAAATGATAACATTCTATTAGCTTTCCTAATTACCTGCTGTACCTGCATACTGGCCTTTTCTTCATGTTAAGAAATCTTACAAGAACTACTCCCGAAGAGGACACATTTTGCAGGGTTATGGGGTGACACAGGAGTGTGAGGCTAAATTGGATAGCTCTTTTAAAGAATCAGTGCAGGCACGATGGGCTAAATGGCCTTTTTCTGTGCTGGATGATTATATGATTTTAACTGCCCCACTGACTGATTATGAAGATCTTGGGGTGTAGTTCCCACAATCTCTCAGTAAATACATCAAGTTAAGATGCATTACATAGGTTAGTGAGACACCCCTCTCAGGATATTGAGGAAATAAAAAGGAGTGAGTTTCCGCTCGTCATTCACGCAGCCAAGCTGGAACTGCACACAGCAGGGAGATGGAGAGGTTGAAAGAGTGAGTACTATAGCTTAGGGCCTCACCAGATGAAGACACAGCCGTCAATGGTGGGGTGATAAAAGTGGCAGATGCACACAAGACCAGAACTGGAGGAGCAAAAATCTCAAAGGGTTGGAGGCTGGAGGAGGTTATAGAGATAGGTGAGGCAGTAGAGGTATTTGACTATGAGGATGGTAATTTTAAGTTTGAAGCTGGGTAACAATTTCATTAAACGCAGACGGATAATCATGTTCTTCAGTGCAGATGGGTAAGCATTTCTTCAAATGTAGCTTATAAGCTATCATTCCTCAGCCCTCTCAACACAAGTCTTCTATCCAACAGAAGAGAACCCTGTGCCTGCCAACATCCTGACCAGCTTGCCAGGCAGAAGGCAAGTATTCCCTGGCAGCAGCGGGCAAGCAGCTTGTAATGCAGCCTCGACAAAGCTAATCAGATGTCAAAGCGCATTCTGTGAAGAGCTAGAAGTTACATTAATGGGGAGATCTGTCTTGTGCCTTTAGGCTGAAAATTACTGTTATCAAATTCCTCTCCTCACTCTTTTAACAGAAGAATGAATTTGCCTGAAATAAACCAGTGAACAATTCCATTAAAACAGTAATAAAAACTTGCACCCATACAGCTTGAATGAAGCAGAAATGGATGCAAAGCAGGAGAGGTAATCAGAAGCAAGGCAAAGATATTAGGGAGTAGTAAAAATGAAACTGTACAACACTCAGCAGATCAGGCAGTGTGTGTGGAGAGAAAAACAGTGGTCACATTTCAGGTCATTGCCTGTTCATCAGACCTGGAAGATGTTAGGAATAAGCAGCTTTTTAGTAAGTGCAGAGCAAGGGAAAGGGCACCATTTTTTGTTTTGTATTACTCGAGACGAAGGCTAGGAGACCTGAAAGCGTTGACATTGAGAGTGGAGTTCTGGGGAAGAGAGACACTTATCAAGGGGTGAAAGTCATATGAATGAAGGCGAAGGCTGAGGCATCAGGCTGGGGAAGGGCATCTCGAGACAGTTAGAGGTGAGAGATGGGAGGCAAAAGTAGAAAAAAATGTTCAGTTCAACGTGCCAAGGGAACAAAGAAGCAACGAAAATCATTGGGGACAGCTGCAGTAAGTGTGTCAATTTAGTGTGAAACAAGATTGAGATAGCAAAGTGCAAGATGAGATACAGTTTGGGGTGTGGGGTGTGGCTTGGCAGGTGGGTGGAGAGGGCAATGAGAGAAGAGAGGGGCCTACTTAATACCAGTATGCACCTACGATATCATTTTAAAAAATTCATTCATGGGATGTGGGCTTCGCTGGCTGGGCCAACATTTATTGCCCATCCCTAATTGCACTTGAGAAGGTGGTGGTGAGCTGCCTTCTTGAACCGCTGAAGTCCATGTGGTGTAGGTACACCCACAGCGCTGTTAGGAAGGGTGTTCCAGGATTTTGACCCAGCAACAGTGATGCAATGGCGATATATTTCCAAGTCAGGACAGTGATTCACTTGGAGGGGAACTTCCAGTTGGTGGTGTTCTTATCTGTCTGTTGCCCCTGTCCTTCTAGATGGTAGTGGTCATGTGTTTGGAAGGTGCTGTCGAAGGAACCTGGATTCCTACAGTACATCTTGTAGATGGTACACACTGCTGCCACTGTGTGTCAATGGTGGAGGGAATGAATGTTTGTGGATGTGGTGCCAATCAAGCGGGCTGCTTTATCCTGGATGTTGTCAAGCTTCTGCAGTGTTGTGGGAGCTGCACTCATCCAGGCAAGTGGGGAGCATTCCATCACACTCCTGACTTATGTCTTGTGGATGGTGGACAGGATTTGGGGAGTCAGGAAGTGAGTTACTCATCACACAATTCCTAACCTCTGACCTGCTCTTGTAGCCACAGTATTTATATGGCTGGTCCAGTTCAGTTTCTGGCCAATGGTAACCCCCAGGATTTTGATCGCAGGTGATTCAGTGATGGTATTGCCATTGAATGTCAAGGGGTGATGGTTAGATTCTCACTTGTTGGAGATGGTCATTGCCTGACACTTATGTGGTGCAAATGTTGCTTGCCACTTGTCAGCCCAAGCCTGGATATTGTCCAGGTCTTGCTGCATTTGGACATGGACTGCTTCAGTATCTGAGGAATCATGAATGGTGAACATTGTGCAATCATCAGTGAACATCCCCACTCCTGACCTTATGATAAAGTGAAGGTCATTGATGAAGCAGCTGAAGTTGGCTGGGCTTTGGACACTACCCTGAGGAATTCCTGCAGTGAGGTCCTAAAGCTGAGAGGACTGACCTCCAACAACCACAACCATCTTCCTTTGTGCTAGGTATGACTTCAACCAGCGGAGAGTTTTCCCCCTGATTCCCATTGACTCCAGTTTTGCTAGGGCTCCTTGATGCCTCACTTGGTCAAATACTGCCTTGATGTCAAGGGCAGTCACTCTCACCTCATTTCGAGAGTTCAGCTCTTTTGTCCATGTTTGAACCAATGCTGTAATGAGGTCAGGAGCTGAGTGGCCCTGGCAGAACCCAAACTGGGCGTCTGTGAGCAAGTTTTTGCTAAGCAAGTGCCACTTGATAGCACTGTTGTTGACTCCTTCCTTTACTTCACTGATGATGGAGAGTAGACTGATGGGGCGGTAATTGAGTTGGATTTGTCCTTCCTTTTTGTATACAGGATATACCTGGGCAAATAGTCAGGTAGATGCCAGGTTTGTAGCTACACTGAAACAGTTTAGCTAGGGGCGCGGTAAGTTCTGGAGCACAAGTCTTCAGTACTATTGTCAGGGCCCATAGTCTTTGCACTATCCAGTGCCTTCAGCCGTTTCTTGACATCATGAGGAGTAAATATAATTGGCTGAAGACTGGGGGCCTCCGGAGGAGGCCGAGATGGATCATCCACTGAGCACTTCTGGCTGAAGATTATAGCCAATGCTTCAGCCTTATATTTTGCACTGATGTGCTGGGCTCCTCCATCATTGAGGATCGGGATAAGACCATAAGACCAAAAGACATAGGAGCAGAAATTAGGTCATTCGGCCCATCGAGTCTACTCCGCCATTCAATCATGGCTGATAAGTTTCTCAACCCCATTCTCCCGCCTTCGCCCCGTAACCTTTGATCCCCTTACCAATCAAGAACCTATCTCAGTCTTAAATACACTCAATGACCTGGCCTCCACAGCCTTCTGTGGCAATGAATTCCATAGATTCACCACTCTCTGGCTAAAGAAGTTTCTCCTCATCTCTGTTCTAAAAGGTCTTCCCTTTACTCTGAGGCTGTGCCCTCAGGTCCTAGTCTCTCCTACTAATAGAAACATCATCCCCACGTCCACTCTATCCAGGATATTTGTGGAGCCTCCTCCTCCAGTGAGTTGTTTAATTGTCCGCCACCATTCACGACTTGATGTGACAGGACTGCGGGGCTTAGATCTGATCCGTTGGTTGTGGGATCGCTTAGCCCTGTCTATCACTGCTGTTTGGCACACATGTAGTCCTGTGTCATGGCTTCACCAGGTTAACACCTCATTTTTAGGTATACCTGGTGCTGCTCCTGGCATGCCCTCCTGCACTCTTCATCGAACCAGAGCTTTATTTTATTCGTTCTTGGGATGTGGCCGTCGCTGGCTAGGCCAGCAATTATTGCCCGCACCTAATTGCCCTTGTTTAGTGGGCATTTAAAAGTCAACCACATTGCACGATCCCCTGGCTTTGTGGTAATGTTAGAGTGGGGAATATGATGGGCCGTAAGGTTGTGCTCAAGTACAGTTCTGCTGCTGCTGATGGCCCACAGCGCCTCATGGGTGCCCCGTCTTGAGTTGCTAGATTTCTTCAAAATCTATCCCATTTAGCATGGTGAAAGTGCTATGTACCTCAATGTAAAGGTGGGACTTCATCTTCACAACGACTGTGTGGTGGTCACTCCTAATGATACTGTCCTGGACAGATGCATCTGCGGCAGGCAGATTGGTGAGGATGAAGTCAAACATGCTTTTCCCTCATGTTGGTTCCCTCACCACCTGCTGTAGACCCAGTCTAGCAGCTATGTCATTTAGGACTCGGCCAGCTCAGTTAGTAGTGGCACTACCGAGCCAATCTTGGGACAGAAATGTCCCCCCCATAGGGGAGGGGGAGGGGGGTGGTTGTGCGGGGGCGGGCACAAAACCAATAGGCGTGGCAATTAAGGCCCGCCCATCGTGACACGCGCCCGGAAGCGCTGAACGCTCCCTGTGCCGGCAGGGGCTCCCTGAGTGGTTACATTTTTATTAGATTTTAAAACGCTTCATAAAACCTCATCCCGCCCGTTAGTAAGGAGGACTTTACCAGGTCGATATGGGGTCCTTCCAGTTTCATTGTTTGTTACAACTGAGTGGCTTGCTAGGGCATTTTAAGAGTCTGGAATCATGTAGCAGCCAAGTAAGGACAATCGATTTCTTTCCTGAAAGGGCATCAGTGAGCCAGCTGGGTTTTTACAATAATTCGATTGTCATCATCAGACTTTTAATGGATTCAAATTTCACCATGAACCGTGTCGAACCCAAGTCCCCAGAGAATTACCCTGGGTTTCTGGATTATTGGTCCAGCAACAACACCACTATGCCATCACCTCCCCGTGACCATTAACAGCTATTCTTACTGTCTTGCCATCTCGGTTACATAAAGGTTAATGATCATGGTCAACAAAGTTGTCAATGAAGGCATGAGAACGCTATAGGTTCAGTTCTTGAGATTTGACTGAACATACCTGGTTTATTGTAAAAGGGATTCTGCGATTCCAAAGACATGTGTTGGTGAAACAGAAATTACTTCCCTTGCAGAATGCAAATAGGGGAACAGTCAAACTCACATTGTGTCAGAGTAAACCAACTATTACACAGAAAAACCTTATTCTCTTTTGCTGTGATGTTGGTTGACACAGCTGGTTGGAGTTTCCAGTCATGAATGAAATTGGCAAAACGGAGTGTGTTTTAGTCTCCGAGTTATTGTGGTTGTGGTGCCCAGTAAATCTGTGGGCTTCTGGACCCTGATAAGAGCTAATTGGATTTCATTTCTGAATAACACGCAAATGTACAAAATGTGTAGACTGTGTCAGAAATTGACTGATGATACAGATGCATAGATAACTCTCCAACGAAAGACACTGATAACCTCAATGAATTATTGAGATCCTCTTGATACTCTACAGTGTATCTATGCCATACCTATGGCTAGAGTTGGAGAAAACAGATCACATAGACATTGCACTCACAACACTCTTATTTTTCAGCCATGGTCATGAGTTCTCTCTTCTCCTGATTGTTATCAGGTGACTAATCTCCTACCACCATTCAAAAGTGTTAAAGGCTAGAGCCTGTGCAGGCACTCTGTATGGTTTATTCAGCAAGCTGTACAAGTCTGGTAAGACTGCAGTTTTGATTCCTGGCCTGGCTAAGTTAGCTGACCAGTTGAAAGGATATGGATGTCGCTGGTGAGATCAGCATTTAATACCCATTCTTGCTTGTCTTTGAGAAGGTGCTGGTAGGCCTTCTTTTGAATTGGTGCATTCCATGTGGTGAATTACCTACTCCCACAATGCTGATAGGGAGTTCCAATGTTGTTGACCCAGTGACAATGAAGGAATACACCCAAGATGGGATGGTGTGCAACGTGGATATATAATGTATAATGCCAACTGTGATTAAACATAGTCCTGGAGGTTTCATCACATGGCTTGTCCCCCACCCTCCAGCCATTAGTTAGCCAATGCATCCATCCTTGTGATACACTGCCTTCCTATACCAATCGGAAAGCACAAGGACTCATTACCCAATTGGATGATGCTTGACTGCCAGCCAGTCTTTTCTTCCCATTTTTAATATTTTTATATCTGGTAAAGAGAAATGTTCAACGAAAATGACAAAAAAAAAAGTCTTCTGTAATGTCCCGGTGGTTTTTCTCCAGGATTGCACGCAGCAGTGTCCTGGAGATTGATCTTCCAATCCTGGAGACTCCAGGCCAATCCTGGAGGGTTGGCAACCCTAATATTGTATATTCTATATGTACATGTGTGTGTAATAGAATAAGGAATGCCATGTTAAAGGCTGCAACCTCTTTTGGAGTTCAGTTAAGCTTCATCAATCATTCGGCTTCAGTTATCTGGGGCAGAGTTTTACAACTCCTCCCAAAGGTGGGATTCGCACTTTCTGACCCCATGACTGGGCCGTAAAACTCCACCCTTGGTTTTCATGAAACCCCTTTTGTTTCGGGGATAACTTCTAAGCACATAGCCTCTAATGTACCTTATCTGGAGTGGTTTTTAAAAGCATACTTATTTTATCAATATTAAGTTTATCTTTGTAGGATGTACATGAATTAACTAAACCAATTGTTCTTGCACCACACCTTCCCCCCAGCACCCGCCCCCACCTACCAACTTTCACACAACATTTAGAAGAAAGGTGTACTGAAGAACTCTCTCTGGAATCGTGCTGTCACCTCTTGAGTGATCATTGGCCCCTGCCAACCGTGTTTTCAAAGCTGATTTCCTCTTTGCCTCCTTGTGTTGTACAGCCAATATCAAATAGGCAGGTGAAGATTTTCAACCTCTACCCAAGGTGATTTACATGCTCTGCTTTAATTGCCTGCATTAGAGTCCTCTCCCCCTGGCGTTTAAGTTTGCAACTGTGATGACCTGCATTTCCATTTCAGCACTGCGATCTCGATGAGCTTTCTTCCAAACCTCTAAACCTTAATTAACAATCTTCACAGTGCAGGTTTCAAAAGAATGCCCGTTTTACATGGCTTTGTGCTGAACTGCCCAAGCTCTGTTCACTGAAACCATCCCATAGCTCATATACCATGCAATGCACAAGTGGCAGCCTGCAGGTCTCTCATCGATCCACTGCTGATTACCCATCTGGTTGATAGATCCCCTGCTCGACTTTGACTGAAAGCTGTAAAAGGTGTAACTGAGGCTACGACTGAAGCGACGCTTCTCTACTTATTGCTAATCTCAAGCTGGAAATGAGCAGAAAGTGAGAATTGGTAGCACGGTTTATGTTGGCTCTGTCTTAAAGGAAGGAAGGCTTGCATTTATGCAACACCTGAAGCATTTGTCTTAGAAATTCTTTAGAGGGGCTTCACTTTACATATTGTTTTCATTCATGGGGGTGTGGGCATCATTGGCAAGGCCAAAAATTATTGCCCCCCCCAACCCAGTTGCCCTCGTGAAGGCTGCGGTGAGCTGCCTAATTGAACCGCTGTAGTTAGGCTATCCAGATTTATTCTTATTCAACCTTTCTTGAGCAGTGGCATTTCAGAGAGCTGTTAAAGGTTGGGCCTGGAGCCACAGAGGCCAGACCAGGTAAGGATGGTCCCTAAAGGACATTAGTGAGCCAGATAGATTTCCATGACAACCCAATAGTTTCATAAACATCATTACTGAGACTAGCTTTTTAAAAATCCAGATTTTTTTTTTCATGAATTGAATTTAAATTCCCCCAGCTAGTGTGATTTGGGCTCACTTTTCCAGTGAATTAGTGCGGACCTCTATATTACTAGCCCACTATCATTACCACTGTGTTACTATTCCCATCGACGTGCTTATGGTCACTTTTAAAAAAATCATTCTCAAAAAGTGGACATCACTGGCACACCAACATTTACAGTTCATTCCTAGCTTCCCTTGTGGTGGTGAGCTGCCTTCTCAACCTGCTGCTGTCCATGTGGTGTAGGTGCTCCCATGGTGCCATTACATAGGGAGCTCCAGGACTTTGGCCCAGCAATGATGAAGAAGTGCCAGGATGGCATGTGAGGGAAGCTTGGAGAATATGGCATTCCCATGCTCCTGTTGCCCTTTGCCCTTGACATTGTAGGGGTCATGGGTTTGGGAGGGTACTTGCATTTTACCATAAGAAACAAGTAAAAGGAAAAGACAAAATAAAAGTCAAGGATATTGACAGTGGCAAACAAAAAACAGCAGCTAAAAGCAAAACACTGTGGATGCTGGAGATCTGAAACAAAATCAGAAAATGCTGGAAAAACTCAGCAGGTCTAACAGCATCTGTGGAGAGAAAAACAGAGTTAATGCTTCGAGTCCATTTGAATCCTCTTCAGAGCTAAAGAGAAGTAAAACCATGATGAAATTTATATCATTTAAGGTGGGGTGGAGAAGGTGAAGCTGGAGAGAAGGCCAGTGATAGGTGGGGACAAAGGAGAGATTGACAAAGATGTCATGGACAAAAGGACAAAGGGGTGTTAATGATAGTGGCACTGGCTAAAGGAGATGCTGATGGTGGCATTAAGGTCAGAAAGCAGAATGTGATGATAGCAGGACAAGGGTAAGCACTCTGGAAAGAACAACATGAACAAGTGACAGATAGCCCTTGTGGGGGTGGGGTGGGGGGAGGGGACTCTGTTGGGAAAAAAGATTGAAAATAGGATAAAAGGTGGGGATAAAACAATGAATAAGAATGAAAATAAATAAAAATAAAAATAATTGGATAAAAAATAAAAATTAATATTAAAAAATTTAAAAATGAAAATGAATATTGAAAAAAGGGAATAAAAAAGGGTTGAGGGCGGAGGAGAGAGTTCATGATCTGAAGTTGTTGAACTCAATATTCAGTTCGGAAGGCTGTAAAGTGCTTAATTGGAAGATGAGGTGCTGTTCCTCCAGTTTGAGTTGGGCTTCACTGGAACATTGCAGCAAGCCAAGGATGGACTTGTGGGCATGAGAGCAGGATGGGGTGTTCAAATGGTAAGTGACAGGGAGGTCTGGGTCATGCTGGTGGCTGAAAAGTGAGGACAAGGGGGACCCTACCATGGTTCTGGGAGGGAGAGGAAGGTGTGAGGACAGAGGCACGGGAGATGGGTCAGACATGGTTGAGGGCCCTGTCAACCACCGTGGGTGAGAAACCTTGGTTAAAGAAGAAGGAGGACATGTCAGAAGCACTGTTTTGGAAAGTGGCATCATCAGAACAGATGCAACGGAGATGGAGGAACTGAGCGAATGGGATGGAGTCCTTACAGGAAGCGGGGTGTGAGGAGCTGTAGTCGAGTTAGCTGTGGGAGTCGGTGGTCTTGTAATGGATATTGGTGGACAGTCTATCACCAAAAATTGAGACAAAGAGATCAAGGAAGGGAAGGGAAGTGTTGGAGATGGATCATGTAAAGGTGATGGAGGACTGGAAATTGGAAGGAAAATTGATAAATTTTTCCAGGTCCAGATGAGAGCACGAAGCAGCACCGAAACAGTCATCGATGTACCGATAAAAGAGTTGTGGGAGGAAACAGTAGCTGTTTAGTGGGCAACTAATGTTCATTTACTGAGGGGAAAACCTGTATTCCGTTTATTTTTAGGTGCAATTTGCCATAACAAGAGGAGAAATCTAAATGAAATGATCCACTTTTAAACTGCTTAAAAAGATAATGAGGCCACAGGGAAGCTAGACTGGTAGAAAGCTGCTGGTCACAGTAGCAAAAAAAGAGCAGAATAAATGTTATACTTAGAACAGAACTGATAGGAACCCCCATTGGAAAGAAAGTACTTTATTTATTTTGGGTGAATGGGGATTGGGAGGCGGGTTTTGTGGCGGGCGAGAGCGGAGAATCCAGGGGGAGGCAAAAAATCGGAAACCCGCTGTGGAAAAAGAGCAATTCTCCCGACGGTGTTTTCATGGCGAGTCGGTTATCCCGCCAACCAGCGGCGCGAATGCAATTTGCATTCATTAGCATCTTATGAATGCTCATTAAAACAGCCGCTGATCGGAATCTTGCCAGGCCTTCCAATCTTCCATCACGCCAGCAGGAAATTACGTTGGCATCAAACCCGTTTGACAAAGGGGTGGCGTGCACAAGTCGGACCTCAGTTCACTGGTCACTTCGAGGTGAGGGGAACATACCTGCCATAGCGCTGCGCTGGTCTTGTTGTGATGAACGCCACTCTGCTGGGGCTGTAGGGTTAGACTGCTCCTGTTCTTTGCTTTCATTGTCCTGAGAAACACCATTGTGCTGTGGCACTCATGCAGGCCTCCACTTTCAGAGACTAGCACTTCAAGCGGGGGTGGGCTGTAAGGCGAGGGGTCAGGCTGATAAACAGGAGTGGGGGGGTGCTCAATGGGGAGGGAAGGCTGTGGATTGGAAGTTGGGGGGAAGGGCGAACGCAAGGGGGGCCATTCTGGGGTCGCCCTCTAACCTTTTATTGCTGCAGAAGTGAGCAAGAGTCTGCTTAGAAAGAAAGGAGGTAGACCTCCTTGCGATGAAAGCCACTTAAAGCCAATGGCTCCATTAGCCCTGTTAAAGGGTGACTCAGGACTCAGTGGCTACACATCACAGTCGCTGCATCTGAAGAGTAACACATAGGAATGTAGAATTTGGGAATGCAGGTAATAGTGAAGGAGGCACAGCTGTATCAGAAATGGCACTCCATCAATGAAGGCCTGTCACGTGTTTACCAAATGTGACACTCCTAATGGCCCAAAGGGCATCAACTCATTGACCATGAGTGACTGATTGGTCATTCAAATGCCACACCAGAGGTTGGAGCACAGAGTTAGGTTGTGTCAATCATCTCATTTAAACTTTATCAACCCACGCAAGGCTCAAGATGTTACATATCTGCGATGCCATCTTAGTCACATCGATGTGTGTGATAGTGTCTCACAGACAAGGCGACATCAGCCACTATGCAAGTAGGACAGGAAAAACGATGGACCCTTACAGTCTCCAAACGTGTCATCTTCTGAGCTTCACTTTCTTACCCCTTGAATCATTAACGACTTCTATGTTTCCTTTCAGAAAGAAGGCAAAAGCAGATATGGATCCAGGGCTCAATGCTGCCTTTGTCAGGGTCCTAATGCAATGGAGGAGGTGAAGGAGAGAGAGGCAACTCTGCACACAGCTCCAGCAGGAGGGACATGGTCAAGTTGAGCCACAGCATAAACAGGAGTGTCAGGCGGGGAGACCCAGACAACAGGGGGCGACTCGTCAGACCTAGGGTTTATCATCCAAGAGTCTCCTTTTTACCGGAAGTCCCCAGCATCACAGATGCCAGTCTTCAGCCAATTCAATTCACTCCATGTGATATCAAGAAACCACTGAAGGCACTGGATACTGCAAAGGCTATGAGCCCCGACAATATTCCGGCAATAGTCCTGAAGGCTTATGCTCCAGAACTTGCCGCTGTTCCAGTACAGCTACAACACTGGCAGCTACCTGGCTATGTGGAAAATTGCCCAGGTATGTCTTGTACACAAAAAGCAAGACATATCCAACCTGGCCAATTACCACCCCTTTTGGTCTACTCTCAATCATCAGCAAAGTAATGGAAGGGGTCATCAACAGGGCTATCAAGCGGGACTTGCTTAGCAATAACCTGCTCACTGACTCCCAGTTTGGGTTCCGCCAGGGCCACTCAGCTCCTGAGCTCATTACAGCCTTGGTTCAAACATGGACCAAAGAGCTGAACTCGCAAAGTGAGCTGAGAGTGACTGCCCTTGGCATCAAGGCTGCATTTGACCAAGTGTGGCATCAAAGAGCCCTAGCAAAACTGGAGTCAATGGGAATCAGGGGGAAAACTCTCTGCTGGTTGGAGTCATACCTAGCACAAAGGAAGATGGTTGTGGTTGTTGGAGGTCAGTCATCTCAGCTCCAGGACATCACTGCAGGAGTTCCTCAGGGTAGTGTCCGAGGCCCAATCATCTTCGGCTGCTTCATCAATGACCTTCCTTCCATCATAAGGTCAGAGGTGGGGATGTTCGCTGATGATTGCACAATATTCAGCACCATTCGCGACAACTCAGATACTGAAGTAGTCCATATCCAAAAGCAGCAAGACCTGGATAATGTCCAGGCTTAGGCTAACAAGAGGCCAGTAACATTCGCTCCACACAAGTGTAAGGCAATGACCATCTCCAACAAGAATCCAACCATCTCCCTTTGATGCTCAATGGCATTACCATCACTGAATCCCCCACTATCAACATCCTGCGGGGTTACCACTAACCAGAAACTGGACTGGACTAGCCATATAAATACTGTGGCTAGGAGAGCAGGTCAGAGGCTAGGGATCATGTGATGAATAACTCGCCTCCTGACTCCCCAAAGCCTGTCCACCATCTACAAGGCACAAGTCAGGAATGTGATGGAATACTCCCCACTTGCCTGGATCAGTGCAGCTCTCACAACACTCAAGAAGCTGGACACCGTCCAGGACAAAGCAGTCTGCTTGATTGGCACCACAACCACAAACATTCACTCCCTCCACCACCGACGCACAGTAGCAGCAGTGTGTACCATCTACAAGATGCACTGCAGGAATTCACCAAGGCTCCTTAGACAGCACCTTCCAAACCCACGACCACTACAACCTAGAAGGACAAGGGCAGCAGATAGATGGGAACACCACCAACTGGAAGTTCCCCTCCAAGTCACTCACCATCCTGACTTGGAAATATATCACCGTTCCCTCACTGTCACTGGGTCAAAATCCTGAAACTCCCTCTCTAACAGCACTATGAGTGTACTTACACCACATGGACTGCAGTGGTTCATGAAGGCAGCTCACCACCACCTTCTCAAGGGCAACTAAGGATTGGCAATAAATATAGGCCTAGCCAGCGATGCCCACATCCCATGAATGAATAATAAAATAAATGAGTGACAGGAATGCCATGCATGTCTACGCTTGTCCCGAGATTTGGTTTATCACATATGCCACATTCATCGTGAAGACCTGAAGACCTGATGCCATGTGGAGTTGGAGGGTATCCCCTGCCAGTGGCTTTGAAGGTGACCGCTACACTCAATTTCCTGGCCTCTGGTCCTTTCGAAGGATCAACCGGCGACCTATGTGGCAACTCTCAGTCCGCAACACATCGATGCATAAAGGAGTTCACAGATGCCCTTTACAGGAAGGCCCATCATTATGTCAGGTTTGCTTTGGATGAAGATAGCCAGGCTATGAGATTCACCCGCTTCGTCCCATCTTAGGCTTCCCAAGAGTGCAGGATGCAATTGACTGCACCCATGTGGCTATACAGGCTCCATGACAGCAGGTCCTAATGTTTATAAACCACAAGAGCTATCATTCCATCAACATACAACTGGTGTGTGATCACCAGAAGCACATACTGCACAGTTGTGCCAGGTACCCTGCCAAGACACCTACATCCTGAGTCACTCCCAGGTGCCTGAGATTTTCGAGGGGCCTGAGCATCTGCAGGGATGGCTGCTTGGGGATAAGGGGTACCCACAAAATGCTGGCTGATGACACCAGTGCATCGCCCTCAGAGTCATTCCGGGAAGAGGTACAACACTGCTCACAGGTCCACACGCTCCCTTATAGAGCAGACCACAGGGCTACTGAAGATGCATTTCAAATGCTTGCACCGCTCAGGTGGCATACTCCAATACACTCCCAACAGGGTTTCCCGCATCATTGCAATGTGTTGCGCCCTTCACAATCTGGCAATGCACAGAGGTGAACCCTTGCCAAGTGATGACCGGGAGGAGGATGACAGCTCATCACCAGAGGCTCAGGAACCTCAGGAGGCTGCTGAGGGTCAGTATGAGTGAGATCACACCATGGGGGAAAGAAGATGTGGGAGACGTGCCCGTGATAGTTTAATCGCTGACAGGTTCCAGGAAGAGTAAAGTCAGGTGAGGGGATATGGCCCCATCTCGCCTAGCCCTCAATACCTTCTTATTTCAACTCAGGGGTATCCATCCACTTGCAATGAGAATGAGTCCGCATTCACACTTGCCTCATGAATCACCAGGCCATAATTTTTGCTTTGGTCCATGGGGCGCTGTGAGTGAGCTCACTCTGGGAACTGAGAGCCCGCCTTAGGAACAAGATCGATGCGAGGGAAGTCCTGAAGCCTTCACTGCTATCTAATGATGTAAACACTGCCGCGACTGAGATGTGGTCATGCCTTGGGATCTCGACCCCCCCCAGTCTTTGCTTCTGCCACTACCACTGAGGAGACAAATGCTGCCAGATTATTAATGTTGATGGGCTGCCCTCGCTCAGTAGTGTTCCTTGAGGAAGAAGGGTGAGAAACACTTCCAATAAAGATTTAAACACATCTCCCTGACATCACACAAGGATGCAGATACTCGTTCAACTGAGGGTGACATCACGGGAATGTGGGACACTATCACTGAGTGGGAGGAAGGCTAAACCTCGAAATAAGAGGATTCCAAAGCACAAAATCACAACACCCTCAAGTTGACAGAAATATTCACATAACCATCAAATGTATTCACAAAAGTGCAATTTATTTACATGTCTAGCACACCCATGACCCAAAAGTGACATCAATTTTTCTTAACTTTCCTAACTCGAGCGCTACACTTGGACACAGCCCTGGCATCCAGAGTAAAGGTGGAGGCAGCCTGCTGACTGCTGCGTCCTGATGTCTGTGATGACCTTGGTGGACATCCTCTGGTGGCCCGAGGCCTGGAGGGTCCCAGCATGATCAGGGTGACCTGCTGAAGGGCAGAAGCACCCTTGGCAGCCTGAGCAGAGGGGGCTATGAATGGCTTCACACTCTTGGAGTGTCCTGAGAGGTCCTGAGAGGAGGCCCCCGGGGTGTCCAGCTGAGCAACAGGATAGATGGGATGGTGGTGATGTGAAAGTCTTGGTGAGAGAATGAGTGTTGATATGTGTCCCCTGCTAATAGGTGTGTGAAACCCCTGAAGAGAGTAGCTGTTTGAGCGCAGGATGCCATGATGAGAGTTTGATATTGGAGGTGTTGAAGGATGACTCACCCTGGCAGAGTGGATGAGGTCATTCATCCTCTTCCTGCACTGGGTGGTACTATGGATGCTGGTGTCAGCCATGCTGACCTGCTCCACTACGGTGTCCCAGCGAGGGGTGAGGCTGCTGTGTTTCCTGCAGCCATCCATGCGGTAGAGCACATGCCATTGTTCCTGCACCCCTTGGATCAAGGCCTAGTGGGCCTAGCGGGTGAAGCAGGGTGTAGACGCCATCCTGAGGCTCTCGGCCTTTCTCTTATGGATTTGCAGACATTTCGGGTGGGCTAGAGAGATCGAGATCGTGTGTTGAACTGACGGTTTAAATATGGCGCCCGGACCGTCAAACCCGCCAGGCGGACGAATCAGCTCCCAACCGGTCAGGTGATCTGGAGTGAAACGCACCTCTGCAGAATTAATAAGGCTCCAAGGGCAGAATCGGGCGTGAGCTGCCGCCATTATGGACGGCGGGCTGGGTGCTGCCAAAACTGTCCACCACTGCACTTAGCTTCATTTTGGGGGAATTCTGCCCATAACACCTATTACATCCTCAGGATATTTCAAAGACCTTCACAGCCAATGAGGTACTTCGGAAATATGTTTCCTGTGGTTTTATCGCAAACCAAACTGCACACAGCCATGTGACAAAACTCCAGTAAATCTGGTTGATAGTGTTGGTTAAAGGATAAATTTTGGCCAGGCCTTGCACTTCTGTTAATAGAGCCATGGAGTTTTTTTTAGAAACACCTGAACAGGTAAACATAGCCTCTGTCCAAGTCACAGCACCAATATTGTATTGAAATCTAAGCCTAGATTATGTATGGTGCCCACTGTTGGCATTGCAGCCAGTCCCCAACAAGGGTCATCGCTGGAGCCAGTCAGGCAGGCCCCAGTGAGGGGGTGGTGGGGGGATGTGATTGGGAAGGCAGGGTGTTGGAACAAACAGGGTGCAGGAACAAGTGGGGGCCATTGAGTATTTTGGTGGGGAACCACCGCTGGGCTCAAGTACCCACACTGGAAGGATCCCAACCCCCAGCCTGCACCCCGGTGGCCTCGACACATGGCAAAATGCACTCCCATCTATGGTAAAATGCCATCAGTGGTGGGAGGAGGCCAGTAAGCGGCCATTAATTGGCCACTTAAGGACCTCAATTGACCCAAGTATGGGCAGGCCTCCCAACACCTCCCCTGCTGCTGCTAAATTCCAGAGGAGATGGAAACAAGGTTACACGGTCGCATATTTTATATCTTGGATCTATGTAGAGATAACACTAGTTTCTACGTGAGCAGGAAGTTTATTTATCGTACTTTATACAATGTTTCAAAATGCCTACTCCACGCTTCTAGCTCTGGCTTTTAGCTCTTTCCACAACTTTGCTTATTTTTCTGAGTCCACACACAGGATAAACCAATCAAGCACAGTGAGCATCAGTTGTAAGCAGACTCACCTAATCAAACACAGAATAATTTAACACTACACATACGACAAGTCTTGCTGACCTTTGAAGCCAGGTCTATGAGTTGTTCACACATGGTAGCACCCAGGAACTGCACTTTCCTGTGTCCCTGGCTACCTGTTCAACTCCTACAATGAGCTTGTGGTGGTGCATTACCCACTGGAATTATTGAGGTAAAAGAGAGTCAGCTTTTCAGCAAGCAATGCCTATTTATTCAGCAAACAGCAAACAGAGTCTATTTGAAAAGAGCGTCTGCAAGCTTCAGCGACAGAAGTACAGCAAATTCTCCCAAAAAAAGAAGCATGGGTATTTCACCAGCAAATAATACAAATTAGATGGATAAAATCAATCCCGGTTACCTACTGCAGTGCAGTCTTCAGGCATGATTGACAGGGGATTTACTGAATCATTACCATTCTGGTCAGGAATAGTGCTATCACTACATACCACAGGGATTAGGAACATTGTTTACTTAGCACCTAGTTAGTATGCAAAAGGTTGGGAACATGCTCAACAGATGTGACAGCTTGCTGTATCAGTGAAAGTTTACTCTTGTTCTTCACTGATAGCAAATGCATTCATGAAGCAGACTCAATAATATAATTCAAATGGGATTTAGATGAATATGTCAAAGGAAATTTTAAAAAGGGCCATGAGTGGGAGTGATTGGACAGCTCTTTCAAAGAGCGGGCACAGGTACAATGTGCCAAATGGCCTTGTCCAGTGCTGTACCATTCTATTATTCTATAGACTGTACTTTACGGTGGGTATACTGCTTGTCATCACCCCCCCTCCCCCCCCCCACCTCACCTCACCGCACCACCACTCCCCCCACCCACCTCACCCCGACTCCGGGAGAAAAGTCGATTCCAAATTGACTGAATTTTAAAAAGGCCGCCCCACAGCGATAACACAGCCTAAACAACCTGAGAGTCGGACTGCCTCCCCTCAGTGGGATGAAGTCCCACCTTTGAGAGCTGCAGGCCAATCTGATTGTCCAGCAACTCGAGCGATATGCCAGCCATGCCAGAACTTGGTAGCGGACACTGCTGGGACTGCAAGGAGGCCGCAGGATGAAGAGGACATGACCACTGGAGAGAGGTAAGTTTTGGGACAGGGAGGAATCGGGGAGCTTCGGGAGAGGAGAGATTGGGGTGGGGGGGAGGGCGCGGGATTTGGAGGCCAAGTGCAGAGGAAGAAAGAGGGGCGTAGCATCTTGGAGGAGGGGTGCACCCAATGTACACTGGATAACTCCTGAATGATGTGCCCTCCTTCCTCCCCCCCTTTTCAATAAAGTTGTTTGAAAAAACAGCATTCCCACTCTCAGCCACCTGCCACTGCTCAGCATTTCATGGCAGTGAAGGCAGATTAAGGGCCTTAAGTGGACAATAATTGGCCACTTCAGATCCTCAGTGTAACGTAATAAATCAAATCAAGGACTTCGGGGGAGATGTTGTAAAAGGGGTTAATTCTAAATGTGTAATATGCCAATGAGACACAGTGTACATCATTTCAGGAAGTGATGCAACATCTCATAATGTGTTCTTTCTTGTTGAACTTCAATGGCAAGTTGAAGCCACAGTAAGATGTCTCTTAATAAAGTTAGTGTTTCCCTTACTTCAGCAGACTCTGCATCCCTGTATTAGCATAACTAGACCAATAATATTATATGGTGACAGTGAGTGAGAGAAAACGTATGGAAAAGTCTCTGCCATTAGCAGAAAGCTTTGAGCAGGTTGCAGGTCTCAGGCAAGCAGAAGCATGGCTGACTTAGCACCAAGATTTGCCAGGTATTGCACCGCATTGGGCCTGACTGCGAAAGAGAGTAGTGAGCAGGTCAGTACGCTATTATATGTGATGGGCCACTGTGCAAACAATATCCTAGTCAGGCAAGAGATCAATGAAGAAAAAAAATCATATGATGAAGTGATAAAAGCACTTGATACCTATTTCAATCTGAGAAAGAATACCACTGTCGAGCGGGTTAAATTTACCAAGCATCCCCAAAGACAAGGGGAAAGTGTTGATACATTTACCAACGATCCATGTAGACTTGCAGGGAACTATGGATATAGCGCCTTAAAAGATGAATTAATTATGGATGGAGTTATTGTCAGAGTCTTTGATGAAACATTGTCTGACCACTTGCAGTCAAGAGATGATTTAACTTGAACAAAGACAATTCAACCGGGCAGACAAGCTGAGGTCGGGAAGCAAAATCAATCGGTGATTCGGGGGCGACAGAGAGAACCATGCCTCAAAAACAACTGATTCAGTGGAGTATGTTCAATTTAAAAGCAGAGAGGTGGCCGTACAGAAGTAGGGGAGACAGGAAATGCGTCCATCAACTGCCCCAGCTAATTGTAATCAGTGTGACCAGGAGAAAGCACAGGCAGAAATATTGTCCTGCCAAAGACGCTGAACGCCAATTTTACAGAAAGAAGGGTCACTTTCGGGCTGTGTGTGCAAGAAGCCTGCACAGAACAAGCAAAAAGAAAATGATGACGTCCTGATCCATCGATTCACTCGGATAGAACATGGCTCTGGAGTGTGAATGCAAAAGGTGGGAAGATCCATGAAGTAAAATATATCAATGATATTGAGATACCTTTTGCTTGGAGAGATCCAGGGAGCAAACAGAAGGCACTGGAGTGCTGACATCTGAGTAGAGGGAAAGAAGAGACGCTTTATTTTAGACACAGGTGCAGCAGTTTTGGTTCTTTCTGATGCTGAGCCATCATTGGGGAAAAGTTCTCTTCAGCCATCACACAAAAAACAACACCGACCAACAGGTATGGAACTCAATGTCATAGGACTACTGAATTCAACCCTTCAATACAGAGAGAGAAAGATCCCTGGAACTTTACATGTGATCTGGAAACAGAGCTGTTCACTCTTAAGCAGGGACGCCTGTACCCACTTATATCTGATTTGTAGAGTAGAGGAACTGGGAAGCTGAGAAGATCAGCCCAAAACCTTCAGAGCTGAATTTCCACAGCTGTTCGCAGGACTAGGAAAGCTGAAGACAGAATACCACATCACTCTACATCCTGAAACAAAGCCAGTTGTCTGTTTACACCCAGAAAAGTTCCTCATCCACTCTTGCCAAAGGTAAAGAAGGAAACTGACTCTGTGTTGAAACAAGGGGTTATTTCACCTGTGACAGAATCAACAATCTGGTGCTCGGGAATGGTCCCAGTGCTAAAATGCTGAGGATCTATCAGAATGTGTCTAGATCTTACCCAGCTGAACAAAGCAGTTGAACGCAAAGTTCATCCTGTGTCATCTGTGTGGCAAAAATTGGGAAAGAGTTCAATCTTCAGAAAGCTAGATGCAGATAGTGATTTTTGGCAACTACCCCTTGATGAAGAGTCTAAGTTGCTCACAACATTCATTACACCATTCGGGAGGTTTTGTTTCAACAGATTGTCCCAGATTGCATCATATCAGCATCAGAAATCTTCCAGAGGACAATGTCCAGTACCCTAGAAGGACTGGATGGAGTCATATGTCACAAGGATGATGTCCTGATCCCTGGATCCACTCAGACAGAACATGACACTAGAGTGCAAGCTGTGCTGCAAAACCTACAGGAAGCAGGACTGACACCCAACAACAAATGTGAATTCTCGCAACCGGCTGTCAAGTTCCTTAGGCAAACTGTGGATCATCTGGTGTCAGAGTTGCTCCACAGAAAGAAAAAGCAGTCTAGGGGTTTGGGTGCAGAATGTACTCTGGGTGGGGGACTTCAATGTCCATCGCCAAGAGTGGCTCACTGGCACCACGACTGACCGAGCTGGCTGAGTCCTAAAGGACATAGCTGTTAGGCTGAGTCTGCAGCAGGTAGTGAGGGAACCAACAAGAGGGAAAAACATATTTGACCTCATCCTCACCAACCTGCCTGCATCAGATGCATCCGTCCATGACTGTATCGGTATGAGTGACCACCACACAGTCGTTGTGGAGACAAAGTCCAGCCTTCACATTGAGGATATCCTCCATCATGTTGTGTGGCACTACCACTGTGCAAAATGGGATAGATTTCGAACACATCTAACAACTCAAGACTGGGCATCCATGCGGCGCTGTGGGCCATCAGCAGCAGCAGAATTGTACAGAATTGTAACCTCAAGGCCCGGCACGTCTCCCACCCAACCATTACTATCAAGCCAGGGAGTCAAGCCTGGTTCAATTAAGAGTGCAGGAGGGCATGCCAGGGGCAGCACCAGGCATTCCTAAAAATGAGGTGGCATCTTGGTGAAGCTATGCCACAGGACTATTTGAGTGTCAAATGGCATAAGCAGCAAGTGATAGACAGAGCTAAGCAATCCCATAACCAACAGATCAGATCTAAGCTCTGCAGTCCTCCCACATCCAGTCGTGAATGGTGGTAGACAATTAAACAACTGATTGGGGGTCGATGTTCCACAAATATACCCATCCTCAAAGATGGAGGAGCCCAGCACCAGTGCAAAAGATAAGGTTGAAGCATTTCCTATAATCTTCAGCCAGAAGTGCTGAGTGGATGATCCATCTCGGCCACTTCCTGAAGTTCCCAGCATCACAGATGCCAGTCTTCAGCCAACTTGATTCACTCCACGTAATATCAATAAACAGCATAAGGCACTGGATAGTTAAAAGGCTATGGGTCCTGACAATATTCCGGCAATAGCACTAAAGACTTGTGCTCCAGAACTTGCTGCGTCCTAGCCAAGCTGTTCCAGTACAGTTACAACACTGGCATCTATCCAGCAATGTGGAAAATTGCCCAGGTATGTCCTGTTTACAAAAACCAGGACTAATCCAACCCAGCCAATTATCACTCCATCAGTCTACTCTCTATCATCAGTAAAGTAATGGAAGGGGTATTCAACAGTGCTATCAAGTGGCACTTGCTTGGCAATAACCTGCTCACAGACGCTCAGTTTGTGTTTCGCTAGGGCCACTCAGCTCCTGACCTCATTACAGCCTTAGTTCAAACATGGACAAAAGAGCTGAACCCCTGGGGTGATGTGAGAGTGTCTGCCCTTGACAGCAAGGCCACATTTGACCGAGTGTGGCATCAAAGAGCCCTAGCAAAACTGGAGTCAATGGGAATCAGGGAGAAAACTCTCCGCTGGTTGGAGTCATACCTAGCACAAAGGAAAATGGTTGTAGTTGTTGGACGTCAGTCATCTCAGTTCCAGGACATCACTACAGGAGTTCCTCAGGGTAGTGTCCTCGGCCCAACCATCTTCAGCTGCTTCATCAATGACCGTCCTTCCACCATAAGGTCAGAAGTGGGAATGTTCGCTGATGATTGCACAATGTTCAGCACCTTTCGTGACTCCTCAGATACTGAAGCAGTCCATGTCCAAATGCTGCAAGACCTGAACAATATCCAGGCATTGCCTGACGAGCGGCAAGTAACATTCGCGCCACACAAATGCCAGGCAATGACCATCTGCAGCAAGAGAGAATCTAAACATCGCCCCTTGACATTCAATGGCATTTCCATCTTTGAATCCCTCACTAGCAACACTCTAGGGGTTACCATTGACCAGAAATTGAACTGGACTAGCCATGTATATACAGTGGCTACAAAAACAGTTCAAAGCTTAGGAATCCTGCGATGAGTAACTCACCTCCAGACTCCCCAAAGCCTGTCCACCATCTACAAGG
Organism: Cetorhinus maximus; assembly: GCF_964194155.1. Classification (NCBI taxonomy): domain Eukaryota; kingdom Metazoa; phylum Chordata; class Chondrichthyes; order Lamniformes; family Cetorhinidae; genus Cetorhinus; species Cetorhinus maximus. The sequence continues at coordinate 15,885,984 of NC_135880.1, forward strand.
CACAGGTCAGGAGTGTGATGAAATACTCTCCACTTGCCTGGGTAAGTGCAGCTGCAGCTCCAATAACACTCAAGAAGCTCAAAGCTGCTCCATCCAGGGCAAAGCAACTCACTTGATTGGCACCACATCCACAAACATTCACTCCCTCCACCACCAACGCACAGTAGCAGCAGTGTGTACCATCTACAAGATGCATTGCAGGAACTCACCAAGGCTCCTTAGTCAGCACCTTCCAAACTGATTACCACTACCATCTGGAAGGACAAGAGCAGCAGATAGATGGGAACACCACCAACTGGATGTTCCCCTCCAAGTCACTCACTGTTGCTGGGTCAAAATCCTGGAACTCTCTCCCTAACAGCACTGTGGGTGTACCTACACCACATGGGCTGTAGCAGTTTAAGAAGGCAGCTCATCACCACTTTCTCAAGGGCAACTAGGGATGGACAATAACTGCTGGCCCAGTCAGCGAAGCCCACATCCCGCAAATGAATAAAAACAAAATTTCAAGCCTCTCGGAACATTACTAACCTCCAGTGATTCATGGGTAATATAGACCACGTTGGAAAGTTCTTGTTCAACCCTGCTGCCATCAATGAGCCACTATGTCAGCTGTTATGACAAGACAATACATGGTGCTGGGAAGAAGCACAACAGAGATCTTTTGAGGAAATTAAAGTGATGCTGATATCACCCAATATTTTAGCTCACTATGACCCAGAATTACCTACTATCATTGCTGCAGATGCATCTTCTGCAGGACTGGGCACTGTACTCTTTCTGATACAGATGGATCGAAAGCGCAGACCAGTTTACTACACATCCCGTTCACTGACAGAGACTGAACAGAGATATGCAGTGAGAGAGAAAGAGGCATTAGCTACTACATGAGTTTGTGAAAAGTTTGCAGATTTTCTTCTTGGTATCCACTTAAGATGGAGACAGGCCCAAACCTTTATTGACATTCTTAAATTCCAAGGAGTTAGCAAAAATACCTCCAGGAGTACAGCGATTCAGACCGAGGATGGCGAAGTTTGATACAAAGACAAAGTACCCCCTGGGAAAGCAGCAGGTTATAGCAGATGCTTTGTCCCATATCCCAGTGGCAAGACCTGAACAAGGTGATGTAGTTCTTGTTGAAGAGGTAGAAACGTTTTGCATTAACAACAATCAAAACTTTACCAGCAACTACTCAGCAAATGAATGCAACTAGACCTTTTTAGAACACATTTCTCAAGTAAAAAAGAAATCTGATGAAGAATGTATTCAGGTCAGAGAGTACTATGTCAAAAAATAGCTGGCATACATGCCACACTATCCCATTCTCAGACAATCTATGATGAGAGATTGGTCATTCTGTGTCTCTCAAAGTTGTTGCAAGAGATTATATCAAACTGTATTACTTGTGCTATTTATCGTCAGGAGACAATGTAATCGTCTGTATTCGCACAACAAGACCAAGAATACTATCCTCAATAGGCCCAAGGGTGGGCGGGGCTAGTGGGTGCCTTACCCACCCCCGCAATATGGGGACCGGGTTTGGGGTGGGCGGAAAGGCGGTGGGTGGGCTATTGAACAGACCCCTCATCCACAGTTTTACCTCATTCAAACCCCCACCCTTTGCTAAAAACATGCCCGGCAGAGGGCTATGGAATCCAGCACAATGTCTTACGGATTGGTTTTAGAAGGACCATAATACCTTCAAACTTCCTGACATTGAATCTGATGGGATGGCTGGTAGTCTGTGTACATGTTTATCGGCTCTGAACTTGTATGCTTGGAATGCGCAGAATCAGTGACCATCTGAGGTCAGTGCCTGTGTGTGGGCTTGCAGGTCCGAGTGCAACCACAGGAACCCTTGATTCTGTCCCTGGAGCTGCCTCTCCATGAGAGTCGCCATTTTCTCAATGAAGGAGGCAGTGCGTTCGGCCATGAGGGTCAACGCAGTGCTCAGGCTCCGTATGGACTCCTCCACAACAGAGACCATGGCATGTCTACCTCCATGAATCTCCGCCAGCTCCTCCCACACATCCTGCTGGACATCCAGCATCTGCTGCCTAATGGATGACTCAACAGGCTCATCATCTACCTTCGGTTAAGCATAGTCCTGATCTCCAGCAGTGCTCCGACTGCTGGCGCCCTGAGCGTTCTCTGCCTCCGCCTGCTTCTTAGGCAAGTGTGAAGTGCCCTCACTGCTGTGCTCCGACATTCTAACTGATGATCTAATGTCCAAAGAGGTGTTGGTATCTACGCTGGTGCCTGGTTCAGAGAGTGGGGGTGACACGGGCGCATCTAAAGCCCTGTGGTCCTCTGGCGCTAAGGATGGCTCTTCAGGATCCTGCGTTCGAGTGTGTGCTGGTGAATCTAAGGGAGAACATATCATTTTGACACTCACGTCAAATGAACAGAACTTTATCTGGTGTTAGTGGCCACACCAGTAGTGTGTCATTTGTTTAAGTCATTAGTTTATTAGTCATTGTCGTTAGTTTAAGTCATCACACTGTCACTGTGCATGCCAGGCACCCTGGTGAGACAGTGGAGATCTGCATCATGGTGCCCTCATCTTTCAATTATCAATGGGGGCTCTGGGTTTGAGGTTTCCATTAATGGTGAGACTATACGTGAATGTTTGCACAATCCAACACTCTTACCCCTGTGCACTGCACTCTTACCTTTGTCAGAGACCCCAGCCTCTCTACGCCCGACTGACCAAGGTGGGTGGTGGCTCTCCAGCTCCAATGCATCCATTTCGTACCTTATCAAGATTAGAAGGTTTGGGGGGCCCCTGCCTGTCCTTGACCTCGTGATGTTGTTATGGCTCCCCTTCTCCTGAAAAGACAGAGGAGCATGGATTAGCCCACTCTCTACCTGCAGCGCCATTGCAGCCTGGCTAATCCCACCTGAGGAGCACCTCGCAGGGCACATCCGAGTCATGGCCCTCGACCCACAAGTCACTCAGTCCAAGCAGCCGGGGCTCACCCCCTTGGCCAGCTCCAGTGTCATTGACAGTTGGCACTCAGACTCTAACACCCCTGAGCTCCATGGGGTGCGTAGCCAGCCATTAACACTTCTCCACACTGATCCATACCAACACGGTACTCAATCTTGCTGAGCACAGCAGGCCATTGAACCATTTGCAGCACTGCAACCATGTGCGATGCACAATATTGTGGCCCCTGACCTTGGCTGCTGCCTCCTCCAGGCTTTTTGATGCAGTGGCCTCCTCCTGCCATCCCTGGGTATGAGAGTGTCCCGCCTGGCACCAACCTCCTCCATGAGGACTGCAAGGCTCTTGTCCAAGAAAGGGGGGGGGGGCCGAGTGCCCACATGACTTGCCCTCCCGCCTGGCATTTTCTGCCGCTGGTGAAGCCATTGTCCCCAGTCTCCGGCCCGACTCTAAATATTCTCCCCTGGCAACCTTCAGGGAGATGCCTTTGCCAGTTTTAAAGTGCCCGCCAGGTCGCCATTGGAACCGGCGCCTAACAGAGCCCCCCACCCCTACCCTGCCCTTCCCAACCATTCAGAAGACGCGTTTCATGTTGGGCGGACCTTAGTTGGCCATCCAGTGTGAAATTGCATTTGCAACACAACCGCGGCCAGGACCGGATTCCACACCCGCTTCCACTCCTGCCAACTTGGCGCGCAGGCCGAGCGTGAAACTCAGGCCCCTATTATTCAAAATCCTATCAACCTCTGTCTCGAATATGCGAATAACTGAGCATCTACAGAGCTCTTGAGTACAGAATTCCAAACCATTTCAGTGAAGGATGTAGACCGTATGTCCCAAAGACTGGCGAATCGTATCAAACAGCATGTCCCAGCCACTGTTCACAATGGGCAGGGTACAGACCGTACCCAACCAGCCTGTGCTTGCAAAACTCAAAACATAATGTCCAACATTAGATGTGATTCCCCAGTCAGACAACATTTGCTAAATAATCCTCAGTGTGCTAAAAATGACACTGACAGCCAATTTACGATTGTCAGTCAAGCTCGCAATGTGGCACATTTGTGTGTACTGGAAGCTCCATATATTAATGTACAGGACATTGCAGACAGAAAGAACATGTACAGACATTGCTCCAGTTTCAGCTAACCAAAATAAATCACAGCCATTCACTGACTCATTCCTCAGGGCAATGCCTTGACCATCAGTGTCAAGCTGCCTGGTTTAAATTTCAAACAATGCTTGGAAGTTAACTGTCCAATCACTGATGCATTCTCCATGGCAACGGCGCTTGCCAACCAATCAGCACTGTCTTTACATACAGTATAAATTGTTGTTTTCCCCTTATATTGGTATTCTTGTGAGTGTCCTGATGAGTGCAAGTCAAAAAGCTTAGACATGTTTCTTTTTTCAGCAATACTGAAGAAATTTCTCCTAAGCTGAGTCCTGATTGGCCGATCCCTGATTCTGAGACTGTGACCCCGAGTTCTAAGTTCTCCAATCGGGGGAAACATTTTATCCGCATGTACCTGCAAGCCCCTTAAAAATGTTTAATGTTTCACCTCTCCTTCTTCTAAACTCCAGGGAATATAGGCCTAGCCTACTCAATCCCTTCTCTTAAGACAATCTCCTCATCCCAGGAAAGGCCAAGTGAACCTTCATTGCACTCCCTCTAGGGAAAGTACATCTTTCCTTAGGTAAGGAGACCAAACAACACCGGTGTGGTCTCACCAATGCCCTGTATAATTGCACTATGACTTCTTTACTCTTATGCTCCAACCCCTTTGTAACATAAGCTAACACATTATTTGCTGGAGATCTGAAATAAAAACAGAAAATGCTGGAAAAGCTTAGAGTCCTGGCAGTATCTGTGGAGAGAGAAATAGAGTTAACAATTTGAATCTCATATCCCAACTTCTTCTTCAGTTCCGAAGGAGAGTCACAATGGGACTCGAAACGTTAACTCTGTTTCTCTCTCCACAGATGCTGCCAGACCTGCTGAGTTTTTCCAGCACTTTGTGTTTTATACCATTTGCCTTCCTAATTGCTTACTGTACCTTCATGTTAACGTTCTGTGATTCACGTACAAGGACAGCCAGATCCCTCTGAATACAAAGGCTCTCACCATTCAAAAAATATTTTGTTTATTTTATTTTTCCTTCCACAGTGGATAATCACATTTTCGCCACATTGTATTTCATTTGCCACATTCTTGGCCACTTACTCAACCTCTATGTGTCCTCCTCACAGTCTACTTTACCAGCTAACTGTAACGTCACAAACCTGGATACGTCTGGAGTGCAAAGGGACTTGGGAGTCCTAGTTCAGGATTCTCTTAAGGTTAACTTGCAGGTTGAGTCGGTAGTTAGGAAGGCAAATGCAATGTTGGCATTTATTTCGAGAGGACTAGAAGGGGATGTGCTGCTGAGGCTTTATAAGGCTCTGGTCAGACCACATTTAGAATATTGTGAGCAATTTTGGGTCCCGTATCTCAGGAAGGATGTTCTGGCCCTGGAGAGGGTCCAGAGGAGGTTCACGAGAACGATCCCAGGAATGAAAGGCTTAACATATGAGGAACGTTTGAGGACTCTGGGTCTATACTCGATGGAGTGTAGGATGAGGGGGGATCTGATTGAAACTTACAGAATACTGAAAGGCCTGGATAGAGTGGACGTGGGAAAGATGTTTCCATTAGTAGGAGAGACTAGGACCTGAGGGCACAGCCTCAGAGTAAAGGGAAGACCTTTTAGAACAGAGATGAGGAGAAACTTCTTTAGCCAGACAGTGGTGAATCTATGGAATTCATTGCCACAGAAGGCTGTGGAGGCCAGGTCATTGAGTGTATTTAAGACCGAGATAGATAGGTTCTTGATTGGTAAGGGGATCAAAGGTTACGGGGCGAAGGCGGGAGAATGGGGGTTGAGAAACTTATCAGCCATGATTGAATGGCGGAGCAGACTCGATGGGCCGAATGGCCTAATTTCTGCTCCAATGTCTTATGGTCTTATGGTTACACTGAGTCCCCTCATCTAAGTTGTGAATATAGGTCTGCATATCTGGTCAGGCAGAATTTTGGGGTTTTCTGCATGGACCCATTGCAGCATTGCATGTGAGGGAAGAAGATGTCAAAAGCTGGCCTGGACAATCAATGGAGACACTTCTCTGACGGCAACATCAAGATCATGCCTGCCACAGGACTCCACCAGGTCGAGTGGTGGTGTCTGTGGTGGTATTCTTTTTGGATCCTGTCTCTGACCCTGTCTTGAACTCCCAAGAAGGCCCACGTGGTCTATAACCAGGAAAGTATCCCTGGTGAGACCAAGCATACCCACACGTCCAATACTCAGTGACAAATGAGGGCTGGGAAGGTACAGGATCTCCCAATTTTGGAAGTCTCTGCTTCTCCCACCCGCCATCATGTCCCCCCGCATCTGACTCTATTGCCCCTTAAGATTCATGGAGGATTTAACAGGGCAGTTCCTGGCAGGTTGGTTCCCATGCTAAGATTCGAAAACTAAGGATCATAGTCTTCAAATAAGGGGGTGACTATTTAGGACCACTTGAGAAGATGGTGGCGTAGTAGTATTGACACTGGACTAGCAATCCAGAGGCCCAGGGTAATGCTCTGCGTACACGGGTTCAAATCCCACTAGGACAGCTTTTGGAATTTAAAATCAATTGATAAATTCTCATTATTAATGAAAAAGGAATCTGGAATAAGCAGCCAGTATCGGTAGTGGTGACCTGTTAGTAATGGGAAACTATCCTCAAAACCCACCTGGTTCACTAACGCCCTTTAGGGAAGGAAATCTATTGTTCTTAGCCAATCTGATCTACATGTGACTCCAAACCCACAGCAATCTGGTTGATTCTTAACTGCTCTCAAGGGCAATTAGGAATAGGCAACAAATGCTGGCCCTTGTGATGCCCACATCTTATGAAAGGATTTTTAAGAAAGGACTGAAATGAGGAGAAATGTCTTCACTCAGAGGGTTGTGAATCCTTGGAACTTTCTACCTTTAAGAGTATGGACACTCAGTCAATGAGTATATTCAAGACTGAGATTGATAAGGGATTCAGACGGTTTGGGAATAGGGTGGGAAAGTGGAGTTGAGGTCAAAGGTCAGCCGTGGTTTTATAGAATGGCGGAGCAGGCTCAAGGGGCCGTACAGCCTACACCTGCTCCTATTTGTTACCTTACGTCCTTTAAATCAATGACCTTGTAAAGGCAGTGTGGAGGCTCTCCTCCAATAAACATGAACCCAAGGCATTGCAGGTCCGAATAGATTTTGAGGAATTTCTGGTTGAGGCCTGCCAGATCTCTGGCAGGAATCTAGCAAATCGGCCTTGTGATTTTGGAACCATTCCCTTTAATAGAACTCTGCGCAATATGAAAATGTATCGAGCTATTGTTTTTTCCAAAGTTGTTTTTTTTTTGCTTGACAGCAAGAAAATTACATCACAGATAAGAGTTACATTTTCACCAATATTCCGTGTTGCTATGGGATCATTAACAAACAAAGACAAGCCTGGCCTCAAGATTCACTAAAACCAGGATCTACACATGAAGGTACTGCATAAAAAAATAAGATGGTGCAACAGGAGGATTACTGAACTGGAAGTAGCTCTTCTGTTCATGATACCATCATAACATCTTAATAATAATTTGATCTAGACTTAATGAAGCAGGTGCAATTATTGTTGCTAGAAACATTGCGCACTGACACACAGACAGAAAAATTATCTCGTTACGTTCTTCAACTCATCTATTCAGGATTATGTTTAGTGTTGATCAAAGATCATTACGAGGACAATGCAGCTATAAAGTTCCGGTTTATTAACCCACTAATAAGTGCTCTGCTCAATTTAAAGCCAATGATCTTTGAATCATAAGCGGTGCTGTGCACCAGGCTTTTCATTTCATGACTTCTGCAATTCATGCGAATAAATGTGCTTTTCTTTATCTCCTTCATTATTGTGATTAGCCTTGGATAATTAATGCTTTTTTCAGCCTGCAATCCAATAAACAGTTATTGCTGCAATGAGAACCCAAATCTTCAACACTATGAATCTTGATAAACAGCACGACTGAGTTTAATGAAGCAGGCAGATTGTAATCACAACCTTTCTTGTAAAATTAATGCAAGGGAGCATTTACTTGACTTCTATAAAATGTTAAAGCTATTATTTTAGTAAATAAAATGAACAGGCTATAAATTGATGGCCAGATTTCAAAGTGTGCTCCATTTTATGTTTCAAATACCATCCTCTAATTTACTTTGACTTCTTGCATTGTGATTCGTAGCCATTGGTGGCCACCTAGATTCTTAATTTTTCTTTACATCATCCATAATGGTTTCTCTGTCATTACCAGGCCGAAATACCATTGGCTGTGAGTGGTGGCTTATTGCTTTGGTAGATACTCAGCTTTCAGGCCATCAATTGAGATCTAATTATCATAGAAGTGAAACGGTAGATAACTCTTGATTAACTATTGATTTATTTAGCTGTGCCCTCTGGAGTTGAAGAGAAATGTATATATCCATGTTACCAGTGGAGGAGAAGGAGCATATTTTTGGTAGATTTGACCTTTAACAAGGGATATGAAATGTAAAAGTAGGGATGACTTGCTACACCTGTATAGGGAATTTCTGAGACCACACCTCTACAGGTGCACAGTTTTGGTCCCCTTATTTAAGGAGGAATTGAAGGCAGTTCAGAGAAGGTTCACTTGGTTGATTCCTAGGGGAAGGGGTGTCTCATGAAGAAAGGTTGAGCAAGTTGGTCCTATACTCCCTGGAGTTTAGAAGAAGTGGTGATCCTATTGAAACATATAAGATTCTGGGGGGCCTTGACAGGGTAGATGCTGAGAGGGTGTTTCCCCTCACAGGGCACAGTTTCAGAACAAAGTGTCTCCCATTTAAGTCAGAGGTGAAGAGGAATTTCTTCTCTTACAATGTTGTTAATCTTTTGAATTCTCTACCGCACAGAGCAGTAGAGGCTGGGCGATTGGATATATTCAAGGCTGAGTAAGACAGATTTTTGATCTACAAGTGAGTCAAGGGTTATGAGGGAATGCAAGTGGGGTTCGGGCCACAATTGAATAGTGGCGCAAATTGTCTCCTCCTGCTCCTATTTCTTATGTTATAATTTTCTCATGGAACTGAGGATCTGAAAACATGGACTTGGGTCCAAAGGAAAAAAGGTGGCTTGAGAAAGATTGGCTCATTAGCGCAACAGCACACTAAAGCTATGTCTGTCTCCTGCTTATGTTTCTGTAACAGACTAAGAGCTGGAAGGTGGGATTAAACTGGGTAGCTCTTTTCCATCAGGCACAGACATGATGGGCCGAATAGCCTCCTCCTGTCCTGTAAATATTTCTTTACCCCTAATCTTTCTATGTTTCTTATCATGAAAAGAGGTTTGCAACATCAGCACAATCCTATAAGTTAGCCAAGCAGCAAGAGCCATATTCAGCATGTTGAATGACGCTGGGTTTGTGGTATAGACTTTGGTGATTGTTCTGAAGTGGAATTGAGAAAGGCCAGTCGAGGGGGCACCGTCGTGGTGATGCTCCCACTGTAGCTGTGAGATAGATATGTACATATCATCACGAACGGCAAAGGTGGTTGCTTTACGGATTGCTCAATTGAGATTTAAGGCATCTCAATGTCACTTCTCATCGATGTTTGCACAAAGGTATCTATCTTTGAGTGTCAAACTTTACCGTAGGTATTTTTCACAACTTTGTCCCCGTGACAGACACTCTTTAAACTTATGATGACTCAATTATTCCAGTTTTGGGAGCAATCACAGTTCCAGTAGGCTGCAAAAACATCACTCTAGACAGGTCACGTTCTACACGGCCAAAGGCTGGAAATCACAACGACAAAGTCCATAACCACCACTTCGGTCATTGACATTCTCGACAAGTTGTTTACAAAATGGAGTTTGCCAGAGACTATCACGAAAAGACAATGGATCGCAGCTTTTTTCTTAATCAGTTTAACACTCACTACTTCTCAAAAATGACTTCATTGGCTAGAAAGAGCTTTGGAATCCTGTGATTGTGAATGACACTATGTAAATGGCCGTTCTTTCTTTCTCACATGCAGAGTGAAAAAATTCTCCTCACTTCACCTTTGGTTCTTTTGACAATCACCTTAAACCTCTATCCTCTGCCTACTCATTTTCCTGCCAGTGGGGAAAAAAAATCTACTTGCTTACTCTTTCAGAGCTCCTCATGATTTGAAATAAAAAATCTAAAACTGTTCATACATTTTGAGCCTCAAATTCCTTGGGTTCCAGCCAGCTCCTCAGACAAGTGACTGGTGGAAACACTAGGGAAATGTTGGAGGCCTAGTTCTAGGGGTATTCCAATTTGACTTGCATGGGGTAGAACCCCCAACCACTCCAGGCAAGGAGAATACCAGGACCAAGGGGTACGACCTTTGAAATATCTTGCATTCCCCACCACACCAACGCCGCCTGACTCCAGATCAAAGAATGAGCCAAGTTACCATGGGCAACATTTAAGTGACCCCACAGTAGCTTGCAACCTCAACCATAAGAGATACTATTGGGCATGACCTTAGCACAACAGTCAGGGCTGCATCTCAAGTAGCCTTGCGGCTCTGACCTTTATTTTTCTCATTTTCAGTGAGATGGCATGCTAATGTCTTAGTGACCAAGGATTACATTACCTGTTAAACAGAGAGTCGAAAGCAGTTAGCTGAGTTTTGTGCGGACGTTAGGGAAGGGAAGCGTTTTGTTTTACTGGGCTCCTTCCCCAACAGCTAAGTGATGGCATTGACAAAGTATGTGGGACATCCGGGAGATGGAGTCTGCTTTTCTTCCAACTGAGGGACATAGGGTGAATCGCGAGTGTTTATTCCAGCCTAACAATCTAGTGCAGCACTGAGGGAGTGTGCCGTTGTCAGTGATGTTATCCTTCAGATGAGATGTTACACTGAAGTCCTGCTTCTCTCTTCCGATGGGTCAGGTGGAAGTAAAAGAATATCCCAGACACTGTAGCAGGGAAGAGATAAGAATTCTTCGGTGTCCTGGTAACATTCCACCAGCAATCAGTGCAATTTTTTTAAAAACTGGTTACTTTTTGCATCGACATTTGCCATTTGCAGATAATCACCACACTCCAAAATTGAATTATTCTGCAGAGTTTTGAGACAAAGAAAAATGGAAACCTAGCACTCTTCCCCAAAAAAGGTGTTAAGCCTGTTCAAATACACTAAGGTGCGTTAAGATGAAGGATTAAGTTACAGATCAGCTATAATCTAATTAAATGTCAGAACTGGCCCCAGGATTTGAATCACCTTCTTATGTTGTTAGGTTCCCATGAGAATGTTTTAATATAAGGTGTCATAAAAATCAAGTGTTATTTTTAAGAAGCAGAATAATTCGGGAAGAAGAGAACTGAAATTAGATTCTAAAGGTATAATGTGACAGCCAAAATTCCCCAACTCTATTGGTACATTGTGTCTGAGCATAAAAACCTTACTCTATTCTTCACAGAACAACATTGAGGCATTTATACTATTGATCCTGGCACTGTTCTGTCTCCTGACTAACCTATTATGGGCCAGCTGCCTTCAATTTAACTTCCTTAAGATCTTTCACTTTAAAAGCGATAATACTGAGCCTCTATTTTTGACCTTGTTGCCTATATAAAGCTCAATTGATTTCACATTTCCACTGGTTAGACTAACATCTATAGGGGAGAAGGTTTGAATGTTTTAATGTTATTCAATTAATATTTAACTAAAAAAAAAGTGCGGAGGCTAAGAAGAAGAGCCAGCATGGATTTCGAAGGAAAGGTGTGTTAGGACTGAGATGAATAGGTGACTGAGATCTATCCACTGAATCACAGAATTACAGAATATTTACGGTGCAGAAGGAGACCATTCGGCCCATCGAGTCGGCACTAGCTGTCTGCAAGAGCATTCCACCTAGTCCCACTTCCCTCCTTTATCCCTGTAATCTTGCACATTCTCTCTTTTCAGGTAGCAATCCAATTCCCTTTTGAATACCTCGATCGAACCTGCCTCCACCGCCCTTTCAGGAAGTTTGTTCCAGGCTCCAACCACCCTCTGGGTGAAAAAAAAATCCCCTCACATCACATTTACTCCTTTTGCCAATTATTTTGAATCTGTGCCCTCTAGTTCTTGATGCTCCCTTGACACTATTTTTCACTATTTACCCTGCCCATACCCCTCAGGATCTTGAATACCTCCATCAAGTCTCCCCTCAGCCTTCTTTACTCCAAGGAAAACAGTCCCAACCTTCCAATCTATTCTCATAGCTACAGTTCTTTATCCCGGGAATCATTCTTGTGAATCTCTTCCATACTCTCTCCAGTGCCTTAACACCCTTCCTCAAGAATGGTGCCCAGAACTGGACGCGGTACTCCAGATGAGGCCTAACTAATGTCTTATACAAGTTCAACATGACCTCCTTACTCTTCTACTCAATGTCCCTATTAATGAAGCCTAAGATACCATACACTTTATTAACTGCTCTCTCAACATGCCCTACCACCTGCAATGTCTTATGTACATATACACCGAGGTCCCTCTGTGCCTGCACCTCCTTTAGAGTTTCTCCCTTTATTTTGTACTATCTCTCCACATTCTTCCTGCCAAAATGGATCACCTCACACTTCTCTGCATTGAACTTCATCTGTCATTTGTCTGCCCAATCCACCAACATGTATACATCCTGCTGAAGCACAAGGCTATCCTCATCACATTTGACATTTCCAATCTTTGTATTATCTGCAAATTTTGAAATCATGCCCTGAACACCACAGTCTAGGTCATTAATATATATCAGGAAGACCCCTGGGGAACTCCATTACAAAGCGTCCTCCATCTGAAAAACAACCATTTATCACTACTCTCTGTTTCCTGTCACTCAGCCAATTTCTTATCCAAGTGCCTACTTTCCTTTTTATTCCATGACCTAGAATTTTGCTTACAAGTCTGGTGTATGGCACTGTATCAAATGCCTTTTGAAAATCCATATACACCACATCAACAGCGTTTCCCTTATCAGCCTTCTCTGTTGCCTCCTCAAAAAAACTCCAGAAGTTAGTTAAACATGATTTTCCCTTAATGAATCCATGCTGGCTTTCCTTAATTATCCTGCACTTGTCTAAGTGATTATTAATTTTATCCCAAACTATAGTTTCCAGGATTTTCCCTAACACTGAGGTCAAACTGACTGGTCTGTAGTTGCTGGCTTTATCCTTGCAACCCTTTTTGAAAAAGGGTGTAACATTCACAATTCTCCAGTCCTCTGGCACCACCCATGTGTCTGAGGAAAACTGGAAGATTATCACTGGTGCCTCTATAATTTTCACTTTCACTTCCCTCAGTATCCTTGGATGCATCTCATCCTGCCCTGGTAACTTATCTATTCTAAGTAAAGGTTACTTTTCCAGCACCTCTTCCTTCTCAATTCTAAATTCTTCCAATGTACCAGTTACCTCTCCTCTCACCTTGGCCTGGGTAGTATCTTCTTTTTTTGTAAAGACAGATGCAAAGTATTCATTCATTACCTTCACTATTTCTCCAGCCTCCATATTCAAGTCCCATTTTCAGTCCCTCATCAGCCCTATTCTTTCTTTGACCACCCTTTTATTATTTACATGCTTATAGAAGACCTTGGAATCCCCTTTTATGTTCAGTGCCAGCCTCTTTTCATGCTCTCTCCTTGCTTTTTTTATTACTTTACTCACTTCCCCTCTGGTCCTTCTATATGCAGCCTGATTCTCTATTTTATTTTCTACCTGACATCTGTTGTATGCATGCTCCTTCCTTTTCATCTTCACCTCCAGTTCTCTCGTCATCCAGGGTGCTCTGGATTTATTTGTCCTACCTCTCCCCTTCAAGGGACTATACCTTGACGTTGCCTGCAATGCTTTTTCTTTGAAGGTGACCCATTGTTCAGCCACCATCCTTTCTGCCAACATTCGATTCCAACTTACTCGATGCAGATGCATTCTCATCCCATTGAAGTTGACTTTCCTTTGATTAATTATCCCTGCTCTGGACTGTGCCTGTCTTTTTCTATGACCAACCTAAACCTTATGATACAATGATCACTGTCCCTTAAATGCTCTCCAACTGTTATTTAATCCACTTGGGCCAACTCATTCCCCAGAACCAGGCCCAAAAGTGTAAGTCCTCTTGTTGGACTGGAAGCATACTGCTGCAGAAAATTATCCATTCCAGGAACACTCGCCCCTCTTATTCTTTTGTACTATTCCTATCCCAGTCCATATTTGGATAATTGAAGTCCCCCAAGATGATTACTCCAGAATTCTTGCACCTCTCAGTAATTTCTTTGCAAATTTGCTTCCCTTCCACTAGCTGGTGGTCTATATACTACATCAATCAATGTTATTGCACCTTTTTCATTCCTTCCTTCTGGCCAGAGAGATTCCGTCCTTGATCCCTCTGGAACAACATCCTCTCTCTCCAGTACTGTACTGCCATCTTTAATCAATGTTGCCACTCCCCCACCCCACCCCCCCCACCACCCCCGCCGCTGCCCCCCCCAACCCCCATCGCCCTTTTCTTCCTTTCCTGTCTCTCCTAAACACCTTGTATCCAGGAATATTTAATGCCCAGTCCTGCCCTTCTTTGAGCCAGGCCTCTGTTATAGCAATAATATCATAATTCTATTTGTCAAACTGTGCCTGCAGTTCACAGATCTTATTAACCATACTCCTGCATTCACATACATGCACATAAACCCTGATTTAGGCTTTTTTTTACTTTCCCCTTTATTCTGACCCCATCTAATGACTGACTATAGTCTATCCTAATTCTATCAAACTCTCCAAGTATTCTATCTATTTTGATACTACTCTCTGATATATCCTTGTTATCAATTGATACTTCTCTATTTCCCACTGCCAGATTTTCTCCTGTCCATTCTGAATTTCCCTTTATGTTACCCTGCCCCTGCCAATCTAGTTTAATCCCTCCCCAATAGTACTCACAAACCTTCCCGCCAGGACATTAGTCTCAGTGCTGTTAAGTTGTAACCCGTCCTTCTTGTACAGGTCTCACCTGCCCCAGAATCAGTCCCAATGCCTCAGAAATATAAAAGCCTTCCCTCCTACTCCATTTCTCCAGTCACGTGTTGAACTGTTCAATCTTCCTATTGTTAGGCTCACCAGTGACGTGGCACTGGGAGTAATCCTGAGATTACTGCTATTGAGGTCCTGCTTTTTAATTCCCTTCCTGACTCCCTAAAATCTACCTCAGGAACTCATCCTTTTTCCTACCTATGTCATTGGGCTCAATGTGGACCACAGCCTCTGGCTACTCACCCACCCCCAAAAGAATGCCCTGCAGCCACTCTGTGACACTCTTGGCCCTGCAAGGAGGGGATGGGTTATCGGGGGTAGGTGGGATGCAGATTTGAGGTTACTGTCAGATCAACCATGAAATTATTAAATGGCGAAGCAGGCTTGAGGGGCCGAATGGCCTACTCCTGCTCCTTATTCGTATACAGCACAGAAGGAGGCCATTTGGGGCATGGAGACTGCGTTGGCCCTCCGAAAGATCTGTCCAATTTGTCCCAAACCCGCTGCTCTTTCTGCATAGCCCTGCAAATCCTTCTTTATCAAGTACTTATCCAGTTCCCTTTTGAACATTTTATATGGTATCTGCTGCCACTGCCCTTCCAGGCAGTGCATTCCAGAATGTATGATGAAATTCCATATCCTGCTCTCATAGAAGATTAAGGGCCATAAAGTTAAAAGGGTAGATTACATCACTGGGTTGAACAATAGCCTTGGTAAGTCTGACAAGCAGATGCAACAAGCAATGTGGAAGGCAAATGGTAGGTTAGTCTTTATTGCAAGAGGATTTGAGAACAGGAATAAGGGAATCTTGCTGCCGTTGTGTAGAGAGCCTTGGTAAGACCAAACCTGGAATATTGTGTGCAGCTTTGGCCTCCTTACCTAAGGAAGGATTAACTGGCCATGGAGGGAGTGTAACAAAGATTCACCAAACTTATCCCAGGGATGGCAGGATTGTCCGATGAAGAAAGGTTGAGGAGACAAAACCTATATTCTCTAGAATTAGAAGAATGAGAGGTGATCTGATTGAAGTGTGCAAAATTCTTACGTGGCTCAACAGACTAGATGCAGGAATGATGTTTCCCCTGGGTGCGGGGAGCTGGGGGGTCTAGAACCGAAGGTCTCAGAATAAGAGGTATGCCATTTAGGACTGAGATGAGGGGGAATTTCTTCAGTCAGAGGATGGTGAACCTTTAGAATTCTCTACCCCAGAGGCTGTGGGGGCTCAGTCATTGAATATGTTCAAAGCAGAGGTCAGTAGATTTCTAGATGCCAATGATATCAAGGGTTACGGGGATAGTGTGGGAAGATGTGATTGAGGTAGAAGATCAGCTATGATCTAGTTAAATGGTGGAGCAGGCTCAAGGGGCTGAATGGCCTATATGTTATGGCCTATATATGGCTCCTGTGTTCCTATATAAGAGGAAGCATGAGAAGACAAATGGATGAAAGGCTCTATCTGACTGGAGAGCAACCCATGGTAGTTCAACATTTGGATCATTTGACTGTATAGACTATAGATTCAAAAATGTGATTAAACTACGTGAGTATACATTCAAGAATTTAAAAGGAACTATGAGCCGCCAGTACATACTGAAGAGAATTAAATCACGATTATTCTTTCGCTGAATCACTTAGTTTAGAGATAAACTTGTTCCTTTGAATAGCAAAATCAAATGGTATAGTTTACTTCCCCAGCTTGATCAATTAACTATTATTGCAATCTGGCTCTTGGGAATGCGAGTTAGAATGAAGGGTGATCAAATCAATTATCCTGGGAGAATTAATGTGGTTCTTTTCCTTCGAGTATTGCTTGTAGTAGTCCTCTTGATTTCCCTAAGTCTTAGGTGTTTTTCACCATTCCCTTTCTCTTTGTGTCCTTGAGGATGTTGTTGGCAAGAATAGGCAAATACAATTTTATCATTACAAAGTCTGAAGAAGAGTCATACGGACTAAAAACATTAACTCTGTTTTTCTCTCCACAGATGCTGTTAAACCTGCTGAGTATTTTTTCCAGCATTTTCTAATTTTGTTTCAGATTTCCAGCATCCACAGTATTTTGCTTTTATAATTTTGTCACTCCCTGTGACTAAATGTTAGCAATCGGGTTTACCTTTCCTTTGTCACTTTATGAACAAGTTTCTTGCCTGAAGAATTCAGCAAGTCAACTAGTATTGTCACACTTTCATTCCTCACTGCAGTTTGAGCAGTAAACAAGTCCAGCATGCCCTCTGATTTAGGGCAAGCTGAGAATTATACCTCATGGGGCCTTATTTGTCTGCAACCAACTCACCCCTCAGCAGGCCATCAATCCTGAGTTTGTCTCCCAGAAGGTTTTGTCTCAATTGCATTGGCCGCACATGAGCTATTCTTCCTTGGCCATCTGTGCTTTAAGCCATTATGCTCTTTAATCGAGAAACTCCTCCATGATTCGAACTGATGAAGTCCTCTCCTTTCTCCTACAGACCCTTGTGAAGGGGTTCCACTTTATGAGTTACACTTTATTCCCTTGAGGTGGACATAACATTGTGAATCAATGAGCACATCCACAATATAGGCATGGTTTTGAAGATATCTGACCATGATGAGACATGTGTTGATGAGATTGTTGAGATCTCCTTGTTCGTAACCCTTGCATCTGAATTGCTTGGACAAGATGCGTCTGTGACTCTTTGAGGTGCATTTATGTGTGGCCTCTTTGAATCAAATATGGCAGATTCGAGTTGGACTACCAAGGTTGTGGTTTTTTCCCCAAGGTTAAATCATCATCCTCCATGATGAAACATTCCCTAATTTGTGGAACTGAAGTCTCCTCAATTAATTGGTGATGAATTAGCTCATTGGCTAGTGTACCAAATTTATATGCAAAAGCCAATTGTTAAAACTCTGCCACATGTTGTTTAATGGGCTCACCATTTCCCTGAGATCACCGATGGCATGTATATCATTTATCACCACATTTCCTTTGGCCTGAAGTATTATTTGAGAGCTCTTACAGCCGTATCAAATGTAGATGTGTCTTCTGTGAGCTGTTTGAATACTCACTGGCCTTCTGCTCCAAGACAATGTACGAGTATTGACTTCTTGCAAATCCATCTGGCCTGTACATCCCTGTAATGAGCAAATTGGTCTTGAACCCCAAAATCCATCAATCCCAGTGCCAGGGTGGATTTCCTGGTGAAGAAAGAAAAGGTGCTGGGGCTGGTAAAGTTGTTTTTTCCCAACCATTCTCATTGCCAATTTGACTTATATTTTCTATCTGGGATCTATGCAGAGATGACACCCATTTCTACGTGTGTGACTGGTTTTATTCACAGTGCTTTTAAAATGAGTACTCCATGCTTCTAGGTCTAGCTTCCAGCACTTTCCATAGCTTGTTTACTTTTCTCTGAGTCCACACCCAGACTTAACTAATCAAGCACGGTGAACTGTCTCAACGGGAGTTAGGGATGCACAGTAAATGCTGGCCATGCCAGTGACGTTCACATCCCATGCAAAGACTTGATAAGAAGACCCCTGGGGAATCTTACTATGCACCTTCCTTAAGTCCAAAAATAACCAATCACCAATACTTCCTGTTTTCTATGCTGCCATTGTTCCTTTTATACCATGTGCTTTGTCTTTGCTGACAAGCCTGTTTTCTGGCACTTTATCAAATGCTTTTTGGATGTCCATATACACCACACCAACCACATTATCCTCATCAATCATCTGTGTTGCTTCAGTGCAAAACTCGAACAAATTAGCTAAGCACAATTTGCCCTGATGTAGAAAATTCTCCTGAGCACCTGGACTCCTGAAAGAAGCAAATGAATCACAGAATCACAGAATCACACAATGCAGAAGAGGCCCTTCGGCCCATCGAGTCTGCACCGACACGTGAGAAACACCTGACCTAGCTACCTAATCCCATTTACCAGCACTTGGCCCATACTCTTGAATGTTATGACGTGCCAAGTGCTCATCCAGGTACTTTTTAAAGGATGTGAGGCAACCACCACCCTCCCAGGCAGTGCATTCCAGACCGTCACCACCCTCTGGGTAAAAAAGTGTTTCCTCACATCCCCCCTAAACCTCCTGCCCCTCACTTTGAACTTATGTCCCCTCGTGACTGACCCTTCAACTAAGGGGAACAGCTGCTTCTTATCCACCCTGTCCATGCCCCTCATAATCTTGTACACCTCGATCAGGTCACCCCTCAGTCTTCTCTGCTCCAATGAAAACAACCCGAGTCTATCCGACCTCTCTTCATAACTTAAATGTTTCATCCCAGGCAACATCCTGGTGAATCTCCTCTTCACCCCCTCCAGTGCAATCACATCCTTCCTATAATGTGGCAACCAGAACTGCACACACTACTCCAGCTGTGGCCTCACCAAGGTTCTATACAACTCCAACATGACCTCCCTACTTTTGTAATCTATGCCTCGATTGATAAAGGCAAGTGTCCCATATGCCTTTTTCACTACCCCACTAACATGCCCCTCTGCCTTCAGAGATCTATGGACACACATGCCAAGGTCCCTTTGTTCCTCAGAACTTCCTAGTGTCATGCTGTTCTTTGAATACTTCCTTGTCAAATTACTCCTTCCAAAGTGTATCATCTCACACTTTTCAGGGTTAAATTCCATCTGCCACTTATCTGCCCATTTGACCATCCCGTCTTTATCTTCCTGTAGTCAACCTCACTGTTAACCACCCGGCCAATCTTTGTGTCTTCCGCAAACTTACTAATCCTACCCCCCACATTGTCATCTATGTTGTTTATATAAATGACGAATAATATGGGACCCAGCACAGACCCCTATGGTATGCCACTGGACACTGGCTTCCAGTTACTAAAGCAGCCTTCAGTCATCACCCTCTGTCTCCTACAACTAAGCCAATTTTGAATCCACCTTGTCAAATTACCCTGTATCCCATGTGCATTTGCCTTCTTTATAAGTCTCCCATGTGGGACCTTGTCAAAGGCTTTGCTGAAACCCATATAAACTACATCAACTGCACTACCCTCATCTACACATCTGGTCACCTCCACAAAAGATTCAATCAATTTTGTTAGGCATGACCTCCCTCTGACAAAGCCATGCTGACTATCCCTGATCAAACCTTGCCCCTCCAAGTGGAGATAGAATCTCTCCTTCATTTATTGCCCATCCCTAATTGCCTTTGAGAAGGTGGTGGAGAGCTGCTTCCTTGAATTGCTGCAGTCAATGTGGTGTAGGTACACGCACAGTACTGTTAGGGCAGTGGTTCCAAGGTTTTGACCCAGTGACAATGAAGAAGCGAAGATATAGTTCCAAGTCAGGATGGTGTGTGGCTTGGAGTGGTAATTGCAGGTGGTGATGTTCCCATGTATCTGCTGCCCTCGTCCTTTTGGGTGGCGGAGGTCGCGAATTTGGAAGGTGCTGTCAAAGGAGCCTTGCTGAGTTGCTGCAGTGAATTTTGTAGATGCTACACACCGCTGCTACTGTGCATCGCTGGTGGGGGAGTGAATGTTGAAGGTGGTGGATGGATTGCCAATCAAGCAGGCTGATTTGTCCTGGATGGTGTCGAGCTTCTTGAGTGTCAGTGGAGCTGCACTCATCCAGGCAAGCGGAGAGTATTCCACCACACTCCTGACTTGTGCCTTGTAGATGGTACACAGGCTCTGAGGAATCGGGAGGTGAGTTACTCTCTGCAGAATTCCCAGCCCCTGACCTGCTCTTGTAGCCACAGTATTTATATGGTTGGTCCAGTTCAGTTTCTGGTCAATGGTAACCCCCAGGTTTTGATAGGGTAGGAACTTGGGATACAGGTGAACAAGTCATTTAAGCAACATCACAAGTCAAAAACATTTAAGAATGCTAACAAGGCACTAGGATTTATTTCAAGTGGTATAGAATTCAAATGTAATGAAGTTACATTAAATTCATATAGAGTCCTGGTCAGGTCACACTTAGAATACTGTGTAGCGTTTTAGCCTCCATACTATATAAAGGATGTCGAAGCACTGGAGAAAGCATTAAAAAAGAAATAAAGATGGCAACAGGACTGAGAAATTATAGCCATCAGGAAAGATTGAAATGGTTGGTAATTCTTTCCTTTACAAAAGAAAAAACTTAGAGGTGACCTGATAGAGCCCCTTAAATTAAGAACAGGGTAGACGTGGTGTGTAAATTTCTATGGGCTGAATTTCCTCCCCTCCGTCAGGGGCGTTGCGCAGGGGCGGATGAGAATGAGCGCAAACCCGATCGGGCCATTTTACATGGGCAGGCCAATTAAGGCCCACCCAGCGTGACCCTCTCCCGGAAGCGCTGAGCGGGCCTGTGCGGGCCTCAGGGAGATTTGTTTAAGGTTCAAATATTTAAATAAAGAATTGAAAATATTTTAAGACATGTCCCCTCATGTGACAGTGAGCTGGGACATGTCAAGGAACATTCATTTAAAAATTAATTTAATTTATAAATACTTCGTGAAACTTCATCCCGCCTGTGGATGAGGTTCCATGAAAAATGTGAAGGCCGCCTGGGCTCTTCACCTGCCCCCCAGCCTTAAGGTTGGACGGGGAGCTCGTTTAATTGATTTAATTGTTTTGAACAGGCCTTAATAGGCCTTTGACAGTTCGGTGGGCGTGCAGCCGAGTCGGCTGTGCGCCCACTGAACTGAAAATCTAAATGACGCGCGGTGACGTCAGGACACCCGCCCGACGTCACCGCGCATCATTTTACGCGTTGGCGAGTGGGCCCTGCCCCCACTTGCCAACAGGAAAATTTTCCCCTATTTGTGGGAGAATCCAAAACTAGGGACCAAAAATAAAAGATAGTTATTAATAAATCCAATAGGGAAATGAGGAGAAACGTCTTTACTGATAGTATGATTAGAATGCGAAACTCACTACAACAGGAAGTGGTTGAGGCAAATAGCTTAGGTACTTTCAAAAGGAGACTGGTAAAGCACAAGAACACAACAAATAGGAGCAGGAGTAAGCCCATCGAGCCTGGCCCACCATTCAATGCAATCATGGCTGATCTTGGCTTTTAACCTCACTTTGCTGCCCACTCCCCATATCCCCTAATTCCATGAGAAACCAAAAAGCTGTCTATCCCAGCGTTCAATGATGGAGCATCCACAAGTCTCTGGAGTGGAAAATTCCAAAGATACACAACCCTTTGAGTGAATAATTTCTCCTCAACTCAGCCCTAAATGATTGGCCCCTTATCCTGAGACTTTGCCATGGTGTTTTAGATTCCCCGACCAGTGGAGATAATCTCTCAGCTTCCACCCAATAAATCCCCTTCCGGATCTTGTATGTTTCTATGAGACCACTTCTCATTCTTCTAAACTCCAGAGAATATAGGCCCAGCCTCAGCCTCTCATCATAAGTCAACCCCCTCACCCCAGGGACTAATTTAGTGAACCTTCACTGTACCGCCTCCAATGCAAGTATATATCCAATGTGGAGACCAAAACTGCACGCAGTACTCCAGATGGGGGTCTCACTAAAACCGTGTAGAATTGTATCAAGACTTCTTTGTTCCTGTACTCCAATCCCTTTGCAATAAAGGCTACCATGCCATTTTCCTTCCTAGTTGCTTGCTGTACTTACATGCTAACTTTCTGCATTCCTTGTATGAGCACACCCAAGTCTCTTTGAACATCAACACTTACAAGATTCACAACTTTAAAAAAAATATTCTGCTTCTTTATTCTTAAGACCTAAGTGAGTAACTTCACACTCCTCTACATTATACTCCATCTGCCATCTTGTTGCCCATTCACTTAACCTGTCTATATCTCTTTGCAGCCTCTCTGTGTTCTCCCCACAGCTTACCTTCCACCTAGCTTGGTATCATCACAAACCGAGCATATGAGAGAAACATGAATGGAAAGATTTGCTGAAAGGATGAGATGAAGTAAATGGAATGGGAAGAGATTTGTGTGGAGTATTAGCACCAGCACAGACTAGTTGGGCCAATGGTCTGTTCTTGTGCAGTTTGTCCAAAACAATTCTACGCAACAATCCCAAGAGATGTACAACATGGAAGGATGTCATTTGGTGCATTGTGCCTATGTTAGCTCTTTGAAAGACCGATCTATTTAATCCCACTCCTCCTGCCCTCTCTTGCTAGCTCCTCAAAATGATGTCCTTTTGAAGAATATATCAAATTTACTTCTGATATTGAACGACTGAAAAACCATGATGTTTAAACTTGGGAATTATGTATATAAAGGGAAAATGATAAACTGTCAGTCAACTGACTTTTTAAAGGCAGATCCTTGACTTAAGGAAAATATATATCAAGTGAATCGTGGAGAAACTTATGATGCAGCTGACAAGAACTTCCTTGGGATGTTCTTCTGATCGGCAACTATAACTTCAGTGTTTGATTGGCGCAAACCTTCTTCATGGGGTACACAGCCCTCCACCCCAGAGGAAATTGCTGCCCATCATAGCTACACTTCCAGAAAACCTTGAAAGTTCCACAACAAAAGCAGCTACACACCACTTAGGCAATTGGGATTGTAGGTAAGTCAGAGACAAAATGAATTGGATGAAAGATGAAAGCTCTGAATACAGCTCGGTGAAGTTATATTTGACTGGGCAGATGTAGTGATTGAAGTGTCTCAGTGTCACCGGGATGCTTCCTGGTACAGACCTGTACAACTGACCTGGACTTGGTTCTGAGTATGCAATAGCTTTTTTTTTTAGGAACAGTTAGTTTTTTACTTCAGTCAGCTAGCTTTGAACTTTACCATAACCACTATGTTGTTAGGTGTCAAGAGATGGATCAATACACTTTGAGGAGAAAGGTCTTGGTCTGATCCTGGCAACTGCAGTGAAAGATCCCGCATCACGTAACAATTCAATTCAATAAGATGCTAGCGATTCAGAAAACTTCTTCAGAGCTGGAAAGGACTAGCGCTGTGTAACGGAGCTAAGACCTCACCCTATATCTTTATGAAATATATATAGCAACCTGGCTACTTCCTAAAATTTTAAAATCTGGACACAGACTTTAAAAGTCTGAAGTTATGTCTGCCTGTAACCCTGAACAAAAAGAATTTTCTGGCTGTAGCCCTGAACAACAGAAGCTAATCTAGCAGTAACGAAGAAATTTGCGCCTTGTTCTCTCTGAAGAAACGCAAATGACCCTGTGACTGCAAAGACCAAATTCAGAGGGAATTACACAAAGGCCATCTACATTTCCTAAGGCAGGCCTGTACAATGGAGACTATCAGTCTGCTAGGACAAAGGACCCTGCACCTTTCCTTTCAAATTCTTAATGGTTGAACATTAACAATCTCAAGAATCCAGGTAAAGGAATATACATCCTTTGACAAAGCCAATGTGGACAGGTGGGAGTCATGTGACATGACCACTTGGTTGGAGGAACCTGTAACACTGTCTTGCTGTACTGCTAGTCAGTCTGCCATCTTCCATCTACCAAGCAGCCACTCAGATCCAGAGCTCTATCCAGGTTTAAATGCCTGGCCCCATCTACGTTGCTCCTACTGGAACATCTGAACTTCTGTACCAGTGCCTACAAGACTAATTCATCTTTACGTGCCTATCCCATCATGGAAGGCATCTCTACTAGAAAAGTGAATTATCCAGCACCAGTCTTCAACCTGCCAACCCCTGTGAAGGAATACGCCATTGGACTTTGATCCTGGACTCTGGATTCACATGAAACAAGTTATCTTTTACTGTATGAGTGGGAAAAAAAGGCTACGATGTGACCCCTTTCCCATGTTTGAGTGTGTGCAAATAAACTACCTCCTCTGAGTTTACCCTATCTCGAGATTGCTGTGGAGCTATTAGTAGAAATTGGATCACACCAAAACTGAGGAGTTGGGAAAATAACACCGCCGCTTATAAAGGGGGAAATCAAAATCACATTTCTGTTTACAGATGGGTGATGGGAGGAGAAATCAGGGCTATTTAAATTAAACCCCACTCCTGTCCTTGTAGCTGTTATTCGTTGCACTGTATCCATGTTTATAATAACCAGTCTCATAATATATGAGCATTTAAAAACATTCCTTCATTCAATGAGTCTTAATGGGGCCAATTTTCAACCTTTCTGCATAGGGGTAACCCAATGATGTGGATTGTCTGCCCATCATAGAATTTGCCCAACTTTTACCCCATTCATCTGTTCCAGCAGGTTTATGATCTGAGTGACAATGTTGAATTTTACCCGCAATATTTTGTATCCATTTCAGTACAGATATTTGGAGGCTATTCCTTGGCCAACAGTATGAGCTGTCGCAACAACTGGCAACCAGGTAGATTCAGGTTAGACATCAGCCATTCTTAGAATGGAATCTGTAAGTTGGCGGAATCTGCTGAATGTAAACTTGTAAACCTTAATATACTTGATTTATTTCTCATTCAATCGCAGGTCATCATGCAACTGAAAACAAGTTTAATAGGCTTTGTTGAAAGTTCATTGGCCTGAAACATAGCTGTGTTTCTCTCTCCACAGATGCTGCCAGACTTGCTGAATTTATTCAGCATCTGTTTTTATTTCAGATTTCCAGCACCTGCAGTATTTTGCTTTTGTGAAAGTTTAACATAAGAGTTGTGTGTTAATTTGATTCAAACAGACTCGGGGTCTGTATTCCTTTTATTAGGTGGTGATTATCTTGATCGTAATCAGTGCATATTGAATAACAATCATTTTACTAATTGTAGATTCAGGAAAACATTATGGTGGTCTTTGAAATCTCTGATGAAGTTTCTAGTCTGCAACAAAGCATGATCTTCCATGAAGGAAACACGGTTCATTGAATTCCCAAGGTACGCAACAGATAATAAGCCCCAACGTAGGAGCATTTGCCTTTGGTGCTTAAGAATGAGGTACAGCCTCCATTTCAGTCCTCCTGAAGGAGATTAAGAATCCATGCCCTGGGGAATACTGCAGCAAACTATTCAGCTAGTTTTATTTCTTTAATGATTTGCCAGGTGCTTTCAAAAATACTCTACTTGGAAGATAAAGGAAGTAATAAGAAAGTTGAGCCATCTATGTTGACCTATGTTTGGGCTTTAGCTTGGTTTCGCCATCCCTTCCTGACTTGTTTACTAACATGCACTGGAGGAAGGTCCCTGAGGGCATTTGTCGAGAATTGGACTGAACTCCAGTAAGCAATCAACTGGATTTTTTTTTTTATTCATTCACGAGATGTGGGTGTCATTGGCTAGGCCAGCATTTATTGCCCATCCCTAATTGCCCTTGAGAAGGTGATGGTGAGCTGCCTTCTTGAAACGCTGCAGTCCATGTGGTGTACGTACACCCACAGTGCTGTTAGGGAGGATTTTGACCCAGCGACAGTGAAGGAACGGCGATATATTTCCAAGTCAGGATGGTGAGTGGCTTGGAGGGGAACTTCCAGTTGGTGGTGTTCCCATGCATCTGCTGCCCTTGTCCTTCTAGATGGTAGTGGTTGTGGGTTTGGAGGGTGCTGTCTAAGAAGCCTCAGTGAGTTCCTCAAGTGCATCTTGTAGATGGCACATGCTATTGCCACTGTGTGTTAGTGGTGGAAGGAGTGAATATTTGTGGATGAGGTGCCAATCAAGTGGGCTGCTTTGTCCTGGATGATATCGAGCTTCTTGAGTGTTGTTGGAGCTGCATTCATCCAGCCAAGTGGAGAGCATTCCATCACACTCCTGACTTGTGCCTTGTAGGTGATGGACAGGCTTTGGGGAGTCAGGAGGTGAGTTACTCGCTGCAGGATTCCTAGCCTCTGACCTATTCTTGTAGCCACAGTATTTATATGGCGAGTCCAGTTCAGTTTCTGGTCAATGGTAACCCCCAGGATGTTGATAGTGGGAGATTCAGTGATGCTAATGCCATTGAATGTCATGGGGAAATGGTTAGATTCTCTCTTGTTGAAGATGGTCATTGCCTGGCATTGTATGGCACGAATGTTATTTGCCACTTGTCAGCCCAAGCCTGGATATTGTCCAGGTCTTTCTGCATTTGGACATGGACTGCTTCAGTATCTGAGGAGTCCTCATTGGTGCTGAACATTGTGCAATCATCAGCGAACATCCCCTCTTCTGACCTCATGATGAAAGGAATGTCATTGATGAAGCTGCTGAAGATGGTTGGACCTAGGACACTACCCTGAGGAACTCCTGCAGTGATGTCCTGGAACTGAGATAATTGACCTCCAATAGCCACAACTATCTTCCTTTGTGCTAGGTGTGATTCCAACCAGCGGAGAGTTTTCTCCCTGATTCCCACTGACTCTAGTTTTGCTAGGAGTCAATGTTAAACAGGATTTGCCCATTCAACTTCTTGAGCCTATTCTGCCATTCGGTTATGGCTGATGTATATCTATATCTACCTCACCTTGGCTCAGTACCTCTCAACAACCTTGCCTAACAAAAATCTATTAATTTTAATGTTGTCATTTTTCAATTGACATGCAGAATCAGGAGTTTTTTGGGGGGAGAGAACTCCAGGTTTCCAATATCCTTTGTGTGAAAAAGTGCATTGTGCCATCACCCCTGAACAGCCTAAAATAAACATTATGCCCCCTTGTTTTGGACTCCTCCATAAATATTTTTCTCGAGTTACCCTACAAGCACCTTCGGTCAATTTTTTAATTCATTCATGGAATGTAAGTGGCACTGGCAAGGCCAACATGTATTGCCCATTCCTAATTGCCCTTGAGAAAGTTTAGTTCAGCTGCCTTCATGAACCACTGCAGTCCATGTGGTGTAGGTACACACAAACACTACTGTCATGGAGGGTCCAGGATTTTCACTCAGTGACAGTAAAGAAACGCAGTTCCAAGTCAGGGTCTTGTAGCTTGAAGGGGAACTTGGTGGTATTCCCAAGTACCTGCTGCCCTTGTTCTTCTAGGCAGTAGAGGTTGTGGATGGTGCATTCAAAAGATCCTTGGCGAGTCACTGCAGTGAATCATGTAGATGGTACACACTGCTGCTTCTGTGTGCCAGTATTAGAGGGAGTGAATTTTTAAGATGGTGGATGGGGTGCTGATCAAGTGGGCTGCTTTGTCCTGGGTGGTGTCGAGCTTCTTGAGTGTTGTTGGAGCTACACTCATCCAGACAAGTGGGGAATATTCCATCACACTCCTGACTTATGCCAGGATGCCACCTTGAAGGGCAGCCCTCTCACCTCACCTTTGCAATTAAGCTTTTTCTTTCATGTTTGGACAGAGACTGTCATAGGGTCTGGAGTTGAGTGGCCTTGTTGGAATCCAAATTGAACATTGTGGTGCAGGTTACTACTCAGTAAGTGCTGTTTGATAACACTGCCAATGACACCTTCCATCACTTTGCTGATGATCGGGAGTAGACTGACGGCGTGGTAATTGGTCAGATTGGATTTGCCCTGCTTTTTGTGGATAGAACATACTGGGCAAGTTTTAACATTATTGAGTAGGAGCCCTTGTTGTGAATGTACTGGGACATCTTGGCTTGGAGTGTAGCTAGTTCTGGAGCACAAGTCTTCAGAACTACTGTCAGGATGTTGTCAGGGCCCAGCGCCTTTGGTCTATCCAGTGCATTCAGCCGTTTTTTGATATTATGTGGCATGAATGAAATTTGCTGAATACCGGTCTATTATGTTGGGGGCCTCATGAGGAGGCTAAGATGGATCACCCGCTCTGCACTTCTGCATAAATTAGTTGCAAATGCTTTTGCCTTGTCTTTTGCACTGATGTGCTGGGCTTACCCATCATTGAGGATGGGATGCTTTTTTGGAGGCTCCTCCTCCAGTTAATTATGCAATTGTCCATTGTCATTCATGACTGACTATGGCAGGACTGCAGAATTTAGATTTCATGCACTGGTCATGGAATCACTAAATTTTGTCTATAACAAATCATCTTAAAAGATAAATTAGACAAATCTTTAATTTTCTATAATTGAGAGAATGCAAGCCTAGTCTATACAATATAGTTTACACCTCAACTCATTTAAAAGGTACAAGGATCTGCACCTGAAGTGCTGTAACCTGCAAGCTATGGACCAGGAGTTGGAAAGTGAGATTTAAAAATAAGCCGCTAGTTTTTGGCCAGCACAGACACGATGGGCTGAATGGCCTCTTTCTGCACCATAACTTTTCTATGGTTCGATCTCTTTAGCCGTGGTATAGAGAGGAGAAGAAGGAGATAGAGGCAATGGTTGGCTCAGGTATGCTGGAGGAAGTATGGATGGGCTTCACCTACAGCTTGTTCTGGAGAGAAAGGAGGCCCTTTCAGATTGAAGGGATGGAAACGCCCCAATGATTGCCGTGCTAGGGCCAATGGAGCTAGATCAGTAGGTCTGTAAGTGCAACTTTCATCATTCCATGCAAGCAGAAGTTTAGTGACTTTAGCAGGTCAGGCAAGGTAAATGGAGTCTTCTAATAATCAATGTACTAAGTAACTGCCACTTACACTGACCTCTTACATGCTTTAAAGCATTTGAAAAGCTTGCCTGAGGTAGCATGGTACCCTATACAACCTTTACACGTTAAGTGTTTCTTCACTCACACCCTCATATGCATTCAATCCACAGAATGCTCTGTACAGGCAATGTACAACCATAATGTCACCTCCTCGTTTTTTCTATCCCAGCTCCCTCGAGGTAAAGGCCAACATTTCATTTGTCTTTTTCATTGCTTGTTGTACCCATGCACTAGTTTTTAGTGACTTGTGCACCTAGACACCCTCATCCCTCACCATTAAAATTCATCATATGATATTTTGAAGATTTGGCTCACTTGATTAATTTCCTTCGGACTTCATGCAACCCTGGCTTTATATGCTTCTGAACAGGAGAAGGCATTTTGGGAGTTACAAGCTCTCACTGTGAAATCGTTTTTTTTTAAGAGTAAAGATATATTCTGTGCTGGTTGTTCCTTTCTTATGGTCATGTGTACGTGCAAATCGCAAAAAGTTCCAAGCCACGAATTGCTGTATAAATAACTAACGTATTAATGTTAACTAGGCTTCAGTAATCAGCTTTTGTATTTCATTCCAAATAAATGAACATCAGATTCAAGCATGAAATTAAAATCTACTAAATTACATTCCTTCTATATCACAGAGTACATGATACAGATATAATGTTTAAATGATTGAGGGATAAAAATGCCGGCACTATTTGTTTCATATGATTACACAACATATACTCATGAGGAAGGCCATTGCAAGATTGTATGGTAAATATGAAAGAGTAAAGCCTTTATAAGATGGTAAGATAGATATGGAAGAATAAAGCCATTACATTGTAAGATAAATATGAATGAGGAAGGTCGTTACAACATCTTAACATAGATACGGGTGAGGAAGGTCATTACAACAGCTTAACATAGATACGGGTGAGGAAGGTCATTACAAGGTCTTAAGAAAAAAGTAGAACAATAAATCCATAACAAGACTGCAAGATAGATGTGGATGAGGAAGATCATTACAAGATCGTAAGATCGATAAGAAGAGGAAAGCCATTAGGCAAATGTTAGCTTACCCATAGAAAAAGAAGTCTCTCTCTCTCCTACAGAATTGCACAGTTAGTCAAGATCAAGTCTAGTCTAGGGGTAATGGGATTTAGAATAATTGGACTTACATGCGTACATGTGTACAGATGTAACTGGTCCACATATCTGTTCCTTGGAATAGGAACTACAATGCATCACCTTTATATACCCTGCTTCTACCTGAAAGAATAATGAGAAAAAGAAATGTAGATGCTGAGATTTACAATGGAGAAAAGGTTATTAATGTATTATTGAACAGCTAGTGGCTCCATTGGTGGAATATATAAAGTGATGTACAGACTTTATTTAAAAGGAGCCACAGATTTCATGCCGTGTCTTATGGTTTTATTATTTTGACTGCTTTTCTGATCCCCAACCTCAATGTGCCAGCACCGATATTGAACTTGGTTGTCTGTCTCTCTATCCTACCTAGTGCTTACACAGCTGCAGGCGAAATGTTTTTAAATCAAGGGCGGAATCATCCCAGATTTGCACTAAGTGCAGTAATGGGTGAACAAAACAATGTTTTACTCGCCGGCTGCAATGACGGGTTTTCACGCCATATTGTCCCAAACCCACTGCACTACTTATGCATTTTGAAGAAACACACTGTTTCCATGGCGGGCGGGCTCTCATTCACCCACCACGCCATCACCTCGCCACTTCATCACATTGGGCGCCATATTTAAAGACCAGCCATGCGCACACAAGTCAGTGCTTCCAGCCCACGACTATTGCAGGGAAGGTGTCCACAAAAGGCAACAAGACTGCAGCCCCCAGGTTTAATCACGCATCACTGGAATGCCATTTGGACACCGTGGAGGCCTGCCAAGATGTCCTCTACCCTGGCTGTGGCCGCAGGACGGGCAATGGCCCCACCAACCTAGCATGGCAGGCGGCAGCAGCAGTGGTCAGTGCCAAAGCTGCACAGAAGAGGTTGGCCATCCAATGTAGATAGGGGATGAATGATCTCATCCATGCCGCCAGGGTATGGCAACCATCTCATCACTCTAAACTCACACACTCGAGCCCATCAAACATTCACTGGCATCTCACTCACTGCCAGCTCAAGGGACATCACCACCCATTCTCACACACACACCCTCACATCTCCATCTGGCCTCATCTCCTCTGGAGACTGCCTCCTCAGCCCTCACCATCCTGAGGCCACTTGCACAGATCAACATGTGCCCTCACACACACCCTGGGATACCCTCCTTCCCCAGTACAGCCCTCGCCCTGCAGCCTCTTCCCTTGTCTGAGGCCACTTCTCCCCCTTCCCCAAGCAAGCTCTAGCCCTGCAGCCATTGAAAAGCCATCCACATATGGTTGATCTGGTAGGTAGAGACCTGCCCGTGAGCCCCCCCTAAAAGTGATGTGGTGCTGTCTGTGAAGTCTGACACTGATGACAGCGAGTGCTGCCCGAAGCAAGGTAGGCAAACAGACCTTGAAGTCCCGAGTGAAGTGCAGCCCGTCAGGTGCACGCCGCTTATGTGCTGTTGTGAAACACATCGGTGTGCTTTCCCTCCGACGTGGGCGGACGATCCAATGTGGTGGGGGGGTGGGGGGTGGGGGGGGGGTGGCAGGGGGATGAGTCCGGCGGACTGGCCTTATAACATGTTGATGTATTACAGTGAGGCTCCCGACGTCCGATGGCAGGAAACACAGCCCACCATCGACGGGCTGAGCGGACGGTCACAAACTAGTTTCACACCGAGAAACCGATCGCGCCATATTGTCCGCGCGTGCCACCGAAAATGCCCGACACTGGCGGGCACGGAAAATCCCAGCACAAGTTTGTGTTTGTGAGCATCAAGGGACATCAAAACCTCACCAAAAGAGACTGAGGTCTCCAATCCGCCAGAACACTTCTCCCAGTGAGCTGGAATTCACAATTGCTGGCACAACAGCTGGGTGATGAGATTGTATTCCTCATGTCAAAACCAAGGCCACACTGGTTGAAGAAAATCTTCCCTTGTTCCTAAGCTGGTGTGACCTTCTAGATGGAATCATTTTACCCTGTTTTTTTTATTGGAGTCAATATCAAGTTGAAACAGTGTTAAGGACAGGAGAGGGTTTAATTTAAACAGCCCTGATTTCTCCTCTCACTACCCGTTCGTAAACAGAAAAGAGTTTTGGATTTGCTTCCCCCTTTATTAGCGGTGGAATATTTCCCAACCCCTTGGTTACGGTGTGATCCAATTTCTATTAGTAACTCCACAGCAAACCGAGCAGGTAGGATGAACTTAGACGGTTAGTTTATTTGCACATGCACAAACTTGGGGTGGGGGGTGAGGCAGCAATGGTGCCTCCTTTTCATTCATACAATGAAAGGGGGATAGAGGAAGAAAGATTTACAGGGCAGGGACCACAGAGAAAAGAATCATTGTTTCACTTGAGTCCAGAGTCCAGAATCAAAATCCAATGGTGAATTCCTTCACAGAGGTCAGCAGACTGAACTGATGCTGGATCCTTCACTTTTCCAGTAGCGTTGACTTCCGTAATGAGATAGGCACACGGAGATGAATCAGCCTTGTAGCAGTGTAGGTGGGGGAAGGCATTCATACCTGGGCAAGGCCCCTTTTCTGTACTTCTACTAAGTAGATGGAAGATGGCAGACTGAGCTTTGCAGCTCCACAGGGCAATATTACTGGTTCCACCAGCTTGTGAGGGGAGGGGTGGGGGGGGTGAAAGGGTCATGTCACATGACTCCCACCTCTCCACTTTGGCTTTGACAACGGGTGTGTACCCCCTTGTCTGGGTCCCTGAGATTGTTACTGTTCCAACCATTAAGTCTTAAAGGGAGGTTGCAAGGTCTGTTTTCCTAGCAGACGAATCAGCTCTGGTTGTCAAGGCCTATCTAATGAAATGTAGATGGCCTCTGTATACTTCCCTTTGAGTTTGGTCTCTGCAGCCCACAGGGGGTTGTTAGGGTCTCTTCAGAGCTAACGAGATGCAAATTTCTTCGCTACTGCCAAATAGTCCCTTTTGTTCGGGGTTACAGACAAACATAGCTTCAGCCATTTTAAAAAGGTCATTGTCCAGTTTTTAAAATTTTAGAAATTAGCCAGGAGGACATATATATGTATTTTAGAAAAGTATATAGTGTGTGGTCTTAGCCCCCTGACAACGGCGATCGATCTGATCCTGTCAGGTTCCCACTGTATGAGTTTCGGTAAAGATTTCCACTCCTGATTTTGTGCTTTTAAAAAATTATTTCACCAGGATATTGGCATCGCTGGTCAGGCCAGCATTTACTGGCCATCCCTAATTGCCTTGAGAGCTGCCTTCTTGAACTGCTGAAGGCCCTGTTGTGTAGGCCCACCCGTGTAGGGGAGGCCCCTGACACTGACCAGCTTTCATTGTTTTTCTAACATAGTGTTTGGAAAACTATGGGCAGTACGTGACTGAATATCAGGTATGTGCCCTCTACTATTAGCGCAAAGTCCAAATGCTAGCCCTGCTCCACATTGTTTAAAACGCTGACATTCCACCTTAAATACAAGTTGGAATCAAGGTTTAAATACTTCTTGCACATTGCAATCGATGCCATATGTGCGAATACAGCAGGCATCTACTTTGCACTTTGGTTACTGGTGCTGAACAGAAGAAGGACAATAAGGAGTTGAGTTCATCCTTCCTGTAGGATTTAGAGGCTCAGAACTATCTATCTGGCCGCAACAGAGCAGCAGCGTCTGAATCAGTTCCAACTGAACAGTAAAGTATCTTTGTGACATTTCTCACATCTTAAATGTTGAGCTGTAATCACTCTCACTTGTAGCAGCTACATGACTCACAGCCATCTATGCTCAGTTTATAGGTTTCTTCGAGGAATCAGAAGCTGATTACATTGACCTATCTATTCTGTTTTAACTCAGAGTTGTTGCAATCTCAAAGGCAGTGCCTGAGACAGCGGTGGAAACAGCTGCAGTAATCGCTTTCAGATGGGAATTAGAGACATTTTTAAATAGGAAATATTTTCAGAGTTATAAGAAGAGACCAGGGATAGTTTTTTCAGAGAGTCAGCAAAGGCATGATGGGCTGAATATCCTTCTTCTGTGCTATATGATTAATCAATATCTAATGTGAATATTTACTCCATTAAATGGTTATCAGGATGTAAGGCGATACATTTCCTGACCTTGCAGAACCATTTGGGTTTTCACTCTCAGACTACACCGAGGCATGAATAATGCCTAACGTCAACACACCAACTGCCTTATGTCAAAAGTTCAGATTACGCTAACATTCACCTTCTCAATCTCCAATTAGGATGCACACTCGCTGCTGACAGAATCTGGCTTTGTTTATAGAAACCTTCATGACTTTAATTTTAAAAGGAGGCAGTGGCATAGTGGTAATGTTGCTGGGCTAATAATCCAGAAGCTCCAGGCTAATGCTCTGGGGATATGTGTTCAAATCCCATCATAGCAGTTGGTGGAATTTAAATTCAATTAATAAAACCTGGAATATAAAGCTAATCACAGTAACTATGAAACCATTGTTGATTGTTTAAAAAAAAACACATCTGGTTCACTAATGTTCTTTAGGAAAGGAAATCCGCTGTCCTTACCTGGTCTGGCCTGGCCTACATGTGACTCCAAACCACAGCTATGTGGTTGACTCTGAAATGGCCTAGCAAGCCACTCAGTTGTATCAAAGTCTACAAAAAGGAATGATGGATGGCCCAACATCGACCCAGGCACTGGAAACGACAACAGCACATCCAGCCTAAAGTCCTCCTTATTAACTTCTGGGGGCTTATGCCAAAATTGGGAGAGCTGTCCCACAGACTAGTCAAGCAACAGACTGACATAGTCATCCTCACAAAATCACACCTTCCAGATAATGTCCCAGACACCACCATCACCATCCTTGGGTATGTCCTGTCCCACTGGCAGGACCGATCCCACCAGAGGTGGTGGCACAATGGTATACAGTCAGGAGGGAGTTGCCCTGGAAGCCCTCAATATCAATCCCGCTCCCCATGAGGTCTCATGCATCAGGTCAGACATGGGCAAGGAAACCTCCTACTGATTACCACCTACCGCCCCCAGCCCCCACCCCGGCCCCTCAGCTGAGGAATCAGTGCTCCTCTATGTTGAGCAACACTTGAAGGAAGCATTGAGCATGGCAAGGGCACATGATGCATTCTGAGTGGGAAACTTCAATGTCCATCAACAGGCGTGGCTCAATTGCACCACTACTGACCAAGCTGGCCATGCCCTAAAGGGCATAGCTGCTAGACTGGCTCTGCAGCAGATTCTGAGGGAGCCAACAGGAAGGAAAAACCTACTTGACCTCATCCTCACCAACCTACCTGTCATAGACACATCTGTCCATGGCAGTATTGGTAGGAGTGACCACCACATAGTCCTTGTGGAGACAATGTCCCGTCTTCACATTGAGGAAACCCTCCATCCTGTTGTGTGGCATTACCACTGTGCTAAATGGGATAGATTTCGAACAGATCTAGCAACTCAAAACTAGGAAACCATGAGGCGCTGTGGGCCATCAGCAGCAGCAGAATTGCATCGAACACAATCTGTAACCTCATGGCCCAGCATATCCCCCACTCTACCAGTACCATCAAGCCAGGGGATCAACCCTGGTTCCTTTAAGAGTGCAGGAGGGCATGCCCGGAGCAGCACCTGGCATACCTAAAAATGAGGTGGCATCCAGGTGAAGCTACAACTAAGAACTACTTGCATGCCAAACAGCAGAAGCAGCATGTCATAGACAAATCTAAGCAACCCCACATGTAACGGATCAGATCTAAGCTCTGCAGTCCTGCCACATCCATTTGTGAATGGTGGTGGACAATTAAACAACCAACAGAAGGAAGATACTCCACAAATATCCCCAACCTCAATGATGGGGAAGCCCAGCACATCAGTGCAAAAGAAAAGGCGGAAGAATTTGCTACAATCTTCAGCCAGAAGTGCCAAGTGGATGATCCATCTCAGCCTCCTCTGGAGGTCCCCAGCACCACAGATGCCATTCTTTAGCCAATTCGATTCACTCCGCTTGATGTCAAGAAAAGGCTGAAGGCACTGGATACTGCAAAGGCTATGGGGCCTGACAATATTCTGGCAATAGCACTGAAGACGTGTGCTCCAGAACTTGCTGCGCCCCTAGCCTAGCTGTTCCAGGACAGCTAAAACCCTGGCATCTACCCAGCAATGTGAAAAATTGCCCAGGTATGCTCTGTACACAAAAAGCAGGGCGAATCCAACCCAGCCAATTACCGCCCCATCAGATTACTCTCAATCGTCAGTAGTGATAGAAGGGGTCATTAACGGAGCTATCAGGCAGCACTTACTCAGCAATGCCCTGCTCACTGACACTCAGTTGGGTTCTGCCAGGGTCACTCAGCTCCTGACTTCATTACAACCTTAGTCCAAATATGGGCAAAAGAAATGAACTCAAGAAGTGAGATGAGAGTGACTGCCCTTGGCATCAAGACAGCATTTGACAGTGTGGCTTCAAGGAGCCCTAGCAAAGCTGGAGTCAATGGGAGTCAGGGGAAAAACTCCACTGTTTGGAGTCATACTAGCACAAAAGAAGATGGTTGTGGCTGTTGAAGGTCAGTCATCTCAGCTTCAGGACATCACTGCAGGAGTTCCTAAGGGTAGAATTCTCGGCCTAATCAGCTTTAGCTGCTTCATCAATGACCTTCCTTCCATCATAAGGTCAGAAGCGGGGATCTTCGCTGATGATTGCACAATGTTCAGCACCATTCACAACTCATCAGACACTGAAGCAGCCCATGTCCAAACACAGCAAGGCCTGGACAACCTTCAGGCTTGGGCTGGTAAGTGACAAGTAACATTCATGCCACACAAGTGCCAGGCAATGACTATCCCCAACAAAAGAGAACCCAACCATCGCCCCTTGACATTCAATGGCATTACCATCACTGAATCCCCCACTATCAACATCCTGGGGGTTACCATTGATCAAAAACTGAACTAGACTAGCCACATAAATACTGTGGCTACAAGAGCAAGTCAGAGGCTAGGAATCCTGTAACGAGTAACTCACCTCCTGACTCCCCATAACCTCTCCACAATCTACAAGACACACGTCAGGAATGTGATGGAATACTCTGCACTTGCCTGGATGAGTGCAGTTCCCACAACACTGAAGAAGCTCCACACCATCCAGGACAAAGCAGCCCGCTTGATTGGCACCCCATCCACCACCTTCACCATTCACTCCTTCCACCACTGATGCACAGTAGCAGCAGTGTGTACCATCTACAAGATGCACTGCAGGAGCTCACCAAGACTCCTTCAACAGCACCTTCCAAGCCCATGACCTCTACCACCTAGAATATTCTGCTTTTCTATTCTTCCTGCTGAAGTAGACAACCTCACAATTTCCCACATTATACTCCATCTGCCAATTTTTTGTCCACTCACTTAGCCGATCTGTGGCTTTTCGCAGACTTTGTATTCTCCTCACACTTGCTTTCCCCACCTGTCTTTGTATCATCAGCAAATTTGGCGCCAATACCCTCTATCCCCTCATCCTCATCCAGAATTTAATGGATTTTTGATTATCAAGTTATGTTCGCGATTGATGTCTGAGTTGCTGTCATTTGGTGTAGTTAATTTGAGATACTGCCATTTAGATGACCGACATTTTTATAGCATTAGATCAGCAGTATATTGAATAGTTTAGAATTTATATGCAATGCTTAGCAATGTGTTCAGGACTTTATAGAAACACGTGTTGTCAGGGTCGTTTGCTATCTCACTGGGAGGTCTGAAGGCTTGAATGGTTGTACATTGAGTGTTTACTAACAACTCATAACTATACACCTCTCCAAGATACAGACCTGCATGGGTGCTGTCCCCATGCTGGCTTCTGCTGGACAACTACAGTACTCAGTCTGCTATCATGTGACTCTCTTTACATCACACTGTTTCCCCAGTCCCACATTAACCCTTGCTCTGCCTGAAAACCCTTTTACTACAACATGCAGCTCTTTATTTCTGTGTTGGTTGAGAAAGAACAATCCAGCCTAATCCCACTTTACAGCTCTTTGTCTATAGTCCGGCTGGTTACAGCACAACAGGTGCATATCCAAGTACTTTTTAAATGCCTCCATCACCCTTTCAGGTAGTGAGCTCCAGACCCCCACCACCCTCTGGGTGAATAATTTTCTCCTCAATTCCTCTCGACCTCTTCTACAGATTATGTTAAATCTATCCCTCTGTTTATTGACCGCCCTACTCTTGAAAAAAGCTCCAACTCTCTACTCTATAGGGGCCGCATAATATTCTACATTTTCTTAAAGAGGGAGGCGGTGGCAAAGTGGTAGTGCCATTGGGCTTGTATTCTAGGGTAATGCTCCAGGGATCTGAGTTCAAATACCCACCACAGCAGATGGTGAAATTTGAATCCAATAAAAATCTGCAACGAAACCATTGTTGATTGTTGTAAAAACCCATCTGGTTCACTAATGTCCTTTAGGAAAAGAAATCTGCTGTCCTTACCTGGTTTGGCCTACATGTGACTCCAGACCCATAGTGAGGTGGTTGACTCTTAAATTAGGGATGGGAAATAAATGCTGGCTTAGCTGCATCCCTCAAATGAATTTAAAAAAATATCTCTCCTCTGCTCCAAAGTCACAACTTTCCCAACCTTTCCTCACAGTAAAGGTGAGATATCACTTGACTAGTGGCCCAGGTTAATGTGCTGGGCCATGGTTTCAAATCCATCACTGCAGCTGGTGGAATTTAAATTCAATTAATAAATCTAGAATTGAAAGCTGGTCTCAGTAATGGTGACCATGACAACTATCATTGGTTGCTGTAAAGAGAAGCTACCTGGTCTAGCATACATGTGATGTCCACATCCCATGGAAGAAAATAATAAATAAAATTCTCCATTCCTGACAGTATCCTCATAACTTTCAATAGTGCGATCACATCCTTCTTGTAAACTGGTGAATAGTTGAGCTTTTATGTTTTCCTCGGATGAAGGTGTTGGCTCTGATGGATGATGGTTTGAGTCCCTCTTGTTTGAGATGGTCATTGCCTGGTGCTTGTGTGGCGCGAATGTTACTTGTCAGCCCAAGCCTGGATATTGTCCAGGTCTTGCTGCATTTGGATATGGACTGTTTCAGTATCTGAGGAGTCCTCATTGGTGCTAAACATTGTGCAATCATCAGCGAACATCTCCACTTCTGACCTAATGATGGAAGGAAGGTCATTGATGAAGCAGCTGAAGATGGTAGGGCCGAGGACATTACCCTGAGGAACTCCTGCAGTGATGTCCTGGAGCTGAGATGACTGATCTCCAAAAACCACAGCCATCTTCCTTTGTGCTAGGTATGACTCCAACCAGCAGAGTTTTCTCCCTGATTCTAATTGACTCCAGTTATGCTTGGGCTCCTTGATTTCACACTCAGTCAAATGCAGCCTTGATGTCAGGGGCAGTGACTCTCACCTCACCACTGGAGATCAGCTCTTTTGCCCATGTTTTGGACCAAGGCTGTAATGAGGTCAGAAGCTGAATGACCCCAGCGCAACCCAAACTGATCATCAGTGATCAGCTTATTGTTACGTAAGTGCTGCTTGATAACACTGTTGATGACCCCTTTCATCACTTAACCGATGATGGAGAGTAGACTGATGGGCCGGTAGTTGGCCAGATTGGATTAGTCCTGCTTTTTGTGTACAGGACATACCTGGGCAATTTTCCACATAGCCGGGTAGATGCCAGTGTTGTAGCTGTACTGGAACAGCTTGGCTAGGGGCGCGGCAAGTTCTGGAACACAAGTCTTCAGTGCTATTGCTGGAATATTATCAGGGCCCATAGCCTTTGCAGTGTCCAGTGCCTTCAGCCGTTTCTTGACATGAAATGGAGTGAATCAAATTGGCTAAAGACTGGCATCTGTGATGCTGGGGACCTCTGGGGGAGGCCGAGATGGATCACTAACTCAGCACTTCTAGCTGAAGATTGTTGCAAATGCTTCAGCCTTACCTTTTGCACTGATGTGCTGGGCTACCCCATCATTGAGGATGGGGATATTTGTGGGGCCTCAACCTTCAGTGAGTTGTCTAATTGTTCACCACCATTCACGACTGGATGTTGCAGGACTGCAGAGCTTAGATCTGATCACCTGGTGGTGGAATCACTTAGCTCTGTCTATCACTTGCTGCTTATGCTGTTTGGCATGCAAGTAGTCCTGTGTTGTAGCTTCACCAGGTTGACACCTCATTTTTAAGTATGCCTGGTGCTGCTCCTGGCATGCCCTCCTGCACTCTTCATTGAGCCAAGGTTGATCCCCTGGCTTGATGGTAATTGTAGAGTGGTGACGTGCTGGGTCATGAGGTTACAGATTGTGTTCGAGAACAATTCTGCTGCTGCTGATGGCCCACAGCAATTCATAGGTGCCTAGTCTTGAGCCGCTAGATCTGTTTGAAATCTATCTCATTTAGCAACGTGGCAGTACCACACAACACAATGGAGGGTATCCTCTATGTGAAGATGGGACTTCGTTTCCACAATGACTGTGCAGTGGTCACTCCTACTAATACTGTCACAGACAGATACATCTGCAGCAGGCAGGTTGGTGAGGATGAGGCCAAGTATGTTTTTCCCTCTTGGTTGGATCCCTCACCACCATCCGCAGACCCAGTCTAGCAGTTATGTCCTTTAGGACTCGGGCAGCTCAGTCAGTAGTGGTGCTACCAAGCCACTCTTGGTGATGGACATTGAAGTCCCCCACTCAAATTACATTTTGCGCCCTTGCCACCCTCAGTGCTCCTTCCAAGTGGTGTTCAACATGAAGGAGCACTGATTCATCAGCTGAGGGAGGGCAGTACATGGAAATCAGCAGGAGTTTTCCTTGCCCATGTTTGACCTGATGCCTGATGTCATGGGGGCCAGAGTCGAAATTGAGGACTCCCAAGGCAACTCCCTCCTGATTGTGTGCCACTGTGCTGCCACCTCTGCTGGGCCTGTCCTGTCGGTGGGACAGGACATACCCAGGGATGGTGATGGTGGTGTCTGGGACATTATCTGTAAGGTATGATTCCGTGAGTATGACTATGTCAGGTTGTTGCTTGACTAGCCTGTGAGACGGGTCTCCCAATTTTGGCACAAGCCCCCGGATGTTAGTAAGGAGGACTTTGCAGGGTCCACAGGGTTGGGTTTGCCGTTGTCGTTTCCGGTGCCTAGGTCGATGCCGGGTGGTCTGTCTGGTTTCATTTCTTTTTACTGGTTTTATACAACTGGGCGGCTTGCCAGACCATTTCCAGAGAGCACATAAAAGTCAATCTGACGTCACATATAGGCAAGACCAGGTGAGGACAGCAGATTTCTTTCCCTAAGGGGCATTAGTGAACCAAACAATCAACAACAGTTTCATAGTCATCATCAGACTTATGATTCCTGATATTTATTGAATTCAAATGCCACCCTTTAGCTGTGGTGGGATTCAAACCCAGGTCTCTGGGGTATTACTTTGGGTGGTAGGGTTTCCAACCCAGTGTCAATACCACTACACCACCGCCTCCCCTTGACCAGTGGGCTGCCATATGTAAAAACTTGCTGAGGGGCTCCAGTTCAGCTCATTTTTTTTGAGAGTTACAAGCTGAGAATGCAGAAAATGTTGTTCTTGTTCACCAGCAGGCAAGGATTCACAACGGGCACAGGCTTACTACTCTCTGAAGGACTGACTGAACTGCCATTAAGTGCAGTGGATCACTGTCAGCGATGTGCATCAGTGCTGTCGCTCTCAGCAAGCCTTTGCTATTTCTAGACTCCCTTCTTCAAATGAAATACTTGCCAGCCTATTATACTGCACCCTCCATAAACTTGATATCATCCAAAACTCTGTTGCCCCATTGCTAACCTGCACCAAGTCCCATTCATCCATCATCTCTGTGCCTGTTGGTCTACTTTGGATTCCGGTGCTTGTTTTCAAATTCCTCCATTGTCTTGCCCTGAGAGATTGTTTCCTCTGGTCGGGGAATCTAGGGCACAGGGACACAGTCTTGGGGGATGAAGAGGAGTTTCTTCATTCAAAGGGACATGGCTATTTGAAATTTTCTATCGCAGCTGGTTGTGGATGCTCCATTGTTGAACATGTTTAAGGCTGAGATGGGGAGAGTTTTGATCTCTCAGGGTATTAAGGGATATGGGGAGTTGGCAGGAAAGTGGAGTTGAGGCTGAAGATCAGTCATCATCAAACTGAATGGTGGAGCAGGCTCGAGGGGCTGAATGCTCTACTCCTGCTCCTATTTCTTATGTTCTTATGCCCCTCCCTATCTCGGTAACTTTTTCCAGCCCTGCAACTCTTCGAGGGCTCTACGCTCCTCCAATTCTGGCCTCTTGCACATCGGTATCTTCCATCACGCCTCCATTGGTGGCTATGGAATTCCCTCCCTAAGCCTCTCTGCCTCTCTACCTCTGCCTCTCTACCTCTGGCTCCTCCTCTATGATGCTTCTTAAAAGCTATCTCTTTGTCTGAGCTTTTGATATCTGTAACAAGATCTCTTTATGTGGGTCGGTGTCGAAAGTTTCTTTGATAATCACTCCTGCGAAGCACCTTTGGACTATGTTAAAGGTGCTATGTAAGTAAAGTTGCTGCTGTCTTTGCTTGTTTCCCTGCATCCTAAAACCAGGCAAGTCACTGATTGCATTATTTGCACGTGGTTTTCAATCGGCCTATACTTTGTACCATTCAGACCTCAGCGATTGTCAGATAATTGATTCATCATTTACTGGTGTACCATGATGAAAGAGCCTTGGGTATTCAACACCAGTCAACCCAGATTTAAATTGAAGCACATCACAGAGAATCGTTACGAGAGTTATGTGCATCCTGAATAGCCAGGTAGCTCCTGAGATTTGGATTGGAATGATACAATAACACATGTCTGCTGCTGGAAAGGCGATGCTTATCCAAACCAATCTCATCAGCTGCAGAAAATCTTTAATTTCATGTACAAGGTTTTCAAGGTCATTGCACCGAATCTCAGAGCAGGTATCGATCGATCTGCTGCGACTTTTTTTTTTTCCCCCTGGCGCTTGCTTAGCAACAATAGTGAGCTGGCGAGGGATACATGAGGCATGGTCTGCTTTTCGCTACTGGCTGAACACAACACATTGTGACACAGCACTGAGAAAGGTTATGAGACACACAGTGAAAAAAAAAGAAAAGCAAAATACTGCGGGTGCTGGAAATCTGAAACCAAAATATGAACGTCCAGCAAGTCAGGCAGCATCTCTGTAGAGAGGTGGTGGCATGGTGGTATTGTCACTGGACTGGTACATCCAAAGACCCAGGGTAATGCTCTGGGTTTGAATTCCACCACAGCAGACGGTGGAATTTGAATTCAATAAACACTGTGGCTGTTTGACACTAAAAAACCAATCTGGTTCACTAATGCCCATTTAGGGGAGGAAATCTGCAGCAATGTGGTTGATTCTTAAATGCCCTCTGAACGAGCCAGTGATGCCTGCATCCCAGGAATGAATGAGGGGGGGATAAAAAAACAGAGTCAGTGTTTCAGGTCAGTGATCTTTCATCAGGAAAAACAACAGTGATTGATGGAAAGATGATTTGTAGCTGCATCGGAAGTGGGATCTCACACAAAGCATTGTGTGGGCCATCAAGTTTACTGAAAACAATGATTATCAGTGTCATCAAGAAGGGTGGGAGGAGGCTCATGTGGAATCTAAATGGTGGTGGCATGCATCAGATGGGTTCGCGACCTGTCTGCAGCTTTTGACATGGTTGACCTCATCATCCTCCTCCATTGCCTCTCCACCAACTGCAA
This sequence comes from Cetorhinus maximus, assembly GCF_964194155.1. NCBI lineage: Eukaryota > Metazoa > Chordata > Chondrichthyes > Lamniformes > Cetorhinidae > Cetorhinus > Cetorhinus maximus. Next base: position 15,930,324 of record NC_135880.1, read on the forward strand.
TAGCCTGATGTTATTCTTATCTATGCAGTCATAACCAGGGAATGACCTCTAATCAGTCTCCTGCTACCATGCCTTTGCCCCTGGTATCTCCTCCTATTTCTTATCTAAATGTTGTCCCTTGGCAACTGTATCCAAAGAGTGAAGTCAGTCTCTATTTGTACACTGGCGATACTGAGTTCTACCTCATCACCACCTCTTTCAACCCCACCCCCACCACTGGTCTCTCAATTGGTCTAATTGCTTGTCAGCCATCCAGTGCTGAATCAGCAGAGATCTCCTCCAAATAAATATTCGGAAGATCAAAACCATTGTCATCAGTCTCCATTACAAACTGTTCCCTAGTTACTGACCCCATCCCTCTCATTGGCAACTGTCTGAACCAAACTGTTTGCAAACTTGGTGTCCTATTTGACCCCGAGATAAGCTTCCAACTAGAGCCACAGAGAGAAATCATGGGCTTCGTCTGTTTCCTGGGCCCTTATTTCCTCCCCTTCATATCCTTCGGGTGTACAGAAATGGGAACAGTGGTCACAGTGGGGTCAAACTATTTTATATAAGTTTAGCATAGCTTCCTTTTTTTTCTGTACTCTATGCCTCTATGTATAAAGCCCATCAAAAACTCAGTTTTCAGAATGATACAGTTTACAACCTCAGGCTTGCCAGCTTGGTCATTCATATGATGCAACCAGCTCAGCTTCTTTGAACCTGGCCCTATGCAATATCCAGACAGCAACATGCAAAAGACTTGAACCTCACACGCACTGCAAACAACAATCCCAGGTACAAATGCGAATATCTTGAACCAACAGTGGCATTGACGCATGACACCTGGTCTCACTACCAAGTTTAATAATGGCAAAACCTTCCAATAAATTACCAGCAACCAATTCACCTGCAATAATGGGCTATTTCTATCCACACAAGAGGGCTTTGTTAACAGAAAAATTACACTTTGCATTGACTGACAAATATTTTCTCAATTTAAATTGAAACTAACCACATTCAGAAATGCCCATAATAGGAGAAATACATAAAGTACTGCAAATGCTGGCAATCTGAAATGTAAACAGGAAATGCTGGAAGCGCTCAGCAGGCCAGGCAGCATCTGTGGAGAGAGAACCAGAGTCAATGGGGAGGATTTTCCCCTCGTCGGGTGGGCGTGGCAGGTGGGCCGGGAACGGCCGTGAGGCCGACTGCTGCCCACGATCGGGCTCCGACCACGATTTCACGCTGGGCTGGCCAATTAACAACCAGCCAGCGTGAAAGGCACCTTAAGAGCCTCAGCGCTGCCGGGGGGAAGGGGGGGTGCGGGAGGAGTGCGAGTGCTGAAGTGTGCGCATGCACAGGGGAGCGCATGCTGACAGCTCCCTGAAGACACAGAGCTGCCCCAGGGAGCTGATCGATTTTAAATACAAAAAGAAACTTTTTTACATACGAGGTAAACATGTCCGCACATTATGACTCAGTCGCATGAAGAGGGACATGTAAAAAAAAAGATGTTAAAAAATTGTTATTGTTTTTTTGGGTAACCATTGGAAACCTCACCCCGCCCGTGGATGAGGTTTCGTTATAAAAGCAAAGGCCGCCTTGGCCTACTTGCCCGCCCGCCAACCGAACGGTTGAGCGGGCAGCGATAAAATGCAGCTTCATTAATTAATTATGGGTCTTAATAGGCCCCTTAATGGTTGGCGGGTGCGCTGCTGCCTTTGGTGCGCGCCCGCCGACCAAAAGGTCACCAGAGTGCACGGTGACGTCGTGTCGCTCGCCGGACGTCACAGCGCACTATTTCACGCCCGTTCAGGCCGGGCACGCGCCTGCCCGCAGGGTGAAAAACTCTGCCCAGCGCTTCGGGTCCGCTGATCTGCACTCGCTCTGACGAAGGGTCACTGACCTCCGTTTCTCCCTGCACAGACGCTGCCAGGTGCGCTGAGAGTTTCCGACACGTCTCGGTTTCCATTGGAGCCAAAGCAACCCCTTCTGCCTCCAAAAAGCAATCAGGCTCTTGTGAGCCCCTCATCAGCAAGGAACCCAGCAGCAGCTGCCTCAGATTTGGTTTGGCACAACATTGAACATGAATTTAGAAAAAAAGTTAAGGTGTGAAGAAAAACAGGAACCACTTGCTGAGCAAAAAAAAAAAATCAATGTCAAAGCAATAAATTGAAAATCTAAAAACATGAGCAATTAATAAAAATGACATTAAAAAGCGCCAAGCAGCAAAGCTAGCTAATAAAACAGTTGTTGCCTTTTTGCTTAAGAAGCAGAGCTAGAGTGAGAGACAGACTAGGCCCCAAGTCCTGGTCACCAGGGAAGGGAAAGGGGGTCGAGGTTGAGCTATGGTTTAACAGGCACCGACCTGGCATTTGCCTCTGGTGACGCACACTCCAAGCTGGCCTTGGCAGAATTTATACAAAAGTGGGGGTCGGAAGGGTGCTGTCTTTCAGCCTGGGTTTTCCTCCTCACCCGTCCCAGTGTTTAGAAGGTTTTTGGGGAGGGAGGAGGAGGAGGGGGGTGGGTGTGTGTGTCCCCACACCGAGCAGCGTCTGTGTGTGAGTCCGTGTGCATGCATTTGTGCCCGGCTCACTCCTAGTAAACCAGACACACTCTCTCACAGTCACTCACTCTCGTACACATTCACTCATTCACTCTCATAAACATTCAGTCTCACTCTCACACTCAGCCTCACACTCACTTACTCTCACGTTCACTCACACCCTCATACTGTCACTCAGTCACTCTCATGCTTTCACTCACCCTCAGTCTCCCACTCACTCTCCCACTCACTCTACCATTCACTCTCTTTCACATGCTTACACACTCTCACACTCACAGTCACTCCCTCTAACACTCACTCTCACTGATTCACTCTCACACTTCCACTCATTCCCTCTCATACTATCTCTCAATCTCACAGTCACTCTCATACACATTCTCACACTCACATTCGCAATCGCTCACTCTCACACACTTACAAACTCTCACACACACTCATTCTTACATTGACTCCCTCTAACACTCACTCACTCTCAGTCATTCATTCACTCTCACTCACTCACTCTTAGACTAACTCACTCTCATATTCATTTCCACACTCACAATCATTCACTCATTCTCTCACACTCACTCACTCTCAATCTCACATTTCTATGATGGGGAAGTGGTGGTGTCACTGGACTAATAATTTAGTAGACCCTGGGTAATGGTCTGGGGACATGGTTTCAAATCCCATCATAGCAGATGGTGAAATTTGATTTCAATAAAAATCAGGAATTAAAATTCTAATGGTCACCATAAAACCATTGATGATTGTCATAAAAATCCCATCTGGTTCACTAAACCCCCTTAGGGAAGGAAATCTGCCATCCTTACCTGGTCTGACCCTCATAACATTTAAGAAGTATTTGGGTGTGTACTTGCGATGCCCTGGCCTATGGGACTAGAATAGTTAGATCCTTGTTTGACTGGCGCAGACTCGATGGGCCAAAGGGCCTTTTTTCTGTGCTGTAGACCTCTATGACTCTATGAGATCCACAGCAATGACTCTTAACTATTCTCTGAAATGGACCAGGAAGCCACTCAGTTGTATCAATCTGTTGAAAAGTTGAAAAGGAATGAAACCGGACAGACCATCAACCTAGGCATCAGCAACGATAACAGTAAGCTCAGCCCTGTCGACCCTGCAAAGTCATCCTTACTAACATCTGGGGCGAGTGCCAAAATTGGGAGAGCTGTCTTACAGATAATGTCCCAGACACCACCATCTCCCACCAACAGGACAGACTCAGCAGAGGTGGCGGCACAGTGGTATACAGTCGGGAGGGAGTTGCACTGGGAGTCCTCAACATGGACTCCTAACCCCATGAGGTCTCATGGCACCAGGTCAATAATGGGCAAGGAAATGTCCTGCTGATTACCAGCACCCCCTCACCACCACTGCTGACGCTGAACCCCACCCACCCAACCCCAAATCCTTAGCTGATGAATCAGTGCTCCTCCATGTTGAACACCGCTTGGAGGAAGCACTGAGGGTGGCAAGGGTGCAGAATTTACCCTGGATGGGTGGATTCAATGCCCATCACCAAAAGTGGCTCGGTGGAACCACCACAGACTGAAACCACAGGGCTCTGAAGAAGGGTCATACAGACTCGAAAAGTTAACTTTGTTTTTCTCTCTTCACAGATGCTGCCAGACCTGCTGAGTGTTTCCAGTATTTTCTATTTTTGCTTCAGATTTCCAACATCTGCAGTATTTTTGCTTTTACCACCACTGACTGAGCTGGCTGAGTCCTAAAGGACATAGCTAATAGACTGGGTCTGCAGCAGGTGAGAAAAAACAAGAGGGATAAACATACTTGACCTCATCCTCACCAACCTGCCTGCCGCAGATGCATCTGTCCATGACAATATCGATAGGAGTGACCACTGCGCAGTCCTTGTGGAGACGAAGTCCCGCCTTCACATTAAGGATGCCCTCCATCGTGTTGTGTGGCACTACCACTGTGCTAAATGGGATGGATTTCAAACAGATCTAGCAGCTCAAGGCTGGGCAACCAAAAGTTGCTGTGGGCCATCAGCAGCAGCAGAATTGTACTCAACCACAATCTGTAAACTTATGACTCGGCATATCCCCCTGTCTACCATTACTACTAACCCAGGGAATCAGCCATGGTTCAATGAAGAGTGCAGGAGGGCATGCCAGGAGCAGCACCAGGCACACCTAAAAATGAGGTGTCAATCTGGTGAAGTTGTAACAGAGGACGACTTACGTGCCAAACAGCATAAGCAGCAAGCGCTGGACAGAGCTAAGCAATTCCACAACCATCTAATCAGAACTAAGCTCTGCAGTCCTGTGACATCCAGTCGTGAATGGTGGTGGACATTTAAACAACTCACTGGAGGAGGAGGCTCCACAAATATCCTCATCCTCAATGATGGGGGAGCCCAGCACATCAATGCAAAAGGTAGGGCTGAAGCACTTGCAACAATCATCAGCCAGAAGTGACAAATGGGTGATCCATCTCGGCCTCCTCCGGAGGTCCCCAGCATCACAGGTGCCAGTCTTCAGCCAATTCCATTCACTCCACATGATATCAAGAAACGGCTGAAGGCACTGGATACTGCAAGGCTATGGGCCCTGACGATATTCCAGCAATAGTACTGAAGACTTGTTCTCAAGAACTTGCCATGCCTCTAGCCAAGCTGTTTCAGTACAGCTACAACACTGGCATCTACCCAGCTATGTGGAAAATTGCCCAGGTATGTCCTGTACACAAAAAGCAGGACAAATACAACCCAGCCAATAACCTCCCCATCAGGCTACTCTCAATCATCAGTAAAGTAATGGAAGGAGTAATCAACAATGCTATCAAGCAGTTAACTATAACCTGCTCACTGATGCCCAGTTTGGGTTCCGCCAGGGCCACTCAACTCCTGACCTCATTACAGCCTTGGTTCGAACATGGACAAAAAAGCTGAACTCCCAAGGTGAGGTGACAGTGACTGCCCTTGACATCAAAGCAACATTTAACCGAGTGTGGCATCAAGGAGCCCTAGCAAAACTGGAGGCAATGGGAATTAGGGAGATAACTCTCCACTGGTTGGAATCATACCTAGCACAAAGGAAGATAGATGTGGTTGTTGGAGGTCAGTATTCTCAGCTCCAGGACTTCCTCAGGGTAGTGTCCTCAGTCAAACCATCTTCAGTTGCTTCATCAATAACCTTCCTTCCATCATAAGGTCAGAAGTGGGGATGATTGCACATTCACTACTCCTCAGATACTGAAGCAGTCCATCTGCAAATGCAGCAAGACCTGGACAATATCCAGGCTTGGGCTGACAAGTGGCAAGTAATGTTCGTGCCACACAAGTGCCAGGCAATGACCATCCCCAACAAGAGAGAATCCAACCATCGCCCCTAGATGTTCAATGGCATTACCATCGCTGAATCCCCCACTATCAACATCCTGGGGGTTACCATTGACCAGAAACTGAACTGGATTAGCCATATAAATACTGTGGCTACAAGAGCAGGTCAGAGGCTAGGAATCATGCGATGAGTAACTCACCTCCTGACTCCCCAAAGCCTGTCCATCATCGACAAGGCACAAATCAGGAGTGCGATGGAATACTCCCCACTTACCTGGATGAGTGGAGGTCCAAAAACACTCAAGAAACTTGATACCATCCAGGACAAAGCAGCCCGCTTGATTGACACCCCATCCACAAACATTCACTCCCTCCACCACCGACCCACAATAGCATCAGCGTGTATCATCTGCAAGATGCACTGCAGGAATTCACCAAGGCTCCATTGACAGCACCTTCCAAGCTCACGACCACTACCATATAGAAGGCCATGTGCAGCAGATAGATGGGAACATCAGCACCTGGGAGTTCCATTCCAAGCCAATCATCATCCTGACTTGGAAATATATCACCATTACTTCACTGTCGCTGGGTCAAAATCCTGCAACTCTCTTCCTAACAGCACTGTGGGTGTACCTACACCACATGGACTGCAGCAGTTCAAGAAGGCAGCTCACCACCAACTTCTCAAGGGCAACTAGGGATGGGCAATAAATGCTGGCCTAGCCAGCAAAGCCCTCATTCCGTGAATGAATTTTTAAAAAATCTTCATGTTAGGGCAGAATTGAGGCCTATACCAAATAAGAGTTTCTTCTTTATGAGATCCTCACATTAGTATGCCCGTGCAGCAGGCTTCACAGTAGTTTGGGCATTCTGAGCATGAAAGGTCCTCTTCCTAATTATCATCACTAAAAGGATTAAAACATGACTGCATTGTTAAAAAAGTCAAACAAAATCACAATGTTGTTTATTTTAGAAAAGGTTTTGTCTTCCCCCTCCTTCTATTCACACCCTTCTATAAGATTCATTGTTGGAAATGTAAGGGAAATTGTGGCACCAAATGCTAAAGTGAAAGAGAAAGTGTGCAGAAAATATCTAACAAGAGCTCCAGTAATTAATTTTGTTGCCTCTTAGCTGATTTGCTGCCTCAGAAATCTTGGCATGCATTTTAGTTCTGTATTGTAAATGAATTAATTAATCTTTAGCTCTGTAATGGTTTTATAAAAGCAAGTGCACTGGCTAATTTTCAGGCAACTCTCTTTTTTCCTCTTGCCAAGTCTCTCTCTTCCTCTCCCAAGGCTATCGTGACTCCTTAGTGCAGTGCAGATCCATGGATGCTATTATTTGTGGGTGAGCCCCTTTCTGTGAGCAAGCAATGTGGTCAAGTGGAGCATTCCAGCCAAGGTGTATGTCGTTCTCAGCTGACTTCCATACATGCACACTTCCAGTGCAGCATGCAGGATTGTGGGCCCTTGCAAATTTATTGCCCGGCCTCTTCCCCGAATGTTGAAACTTTCCTAACCTTTCTGCAGGAAACCAGTGCGAGCTGGATGGGCTGGTGGAGGGGGGAAGGGGACAGGGGTGGAGAGTGGCACTCCCAGGAGCTGCAAAGGGAGGCAACAGTCTATTTCAAACAGCCAGGTTTTGGTGGCGTTCTGCGGACCAGCCTGAGATGGGCACCCAGCGGCAGGTCACCAGTTATAGATTTTTTTCCTTTATTCTTTCCTGGGATCTGGATGTTGCTGGCAAGACCTGCATTTGTTGCCCACCCCTAATTGCCCTTGAACTGAGAGGCTTGCTAGACCATTGCAGAGGGAAATTAAGAGGGAACCACATCGCTGTGGGTGTGGAATCACACCTAGGCCAGACGGGGGTAAGGACAGCAGATTTCCTTCCTTAAAGAGAAGCTGATGGGTTTTTACAACAATCGATAATAGTTGTCATGGTCACCATTACTGAGACGAGCTTTATATTCCAGATTTATTCATTGAATTTAAATTCCACCAGCTGCTGTTCTGGGATTTGAACCCATAATCCCCCAGAACATTAACTTAGGCCTCGGGATGACTAGTCCAGTGACATTAGTGCTAGTCCGCCATCTCAGCTGTTAACAAAGATTGAGCAGTCTGAAGCCCTCTGTCAGGTGTGTTGCAAAGGATGAGGCTTTGAGCATGTTTAACAGGCGTGTGGGATGAGCGATCCCAAGCTGGCAATAGCATAAGCTTTCTTTTGCAGGGCCAGCAGGAGCAAACCTATATCTTTGGGGCCCCGTAAAGATAAGTTTGACAGTTAACCTAAATGGCCCCCATTACTTCTTGCATCAGGTTTTGTAAAGCAGGCATCCAGATAGGGATAGATAGCCATGTTGCAATCTTGAATTTGATCTTCCTCCTTAATAAGACAGCATTGTATTGCTTTAAAAGGGTGAAGACCGCACTTATGCTCAATGAAGAAAGGTGTGTTACCTTACCTGGCCTGGTGAGGGCATTGAACTGCTTGCATCTCCGGTCTGCAGTGTTAAGGGTGAGAGAATTGGTGCTGTGCCACTTCCCCCCAGGTGGAAAGAGGCCTAAGGCTTGCTAGCACCCACACCCAGGGGTCCTTAGCTCAGTAATGGCACTGGGGGTCTGATTGTCTGAAAATCAGCCCTATCACTAATAGTATGACTCAGCCACCCTACAACAAACTGGCGACAAGGATAAAATAGGATTGAACGGGAGAAATCACGGTGAAAAGAAATCGGCACTGTACCTCGCCCAGCAATTGTAAGTAGCAAGCTATGTTAGAATTGAAGAAGTTATCCTCTCTTAAAATTCCACATAGATTACGGCGGTTCAAGAAGGCAGCTCACCACCACCTTCTCAAGGGCAATTAGGGATGGGCAATAAATGCTGTCCTAGCCAGCGATGCCCACATCCCGTGAAAACATTTTTTAAATACTACCTCAATTTTCTGATTAGGAGCTTGATGGTTTGAGTCAGAAAATTTCCAAGTACTGTTACTAAGCTGGGCGCCCTGTTTGGATGCTTTTCCCAATGGTTCCAACAGGAGGCATTCTGGAAAATTGTGAGGAAATAACCGATGAGGCAAACAGTGGTTATGCGCTCCCTCGTGTATTGTCAGCTTAGATTGGTTGGGGGGATGGGAGGACAGGGGAGTTGGTGGTGGTGGTGGTGGCGGGAGGGGAGAAGCAGTAGGGGTGGTGGAGAAATGATGGTGTAGCAGTAATGTCACTGGACTAGTAATTCTGAGGCCCTGGTCCAGGCTTATTCTCCGGGCACATGGCTTCAAATTCCACCATGGTGAAATTTGATTTCAACTAATAAAATAAAAATCTGGATTTTAACACAATTATCATAAAAACCCATCTGGTTCACTAATATCCTTTAGGAAAGGAAATCAGCCATCCTTACCTGGCCTGGTCTGCTCTACGTGTGACTCCAGACCTACAAAATCGTGCTTTTGGATGCATATGGCCTAGCCACTCAGTTCAAAGGCTATTAGGGGTGGGCAAGAATTGCTGGCCTTGCCAGCGACACCCACATTCCAGGAGACGAATAAATGAAAAAAATGTAAGACTGGACTGAGAGAGCCAAGCACTAGCTCTTCTGTATCTGCTGTTCCCCAGGTCTGCAGCTGAAATGTGCAGCCTGAACTATTAAAGGTGCAGTGCTTACAATTTCCATGCATTCTGTCTAACTTCACACACTTTACCCAAGATTTATGGAATCATAGAATCACACAGCAAATTAAGTATTTTTGAAGCGTGGTTGCTATTGTAATGTGGAAAATGCAGCAGCCCAATGGGTGCACAGCAAGCTCCCACAAACAACCGTGTGAAAATGACCGGATAATCGGTTTTTGTGATGTTGTTTGAGGGAGAAATGTTGGCCAGGGCAGCAAGGATAACTCCCCTGCTTTTATTCAAAATACTGCCCTAGGATCTTTTGTTTCCACCTCAGAGGAGAGATGGCACCTCAGTTTAGCATTTTACCTGTAAGGTGACACCTCTGGCAGTGCAGCACTCCCTCTGTATTGTCAGCCTAGACTGTTGCACTCAAGTCCTGTTAGTGGGACTTGAACCCACAGCATTCAAATTCAGAAGTGAGAGTGCAATCAATTGAGTCATGGCTGACATGAGAGACAAACAAGAAACCTTCAGGTTTAATTAGGAGGCTCATTGGTTATGACGGCAAAGTTCATTTTACTTAATAGCTACAGGTTTACTGTCTGGAGCAACAATTTGACAATTACTATGGGCAGCCCAAAGATTTAGCAGGCTTGGCCTAGTTCACTGAGCCAAGGGGGTATACTACCTCCCACTGCAATCATTCAGTCAGTCCTTTGTGGCCTGTGGCACAGCAGGATAATTCTATTAGTCACCAGCTGAAGCAATTTCTGGGACAATTGGCACAATTGTCTTTCTTCTTTCTTGCTTCTAAATGATGCCTGTAAACCTGGCCGATTAAACCAATCAGAAATTAGTCAAGAAACAGGGTCATAGGTAGTGGGGACTGAAAAATGGATACAGCTTTATTTGGGAGTTCAGCTGTTTCTTTATGGTAAGATTTCACAGAACGTTTTGCCACTTGTTTTTGGAAATAACTAAACCTCGCACAATTTTCATGAGATATCATTGAGATCCTGACGTATCATTGAGATCCTGACAGAGAGCAATGACCTGTCTGAAATACAATTTCTCATTCCATAGTGAAACACCAAACTGTATGGCTTAATAAACTCCCATTTCTATGAAACCCTGGCAACCAAACAAATGCCAGGAAAATTCTGGTCATGGGTATTTCTGTGGCCACACATAGTGGCTAAATGTAGCCACTTTCCCATTGACCCAGTGGAGCTCCAACAACCAGGTCACCATGTGCTATTGTACTGGCATCTTGCAGCTAGTGCACAGTGATCATTCTGATGCAGCTTGAGTCAAAGTTGTAAAGATGGACAGTTTGATCCTGAAATGCAACGTCCAAGCAGTCACTTTTTTTTACGAGTTTACTTACAGAGCCTGCGGTTCTGCACATGCATACACAAACAGGACCTAACCCCTACAGATTCCGTTCACCATCTACAGAACCGTATTCTTCAATAGGATGGAAACTGAACACGGTAGGAGCACTGGGAAATGTTTACAGACCAAGGTTGCACACAGTGTTCTCCTACTAAAACTCATTAAATCCAAAAGGCCACTCTAAGTCATGAATAAACTGCATGGTATTAATGCAGAACTAATATTAATGGAAGCTTTGATTTCTTGCCTTGTGTTTGCTGTGAATTTCAGTGCAGTATAATTAAGTCTGCTCTGCACTGCAATATTCTCAAATCATGATCAGCATAGGGCAGAGGACTCCTGCCTTGATGGGGAGAGAGAGTAAATTAGATCATAAGACACAGATGAGGAAAACTATATGGCTCATCAAGCCAGCGAATTCTTAACATCCCCCAATGACACATGCAACAGTTTATTAAGTTATTCCACGACCTATGCCTCCACCAACTAGGCAGATGTATATACTACACACTGATTATTCCTTGTGTGAAAAAGACTGTGCTGATATCATAGAATGTCATACAATGGTAGTGCACAGACAGAGGCCTTTCGGCCCTTTGTGCCTGAGCAAGCTCTATGAAAGAATGCCCGATTAGTTTCAATCCCCAATTCTTTCTCCATAGCCCTTGCAATTTTCTCTCCTTTTGTTGTGATTCTTTGAAATTTGGCATTCTTGCGATTGTCCTGATGAGTGCAAGATAAAAAGCTTCAGCAACATGTCTCTCTTTTCAGAAATATGCAATATTTTTCTTCAAATATTTATCCAATGCACTTTTGAATGTTATTCTAGAATCTGCTTCCACCACCCTTTCAGGCAGTGCACTCCGGGTCATATCAACTCGCTGTGTTAAAAAAAATTCTCTTCTCGTCGCTGGTTCTTTTGCCAATTACCACTGGGAATAGTTTCTCCCTACTCACTCTATATAAACATTTCATGATTTTGAAACCTCTATCACCAAATTTCCCCTTATCCTTCCCTATGTTAAGGAGAACAACCCCAGCTTTGCTGGTCCCTCCACATAACTGAAATCCCTTATCTCTGATATCATTCTACTAAATTTTCTTTGCACTATATCTAAGTCATTAACATCCTTCCAGAATTTTAGTTCCCAGAGTTAAATGAAATACTTCTCTTGAAGCCCAAATCAGTCCTAAAATTATCATTTGTAGTTTAATTTAAAGTAATATTCTGAGTGTTCTTTTCCCTGAAAAAAACTCTTGATATGATCACCCTGAGGACATCTCCTTTCAAGATTGGAAAGCCCAAGGAAGTAATTTTGACTTTGGGTGATTGTCGAATGGATATCTTCAGATTAGCCAGAAACTATACATTTATCCCAAATTTGCACTTTCATAACTTCAACCACTTTCTTATCCCATTGATTATGGATTAATTTACTTGGAGTGGGGCTTCAACTCACAACCTGCTACTACAGAGATGAGCATGCTATCGTTGAGGTAAAGCTGACAACAGCCTTGTGTAATTCCAATGTACTGTTGAGCAACCAGACAGCTAATAAAACCTGAAGTGATGGACTTGTCACTGAGGGCTCTAATTCTTTCCACTTTACTTCATACATCTCCGTAGCAAAGCAGTATACTATTCAAATGGAGAGAAATTGCAAAACTCGGTGGTATAGAGGGACCTGGGTGTACTGGTGCAGGTACAGCAAGTGATTAGGAAGGCAAATGGACTTGTTGATGTTTGTTGCAAGGGGAATGGAATATAAAAGTAGGGATGTTTTACTGCAGCTGTACCACATCGGTGAGACCACAGCTGGAGTACTGTGTATGGTTTTGTCTCCTTATTTGAGAAAAGACATAATTGCAGTTCAGAGAAGTTTCACTCATCTCCTGCCTGGAATGATGGTCTTATCTTAGGAAGAAAGATTGAACCGGTTGGGCCTATACCCATTAGAGTTTAGAAGAATGAGAGGCGATCTTATTGAAACAAACAAGATAATGATGGGACTTGATAGGGTAGATACCGGGAGGATGTTTCCCCTTGTGGGGGAGACTAGAACCAGGGGCCACAGTTTTAGAATAAGAGATCTCCCTTTTAAGACGGAGATGAAGAGAAATCTTTTCCCTCAGAAGGTCGTTAGTCTGTGGAATTCTCTTCCCCAGAGAGCAGTGGAGGCTAGGTCGTTAAAATAGTCAAGGCAGGTTTGTGATAGATTTTGGATAAACAAGGGAGTCAAGGCTTAAAGTGGGAAGACAGGAAAGTGGAGCTGAGACCACAACCAGGTCAGCCATGATCTTATTGAATGGTGGAGCAGGCTCGAAGAGCTAAATGGCCTACTCCTACTCCTAAGTCATATGTCCTTATCTCCCTTGTTCTTACAAGCCACTGACCTAATGACTAGGGTGGCCCTCACTGGGTAAGCAACAGGAAGCTTACCAGTTCTCCGTACTAGTAAGCTGCACAGTTTTCCGCTGGCTCAACGCTAATACTACGCTTGCGAGATGTCTACGCCTCCAGTGTGCCAACTGACACTTGAGCGTTCTGGACTTATGCAAGTGACGTGTATTCCCCGCAGGGAGGGATTGCACACATCATAAAAGGCAAACAGGTTCCTCAGCGGTTTGACTTGGCCACTGCTGATGGACGTGGCAGGGATGCTGATGTTTGTGCTTGAGTCGACATCTTTAGCAGAGAAAGGGAGAGTCTATTTAATTCGCTGCAAACTCCAGGTGGTTTTTAGTTCTGGCTGATAGTGTTCAGTAGAAGCATCCAAACATTATTTATCTCAATTAGGTTTTCTTCACAAGACATTTATCAAGAGGATTCATTTGCATCAATTTCAAGCTTTATATACAGAGAGGGTTAAACAAAATACAATTTGAAAGGAACGTAGCATTTTTAAAAAATCACTATTTCACTTGTTTCTCTTACACAATAAGCCTCTTCATGGCAAACAAGAGAAAATAATTATTGATGACAAGATTTCTGAATCTAAACAAGCAGTGTTTTGTATTCAGAGAAAAATAATTGTAAATTGTAGAGCTTTGGGCTTCAAGAGGTTCTCAGTAGGAGGGCGCTTTAAGATGCTTTCACACAGCTATAATCACAGGCTTAAATCCTCTCACTAAACAGCATCTTAATGCACCTGTTCTGTCATTTTTCATCCAGGGAAAATGCATCAGAGAACAACCTGTGATTAAACGCTCTTTCTGACTAGTGCTGCTACCTGCTGGAGTAATCTGCTCCAATTCCACAGACTGCATTTTGGCAACAGCGGAAACATCAACACAACCCCATTTAGCTATTACAACTATTAGAAGGGCAAAGTTGGTAAGAATTAGGCTCTGCTCCTGTCAGGGTAGCTGAAATCAGCCTTCTGGTGAGCTATGAAGCATGAAATGGCATAGGAGTCATGCCAACTGGAGTAGCGGGCTCCAACCTGTCTGAATGCCAGTTTTTGCTTACACAAGCAGAGCAATGACACACACACACCATTTGAGCAGTCAGACTACCAACCCTGCCCACCCACAGATTGCAAAAATTGTCGGTCACGATGCATAGTTATCGCCATTCCTTTCTTAGAAGAGGAAAGGTCTCATACACTACAAATATTCTCTCATTAAAACCAGCCGGTTGGATTTGTTGTTCAGCCTTGACATTCTCCGTTGGGTGAGGCTTAGGAAGTCCAAGGCGGGAAATGGAGTGGGTGCCACGGAGACCTGGAATGTCTGCTGAGCTGAGTTAGGGAGAGTCGGTCATGGGAACTCCTGAAGCATCTGTCAGGTGAAGTGCTTCAGTGCACTCATCTGAAGGAAAACCGGCAGCAAAACCTGTAGAGCCCTCATGAAGGAGGACCTTGAACGGAATGCCATGAATTCAATGTACGTGCCCTCGAATTGTCCCAATGTTGGAGGGAAGCAGTTTTAAAGTTTGCGTTTCTAGAGGACGTTTAGTGGAGCCAGTAAGATAAAACTATATCTCCTGGCCTTTCAATTAATGGGGTGCAAAAACAACAACTTAAATTTATATAGTGCCTCTAACGTCCCAAAGCGCTTGACGGGAATGTTGTCAGTCAAAATTTGACATCAGGCCATTTAAGGAGATACTAGGCCTGATGACCAAAGCTGCATCAAAGACATAGGTTTTAGAATGTCTTTTTAACATTTTTAAAAATTCATTGAAGCAATGTGGGTGTCGCTTAAAGGAGGTGAAAGGTGGAGTAGGGCATAGTTTTAGAGAGGGAATTCCTGAGCTCAGGGCCTCGACAGCTGATTTATTTATTTTCCAACAAAGGAGAAATAAAACTTACAGATGCTTAAATGTCAAAATTGCAACTTGATGCCTATGGGTCAATGTGAATGACACCAAACTGGGTATCTAACCCTTGTAGTAATCACCCACCTCTGCTAAATGCAGGAACAAGAGATATAGAACCCAGCAACACTGTACGAATTCTCAAAGAACAACCAACGTATCAGAAAATGCTGGAAAAACTCAGCAGGCCTGAAAGCATTTGTGGAGAGAGAGAGAGAGAGAGAGTTAATGTTTCGAGTCTGTATGACACTTCTTCAGAGCTAAAGAGTAGAAATGTGATGGAATTTATATTGTTTAAGGGAGGGTAGAGCAGGTGAGGCTGGATAGAAAGTCAGGGCTAGGTGGGGGCTAAGGAGAGGTTGACAAAGATGTCATGGGCAAAGGACAAAGGGAGTGTTAATGGTAGCAGTAAGCGCTAAAGAGGGTGCTAATAGTGGCATGAAGGTAAGAAAGCAGAATGTGTGAATAGCAGAACAAGAGCCAGTACTCTGAAAAGAACAACATGGAACAAGTAACAGATGGCCCTCATGCGGACATTGAAACATTAACTCTGTCTCACTCTCCACAGATGCTGTCAGACCGCTGAGTTTTTCCAGTATTTTCTGTTTTTATTTCAGGTTTCCAGCATCCGCAGTACTTTGCTTTTACCAACTTATCAGCTTGATTTGCCTGTTTCTGCCAGCAACCTTTTAAGACATCTTGCAATTCCCCAGTAGCCAAATGTCATACAAATGCATGTACCACATTTTAAATCCACACTTTGGCAGCTTTTCCAGTGAGTTTCAAATCTGTTCTATTAAACTACATCATTCTTTTCAATCCAATGACTTATGTTAGACTAGAGAGATGGAAAAGAGGCAGCCTTTACTTGACAATCATTTTCCTGAATTTAAGGCATTGTTTATTTGCATTCAGGAAATCTTGTCACCTGTAAATCTTGCTAGCCATGAAGATTACCAGGGATGAGTGGCTAAACTTGTGAAGAGAGACTTATGAAGCTAAGGGGTTTTTTTTCTCTCTGTTATAGCAGGAGGTGTTATGTGATGGAGATTTTCAATACTATGAAAGGTTATTATAATGTAAATGGTGATGGATTGCTTCTACCAGTTGTTAAGGCCATAACAAAAGAGCACAAATTTCAGATAATATAAATAAAGGAAATCCTGGAAAAGCTCCTTACACAGAGGATGGTTAGAATGGGGAATTCCTGGTTACAAGTTATTGTTTAAGCAGAGTCCACAAATTCTTCGAAAGGCGAATTAGATGTTTGCTTGAACAAGAGTAACCAGGTGTAGATGCAAAGATTATACTTGGTGGCTCCCTTGGAAAAAGATAACAGCACAAAACTGAAAGGCCAAAAGGCCTGTTTCTGTGCTGTAACATTCACCCACTTTAAAATAGCAGGCGGAGGGGAGGGTGGGTGGGGGGGAAGGTGATGTTGGTGTAGTGGTAGGGCAGGATTTTCCGCTTGGCATGCGGGCGCGTGCCCGACTCCCCCAAGCGTGAAATGAACCTCGTTGACGTGGGCCGAGCATGCCGACATCAACGCGCACTCCCACGATAGGTCAGCGTGCGCCCGCCGACAATTAAAAGGCCTATTAAGGCCACCGAGTTAACAATTATCCTGAATTTTTCACTGCCCGTTGAACCTAACAGTTGGCGGGCAGGCAAAAAGGCCTTTGCATTTTTTTTAGGAAACCTCACCCGGGGCAGGACGAGGTTTCCTAAAGCAAATAAAAATAAAATAAAAAATTTACACTTGAATGAAAAATATGTCCCTGCTCGTGTGACAGATTCACATGAGCAGAGGCACGCTCTATGACATTTTTACTTTGTTTATTAGTTTTTTTTAAACAGCGCTTCATCTCCCCGAGGGAAGTTCCGTGCTCCACGGAGATTGAAGCGCTCTTTCGAGCGCATGCGCCAAGTTCGCGCTAGGCCTGCTTGCACTCCTTCCCCCACCCGCACAGGCAGCGCTGAGTGCTGCTGCTCACGTTCAGCACTGGGCGGGTCTTAATTGCCCCCCCCCACCCCGCATAAAATCGCGGTGCGGTGCCGATCGCGGGCGGCTGTCGGCTTCCCGACCACCCCCGCCAAGGGCAAAATTCAACCCGTAATGTCACTGGATTAGTAATCTGGAGGCTTAAGCTAATGCTCTGGGGGCAATGGTTCAAGTCCTACCATTCAATCAATTAAAAGAAAAATCTGGAGTTGAAAGTTAGCGTCAGTAATGGTGACCATGAAACTATCATCAATTATTACAAAAACTCACCTCATTCATTAATGTCCTTTAGGGAAGGAAATCTACCACCCTTACCTGGTCTGGCCTACATGTGACCCCAAATCCTAAGCAATGTGCCTAACTCTTAACTGCCCTTTCCACAGCCAAATAAGCCACTCAGTTCAGGGGTAATTTGGAATGGGCAACAAATGCTGGCTTTGTCAGTGATGCCCACATCCTGTTAATGTGAATACAAACTAGATACTTTTCTATAGTTCAAGATCATCGCTCAATCCTGTTAGTGTACCACGTATACCCTGTGATTTGGAGTGCGCTTTTACTTGTCCAATATCTGGATAAACATATTGATACCCAAGGGTCAAAAGCTGCTGTTAATGGCTGGAATTCATTATGTGCATGATCTCCTAGTTTTCAGTACACAGAAGAACATGATCGTACACTATCAAGCCGTGGCTCAGGCTATAGGCTGCTAGATAAGTGATTCAAAGCTCAATCAGGTAGATGAATGTCCAAACACCAATGACAAACTCGTAGGAGCAGGAGTTTCTCTGGAATTATGTTGGATACCTCTACCATTTCTGGAATTTTTGGCTGGAAGTGACAGAGGGTCTGGAATAAATTCATCATAATGTGTGTGCAGGTGCATTCAAAAGAGTGACAATAAGATGCTATGCAAGATATTTGTTATCAAGACACTATTTGCAATGCTGGATGCTCAAATACCACTGCGTTCTTAATGCCCAGGATG
Organism: Cetorhinus maximus; assembly: GCF_964194155.1. NCBI lineage: Eukaryota > Metazoa > Chordata > Chondrichthyes > Lamniformes > Cetorhinidae > Cetorhinus > Cetorhinus maximus. The sequence goes on from NC_135880.1 coordinate 15,948,516, forward strand.
TTTACAGTGACCTTGTAATACTGGTCATTCTCAAACCTTTTCATTCCTGGACCACTAAGGCAGGACAAAAGGCCCTACAGACCACCTACCGCTTTCAAGTGCTATGCAAGTACATCCCAGCCCAAGTCCCCGTTAATTTCTACCAAATTCAGATCTTCATTACCAAGGCTGAATTGGCCAATTGAAGCCACAATAGGTTCTGAACCGGACTTGGATTTCATATTTACCACAGCAAACCATTCTCACCACTGTAGTTGTTTTTAATGATAACACTATCCAAGTCACATGCCAGCGGAAATAACTGTCACCAGCACTTTCCTATGGGCATCAATTTTCCTTTCCGTTGTTTTAGTGGAGGTAACTGGCAACTGTCTGAGAGAAAACCAGATCATTCACAACATCAGTGTCAAATTTGACCCTGAGATGAGCTACCACACATCTTTCCCATATTTCGAAGACTGCCTATTTCCGCCTCTATAACATCATCCAGCCTCATTCTTGCCTTGGCTCAGCTGTTACTGATACCCTCATTCTGATGCCTTCATTACTATTAGACTTGACTACTCCAATGCACATCAGGCTGGTGTTCCACCTTTTACCCTCTGTAAATTTGAGGTCATCCAAAACTTTGCTGCCCGTCTCCTAACTCCCATTCACCTATCAGCCCTGTTCTTGCCACTGATCTACATTGACTCCCGGTCAAGTGACACTCTGATTTTAAAATTCTCACCTTTGTCTTCAAATCCCTCCATGGCGTCGCCCCTCCCAATCTCTGCAATCCCCTCCAGCCCCACAGCCCTCTGAGATAGCTGCACTCAGATAATTCTATCTCTTAAGCATCCATGATTTCAATCACTCCACCATTGGCGGTTGTGTCTTCAGTTGCCTGGGCACCAAGCTCTGGAATTCCCTCCCTACAGCTCTCCACCTCTCTACCTCACTTTCCTCCTTCAACATATTCTTTAAAACATACTTCTTTGCCCAAGCATTCAGTCATCCTCAGGTGGCTCGGAGGTGCATTTTGTTGTATAATGCTCCTGGAATCTCCTTGAGACATTTTATTATGTTGCGCTATATAAGTATTTGTTGTTGTTGATCATTGCCTGTTCTACCGAGGAGGCAGCAAGGTGTCCCAGCAAAGCTATTGGGGTCCTTCTTTACGTGTGCGTGCTGGGTCCTGATAATGTCAACTGCAATTTTAACTGGACTGTCTGAACTGCAAAGCCTGTGTGCCATCCCTGCCTAGTGAAGCCAGTGGGGGGAAGAGGACCAAGGGTCAGAATAGAACCATACAGATTTTTACTGTATTCTGGAGCCTGGAGGTGCAGAAGGAAGAGCAAAAAGGGAGCTGTGTAATAGGGCGGAAGGTGGGACAGATCAAGTGAACAGGAGCTTCATTATGAGTGCCTACTGTCCAGAAAATTGGCAACAGTGGTTATGATCTGAAATTGTTGAACTCTGATTCGAGAATCAAAAGATGAGGGTGCGGAGTGGGCGTGGGGTGGAGAATTAAAATGACGTGCGGCCAGAAGCTTCGGGTCACACTTATGGACTGAAATATAAGCAAGTGGCTGTTTCGCCTGGAAGGAGTGTTTGGGGTCCTGGACAGTGAGCAGAGAGGAAGTGAATGTTATGTTTTTATAGTGATACAAAGGCACCAATCACTCATAAGGGATTACTTTGTGGGTTCATTTATTAAATCTAGGCAGATGTGAACAGATATATAGAAAGCTTGAAGACATCAGAGATGCAGGGCTGTGTGAGCTGTGTTCTGCTCCAGGCTGAAGCAAAACTGAGACTGGATCACATGACACATTTCCATTAAAGTGACAGCATTTGCTATCCCTTAATGGCATATTACAAAATCCCCCTTTCTCTTTAAAAATGCTTTAAAGATAACTATTTGCAATACATATTCATGTTCAGTTACCATTATACAAGTGTACAGGACTGATGAATCTATGAGTCTCTAAAACATAATGGTAATCTGCTGCTACACTCAGATCTTGTGATGGTAACCTTGTCTGGAGGTGTTTTCAATGGCTCACTATGATCTGTGGGGTTGCCATTCTTGGATGTTGTCCCTGGTTGCGTTTGGGATCTTGTCTTAGGACGGCACGGTGATTGAGGAGCTGGAATGGATCTGATTTGTCCTCAGATCAAATGATCTGAGGTTATACCTCATTGTTGCACCTTTGTGTGTAATGACTTCATAGGACCTTGGTTCTGAACAAATCCTTGTCACCTTGGCTGGTTGCCACATACCTTCTGTGGGATCCTGAGTGTGAACTTCTTGTCCCAACTGTAAACTTGACAATTCTATACCCACACTTATATTGTGCACACTGGCCATCTTCTCTTGTAGTTTTAAAAGCTGCTCTCTTTTTTCTGAGAGATTAGAATGGGTAACAGTAAGCAAAGTGGTACACACTAGTCTGCCAAACATGGGCTCTGCCAATGATGGAATAGTTGCAATTAAAGATGTCACTTTCAGATGTAATATTGCAATGTGTAGACCTTGCTTGGTCTGTCCACATTTGAGAATTAAGGATTTCACTGTGCGAATCATTTGTTCAGCTAGGCTGTTAGATCTAGGTTAATGAGAAGAATAGGTAGTTTTCCACCTCTGACACATATCCTGAAATGGCTTACCAATACATTGTGGGCTGTTATCCTTAATGGTCTCCCTAGGCATACCAACTAAAGTGAACATAGCACTTAGAGTGCGTGCAACAGTTGTGTTTGATGCATTGTGCAATTGTCAAATAGTGGGGCACTTGGTAAAATAGTCAACGATGACAATGAAATCAGTACCACGGACATGAAAGAGGTCAGATGAGATTTTGGACCAAGGGTGGATAGGAACTTCATGTGGAATAAGTGGTTCTTTGTACTGACTTGGCATATGCTCTTGACATGCCTCGCACATCTTGATGACGACTTCAATGATATTGTTCATACTCGGTCAATAGACCGTTTCTCTTCAGAGTCTTCTCATCCAATCTGCGCCCATGTGTGAGTGATGAAGTTGTTGAAGAATATCAAGTCACAAAATTCCAGTATGAGGACCTGCTTGCCTTTAAAATGACTCCCCGAGAGATGCCTAGCTCATAGCGGTAAGGCCAAAATGGTCTCATGTGCTTGTGCACATGCTGAATTAAGTCAGGTCTTCCTTCAGTAATGGTTTTCCACAGTTTCTGTAGTGTGGAATGTTTCACTGTTTCTTTTTGTAGCTGTTGGCATTTGCATTGAGCATAATGTACCAGATCAATTGACAGACTTGCATTCCCCTGCAAGTGTGATATTGCAGCTCTGTTGAAACTGCCGATTTTGTTGAAACATTCTGGACATTTTGAGGTTAGGTGGTGAACTGAGGTGAGAGGAGTAGTTTCTGAGGTTGATCTGCCTGGTGATGTCTGACTAATTCCATGGATTGTCGCTTGTGTGCAGTCACAACATGCTGGTAGATTTGCAATAGCTGGGCCTTTACCCTCCATGATGTAGGACATCTGTGACATACAAGAGGATTGATTGTACTTGCACTCCAGGACTACAGATCCTGCACACTGAATTAGTAAACCATTGTACGCTGAGAGTTTCACAGCAGTAGATTTCGTCATGGCCTTCCATGTCTGTGGATATATGTCTTTTAGAAATCGCAGGGGTAGTACGTTGTCCCTTGCCCCTGTGTCAATATTGGCCAATAACGAATAGTTGCCAACTTTCTTCAGACAGATAATTTGAATCTTGGCAAACACTTTGAATGGTCTGACAGTGTTTATGTTTTCCACGAGACTGACGTTGTGAAACCTGTGTTCACCATTCTTCATCTCATAGTGCACACCATTGTCATATTCTGGTTTGTCACTCACCTCATGTATATGTTTCTGCTGGGTTACCGGACAATCAATCATTCTTATTGCTTGAAGGTACCCATTGCATACCATCTGTTTGGAGCAGTGCACAGCTCTTTGTAGCTCCATGTGCTGCAATCCCACCCCGAGGGGTCTATCTGCTCACCAGCTCTTTATTTGAACAATATCCCAACCCTGTATCTACACATTTTTCTGTACAGTCACCGCACTGAGGTTTCAATGCTCTCCGATGCACCAGCTCCGTTGAGGTCTGTCCAGAATGTCGAAGGTTGTCTCATGCCATCTAGCATGATCTAAAACTGTTCAGCATGTCGTACCTGTACTTAACCTTGCTCCCAGGCTGAGGACTATGTTGTTTATAAGGAACCGCTGCTGCTCACCATGTTGTGTCTGTTATAATGATATAAAGGCACCAATCACTCATAAGGGATTGTGCAAACCCATTGTGGGCTCATTTATTAATTCTAGGCACTTGTGAATAGATACACATGTACAGAAAGCTTGAAGACATCCACAGCAGTACTGTGTGTCTGTGTTCTACTCCAGGCCGAATTGAAACTGAGGCTGGATCACATGACACACTTCCCTTAAAATGATGCTACCTCTTAAAGGCATATTACAATAGTGAAAGGGCAGGTATTTCATCTGCTACCTTGCATGGGAAGGTGCTTTGAGAAGGGGAGATAAGGGCCGGAATTATTTATCCCCATTGGTGTCGGGCGTCATGGCGGGCATGAGCGGGCATTATGGCAAGAAGGCCAAAAATTGGTTTCACGCCATTGTGAAACTAGTTTGCGATTGTCCACTCCACCCATCAATGGCAGGCCGCATCTCCCATGGCTGCACATCGGGAACATAATTTTAATACATCTGCATATAATTATAAGCTTTTACTCGGTGGAATAATCCTCCCATGTCAAATTTACTGCCCATGTCAGCGGGAAAATATGCCGGCCCAGAACATGTCTTGACAAGTGTGATGTGCAGAAGTCAGGACTTACTGTTGGGGCCTTGCTCACACCACGGAAATCTGAGGAGCAGAAGGTTCTGGAGCCCAACAGCTATCGGACCCTGAAGGAACACATGGGTCGTATGCTGGGCGGACTTTCATGGACATGGCTCTGTCGCGAAGCAGCTCAGGGGGCGTCATGTGGGTGAGGTTGGGAGGGGCGGCACAAAGGTGTCGAGGAGTGAAGTTGGGAACAAAGGAGTCAGGGCTTGAGGTTGGGAAGGGGTAATTGAAGGCATTAGGGGGTGAGGTTTGGAGTAGAGGGAGTAACGGGAGAGAATGCGGTGTAAGGGGGAAGGAAGGTGTAAAGGAAGGAGTTCAGAGGGGGAAGGAGCCCGGAAGGGAACTTTAGGGGAGGAAGGAGTTCAGAGGGGGGTGCAGGAGTCCAGTGGAGGAAGTAGTCCAGGGGTAGGAAGGTGGAAGGTCTCCATTGATGTCTGGGGCCTGCTTCGAGACATCAAGGTCTTGGCCATGGGCTGCTATGGATGACCGGCGGTGTGGGGGGAGGGGAAGGCCCAGCTGTGAGTGGGAGAGGAAGGTGTACCAGGGAGGGTGAGAGGTTGGGAGGGGGAAACAAAGGCGTCAGGGTGAGGTGAAACTGGGAGGGGGGAAATGAAGATGGTAGGAGGGTGAGGTTGGGAGGGGGAAATGAAGGGCTGGGGGCTGAGGTTGGGGGTGGAAGGAGTATTGGGGGAGGATGATGTAATGGGGGAGAATGCGGCAACTGGGGAGGTGGGTGTAAGGGGTGAGGAAGGTGTAAGTGAAGGAGTTCGGAGGGGGACAAGAATTCAGAGGGGGGCAGGAGTCCAGTGGAGTAAAGAGTCCCAGGGGAAGGAGAAGACCAGAGGGGGGAAGGAGTCCAGGGGGAGGAAGGAATTTGGAGGGGGAAGGAGTCCAGGGGGAGGAAGGAATCCAGGGAGAGGAGGGAGTAAGGGTGGAGGAGGGAGTAAGTGGGGGATGTCCAAGCCAACATGCAAGGGAGGGGTCTGTGGAGTCAATGACTGCCTCCTGGGGAGTGAACTGAGGTTAGGCAAGGTGAGTATGAGAGAGGTCAGAGTGAACTGGTAGGGTGGAAGGGTGAGGGTGTGAAGGTAATAGACAGCGAGGGTGGTTGGTGGGGAATCAGAGGCAGACACGTGCTCTGATGGTGGGGAGGAGGAGGTCGGGGAGATCAGTGTGGAGGGGGGCGGGATTCTAGGGACTGTAGGGAACGTGCACATTCACCTGGACATCCTGGAAATAAAAGGGTTCTGGTTGGTAGGTGACAGAGGAGAGATGGAAGGTGATGCCAGGGGGGTCAAGAGTGATGGGGGAAAGGACATAGGTGAGTGGGGAAGGGGAAAGGAAGGGGGAGCTGAAAGCAAACCTCACAACAGCCATGCTTCTGAAATCGAAAGAGATAGGACCCTCGTGTTGGGCGGGCATGGGTGCTGCGTGGGAGTGCGATCAGTGGGTGGGTGGAGATGCAGGTCAGCTCAGATGGACAACTGAAAGCGAACCCCAGCAGTCAGTAGTGAAAATGCTTGGGACAGTGAGATGAGTGTGATGGATGAAGGCTCCACGCGCATGGGGGAGTGCTTGCACGAGACTCCAAAAGGCCCTGCCACACACACACACACACTTCTCCTGCCAGAGTCACTCGTGGTTCAGCTGCGTGCAGCTAAGCTGTTAGTGATGGGGATGCAGGGGGAGGACTCGCAAAGCTGAACCACGAGTGGCCATTGCACCTTACTGAGTGAAAATGAATATATTTTCGGATTATAAAGTGAGAAAATGTGTTCACCTGTGCTACCATTTGTGATCAGATATTCTTAACTTTTCTAGGCCTACCACTTCTAGGTGCTGCCCTGACATTCGCAGGACGGGTGGAGACAGCCTGTACAATCACTGGCCCTGTTGCCTCTGACATGTGTCCTCTGGAGAGTCGGGGTCTTGAGGGCCCTGGTTTGCTTAGGCTGTCCTCCTGTGAGCCAGTTGCCCCCTCTGCAGTGACAGAGGATGTGGTTGAGGGAGGAGGGTCGGCCACAGGATGGAGAGGACAGCCTCTGAGATTCCTGAGTGGGTGACACAGGGGTGTCCAGCTGCCACTCTTCCTCTCTTCAGGTGCATTGACGGGAAGGAGCACTTGGAGGGACATTGAGGTGCTCCATTTGCCTCTTGTGTTGCCACTGCAGGAACTCACTAGTGGCCACCACGATGCAGTGCAGTTCTGCACACATCTCCACATTCTGCTGGACCAGGGTCTCCATGGCACCTGCTATCCTCCCCATGGAGACCTCCAACAAAATAGGGGAGGTGATGGCGTAGTGGTATTGTTGCTGGACTAATAATCTAGGGACCCAGTGGGATGTCCTTGTGGACCCAGGTTCAAATCCTGCCACAGCAGATGGTGGAATTTGAATTCAATAAAAGTCTGGAATCTAAAGTCTAATGATGACCATCAAACTATTGTAGATTGTTGTAAAAATCCATCTAGTTCACTAATGCCCATCTAGCCTACCTGTGGGCCATCTGCTCCCTCTGCAGTGACAGAGGATGTGGTTGAGGGGGTCACAGGCAAAGGGAGCTTGGAGGGAGAGGACAGTCTCTGAGATTGCTGAGTGGGTGACCCAGGGGTGTCTAGATGCCACTCCTCCTCTCTTTGGCCTACATGTGACTCCAGATCCTCAGCAGAAGGGTAACCTAGCCAGTGATTCGCACATCCCCTGAATGAATAAGTTTTTTTTTAAATATGCATACATGCGGGCACCACGCCAGCAGAGAGGTCAACGCAGTCTTCTAAGTCACGTGCCATTCTGTTGAGGGCTTCCAACAGCTCTGTTGATATTAGCATGATGGTGCATTCCTCAAAGTGAGTGAAGGGCCTCACGTGGTCTAGTCTGGGACCTCTCCCTGCTGCTGTGAGCCAGCTTCTCCTGCATGAAAACAGAGGGAGAGAGTGTGAGCAAGATGCAAAGATCCCTGTGGATGTGTGATGGGTTTGTGAGTGAGAGTTGAGAATGATGAGAAGAGTGACTTACCCTGGTGGAACAGATGAAAGCATTCATCCTGTGGCGGCACTGGGTGGCTGTCCCCTTTCGCAGGGCATTGGCGCTGACCACTGCTGCCAATGCCTCCCATGCTGGATTAGTGACTTGCTTGCTGGCCTTAACCCAGAGCAGGAGTAGAGGAGATCACAGCAGGCCTCCACTGCTCGAGGGAGGCGTCGCTAAATTTGGGGGCAGCACATTTCCTCTCTTTGGCAGCCATCAGTTCCCAGCAGCTTCCTATCCCTTGAAGAGTGCTAGCTCTGTGCAGGATCGGCCTTTAAATGTGGCGCCTGCTTTACTGAAGGCCTGAGGTGATGGCGGGGTGAGCGAATCAGAGGCCACCCTGCCAGCAACCTGGCATGTTTCTCAGGACTGAATTATTAATGAGGCGGGACACACTGGGAATGGGGCAATGTGGCATTAAAAGCTGCCATTGCAGCCGGCGGGTAAAAAGTCCTTTTTGCCGCCCACGACCACATTTGGTGCAAATCTGGGATGATTGTGCCCTCAGCCTTCCCTGCCATTGACAACCCCCTTTTCCAATTTCGCCGTCTCCCTCGCACCCTCTTGATAGCACAATTTTTCACCCCTCCTGTCAACATCCTGCCTGGAATTGGCTTGAGCTTGATTGGCAGGATTTCAACCACGCCCAGAGGTAAAGTAACTCTTCTGCAGCCAGAAAATTAACTTGTGAGCACATTTGCGGCCAGTTCGAATCCAAGCTCTACGTCCGATCCTTCCAGTCTCCGAGGGTCTCAGTGTGTGAGAAGATCTGGTGCATCATTTTATCAAAAGCTCCACGGACAGATCTAACAATGACAAGAATAACTACTTGTATTTATTAATGAAATAAAACATACCAAAGTGAGTCTCTTTGTAACAGGATGATTACTCAAGATTAAAGTAGATAATATCTAAATGTGTTAAAATAGATTGCATATTTTAAGCCTAGTAGCAATATGCATTACACAGCTGAGACCAACTCTCCTTCCCAACTGCAATTCTTCTGTGGCTAAATATGCTGAAAGTTGAAATGAAACAGTCAACCAGGGCAAGCTGTGAAATGAGTTTGTTGATCAGAGGGTTCAATCCCCTCCCTGTACCATTTTCAACACAGCAATTCATGTGTCAATTCCTCTTTTCACTATTTTAGTGTGGGTACTCACCTGTTCAAACAGGCATCAAAACGAACTGATTGAAAATGGAGCGCAAAGAAAAGACTTGACCCATAAGCTTAGGGCAGCTGGCCAAAAGCTTGGTCAAAGGAATAGGTTAAGGAGCATATTAAAAGAGGGAAGCAAAGAAGAGAGGCGGAGGTGTTAAGGGTGGAAATCCCAAAGCACAGGGCCTAGGTAACTGAAGGCAGTGTTGGCGGAGTGATTAAAATCGGGGATGGGTGAAGAGTCCTGAATTAGAGGAGCGCAGATACCTTGGAAGGTTGTGGGATTGGAGGAGATTATAGAGTGGGCAAGGCTATAGAGGGATTTGAGGATAAGGACGAGAAATTTAAAATCAAGGTGCTGTTTGATCATTCCCTTAATGGACTGCTGGAGACAGCTTCACCCATCCTGTTGTACAGTTGCGAGTGGCAGTTAACCTTCAGCCTAGTTATCGTCAAGTCTTTTCTTTGCGCTCCATTTTCAATCAGTTCGTTTTGATGCCTGTCTGAACAGGTGAGTACCCGCACTAAAATAGTGAAAAGAGGAGTTGACGCATGAATTGCGATGTTGAAAGTAGTACAGGGAGGGAATTAAACCCTCTGATCAACAAACTAATTTCACGGCTTGTCTCTGGTTGACTGTTTCATTTCAACTTTCAGCATATTTAGCCACAGAGGAATTATAGCTGAGTAGAAGGGTTGGTCTCAGCTGTGTAATGCACATTGCGAATAGGTTTAAAATATGTAACCTATTTTAACACATTTAGATGAAGACTCCTTGCAGAGTTCTCACAAACTGGTATGACAGATATTATTCACATTCATCTGAGTAAACACCCTGTTATAAACAGAGTCAGGGCCAAGCACTGAGAGAATAAGAATTGAGCGAATGATCTCACCTAATGGGAGACCATTAGTTGGATGCGAATAATTTCCCAGTTGGTTAAAATTCCACTTCTACACATTCTTAAATGTGATTTGCATGATAATATAGCATTGGCAGAACAGGAATGGTTAGCAAGAGTGAAACCCAATTCAATAAGAGTTTGGCCTTACTCTTAAAGCAAGTAAAAAATCTTATGCTAAGTCATCTGCATCAAAGCCTATTTGCTCAGTTAGAAGATACTGGTCAGGATGCAGTTGATGTTTTGTGTGTGCTTAAGACTTCTCACTGTAGCAAAGATATTGTAGCCACAAGAGCAGGTCAGAGGCTAGGAATCCTGCGGCAAGTAACTCACCTCCTGACTCCTCAAAGCCTATCCAGCACCTACGAGGCACAAGTCAGGAATGTGATGGAATTTTCCCCACTTGCCTGTATGAGTGCAGCTCCAATAACACTCTAGAAGCTAGGCACCATCCAGGGCAAAGCAGCCTGCTTGATTGGCTTGCCATCTAGCACCTTAAATGTTCATTCCCTCCACCGCCAATGCAAAGTAGCAGCAGTGTGTACCATCTACAAGATGCACTGCAGCAACTCACCAAGGCTCCTTCAACAGCACCTTCCAAACCCATGAATGCTACCACCCAGAAGAGCACCATGGGAACACCAACAGCTACAAGTTCCCCTTCAAGTCACTCACCATCCTGAATTGGAAATATATCGCCGTTCCTTCACTGTCGCTGGGTCAAAATCCTGGAATTCCCTCCCTAACAGCACTGTGGGTGTACCTACAGCACATGGACTGCAGCAGTTTAAGAAGGCAGCTCACCACCACCTTCTCAAGGGCAATTAGGGATGGGCAATAAGTGCTGGCCTTGTCATCGATGCTCACATCCCATGAATAAATAAAAAAAGAATATTAGTGGTAAGGAAAGAGTACAGTGCAGATTTCCCAAAATGATACCAAGAATGATACCCTCCACGCTATCTCCCAGTACCCTGTGGTAGAATCCATAAGTGAGCCACCAACAACGGGATAGCTGCAATAAGCAATCAGACGGATGAAAAATGATAAAAGCCTGTGGCCCTGATGGTATTCCAGCTGAGACCTACAAAGCTGGGGAGCTTTTGCTCATATCAAGACTCCATGAACCCATCCTACAGATTTGGGTAGAATAAAACTTCCCCTAGGAACTTCAGGAATGCGACAATGGGTAACTATCCTCAAGGAGGGAGATGAATCATACTGTGAGAAATACTCCCTCTTGTCCATAGAACGAAAATCCTGCCACAAATCCCCCTGGATCATCTATTTCCTGTGGCAAAGGAAATCCTGCCAGGGACATAGTGTGGCTCTGGACCTTCCAGGGGAACCTCTGACATGGTCTTTGTTGCCAGACAAATCCAAGAAAAAATGTCTAGGACAACATCAGGGACCTTTCATTGCATTCATCAGCCTGACCAAAATATCTGACTCAGTAAATTCCGGGGCCCTGTGGATTGTGCCTCAAAGGTTTGGGTATCCAAGAAATTTCATCACCATCCTGCAATTGCTTCATGATGAAATGACGGCAACTGTCTTGAGTGGGAGATTTGAAACAATCCCCTTCAAAATCTGGATCAGGGTCAAGCAAGGCTATGTGACAGCCCCCATGCTATTTACAATCTACCTGGCAGTGGCTACTCACCTCATCAAAGATCAACTGCCCCCTGGTGTCTGTATTAAATTCTGTCTAGATGGAAAATCCTTTAAACTCAGTTGCCTCCACGCCAAAATTAAACTGACCACCATAGGCATACGTGATCTACAGTTTGTGGATGACCACAGTGTCATTGCCCGCTCTGCACCAGATTTGCAAGCCACTCTCGATCGCTTCAATTCTAGATATCGCTACAGCCACCAAGAAACTCAGCCTGCCCTTGAATGTTGCCAAAACGAAATTCATTTATCAGCTCACACCAGTTCAGCCAAATATTCCACCCCCTCTAAATTGAAGGAGGGACTCTGGAATATGCTGAGCACTTCCCACTACCTTGGCAACCACCTCTATCAAAAGGCCACCATTGACGAGGAGATCCAACACCGGATCAGGTTCGTTAACTCAGCCTTCTATAAACTTCGGCAACGCGTGCTTGACAACAAAGACCCCAGCAAGTCAACAGAAGTCCCAGTGTACAGAGCAGTTGCCGTTACCACACTCCTGTACTGCAACGAGACCTGGACTGTCTATCAGTGACACCAAAGAGCGCTAAAGAAATTCCATCAGCAATGCCTCCGGCACACCCATCAGATGCAATGGGACGATGATCGAACAAACGCTAGTGTCCTTCTTGAAGCCAGCTCCACAAGCATTCAGGGAATACTCGATGGAATGGACACTGCACCCACATGGCCAACAAACATCTCCAATGGCCATCAGAAAGCATATGGAGTTTTGGTTTCCTGTTTTGGATGATTCTTCATCGCCGAGTAAACTGGTCTTGTTTCCTCCCCCCCCAATCAAACTTTACAATATTTTCATAAATAATAAACAAAAGTGTTCAAGGAAAATGGGGGATAAATACCACATTGGGAGTGTGTTAAGGATAATTACCACATTGGGAGTGTGGGCAAGCAGTCCCCTGATTTGAGTGGATGTGGAGAGGATGTTTCTTTTTGAGCGAAAATCTAGAATTAGAGGTCATGATGTAAAAATAATGGTCACCCATTGGAGACAGAGATGAGGAGAAATTTTTTCTCTCAGAGGGTTGTGAGTCTTTGGAACTCTTCCTCAAAAGGCAGTGGAAGCAGAGTCTTTGAATATTTTTAAGGCAGAGCTAGACAGATTCTTGATGAACGAGGGGGTGAAAGGCTATCGGGGGTAGGCAGGAATGTGGGGTTGAGGTTACAATTAGACATGCAATGATCTTATTGAATGGTGGAGCAGGCTCGAGGGGCCGAGTGGCCTACTCTTGCTCCTAATTCATATATTTGTATGTATGTATGTATGTGTGTACGACCATAATTCTTCCACCTATCACAGGTGGAACCTCCTGAGCAGCATTAGTACCTAAATACCTGAGGCGTGCTCCTAGCAGAAAGGCAAGTGCAGTTTTGTCAAATCCGACTTTTAATACTGTTCTTATTTATGGGGTACCATGGCAGCCAGTTTGAGCTATCAACTATACTGTAAACCCTCCAGTCCAGTTCAAAAACACCAGTTGTCTGGAAAACTTTTGAACAGGTCCAAGTAACTCACAGCATCATTCTCATACAGCACTTTGGGAGCAGAGACATGGAAGATGCAATATTTAGATAAGTAAAACCATTTTTATTGCTGCTTTACAATGTTTTTTCACTGTTTTATGCTTCATGGAAATATTTATATTGGAGGCTTGGGCGGAGAAATGGCAGATGGAGTTTAATCCGGACAAATGCGAGGTAATGCATTTTGGAAGGTCTAATACAGGCAGGAATTATACAGTAAATGGCAGAACTCTTAAGTGCATCGATGGGCAGGGGGATCTGGGTGTACAGGTCCACAGGTCACTGAAAGTGGCAACGCAGGTGGATAAGGTAGTCAGGAAGGCATATGGCATGCTTGCCTTCATTGGCAGGGGTATTGAGTATAAAAGCTGGGAAGTCATGCTGCAGCTGTACCAAACCTTGGTTAGGCCTTGGAATATTGGAACCTTGGAATATTGCGTGCAATTCTGGCCACCACATTACCAGAAAGATATGGAGGCATCGTAGCTTCAGGCATTAAAGTTGTTTGGCAACATTCCTTACAACAAATGAATTCTATTCTTTTTTTTCTGGTACTAGTTCCATTCTTATTTGTTTTGCTTGCATTCCCTTTTCCATTTTGACCGAATATTTTTTTTTTAAATGTAAAAGCTATGTTTTGCATCGCTTTCTTTTTGTTTGGCTTCCTTGGTATTGAAACTGTACAGCCCCAGTGTCCCAGGAAGGTGGTCCTCGATACCGTTCCAAGAGTTAACTGATGCAGTTGAAATGCCCGAGAGTCTGGAGAGAGGCCTGAGGGCCTGGGTTAGGCCGCAGGAGATCGTCGTTGGAGGGGACAGGGACGTGGCAATCCCAAATGTGCTTCTGGGTGGTAGCTGGGGAATTTCCCTGGAGGCGCTTATAGGCAGGAAGGAATCAAAGCACCAGAGTTTAGAGTTTGGAAACAGCTACTCACAGTTATCCAGTTTCATTTCCTCTCACCTGCAGTCAGATCCTGAGGCAAAAGACATAAGACTTAAAAGCAAGCAGGCATTCTGAAGCCAGGCAAATCTAAAAGCACCTCAGATGAGGTAATCCCACTCCGGCTTTCCATCTCCTGAAAGGCCTATTAGTGTTGCACGTTTTTGGTCATTTTTTTTAATTCCCTGTTTGACTGATCCTTGGGTTCCATTTCATTTCATTGCTCAGTCGCTGCCTTTCTTAACCAGCAGGTCTTCAGTCAGTCTCCTTCCATCATGCTCTTTGCCAAATTCTTCATGTAGAAACTGCTGATTAATTTTTAAACACATACTCAGGGTGAACAAGGCTGCGTTTATCACCCCTCGCTGCTGTGAGCTGTGGCTCAGTGGGTCTCACCCTCACCTGTGAATCAGAAGGCTGGTGGGTTCACGGTCCCACACCAGGGACTGGAGGGCAAAATCTAGGCTGACACTCCAGTGTGGTACTGGGACTCTTTCAGGTGAGGCATCAAGCCACGTTTCCATCTGCCCTTTCGGGTGGATGTAAAAGATCCTATGGCACTATTTCGAGGGACATTTTTCTCACTGTACTGGCCAACATGTGTCCCTCAAACAACATCACTGGGGAAAAAAAAAACAGATAATCTGGTCACTATCACATTGTTGCCTGTGGAGTTGTGCTGTGAACCATTTGACTGTCGTGTTTCGGACATTACAGTGATTACACTTCAAAGAGATACTTAATTGATTGTCAAGTGCTTTAGGACCTGCTAAGGTCATAAAGACATTACATAAATGCAAGTCCAACAATCTTTAGAAATCATTCTATAAGGCATTGGAATCAAGCATTGAGTGGGGACTAGGGGCAACTGCTGGCTTGCCCTGGTTGGGGGGGTGTGGGGTGGTGGGAGGGGCAATTAAGTTCACTAGTGAACTAGTTGGGGTCTTTACAGCAATGTTGCCAACTTCATGGTTATTATCTTTCAACCAGGTCACCAGAACTTGCTGTTTAACACCATGTCCCAGTGATACCAAACTTTGTCATCCTACTTGCCCCTAATTGCACCATCTAGTAATGCCACCTTCCTAGGTCTGGGGAAAATTTCCACCCCACAGTCCTTTTTAGGCTTCCTTGGCTCTGTTTAAACTATCTGCACCTTGGGCCATAATCCTTGCAGTCTGGAAATGGATCCTTGTGTGTCCCCAACAGGAATGCTGAAAGTACAGTTGCTTCCTGGTCTTTCTGCCTGCCTGTCTTACACCTGATTTTGGCTTTCGTTCTTGCACTCAGGCATCTTGCAAGCAAATAGGTGATAAAGGACGGGAAAAGAGCCTCTGGCCCACACAGATGTGCTGCATTGTGCATCACACCCTGCCCACCCTACCTGAAACCAAGAGCTTTCCTGGGAAAGATGAAAATTCAAATAAAAATCCAGGCCAATTTGACAGAAAACAAATTGGAAAATTCCTCCCCAACAGGCTCAGGTGATGGAAACCTGCTTAGGAGACGACAGTGACACCAATAATTTGATGCAGGGTCTACCTCTTGAATGAGGCGATCTCCCCCTACCAGCCAAAAACTCTTCCCACTCGTGCTCAAAGGAATTCAGAGAATCAGTGTCCACTGCACGAAAGGGCAGCCTGTTTCAGAGATCCATCATTCTCTGGAAAAAGAACCAACCCCTGACATCGAACCTAGATCTGGCCTTGTGCAATTTAAGATTGTAGTTTATGGTCCACATTAATCTCGGCTGGACTAAACTAAACTTGGAGCTGTGAAAACAACAGTTGAAACTAAATGATGTTAACTTAACTGGTCCTGTCCATGTTGGTCCTATAATTGCTTCTAAACAGTTAGAGTTGGGGAAGATTGAAGCAATGAGGTAAAATAAATCACGCTGGGAAAATATAGTCTGAAAAATAAACTAGAGCGTTATTTAAATGTGCATATTTCAGCTTTGTTCACAGTTCTTACATCATATTTATTGACTCAGTTTGAACGGTAAGACAGATACCAGCTTGTGTTTCAGTGTGTAATCTGGTATCACAGGAAGCATTGATGACTGCACATATTTGCACCAGTGGACAGATCATATTAATGCCACTTTGCATCAAATCTGTTTCAGTGAGTGTTACATTGAGGATATGTTTCAGCTGATCAATAGTTTCAGGAACTATGCATGCAGCCATAATTCTACAGTAAAGATTTCAAGCTAGGACCAGTCTCCATGCTTGCTTGTGTGCATGTCTCTGTCCAACGATAGACTGACCCCTAGGTGCTGATCATGTGTTCTCTCACATCACTGTTTAGCTGATACTGCACTCAGTCCCACGTTAACCCTATATGTGCCAGACCCTTATACTACAGCCTTTTCGCATAGCTCCTCAAGGTTTTTTTTTATTTTTAAGCACTTAATCCAATTCCCTTTTGAAAGTTACCGCTGAATTTGCTTCCGGCAAATTCCGGCACTCTCTGTATGAAACTAATGCTTCCTCTTGCCAACTTTAGTTCGTCAGCCAATCACCTGAAACCTGTGCCCTCTTGTTACTGACAGTTCTGCCACAGGAAAGTTCCTCCTTATTTATTCTATCACAGCCATTCATCATTTCGAAAACCTCCATCAGACCTCCTCTTAAACCTCTACACGAAGAAGAAGCAGTCCAAGAAGGCAGCTCACCACCACCTTCGCTAGGGATGGGTAAAGATGCTGACCCTGCTAACAATGCCCATACCCCCACACATAGTGGCGATGTTATTGGACTAATGCTCCAGAGGCCTGGACGAATGATCTGACGGCGGAGAAATTTAAATCCTGTTAATAAATAAATAAATCTCGAATTAATTGCTAGTATCAGTAACAATGACCACGATAATACCGGGCTGTTGTAAGAGTCCAACCATTTCATTGGCGCTCTTTAGCGTGGGAAGTTTGCCTTTCAGGTCCATCCTACATGTGATTCCAGCAATCTGGTTGACTCTTAACTGCCCTCTGAAATGGCCTAGAAAGCCACTCAGTTAAGGGCGGTGAAGCGTGCGTACTAAATGCTGGCTTTGCCTGCACTGCGGCCATCCTGGGGATGAAATTTTACAAAATCCTGCTTTAATGGCTTTATCTAGCCCCCACGCGCACTTTCAGGAATTTATGTATTTGAGCTCCCCGAGGTCTCTTTGTCCACCTTCATCCATTAGTATTTTTCCACTCCGTGTATATTCCCATGTCTCGTTATTCTTGTGAATAGCTCACACTCGTTCACATGAGATTGGATTCGCCACCTAGATACCCAATCTGCACTATTGTCCATGTCTTCCTGAAGCTGTTTTACAGCCAAATTCACTGTTAGACAATCCTTTGGTTTTTGTTTCTAGGTTCAGCTCCCGATACCCAGTGCAGGTTCCTGGAGTACCCCATTTCCAGTTCTTTTTTTGGAGCGCAGTCACAGTTGAAACTTAGGAAACCCGGCAGCCAACTTGCACACAGCCCTTTTTTTATTATTTCACGGGGATGTGGGCGTCGCTGGCTAGGCCACCATTTATTGCCCATCCCTAGCTGCCCTTGTGAAGGTGGTGGTGAGCCACCTTCTTGAACCTACTACAGTTGATGTGGTGTAGGTACACCCACAGTGCTGTTAGGGAGGGAGTTCCAGGATTTTTACGCAATGACAGTGAAGGAACGGCGATATATTTCCAAGCCATGGTGCGTGGATTGGAGGGGAACTTGCAGGTGGTGGTGTTCCCATGTGCATCTGCTGCCCTTGTCCTTCTAGATGGTAGAGGTCGCAGGTTTGGAAGGTGCTGTTGAAGGAGCTTTGGTGAATTCCTGCAGTGCATCTTGTAGATGGTACACACTGCTGCTACTGTGTCAGTGACTGAGGGAGTGGATGTTGAAAGTGGTGAATGGGGTGACAATCAAGTGGGCTGCTCTGTCCTGGATGTTGTCGAGCCTCTTTAGTGTTGTTGGAGCTACACTCATTGAGGCAATTGGAGAGTATTCCATCACACTCCTGACTTGTGTCTTGTAGATGGCAGGCAGGCTTTGGGGAGTCGGGAGGTGAATTACTTACAATAGAACTCCTAGCCTCTGACCTGTTCTTGTAGCCACAATATTTATATGGCTGGTCCAATTCAGTTTCTGGTCAATGGTAACCCAGCAATGGTAATGCCATTGAATTTCAAGGGGAGATGGTTGGATTCTCTCTTGTTGGAAATGGCCATTGCCTGGCATTTGTGTGGCATGAATGTTACTTGCCACTTATCAGTCCATTATGGTACAATAACAAGATAATCTGTTTTAAATGTTGGTTTAGTGGCCAAGACAACTTCTCTCCTTCAAAATGGAGCAAAAGGATCTTTTACATCCCCCTGAGAGAACAATTGGGGCCTCAGTATAATGCCTCATCCGGAAAACAGCATCCTCGACATTGCAGTACTCGCTCTGTACTACATACAGTGCCAATCTTGTGTCCACCTGAGAAGACAGACAGGACCTCGGTTTACCATCTCTTCCAGAAGACAACACCTCTCGCATTGCAGCATACACCTCAGTACTGTGCTGGAGTGTCAGTCTTGATTTATGTGCTTAAGACTCTGGAGTGGGACTTAAACCTACAACCTTCCAACTCAGAGGCAAGTGTGCTACCCACTGAGCCATAGCTGATACTTCACGCAGCAGTGTATTTGGCTGGTAATAAGGTCTCCAAACTTGGATGCTACTGCCAGTCATTATATATGTCAAGAAAGATGGTGTAAGACTCCCTGACAAATCCCAAAAGCTAACAGCTCCATGCAATGATAAGAGAATTAAAATAGATGTCAGTGGCAGGGGAGAATTATACATTTATCTATAAGTTTGAAGTTCTTTTGAATAACTTTCTGTTATTTGCTAAGACTGGAGTAGTGCATCACAAAATATTGGCCTTAAGTAACCTACTACCTACATAAAGAAAGACTTGCATTTTTACAGCATCTTCCGCGACCACAGGATGTCCTAAAGCACATTGAAATGCTTTCAAAGCATAATCACTGTTATAATGTAAGAAAACATGAGTGGGCAGCACTTGCTGAACAATCCTGAGCTCCCTAATAGATCCACTAACAACCAATTTAAGATAACCAGCCAAGCCCATAATGTGGCTCATTTACACTTGCTAGAAGTGGCATACATTCATAGGCAGGGACCCATTCTCCGCAAATGAAAGGAATATGTTCAAGCCTTGTACAGTTTTGAATTACCTGGCAGCATAGGGAGCCTATAGTTCACCGTCGCATTCTCCATGGGAACGCTACAGGCAATCAGAGCTGACTTGCTAACCTCTTTTCCCCTCTGGTATGAATAGATATGATTGTTTGAAATTTGGCATTCTTATGTTTGTCCTGATGAGTGCAAGAGGGAAAGCTTCAGCAACATGTCTAAGCAATATTCAAGTTCTGTACTACCAAGTGATTGTTCATAATGTATGAATTAACCTCAAATATTCAACGTCATCTGCTTTAAATCTGTATCTAGACAAAATTATAACAGTTCCAATTACATTACATTATGACATGTAACTGAAACAAATCACATTATTAAATCTGAAAATTATGTAATTATTTAAGCATCCCTTTAATTACATAAATAAGATTAACTGTTTTATATTTCATTGTACTCAGATAAGGTGGCTTCCTTTCCCCATTCTCTTGCTCTTGTCACATTATAAATAGGTAAGTTTAAAACCCCAAAGATTCACTGAAATTATCAAAAGTGACTTATAGGTTAAAATGATTCTGTTTATTTTTTTGTTATTAGTATACGGTTCACACTGGCTGCCCTGCTTTCATTGTCTGCCTCCGATTGTCCTAAGAGTGTCTCGGTGAGCCCTTACTGTATCTGCAACAGAGTGGCTTAGTAGGCAGCTTGAAAGAACATGAAAAGTTAATCACATTATATGGGACTTGAGGTGCACATATTCCAGTTAAAATTTTAAAAAATTAAGAACTTTTAATTTGTTCTTGGGATGTGAGCATCGATGGCCAGCATTTATTGCCCATCCCTAATTGCCCTTGAGAAGGTGGTGGTGAGCTGCCTTCTTGAACCGCTGCAGTCCCTGTGCTGTAGTTACACCCACAATGCTGTTAGAGAGGGAGTTCCAGGATTTTGACCCAGCAGAAGTGAAGGAACGGTGATATATTTCCAAGTCAGGATGGTGTGTGGCTTGGAGGGAAAAATGATAGTGTTCTAGTGTTCCCAGGTGCCTGCTGCCCTTGTGTTTCTAGAAGGTAGAGCATATGGGTTTCAAAAGTGTTGTCGGAGCAGGCTTAGCAAATTGCTGCAGTGCATCTTGTAGATGGTATTATATACATATAGATATATCCCAGTGAGGAAGAAGGATTCTAGGAAGGGGATAAACCAACACTGGTTAACCAAGTTAAGGACAGTAACAAATTGAAAGAAAAAGCATATAATGTGGCAAAAATTAGTGGTAAGCCAGAGGATTGGTAAAGTTTTAAAAATCAACAAAAGATGACCAAAAAAATAATAGAGGGGGAAAATAAACTTTGAGGGTAAACTAGCAAGTAATATAAAAACAGACAGTAAGAACTTGTTTAAATATATAAAAAAGGAAGAGAGAGGCCAAAATGAACATAGGCCACTTAGAGAATGAAGCTGGAGAGATACTAATGGGGAACCAGGAAATGGCAGAGGAGTTGAATAAATACTTTGCTTCAGTCTTCAGAGTAGAAGATACTAATAGAATTCCAAAACTACTAAATAATCAGGGGGCAAAAGGGGGGGAGGAAATACATATAACAACAATCGCTAGAGAAAATGAACTAGGGAAACTAATGAGGCTAAATGCCAATGGGTCCCATGGACCTGATGGATTACATCTTAAAATATTAAAGGAAGTAGCTACAGGGATAGTGGATGCACTGGTAGTAATCTTCCAAGAACCCTTAGATTCTGGATAAGTCCCAGAGGATTGGAGAACGGCCAATGTAACACCCTTATTCAAAAAGGGAGTGAGACACGAACAGGTAACTATAAGCCAGTTAGCTTAACATCTGTCATTGGGAAAATTTTAAGAGTCTATTTTAAAGGATGTAATAGCAGAGCATTTAGAAATACATAATCTAATCAAGCAGAGTCAGCATGGCTTCATGAAGGGGAAATCATGCCTAACAAATTTATTAGAATTCTTTGAGGAGGTAACAAGTAGGATAGATAAATGGGAACCAGCAGATGTAATATATTTGGATTTCCAAAAGACATTCGATAAGGTACTGCACATAAGGCTACTTAATAAGATAAGAGCCCATGGTGCTGGAGGTGGTATATTAGCATGGATAGAGGATTAGCTAACTAATAGAAGACAGAGATTTGGGATAAGGGGGGCATTTTCAGGATAGCAAACCTGTAACTATTGGAGTGCCACAGGGATCAGTGCTGGGGCCTCAATTACTTACAATATATATTAATGACTGAGACGGGGGAAGTGAATGTACAATCGTCAAGTTTGCGGATGAAACAAAAATAGGTGGGAAGGCAAGTGGTGACACAAGGAGTCTATAAGGGATATGGACAGGTTAAGTCAGTGGGCAAAAACTTGGCAGATGGAATATAATTTGGGAAAAATGTGAGGTTATGCACTTTGGCAGGAAGAATAAAGGAGCTGTGTATCATTTAAATGGAGAAAGACTGCAGAAGGCTGCAGCACAGAGGGATGTGGGGGTCCTTGTGCATGAATCCCAAAAAAGCTAACATACAAGTTCAACAGGTAATAGGGATGGTAAATGGAATGTTGGCCTTTATTTCAAAGGGAATGGAATATAAAAATAGGCAAGTCTTGCTAAAACTGTACAAGGCACTAGAATACTATGCACAATTTTGGTCCCCTTACCTAAGGTAACATATACTGACATTGGAGGCAGTCCAGAGAAGATTCACCCTGGGTGTGGAGGGATTTCCTTATGAGTAGAGGTTGAGTAGGTTGGGCTTATGCTTATTGGATTTTAGAAGAATGAGAGGTGACCTTATTGAAAAATATAAGATTCTTAGGGGGCTTGACAGGGCATATGCTGAGTGGTTGTTTCCCCTTGTGGGAGAATCTAGGACCAGAGGACATAAGTCCAGAGTAAGGGGGCGCCCATTTAAAACAGAGATGAGGAGGAATTTCTTCTCTCAGAGGGTGGTCAATCTGTGGAATTCTTTACCACAGAGTGCTGTAGAGGCTGGGTGGTTAAATATATTCAAGGCTGAGATAGACAGATTTTTAATCAGTAAGGGAATCAGGGTTATAAGGAAAAGGCAGGAAAGTGGAGTTGAGGATTATTAGATCAGCCATGATCTTATTGAATGGTGGAACGTACTCGATGGGCTGAATGACCTACTTCTGCTCCTACATATTAATGGCCTTATGGTCTTACACACTGCTGCCACTGTGCATCAGTGGTGGAGGGTGTGAAAGTTTAAGGTGCTGGATGGGGTGCTGATCAAACAGGCTGCTTATCTTGAGTGTTATTGGAATTGCATATATCCCAATGTGTGGAGAGTATTCCATCACACTCTTGACTTATGCCTTGTAGATGGTGGACAGACTTTGGCAAGTCAGTAGGTGAGTTACTCACTGCATAATTCCCAGCCTCTGACCTGCTTTTGTAGCCACAGTGTTTTTGTGGCGGGTCCAGTTCAGTTTCTAGTCAATGATGACCTCCAGGATATTGATAGTTGGGGATTCAGTGAAGGAGGATGCATTTGAATGTCAATGCGAGATGGTTAGATTCTCTCTTGTTGGGGATGTTCATTGTTTGGTGCTTGCCTTCCACTTGCATAGCAGGGTTAGGCCAAACAATCCCTTGAGCCTGTTACTACATTTATACGATCATGACTGATCTTCCGCCTTAATTCCACATTTCTCCCTTATTCCCATATCCTTTGGTTGCACTGATGCCATAACATCTTTTGCTCTCAGTCTTGAAGATCCTCGATTTTGGAGCATCCACACCTTCTGAGAGAATTCCAACGGTTCACTACCCACTGGGTGGAGAAATTTCTCTTCACCCCAGCCCTAAATGGCTGATCCCTTATCAAAAGTATACCAGCACTAGTTCCAGAGTCTGGGGGGAGGTGCTGGTGTAGCGGCATTGTCACTAGATTAGTAATTCAGAAACCCAGAGTAATGCTCTGGGGACCAGGTTTGAGTCCCACCATTGATGTATCCAGCCTAATGATGACCATGAAGCCATTCTCCCCCTTTATGGGGTGGATATCTGCCAGCCTACCTATAACCCAAGCTACTCAGCAGTGTCAAACTGCTGAAACCAAGCCAATGAGGGAAGAAACTGGACAGAGCACCCAACATTAACCTAGGCACCAGAAACGCCAATGGCAGACCCAGCCCTATTGAACCCACAAAGTCCTCCTTAGTAGCAGCTGGGGGTTAGTGCCAAAATTGGGAGAGCTGTCTTACAGACTAGTCAAGCAACAGCCTGACATAGTCATCCTCACAGAATCATACCTTACAGATCACGTCCCAGACATCACCATCACCATCCCTGGGTATGTTCTGTCCCAGCGGAAGGATAGACACAGCAAAGGCGGCGGCACAGTGGTATGCAGTCGGGAGGGAGTTACCTTGGGAGTCCTCAACATCGTCTCTAGACCCCATGAAGTCTCATGGCATCAGGTCAAACATGGGCAAGGAAATCTCCTGCTGATAACTACACACCGCCCTCCCTCAGCTGATGAATCAGAGCTCCTCCATGGCGAACACCACTTGGAGGAAGCACTAAGGGTAGCAAGGGCACAGAATGTACTCTGGGTGGGGAACTTCAATGTCCATCACCAAGAGTGGCTAAAAGTGACTCGGAGCTGGCCAGGACTGAAATGACATAGCTGCTGGACTGGATCTGCAGCAGGTGGTGAGGAAACCAACAAGAGGGAAATACATGCTTGACCTCATCCTCACCAATCTGCTTTTGACAGGAGTGACCACTGCATAGTTCTTTTGTAGATGAAGTTCAATCTTCTATCACGTTGTGTGGCGCTACCATTGTGCTAAATGGAATAGATTTCAAACCGATCTAGCAACTCAAGACTGGGCATCCATGAGGCACTGTGGGCCATCAGCAGCAGCGAATTGCACTCGAACACAGTCGTAACTCATGGCCCGGCAAATGCTCCATTCTACCATTATCACCAAGGCAGGGGGTCAGCCCTGGTTCAATGAAGAGTATAAGGGGGCATGCCAGAAGTAACACCAGGGCCTACCTAAAATTGAGGTGTCAACCTGGTAAGGCTATAACACAAGGCCACTTGCATGCCAAACAGTGTAAGCAGCAAGTGATAGAGCTAAATGATTCCACAACCAATGGATCAGATCTAGGCTCTGCATTCCTACCATATCCAGCCGTGAATGGTGATGGACAATTAAACAACTCACTGGAGGAGAAGGTTCCACAAATATTCCCATCCTCAATGATGGGGGAGCCCAGCACAGCAGGGCAAAAGATAAGGCTGAAGCATTTGCAGCCACCTTCAGCCAGAAGTGCCGGGTGGATGATCCATCTCGGCCTCCTCCGGAGGTCTCCAGCATTACAGATGCCAGTCTTCAGCCAATTTGGTTCACTACACGTGATATCAAGAAACAGCTGAAGGCACTGGATACTGCAAGGGCAATGGGCACTGACAATATTCTGGCAATAGCACTGAAGACTTGTACCAAGCTGTTCCAGTACAGCTACAACACTGGCATCTTCCCAGCAATGTGGAAAATTGCCTAGGTATGTCCTGTCCACAAAAAGCAGGACAAGTCCAACCCGGCCAATTACCAATTACTCTCACTCTCAGTAAAGTATTATGACTTGGCAGATGATGTGTGCCAGGTGGACCAAATCCACAAGGGAAACTTGGTCGCGCTATCACAATGGTTTTGGAATTTGTATTTCTATTATGAGATGTGTGCACTGAGTCCACCAAGAACTTTAGAGATTTTTTTGAAAAATAAATTAAAATATTCATTAACAAAATAAAAGATTTCAAGCATATACATATGACTACAATTACTTACTCCTATAATAAATCCTAAAATTCCTAACTGACTTGACTCTCAGTTACACACCCCCTTTAAAGCATCAATCTAAAATAGATTTTAGATTTAATGCACACCCAGAAAGTTAACACAGTACACACTTGACAGAAGAATTCCAAATGGCTTTTCCCCAACTTCAGTCACTCTACATAGCAGACTGATGCACAAATGGCTGGAGGCTTCTTGAAGGCCATTTAACACGCTCCTGTTAGATCTTACATGGCCCTGCTTACATAGACTTTCATTCTCCTTTAAAGATGTTTTTCTTTCTCTTTAACATGTAAATTCCATTGTTCCATATGTCTTTGAAACTGTATCTTCCTCAATATAAAATTGTTCATGTTGCCAACATTGTCAGTAACCTTTGGGGAAAATAAACACACTGCTTAGCCCTGCTTATCTGGCTAGCTATAAACAGGCTAAGAATACTTTAAAATCCAAACAATCCCTTCATTTACCTAAAAATGCAAATTCCCTTCACACCTTACGTGCTAAGACAGCATTCATGTTTACTCATTAGCATGTCAAGCACATCCCTACTCCTAGCTTATTTTGATGATTTCAAGCTTGCAGTCTATTTGACTCCAGATGTAACTAAATTACATAGACAGAAACACCCATACGTACCCTCATAAACTTACTTCACAATAAACCAGAAAAATATTGGGAAAATTATTATACTTTCCTCACAACAGTGCTATCAAGTGGCACTGCTCACTGACGCTCAGAATAGTGAACCTGAAGCAATTATTGCAGAGGCTCTAATGGGTTCATACTTTTCGTCTATTATGCATCCTAACAGACCCCTGAAAGGTCAAGAAAAGGAAACTGCAACTTTGAATATTTACAATTTGCATTGAATAATTGAACATTTTTTAAAAAATGTTTGCTTAAATGTTTCCTGTTTTTATACCATAAAGAGAGGGTAACATAAAAATATTTTTCTCAATCTGCCTTGCTAATATTGGCCTTTACCTGGGTAACATGACATTTATCATGGATTAGAAGCTGAGCTACCTTTTAATATTACAACTCAGCCATAACCTTCATTCATTATAGATTAATACTTTTTGATTAGAATTAATGAGTGTGTGCCAGCTGAACAGCAACACAACTTTATTCAGTGCATGTCAAGCACTGTTAAGTGATATCCATCTTTATTCACTGCTTCCTTCTTCAGGGAATACAACATGTCACAGCGTGAATGGGTTTGAATGACAGCAGTCTGAATACTGATTTGTACACAGGGTGGCTTTAAAAGAAAAAATATGTTCAGAGAATGTTGTCTTGGCCAAACTTTATCCCTCAACCAAACAGATTAACTGATCATTAAACTTATTTGTGGGACCTTGTTGTATGCTACGATTCCTCTACTTCACAACAGTGAGTGTGCTTCAACAGCCCTTAGCAACAACACTGTGCATTTATATACCATCTCCAACAGAGTAAAATGCCCCAAGGCACTTGACAGGAAAGATATCAAACAAAATTTGACAACCAGCCACATTTGGAGAGATCAGGGTAGGTGACCGAATCTTGACCCGAGAGATATGATTTAAGGTGTACCTCTAAGAAAGCGGGAGAGGTGGAGAGATTTAGGGAAGGAATCACAGAGCCCAGGGCCTAGGTGTGGCCGCCAATAGCGGAGTGAAGAAAATTGGGAATATGCAAGAGGCCTATGAACACTTTGGGATGTCCTGAGCTCACTGAATATGCTTTATTTTTGTGAGTTATCTATTCTTCTATCACTGTGATAAAATTAGTGCAGGAAGTGCTAAGTTTACAGTTTTGGTTTAATATGCTAGGTCAAAGTGGACCAAACCAACTGATTTAGATCTGTTTGCTTATTCCTTAGTCTTTTTCTTTAGTCTTTCATATTTAATGGTACTGTAGTTCTGCTGGGCATCTACACTTTGATATTCCAGCTTCAACTTCCAAAACTTCCAAACAGTTCAACAAATACTGTCTCTCATGTGCACTGCCTGGCAACACTGAAGATCTGACTCACCCTGACATAGAAAGGGGGGAGGCGGTAGCGTAGCGGTAAAGTCACTTGACTAGTAATCCAGAGGAGCAAGATAATTAATAACATCTGGAACTGAAAGCTAGTCTCAGTAATGGTGACCATGAAACAACTATAAATTATAGTTAAAAACCCATCTGGCTCACTAGTGTCCTTTAGGAAAGAAATCTGCCATCCTTACCCGGCCTGGCCTACATGTGACTCCAGACATTGCTGGGGTTGACTCTTAACTGCCCTCTGAAATGGCCTAACAAGCCACTCAGCTCAAGGGCCGTTAGGGATGGGCAAGGCCCACATCGCATGAAAGAATAAAGGGAAAAAAAGGAAAGAATCGATGCTGGCACCCAGGGCACAACCATGAAACTCTACAGCTACTCAGTTATCAATTAGCAGATCGTAAGTAGATCAGATAAGATGTCCCAAAGCGCTTTACTAATAATGAAGTACTTTTTGGAGAGCAAGCTCCCAAAAAATAGAATCCCAATAACACATTTAGGATTTTAAAATTAGAAGATTTATTAACAAGAATGGAAAAAAAAAACTTAAGCACACAAGAATAAAATTACCTAGTTAAGCAGTCTTACAAAACATTCCCTGAAAAAACCCACTTGGTCAAAAGGCACAAGTAAACTTGGCACCAGTTCCCTTATAGATCTTTAACCATAAAAATCCAGTAATGTTACCCAAGGCAAAAGCTGCTGCTACTTTAATAAAGTATACCACATGACTTCTCACTCTCTTCAACTCTGCTGTGAGAATCGAAGGAAGTTCAGAAATGGACTGCTCTCTGGAAACAAAGACTTTTCTGGCTTGAAACTCAATGGCTGCTTCAAATTCACAACTTTTCTCGGCATTGGTCTCAGGACATGTCCCCCACACAGCCAACACAACTCAACTAAACATCTTTCCTTAAACATCTTTTTCCCCTTTAATCTTAGACTCCATTCTTCTAAGAACCTCTTTGAATTCACTTTTTTTCCAAAATATAAAAAAATTTATGTTTTTCTATTGCCTCCACTTTTGGGTCAAGTAAAATTTAGTAACATTCCCTTGTTTACCTATGAAACCTTTATAAATTGTAAAACGCCCTTGTCATTTCTAAACTCCCTTTGAAACTTAACAGCTGAAAAGTCAAGTGCCTACCTAACATATAATACAAATTTTAAACCCAACTTATTTACTCATACATTCAACTTCACCATAGCCTCTTATTACAAGTGCTTGCATCTAGCCTCTTTACCTTTCACCTTTCAGCTCTCTGCTCCCACAGACAAGCTGCCTTTACTAACCTTCCCCCAGTTTAATTGCACACACAGACACACACACTCACAGCCTTCTTTACAGAACACCACTATATTCCCAAAAAATATTTTTTTTAAATATCGTCTTCACAACATCAGGAGAAATTGACCAAAAGTTTTGTCAAACAGCTAAGTTTTAAGAAGCATCTGAAAAGAGGAGAGAGGAAGGCAAAGAGGTTTAGGGAGAGAATTCCAGAACTTAGACCCCAAGCAGCTGATGGGACAGTCATCAGTGATGGAGAAATGAAAATCAGGGATATGCAAGAAATCAGAATTGGTGGAACGCAGATATCTTGGGGGGGTTATAGAGATGGAGAAGGTTACAGAGGTAGGGAGGGGGTGAGGCCACAAATAAACTTGTGAGGAGGCGATGGTGTTGTGGTATTGTTGCTGGACTAATCATCCAGAGACGCAGGGTAAAGCCCTGGGGACCGGGGTTCATAATCCCACAACAGCAGGTGGTAGAATTTGACTTCAACAAAAATCTAGAATTAAAAAGTCTAATGATAACCATGGAGCCATTGTCAATTGTTGTAAAAACCCATCTGGTTCACTAATCCCCTTTAGGGAACGAAAGTTGCCATCCTTACCTGGTCTGGCCTACATGTGACTCCAGACCCACCGCAATGTGGTTGACACATAAATGCCCTCTGAACTAGGGCAGTTAGGGATGGGTAATAAATGCTGCCCTGACCAGTGATGCCTACATCCCATGAATGAACTTTTAAAAAAAATTTGGAAACAAGGATGTAAATTACAAAACAAAAATAAAAATATCTGGAAAAACTCAGCAGGTCTGGCAGCATCTGCGGAGAGGAGCACAGTTAACGTTTCGAGTCCATATGACTCTTCAACAGAACTAAGTAAAGATAGAAAAGAGGTGAAATATAAGGTGGTTTAAGTTGGGGGGTGCGGGGGGGTTAGAGCTGTATAGAGGGCCAGTGATAGGTGGAGATAACCAAAAAATGTCATAGACAAAAGGACAAAGAGGTGTTGAAGGTTATTATCTAAGGAATGTGCTAATTAAGGTTAGAAAGCAGGACAAGCAGGGTACAGATAGCCCTAAAAATAATGGAAATAGGTGGGAAAAGAAAAATCTATATAAATTATTGGGAAAAAAGGGGGGTAGGGAATCAGAAAGGGGGTGGGGATGGAAGAGAGAGTTCATGATCTAAAATTGTTGAACTCAAATTACAAAACTGGGCATTGACAAATTGGGAGTCAATTAGGTTTAGCAAGCACAGGGTGATGGGTGAATGGAACTTAATGTGAGTTGGAGCATGGGCAGCAAGTAATAAAGAAAGATCTTATATTTATATTCAGAGTAATTTTATTAACAGTCACTTGGTAGTACAGAACTTGAATATTTCTGAAAAGAGAGACATGTTGCCGAAGCTCTTCGTCTTGTGCTCATCTGGACAAATGCAAGAATGCCAAATTTCAAACGAGCACAACAATTTATACTGCAGGAGAGGAAAGTGTTGACTGGAGTCCATTCAGCCCACCGTCATGGACATGATGGGCTAAATGCTCTCTTTCTGCGCCGTAACTTTTCCACGATTCTCTAGTTCTATGGTTTGCAATTCGATTCGGGTTAGCTGATGTGCATGCTAGAAGCGACATATATTCATATTCATTGAAAAGAAAAGGAATATGTTCAAGCCTTGAAGGAAGGAATAGAGAGCACTTGTTAAGGGTGACTACGAGAGAGAGACATGACATTACATTAAGATGAGGGTGAGTGTCAGTGAGCCCAACGTTTCCGGTCAATGACCTTTCATCAGAACGGGGAAAAGTTAGAGAGTCAAAAGTTTTTTTAAGCAAAGACAGGACCAAGGAAAGGGATATAGATGAGGAGAGAACAAAAAACGATGGCTGGATTAGCATGGAGGGCAGGAGAGTTTATGGGAGGGGTTTTCTGTACCTGCCGCCGGGATCTTCCAGTCCCGCCACAAGTCAATGGGCTCCTGGCTCGGGGGAGGCCACCTCGCCCGCGGTGGGTCCCACCCAAGACGGGCTGGAAAATCGCGGCCTATATTACAAATGGAGTGAATTTGTAAGGCAAAAGGGAGTCATGATGGCACAAGAAAAGTAACAAAAGATGGATTCAGAGGAGGTGTAAATGGTAACAGCTTTTTCGGATTCTCTGGGAGCTTGGGAGCCTATAGTCTTCTCCATGGCAACACCTCGGCCAATCAGAGTAGAGGTCGCAAGTTTGGAAAGTGCCGTTGAAATATGAATAGATTCATCATTTTGCCTTCATGGCGAACCCAATGATGTCTGCAGTCTTACTTTAAAGCGTTCCAAATGTCAGTGGCTCCAACTGGACCTTTTCAATAAACTCTTCCTGGCCCTGAATTTCATGCTTGGCGTGCACGCGAAGTTGGTGGGCCCAGAAGCGGATGTAGAATCCACTCCCGGGCGAGACCACATTCTCAACATGATTTCATGCTGGCTGGCCAATGAAGGCCTGCCCAACGGGAAATGCGTCTTCCGGTTATCCTGACAGTGTGGGTGGGAGGGGGAATGAGTCAGGTGCCCGGGTCCAGTGATCTCCCCTAAGACTTTGCTCATTTCAATTCAACTACCAGTGGAGAAACAGAAGGTCCTACAACATGAAAACCAATTTGGTGTTAATACTGCGGCTTTTTACCTGTGAACTGATCCTGATTAAAACTTCAGTGACTCAATACGCTAGAAGCATATTGTCGCTCTGAAATACGCCTTAAAATCTACAGGTCATGCCCGGCATCTGTCACTGAACTAACCTTGTGGCAGCAGTGAGGAAGCTATGGGTGGGGGGGAGGGACGAAAGAGTTAGGGAGGGAGTTCCCTTCATCTTCTTACATCAGTGCAGAAAGAAAATATAATGAATAAGCATTTCTCCAGGACCTTTAATGACTTCAGGACATCCCAGAGTGCCTCACCACTTTTTGAAGTGTGGTCACTGCTATAATATGGTGTATGTGCTGGCCAGTCAATTTATACACGGCAAGCTCCCATAGACAGCAATGTTGGATCTTTTACATCCATCTGAGAGGGTAGACGTGGTCTCAGATTAACATCTCACCTGAACACTGGCATCACAGGCAGTGCAGCACTCTCTCAGGACTGCACTGGGACTATAAGCCCATGTGCTCAACTCTCTGGAGTGGGGCTTAAACCCACAACCTACAGAACAGCAGAATGTTCCAACGTGGTAAATAGTCATGCCATCAAAGGTGCATGTGGTCTACCTGCTATTGCAGCAGCTCTGGACTGCCTGGTTGAGGTGGCACAGCTAGGGCTAGCGGTGTGAAGAGAAATGAGGGGAGGGAGTGGAAACAAAGTGTGGTTGTTCCCTCTTGTAGGGGAACCCTTTTTTATAAGCTGTTTTAAATTATGCAGGGATCTGGTCATATTTCACATCTACTGTTGGGTTAGCTGGGACTCCTCCGATGACAAACCTGCAGTATCTATACGCTGGGTCATAATGAAGGCCTGGCTCATGGGGAGCCTGATGTTCAGAGAGCCCCTATAAGACCATAAGATCGTAAGATGTAGGAGGAGCAGAAGTAGGCCATTAGGCCCATCGAGTCCGCTCCGCCATTCAATGAGATCATGGCTGATCTGCTAATTCTCAACTCCACTTTCCTGCCTTGTCCCCATAACCCTCGATTCCTTTACTGATTAAAAATCTGCCTATCTCAGCCTTGAATATACTTAACGACCCAGCCTCTGCAGTAAAGAATTCCACAGATTCACTACCCTTTGAGAGAAGAAATTCCTCCTCATCTCTCTTTTAAATGGGCGACACCTTACTCTGAGATCATCCCCTCTGGTCCTAGACTCTCCCACAAAGGGAAACAACCTCTCAGCATCTACCCTCTCAAGCCCCCTAAGAACCTTATATGTTTCAATCAGGTTGCCTCTCATTCTTCTGAACTCCAATAAGTACAGGCCCAACCTACTCAGCCTCTCCTCATAAGAAAATCTCTCCATACCCGGGATCAACTTCGTGAGCCTTCCCTGGACCACCTCCAATGACAGTAAATCTTTCCTTAGATGAGGGGACTAAAACTGTTCACAGTATTCTAGGTGTGGTCTAACTAGTGCCTTGTGTGGTTTTAGCAAGACTTCCCTATTTTCATACTCCATTCCCTTTGAAATGAAGGTCAACATTCCATTCACCTTCCCTATTACTTGTTGAAATTGCACATTAGTTTTTTGGGATTCATGCACAAGGACCCCCAAATCCCTCTGTGCTGCAGGCTTCTGCAGTCTTTCTCCATTTAAATAATATTCAGCTCCTCTATTCTTCCTGCCAAAGTGCATAACCTCACATTTTCCCACATTATATTCCAGCTGCCAAGTTTTTGCCCATTCACTTAACCTGTCTATATCCCTATGTAGACTCTTTGTGTCCTCCTCGCCACTTGCCTTCCCACCTATTTTTGTTCATCCGCAAATTTGGCGATAATACATTCACTTCCCTCATTCAAGTCATTAATAAATATTTTAAATAATAGAGGTCGCAGCACTGATCCCTGTGGAACTCCACTAGTTACAGGTTGCCATCCCGTAAATGCTCCCCTTATCCTAAATCTCTGTCTTCTATTAGTTAGCCAACCCTCTATCCATGCTAATATACCAGCCCCAACACCATGGGCTCTTATCTTATTAAGTAGCCTTAAGTGTGGTACCTTATTGAATTCTTTTGGAAATCCAAATATATTACATCTACTGGTTCCCCTTTATCTATCCTGCTTGTTACCCCCTCAAAGAATTCTAATAAATTTGTTAAGCATGATTTCTCCTTCATGAAGCCATGCTGACTCTGCTTGATTAGATTATGTATTTCTAAATGCTCTGCTATTATAATAGACTCCAACATTTTCCCAATGACAGATGTTAAGCTAACTGGCCTATAGTTACCTGTTTTTTGTCTCACTCCCTTTTCGAATAAGCATGTTACATTGGCCGTTCTCCAACCCCCTGGGACTTTTCCAGAATCTACCCTCAGCTCAATCTCCACCCACCCCTCCACTTATAATTACAGTGGCAATATGCCAAACGTACATGGATTTTCAAGGCCAATGTCTTTTGTAAATGACAATGTTCCCCGTGGCTTGTACAGGCTGATCTAATTTTTTTAGAACTTTGGCACAGATTTGTAGGCGAACCAGCTTAGAGAGTTAGCGCAATCAAAAGGAAATCTGGCAAAACTCAGAAATATGACAGCAGCAAAATCACAAATAAAACGAACGGGCTTGTGTTCCGGGGTCCTTTTATCCTGTCCTTAGATGACAAATTGATAAAAACGTAACCCCCGCCGGCACTTTCTGCACACAACGAGTGCAAAAATCACACGGGCAACCTAAAATCAGTATTAATAGGCTTTTTAACGGCCTTAATTAGCCCTTTAATTGTCGGCAGGTGTGGCTCTGATTCCCACGTGACTTCAATATTACGCACGTGCACGGTGATGTTAGGACACACGCCCGACGTTATCTCGTGCAATTTTACACATGTTCAGGTCAGGCAGGCGCCCAGCAGAGTGCCGTAAAATTCTGGCCCTGAGTTCTATCAGCTTAGACTCCGCTTCCATGTTGTTACGCTAAGCAGTGTGAGGGTAACTCCCTGTTAGGGTCCCTGAGTCCGGCCCTGGGCTCCTCCCACACTGCCCCAGGCCCCTCCCATGCAGATTCTTTTCCAGTTTGATTTTAAACTGTGTCATAACTTCAGGGGCTCGAGGTGGTGGTGCTGAATTTTTACTTTGAGACCAGCTTCGACCCTCCCCCGTCAGAATTTGGGTCTCACCCCCCCGTCGATCTTCCTGGAGCCTCACGATGTGCAGGTAGAATTCCCTCCGGTGATTCTCCAGCCTCCCCCCAGTACCCCTGGATCCCATTGTCATTGTTGTGGACATTCCCGCCTTCCATCCGGAACTCATCACTGTTGATGTCCCCATGGCCCATGTGGACCTCACACCTCCCCATCTTGAGGCTGTGCGCATGGTCACATACAGAAGTGAACCCCACCCCCCAAGGAGAGTTTCGAGTGTCCCCCTAGCCCCTTTATTACGTTTCCCCATTTACAGGCTGCTCCTGTGTCCCCTGACCATGACCATCCCATCTGCAGCCCACTTCCGAATCAGACAGCCCCATCACCACTGAGTGTGAGACTATGACCGCACCCTGCACACCAAGCTGTGCCTGATCCCCATTGAGCACACAGGCCATGCTCCTCCCTGGTGTGGGGACATGACTTGCCTGTCATGCGTAGCTCTGTAGCATGGCCTACAAAGCCCCAGGACTTCCCTTAATCTCTCACCCTGACTACGAGGCCCACAGAGCCTCAGGACTGCCTTTAATCTCTCGCCCAGACCTCCTGGCATCAGTCCAAGGACTATGACTGTCTTTCACTCCGGTCCCTGGTTCCTCAATGAATGACTACAAGACCGTGTCCCCTCACCCCTCCATGAGTCTCTGTGTGACCTGTCCATCTTGTGGAAGACTCCCCCCCACATCACTCATGAGTCTCTGCGCAGCTCTTCCCTCTTGTGCCACACTAACCCACCCCACCCCCTCCACCCAATATTTCACACTGTAGAGTACGTGTGCATCCTGTCTCATTTATGCAAATTAAATCCCATCCACCCTCTTCTGTATCGGCATTCTACTGTTCCACGTCGGGCTCCAGTTTCCCACCCCCAATCTTCCCTCTGCCTGTCATCACTCCCTGCCTCCAACCCTCCCAAACCCTCTGCACCCTTACCTCCCTCCCACCCTCCCTCCACCTCCAACCCTCCCATCCTCCCTCCACCTCCCACCCCTCCCCCCACCTCCCACCCCTCCCCCCACCTCCCACCCCTCCCCCCACCTCCCACCCCTCCCCCCACCTCCCACCCCTCCCCTCACCTCCCACCCCTCCCCCCACCTCCTTCACTCTCATGTCCCTGTCATCTACCCCCATCCGCAGCCCCTCCCCCCCACCCCCCCCTCCACTGCCCCCATCACCCCCAGTTGACATCCTGGTCCCCGATTCACAGTGCAGCCCTGCCTGAGACTCACAGCACAGAATACTGTCCTGTTGGAGTAGCGCAGCAACCAGGGTCAGGAGCTCAGCTCAACACCTGAGGCATGAGCAACCCACCATACCCCCCCCACCAGTGAGGCCTACACACAGGCACCACTGAGGAGCCGGAGCAGCGCTGCCGTAGGTAGGCTTTGGATGTTGCACTAACCTCGAAGTCACATGTGAAGTGAGGGCGGACAAGCTGCACGCCACTTATATCTGGTCGTGATTTAGTCAGTTCTAGTTTCTCGCCGGTGTGGCACATAATTGGCGGGGTGGGGAGTGAAATCGGGATTTTGGTGAGTTGTGTTTTTTTAATGAGCATTCATGACCTGCTAATGCCTGCAAATGGCGTTCCCGATATGGGTCAGCGGGAAAGTCGGCCTACCATGGAGGTGGCGAGGGGAAAATTCCCATTCGTTTTTCCGCTGGCGGGAATCTGGCTTTTGGCCTCACTCCAAATTTTCTGCTCCCGCCCACCCACGGAACTGGCGGGAACAGAAAAATCCACCTGTAGTCACTATGGCAACCAATCCTTGCACAGACAGCAATGTGACAAACACAACACAGTCTGTTTTTGTGATGCTAAGTGAGGGGTTAATAGTGGCCGGGGCACCACAGGTACCTCACCTGCTCTTCTTCGAAAGAGTGACACTGGATCTTTTATGTCCACCTGAAAAAGCAGATAGAACTTGGGTTTCAATGTCTCATCTGAAAAGTGGCACCTCCGGGGCTGCGGTACTCCCTCAGCTCCGCACCAGAGTGTCGGCTGTGATTTTTGTGGATCTCGGAGTGAAGCTTGAACACACGACCTTCTGACTCCAGAGATGAAAATCCCACCAAACAAGCCCAAGAAGAGCATCCTCTCCCAAGCCAACTTCCCCAGCATCGCTGCGCTAATCACTCAAAACCAGCTCCGCTGGGTGAGTCATGTCATTTGTATGCCTGACACCAGACTCCTGAAGTGTGAGGACTTCATGGGGAGGTGCTGGCATAGTGATATTGTTGCTGGACTAGTAATCCAGAGACCCAGGGTAAAACTCTGGGAATCTAGGTTCAAATCTCACCATAGCAACAAGTGGAATTTGAGTTCAACAAAGGAAAGTCTGGAATTGAACATCTGATGATGACCATGAAATGATTGTTGTAAAAACCCATTTGGTTCACTAATATCCTCTAAGGAAGGAAATCTGCTGGCCTACATATGACTCCAGACCCACAGCAATGTGGTTGAGTCTTAAATGCCATCTGAACATTGGTTTAGTCAGTGGCATAGTGATATTACCACTAGGCTTGTATTCCAGAGACCCAGGATAACGCTCTGGGGGCCCAAGTTCGAATCCAACCCTGGCAGATGGTGAAATTTGAATTCAATAAAAAATCTGGAATTAAAATTCTAATGATGACCATGAAACTATTGTTGATTGTTGTAAAAACCCATGTGGTTCACTAATGTCCTTTAGAGAAGGAAATCGGCCATCCTTACCTGGTCTGCCCTACATGTGACTCCCCACAGCATTGCCCACCCTGAACAAGGGCAATTAGGGATGGGCAATAAACGCTGGACTCACCAGCAACGTCCAAATCCCAGGAAAGAATTTTTTTTAAAATGTCCTCAAATCATCCCTGAAGAGGTCAACCATGCCCGCCAACTCATGAGAGGCCCTGGCTGGCAACCAACCAAAATGGAGAAGGTTCATTCGGGGAGGTACCAAACACATTGACAGACGTTGTGGAGAATACACAGAGGCGAAGTCAGAAGGAGCGCACAAAGCTCCAAACAACACATCTATCAACATGTCAAGTGCCATGTGCCCCACTTGTGGCAGAGCCTGCAGATCACACACATTGGACTTATCAGCCATCTTAGAACCCATCGGATCAGAGTGGAAGCAGTCATCCTCGATCCTGAGGGACTGTCTAAGAAGAAGAAGATCCCTCGATAAGATCTTGACAAGGTTGTCAACACCCTGTCTTTGTGACAGAATAATGTCAGGAGCGCTGTATTTTCCTGATTCTTTGAATCTTTTCCTGTTACCATCTTCTATTCATCCGCATTAGCTGAACGAGGTTTCCAAACTTTAAAATGTCACAAACAATACCTGGATGTGATATGGGGGTGTTACCACTGTTTCCACATAGAAAACAATAGCAGCAGGATACAACCAGTGTCAACTTGATTCAAATTCATGCAGTATTGAATGTGATAAAAATAACGCACAAAGCATTAACCAGGGCACTGCTGCAATGAATTAACCCTGCACCACAACACTAAGAATTAACCCTCCAGGCTGGCAAAGTAGCTCAGCTAATACTGTAAATGTGTAAAACGCAACAAAGAATCGCAAGTGAATTTAACACAATCAGACTGGAGTAATCCTACAGCATTCACCACAAATCAAATTAAGTGTTAAAATCTTAAAATGATTTTGATCTAAACCCGTGAGCTATCATTTAAAAAGATATTGTCCCAGGAATTATGGCATGACCTACAAATAGATTGCACTGAACTCCATCTCTCTGTTTCCTTCAGCAGGAGTATAAACCCATTCATTTAAAATGGGCCAGCACCTTTCACAGTGCCCCAAATTGTTTCCTGCACTTTGTTGAAACAATGCCATGGGATATTTCAGTCCAGTTTAGAGAGCTGATACCTCATCTATGAAGCCTCACCTCTGACAGTGCAGCATGTTGCACTGATATCCCATTGTAACTGTTGTGCACAAGGTATCGCAGAATCACAGAATCACACAGTGCAGAAGAGGCCCTTCGGCCCATCGAGTCTGCACTGACACGTGAGAACCACCTGACCTACCTACCTAATCTCATTTACCAGCACTTGGCCCATAGCCTTGAATGTTATGACGTGCCAAGTGCTCATTCAGGTACTTTTTAAAGGATGTGAGGCAACCCGCCTCCACCACCCTCCCAGGTAGCGCATTCCAGACCATCACCAGCATCTGGGTTAAAAAGTTTTTCCTCACATCCCCCCCTAAACCTCCTGCCCCTCACCTTGAACTTATGCCCCCTTGTGACTGACCCTTCAACTAAGGGGAACAACTGTTCCCTATCCACCCTGTCCATGCCCCTCATAATCTTGTACACCTCGATCAGGTCGCCCTTCAGTCTTCTCTGCTCCAACGAAAACAACCCAAGTCTATCCAACCTCACTTCATAACTTAAATGTTTCATCCCAGGCAACATCCTGGTGAATCTCCTCTGCACCCCCTCCAGTGCAATCACATCCTTCCTATAATGTGGTGACCAGAACTGCACACAGTACTCCAGCTGTGGCCTCACCAAGGTTCTATACAACTCCAACATGACCTCCCTACTTTTGTAATCTATGCCTCAATTAATAAAGGCAAGTGTCCCATATGCCTTTTTCACCACCCCACTAACATGCCTCTCTATGGACAAACACGCCAAGGTGCCTTTGTTCCTCAGAACTTCCTAGTGTTATGCTGTTCATTGAATACTTCTTTGTCAAATTACTCCTTCCAAAGTGTATCACTTCACACTTTTCAGGGTTAAATTCCATCTGCCACTTATCTGCCCATTTGACCATCCCATTTATATCTTCCTGTAGCCCAAGACAGTCAACCTCACTGTTAACCACCCGGCCAATCTTTATGTCATCCGCAAACTTACTAATCCTACCCCCCACATAGTCATCTATGTCGTTTATATAAATGACGAATAATATGGGACCCAAAAGTGGACAGATCTCCAGGTCTGGATGCTTGAGTCCCAGACTAATGAGGGAGGCAAGCGAGGAGATCGCAGGGACTCAGACCCAAATTTTAATTCCTCTCTGGCCACGGGGGAGGTGCCAGAGGACTGGAGAACAGCTAAGGTGGTTCCGCTATTTAAGAAGGGCTGTAGAGATAAGCCAGGGAACTACAGACCAGTGAGTCTCACGTCAGTGATAGGGAAACTTTTGGAGAAAATTCTGAAGAAGAGGATCTATCTCCATTTGGAGAGGCAAGATTTGATCAGGGATAGCCCATGTGGTATGCCACTGGACACTGGCTTCCAGTCACTTAAGCAGCCTTCTGTCATCACCCTCTGTCTCCAACAACTAAGCCAATTTTGAATCCACCTTATCAAATTATCCTGTATCACATGTGCATTTGCCTTCTTTATAAGTCTCCCATGTGGGACCTTATCAAAGGCTTTGCTGAAATCCATATAAACTACATCAACTGCACTACCCTCATCTACACACCTGGTCACCTCCTCAAAAAATGCATTCAAATTTGTTAGGCATGACTTCCCTCTGACAAAGCCATGCTGACTATCCCTCAACCATGTCTCAGTGATGGCTACTATATCACAATTCCATGTGTCAATCCTTGCCCTTAACTTATCCGTTTTGCCTGTAATACTCCTGGCATTAAAGTAGAGGCCATCCAGCCTTGCCTTACTCCTTTGAAACTTAATGCAGCTGTACTGACTTGATTGTTTTACTGTATTATGATGTGTCCCTTTTCTGCTAACATTCTGTGTCCTCTCCCCCTGCCAAATTAGTTTAAACTCCTCCCAACAGCACTAGCAAACCCGCCCGCAAGGATGTTAGTCCCGCTCTGGTTCAGATGTAGACTGTCCCGTTTGTACAGGTCCCACCTTCCCTAGAAACAGTCCCAGTGACCCAGGAATCTAAAACCCTCCCTCCTGCACAACTTTTAAGCCATATATTCATTAGCGCTATTCTCCTATTTCTGAGCTCGCTAGCACGTGGCACTGGGAGTAATCCAGAGATTACAACGCGAGAGGTCTTGCTTTTTAGTCTACTGCCTAACTCCCTGAATTCTTGATGCAAGACCTCATCCCTCTTTCTACCTATGTCATTGGTACCAACATGTACCATGACCTCTGCCTTATCACCCTCCCCCTTCAGAATGCCCTGCACCGTTCAGTGACATCCCGGACCCTGGCACCAGGGAGGCAACACACCATCCTGGAGTCATGTTGACGGCCACAGTAGCACCTATCTGTTCCCAGGACTATAGAATACCCTTTTACTATTGCTCTTCCTCCCCTCCAGTACAGACAGGCTGCTTGTGGTGCCAGAAGCTTGGCTCTGTCTGCACTCCCTGGAGGAACCTGCACCCTCATCAGCCTCCAAAATGGAATACCAATTTGCGAGCGGGACCCCAGGGGATTCCTGAACTACCTGCCTGTTTCTCTTGGACTGCCTGGTGGTCACCCATTCCCTTCCTTCCTCAAGTCCCTTCAGCTGCGGTGTGACCACCTCTCTAAGCGTGCTATCCATGATGCTCTCAGACTAGCGGATGCTCCACAATGCCCACAGCCGCCGTTCCAGCTCTGAAACCCGAGCTTCCAGGAGCTGCAGCTGGACACACTTCCTGCACACATGCTGGTCCCGGGCACTGGAAATGTCCCCGGCTTCCCAAATGGAGTACAAGAAGCACACCATGGCTTTGAGCTCTCCTGACATGACTTATCCCTTTAAATTAAAGCTTTTAAAATCAATTACTCTAGGGCCCTTCTTTCCTGATCCTCGTTACTACAGAATATACAAACTATAAACCACAAACAGACCTTAAGCTATAAGTGATAAAAGTAGTAAATACTTACCCGACCCTACCCACTACTTAACAGTCATTTCTCTCCCTTGTAGCCTCTACTGCTGCAGCAGGGCAAGACCACTCTCTGAAGATGTAAGAAGTTGGATAGCAAAGGAAAAATGCAAAGAGCACCTCTTCCCCTCTGCACTGAATTCCCACTTTGCACCAAATTGCCAACACCCACACTCACTCTGGCTGTGTCTCACTCTGGCTGTGTCTCACTCAGGATGATGTCTCTCCCCTGCTCGTGTGCTTCTAATAGTCTCTTTCTTAAATAGAGCTGAGGCGAGCTGAGATGATTCACACTGGTTAAGCTTCAAATAGTAATCAAACCTATTCAGGCCCTAATCAGTCTTCAGGTGATTGACAGTTAGCTGTCACACAGTCGGCTGAGTCAGCTACCTTACCAACCTTTTAATTAGACTACTGAGCTTACAAAAATTAAAGAGAAATTAAAGAGAAAGACTTACCAGTTCAATTCCCACTGCACCAAATTGCCAATAGCCATACTCACTCTGGCTGTGTCTCACTCAGGGTGAGGTCTCTCCCCTGCTCGTGTGCAAGCACACTGATCCAAAAATTTTTTACTGCATTTCATCCAACATACATACTCTATATCAATAATCTTTTTTCATTCCTTGGATGTGGGCATTGCTGGCTAGGCTGGCATTTATTGCCCTTGTTCAGAAGACATTTAAGAGTTACCTGTAGGCCAGACCAGGGAAGGACAGCAGATTTTCTCACCTGAAGGGCATTAGTGAACCAAATGGGTTTTTATAACAATGAAACAATTATAATTCCAGATATTTATTGAATTCTGCTGTGGTGGGGTTTGAACCCAGTCCCCAGGCCTTATACACAAGGTTACTGGATTAGCAGTCCAATGACAATACCACTATGCCACTGCCTCCCCAGAAAAAGGCTTAATTTAAAGGTTCTATGGGGAAAGACCAGAAATGGGGCATTGGGGGTGATTGGTGTGGGTTTAATTGGATGGCTCACTCAAAGCACCAGCACAGGCTCAATGGGCCTAATGGCCTCCTTCTGAGCTGTACGATTCTGCAATTCTGATTTTAGGGCCATTGAGATTAATTGGGCAGAGAGATTGGAGCGGAGCACTCTCATTCCTAAAGATGCCCAGATGACTGTGGCCTCTTGTCTCCCCAGTGGCTAATTACATCGGATACGTTTCCCAGGGCAAGAGGAGCAGCTAAAAATATTCGCATGAAACCACATGGTGCCCTGCAATTAGTGACCTGCTTTTATGGGTTGTTAGTCATGCCATTTTAGACATTCCCTGCACTGTATGCTAAAAACATGCACACTTAAGCTGCTTTAAAATGGCACACTCTCATTTAAAATGAATAATCGTCAAGCGAACCTACAACGAGTGACCTTTCCAGCACTGTTGTGGAATCATTTTTTGGACCGCTTCCCTTTACATGTTACTTACTTTAATTAAAAGCCAAACTGACTCCAGTTTCCAACTGTGGGAGTTGCTGTGTGTCCCGTGTGCTGATCACTCTTGTGGCTGCCTGAGACTTGTCACTACCTCAGCAGCAGAAGAAGGCAAAGAAAAAATTCATGCTTGATCCCCTTTTCCCTCTGCCCCAGTCTAGCACCAATGACCTCGGCTGTGATCTTTCCGAGATCTGTATGTCAGAAGACTGAAACTAGACTGAGACCGGTCAGCAACTATTTTTTTTTTTGTTCTGATCACCAATTGCTTCCTTCAGTCATCGCTTGATGTTAACCAATGGCAGCCAGGATAGGAATATAGGAACAGGAGAAGGCCATTTGGCAACCTTCAACCTGTTCTGTCATTCAGTCAGATCATGCCTGATTAATATCTTCACTGCAGTTACCCACCTCACTTCCATATACTTCGATATCTCTCAAAATTCTCTCAATTTTAATTATGATGTATTCTATTGATTCTCCCAGCCTCAACAGCTTTTGGGAGAGAGAGTTCCAGATCTCCACCATCCGAAATAGCACCTCCTCGTATTCTTTTGATGGTGCATCTTAAAGATCTAATTTCAATTTGTTTTTTGCAGCAATGTTGCTAAATGGTTCCCTGATACTGCGCGATGAATCAAGATTCAGTCATTAAAAATACTGTTTGCAGCACTGACAGCTATCTGTTATCTGTGTCAATATCACAGAGTAACATCCATATTCCACCAGCATTTTCTCTGCATGAATGAAACAGCAGCTTGATAATGACCAGATCATCTGTTTTTTCTGTAATGATGATTGAAGACAAGCTTTGGACAGGACACCAGGGATTACTTCCCTGCCCTTCTTCGAAATAGTGCCATTGGATCTTTTACATCCACCCATGGGACCTCAGTTTAACATCTCATCTGAAAGATGGCACCTTCAACAGTACAATTCTCCCTCAACTGCACTGGAGTGTCAGCCTTGATGTGTGTATTCAAGAACCTGGAGGTTCTAGAGGCGTGTGGTTCAGAGACAAGTGTGCTACCAACTGAGACACAGCTGAAAGAATTGTGGTGTTCTCCCTACTCCTTGATGATAACTTGGATATTTAGTCTTATGAGGAAAGCTTGGATAGACTGGGCTTGTTTCCACTGGAGTTCAGAAGAGTGAGGGGAGATTTGATTGAAGTATACAAGATCCTGAACGGCCTTGACAAGGTGGACGTGGAAAGGATGATCCCTCTTGTGGGTAAGTCCAGAACTAGAGGGCACTGTTTTAAATTAGGAGTCGCCCTTTTAGGACAGATATGAGGAGAAATTTGTTCTCTCAGAGGGTTGTGCGACTTTGGAACTCTCTGCCTCAGAAGGTGGTGGAGGTGGGGGTCATTGAATATTTTCAAGCAGAGATGGGTAGATTCTCGTTAGGCAAGGGAATCAAAGCTTACCCGGGGTAGATGGGAATGTGGAATTCGAAACACAAGAAGATCAGCAATGAGTTTATTGAATGGCGAAGCAGGGGGCAGA
The DNA here is from genome assembly GCF_964194155.1 of Cetorhinus maximus. Classification (NCBI taxonomy): domain Eukaryota; kingdom Metazoa; phylum Chordata; class Chondrichthyes; order Lamniformes; family Cetorhinidae; genus Cetorhinus; species Cetorhinus maximus. The sequence continues at coordinate 15,992,657 of NC_135880.1, forward strand.
ATGGCCTACTCCTGTTCCTATTATGTTATTATGTTCTTGTCTGTTGTGTTAAAAAGCTTGGACAAAGTCTGCCTCACCATCCATGAATTACAGATAAATGGAGAGTTCACCTGAAATCTGTGGATAGACCCTCCACCAACAACACCATGCGATCTTACAGCAGGAGAGGAGACCGTCACATTGTATCTGTATTGGTTCTTTACCAGTGCATTCTGAAATTCATCCTGCCTCCCCACTCTCACCCCAGACCAACATTTGCAGCTGCTTTTCATGTCCAGTAAAGGCAAGTCACCTACATAACTTCAACTGTATTTGGAGGAGAGTTTTCTGTAACTGCCATCACTTTTTAAAAATGGACATTAAAAGGCTGCTATAAGACAGCTGCCGAGGGTCAGGTGACTTTTGCAATTTTTGCACAGACTACCTCAAGTCTCTGGAGCATTCCTAAGTGATTTACCTTTTAAAATTTGGAGACTGCAATAGCTTAAAGTCCCAGCCTGCTCCTTTTCAAGTCCACCGGTACAGAAACTTGAGCTTCTGGTAAGAAGACGACAAAACTTTGTGACTTCGTGAACAATCCATCTCTTCCAGGGAACCCTGCAATAATTCTGATATACGACTCTGGCTATTTGAATCCACCTAGACTACCCTTCAGGAGTGAAAACACCTTCATCACTGGACCTGCAACATCAGCTTATTTCCTAAAATGAGCCAATCACATGAATTATGAACTGTTCCTTTGGTTGTGATTGGTAAAAGTGCACTGTCCTCTTCAGCTGTATTTTTCTCGAGTGTGTGCATGTGAGTGTGTGAGTGACATGGCACTGTACTTTCAGGGTGAATGCAAGAGAAAAAAATGCTTTTTCTGTTTAACCCCACAAAAGCTTGCTGCTGGTTCTTCCAATTGACCTCGAACTCTGAGGCTGAGAAAAACACACTTCCAGAACACAGTAATTATAGTCAGTAAGTGAAGGGAATTTATGTTTCAGTTCTCCATCATCCCTGCCCATAACAGTACTCAATATGTTTACATGCTTTCTCCCTAAAATATAAATAGAAATGTGTGTTTCGAGACCTCTTTTCACAACTTCAGGATGTGCCAAAGTGCAAAACAGCTAATGAAATTCTTTTAAAGTGTAGTCACTGCTGGACGAGTGGATGATCCAACTTGGCCCCCTCCAGAGGTCCCCAGCATCACAGATGCCAGTCTTCAGCCAATTTGATTCACTCCACATAATATAAAGAAACAGCTGAAGGCACTAGATACTGCAAAGTCTATGGGCTGTGACAATATTCTGGCACTGAAGACTTGTGCCCCAGAATTAGCCGTGCACCTAGCCAAGCTGTTCCAGTATAGCTACAACACTGGCATCTACCCGTCAATGTGGAAAATTGTGCAGATATGTCTGTACAAATCCAACCCAGCCAATTACCGCTCCATCAGTCTACTCTCCACCATCCATGAAGTGATAGAAAGTGTCATTGAAAGTGCTATCAAGCAGCATTTACTCAGCAATAACCTTCTAACTGACCCTCAGTTTGGGTTCCGCCAGGGCCATTCAGCTCCTGATCTCATTGGCCCAAACATGGACAAAAGAGCTGAACTCCCGAGGTGAGGTGAGAGTGACTGCCCTTGACATCAAGGCCACGAGTGTGGCACCAAGGAGCCCTAGCAAAACTGAAGTCAATGGGAATTGGGGGAAAACTCTCTGCTGGTTGCAGTCATACCTAGCACAAAGGAAGATGATAGTGGTTGTTGGAGGTCAGTGATCTCAGTTCCAGAACATCACTGCAAGAGTTCCTCAGGGTAGTGTCCTAGGACCAACCATCTTCTGCTCTTTCATTAATGACCGTCCTTCCACTATGAGGTCAGAAGTGGGGATGTTCGGTGATATTCAGCACCATTTGTGACTCCTCAAATACTAAAGCAGTCTGTGCCCATATGCATCAAGACCTGGACAATATCCAGGCTTGGGCTGATAAGTGGCAAGTAACATTCGCGCCCCACAAGTGCCAGGCAATGACCATATACAGCAAGAGAGAATCCAACCAACTCTCCTTGACAATCAATGGCATTACCATCACTGAATCCCCCACTATCAACATCCTGGGGGTTACCGTTTAGCAGAAACCAAACTGGACCAGCCATATAAATTCTGAGGCTACAAGAGCAGGTCAGAGGCTGGGAAATCCATGGTGAGTAACTCACCCCCTGACTCCCTAGAACCTGTCCACCATCTACAAGGTACGAACCAGGAGCGTGATGGAATACTCTCACATACAAATTAGGAGTAGGAGTAGGAGGCCACTCGGCCCTTCAAGTTTGCTCTGCCATTCAATAAGATCATGGCTGATCTGATTGCAACCTCCACTCCACAGTCCCACCTACCCCTGTAATCTTTCACCCCCTTGCTTATCCAGAATATATCTAGCTCTGCTTTAACAATGTTCAAAGATTCTGCTTCCACTGCCTTTTGAAGAAGAGACTCAACTGAATAGGCCTAGGGGCAAGTGAACTAGCAACTGAGTCACAGCTGACACCTTCCTCCCTGCTACAACTGATTCCTGTATCAAAACTCTCCTTGTCCTACAAACATACCAATTAGGAGCAGGAGTAGACCACTCGGCCCCTCGAGCCTGCTCCGCCATTCAATAACATCATGGCTGATCTGATTGTAACCTCAACCCCTCATTCCTGCCTACCCACTTGATAATCAAGAATCTATCTCGCTCTGCCTTAAAAATATTCAAAGATTCTGCTTCCACTGTCTTTTGAGGGGGAGAGTTCCAAACACTCATGGCCCTCTGAGAGAAAGAAATTCTCCTCATCTCTGTCTTAAATGAGCGACGCCTTATTTTTAAACTATAACCCCTAGTTCTAGCTTCTCCCACAAGAGGAAACGTCCTCTCCACATCCACCCTGTCAAGACATCCCAGGCGCTTAAAGGTTTCACATTACTCTGCATAAAGAAATTATGCCTGTGTATAACTGGTCTCAAGTGCCTGGACATAGAAACATAGAAACGAGGATCAGGAGTAGGTAATTTGGTCCTTCGAGCCTGCTCCGCCATTCAATATGATCATGGCTCATCTTTGACCTCAGTCTCTAATAAAGTCTCAATAGACTTAATAAATGAACCCACACGTGTTTGCCCAATCCCCGGTCAACCATTGGTGCCTTATGTCTTGTACGGTAAATAAGCTCAAGGTATTATAATCATTATAATAACACCACATGGTGATCAGCAGTGATAAGACAGGTGGCAGCAAGATTACGTACAGGTATAACATGGTAAACAGCCTTAGATTGTGCTACATGGCATGAGACGGCCGCAATGATAATGTCGGAGAGTGTTGAAAACACAGTGTGGTGACTGCACAGAAAATCTTTGGAGAGTCGGTACTGAACTAGTAGAGCTGGTTAGCAGACAGATCCCTCGTGGTGAGATTGCGGCACATAGCCTGTCAGTTCCGTGAGTGGGACAGCGTGTCGAGAGGATGCCGTTACTCCGTGGTGCGCTCCATCCACAATTCAGCTTCTTAGGTAAAGCTTCAGAGAGCACATGGAAGTGGCCACAGCGACACTCATTCCAGGTACTACAGAAGAAGGAAGGGGTGAAGGGATATTGTCAGAATGTCCACAACATTCCCCAGTTTGATTTGGAGTGCAGCTGACCTGCTACCCAAATGAAAAATGTTTAAACAGCGTTCAGAACTAAGGGGCAGAGTTTTACCCACATCGGGCGGGCTTGATGGGGGCGGCCGGGAAGTTGACCACCACCAGCGATTGGGGCCAGGAGGCGATTTCACGCTGTGGGGGGGGATCAATAAAGGCCTGCCCAGCATGAAAGGTGAGCGTCAGCGCTCAGCGCTGCCTGTGCGGGCGGGCAGGGGGAGTACGAGTGGGGCGAGCACGTGCACGCGAGTGCCATTTGCAAATCTCCCTGAGGCACAGAGCTGCATCAGGGAGATGAACAGATTTCAAGCAAAATAATAAAGATTTTATAAATGTTATAAAACATGTCCCCTCAGGTGGCTCTGTCGCATGAGGAGGGACAGTATATCAATGAAAAATTAAAGCTTTAATTTTATTTCTTTTTTGATTTTGGAAACCTCATCCCGCCCGTGGATGATGTTTCCAAAACAATGCAAAGGCTGCTTGGCCTTCTTGCCGGCCCGCCAACCATAAGGTTGGACGGGCAGCAAAAAATTTATTTTAATTAACTTTTTAATGGCCTTAACGGGCCTTTTAATTGTCGGTGAGCTCGCTGCCGACTCCGGTACACTCCCTCCGACTGAAATGTCGCACGGTGAAATCAGGACGCTCGCCTGACTTCATCATATGTCATTTTACACTCAGTCGGGTCAGTCACGTGCCCGCTCGCCGAGCTAAAGATTTTACCGACGGTTCCTTGATTCAGGTGTATCTGAACCAGACAAGCAATCCATAAACATTTGCCTAGCAATTGGGAATGAAGGTCTACACAGGCTGAACATGTCAGGATTAACAGAAGAAGAGCCAAAGGATCCCCAAAAGATACGGACTACACTGGAAGACCAGTGATTAAACCTCTGTATTCATCGACGAGAGTTCATGCCATTTCCATAACAGACCACTCGGTCAACAGATGCAGAGAAAAGGGTACATACTCTGATTTCTTTTCGAACACCAAGCTAGCAGACAGAATTATTGAGTTAGTGATCACATTCATTCTCATGGAAGCATTCCAGTAAGATCTGCTAGACAAGCCCAAAACATGTAGCATCGAAGAGCTATTCAAGGATGGATGTAAATACAAAATGATCCTCACAGGTCAACAAAGCCTACAGGTCCTAAGTACAACCCCAACTGTTCATGCACTCACTAGAACACCCAAACCTAGCAAGACATGAGGAAATGTATTCATTCATGGGATGTGGGCAGCACTGGCTAGGCCAGCATTTATTGCCCTTGCTCATGGGGCATTTAAGAGTCAACCACACTGCTGTGGGTCTGGAGTCACATGTAGGCCAGACCAGGTAAGGACAGCAGATTTCCTTCCCTAAATGACATTAGTGAACCAGATATTTTTTTTACGACAATCAGCAATGGTTTCATGGTCATTATCAGACTTTTAACTCCAGATTTTTATTAGATTCAGATTTCACCATCTGCCATGGGATTCCAAACCAGGTCCCCAGATTATTACCCTGGCCTCTGGAATACTAGCCCAGTGACAATACCACTATGCAACTATGAGTGGTCTTCTGCTTGCACCAAGGAAATGCCCAACTTTTCATCAATTCTGCATTGCATGAGACAGAAAGGGCCATGAGCAGCAGCAGTGCATTAGAGCAAAAGCTAATGCAGCTAAAACAAGCGCTGCATTGATCCAAACTGCCGCATACAATGGGTACTTTCAAGCAATAAGAATCACCATCTGTTATCCCATCAGAGACATAAACATGAAGTGACTGACAAACCAGAAAAAAGATGATGATGTGCACAATGAGATGAAGGACAGTGAACATATGTTTCGCACCGTCAATCTTGTGGAAACCATGGATGCCATCACACTGTCAAAAGTGTTTGCCAAGATTTAAATTATCAGTCCTAGGAATGTTGATAACTATTCATTATTGGCCAAGATTGACTTAAGGGCAAACGCCAGCATACTACCTCTGTGAATTCTAAAAGACATGTATCCACAGATGTGGAAAGGCATGGCAAAACCTACGGCTATGAAACTTTCAACATACAACGGTTCACTAATTTCATGTCCAGGATCCATAGTGCACAGTGCAAGTACAATAAATCCTCCTGGGTGTCAGAGATGTTCTACATCATGGGAATAAAGGCCCAGTGATTGAAGGCCTACCGGCATGTTGTGACATCACACTAGTAACAATCCATGGAATCAGTCAGTCTTCACAAGGCAGATTAACCTCAGAAAATGCGCTTATCACCTCAGTTCATGACCTGACACTGAAATTTCTATAATGTTTCAACAAAATTGGCACTCTCAAGGGAGCTGCAACATTACACTTGAAGTAGATTGCAAGTCCATCAATTGATCCACTACATAAGTGCACTATCCACATACTAGGCAAATTGAAGGTAGAACTAGACAAAATGGAGAAAGACAGAATCTTTAGACAAGTACAAGAGCACACAGATTGGTGTAACTCAATCACGTGTCATGAAGAAGGACAGATCATGGAGAGTAGACCTCGATTCAAGATATTTAAATGTAGCTTTGAAATGTCCTGAAGAAAATAATCACATTGGAAGAGTTAAATCCGACATTTGCAGGTGCAAAATGCTTTTTGAAGCTTAATGTCAATCATGGTTACTGGTCAGTACATCTCACGGAGAAGTCCCAAGAGCTTAACACATTTCATGCTCCATTCAAATTAGACTGTTTTCAATGGTTCCCTTTCAGGTTATCTTTTAGCCAGGATCTCTGTCAAGCTCCCTTGGACCATCAGGACGCATCGGTGTCACAGACAATATAGCTGTTGTGGGAAGAACAAAGCAAGAACATGACCATAATCTGAATTTATTGGTGCACGTAATGAAGGATTGGTGTTCAACAGTCTGAAATGCGACATCAACATGCTGCAGATCAATTCCTCAGTTCCATTTATTCCAGTGCTGGCATATGTCCCAATCCAAGTAAAATAGAGAACATTAAGCCATGCAGACTCCTCAAGAGAAGGATGATCTTCAAAGGTGTCTAGGTCCCTTTAATTTCTTGTCTCCATGCATTCTCAATTTCGCTCAAAAATTTTCATTGCTAAGGGAATTATTGAGAAAGGATGTGCCTTTCCTGTAGCACAAAGACCACCAATACCTCTTCGAAGCTCTGAAACAGTCATTATCAGAAACATCGACATTGCAATTGTACGATCCTAGGGAGACAACTACCCTGGAGATAGATGCCTCACAGAAAGGTCTGGGAATGTGCATATTACAAAAAGGAAACTGATTGCATTTACTTCAAAATATCTGCCTGTAGTAAAATCCAACTGCCCCCATATTGAGCAGGAAACATTAGTTTAAGTGTTTGGAATCATGCATTTGCATTCCTATCTAATGGCAAAAGATTTGTGATAGAGACTGACCACAAGCCACTGGAGATGATTTGGTGAAAACCATTAACCAGTGCACCACCAAGATTGCAACATCTCTTGCTAAAGTGTCAAGTTTACGACTGTGAGAGTAGGTACAAGCCAGGTAACATGATGATAACATCAGATATACTTAGCAATTGCCCAACCCAGTGAAAACAGAAGATATATTCTTGAATCTACAAGTTGACTTAATTGACTTCGAACTAGAAGACGTTCTCCAAATTGATCTGGTATATTTTGCGGAACACAAATGCCAGCAACTCCAAGGAGAAACAGCGGAAGATTCTACACTGCAGAAACTGTGGAATGCCTCCATTGAAGGATGGCCTGATTCAATTCAACATGTCCACAAACATGTGGGACCATTTCGGCCTTACTGGAACACGCAAGGCATCTCCCGAGACATATTTTTTAAAGGCAGGCAAGTCATCATACTGAAATCTTTGTGAGCTGATATTCTTCAACAACTTCATCACTCACACATGGGCATAGATTGGACGAGAAAGTACACAAGAGAAACAGTCTATTGGCTGGGTATGAGCAATGACATTGAAGTAGTTGTTAACAAGTGCGAGGCATGTCAAGAGCATATACCAAGTCAACACAAAAGACTATTGATTCCACATGATACTCCTACACATCCTTGGTCCTAAATCACATCAGCCTCTTTCATGTCCATGGCACTGACATTACTGCCATCTTCAATTAATTTACCAAGTATCCCATTATTCGACAATTGCACAATACGTTAAAACAGTCGCGCACACTCTGAGTGTTATTTTCAGTTTATTTGGTGTGCCTAGAGGGATCATTACAAATAAACGTCAGCAATTTATTGGTACGCCATTTGAGGATATGTGTGAGAAGTGGAATGTCGATCGCAATACTTCATCTCCTCATTACCATACAACTAATGGCTTAGCTGAACAAATGATCCACGTGGTGAAATCTCTAATTCTCATATGTAGATAAACCAAGCAAGATCTACAGATTACAATGTTACACCTGAGACTGATACCTTTAAATGCAACTATTCCATCACCGGCAAAGGTCATGTTTGGCAGACCAGTGCATATTAATTTACCCACTCGTACCCATTCTACTCTCTCAGAAACTAGAAAGCAAATTTTAAAACGACACAAAAAGATGAATAATGTACAGAATTGCCAAGTTGGGAATCTGTGCAGTTGGGACAATAAGTTTGCACGAAGGATCCCACAGAAGTTATGTGGCAACCAGTTGAGGTGATATGGATTTTTTTCAGAACCAAGGTCCTATGAAGTCATTACACACAAATGCACAATGGTGAAGCATAACCAAGGACAAATCAGGTCCATTCCAGTTCTTCAATCACCGTACAGAACTTTTACAATTAGGACAAGATCCCAAAATGCAACACAGAACAACCTCCCGAACCAGATCAATGGCAATCCGATGGATCGTTATGAACAATTAAAGAAACCTCCAGACAAGATTACCATCACAAGATCTGGGCGTACCAGGAGGTTATCTTTATGCTTTAGAGACTCATAGATCCATCAGTTCTATGTGCTCACGTAATGGTAATTAAACATGAACATGTATTGTAAATAGTTATACATCTTTGGAAGTGGGGAAAGTTATCTTTAAAAAGAAAGGGAGATGTTGTAATATGCCTTTAAGAGATATCAGTATGATATCACTAGAAGGGAAATGTGTCATGTGACCGAGTCTTAGTTTCATTTTTGCTTTGAACAGAGCACACACACACACATGTTTACCCAATCTCTTATGGGCGATTGGTACCTTGTACCTTGTACAGTAAATAATCCCAAGATAATATATCATTATAATAACAGAGTTGGTCTAAAGGCACATTCTAGGGTAGTGTAGAAGGACCTGTACAGGTATAATTTGGGAGTGCTGACAGTAAGGGCTGATTTTCCAAGTTTGAGCCTCCAGTGAGTCACTTCACCTGGTGGTTATATACATTAGGATAGTAAAATGAATGGAGGAGATGTAGGCATGGTGGTATTGCCATTGGACTTGCAGCCCAAGAGGCCCAGGCTAATGCTGTTGGGACACAGTTTCAAATCTCACCATGGCAGCTGGTGGCATTTAAAGTCTACTAATTAATACATTTAAATAATAAATCTGGAATTGAAAGATAGTCTCCATAATGGTGGCATGAAACTATCATCAATTGTCATTAAAAACCATCTGGTTCACTATTGTCCTTTTGGGAAGGAATTCTGCCATCCTTACCTAATCTGGCCTACATGTGATTCCAGACCCACAGCCTGCTGAAATGGCCTAGCAAACCATTCAATTATACCAAGCCACCACAGACATCAGACTGACTGCAGTCCTTCAAGATGAGGGCTCGCCACCACCTTCTCAAGGGCAATTCGAGATTGGCAACAAATGCTGGCCTTGCCAGTGACCACATATCCCGTGAAAGGATAAAAAAAGAGAGCGGAAAATTGATGCTCTCCAATGACCATGAGAGCTTCCAGGTATAAAAAGGAAAAATAATTCAGGATTGCACCCCCTCATTGAAAGGAAGCGCAAATTAATTCCTCATTTTTTGAAAGAAAAGTACATTTTGTAAAAGCCTGGATACATTGCTCAGGTTTATCAATGGACTGTCCTGCTGACAGGCACTTGAGTGAAAATATTCAAAGTACTCCACACGTCACCTGTTCAACCCATACTGCCACTCAGTGGTAAGATGGTGTTCAAGGCATTCCCACCATTCAAATATAAGGGGAAATTGAAGAGTTTGAATATTATTTGCGAGCAAGACTAAAATTAGAGAGAACAATAGAGGTACAGGATGCAGCATTTGAAGGATGCTGATTGAAGCAATGAATGTATATTTAGCAAGTCCCACAGGACATAAGTCAGTTCACAGGTGAAGCACTTTTCAGTTATAATAATTCTGGTAATCGTTTGGTCCGAGTCAGCACTCAAATTGGTGGTGGTAATAACTAGCTGCAGTTTCCTTTTTTTTAGCCACATGTGTACATTTCCGTCAAAGGGTGATCAAGGAATACAAGAGATGTGTAGTCATTACGACCTGCTTACTCCAAACAGGGGGGCCATCTGGTGTTCACTTAACAGTATGTATAAAGTAGAGAAAGACTTGCATATAGATCGCATCTTTCTCAAATTCAGGACATCCCAACAAGCTTTACAGCCAATGAAGTACTTTTGAAATGTTGGTATGGTTGTAATGTAAGGAACCGTGACAGCCAATTTGTGCACAGCAAACTCCCACAAACAGCACTGAGATAATGACCAGATGACCTGTTCGCTGATGATGTTTACACAATAAACATTTCCCAGGTCACCAGGGAGAACATACAATAATGCTGTGCGATTTTTTACGTTCAGCTGAGAGGGGAGTCATGATTTAACACCTCATTTAAAAGATAGCACCTCTGACAGCGTAGCATACCCTCAGTGGCACACTGGAGTACCAATCTAGATTTTGTGCACAAGTCTGTGGAAATAAACTTAAACCAACAATCTTCAGACTACAAGGCAAGAACTGGACAACAGCTGATACATTAACATCAGTAATGTAGCATAACAAAGCAGCCAGCTTGTTCACAATAAGGTGGCTCTAACAGCAATAAGATAAATGACCAGGTTATCTGTTTTTAGTTGTGCTTTCTCAGGGATAAATGTTAACCAGGATGCCAAGAGAATTGGCCTACAGGTCAATGAGAAAAATGCTTAGATTTTACAAAAAAGTGGGGTAATGTATTGGTTTGTGCATTGCGCTACAAAACACGTACATTGGAAAGGGCACAGAGGTGTTGTCTTTTGAAAGAGACATTAAACACAATGAACAATGAACGGCCAGCCAGAGTGAAACGCACCCTGAGAGAGGTTCAGCACTGCCAGTGGAGCTGGGAAGAGGGTGGGCACTGATGTTAACGTGGATGAGTGCTTCCACTGAGCTCCCTGAAGGTGGACAGGTGCCTCAGGGAGCTGCAGACCTCCAAATAATAAAAGAGAGTACAAAAATGCTGAAAATAAATGACCATGCAGTACCATCAAGCACCTGAAAGCATACTTCATAAAAATGCTGACCCCCAGATATTTATTATTTTATATCCTAACGGAGATTTCATCCCGCCCTCGGATGAGGTTTCATCAAAAATATAAAGCCTGCTTGGCTGATTGGCCCGTCCGCCAACCAAAAAATTGGACGGGCCACGAAAAATCGCTTATAATTGGACTGTTACCATAGAGTTACCATAGAACACTACAGCACAGAAAACAGGCCATTCGGCCCTTCTAGTCTGTGCCGAAATATTATTCCGCTAGTCCCATTGACCTGCACCTAGTCCATAACCCTCCAGACCTCTCCCATCCATGCATCTAATTTATTCTTAAAACTTAAGAGTGAGCCCGCATTTATCACGTCAGATAGTAGCTCATTCCACACTCTCACCACTCTCTGAGTGAAGAAGTTCCCCCTAATGTTCCCCCTAAACCTTTCCCCTTTCACCCTAAAGCCATGTCCTCTCGTGTTTATCTCTCCTAATCTAAGTGGAAAGAGCCTACTCGCATTTACTCTGTCTATACTCCTCACAATTTTGTAAACTTCTATCATATCTCCCCTCATTCTTCTACGCTCCAAAGAATAAAGTCCTAACCTGTTTAATTTTTCCCTGTAACTCAACTCCTTAAGACCCGGCAACATCCTAGTAAATCTTCTCTGCACTCTCTCAATCTTACTGATATCCTTCCTGTAGTTAGGCAGAACTGCACACAATACTCCAAAGTTGGCCTCACCAATGCCTTATACAACCTCACCATAACATCCCAACTCCTGTATTCAATACTTTGATTTATGAAGGCCAGTACGCCAAAAGCTTTCTTTACAACCTTGTCTACCTGTGACGCCACTTTCAGGGAATTATGTATCTGAACTCCCAGATCCCTTTGTTCCTCCGCACTCCTCAGTGCCCTACCATTTACTGTGTATGTCCTACCTTGGTTTGACCTTCCAAAATGTAACACCTCACACTTTTCCGAATTAAATTCCATCTGCCATTTTCTGGCCCATTTTTCCAGTTGGTCCAGATCTCTCTGCAAGCTTTGAAAGCCTTCCTCACTGTCCACAACACCTCCAATCTTAGTGTCATCAGCAAACTTGCTGATCCAATTCACCACATTATCATCCAAATCATTGATATAGACAACAAACAACAATGGTTCCAGCACAGATCCCTGAGGCACACCACTAGTCACAGGCCTCCAGTCTGAGAAGCAATCATCCACTACCACTCTCTGTCTTCTCCCACACAGCCAATTTCGAATCCAGTTTACAACCTCTCCATGGATACCAAGTGTCTGAACCTTCTGAACTAACCTCCCATGTGGGACCTTGTCAAAGGCCTTACTAAAGTCCATGTAGACAATATCCACAGCCTTTCCTTCATCTACTTTCTTGGTAACCTCCTCGAAAAACTCTACAAGGTTCGTTAAACACGACCTACCACACACAAAGCCATGCTGACTATCCTTAATCAGCCCTTGGCTGTCCAAATAATTATATATCCGATCTCTCAGAACATCTTCCAATAATTTACCTACTACTGACGTCAGGCTCACTGGCCTGTAATTACCCGGTTTACTTTTGGAGCCTTTTTTAAACAACAGAACAACATGAGCTACCCTCCAATCCTCTGGCACCTCACCCGTGGCTAAGGACATTTTAAATATTTCTGCCAGGGCCCCTGCAATTTCTACACTAGTCTCCCTCAAGGTCCGAGAGAATATCATGTCAGGCCCAGGGGATTTATCTACCTTTATTCGCTGTAAGGCAGCAAGCACCTCCTCCTCTTTAATCTCTATATGTTCCATGAAACTACTGCTTGTTTCCCTTCCTTCCTTATACACTATGCCAGTTTCCTGAGTAAATACTGATGCAAAAAAACTGTTTAAGATCTCCCCCATCTCGTGAGGCTCCACACATAGACGACCACTCTGACCTTCAAGGGAACCAATTGTGTCCCTTACTATCCTTTTACTCTTAATATACTTGTAGAAACCCTTCGGGTTTACCTTCACATTATCTGCCAAAGCAACCTCATGTCTTCTTTTTGCCTTCCTGATTTCCTTTTTTAGTATTTTCTTACATTTTCTATACTCTACAAGTACCTCATTTGTTTCTTGTTGCCTATACCTGCTATACACCTCTCTCTTCTTCTTAACCAGATCGCCAATATCCCTTGAAAACCAAGGTTCCCTATGCCTGTTAACTTTGCCTTTAATCCTGACAGGAACATGCAAAATCTGCACTCTCAAAATTTCGCCTTTGAATGCCTTCCACTTACTGAACACATCCTTGCCAGAAAACAACTTATGCCAATCCACTCTTCCTAGATCCTTTCTCATTTCCACAAAGTTGGCCTTTCTCCAATTTAGAATCTCAACTCAAGGACCAGACCTATCCTTATCCATAATTAACTTAAAACTAATGACATTGTGGTCACTGGACACAAAATGTTCGCCCACACATACTTCTGTCACCTGACCTGTTTGGTTCCCTAATAGGAGATCAAGTATTGCATCCTCTCTCATTGGTACCTCTATATATTGATTTAGAAAACTTTCCTGAACACATTTGACAAACTCCAAGTCATTCAGCCCTTTTACAGTATGAGAGTCCCAGTCAATAAGTGGAAAGTTAAAATCTCCTACTATCACAACTTTCTGTTTCTTACATCGGTTTGCTATCTCTCTACAGATTTGCTCCTCCAATTCTCTCTGACTATTGGGCGGTCTATAGTACAACCCTATTAGTGTGGTCACACCTTTCCCGTTCCTCAGCTCCACCCATATGGCCTCTCCGGGCTGTCCTGCTTATGCACAGCTGTGATATTTTCCCTGACTAGTAATGCCACTCCTCCCCCTTTCATCCCTCCCCCTCTGTCACGTCTGAAACAACGGAACCCCAGAACATTGAGCTGCCAGTCCTGCCCCTCCTGCAACCAAGTCTCACTAATAGCAACAATGTCGTAATCCCACATGCCAATCCACGCCCTAAGCTCATCTGCCTTTCCGACAGTACTCCTTGCATTGAAACAGATGCACCTGAGAACATTTCTATCACATACGGACCCTTGATTTCTGTCTATACATGCATTCTTCACTTGACCTTTATCCTCCTCCACCTCACTATCTGCTCTAACACTCTAGTTCCCCTCCCCCTGCAAATCTAGTTTAAACGCCCCGGAGCAGCACTAGCAAACCTACCCGCAAGGATGTTAGTCCCCCTCCAGTTCAGGTGCAAACCGTCTCGTCGGAACAGGTCCCACTTTCCCTGGAACAGAGCCCAATTGTCAAGAAACATAAAGCCCTCCCTCCTGCACCATCTCCTTAGCCACGTATTTAGCTGCATTATCCTCCTATTTCTAGCCTCACTAGCATGTGGCACAGGTAGCACTCCTGAGATCGTAACCCTGGAGGTCCTGTCCTTCAACTTAGCACCTAACTCCCTAAACTCTCTTTGCAGGACCTCCTCCTCCTTCCTATCCACGTCATTGGTCCCTACATGGACCACGACATCTGGCTGCTCACCCTCCCTTCTGAGAATACTGAGAACTCAATCCGAGATATCGCGGACCCTGGCACCAGGGAGGCAACAGACCATCCGGGATTCTCGATCTCTCCCACAGAACTTCCTATCTGTCCCCTTAACTATCGAATCCCCTATCAGTACTGCTCTCCTCTTTTCCCTCCCTCCTTTCTGAGCTGAGGGTCCAGCCTCGATGCCAGAGACGCGACCACTACAATTTGTCCCTGGTAGGTCGTCCCCACCAACAGTATCCAAAACGGTATACCTATTGTTGATGGGAACGGCCACAGGGGTGCTCTGCTCTTTCTGTCTATTCCCCTTCCCTCTCCTGACATTCACCCAGCTGCCTGCCTCCTGACTTTTAGGGGTGACTGTCTCCCTGAAACTCCTGTCTATTACTGCCTCTGCCTCCCGTATGATCCGAAGTTCATCCAGCTCCAGCTCCAGTTCCCTAACTCGGCTTCTCAGGAGCTGCAGCTGGATGCACCTTTTGCAGGTGTAGTCATCAGGGACAATTGTGCTGTCCCAGACTTCCCACATGCTGCATTCAGAGCACTCGACTGCCCCAACTGCTGCCTCCATTACCTACTCCTAATTTACTTAAAGGACTTTACCTGTTAATGTTAATGAGCTTAATTGACCGCTCAATTGTTGGCGGGTGTTCTTCTGAGTTTTGCGTGTGCCTGTTGAGTGAAATATCGCACGAGTGCGCGGTGACATCGGCACACTCGCCTGACGTCATCTCGCGCGATTTTACGCCTGTCCAGGTCGGGCACACGCCCGCCAGCGGGATGTAAAATTCTGGTTCTAATCTCTGTCCTAAAAGGGTGGTCCCTGATTTTAAAACAGTGCCCCCCTTGTCCTGGACCCACCCACAAGAGGAAACATCTTTTTCATGTCCACACCACATCATCAAGGCCATTGAGGGTCTTTGTATACTTCAATCAAGTCACCCCTCACTCTTTTAAATTATAGTGGAAACAAGCCCAGTCTGTCCAACATATCCTCATAAGACAACCCAATCATTCCAGCTATCAATCTAATAAATGTCCTCTGAACCATCTCCAATGCATTGACATCTTTCCTTAAATAAGGAGATCAAAACTGCACATAGTATTCGAGATGCGGTCTCACCAATGCCCTGTATAACTGAAGCATAACATCCTTACTTTTATTTTCAATTCCTTTCACAATAAAGGATAACATTCTATTGGCCTTCTTAATTACTTGCTGTACCTGCATACTAACTTTTTTTGACTCATGCACTAGAACATCTTGACCCCTCTGCAACTCGGAATTGTGCAATTGGTCTCCGTTTAAGTAATACTCTGCTTTTTTATTCTTCCTGCCAAAGTGAGCAGCTTCATATTTTCCCACATTATACTCCGTCTGCCAGACTTTTGCCACTCACTTAACTTATCTATATCCGGCTGAAAACTCCTTATGCCTTCTTCACAACATACTTTCCTACCTATCTTTGTGTCATCTGCAAATTTAGCTACAATGCCATCACTCCCCTCATTTAAGTTGAGGCCCCAGCACAGACTCCTATGGGACTCCACTTGACACATCCTGCCAATCAGACAATGCATACTCTCTGTCTTCTGCCAATCAGCCAATCTCCTATCCACGCTAATATGCTACCCCCTACATCCCTTTTATTTTCCGCAATAACATTTGATATGGCACTTTATCAAATACGTTCTGGAAATCCAAGTTCAGTATGTCTACAGGATCCCTTCCATCCATCACAAATGTTACCCCTTTAAAAAATTCTGATAAATTAGTTAAACATGATTCCTCTTTCATAAAACCATGCTGACTCTTCCGATTACCTTGAGCTTTTCTAAGTGCCCAGCTATAAACTCTTTAATGACCGATTCTAAAAACTTCCCCACGACAGACATCAAGTTAACTGGCCTATAGTTTCTTCTTTTCTGCCTCCCTCCCTTCTTGAATAGAGGGATTATATTTGCTACTTTCCAGTCTGATAGAACCTCTCCAGAATCTAGCGAATTTTGGAAAATTAACATCAGCGCAACGACTACCTCATTGGCCACTCCTTTCAAGACCCTAGGATGAAATCCATCCAGATGAATCCACCTGAAGACTTGTTAGCCCACAGCTCCACCAATTTGCTCAGGAACGCTTCCCCAGTGATTGTAATTTCACCAGGTTCCTCTCTCCTCTCCACCTCCCGATTAATAGATATTACTGGAATGTTTTTTGTATCCTCTATAGTGAAGACAGAAGCAAAATATTTGTTCATTTCATCCTCCATTATCTAACATTAACTCCCCATTCTCACGCAGTGGAAGACAACACTCATTTTACCTATTCTTTTCCTTTTTAAGAATCTGTAGAAACGCTTGCTGTCCATTTTTATGTTTCTAATTATCTTACTCTCGTGCTCTAATTTCTTTCTCCTGATTAACCTTTTAATCATTCTCTGTTGTTCTTTATGTTCTGACCAATCATCTGACCTGCCACTCATCTTTGTGCAGTTATATGCTTTTTCCTTAAGTTTAAAGATTTCCCTAACTTCTTTCGTTAATCACGGATGGGGGTCCTCCCTTTAGAATCTTTCTTAATCGTAGGAACATACTTATTTTGTGTATTTTGAAATATCCCCTTAAATGCCTGCCACTGCTTCTCTATTGATCTATCCCCTAGCCTAGGATCCCAGCTCACTACAGATAGCTCAGCTTTCATACCCACATAGTTGTCCTTATTTAAGTTTAAAATACTAGTCTTAGACTCACTCTTCTGCCTTTCAATTGGAAGTAAAATTCAATCATTGTGGTTGCTGCTGCCTAGAGGTGTCTCGACTCCGAGATCATTAATTAATCTTGTCACATTACACAATACCAAGTCTAATATAACCTGCTGTCTGGTTGGTTCTGGAACATGCTGCTCTAAGAAACTATCTTGAAAACATTCTAAGAACTCCCCATCCAGGCTAGTACTACCAATCTGATTTTTCCAGTTTATATGTAGATTAAAATCACCCATGATTATTGCCGTCCCTTTATCACAAGCACCCAATATTTCTTCTTGTACACTTTGTCCTACACTGTGGTTACTGTTAGAGGGACTGTAGACCACTCCCACTAGTGGCTTCTTTCCCTTACTATTCCTCATCTCCACCCAAACCGATTCTACATGCTAATCCCCTGAACCAAGGACACCTCTAACTATTGCAACAATGACACCCTTGATTAACAGTGCTGCCCCTCCACCTTTACCTAGCTTCCTATTCTACTTAAAGGTCATACACCCCTCAATATTCAGGACCCAATCCTTGTCATCTTGGAGCCATGTCTCCATAATGGCTCTCAGATCAGAGTTATTTACTTCAATGTGCGCTATCAATTTGTTATGAATGCTACGCACATTCAGATATAAAGGCTTTAGTTTCGTCTTTTTGTTATCTTTGTAACATCTAGTCTTGATTCTTTGTGCATTCTTAGGTTTTTCTCTCTATCCCTTCCTGCCATCCTCCAACCCTCATTTCCCATATTATTATTTTCCTCTCTTACTTTGTCTCTACTCTTTGATAAACCACGTCTTTCCACATTTGGTCCCTTGCCCCCGTTATTCAGTTTAAAACCCTCTCTTCTTCCCTAGTTAGGCAGTTTACAAGAACACTGGGCACAGCATGATTCAGCTGTAAACCGTCCCAATGGTACAGCTCGCACTTCCCCCAGTACTGGTGCCAGTGCCCCACACATCGGAACCCACTTCTCCCGTGCCAGTCTCTAAACTACATATTCATCTCTAATTTTATGTACCCTATGAAAATTTGTACGTGGTTCAGGTAATAATCCAGAGATTATAACCTATGAGGTTCTGCTTTTCAATTCTGTGCCTAGCTCCTCATACTCTCTATACTGAACCTCTTTCCTAGTTCTATATATGCCATTGGTGCCTACATGGACCATGACAATTGGATCCTCCCCCTCCCACTACAAGTTCCTCCCCAGCCCTGAGAAAAATGACTTGAATCCTGGCACTGAGCAGGCTACACAGCCATCTAGACTTTCGCTCTTTGTTACTGAGAACAGTATCAATCCCCCTCACTATAGCCTCTCCTACTACCATTACATTCCATTTTTCTCCCCCCACTCGAATGGCTTCCTGTGCCGTAGTACCATGGTCAATTTGCTCATCCATCCCACAGCCCCCTCTCTTATCCAAACAAGCGGAGAGAACCTCAAACCTGTTGGACAATTGAAGAGGCTGAGGCTACTGCACTCCTGCCCTCTGAGTCCCCTTACTTGCCTCACTCACAGTCACACCCTCCTGTCCCTGGCCACTGACCAAATCAGAAGACCCTATCCTAAGTGGTGTGACTGCCTCCTGCTATAAAGCATCCAGGAAACTTTCCCCCTCCCTGATATGTCGCAGCTCAGCCTCCAGCTCGATGACTCTGAGCCAAAGTTCCTCAATTTGCAAACACTTACTGCTAATTACAGGCTAGATTAGGTTTTAAGAGCAAAATTCAAGAACAAAATTAACACTTAAAACTCCCCCTTTCACCAAACTCTAAGTCTTCACTCAGCTACCTCAGCTGCACTCCGTTTGCTTACTACCCTCTAAGAGAGAAACATTCTCCTCATCTCTGTCTTAAATGGGCAATCTCTTATTTTTAAAACATTCACCCCTAGTTCCAGACTCTCCCACAAGAGGAAATATCCTTTCCACATCTGTGCTGTCAAGACCCCCCCAGGAGTTTATATGTTTCAAACAAGTCACTTCTTGCTCTTCTAAATTCCAGCAGATACAAGCCTAGCCTGTCCAGCCTTTCCTCATAAAACAACCTGCCCATTCCATGTATTAATCTAGTAAACCTTCTCTGAACTGCTTCCAATGAATTACATCCTTCTTTAAATAAGGAGACCAGTACTGTACTCAGTACTCCAGATGTGGTCTCACTAAGGCCCTGTATAACTGAAGCATAACCTCCCTATTTTTGGATTGAATTCCCCTCGCAATGGACAATAACATTCTATTAGCTTTCCTAATTACTTGCTGTACCTGCGCTAATCTTTTGCGATTCATGCACTAGGACACCCAGATCCCTCTGCATTGGCACATCGATTAGTTACACAGCGGAGTAACTTAAGTTTAGTGTTCAAAAATCTAAAGTTGCACACATTTGCTGATAAAAAAGTAGAACTGAATCTTGAACGGGTAATCTAAGCAGATAATAGAACCAACATTGTGGGATTGCTGTATTGTAGTGGTTGCCTTCATTTGGATTAGAGGTTAAATGGACCCACCTTCCTGATCTCATATCTGCTCCATCACCAATTCTGCCCAAATCCACCCTCATAGCATCTGTCTTTGCCCCTGCCTCAGATTTCTATGACTCAAATCCTCATCCATACATTGGTTACCTGCAAATTTGAATATTTCAATGCTATCCTGGCTCACCTCCCATCTCCCAGTCAAAAACTTGAACAAAGCTCAAGAACTTCAGTATTGCTGAAAAAAGACATTTTGCGGAAGTTTTTTGTTTTGCACTCATCAGGACAATCGCAAGAACACAAGAATACCAATGCCAGAGGAAGCAATAACTTTATACTGTAGGAGAAGAGAGTGCTGATTAGTTGGCAAGTGGACTCATTGTTGAGGCATTGCCATGGAGAGTACACCAGTTAATGGTGAATGATAGTTAACTGCCAAGCATTGTTTGAAATTTAAACCAGGCAGCTTAACTCTGATTTGTCAAGCCATTGCCCTGAGGAATGAACCAGCGAATGACTATCACTTAGTTTGTTTAGCTGAAACAGGCACAATGTTTCTGTCTGCAGAGAACAGGGCCCTGTGTATTAATACATGTGGCTTTACATGCAAATGCGCCACTCAACATGAAGCGCAACACCATCCAAGACAAAGCTGGCCACTTGATTGGCACCGCATCCACCACCACCAACATTCACTCCCTCCACCACTGACGCACAGTGGCAGCAGTATGTACCATCTACAAGATGCACTGCAGCAACTTGTCAAGGCTCCTTTAACAGCATCTTCCAAACCCGAAATCTACCTAGAAGGACAAGGGCAGCAGATCCGTGAGCATACGAACATACATATGAATTAGGAGCAGGAGTAGGTCACTCGGCCCCTCGAGCTTGCTCTGCCATTCAATAAGATCATGGCTGATCTGATTGTAAACTCAACCTCGCATTCCTGCCTACTCTTGCTAACCTTTCACCCCCTAGCTAATCAAGGATCTATCTAGTTCAGTGCTTTCACCGCCTTTTTTGAGGAAGAGAGTTACAAAGGCCCAATAGCCTGAGCGAAAAAAATTCTCCTCATCTCTGTCTTAAATGAGTGACTCCTTATTTTTAAACAGTGACCCCTAGTTCTAGGTCCGCCCACAAGAGAAAACATCCTCTTCACATCCACCCTGTCAAGACCCCTCAGGATCTTAAAAGTTTCAATTAAGTCGCCTCTTACTCTTCTAAATTCCAGTGGATACAAGCCTAACCTGTCCAGCCTTTCCTCATAGGAAAGCCCATTCAGTATTAATCCAGTAATCCTTCTCTGAACTGCTTCCAATGCATTTACGTCCTTCCTTAAATAAGGAGACCAATACTGTACACAGTACTCCAAATGTCCTCTCACCAATACCCTGTACAATTGAAGCATAGACTGAATTTTCCCCCTGTCGGTGGGGGGAGGTTGATGGGCGGGCATGTGTTGGCGTGTTTCCAATCGGCACCCCTCGATCGGAGGCGCGGCGCCACTTACTTTAAGTGTAGCCTCAGGGAGATCGGCTCTAAATGTGAAAAAGCTCAAAATAGAAAAATAAAGTTTCCCCAACATGTCCTCTCATGTGACAATGTCGAATGAGTTGGGACATGTTCATAATTTCCAAAAAAACTTTATTAAAATTTTTAAAACCCTACATGAAGCCTCATCCCACCCATGGATGAGGTTTCATGCTTTTTCTAGTTCCCGCCGGGGCTCCTGGCCGACCCACCAACCTTAAGGTTGGACGGGCAGGTCCACTAATTACTTGAATTGATCTGTCAATGGCCTCAATTGGCCATTTGACAGGTCAGCGGGCGCGCAGCTGATTCTACTGCACCCGCACCTTCCTGAAAATTTAAATGGGGCGCGGTGACATCGGGAGTTCTGCCCGACATCACCGTGCATCATTTTACGCATCGGCGAGCGGGCCCCGCCCCCCGCTCGCCAACGGTAAAATCCAGCCCCCTGACTCCCCTCACAATAAATGATAACATTCTATTAGCTTCCCTAATTACTTGTTGTACTTGCATGCTAACCTTTTGTGTTTCATGCACTAGGACACCCAGATTGCTCTGAATCTCAGAGCTCTGCAATCTCTCACCATTTAAATAATAATAAGCTTCTTTTTTATTCTCCCTGTTAAACAGTGACTGCAAGTGCCCACTGAAGTACCTGATGTTCAGGCAACTCTGGAAAAGGAGGTTCCTGACAACGAATCTGAAGTTGTGGAGCTGTGACATTCCACATGTACCAGGAAACCACTTGAAAGGCTAAACTTGTAAATTCCTTAACCAGTGTAAATATTATGCTGTCTTGAAAAATATGTACTTGTAAATATAATATGTGTAGCCAAGTTAAAGGGGGAGGAATGTAAATAAAAAGTAAATAAAAGTAAATAAAAATTTAGTGTGCAATGTACCTTTAAGAATAATACGTGTTAAAGAAGATCACATGATCTGTAGTAACCAATAGGAGAGTAGTGCGGGCTACCTCAGCAGTCAGTGTAGAGATGGAGTTGGAGTTGAAAGTAGATATGTAGTTGCTGCTGAGTATATTGTAAGTAAACTTAATGCTTCCACCCTAGAAGTGTCTGCAAATCAACTCTATTATCAATAGCTAAAAGCTAAAAGCTAAGCTCTGCCGAAGGGTCATGAAGACTCGAAACGTTGACTGATTTCTTCTCCACCGATGCTGCCAGACCTGCTGAGTTTTTCCAGGTAATTCTGTTTTTGTTTCTATTATTAATAGTACAACTTGGCCACCCTACAACACAAGGCCAGCTTAACTCCGCATTGTTACCTTCAACATCATTATCAGTGTCCAGAGCTGGGAGAAGACGGCACATTTATTGCCCCCTTAACGAAGGTCAGTCCATTTATCGTCCCTGGTACAAGTCCTCCTACAGGTTCAGTCATTTTATAGAACTTGCTGATTCTAGCAAGGCTTTCACTTGATTGAATTAACCACAATGCTTTGTGTTTTGAGCCCACAGTGCAGTTCAGTACAGCTCTTTACGTATCTTCAGTCTGCGTCCTTCTGAGACCTTGATGTTCCATGTTACCACCATGAAACAGAGTCCACACATAGGCTTACACCACAACTGGTCTACACTAATTAATATCAAAGAAATAAAGAAACAGTTGCATAGTTGAAAAGTGATTTTACATTAAAAAAGGTAAACAATACATTGGTTTGCATTTGGGACGGTTTTCGAGAGCAGTATGTTGAGGAACCAACCAGAGAACAGGTTATTTTAGATCTAGTATTATGTAACAAAAAGGGCTAATTAATAATCTTGTTGTAAAAGAGCCTTTAGGGGATGAGTGACTATAATATGATAGAATTTTACAGTATGTTTGAAAGTGATGTAGTTTAATCTGAAGCCAGGGTTTTAAACTTGAACAAAGGAAATTATGAAGGTATGAGGGACAAATTGGCTGAGGTGGTTTGGCAAAATACATTAAAACGTATGATGCTACATCGACAATGGGCAGCCTTTAAAGAATTATTACATAATTTTACCGCGATTATACAATCCTTTAAGGCCCAAAAACCTTAAAAGAAAAGCCAGTCAACCGTGGCTAACAAAGGAAGTTAAGGATTGTAAAAGATTAAAATAAAAAGGCATATAAAGTTGCCGGAAATAGAAGTAATCCTGAGGGTTGGGAGGATTTTAGAATATAGCAAAGGAGGACCAAGAGACTGATAAAGAAAGGGAGAATAGAATATGAATGTAAACTAGCAAAAAACATCGAGCTGAATTTTACACTGATCGGGCGGGATGACGTGGGGCAAGACTGCAAATGTTGGAAGCACGCCCGCCGACAATTAAGAGGGCAATTAAGCCCATTAACAACACAAATGTCTGTCATTTTACGTTTTACCTTACAGTTGGCGGATGGGCAAATCGGCCAGGCGGCCTTTACATTTTTCAGCAAACCTCATCCAAGGGCGGGTTGAGGTTCTGGTTGTTAAATAAAATAAAAATAGAAATCTGGTGGATGGCATTTTTATAATCTATATGTTCAGGTGCCTAGTTGTGATGCTTGGACATTTTTCCTCTGATTTTAAAAACGTTATTTCCTAGGTTTCAGCTCCCTGAGGCAGCTCTCTGCTTTCAGGGAGCTTTCTGTCAGCGCTCGCCCACGCCTGCATTGACATCATCGCCCGCCCTCTTCCCTCCCCCCCCGGCCCAGCAGCGCTGAGCTTTTCAGGGCGTACTTCACGCTGGCTGGCCGTTCATTGCCCAGCCAACATGAAATCGCAGTTGGGGAGCTGATTGTGGTCGGCAGTCCGTTTCTTGACCGCTCCCTGGCCCGCCGATCACGCCTGCCCGCCAAGCTGAAAATTCAGGCCATAAAAACAGCTGTAAAATCTTCTGTAGGCACGTAAAAAGGAAATGTCTGGCTAAGACAAATGTGAGTCCATTACAGGCAGAGTCAGGAGAATTCATAATGAATGGGGAATAGAGAAATGGCAGAGAAGCTAAATGATTACTTTGTGAATGTCTTCACCGAAGAAGATTTGAGAAATCTCCCAGGATTAGAGATTCAAGGGACTAGGGAGAATGAGGAATTGAAGTAAATTTGTATTAGTAAGAAGATTGAATTGGAGAAACTAATGGGACTGAAGGTTGATAAGTCCCCAGGACCTGAAATTCTACATCCCAGAGTGTTGAAAGAGGTAGCAATGGAGATAGTGGATGCATTGTTGGTGCATCCATTATCTCCAAGATTCTATAGATTCAGGAATGGTCCCTGCAGATTGGAAGGTAGAAAATGTCACTCCACTATTTAAGAAGGGAGGGAGAGAGAAAACAGGGAGATACAGGCATGTTAGCCTCACATCAATAGTAGGGAAAATGCTAGAATCTATTATTAAGGATGTGATAAAAGGACATTTGGATATTAATGATCTGATTGGGCACAATCAACATGGATTTATAAATGGGAAATCACGTTTGACGAACCTGTTGGCGTTTTATAAGGATGTTACTAACAAATTTGATAAAGGGGAGTCAGTGGACATAGTATACTTGGATTTTCAGAAGGCTTTTGATAAGGTTCCCATACAGGAGGCTGATTAGCAAAATAAGAGCACATGGGACAGGAGGTAATATACTGGCATGGATTTAAGGATTGGCTAACAGGCAGAAAACAGAGAGTAGGAATAAATGGGCTATTCTCATGTTGGCAGGCTGTGACAAGTGCGGTACCACAGGGGCCAGTACTCAGGCCCCAGCTGTTCACAATATATATCAATGATTTGGATGTGGGGACCAAATATAATATTTCCAAGTTTGCAGATGACACAAAGCTAGGTGGGGATGTTTGGTGTGAGGAAGATGCAAAGTAGCATCAAGAGGATTTGGACAGACTTAGTGAGTGGGCAAGAACATGGCAGATTAAATATAATGTGGAAAAATGTGAGGTTATCCACTTTGGAATGGAGGAACAGATGTGCAGAGTATTTCTAAAATGGTAAGAGATTAGAAAGTGTAGGTGTAGAAAAGTACCTGGGCGTCCTCGTCAATAAGACACTGAAAGCTAACGTGCAGGCGCAGCAGGCAATTAGGAAAGGCTAATGGATTGTTGGTCTGTATCGCAAGATGATTTGAGTACAGGAGTCGTGAAGTCTTGCTTCAATTGTATAGAACCTTGGTTAGATTGCCCTTGGAGCAATGTGTGCAGTTTTGGTCCCCTTAGCTTAGGAAGAATATTATTGCCATAGAGGGGGTGCAACGAAGGTTCACCAGACTTGTTCCCGGGATGGCAGGACTGTCTTATGAAGAGAGATTGGGGAAGCTGGACCTGTATTCTCTAGAGTTTCAAAGAATGGTCTGATTGAAACCTACAAAATACTTAAAAGAGATAGACAGGGTAGATGCAGGTAAGATAATCCCCCTGGGTGGGGAGTCTAGAACCAGGGGACACAATTTCAAAATGAGTGGAAAGCCACTTAGGACTGAGGTGAGGAGAATTTTTTTTTTACTCATAGGGTTGTGGACCTTTGGGATTCTCTACCCCAGAAGGCTGTGGAAGCTCAGTCATTGAGTATGTTTAAAATAGAGATTGACAGACTTATCGATGCCAATGACATAAAGGGATTTGGGGATAGTGTGGGAAAAAGGCATTGAAGTGGATGATCAGTCATGATCATATTGAATAGCGGAGTAGGCTCGATGGGCTGAATGGCCTACTCCTACTCCTACATTCCTAAGTTCCACCTCTTTGACAAGCTTTTGACCACCTCTCCTAACATCTCCTTACATGCCTCAGTGTGAATTGTCGTTTGGTAATACTCCTGAGAAGTGCCTTGTAATATTTCAGCATGCTAAAATGTGCTTTATAAATGCAAGTTATGATTGCTACTTATTTAGATGGATCTCGAACAATGGAATGCCGATTCTACAGACAGTATGCATACCTTCACACCAACCTGCAGCAACATCTTCAGTTCTGGTCAGCATCTCACAAAACACATGCAAGTATTGGAAGGTGCGCAGGGATGAGCAACTACATTTGATACCGATTGACACGGGGCTGAACTGCTTGAAAAAAAATTACAAAAGCTGAAGCTTTTCTTTCTGTACTGTTATAGAGTTGATTTTCCAGGCAACTTTTCTTGGTGGAAACATCGAACTTTATTTACAAGACGGCAGCAGCAGTTACATGTGTACATCAAACTCCATAACTAAAGAAGAACTTCCTCCCTGAGGTTTCCCACACTACAAACTCATTGGTTTACACAAGATGGTGTCATATATTTTTAGCAGCTCTTGCAGTCCTCCTGCTCACAACTGGAAGATTTCAGACCAATTTAATTTAATCTCTTTCAACCAATCATGACCTAGAAGGCTTGGTCCTTCACCTTCTACCACCATCACTGGAGGTTGTGCTGCTTGGTGTAGATAATAAACAGGTACACTGATAACACCCTTCACTTGGATTGCTTCGCCTGTATAAGTTTTCAATTTGGCAGAAGTTTGTTCCAAATTTAATTGTTGCGCACCTTTATTCAGATATCTGAAAGTGTGTTCTCCTGCTACAGTGGTAGAGGCACCTGTACCTACTTCCATGTGTAAGGGTTTCCCATTCACCTGTAAAGTTACAGTGATTAGCTCTGTCTTCCCTACTTTTACATTAAATAAGGAATAAATATCAGAATTGGTTGTTTCTGGTTCTTCCACATTATATACTTCATTTGACTTCAATTATTGCCTGGGAGCCTGTTTTAGTTCACTTTGCAATGTTTCAATATGGGCCCTCTTTTATGACAAAAATAGCACTCCCCCTTTTTAAATCGGTAATCATTGGGAGTATGATAGTTTCCACGTCGATAACAAATAGTTTTCGAATTTGCCACTGAGCTGTTTCCTCTACATTTTTGGGTGGCGGGAACAGTTTCCCACTTCACGGCGGACTCCCGGCTTTTCACACCACTCTTGGCTAATCGTTCCCAAACCACTTGGAAAACAGCGCCATTTTGTGCACCTTGAAAAGCATTGCAAGTGCCATTTCCAATGCTTTCTTAAAATCAAGATCCACTTCAACCAACAACCTTCGCTGAATAGCATTATCTTGCACACCACAGACCAAATGATCCCTGAGCATATCATTTAGGTTTACACCAAAATTACCATGCTCCATTATTTGCTTTAATTTCACCATGTATGTAGCAATGGTCCCCACCGGACTTTAATCCATGAATTGAACCTGAACCTCTGCATTGTATTGGGGGTTTGGGTTGAAAATGTCCCTGAATAAGGTCTACCAACTCACTGAAGGTCTTCGAATCAGGGGCACTAGGGACCATCAAGCTCCAAATTAGATTTTAGGTCTTGGTCCCACAAATACTTAAGGGAATCGCTCTCCTCTTTTCCTCCCCTGTGATTTCCTGGCTTGAAAGTAGAACCCAAGGGTTTCTACATATTGACACCAATCCTCTATGGCTGGCTGAAAGTGACCAATTCTGCATCTCAGATGAGTACATCTTCCTTTCTTTTAATTATCTTAGATATTCACAATCGCTGGGCGAGGGACAGTGCCAGATCTGATATATCCTCATCACTTGTTTGTTATAGAGTTGATTTTCCAGGCCACTTTTCTTGGTGGAAACATTGAACTTTATTTACAAGGCAGCAGCAGCAGCTACATGTGTATAGCAAACTTTATAACTAAAGAAGAGCTCCCTCCTAGAGGTTCCCTGCACTATAAATTAATTGGTTTACATGGATCATGTGATCTTACTACACAGAATTATTCTTAAAGCTACAGACCTACACTTATCAAACCTAACATGACTACATATACAAAATAGAGAGTAACCTATACAATGGTGACTGAAGTTTGATCTAGAACTTTAATTCAACGCAAGTCAGGATGGTAGGACCAGAGAATATTGATGGAAATTGAACAAAAAGTCCATTTAAGGGACATGCCATCTAGAACCTCTTTATTCAGAGCGCTGAATGATTGGGATGATCCACTGCAGAGGATAGTAAAAGCAAAATTAAAATACAGCTGGATGATATATTGGACGACTTAAACATGTTCTGGGTTATATTCATCCCTTAAGCACATCACTAAAAACAGATTATCTGGACAACATAACCTTGCTATTTTAAGAGCTGGCAATGCACGAATTGGCTGCTGTGTTTCCGCATTCCAACACTGCATGCGCATCCCATGAACAAATTTTTTAAAAATACCTCATGGGCCATAAAGCGCTTCGGGAAGTAATGAGGTTGTGAAAGGCACTATAGAAGTTATTTCAGGTGAGGATGCAAGATGCACAAAGGTATACTTGACTACGACATACACTGCTACAATGAAAGGAATGAATATTGTTCGTCATGTTAGTTGATGCCTGTGAGCAATAACGTGCTATCAGAAAAATTTAATTACCATGGAACCCCATTGTGGATGAACTCAAAAGACTTCAGCCGAGTCATTTCTAGGATTGAATAATTTCAGGCTCATTACCCTGAATGAGTGCATGTTTGTTGTCTTCATATAATTACTTATTAGATCATATTAACTGCTTGACTTTTTTGAAATGCGAGTATATTCTGTTTTAAAGGAATTATTGCCTCTCTCCTTATTTAAAAATTGTTGACTGATAAGACGTAGAATGATATTTGACACCTTATCACAGCGTAGTTCGAATGTGGAACTTGCTACCACAGGAATGGTTGAGGTGACTAGCACAGATGCATTTAATGGGAAGCTAGATAAACACATGAAGGAGAAAGAAACAGGACGATGTGTCAGTATGGTGACATGAAGTAAATAGAGTGGAAGGGAGTTCAAGTGGAGCATAAGCCCGAATGGCCTGTTTCTATACTGTACAAGGATATGTAATTCCATGTAATTATGTTCTCTTTCCTCTGTTGAATCCCCATTGACTAACAGTAGCAGATCACTTGATCTGACTTCAATAAGAGCAGCTGAGTACAGTTGATTAAGTCCCATTTGTGATTTGAATATAATTGCTTCGGGTTGAATTTAGCAATGGGACTTATAAGTCTCACCTCTGTTCTTCTCTGAGCAGGTGACAATTGACAAGTAACTGTAACCTTAAGGAATACGCTGAAATATTTGAAACGCAGTTATTACCTTGGAGGTCATAAAACAAAAATGGCAACAAAAATAAATTATCTCTCAGCAGAGTTCTGTTTGATTTCCTCACTGCCCGAGGCTGCAGCTAACAAGCAATAAAATGTCTGGAAGATGTTTTAAACGTTTGCTTGAAGGACAGTGGAGGCACTCCTGGGAACAGAATTAAATGATAGCTGGTGTCAGATGGATAAGCTGGAACTCAGAAGGTCAGGTGTGCAAGAGGCCATGCCCATATTTGCAATATGCAATGACTAGCCAATAAAGAATTGCTTGCCTTGTTGATAGAGCAGTGTTTAGGAAAGAAAGAACGACAAGAGAAGGTAAAAAAAAGAAAACAAGAAAAAAAAAGATATATATAGTGCATTCATATTTCTTTGTAACAGCACAAGGCTGTACGCATAATAGAAGAATTTGAAATCCAATGATTATCATTATGTGAGTAAATATGGTGGCCATTTTATACACAAACAGCATTGAGATTGATGAAAAGTCTCTGCCTTTACTGGTAATTGAGAGAAGACGATAGCCAGGAGAACTCCTTCTCAATGGGCTCACAAATTCCAAGGTCTGCTTGAACCACCAGAAGAGGTAGATAGGCTCATCTGATTGACTGCACATTGTAAACGGCACAGCACTTGCTCAACGTTACTGTGACCATTCAGTATGCTCTTGAGGCCTAGCCTTGAGTATCCGAGCCCACAACATTTTGTATGCTACAACTGAGCCAAGCTGTCAGTAGAGGTATTACAGATTGAGTCCTGCAAGCTGCTATGATAGCATAAAACAACTCGTAACAATAGGCACAGATAAAGCTTCTGCAGCTATGAACTCACCCATGGTTCAATTGATCTCATACATCATAATCAAAAAGTATGATGGCAGCAAGTCCATGTTGTTTATTTGTTCCACTTCTATGCTAGACTTTCAATCTCATATTGTGTCCACTCTTGGACACAAGGTCCATTCTTGCTCTGGCAAAATCCCACTGGCACCATTGTAACTGTTCACTGCCATTTGCTGGCTGAGGTTCTTCCTGGAATTAAGTAGGAGCCTTTCAATTTTATGAATATTGGTCACAGCATAATCACCATATTATGATTTTATGGCCAATACCCTATTTGGTTGATTAAGTCAATGGTATCATGTCAGCCACCTGTTATGCACCCCTTCCAATATTCCACTCCACTGACAATAAAAGAGCTGTGTATCGGATGGGGTATGTTATGGGTGACCCGGGCAATAACGGCTAATCAGTACTACTGGCCCAGGCAAATTTCTACCCCATTTTTGTTTTGAGGCACTTGTAAGAAAAATTCACAACAATGATGGGTGATACAATGGCATCATGGAATCAATGCTGAACCCATCCAGCTCAGTATTTTCCCCTTATAAAATTTTTCTCATCCAGGGTCCTGTCTGCCCCCCCCAGTATCTTCAGTCAGAGGGTCTTGCTGTGCTGGGGTATGTTAGATCGTTTAGCAAGTTGGCTGCGAACTCAAGGACAGAAGGACTTGTATTCTCATTGTGAAAGGTTTCAGTCAGCCATTTCATCCACCCCGACCAAATAAGATTAATACCATGTCATAAGGTTGAGGGCCATGCAACAGGAGGATTCAAAGACTGGAACAGTCCTTACCACACTGTTTTACTATTTGCTGAATGTTCAGCAAATGTAGATCACTCCATATCAAACAGGATGGTTCATGCATAAGTGATTCAAATCTCCACAGGTGATCTCACACTGAATAACAACCCTTACAACAATTTTATTAAACTGCACTTTGGTGTGAAGAAAATGATTATTGACCTAAGAAAATAAATTGACAGTTCCCTCTGCGAAGGTATGGTATTGTAAAATAATTACATTCAAAATAGTTGAACTAATTTCATTTTACCATAATGGGATGTTGGTTTGTATATTAAAATCCTCATCCTTGTTTTCAAACCCCTTCATGGCCTTGCCCCTCTCCCTATCTCTAATCTCCACAACCTACAACCACCTCTATGCTCCCCCGAAATTCTGGTCACTTACATCTCCACAATTTGAATTGCTCCACCATTGGCAGCTGCATCTTCGGTTGTCTTGGGCCCAGCCTCAGGAATTCTGTCCTTAAATCTTTCCACCCCTCGACTGTCTTTTCAGAGGCTCCTTAAACCCTATCTCTTTTTCCAAGCTTTTGTCCATCTGTCCTAATGTCTCCTTTTATAGCTCAATTTCAAATTTTGTTTGATAATGTTCCTGTGAAGTGCTTTGGTATGTTTTACTATGTTAAATGTGCTATATAAATACAATTTTCTTTGTTGCTGTTACGATCTGGGTGTATATATATATATATATATATATATATAATATATGAATTCCATGTCACTTTGGCAACAATATAATTTTGAATGTCAATGTGACGTTCATTCCTCTCTCTTTCTCTTCCATGATGTTGCACATTGAAAGTGCATTATTAAAGCAAAACCCAAGCTGCTGGGCTTTTGTTTCACAGATTAAATGAGTTTGTATTGTTGCGAAACCCAATAATTGACAGGAGTGGTGCCAGCCATTTAACTTACGACAATGCATCTTCTCTTTCCATCATTTCTGTGTTAGGGAATTGTTCCGTGAACTGACGAATAGTATATTTCTTTCATGCCAAAGAAAATAAGAAATTGCCAAACCAAAAGTTGTATGAAAAAGCACTCCAGGAAAGTGAGTCAAGCATCTTGCCTATCAACAGAGAAAACTAATCCAAGTTAGTTTCTATTTTATTTATAACTGATGGTAGAGGGGACAGAAGTGGGAATGTGCAGCAGAACAGCATTGAAAGGCTGGAGGGTACACGCAGGGAAGTAGAGGTAGAAGAGGTAAGGCTGTTGAGGGATTAAAACGCGAAGAAGCAGATCTTGAAGTCAATGCACTGAGGGAATAAGAATGCAATGGGGCTTTTGCAGACATGGGTATTAAGTAAGCAGCACTTTGCATGAAATAGGACACAGAGAATGGAGTTGTGAATGATTGCTGAAAAAAGACACATGCTGTCAAAGTGTTTAGACTTGCACTCCTCAGGACAGACACAAGAATGCCAAATTTCAAATGCTCAAGCTCTGTACTACCTAGCGAGTAGTTGTGAGTAAGTTAGAGTTTGGGAATCTATTGAGAGGAACATTGGAAAAGTCATGCCTGGATGTGACAAACACAACATTTTGGTGGCAGTGGGAATGAGATGGGGCAGAGACAAGTGATCTTGTCAGTGTGAACTAGGTATGGAATATGATGCTCAGCTCAGGTTCAAGTGAGGTTGTGTGCCCATGAGTTGAGCCTGAGAAGGCAGCCAGGAAGAAGGGGATTGAGGGCTAGGGTGCAGAGCTTCTGGTGGGGCTGACCTATGAAGGTAGCTTCATTCTTGCAGATGTGGAACAAAATAATTAATTCCCTCTCATCCACAATTTGGCACCAATAGGCAGTTTAATAACGCAGTGATGGACTTGGAATCAAGGGTTGGTGGACAGATAAAGCTGGTTATCATTAGCATATATATACACAACTCTAACCCCAGAGCCTACTCAGGTGTTGCTCCTTACAGAGGGGTATAGCCTCTTTCCAGAAGCCATGTGATACAAATATAGACTCAGCAGCTGGCAGTCGTAATTCCAGTGTACTGCTCAAACAAACTTAAAAGGCTCTTGGGAACTCCTTGACCTCCTCGGCATTTTATCACGTGAAACAAAGGCTTTCATTGCTCTGTCTGAAGAGCATGCATACGCCTGACTGTAACCTTGAAATATGTAGAATATACCAGCTAGAAGTGGAGTTCTGCACATTCATGTAAACAGGGATTTCTATCGTCAGGCTATTGCTTGTCTAGCCTGTGGGACAGCTCTCCCAATTTTGGCACCATCCTTGAGATGTTAGTAGGTAGGACGTTGCAGGGTCAGCAGGGCTGAGCCTGCCATTATTGTTTCCGGTGCCTAGATCGATGTCAGGTGGTCTGCCCAGTGAGGATAGTTATAGGATTCAGGATGATATAAACGTGATTTTGTCACCTATGTTATACGCCTCAGAGACTGGACAACAAACAGATTATTGATAAGCTGAATGCATTCAAGGTGTACACGTATGGGATGATGTTCCTCATATCTTACACAGACAAAAACACTAACGAGGAAGTGCTGGAAGTGGCTGGAGAAAAGAGGAACTTAGTGCATAACATCAAAGAGAGAAAGATACAATATTTTGGTCAAATCATTAGAGCAGATGGTTGACAGAGACAATTATTAGAAGGAAAGATTGATAGAAAATATAGAAGAGGGAAGCAGGGCAGAAAATGGATAATGGATATAATACACCGGACACAGTTGACCCATGTGGAATGTGAAAAGGCAGCACAGGACAGACAGAGGTGGAGATCCATGGCAGTCAACCTTCTGGGAAGAAGATGACACCAACGAACAAAGGAAACATGGTGAAATGGACAGAATCATGGCTGATGGAGTTCAACGTGCATTTTGGGAGAACTAATATGAAAAGACAGCTAGTGTACTAGACCTTGAATTGGATAAAGCGGTTCTGATAAAGTGAGTGAATGAGTGAGTGAGCTAGTACACTATAATTAACATGATTTTGAAAAGTGTAGATGAGCAGAGAAACCTTGGTGTCCATATAAACAAATCCTTAAAAGCGGTAAGGCAAGCCGATAAGTTGATTTTAAAAATGTTATTTAGGTCTATGAACAGAGGAATAGAATATAAAAGCAAAAACTCTATGGGGAGGTGGTGGCATAGTGGTATTGTCACTGATTACTATTCCAGAAGACCCAGGGTAATTCTCTGGGGATACAGTTTCAAATCCCAACATGGCTGATGGTGGAATTTGAATTCAATAATTTGAATTTGAATTCATCTGATAATGCCCATGAAATGATTGCTGTAAAAGTCCATCTAGTTCACTAGTGTCCTACAGGGGAGGGGATCTGCCATCCTTACCTGGTTTTGGCACACCCCACATCCTATGAATGAATTAAAAAAAGGTTTATAAATCACTGAGTAGGCCTCAGCTGGAGTATTGTGGCCAAACATAAGCATTACACTTCAGAAAAGTTCCCTTAGAAAGGTAACAAAAGAGGGTTATCAGGATGTTACGAGGGATGACAGGCTTCAGGGCAATTATTTTTTAAAATTCATTCACGGGATGTGGGTGTCACTGGTGAACCCATCATTTTTTGTCCATCCTTAATTGTTCTTGAGAGGCAGTTCCTTCTGGAACCACTGTAGTCCATCTGGTTTATGTACACAGTGCTGTTAGTTAGGGAGTTCCAGGATTTTGACCCAGCGACAGTGAAGGAGTGACAATATAGTTCCAAGTCAGTTTGGCAGCGAGTGGCTTGGAGAGAATCATGCAGGTGGTGGTGCTCCCATGTACCTGTTGCCTTTGTCCTCCTAGGTGATAGAGGTTGTGGGTTTGGAAGGTGCTGTCGAAGGAGCCTTGGCAAGTTACCGCAGTGCATCTCATAGATGGCATACACTGCTGCCGCTGTACATAGGTGGTGGAGGAATATTTAAAGCGGTTAATGGGGTGCTGATCAAGTGGCTTGGTTTGTCCTGGATGGTGTCAAGCTTCTTGAGTGCTGTTGGAACTGCATTCATCCAGGCAGGTGAAAAGTATTCCATCACACTCTGGACTTGTGAGTTAGAGATAGTGGACAGGCTTTGGGGAGCCAGGAGGTGAGTTACTCGCTGCAGAATTCCCAGCTTCTTACCTGCTCTTGTAGCCTCAGTATTTATATCCCTGGCCCATAAGGCCATAAGACATAGGAGCAGAAATTAGGCCATTCGGCCCATCACGTCTGCACCGCCATTCAATCATGGCTGATAAGTTTCTCAACCCCATTCTCCCGCCTTCTCCCCGTAACCTTTGATCCCCTTACCAATCAAGAACCTATCTATCTCGGTCTTAAATATACTCAATGACCTGGCCTCCACAGCCTTCTATGGCAATGAATTCCATAGATTCACCACTGTCTGGCTAAAGAAGTTTCTCCTCATCTCTGTTCTAAAAGGTCTTCCCTTTACTCTGAGGCTGTGCCCTCAGGTCCTAGTCTCTCCTACTAATGGAAACATCTTCCCCACGTCCACTCTATCCAGGCCTTTCAGTATTCTGTAAGTTTCAATCAAATCCCCCCTCATCCTTCTAAACTCCATCAAGTATAGACCCAGAGTCCTCAAACGTTCCTCATATGTTAAGCCTTTCATTCCTGGGATCGTTCTCGTGAACCTCCTCTGGACCCTCTCCAGGGCCAGCACATCCTTCCTGAGATACAGGGCCCAAAATTGCTCACAATATTCTAAATGTGGTCTGACCAGAGCCTTATAAATCCTCAGCAGCACATCCCTGCTTTTATATTCTAGTCCTCTCGAAATAAATGCCAACATTGCATTTGCCTTCCTAACTACCGACTCAACCAGCAAGTTAACCTTAAGAGAATCCTGAACTAGGACTCCCAAGTCCCTTTGCACTCCAAATTTCTGAATTCTCTCCCCAATTAGAAAATAGTCTATGCCTCTATTCTTCCTACCAAAGTGCATGACCTCACACTTCCCCACGTTTATTCCATCTGCCACTTCTTTGCCCATTCTCCTAACCTGTCCAAATCCTTCTGCAGCCTCCCCGCCTCCTCAATACTACCTGCCCCTCCACCTATCTTTGTATCATCTGCAAACTTAGCCAGGATGCCCTCAGTTCCTTCATCTAGATCATTAATGTGTAAAGTGAAAAGTTATGGTCCCTACACTGACCCCTGAAGAACTCCACTAGTCACCGGCCGCCATCCTGAGAAGGACCCCCTTATCCCCACTCTCTGCCTCCTGCCAGATAGCCAATCTTCTATCCATGCTAGTACTTTGCCTCTAACACCATGGGCTCTTATCTTTCTGAGCAGCCTCCTGTGCGGCACCTTGTCAAAGGCCTTCTGGAAGTCCAAGTAGATAACATCCATTGGCTCTCCTTTGTCTAACCTACTCATTACCTCCTCAAAGAATTCTAGCAGATTTGTCAGGCATGACCTCCCCTTGATGAAACCATGCTGACTTTGCCCTATTTTACCATGCACTTCCAAGTATTCTGAAACCTCAATAATCCTTAATAATGGACTCTAAAATCTTACCAACAACTGAGGTCAGGCTAATCGGCCTGTAATTTCCCGTCTTTTGCCTCACTCCCTTCTTAAACAGAGGGGTTACATTAGCAATTTTCCAGTCCTCTGGGACCCTCTCTGACTCAAGTGATTCCTGAAAGATCACCACTAACACCTCTGCTATCTCTTCAGCTATCTCCTTCAGAACTCTGGGGTGTAATCCATCTGGTCCAGGTGATATATCCACCTTCAGACCTTTCAGTTTTCCTAGCACCTTCTCCTTGATAATGGCCACCATACTCACCTCTGCCCCCCGACTCTCTTGAACTTTGGGGATGTTACTCGTGTCTTCCACCGTGAAGACTGACGCAAAGTACCTATTCAGTTCCTCTGCCATTTCTTTGTTCCCCATTACTACTTCTCCAGTGTCATTTTCCAGCGGCCCAATGTCCACTTTTGCCTCTCTCTTACCCTTTATATATCTAAAAAAACTCTTGCAATCTTCTTTTATATTACTGGCTAGTTTACCCTCATATTTAATCTTCTCCCTCCTTGTTTCTTTTTTAGTTGTCCTCTGTTGGTCTTTGTAGGCTTCCCAATCCCCTGGTTTCCCATTGCTCTTCGCCGCATGGTATGCTTTCTCTTTAGCTTTTATGCTGTCCCTGACTTCCCTTGTCAGCCATGGTTGCCTCATCCTCCCTTTAGTATGCTTCTTCTTCCTGGGGATGAATTTTTGCTGTGTCTCCCAAATTACTCCCAGAAACTCCTGCCATTGCTGTTCCACTGTCTTTCCTGCTAGGCTCATCTCCCAGTCAATTCTGGCCAGCAAATCCCTCATGCCTCTGTAGTTGCCTTTATTCAATTGTAATACTGTTACATCTGATTCCAGCTTTTTCCTCTCAAATTGCAAGGTAAATTCTATCATATTATGGTCACTTCCTCCTAAGGGCCCACCTTGGAACAGAGGTAACCTCATAAATGTTTTCAAGATGATGATAAGTTTTCATAGAGCAAATAGTGAAAAATCATTTTCTCTGAAAAGTGAGCCTATAGCTAGAGGCATAGGTTCAAAATCATTCACAAAAGATATGACAAGGACACAAGAGGACTCATCAGACTCTGCAAAACTCTACTTGAAAAGTTGGTAAAGGCTGATTCCATAAAATGCTTATAATGTGTGAGGAACTTCCAGGGTTGCAGAAAAAATGCCAGTAGGTGGGACTAAATACAACTGTCCTTTCAAAAAAACAGCACGTGCATGATGGGCCTAATGGCTTCCTTCTGTGCTGTTGGTTTCTATGTTGCTATGATTCTCTGGCAGTCTGAAGTAACAAGGCTGCAGCCAGGTTCAAGCTACATGCTGCACCTATTGGTTTCTGGTTTGTGATTCTGTATAATCACAGCATAAATTCAGCAATATTTCTACATGATTCTCTGGCAAAACAACAAATGAGGTTGTGTTTTACTGTGACATGCATGCAGTTGTTGGCTAATGCTTACAGACTCTTGTGTGGTTTATGACAACCTCTGAACCCTTTCAAATATGTCACAGCACGGGAAAATGCTACCAGACATTATTTTTATTTTGTATGTAACAGGTAAAACACTAGATTATCTAGGCAAAACACTGCACCTTTCAGCAAATCACACTTTTCATGTCTGTAACTCTAGTGTATCCGTAGTGGTGTGTATTTGTATTGTAAAATGTTACCTCTTCAACGTGGTCAGAAATAAACCTTATGGACAAACAATGTTCAGAACAGCAGTGATTAGCAGATATAATGGAAGGTACAAAGCCCACCAGTGATTCTACAATGGAAATGCTCTGAAAAGGTGACTGATATCAATTTGTATACGTTAAGGGTTTTCCAAGTGTCATCAAGACTTAAGATCTACTGAAACATAAAACAAAAACCGAAAATGTTGGAAATAAGGAAATAGACTTAACAGCCCGGATTTTTGCCAAGACAGGATGACTCAGCTGCCCTTTACAAATGGCAGACTGGACCTGATTCTGGGATTCCTGCCCCCTTTCCTGTTTGCTGCAATTTTTTCTGGCATGGTATAATGCTGTACGTAGCCTGCCTGTAGCGTTCAAATGTTTAATTGATCTATGGTTGGGGAGATGCTGGCTTAGTGGTAAACCAGAGACCCACGGTCATGCTCTGGAGACCCAGGGTTTGAACCCCACCACAGTAGGTGGTGGAATTTGAATTCAATAAAAATCTGGAATTAAAAGTCTGATGATGAACATGAAACTATTGCCGATTGTTGTAAAAACACATCTGGTTCACTAGTATCCTTTAGGGAAGGAAATCTGCTGTCCTTACCTGGTCTGGCCGACATGTGACTCCAGACCCACAGCAATTAAATACAATTTAAAATTAAATTAAAATTAAAATAAACACACAAAATACAAATTCACGGGAAGTGATAAAGATGATCGACGATGGAAGGGCAGTGGATGTTATATACATGGATTTCAGTAAGGCCTTTGACAAGGTCCCTCATGGCAGACTGGTACAGAAGGTAAAGTTGCATGGGATCAGAGGTGAGCTGGCAAGATGGATACAGAATTGGCTTGGTCATAGAAGACAGAGGGTAGCAGTGGAAGGGTGCTTTTCTGAATGGAGAGCTGTGATTAATGGAGTTCCGCAGGGATCAGTGCTGGGACCTTTGCGGTTTGTAGTAGACTGATTTGGAGGAATATGTAAGTGGGCTAATTAGTAAGTTTGCAGACGACACTAAGGTTGGAGGAGTTGCAGATAGTGAAAAGGATTGTCAAAGGATACAACGTGATATAGATCAGTTGGAGACTTGGGCGGAGAAATGGCAGATGGAGTTTAATCTGGACAAATGCGAGGTAATGCATTTTGGAAGGTCTAATACAGGCAGGAATTATACAGTAAATGGCAGAATCCTTAAGTGCATCGACAGGCAGAGGGATCTGGGTGTACAGGTCCACAGGTCACTGAAAGTAGCAACACAGGTGGATAAGGTAGTCAGGAAGGCATATGGCATGCTTGCCTTCATCGGCAGGGGTATTGAGTATAAAAGCTGGGAAGTCACGCTGCAGCTGTACAGAACCTTGGTTAGGCCACACTTGGAATATTGCGTGCAATTCTGGTCGCCACATTACCAGAAGGATATGGAGGCGTTGGAGAGGGTGCAGAGGAGGTTTACCAGGATGCTGCCTGGTTTGGAGGTTATTGGCTATGAGGAGAGGTTGGAGAAACTCAGATTGTTCTCACTAGAGCGACGGAGATTGAGGAGCTTGATGGAAGTTTACAAAATTATGATTGGCATGGACAGAGTAGATAGTCAGAAGCTTTTTCCCAGGGTGGAAGAGTCAATTAATAGGGGACATAGATTTAAGGTGAGAGGAGAAAACTTTAGAGGAGATGTGCGGGGCAAGTTTTTTGGCAGAGGGTAGTGAGCGTCTGGAATTCACTGCCAGAGGAGGTGGTGGAAGCAGGTACAATAGTGGTGTTTAAGAGGCAGCTTGACAAATACATGAATAGGATGGGAATAGAGGGATACGGACCCCGGAAGTGCAAAATGTTTTAGTTGACGGGCAATACGATCGGCGCAGGCTTGGAGGGCCGAAGGGCCTGTTCCTGTGCTGTACTTTTCTTTGTTATTTATTCTTTGTTCAATGTGCTTGACTCTTAAATGCTCTCTAAATAAGGGCAATTAGAGATGGGCAATAAATGCTGGCCTAGCCAGCAACGCCCACATCCCCATGAATGAATAAAGAAAATGTTAGCTTGTTCATTGATCTATGTTCACTTGATTGCTTAAGACTGTGAGTGGAGCAAGACAGCTTAAGTAACTGACACCAGACAGAAGCTTCTGGAGAAACTCTGAAGAAGAGTCGTACAGTCTCGAAACGTTGACTCTGTCTCTCTCTCCACAGATACCACCAGACCTGCTGAGTTTTTCCAGCATTTTCTGTTTTCATTTCAGAAGCTTCTAGAATCTGAGATGAGAGCATGTGTATAGAAAACCTGTAATTACTGGGGTATTTTAAAGTATTCTAAATGAACCCTATTGTAGATTTAGAACCAGCGTCATCTCTACATTGCTCTGAGATAAATTAGGTATATAAGATGTACAGCAAAACGGCAAATACATAACACCACCTGCAATGCAGCTCTTCCACAATTGCAAGCCCCATTGCGGGGTTGGGCAGTTTAAACACCACCGCAATTTTTGTGCTGTTGGGTCTCTTCAGTCGGTATAGGTGGTTAACGTCCTCTTGGAGGTGGCGTGAATCACCGGGCAACTACAGTCCCAAGCGGAGAAACAAGAAAAAGTCACCTGCTCCTGGAATTCTTTCATTGACAGGTTTTGAAATTTTTTTTAAAAGTGCATTCTTTTGGTTTCAACCGTTAAATGCTGTATTGTAAAGTAGATGTGTTTTTAATGCAGTGATTGGAATCTCTAGTGTAATAATCTCAGCTGATTTATGTAGTATATCGCAAGATCTGAGCATTTTGTCATCCTGCCTCTCTGCTGCCCTCTCTGTTGGGGAGGTGTAAATAAAGTTAGCTCAGTAATGGCTAGCAACAATTCAGTAAGTGTTAGTCTTGCACAATGCATTACACGAAAGAAGGAAGACGACGAGTTCAGGGTGGAATTTTCTTTTGTACTTCATTTGAGAAATTAAGGACGGAAGAACATTGTGTCACATTTTCGGCACTTCTACAGTTGATTTTGAGGAAGTTTGAGCAATTTGAAAGATTGCCCTGTGTGTACATTGTAGTCAGGTACACAGTGAGTCAGTACGGTATGTAATTGAAAAAAAAATAGCCCTGAAGGCATTTTGGGGGGGCGATGGGAGAGGTCAACCCTAATAAAGAGGACTGGGGCAATGGCACATCTGGCTGAAAACGAATAAAGTATGAGATGAGATAAAGTAAATGTTTTCCTCACCACGATGGGGCCAGATATTTTTGAGGTGATGGTATTAACCAATGTTACCCATGGGACCCCCACTTCTATTCTGAAGTTATTGAGACTCTGGACTCTTATTACAGCATGGCTAAAAATGAGTTGCATTCAGTGAAAAGAAACAGTTGCCAAGTGAGACTGTTGCAGATTACATTCTCAAATTAAAGATACTCTCTTATCACTGTGGGTATGATGTAAGCTTAGAAGTCAACCTCAGAGACATGTTCGTAGGAGGCCTAAAGAACAATAAAATCCAGGACAAGCTTTTGAACAAAGGCAATAACCTGATGTGGAAGGAAGCCTTTGGTGATGCCACAGCCATGGAAATGGCAGAAACAGACAGTTGCAAATTTCAAAGGATTCTTTTCCTGAGCCGACAGGTGAGATCCACTAGATTTCAGTGGGGTCCAGACCATGACAGCAAATTTCACTGTCAAAAATGTAGGCGTTACTGTTGTCATGGTAGCCACCAACCATTTAAATAGGAGGGGGACAGTGGCATAGTGGTAATGCCTGGACTAGTAACCCAGAGGCCCAGGCTAATGCTCTGCGGACATGGGTTCAAATCCCACCATGGCAACTGGTGGAATTTGAATTCATTAATACATTTGGAAGTAAAAGCTAATCTCAGTAAAAGTGCCCATGAAACTAGCATCGATTGTCGTAAAAACCCATCTAGTTCACTTGTTAGGGAAGGGAATCTGCCATCCTTACCTGGTCTGGCCTACATGTGACTCCAGACCCACAGCAATGTGGTAGACCCTTAACTGCCTTTTGAAATGGCCTCACAAGCCATTCAGTTCAAGGGCAATTAGGGATGGGCAACAAATGCTGGCCCCACCAGTGATGCCCATATCCTGTGAAAGAATAAAGAAAAAAAATGCCCCCATTTCCAGTCAAAGCGCCATGGCTGTGGGAAAGTTGGTAACATCGAGATGGCATGCAGGAATAGAGGAAACAGCAATACTCCAGGTCATGATAAAGCTCCAGCTCACAGTCAAGCACCAGGTCGAGATCATGGTAGATCTAAAGCTAGTTCAGGAGTCTGGAAATTTTCATATGTGCATATGACAGATATGGAAACAGAAGTTGATACTATCGAGCAGGAAGATCAAGACCTGTGCACAGAGAGCAACAATAGGGGAGACAATGGTGTAATGGTAATGTTGCTGGACTAGTAACCCAGAGCCCCAGGTTAATGCTCTGAAATGGCTCCCTGGAAGTTCCCCTCCAAGCCACTCACCATCCTGACTTGGAAATATATCGCCGTTCCTTCACTGTCGCTGGGTCAAAATCCTGGAACTCCCTCCATTACAGCACTGTGGGTGTACCTACACCACATGGACTTCAGCAATTCAAGAAGGCAGCTCACCACCACCTTCTCAAGGGCAATTAGGGATGAACAATAAATGCTGGCCCAGCCAGCGACACCCACATCCCATAAATTATTATTTTTTTAAAAATTTGCATGAATGCTCTTTGTTCTCTGTTCTCTCTGCTTTCAAGATCTCCAAAATTGTTGCGTATTATTCCAAATTCATCCCTGCCTTAGCTTATGCATTTGTTCCACTGTATTAATTGCTCAAAGATGGAATTGATTGGGAGTTGTCTGCGGAGTATCAGAAAACAGTTGAAGAAGTGAAGGAAGTGCTGACTAGTGATGCATTATTGACCCACTATGATTCCAAGAAGAATATCAGTTTTAGTGTGCGATGCCTCACCACAGGGGTTAGTTGTGGTGTTATTTCATAAAATGGGAGGCAGTGTAGAGAAGCCTGTAGTATATGTTTCATGCACTTTAACAAAGTCAGAGCAAAATTACTCACAAGTTGAGAAAGAGGCATTAGAGGTCATACATGGTGCCACTAAGTTCCACAAATGCTTGAAGGGTAGGAAGTTCACTTATTTAACTGATCTACAAGCCCTTACTATCATATTTTGTTCAAAGGAGGCAGTGCAATTCCTAATGGCAGCACAGCTTCAGAGGTGGGTGTTAATTTTGATAGACTGTCAATACAATATTAAACATTGTAAGTCAGCAGATCAAGCAAATGTGGATATACTTTTGAAGATTTCCTGTGAATACTGATTAATTTGTAACCACTGTGTTACCTGTGAATTACTTCACATAAATAAATGACATGCCAGTGTCTGCCAGAGAAATTCGCAAAGAAACTTGTGAGGCAGTACGTTAATCATGGGTGACTTTAATCTTCATTTAGATTGGGAAAATCAAATTGGCAGAGGTAGCCACAAGCAAGAATTCATGCAGTGTATTCGGGACAGTTTCTTAGAACAATATGTTGTGGATCCAACCAGGGATCAGGCCATTTTGGATCTGGTAATGTGCAATGAGGCAGGTTTACTTATTGATCTCAGAGTAAAAGATCCCCTAGGAAACAGTGACCAGAACATGGTAGAATTTAACATTCAGTTTGAGAGTCAGAAACTTGGGTCAAAAACAAGGTAATGGGTAATTACAAAGGAATGAGGGC
This sequence comes from Cetorhinus maximus, assembly GCF_964194155.1. NCBI lineage: Eukaryota > Metazoa > Chordata > Chondrichthyes > Lamniformes > Cetorhinidae > Cetorhinus > Cetorhinus maximus. Next base: position 16,036,797 of record NC_135880.1, read on the forward strand.
AGAGTTGGCTGGAGTGGACTGGGAAAGGAGTTTAACAGAAAAGATGGTTGATGAACAATAGCAGACATTTAAGAAAATAGTTCATGACTCACAACAAAGATACATCCCAGTGAGGAAGAAGGATACAAGGAGATAAATCAACCATGGTTAACCAAGGAAGTTAAAGAGTGTATCAAATTGTAAGAGAAAACATACAATGTGGCTGAGATCAGTGGTAAGACAGAGGATTGGAAAAGTTTTAAAAATCAATGTAAGATTACCAGAAAAAAAGGGAGAAAATAAACTTTGAGAGTAAACTAGCAAGTAATATAAAAACAAAGAGTAAGAGCTTCTTTAAATATATAAAAAGGAAGAGAGAGACCAAAGTGAACATAGGCCCCTTAGAAAATGGGGAAATAATAATGGGGAACCAGGAAACGGCAGAGGAGTTGAATAAATACTTTGCATCAGTCTTCACAGTAGAAGACACTAATAGCATTCCAAAAATACTAAATAATCAAGGGGCAAAAGTGGGAGAGGAAATAAATACAATAACTAGAGAAAAAGTACTAGGGAAACTAATAGGGCTAAAGGCTGATGAATTCCCTGGACCTGATCGGTTGCATCCTAGGATATTAAAGGAAGTAGCTAAGAGATAATGGATCCACTGATAGTAATCTTCCAAGAATCCTTAGATTCTGGATAAGTCCCAGAGGATTGGAAAACTGCCAATGTACCGCCCTTATTCAAAAAGGCAGACAGAAAACAGGAAACTATAGGCCTGTTAGCTTTAACATCCATCATTCAGAAAATGTTAAGAGTCTACTATAAAGGATGTAATAGCAGACCATTTAGAAATGTATAATATAATCAAGCAGAGTCTGCATGTCTTCATGAAGGGGAAATCATGCCTGACAAATTTATTGAAATTCTTTGAGGAGGTAACAAGCAGGATAGATAAAGGGAAACCAGCAGATGTAATATATTTGGCTTTCCAAAAGGCATTTGATCAGGTGCCACACATAAGGCTATTTAATAAGATAAGAGCCCATGGTGTCGGGGGTAGAATAATAGCATGGGTAGAGGATTGGCTAACTGACTGAAGACAAAGAGTTGAGATAAGGGGGGCATTTTCAGGATGTCAAGCTGTAACTAATGGAGTGCCACAGGGATCAATGCTGGGGCCACAATTATTTACAGTATATATGAATGACTTGGATAAGGGAAATTAATGTACTATCACCATGTTTGCGGATGACACAAAAGTAGGTGGGAAGGCGAGTGGTGAAGATGACACAAAGAGTCTACAGAGGGACACAGACAGGTCAAGTGAGTGGGCAAAAACTTGGTAGATGGAATATAATGTGGGAAAATGCGATGTTATGCACTTTGGTGGGAAGAATAGAAGAGCTGAATATTATGTAAATGGAGAAAGACTGCAGAAAGTTACAGCACAGATGGAATTGGGGGGTCCTCATACATGAATCCCAAAAAAACTAGCGTAAAAGTTCAACAGGTAATAGGGAAGGCAAATGGAATGTTGGCCATTATTTCAAAGGGAATGGAGTATAAAAATAGGGAAGTCTTACTAAAACTATACAAGGCACTAGTTAGACCACACCTAGAATAGGTGAACTGTGAACAGTTTTGGTCCCCTTATCTAAGGCATTGGAGACATATAAGATTCTTAAGGGCTTGACAGGGTAGATGCTGAGAGGTTGTTTCCCCTTGTGGGAGACCCTAGGACCAGACGACATAATCTCAGAGTAAGGGGCCACTCATTTAAAACAGAGATAAAGAGGAATTTCTTCTCTCAAAGGCTAGTTAATCTGCGTAATTCTTTACCACAGAGGGCTGTAGAGATTGGGTTGTTAAGTATATACAAGGCTGAGATAGATAGATTTTTAATCAGCAAGGGGTCAGAGGTTATGGGGGAAAGGCAGGAAAGTGGAGTTGAGGATTATCAGATCAACCATGATCTCATTGAATGACGGAGCAGACTTGATGGGCTGAATGGCCTACCTCTGCTCCTATGTCTTATGGTCTTATGTGATGCTCAGTGAAGTGCTCCAATACGTCATGAATAGCTAGACTAAAGTGTGTGATGATGAGAAAGTGCAGGAGTATTGCACAAATAGAAATGAACTGCTTGTAGATCAAGGGTGTCTCCTATGGGGCTTAAGAGTCACTATTTTGCAAAAGTTTAGCAGGAGATTGTTAGAGGAACTTCACCAAAGGTACATGGGGATAGTCTGCATGAAAACAGGAGAAAGAAGCTATTTTTGTATCCAAAGGTAGATTTGGATATTGAAGAATTGGCGAAATGTTGTGGTTTGTCTCAGAATGAGAAATGATTTAATCAAGGTCCCTTTCAATCCATGGTGAAACAAAAGAAAACCATGTGAATGAGTACATGTTGATTCCTTTGAAGTGGAAGGGAAAGAGTACTTTGTTTTGGTTGTTACAGCAAGTGGATAAAGTGGAGTCTATGCCCAATGCCACAAGTATTGAGGCTTTGAGAAGTTGGTTTGCAATTTATGGGTTGCCAGAGGTGTTGGTGTCAGTTAATGGTCCACAGTTTACATGAAAAGAATTTGAAATATTTCTGAGTAGGAATGGAGCCAAACATACTTTAATATCACCACATCACCGAGCATTGAATGGTTCTGCAGAAGGAAGTGTACAAATTGTGTAGAGGTCTTTGCAGAAGTATTTTCAAGGTGACAAGCTAGACAGTAATTTCCATGTTTCTCTTCGACACAGGCTAGACAGGCTATTTTCTGACAGAATAATCCCACAGTCTACAACAGGCTGCTCACTTTACAAGTTAATGTTTAAACACAATCCTCGGACAAGGCTTAGTTTGCTTAAGCCTGGCATCATTAGCATAGCAAGACAAAGTGAACATAATTTATACACCAGGCATGAAACTTAGAGAGTTCAGTGCTGATCAGATGGTCATGGTGAAAAGCCACCAAGGTGATAAGGAGAAGTATGCATTTGGAGTTTCTGTAAAGGGACCATTTACAATCTATATTAACGCCTTAGAAGAAGAGACCGACAGTAATGTATCTAAGTTTGCTGATGATACCAAACTAGGTGGAAAGGTCAGCTGTAGGGAGGACACAGAGAAGCTGTAAAGAGATAGAGACAGGTTAAGCGAGTGGGCAACAAGATGGCAGATAGACTATAATGTGGGGAAGTGTGAGGTTATTCACTTTGGTCAAAAGAATAGGAAAGCAAAATATTTTTTAAAAGGTGAGAAACTTGTAAGTGTTGATGTTCAAAGAGACCTGGTTTTGCTTGTACAAGGAACACAGAAGTTAGCATGCAGGTGCAGTAAGTCATTAAAAAGGCAAATGCCATGTTGACCTTTTTTGCAAGGGGATTGGAGTACAAGAATAAATAAGTCTTACTACAGTTGTACAGGGTTTTGGTGAGACCCCATCTGTATGCAATTCTGGTTTCCACATGTAAGAAAGGATATACCTGCATTGGAGGTGGTGCAGCGAAGGTTCACTAAATTGGTACCTGGGATGAGGGGGTTGTCTTAAGATGACAGCCTGAGTAAATTTGACTTATATTCTCCGGAGTTTAGGAAAATGAGAGGTGATCTCACTGAAACATACAAAATTTAGAAGGGGCTTGAAGGTGGATGCTGAGAGATTGCTTCCGCTGGCTGGAGAATCTAAAACATGGGGGCACAGTCTCAGGATAAGAAGCCGATCATTTAGGATTGAGATGCAGCAAAATTACTTCACTCAAAAGGTTGTGAATCTTTGGAATTCTCTACCCCAGGGGGTTATGGATGCTCCATCATTGAAGGCCGGGATAGAAGGATTTTTAGTCTCTCAGGGAATTAAGGGATATGGGGAACAGAGGAAAAATTGAGTTGAGTTGAATGGTGGAGCAGGCTTGATGGGCCATGTAGTCAAATTTCTGCCCGTTTTTCTTATGATTTATGACTAGTGCATTCACATCCCTAGTGAAGTTTGGAGGAAGATTCTCTGTCAGTGTCATGTAGATCATTTGCTTGAAAGAGGAAATCTGACAAAGGGGGAGCTTGAGAAACTTCCTATCATCCAAATTCCTGCTATAGCCCAAAGTGAAAGTCAGAAAGAAACAGGAAATTTGCCAGTATCACAAAATCCACCAGTAGAGTGAATCAAGATCTTTGATTAAAACTAATCAATCAATGTCACAGTTATTACCATTAAGTGGCGTTAATAGATAAAGTAAAAGTTCAGGGTTGACACAATCAAAGATGTTGAGAGAGCAGAGCCATGCTAACAGAATGGAATGAAATACCCACACAGAAAGAACAAGAACCTGATAGGCTAATGAAAGGATGGAGGAAGGAGGAAGAACAATAATGTGCTTTTCAATATGGAAGGATTTTGCTAGCCCCTCTTTAGCTGCATCTCCTCCACCCTTTGGTACTCCCATCCCAGCCCTTTTGCTTCTCCCGGATCCTTGGCTGAGTACGACTCAAACGTGTTGGATGCTGGGCAGTTAACTGCAACACTTGCTCTCCTTTTTGGGCAGAGGCAAGCGTAGACTTGTACACGGGCTAATCTCTTCCCCAGTGTAGTTACTGTAGGGATGGGCTGGTCCCTATTCGGTCCCATGTCCTCTGGGACTCCCTGGCTCACATCGGGTTGGCTAGTTTCTACTGCTCTGCCACGTGGTTCTTTGACTGTTTGAGGCACTATTAGTTTTGTTCTCTGGGAATGGCCCTATCTCCTGTTTATTTTAGCAAAGAAGGAGGTGTTGGCCATTTTGCACTCTGATTCACTCCCTTCATCTCTTTTGAAATCCATTTTCCCGGCCTCTATTAATTTTACTTTCCTACTCTCAGCCTTTTAAAATCCAGGTAGCTTTTCTTGAGCCACCTTATCCCTGATGGGTTCTTTCGCCCCCTGCAGGGCCTCTGAACTTTGTTCAGCCTTCTGCCACACTGCGGAGTTTTGCTGGAACTGTAAGGGCTGCCCGGCCTCTCTGGCCTGTTCTGGCTTCTCTGGGCACAGTGCTTGGGACCTCACCAAGTCATTTCCCTGTGATATAGCTAATTCCCTCTGTTTCCTCTCCATCTCCTTTTGGAATTCTCTCTCTGATTCCTGAGCTTTTAATTTTATCTCCAGATCTTTTTCTGTTGAGCCCGTTCTCTCTCTTGTTCTCTTTCTGGAACTCGTTCTCTAGTCTCCTCATTTCCGGCTCTAATGGCCGTTTGGTGGCTAGGGTAAATATCTTGAATACAGGTCTCCAATCATTGTTTAGTTCTGATTCTTCTACCTGTTCTGTACAGGGACTGAGGTCTAACTTCTACAAAAGTATCTGGAGTTCCTCAGGGATTTTGGCCTCAGAAGGAATGTTTGCCTGTATTTTCCAGGCTACAAATCTTAATTCTCCAAGACTTAGGGAAGCCACGCTTTCACTAGTTAGTACTTCCCTTTCCATACCCATCTTTGTAGTATAATTTACCATGTTGCTCTAATGTGAGGCTAAAAGAGTTTGCTGTGGACTTGTGTTTGTCTTAAAATTAGTTCCAGCCATCAAATTTTCCCTTTGGTTTCCAATCAGTTACTTTCGGTACCCAATTCAGGCTCGTTTTAAAATTCTGGACTCCGGCCAAATTCAAATTGGGTTATCCTGGACTTGAGCTCCCAATTTTGGTTACAGACCTGAGGAGGATTAATTTAAGCTGCCCTGGTTTCTCCTCTCGCTACCCGTCCGTAAACAGAAAGGTGTTTTTGATTCCTGATTTCCCCCTTTATAAGTGGTGGCATATTTGCCCCAACCCTTCAGTTATGGAGTAATCCAATCCTCTATTCATAACCCCACAGCAAACTCGGGGTAAGTTAAAATAAGAGGGTCGGTTTATTTACACACACACAAAATGCGGGAAAGGGGTTTCGCAACGTCCGCCCCTTTTTGCACTCAAAGAGAGATAAGCGAAAGAAAGAGGTACAGGGCAAGACCATGATAAAGACAAAAGTTATGTTTTCACATGAGTCCAGAGCCCAGTAAGTCAATGAACAATGAAAGTTCTTTTCGGTGGCTTGTCTGGCAGTGTTCTTGGTCTTGGCCCTAGGAACTCGGTTGCAGGTTGAGTCCGTTGAATGTGCAGCAAAGTATTCTCATGTCCTGGGTATTAGTTCACTCTGTAGGTGAAATACAGGGTTCTTTCTGGAAATCAGACTTGGAGAGAGATGGAGGTCAAAGGCAGGCTGCTCGCCTGGAGTCTGGTTCTCTTCGGAGGTTAAACCTCAACTGAAGATAAAATTCAAGAGCTGTATAATTAAAAGAAATTCAAATCTCGGTCATGTTTCATGCAGGGTGGCTTCAGGTCGATTATTCAGCTAATGAGGCACCTGGTTGTAACCCATTGTGTTTTGGAGCAGAAAACTGAAGAACCATTAGTGCAACATTGGAGATGACGAGTCCCAAATAGCTCTACCTTTGTCCATAGCTGGCTGGTGCAGACTTATTATCTATGAATCCTTTGTGTTGGCATGGCTGGAATACAAGTCACAGTCCAAGAAGATGATGAGGCAGACTTTGTCCATTAGAACAGCTTAGAATCTTCTAGAACTATGAGCATGTGATCAGGTGTAGCCATTTTATCAGCCCAGCAATTTTCCATTTCGAAAAACAGAGAAGATAATTTTATCCAGGCTGACGTAGATGTATAAATATTTTTCTTCTTCGCTTCTGGCCGGGACACCTTTCTGTTGGGAAAGTGTAAATAAAATTAGTTCAATAATAGATGCCTACAGCTGAGCTTATGTTTGTCTTACTCAGTGCAATACACAACAATTTAGATGCCCAGAGACCTTTTAAAATGAAAAAGACCTTCAGCAGCTTTAGGGGAAGAAAATGTCCAACCTGTTCCTAGATTGTTTTTGTTGACAGGATATCTGTAGCTTAAAAAAAGAAAATGGCCACCTGTTTTTTCAGTTTCAATACATTCCATTATTTACACATTTTTTATTATAGCTGAGTGCATTATGAATGCTGGGCTGAGTTTCAAATGGTCCAGAACCACTTACCTCAGAAAAGGGCTGTACAGGCATTTTGATTAACAGTTTTAAGAGGCTATTAAGGGATTAGCTCTCTTTGATGTGGTTAGCGAAATAGATATTTGTTTGTTTTTAACAACAGATTGACCACTTGATTCAACCATGGGCTGAATTTTGCCATCAGCAAGCAGGGGGTGGGGCCCGCTTGCCAACGCTTAAAATGATATGGGATGACATCGGGAGGAACCCCTGACATCATCCTGCCCCATTTAAATTTTCAGGAAGGCGGGGGCACAGCAAAATCAGCTGCGGGCCCACTTACCTGGCAATGGCCAATTGAGGCCATTGACAGGATCATTGGAACAATTAAAGGACCTGCCTGTCCAACCTAAAGGTTAGTGGGCAGGCCAGGAGCCCCGGCGGGCAATAGAAAAAACATGAAACCTCATCCACCGGCAGGATGAGGTTTTATGTCGGGATTTAAAAAGTTTAATAAAGCTTTAGTGTAATTAATGAACATGTCCTATCTCATGTGACATTGTCACATGAGGGGAACATGTTAAGGATTTTTCTTCTATTTTTAATATTTTTAAAAGTGTCAGCAATCTCCCTGAGGCAGCACTTAGCCTCAGGGAGATGTGCGCTCTTTCGTGCGCATGTGCAAAAGAGTGCACTCTTGCTTTTGGGGAATCCCCCCCGCCTGCACAGGGAGCGCATAGCGCTTCCTGGCGGATGTCACGCTGGGTGGGCCTTAATTGGCCCACCCACATAAAATGGCGGCGGGGCCTGCTTCTCCAGCGGGGACCAGTTCCCCACCCACCGGAGATTGAGTCGGGCCCACCCGCCTGACAGGCAGAAAGTTCTGCCCCATGAGTTTAATCAATGTTTAGTCACTGAATACATTCAAAGGCTGAGTTGGATAAATTTTTGATTGACAAAGCAGTCAAAGGTTATGGGCGATAGGCAGGGAATCAGTGGTGGACTGGGCTCGATGGGCTAAATGGCCTATTTCTGCTCTTATTTCTTATGTTTGCATGGTCTTATGAGGAATTAAGTGTCACATTTGAAAGGAGCACCACTCATAGGCTGTAAGAGGAACCATAAAATTTGAATAAATTTTTGCTACTCAAATTAAAATGACATTTCTGGGGTAATTTCTGGGACTTATCCCAGAATTCTGAGAATTCGGAAATGAATGTTCCCCTGGTATCCACTAGTCAAGGAGGACCTCAAGTGGACACCTTGTGCTCCCTCTCCAGGGACATGGGAAAAAGGTGGCAGTCGGGCTGAACTATGCCTACCGACTGCCCGCTCCCTTTATGTATTGTTGACCCAAGGGGAATTCCACCTAACCTACCTGCTCTCCTTGCACTGAATCACCAAAGATCAGGAGTGTGGCACTGATGCATGTTCAGAAATTAAGGATAATGAAAAGGGGGTCTGCACTGGAGTGCTGTGTTTGGCTGTAGTAGAGAGCTTCAGTTGGAGTTTGGTGACTGAGGGAGTTCAGTGAGAAGGGAGGAGGTCCTCCTTTCTTTTTCTACCTTTCCTCAGAAAGAAGAGTGGCAGCCTTGGTAAATAGGAACTGGTGAATAAATTGGACAAGTGTAATATTTTTAAAGTTACTATACTTGGATTTAACTGCGAAGCGCCAGAAATAAGAGAAATTTAGGGCCAATATAATAAAGTAATATAAATAATCCAAATTAGAATAAAGTTAACATAAGGGAAGTAGAGTTAAGACATGGAAGGGCAGCTCAGTCAAATGGAATGTGTGTCTTGTAATATGTGCGAAGTCATGGACGCTACTGGTGTTCTAGATGACCACATGTGCAGGAAGTGCTGTCAGGTGCAGAAAGTTGAGCTCCGGGTTTTAGAGCTCGAGCGGCAGCTGGAGTTACTGTGGCATATCCGCAAGGCTGAGAACTACATAGATAGCACGTTCAGAGGCAGGTACACACAGCTTAAGGGCCTGGAGACAGAGAGGGAATGGGTGACCATCAGGCAGCCCAAGAGACGTAGGGAGGTAGTGCAGGATTCCCCTAGGGTCCTGCTCACAAATCAGTTTCCCGTTTTGGAAGCTGGTGAAGGCGCTGGTTGCTCAGAGGAGTGCAGCCAGAGCCAGGTTTGTGGCATCATTAGTGGCTCGGCTGTATGGCAGGGAAGGAAGAAGAAAGGAAGAGCTATAGTGATAGGGGATTCATTGGTTAAGGGAACAGACAAGTGTTTCTGTAGCCATGGACATGACTCAAGGATGGTCTGTTGCCTCCCTGGTGCTAGGGTAAAGAACGTCACAGAGCGGATGCAGAACATTCTTCTGGGGGAGGATGATCAGCCAGAGGTTGTGGTCCATATTGGGACTAATGACTTAGGTAGGAAGGGGGATGTGATCCTGCAATCAGAATTTAGGGAACTTGGTAGAAAATTAGCAAATTTTCTACTCTACTCCACTCTAATGTAATAATCTCTGGATTGCTCCCAGTGCCACGTGCATGTGAGTGCAGGAATAGGAGGATAAGGCAGATGAATGCGTGGCTGGAAAGATGATGCTTGAGGGAGGGCTTTAGATTCCTGGGACATTGGGACTGGCTCTGGGGGAGATGGCACCTGTACAAGCCGGACGGGTTGTACCTGAACAGAGCTGGGACTGAATTCCTTGTGGGACGTTTTGCTAGTGCTGTTGGGAGGGCTTTAAACTAACTCAGCAGAGGCGTGTGAATCAAGAAAAAATATTAGAGAGGGATACCAGGGTGCACAAAATACTGGGAGGGACAGATGGCACTAGTATAGAGAATAGTAAGTTAATAGTTGAAGTCGGGTGAGGGAGAAAGTAACAAATTTTCAATCAGGATTACTATGCATGTATGTGAATGCACGCAGTATGGGAAATAAGATTGGGGAGTTACAGGAGTGCATTGCCATTTGGAATTATGATGTTGTGGCGATAACAGAGACCTGGCTCAAGGAAGGGCAGAACTGGATGTTAAATATTCCTGGGTACAAGGTGTTACAAGAGATAGGAAAGGAAGGAGATGTGGACGGGTCGTGGTATCAGTTAAGGAGAGCATTGCTGTGCTGGAGAAAGAGGATGTCCCAGAGGATTCAAGGAGAGAATCAATTTGGCTAGAGCTAAGGAACAAACAGGGTGCAATTACATTGCTCGGTGTAGTCTATAGACCGGCAAATAGTGAGAAGGACGTAGAAGAATAAATGTGTAGGGAAATTAGAGATATGCAGGCATTATAGAGTAGTTATAATGGGTGACTTTAATTACCCAAATGTAGACTGGGACAGTGGTAGTGTAAAGGGCGGAGAGGGGCAAAAGTTCCTAGATTGTGTTCAGGATAATTTTCTACAGCAGCATGTGTCCAATCCAACAAGAAACAATGCACTGTTGGGCTTGGTTCTTGGGAGTGAGGTGGGCCAAGTAGATCAAGTGTCAGTGAGGGAACATTTAGGAGACAGTGATCATTGTATGTTTTCGGACGATGATTAAAAAAGGATGATAGGCAATCCAGAGTAAGAATAATTAACTAGACGAGAGCCGACTTTGATGGGGAAAGAACGAAGCTGGGCCGGATAGACTGGAACGAAAGATTGGCGGGAAAAACTGTAGCTGAACAATGGGCTATCTTCAAAAAAGAATTGCTTCAGGCACAGTCAATTCCATTGAAAGGGAAAGATAGGGCAAACAAATCTAGAGCTCCCTGGATGATAAAGGAAATTGAAATTAAGATAAAGAAGAAAAAGCGTGCTTATGACAGGTGTCAGGTGGAAAATACAATTGAGAACTACAAGGACTACAGAAGGTTCAGAGGGAAGGTGAAGAAACATATTAGAGAAGCGAAGAGGCATTATGAGAAAAGACTGGCAGCCAACATAAAGAGGATATAGTGAAAGGGTGGTAAACGGAGGAGTAGGGCTAATTGGGGACCTAAAAAGGAATTTGCACATGGATGAAAGGGCCATGGCTGAGGTATTAAATGAATACTTTGCATCCATCTTTACCAAGCAGGTAGATGCTACCCAGGCCATGGTGACAGACAAGGAAACTATCACTAGAAGGGTTCAAAACTGATAAGGAGGAAGTGTTGAATAGATTGTCGGTACTTAAAGTTGACAAAGCACTGGGGCCGGATGAGATGCGTCCAAGGATATTGAAGGAAGTGAGAGTAGAAATTGCAGGAAAACTGGCCATACTCTTTTAGTCTTCCCTAGACTCAGGCAAACATGGAGAATTGCAAACATTATGCCCTTGTTCAAAAAAGGATAAGCCTAGCAATTACAGACCAGTCAGTTTAATTTCAGTGGTGGGCAAGATTCTAGAAACAATTATTCTGGATAGGATTAGTAGTCACATGGAAAAATATGGATTGATAAGGAAGAGCCAGCATGGATTTCTAAACGGGAAATCGTGTTTAACTAACTTGCTGGAGTTTTTGAATAGGTAACTGAAAAGGTTGATGAGGGTAATGCTGTTGATGTGGTGTACATGGACTTTCAAAAGTCATTTGACACAGTGCCACACAACAGACCTGAGAGAAAAGTTATTGCTCATGGAATAAAAGGGACAGTAGCAACATGGATACAAAATTGGCTGAAAAATAGGAAGCAGAGAGTAATGGTTAATGGATGCTTTTCAGGCTGGAGGAAGATTTGTAGTGGAGTTCCCCAGGGGTTGGTATTGGGACCCTTGTTTTTCCTGATATATTAATATATATTAATGACCTAGATCTTGGTGTGCAGGGGACAATTTCAAAGTTTGCTGATGATATGAAGCTTGGGAGTGTTGTGAACTGCAAGGAAGATGGTGTAGAACTTCAAGAGGACATAGATAAGTTGGTGGAGTAGGAAGATAGGTGGCAGATGAAGCTCAATGTGGAGAAGTGTGAGATGATGCATTTTGGTAGGAAGAACATGGAGAGACAATATAAATTAAGGGGTGAAATTTTGAAGGGAATGCAAGAGCAGGAAGACTTAGGTGTATATGTGCATAGATCATTGAAGGTGGTAGGACAGGTGGAGAGAGCAGTTAATAAAGCGTATAGTATCCTGGGCTTTATTAATAGGGGCATAGAGTACAAGAGCAGGGAGGTTATGCTGAGTTTATATAAGACACTCGTTAGACCTCAGCTGGAATATTGTGTACAGTTCTGGGCACCATATTATAGGAAGGATATGAACACATTGGAGAGAGTGCAGAAGAGGTTTACAGGAATGGTCCCAGAGATGCGAAACTTCAGCTATGAGGATAGATTGGAGAGGTTGGGACTGTTTTCCTTGGAGAAAAGAAGGCTGAGAGGAGACTTGATAGAAGTTTTCAAAATCATAAGGGGGCTAGACAGGGTAGATAGGGAGAAGCTGTTCCCACTCGTAAAAGGATCAAGAATGTGAGGGCACAGATTTAAAGTGATTTGCAAAAGAAGCAAATGTGACGTGAGAAAAAACTTTTTCACACAACGAGTGGTTTGGGTCTGGAATGCACTGCCTGGAATGTGGTGGAGGCAGGTTCAATCGAGGCATTCAAGAGGGCATTAGATGATTATTTGAATAGAAACAAGGTGCAGGGGTAAGAGAAAAGGCAGGGCAATAGCACTAGGTCATGATGCTCACTTGGAGAGCCAGTGCAAACATGATGGGCCGAATGGCCTCCTTCTGTGCCATTAAGATTCTTTGATTCTGTGAGCTGCAACCTCTCACATCCTACCTAGGTGTGAAATTCAGACCCTTCAAGACAGCAGAAATTACAGGCAGCCCGGGAGTCCATGATTTGACTTAAGCTCCTATTGTACAGGAGTACTATATCCCACACCCTCTACACCAAATGCCTGCTTATGAGTTGTGCCTCTTCAAAAAGGGGACACTGTCATTTGGTGATGTTGGGCTAACCCAGTGTTTCCTCATTGGTTTATTTAGATAAGGAAACACCTTTACTCTTATTTACAGAGCAGCCTTCAACAGGACGATATGGAACTATTTCACAGCTCATTCCCAGAACACTGTCCTTCTCTGATTGATTTAACAATTCATCTTAAACTTGTCCTGATATCTTCTTCTTGGGCAGTCCCTCGGGATCGAGGATGACTTGCTTCCACTCTGCTTCGATGGGTTCCGAGATGGCTGATAAGTCCAATGCGCAATCTGCGGACTCTGCCTGATGATGGGTGCGGGTGACAGGTGGTGCTTGAAGGGTTGGGTAAATGGGTTGTGTAGGGGTTTGTGTGCTCTCTCCAATGCCTTGACGTCACCTCTGCACATTCTCAATAAAGTCTCTCGATGTGTTTGGCGTCTCCCTGAATAAACCTTCATTTTGTTCAGGACTCCCAAGAGTCAGTGGGGATGTTTGACCTCTTCAGGGATGTTTTGAGGGCGTCCCTAAAGTGTCTCTACTGTCCTGGGATTCTCCTGCCACGATTGAGTTCCAAGTTGCCTGGATGCATACAGCTCCCACAACACTCAAGAAGCTTGACACCATCCAGGACAAAGCAGCCCGCTTGATTGGCATCACATCCACAAACATTCACTCCCTCTATCACTGACACACAGTGGCAGCAATGTGTACCATCAACAAGATGCACTGCAGGAATTCACCAAGGCTCCTTCGACAGCACCTCCCAAACCCACGACCACTACCGTCTAGAAGGACAAGGGCAGCAGATAGATGGGAACACCACCACCTGGAAGTTCCCCTCCAAGTCACGCATCATCCTGACTTGGAAATATATCGCTGTTCCTTCGCTGTCGCTGGGTCGAAATCCTGGAACTCCCTCCCTAACAGCACTGTGGGTGTACCTACACCGCATGGACTGCAGCGGTTCAAGAAGGCAGCTCACCACCACCTTTCTCGAGGGCAACTAGCGATGGGCAATAAATGCTGGCCTAGCCAGAGACACCCACATCCCGTGAATGAATAAAAAAAAATGTTGTTTCGGGAGTCTTACATGATGTTGAAGTCACTAATTTGACTTTTTTTTTTCAAAAAGACTCTAATTTGTAAAGAGACCGATGCTAATGAAGTGACCAGATGTACTTTCTTTGCAACAGTGTCTGTGCATCTTTAGATCAATAGTATATAAGGATTTGTGTGTGGGTTTGGCTCCATCGTGGAGTGGAATATGTAACTACAGCGTTGGAGAGACAAGTACCTGGGGACTTAGGCAGTGGGACACTGATCTCTCTCTCTCTCTCTCTGAGTGACACTGCATGTCCTTTTTCGCAGGTTTAAAACTTGGCTTCTCCAAGTCCACTTGTATGTGTGACTGGGATCACACCAGCAGCAGGCGAGAAAGAATGGTGTCGTTAAACTTAAAGCAGCAGCGACGTGGAGAGTGTTTAATTAGAATGGAGTGATCGGGAAAGAGAGAGAGAGAGAGAGGGGGGGAGGCGAAGGCACTTGGTCAGACGAATGGAGGTGACCATAAGCGAGTTCAGGAGGACTCATGTCGAGGGACTGGGACCAATATGCTTCTAGATAAGACACGGGTTGTTTTGTTAAAAGGAATGCAGTCAGGTGCTGCGAGGAGAAAAGACAGGCTGAAAATCCCAACACAGCCCAAGTGCCAAGAAAAGCAAACTCCTGCGCGTTGCTACACACGTTTGATGACCCAGTCCCTTGTAAATGCTCAGCAAGAACTTAAAAAAACAGTCCACACAGCCTTAGTGGGGGTGGGTAGGGGGTAGCAGCCGGCAGACTCCCTGTCTCCCCCCACCCCACCCCTCTCTCTCTCTCTCTCTCGACGAATACAAACTCTCATCAGATGTCATTGACTGCAGACGATTATTTTAAAGCCAGAAGCTGGGACGGCATTTGCCTGCGTCAGCCACTGAATGGTACTGGGTGCATCGCTGTTTAAACAGGGCCAGCCCCACTCTGTGAGCTACCAGATACCAACCACATTGACTCGCTTTTTGCTTTTAATTATTATTTTCCTCCAACGCTACCCACCCATTTTGCAAAGGGATATATATATATATGTGTATATATATTTATATCTCTCTCTCTCTATATATATATACATACATATGCAGGCTGGGCTCGGTTGCTTTGTCTATAATAAGGTGCCTGTCCTTTCAGAAGGACTACACACGTGTGTTTTGGAAGGATTAAGCTGAGCGGGGACAAATGAGACAGGGTCAGATCAGGAGCATTCCTGGTGAGTGGAAGCAGCCGCCTCGTTTCGTTCTGAAGCCTCTCGGTGTCAGTGAAGATCATCTCCCTGGGATCACTGACAGTGCCAATCGACCCGAGACCCGCAGCTTCTTGCTTTCACTTCACCGGGAGAAAGGGATCGTGCACTCACTCATCTGAGCAGAATTGGACCACACAGTGAGAGGGAGGAGGAGGAGGAAGGAGGGAGGGAAAGAGGGAGGGAGGGAGAGAGGAGGAGACGGCGGCTTGCCAGGCCCGGGGAGTGGACAAAGTCACTGTCAAATTGGCTGAAGGAGGAGATCATTGCGGCGGAAACATCTACAAGTGCCCACATCCCGAGGTAAGTGAGGCTGAGTCCAGCAGGCAAAAAAGTATTAGTTCAATCCCTGGCTCTGCACATCCCACTCTCATTTACAGCGAATTAAAGTGGATAGACGCTGCTGGTCGTGTTATTGTCAGTACCCCATCTCCAGCAATTTGCATTTAATGTAAATACACTTGTGTGTCAATGTATATTGTATAAAGTTGTGCCAACCATTAACCGCCCTTATCAATTTCCCCAAGTTTGGCAACATCCTTCTCGCCTGCAGACATTGCTGGAATCCGCCTGTGGAATTGTCTCTGAAAATAATTTACTTTCCTCTATTTTTTTTTTGCAGATTGCCAGATTTTTCGCTCCCTTGCAAACCACGGGTGACCCTCTTGCCCTGCAGAAGCACCCACCGCCCCACCTCTCACTCCCCGCTGGGCTGGTGTTGCAGGCTCCAGCCCTCTCTCTCTCCCTCTCTCCCTCTCTCTCCAAAGTCTTGGAGCACTCGGCGCTGAAGCGGTCCAGTTTGTTGGAAAGAGCCTGGGAAAGGAAGGGGAAAAGTTGCCCACGCTGCTGGGATGAAGCGGAAGCAGAAACGGTTCTTGCAGATGATCGGCCTCTTTATCGTGGCTCTGGTTTTCTTACCCAACGTTGGACTGTGGTCCCTTTACAAGGAGAAGCACTTGGAAAAATCCCCAGAACCGGGAGGTCAGGTAAACGGAGGGGGAGGTGTTTGGGAGGGGGGTGTTGGGGGTGTGCTGGGGGCAAGGAGGGAAGGTTGGAGTGAGTGCAGTGACTGGGTAAGGGGGACTACTACAGCTTAGCACAGGGTGGCAATGGGCAATGCAACTGGTAGCGGGGACCAAATCCCGCCTGAGTTCAACCTGTCTTCCCCCCTTCTGTATGTGGGGCAACGCATTATCGATTAATGTCACTCCATTCCCCCCACTGCTGTCCCTTCCTTGCTAAAGTATCGTTCAATGTCTTGCAATTCGCAATCTGGGCTGAAGTTTGATGAATTGTATCCCATGAGGTTTTAACAGTTGCCTTGACTTGCTTGAGGTGGCAATTGGGATTGATGTGGGCGGAAACAGAGTTCAAACCATCACCTACTTTGTAATGGGAATCGAGGGAGTCAAATTTCAATGAATAACTAGCACTGCTAGGCAAGGAAAAATGACTTTACCAATTTTTTTTTTTAAAAAAGTGTCAGATGCTATACCTGGCAATTAATGTGTCTTTTTCAGCTTTTTATATAGAAAACAAATGAGCTGAGTTTTATTTAAGTTCTGATTCTGAGCAGGAGATGTTCTTTTGTTGAAGTTGAAAGCACAATTGGATCCCGGTGCTGTGAACATTAGTTAAGTTGGAAGGGTAATTAGCCATTTTCTTTCAGACAAGAGTTTCCCTATCACTCTGGAAAGCAGTTTGTGCGCTGGAATTAACACACCAAATGAACACCTTTGATGTATGTTAATGCCCTCAAAGTTTCAACAGTTAGTCAGAAGCAGGAGATTAAAACTTTGTATATGTTGGTCCTGAATGGCTATGGAAACCATTCCTCTTTTTCAGGCAGCTCTGTGTTACTGTTATCGTCCCGGGCTGGAGGGAATCCAGGTTTCGAAACTGATAAATGTGACTCTCAGTGCTTGTGAATTTGCCCACAACATGTTCTCCGAGCTTGGAGTTTGGAGGCAGTCTCTTACTGATTTGTAAAGAAGTGCATTGCAGTGAAGCCTTACAATGCTCTCAACAGCCGTGCTCTTGGTTCTCAGGAGTGAAGAAGTGAGAGAACCATCGATTTGCGCCAGTCAATAATGACCCATAGATGTGCAGTGACACTTTGTTTTTTCAGAGAAGTCTTTTTCCTGTGCTGATTAAGCTAAATGACGTTAGTAATGGGGAATAAAGCCAGCAACAGGTACTCCCAGACCAGGTTAACCATAGTTATATGTAGAGTAAAGTCCCTTGCACTTTAACCTAACCAAATGCCTAATTCCTAATGTCAGACCCCACTGCTTCATCATCACTTCCAACCTAACCCAAAAGCTTCTCTCTCTCTCTCTCTCAGAGAGTATTCTAATCTCTCTATGCCGTCGCCCACCCTACTCTGCCAACCTCTTTCAGCCCTACAGTCCTCCAATATCTACCTCTTTTTGAAACCCATGAAAAATAAATGATCAACCCATGGTGCACTTTTACGTCGACTGTAACAAAAACTTTAAAGGAAACTTATCAAAGGAAAATGTCATTCCAAGCCCCCTCGCCAGCCACCCCCTCTGTTGCGGAAGGCCTCAAGTGTGCTGGTGGACACTGTGTGCTCCCTCCAGTATATATCAGCACTCCTCCCTTTATGGCCTCTTGAGCAACCTGCATTTTCATCACTCCGCCACTGATGCTTGTGCCGTCAGCTGCACAGACCCTAAGCTCTGGAATTCCCTCCTTAAATCTCTACGTCTCTCTCTCTCCTCCTTCTGCTGTCACTCCTTAAAACCTACCCATTTGATGAAGGTCTCGATCGCCCATGTGAATATCTCCATATGCGACTTTGTGTCAAATTTTGTCTGATAACCTTCCTGTGTATCACCTTAGGGTGTTTCACTACATTAGGCATGCTCTCCGAATGCAATCTTATTGCTAATTTGTGCCAAGTTATGGGGTCGTGTTTATTTGGGACTGAGTTAGGCTGCCCGTACTTATTCTGTGTAGAATGTTATATCACAGAAGGGATGAATTTGGCTATTATACCTATGCCAACTCTTTGAAAAAGCTATCCATTTAATCCTACAGCACTGCAATTTAAGAAAAAAAAATCAACTATATATTCCCCTTTTAATATTACTAGTGGACTTGCTTTCACCACCTTTCAAGAAGGCAGCTCACCTCCACCTTCTCAGGGCAATTAGGGGTGGGCAATAAATGCTGGCTTTGATAGTGACGTCCACATCCCATAGACAAATAAAAAAAAAATCAGGCAGGGCATTCCAGATCAGAATAACTGACTGTGTAAAAAAAAAATCTCATCTCACACCTGGCCCGTTTGCCGATTGCTTTAAGCCTTTGTTCTTTGGCTAATGACTTTCCTGCCAGTGGAAATCGTTTCTTGTTACTTATTCTGTCAAAATCCTTCATGAATTTGAACATCTCTACTTAATCTCCTCTTAACCTTCTTTGCCCCGAGGAGAACAACCCTAGCTTCTTCAGTCCTCTTCATGTAAATGAAGTCCCACAACCCTGCTACAATTCTAATGTAAATAATTACAGAGCAATGTTATGGATTGCACAGATGAATTTTTGGACTCTTCAATTAAAACAAAAGTGTACAGTAAGATTGTACTGATTAGGGTTCTAGGCTAGCAATTCGGAGATTGTTTTACTTGCAAATTGTGGAATTGCGTTCAATGAAAGGGGTCATTAGCACCTGGGAAAATGACCATAAGCAGTAAGTGGATTGGTCCAGGAAGGGAACATGCTGCCTCTACTTGCTGTGTCCTCCATGACTCCAGTCCACACTGCATAGTTAACCCTTGATGCCCTCTAAGTTGTCGTGCCAACACTCAGTTGTCCAAACGTTAGGCAATGTTCATTGAAGTGCAGTGTTGCCTATACCCTGAGGGAAAATAATAGTGATTTTCATGGGCTAGAATAATGGTGACTCATGAGAGATTTTCAAATTAAGGTGGTAAAAGTTCTGATTTTGTGAATTCAAATTCAAATCCAAGTCTGCTTTTAACAGCAGCAAGTTGCATTTATATAACACCTTTAATGAGCCACCATGTTCCAAGGCAATTCACAGGTGCATCATCAAACAAAATTTGACATCGATCTACATAAGAAAATATTAGGACAGATAAGCCTTGGCACATTTTTAAGGGCTGACTTAAAGGAGGAGAGAGAAAGAGGTGGAGAGGTTTAGGGTTGCAATTCCAGGGCTTAGGGCCTAGGCAGTTGAAGGCGTGGCTGCCAATAGTAGAGCACACAGTACGTTGGCCTTTATTGCAAGAGGATTTGAGTACAGGAATAAAGGAGTCTTGCTGCAATTGTACAAAGCTGTGATGAGACCGCATCTGGAGTATTGCGTACAGTCTAAGGAAGGATATACTGGCCATGGAGAGAGTGCAACGAAGGTTCACCAGACTGATCTCTAGGATGGCAGGATTGTCCTATGAGGAGAGATTGAGGAGACTGGGCCTCTATTCTCTAGAGTTTAGAAGAATGAGAGGTGATCTCATTGAAGCCTACAAAATTACTACAGGGCTCGACAGGGTAGATGCAGGAAGGATGTTCCCCCTGGCTGGGGGCGGTGGCGGGGAGGGGGGGCGGCTGTAGAAAAAAAGGGGACAAAGTTTCGGAATAAGAGGTCAGCCATTTAGGATCCGAGATGAGGAGGAATTCCTTCAGTCGGAGGGTGGTGAATCTTTGGAATTCTTTATCCCAGGGGGCTGTGGGGGTTCAGTAATTGAGTATATTCAAGACAGAAATCGATAGATTTCTAGAGACCAAAGATATCAAGGTTAATGGACGAGTGCTGGAAAATGGGGCTGAGGTAGAAGATCAAGCATGATCTAGTTGAATGGTGAAGCAGGCTTGAGGGGCTGAATGGCCTACTCCTGCTCCTATGTTCCAACAATGAAATTCAGAGATGCCGAGAAAGATTTAATTGGAGGAGTGCAAAGTTTCAGTATCAAGAGTGCAGTGTAAGCAGGAACATTGCTTATGAGTAAGAAACACTTATCACCAGCAGAACACGGGACCTTTTGAGGATTATTTAAGTGCCCACTAGTATAGATGATTCTTGAGGGGCAATAGACTGGGTATAAATGTGTATTTACCACTGGAGCAATTTCACGAACTCTACTATGCCAATTTGGTAAGGTATATACTTATTAGTAGATTGCTAGGAACCTGATGTGCATGTCCCACTGCTGCTTATTTCTGATCATTCACGTTTTTTAGTGCTGAATATTTTGGTTAACTGAAGGGAATCACCGAGCTGGAAATAAATGCTTAAAATTGAATTTAGATCCTTTGAATTAAGTAACATTGAATTTCGAGGAATACGCTGTAGAAAGCTAGTGATTCAGTGGTGACCTGCAATGCTGACTTATTGCTTCTCTACACTGAGGTAACATTGTTTTTTTTTTAAACGTTTAATAGCTGCTTTACTATTTGTTAAGAGACGGATGCATCAAATCTGCGCTTCTTGAGAGTGGGCCAATTTGTTTTTTTCTCTCTTCTAAATAAATCCGGGATGAATTCCGAATTCAACCGTGTTCAGCCTCAGCTTGCATTGCAATCTGTTTGATCGGAGAATCCATATGTTTTCTGACTCGCCGCAAGATGGCGGGATGGTCACTAAGACGGCGAGATGGGATGAAGGAGTGGCTGGATGACTTCTGGCCCAGCTTCAGTTGTGCAAGTGATCCACGACTGTGTCCAGACGCTTTCAAACACTATGTCCCTTTGGGGAGGAAGCATCAGAAAAAGTACCTCTGGCATGCATTTGAAAGGCTGAGCAGCTCGGGACTCTTTTATCTAGAAAAGAGAATGCTGAGGCGCGAACTAGTCGAAGTCTTTAAAATTGTGAAGGGATTTGATTAGTGTGGATGGACAGAAGGTGTTTCCACTTGTGGGGGAAGTTCTAAACTGGCAGGCATAGATATAAGAGGCCCCTAATGAGGAGTTCAGGAGAAACTTTACCCAGAGATTGTTCGAATGTGGAACTTGCAACCACATGGAGTGGTTGAGACGGTTAGCATAGATGCATTTCCGGGAAATGTAGATAAGCACATGGGAGGAAGAGGAATAGAAGGATGTGCTGTTAGGGTGGGAGGAGGCTCGTGTGGAGGGGAAACGCCAGCACAGAACAATTGAGCCAAATGGCTTGTTTCTGCACTGTTAGGCCTGTGTAATTGCAGCATAAATGCATTGGTGGTCCTGCCACAGTGTATCATAGGAGTCCAGATTCCTATGTAAGGTTAACCAAGCAAAGAAGAGTTGGGCCAGATCAGATGAATGAAAATTGCTTGAACCTGAACACAACTCCGCTACTGAAATATTTAACAGTACGCAGAGAGACATCCTTCCTCTCCATCTAGTTTGGTGTCTAAACCAGGCCCTTACAAGGGAAGGACAGTGGTGTAGGGTTTCAACATACCGTACAAATGTAAAACTGCTATCGGAGATCGGTTGCCTGTTGTAGAAGCTGCCCATTTGTTAATTGATTCAGATGGAAATGAACATTGGATGGTTCCTCTGTGACCTGGCTGACTCATAGTACCTGCTTTCGCCGAGCAACTTGAAAATCTTCAACAATTGTTTTTTAGACAAAGCGACTACTCGTAACATAAGTTTAAATAAAGCATTGGTTATGAAATTGACGTTTAATTTTGTTATTTTCTGATTAGTATTTCCATTCTCAGTCCTAATCCTTTCTCCATGAACTCTCGAGTCCGTGTGGGAGGGTATCATTTTCCCCATTAACCTTAGCAAATGAAGGAAAATGTAGCCTTCCTTTCTTGCACACACCTTCATGACTCTCTGAACCGAATCTGTGATCATTTCACACTTGGGCACTCAATGGAGTAAGATATTTCCGTGCAGTGTTGGGGCATCACTATGGCACCTTTATTATTTCCATTTCCTGTAGCTTATAAATTTATCCACTTTTTTGACGATATGACTTTAAGAAGCTTAAGCAATTACGTTGTCAATACTGTAAGTGAAATTTTGGGGTGATTTTCTTTTTCTGATCATTTATGAAAGGCAATAATCACGAATGCTATAGTAAGGCAGTAATTCACCTCTTCTTGTCAAATAAGAGTAAACAAAGCACTCTTGTAAACCACTGTGACTCAATAAGAGAGATCAAAATATTCCAGTTTAGAATTTTATCATGCAGGACTTGTGTGAACCTGAGGAGTCTCTGCTGGTTGTTACAGAAGATCCCAGAGGGATTTTTTGTCAGGATGGTGACATGCTGCTCATTAGAATCCAGAGTTTTGCTTCAAACGCTATTTTCTAAATTGAGCATGGGACCTAGAAACACTTCTTTTTTTTTTGCTGATTCTTAGGTTTAAATGGATGGTTATTACCAGCGCAATCTTCATATCGGGACCATTTACATGAAATCACATATACTGCTGAGAGTCAAAGGACTTCTACATTACAAAGCAGTTGCCCACAGAGCTTTGCAGACACTAGACCACAAATGTGCTTTAGCGGTGTGTCCCCTGGACCATACAGCAGCCAATATAAAGCTAGTTCATGGGGTGTTTAATTCAAGTGTTGAATTCTACTTCAAGGAATAGCCAGAACATATGTTTCCTAATTTTGCCTGCAGTTGTTTAGCAGATATACATGCATCAACAGCAACTTGCATTTAGATAGCACCTTTAACTTCATAAAAGTGCTTCGCCTTACAGGAAGGCTATCAGACAATTATTGACACTGCATCAAAGGAGAATTATTAATTTGGGTGACTAAGAGCCTCGTTAAAGAGGTGGATTTGAAGGAATACCTTAAAGGAAGACTGGCCAGCCAGGGAAGCATTGAAGTAGTCAAGTTTGATTCTAATAAAAGCATGGATAATGGTTTCAGCAGCAGATATGCTGAGGCAAGGATGGAGGTGGCTGAAATTACATGGTGGCGTTAGGCAGTCTTGATATTGAAGTCAGTTCTAAGTTCCAGGACAACTTATACAGGGTAACCATTCGCTGGAACTTGTCCATCCACACTACCCCACCACCATTTTCTCCCTTCCCCTCTCCTCTGTGAAGACATTGAGTCCTTGCTGTGACATGGTTTCATAGGCATCGAGTGTCTCCTAGTTATCTTGCCCGCCCTTGACCCCACCATGGACATATTAATGTCTGGGCTCTGGCAGTGAGTGTTGGCAGACATTTTGGGCATGGGAGGTTTGTGGGGTGGGAGGGGCGGTGGTGGTGGTGACGGATGTAGGGGGGGGGGGTGAGAATCGTGGCTGAGACTGATCCTGAATCTGAAGTCGTCACACACACACAGGCACAGTTCCAATAGAAGCTCTCGATGTTGATAGGTGTGGGAATTTGGCTGCCTTTGACTGCAGAGTGGAGAACCCATGTGCCAGCATAGGTAACCTCACCAGTCTCTGATCCCTGGCTAAGTATTGAATGAACTTGCCGAGACATTGGGATACCTCATTACAGCAGGGCTACTTCCCTTTTCTGTTTAACGTGCTTTGGTATCGGGCCTGAAGTGCTCCGTCTGATTTATTTTTATAATGTCGCACTGCACTTGACCTACAACTTTCACGAGAAAGGTTGATGCGTAGGAGGTTGGATTAGTTCAACACATAAGAGCTAAATCCAGGGATAAGAATGATCATTACCACTTTGTTTGCAGATATGAGAGTCTTTAATTGCAGGGTGATGGAAAATGAATTAATAATCATGTATTTTAATATTAATTAGGCCATTAACTGCTGTTGAAACTGTTGTGGTTCCTCATTGAAAATGACTTTGAGAGAGATCTTCTAGCGTTGAGATGTTTGCCCTCCCCCCCCCCACCTCCCCCTGACCACTGTGCAAACATTGGCACACAGACGCTTCAGATCTTTGCATGGAGTTCCTTTTTGCTCGCCGCTTTAGTAAGAGGCGTTAATCCAATTGAAACCATGTTTCCATGAGGACGGTGAGTGATGAAATATTGTACGAAGTTCCTGATTCACACTGCGCATGTCTGAATTCCTACAGTGCCTAGTTTTCAGAGCATGATCACAGCCTAACCTGATAATTAATTTTTTTTCTCGCTAAATAATTGAATTCTCTGGTAATTCAAATTGAGTGGGGATTTAGTGCTGAAAAACATGTTGCATTATCATAT
Source organism: Cetorhinus maximus (assembly GCF_964194155.1). Classification (NCBI taxonomy): domain Eukaryota; kingdom Metazoa; phylum Chordata; class Chondrichthyes; order Lamniformes; family Cetorhinidae; genus Cetorhinus; species Cetorhinus maximus. Next base: position 16,061,116 of record NC_135880.1, read on the forward strand.
CATTTGAATTGAGCAATTCTGAATTAAGAGAAGCAAAATGCACCATGACAGAGCCTAAAAAAATGAATGTTACTCGATGCACTTGTATTAATTTGCTCGTCCTGCTGTTTTAATGGAAACATTAACTCAAACAGATTGATGCCTTTATTAAAATAAAGGGGAGAGGAATTTGATGCATGTGCTTTAAGGAGTTGGACTACAGCGCCAGCTGTCATGTCTACCTTGCAGTGTCCAACAGATTCTGTTCCTGTTTGTTAATCTGCTTCCTGGCAGGAGACTCCCACTTTGTGGGGGCAGGTGTGAAATATAAACTATTTCTGTCATACCACCTTTGGGTAACTGAGTTAATTGATGATTCATAGACTTACATAGAATTTACTGCACAGACACAGACCATTCAGCCCAACTAATCCATGCTCGTGTTTATGTCCCGCACTAATCTTGTCTCACCCTAATTCATCTCACCCTATCAGCATAACGTTCTGGAACTTTCTCCCACATCATCTTATCTAGCTTTTGCTTCCATATATCTATGCTATTCACTCGCACCAATCTGCTAAAAAGTCTAAAAGGAATGGAACCAGACAGACCTAGGTACTAGAAACGACAACAGCAAACTCAGCCCTGTTGACACTGCAAAGTCCTCCTTACTAACATATGGGGGCTAGTGCCAAATTTAGGAGAGCTGTCTCACAGACTAGTCAAGCAACAGCCTGACATAGTCATCCTCACTGAAACATACCTTACAGACAATGTCCCAAACATCACCATCACCATCCCTGGGTATGTCCACCAGCAGAACAGGAACAGCAGAGGTGGCAGCATAGTGGTATACAGTCGGGAAGGAGTTGCCCTGGGAGTGCTCAACATCAACTTCAGACCCCATGAAACTCATGGCATCAGGTCAAACATGGGCAAGGAAACCTCCTGCTGATTACCATGTACCGTCAACCACAGCAGATGAATCAGTGCTCCTCCATGTTGAACACTACTTGGAGGAAGCATTGAGGGTGGCAAGGGTGCAGAATGTACTCTGGGTGGGGGACTTCACTGTCCATCACTAAGAGTGGCTTGGTAGGACCACTACTAATTGAACTGGCCGAGTCCTAAATGACATAGCTGGTAGACTGGGCCTGCAGCAGATGGTGAGTGAACCAACAAGAGGGAAAAATGTACTTGATTTCATCCTCAGCAACCCGCCTGCCACAGATGCATCTCTCCTTGACAGTATTGGTAGGAGTGACCACCGCACAGTCGCTGTGGAGACGAAGTCCCATCTTCACATTGAGGATATCCTCCACCATGTTGTGTGGCACTACCATCGTGCTAAATGAGATAAATTTCAAACAGATCTAACAATTCAAGACTAGGCAAAAATGAGATGCCGTGGGCCATTAGCTTTAGCAGAATTGTACTCGAACACAATCTGTAACCTCATGGCCTGGCATATCCACAACTCTACCATTACCATCAAGCCAGGGGATCAACCCTGGTTCGATGAAGAGTGCAGGAGGGCATGCCAGGAGCAGCACCAGGCATACCTAAAAGTGAGGTGTCAACCTGGTGAAGCTACAACACAGGACTACGTGCGTGCCAAATATCATAAGCAGCAAGTGATAGACAGAGCTAAGTGATTCCACAACCAACGGACCAGATCTAAGCTCTGCGGTAATGCCGCATCCAGTCGTGAATGGTGGTGGACAATTAAACAACTCACTGCAGGAGGAGACTCCACAAATATCCCCATCCTCAATGATGGAGGAGCCCAGCACATCAGTGCAAAAGATAAGGCTGAAGCATTCGCAACAATCTTCAGCCAGAAGTGACGATTGGATGATCTATCTCCGCCTCCTCCGGATGTCCCTAGCATCACAGATGCCAGTCTTCAGCCAATTGATTGACTCGACATGATATCAAGAAACGACTGAAGGCACTGGATACTGCAAAGGCTATGGGCCCTGACAACGTTCCAGCAATAGTACTGAAGACTTGTGTTCAAGAGCTTACCCCGTGCCTATCCAAGCCGTCCCAGTACAGCTACAACACTGGCATCTAACCGACAATATGAAAAATTGCCCAAGTATGTCCTGTACAAAAAATGCAGGAGAAATACAACCCAGCCAATTACCTGCCAGTCTACTCTGCATCATCAGTAAAATGATGGAAGGGGTCATAAACAGTGCCATCAAGCGACACTTGATTAGCAATAACCTGCTCACTGATGCCCAGTTTGTGTTCTGCTAGGGCCACACAACTCCTTCCTCATTAAAGCCTTGGTTCAAATACGTATAAAAGAGCTGAACTCCAGAGGCGAGGTGAGAGTGACTGCCCTTGACATCCAGGCAGCATTTGACTGAATGCATCATCGAGGAGCCCTAGCAAAACTGGAGTCAATGGGAATCAGGGGGGAAAACTCTCCGCTGGTTGGAGTCGTACCTAGCACAAAGGAAGATGGTTGTGGTTGTTGGAGGTCAGTCACCTCAGCTCCAGGACATCACTGCAGGACTTCCTCCTAGGCCCAACCTAGGTTCTTAGCTGCTTCATCAATGACCTTCCTCCCATCATAAGGTCAGAAGTGGGGATGTTCGCTGATGATTGCACAATGTTCAGCACCATTCGCTATTCCGCAGATACTGAAGCAGTCCATGTCCAAAAGCAGCAAGAGCTGGATAATATCCAGTCTTGGGCTGGCAAGTGGCAAGTAACATTCACGCCACACAAGTGCCAAGCAATTACCATCTCCAACAAGAAGAAAATCTAAGAGTCGCCCCATGGCATTCAAGGGCATTACCATCACTGAATCCCCCACTATCAACATCCTGGGGGTTACCATTAACCAGAAACTGAACTGGACTATCCATTTAAATACTGTGGCTACAAGAGCAGGTCAGAGGCTAGGAATCCTGCGACGAGTAACTCACCTCCTGACTCCCCAAAGCCTGTCCACCATCTACAAGGCACAAGTCAGGAATGTGATGGAATACTCTGTACTTGCCTGGATGAGTGCAGCTTCTACAACACTAAAGAAGCTTGACACCATCCAGGACAAAGCAGCCCGCTTGATTGGCACCCAGTCCACAAACATTCACTCCTTCCACCACTGACGTATGGAGCAGCAGTGTGTTGCATCTACAAGATGCACTGCAGGAATTCACCAAGTTCCCTTAGACAGCATCTTCCAACCCATGACTTCTACCATCTAGAAGGACAAGGGCAGCAGACACGGAACACCACCACCTGGAAGTACCGCTCTAAGCCACTCATCATCCTGACTTGGAAACATATCGCCGTTCCTTCACTGTCACTGGGTCAAAATCCTGGAACTCCCTCCCTAACAACACTGTGGGTGTACTTATGTGGACTGCAGTGGTTCAAGAAGGCAGCTCAACACCACCTTCTCGAGGGCAGTTGGAGATGGGTAATAAATGTTGGCCTAGCTAGTGACACCCACATCCCATGAATGACTAAATTAAAAATAAAGAAAATATTCACCTCGACTACCTTGTGTTAGCGAGTTCCACATTGTAACTCCTTTCTGGGTAAAGAATTTTCTCCTGAATTTCTGTTCTTCATGTTCTGTGATCTGGGATTAAACCTCCATGTAAAAAAATAATGTAATAAGAGAAGGTTTTTGGACTATTGAGCTGTCTCCTTATACAAATCGTGCTTAGATCATGTTTTTCAATGTTTTCTTCATTGGGATGTGGGTGTCGCTGGCAAGGCCAGCAATTTGTAACTCATCTCTAATTGCCCTTAAGAATGCTCTTGTGTCTCCTAATGTAAAGTTTACACCAGGCCATTGCTACGGTTCATTTACTCTGGCCTTGTGATTTTCTGGCATCCTTCTTTCCATTATTGGTGGCCAGGCCTTCAACCATCTCAGTGTCTAAGCTCCGAAGTTCTCTCCCCAAATCTCTTTGTCTCTCCAGCCTTCTCTCTTCCTTTAGGCACTGCCTAGCACCAAACACTTTGACCAAGATTTTGGGTGCCTGTCCTAATGTGTGGCTCAACGTCAGTTTTTTGTCTGATGACTCTCCCTGGGCCATTCTACCGCATTGAAACCGCTATGTAACTGTTGTTCATTAATAGCTTGTTTGATGGTTAAAGTCTAAATCATAATCCAATGGAAGTTATTTTGTGGCCATCCGAAATTGGGGAAGATTACATATGCTTTTTTTCCATATTCGATCATGGGATGTGGGCATCGCCGGCTAGGCCAGTAGTTATTGCCCATAACTAATTGCCCTTGGGAAGGTGGTGAGCTGCCTTCTTGAACCGCTGCAGTCCATGTGGTGTAGGTACATCCACAGTGCTGTTAGGGAGGGAGTTCCAGGATTTTGACCCAACGACAGTGGAGGAATGGCAATATATTTCCAAGTCAGGATGGTGTGTGACTTGGAGGGGAACTTCCAGGTGGCGGTGTTCCCATGCGTCCCACTTCTAGATGGCAGAGATCGCAGGTTAAGAAGGTGTTGTTGAAGGAGACTTGGTGAGTTGCTGCAGTGCTTCTTGTAGATGGTACACACTGCTGCCACTGTGCATCAGTGGTGGAGGGAGTGAATGTTGAAGGAGGTGGATACGGTGCCAGTCAAGCAGGTTGCTTTGTCCTGGATGGTGTCAAGCTTTTTGAGTGTTGTGGGAGAGTAAGGCAAGTGAAGAGTATTCCATCACACTCCTGATTTGTGCCTTGTAGATGGTGGACAGGCTTTGGGGAGTCAGGAGGTGAGTTACTCATTGCACGATTCCTAGCCTCTGACCTGCTCTTGTAGCCACAGTATTTATATGGCTAGTGCAGTTCAGTTTCTGGTCAATGGTAACCCCCAGGATGTTGATAGTGGGGGATTCAGTGATGGTAAGGCCATTGAATGTCAAGGGGCAATGGTTAGGTTCCCTCTTGTTAAAGATTGTCATTGCCTGGCACTTGTGTGGCACAAATGTAACTTGCTACTTAACTGCCAAAGCCTGAAAGCTGTGCATGTCTTACTGCATGTGGGCACAGACTGCTTGAGTACCTGAGGAGTTGCCAATGGTACTAGATTCTATGCAATCATCCGCGAACACCCCCACTTTTGATCTTATGATGGAGGGAAGGTCACTGGTGAAACAGGTGAAGATGGTTGGGCCGAGGACACTACCCTGAGGAACTCCTGCAGCAATGTTCTAAAGCTGACATGATTAACCCCAAACAACCAGAACTGTCTTCCTTTGTGTGAGGTATGACTCCAACCAGCGGACAGTTTCCTCCTTGCTTAAACCAATAAGCAAAAAAACAAAATAAAGATGGATTTAATATTTGCCACAAATCTATATATATATATGTTGGCAAATGAAAGCACTGTCTGGCATGTAGAAGAAATGCCGATGAAAATTGTTGGTATCGCCCAGCAAGAGTAAGGGAAAAAAAACAAGGGTGTTGAGCGCTCGTGTGTTTGGGCAATATTAATGCCGTTTCTAGTGGGGATGAGGTTGCAGCTGAATAGATTCAAGTCAAAGCTCGCAATCTCACTCTGAGACCACAAGGAGAGCTGATGTGGGAAATTAAATTCTCACACAGGCCAGTAGGTGGTGCTCTTTTGACCTTTTTTTTGGGTAAAGGCTCATTGTGCCATTATTTGCTGTGTGGCAAGGTAGCTCCCATCGTTTGCTGCTCCTTCGACTTGCAGTTTTAGGCTTTAGATTTTTCTCCTGTGTGGAAAGCTGTGAACTGACACTGTCACAGCGAAGGAAAGAGGCCTTCTGGGACCTGAGTGAACAGGGCAAGCAACTGTGTGTATCTCCGTAACCAATCAGACTGAAGAACCGTGAAATGGCGCAAGGACTGAGCAGGAAGCATTAATTAGAGAGGCGAATTAAATGCCAATTCAGACATATGAAGGGAAATACAGAATTTCAGAAGAGGGAGAGAGGGGCCTAGCTAGATATCAAGACACCCAGAAGAATGGATTCCCCTCAGGCTCCGTTGAATTCAATGGCAGGAGCAGATTAGCAAACTTCCCGGACACAGCCAGAGTGTCAACACCAGGCTGCAGTTCAGGGAGCGGAGGGGAACCAAGGAAGATTGGGGACACCAGGGAAGGATGGGGGATGATGTGGTGGAGGAAGACTGGAGTCCGGAGCAAGGAGCGATCACACAGGGGAGCTGGAGCCAGGGGAGATAGGCGACCGAGGTCAGGGGGAAGGGGGGTGGTGGGTGGGGTGGTGTTCAGTCGTGCTAGGGGTGGGGCAGATTTGTGCAGTAGGTACATTGCGCCTAGCAAGTAAGTGGAAAGGTATTTTGTAAGAATTTGGACCTGATTAAGATTTAGGGCTGCTTTAGTCAATATAACTTTGTATTCCAAATTTACAATTTCTCCGGATCTCCCTGAGCTGACCTACAGGGTTTAATCAAGTGATGGAGACAATCAGGTATAGTCAATCAAAGTAGAATTGATTAAGCAAGAATGGTAAAAATACTTAATAAAAGGCAGTGGAGATAGCTCGAATATTCTTGTTCCCCTTGAGAGTCCAGAATCCCTCAGCTACTGACAGCACAGGTGAAGTCTTATAAGTCCTTGTCCTGATTTGAGCTCTGTCTCAGGAGAATTGTCACCACAGCAGCGATGGTGATGACTGTGTCAACAATGCCTTGAAACCTTCAATATCTGTCCTTAATTCTGAGTGTCCTGGTGCCATATTTGGGCGTGGCTTGTTTTAACCCTTTCAGTCAGCTAAAAGTGAAGCTACTAGCTTTATCCCCACCTCAGGTCATGTAAATAGAAACTGAAAACAGATGGTCATTCTTTATACTCCATGCTATCTTTAGGTGTTACATGAATTAGAAGTACCAGTGACATTCCCATATACCATGTTGCTTTCTTTTCACAATATATGGCCATTCGGCCTCCTCAAGTTGTTTTTACACACACATAAGCACTGGTCATGCATGTCCAGGAAGTCATTGGTACCAGGTGGTAAGTGACACAGTGACACAGAAAATATAAGCAAAGAAAATGTCTTAAATGACTTTCCCTATTGGGACACTTATTATCAGCGTATTGGAAAACTCTTCTAATTAAAAGGTATACCTGTTGTATTAGCCCTTATCACGATAGGGAGGGATTCATGCTAAGGGTAGAACTAGTGGACAGAAGCGATGTGGACAGGTTAGGTGGGTGGGCAAAAATTTGGCAGATGGGGTATAATGTGGGAAAATGTGAACTTGTCCACTTTGGCAGGAAGAATAGAAAAGCATTTTACTATTTAAATGGAGAGAGATTGCAGAATTTGATGGTGCAGAGGGATCTGGCTGTTCTGGTACATGACTTACTAAAAGTTAAGATGCAGGTACAACAAGTGATTAGGAAGGTAAATGGAATGTTGGCCTTTATTGCAAGAGGAATGGGATACAAAAGTAGGGAAGTTTTACTGCAGTTGTACAGGGTGTTGGTTAGACCACATCTCGAATACTGTGTACTGTTCTGGACTCCTTATTTGAAAAAATATATAACTGCATTAGTTCAGAGAAGGTTCACTTGACTCATTCCTGGGATGAAGAAAGGTTAGACCATAAGATGTAGGGGCAGAAGTAGGCCATTCAGCCCATCGCGTCTGCTCCGCCATTCAATGAGATCTTGGCTGATTTAATAATCCTTGGCTCCACTTTCCCACCTTTTCCCCCATAACCCTTGATTCCCTTACTGATTAAAAACCTGTCTCTGCCTTGAATATATTTAATGACCCAGCCTCGACATCCCTCTGCGGTAAAGAATTCCACAGATTCACTACCCTATAAGAGAAGAAATTCCTCCTCATCTCTATTTTAAATGGGCACCCCCTTACTCTGAGATTATGCCCTCTGGTCCTAGACTCTCCCACAAGGGGAAACAACCTCTCAGCATCTACCCTGTCAAGCCCCCTAAGAATCTTATGTTTCAATAAAGTCGCCCCTCATCCTTCTCAACTGCAATGAGTCAGGTCCAACCTACTCAACCTCTCCTCATAAGAGAATCCCTCCATGCCCCAGATCAACCTAGTGAACCTTCTCTGGACTACCTCCAATACCAGTATATCTTTCCTTAGATAAGTGGACCAAAATTGTTCACAGTATTCTAGGTATGGACTAGCTAATGCCTTATATAGTTTTAGTAAGACCTCCCTATTTTTATATTCCATTCCTTTTGAAATAAAGGTCGAACAGGTTAAGCTTATACCCATTGGAGTTTAGAAGAATGAGAGGTGATCTTACTAAAGTCTATAAGATCCTGAGGGATTTGATAGGGTAGGTACCGGGAGGATGCTTTCTCTTGTGGGGCAGAGTAGAACCAGGGGACACAGTTTAAGAATAAGCCGGCCTACCGTTTAAGACAGAGATGAGGAGAATTTTTTTCTCTCAAGGGCTTGTTAGTCTGTGGAATTCACTTCCCCAGAAAGCAGTGGGGGCTGGGCCATTGAATTTATTCAGGACAGAATTAGACAGATTTTTGATAGACTAGGGAGTCACGGGTTGTGGGGGTGGTGGGGCAGACAGAAAAGTGGAGTTGAGACACAACCAGATCAGCCATGATCTTATTGAATGGTGGTGCAGGCTTGAAGGGCTGAATGGCCTACTCCTGCTCATGTTCCTGTGAGGCCTTGGACTGGTTCTTACTGTAACTTTAAAACAAAGGGTGCTATGAGCATCCTTAGACAATTAGGCACCTAACTTATCAGCAAGACCGTTCTTCATATTACTGACAGCCTTGAGTTGTTTTAAGCTGTTTCACAGCTGTGAATTGCTAGCAGCTTGTCTTTAACTGTTTAATTACACCTCTCTCAGCAGGCAAGAACTTAAGCTAGTCTATTTAAAGCGTGGTTAATGTGAGATTCCAAAATGTTAGGCCCCATTAATATAAAATCCTGAAATTTATAGATTCTTGAAATCTTACAGCCCCCATCTCGAGGAAGAAGATATTTATACTGATTCCTCGCAACCAATCTATCTTCATAACTGTAACAGAGGCACATAATGTCATAGACAGGAAAAGTTTTCCATAAAATTACGCTTTAAAATCTCTAAGAACAATTAATACCTGAAGGAATGGGACTGCACACTTTGGAAAGTTAATTTTCAGTGCTAGTGGTGTTAACTGGAGGTAACTAAGTTAGCAGTTACATGTCAGCTATGGCTTAGTTAGTAACACTCTCACTTCTGAGTCAGTGTTTCATAGGTTCAAGTCCCGCTCCAGCACTTGACCACAAAAATCAAGGTTGACACTGAAGTGCATGCTGACAGTGCACTTTTGGAGCTACTGTCTTTTGGGTGGGATAGGTTAAAACCAAGACCCACTCTGCCCTTTTAGGTGGATGTGAAAGACCCCATGGCACTATTTCAAAGAAGAACAGGGGAGTTAATCCCCAATGCCCTGGCCAATATTTATCCCTTAGCCGCATAAGACCATAAGATCATGAGACATAAGAGCAGAAATTAGGCCATTCGGCCCATCGAGTCTGCTCCGCCATTCAATCATGGCTGATAAGTTTCTCAACCCAATTCTCCCGCCTTCTCCCCGTAACCTTTGATCTCCATACGAATCAAGAACCTATCTATCTCGGTCTTAAATACACTCAATGACCTGGCCTCCACAGCCTTCTGTGGCAATGAATTCCATAGATTCACCACTCTCTGGCTAAAGAAGTTTCTCCTCATCTCTGTTCTAAAAGGTCTTCCCTCTACTCTGAGGCTGTGCCCTTGGGTCCTAGTCTCTCCTACTAATGGAAACATCTTCCCCACGTCCACTCTATCCAGGCCTTCCAGTATTCTGTAAGTTTCAATCAAATCCCTCCTCATCCTTCTAAACTCCATCGCGTATAGACCCAGAGTCCTCAAACGTTCCTCATATGTTAAGCCTTTCATTCCTGGGATTGTTCTCGTGAACCTCCTCTGGACCCTCTCCAGGGCCAGAACATCCTTCCTGAGGTACAGGGCCTGAAATTGCTCATAATATTCTAAATATGGTCTGACCAGAGCCTTATAAAGCCTCAGCAGCACATCCCTGCTTTTATATTCTAGTCCTCTCGAAATAAATGCCAACATTGCATTTGCCTTCCTAACTACCGACTCAACCTGCAAGTTAACCTTAAGAGAATCCTGAACTAGGACTCCCAAGTCCCTTTGCACTCCAGATTTCTGAATTCTCTCCCCATTTAGAAAATAGTCTATGCCTCTATTCTTCCTACCAAAGTGCATGACCTCACACTTCCCCACGTTGTATTCCATCTGCCACTTCTTTGCCCATTCTCCTAACCTGTCCAAATCCTCCTGTAGCATCACAGAAACAGATTATCTGGCCATTATCCCATGGCTGTCTGTGGGAGCTTGCTGTGTGCAAATCGGCTGCCATATTTCCTACATTACAACAGGAACTACACTTCAAAAGTGCTGCCTTGTCTGTGATGCTCTTTGTGACAACCTGTGCTCATGAAAGGTACTGCAGAAATGCAAGCATTCTTAGTCATGGATTAGACTTGAATTAACAAGATCTGTAGCAAGTTTACTTCTTATCTACCCTCTAAATACAGCAGCTTCACGACATTCAATATATTTCAATTGTGAAGCAAAGACAGCGACATGCTCGGCAAACAATACATAAAATATAGAGCAATACATTGGGCAGTTATTACCATGATGAGGTTTATAAGGTTGTTATGTTTTCGGACTGTGTCTTTAAGGTAAAATGAAAGGGGTTCTGAAGTTTGCCGGACAGCAAGCCTGGGCGGTTTGATTGTTAGAGACTAAAGGGAGCCTGGATTGTTTTACTGAGAAAAAGGTGCAAGGTGTTTACACTGGGAGACAATGGCAGCAGGCTGTGTGCTAACAGTACATGCAGTGTGAGTCTTTGGGGAAGATGGTGGCGTAGTGGTAATGTCACTGGGCTAGTAATCCAGAGACCCAGGCAGCTATTGGACTTTAAATTCAAATAATAAAAAATCTGGGCCAGAATTTTACCTTGACCGGGCAGGCGCGATCCTGACCCGAACGCATGTGAAATAGCGCAAAATGACGTTGGGCGTGGGTCCCGGCGTCATCGCGCACGCGAGCAATATTGAGGTCGGCGGGTGCGCGCGGGAGTTGGAGCCGTGCCCGCCGACAATTAAAGGGCCAATTAAGGGCATTAAAAACCCTATTGCCAACAATTTTACTTTGTCCGGGTGATTTTGCGCTCATTGCATGGTCTAAATGGGCAGGCGGGCAGCCTGTTTTTAATGAAACCTCATCCAAGGGTGGGGTGAAATGTGCGGGGTGAAATATTATGAGAAAAGATGTCTGGTGACTGATGTTTTTTGGGTTCTGCTGCCGGGTGCTTGAATGTGCTGTGCAGACACTGTTGGCTGCATTTTGCTCTTTTCATTTAATCTGTCCGGGTCTGCAGCTCCCTGAGGCAGCTCCGCAGCAGCTGTCTGCCTTCAGGAAGCTCGCTAGAAGCGCCTACCCGCGCCCTCACTTTTGTTGGCGCCCACCCTCTTCCCACCACCCCCTGGCACGCACGCCAAGCATGAAATTCAGGCTCTGGATTTGAAAACTAGTCTGGTGACCATGAAACTAAAACAAGTGGTGGGGGTGGAGGGGGTGAGTTATCGAGCTTGGGTAGATGTGGCAAATCAAAGGGTAGATTCAAGGCAGGAGACCGTCATAGTAATATGGGAAATGAGGATCTTGGAACCACAGTAAGGGTCAGAGAGATAAAACCTAAGAATGCTCCAGTAGTCAAGACTAGGGGCAGAATTTTGCCCTGGGTTGGCAGGCGGGCCCCACCGGCTTGGCGGCGGATGGGCAGCCGAACTCCGCCGCCGAAACGGGGCCCGCAGCCATTTTGAGTGGGCGGGCCAATTAAGGCCCACCCAGTGGCCTGCCCGACAGGAAGTGCTATGCGCTCCCTGTGCGGTGGAGGGGGAGGGATTCCCCATCTGTCAAAGTGCGCTCTGTCTCGCATGCGTGCGAAAGAGCGCACTGCTCCCTGAGACTAAGTGCTGGGAGATTAGTGACAGTTTAAAAAACATCAAAAATAGAAAATTAAAATATTTTTTAACATGTCCCCCTTGTGACAATGTCACACGAGATGGGACATGTTAATAAATCTCACATAAACTTTATTAAAGTTTTTAAAAACGGACATGAAACTTCATCCCGCCAGTGGATGAGGTTTCGTGTTTTATCAGAAGCCCGCTGGGGCTCCTGGCCTGCCCGCCAGCCTTAAGGTTGGACGGGCAGGTCTTTAATTATCTTAATGACTCTGTCAATGGCCTCAATTGGCCATTGACAGGTCGGCGGGCGGACAGCTGATTTTGCTGCCCGCCTGCCTTCCTAAAAATTTAAAGGGACCGGGATGATGTCGGGGGTTCCTCCCGACATCATCCCGCGTCATTTTCCCGTCGGCAAGCGGGCCCTGCCCCCAAATCGCCAACAGAAAAATTCTGGCCTAGGAGTTACAAAAATGACAAAACTAAAGGCTCTGTGTCTGAATGCGCGGTACATTCATTAACAGTTTGGGTGGAGATGAGGAATAGTAGGGAAAATAAGTCACTAGTGGGAGTGGTCTACAGGCCCCCTAACAGTAACCACAACTTTTTACAATTTATATCAATGACTTAGATGAGGAGAGTGAAGGCATGATAGCTATATTTGCAGATGACACAAAGATAGGTAGGAAAGTATGTTGTGAAGAGGACATAAGGAGTTTGCAGACGGATATAGATAGTTTGAGTAATTGGGCAAAAATCTGGTAAATGGAATATAATGTAGGAAAATGTGAAGTTGTTCACTTTGGCAGGAAGAATAAAAAGCAGAATATTACTTAAACGGAGAACTGCTGCAGAATTCTGAGGTGCAGAAGGATCAAGGTGTTCTCGTACATGAGTCACAGTTTTTGTCTCCTTATCTGAGGAAGGATGTTCTTGCTATAGAGGGAGTGCAGCGAAGGTTTACCAGACTGATTCTGAAGGCGGGACTGACAGATGAGGAGAGATTGAGTTGGTTCGGATTATATTTGTTGGATTTAAGGAGAATGAGGGGGGGATCTCATAGAAACCTATAAAATTCTAACAGGACTAGACAGGGTAGATGCAGGAAGGATGTTCCCGATGGTGGGTGAGTCCAGAACCAGGGGTCACAGTCTGAGGATATGGGGTAGATCATTTAGGACTGAGATGTAGAGAAATTTCTTCACCGAGAGAGTGGTGAGCCTGTGGAATTCGTTACCACAGAAAGTAGTTGAGGCCAAAATATTGTATGTTTTCAAGAAGGAGTTTGATATAGCTCTTGGGGCGAAAGGGATCAAAGGATATGGGGAGAAAGCGGGAGCAGGCTGTTGAGTTGGATGATCAGCCATGATCATGATGAATGGTGGAGCAGGCTGGAAGGGACGAATGGTCTACACCTGCTCCTAGTTTCTATGTTTCTATGTTTTAAAAAGTTAGTATGCAGGTACAGCAAGTGACTACGAAGGCTAATGCAATGCTATTCTTTATTTTGAGAGGAATTGAACATAAAAGGATGTTATGCTTCAGTTATACAGGACATTGGTGAGACCACATCTCGAATCATGTATGCAGTTTTGGCCTCATTAATTAAGGAAAGATGTAAATGCTTTGGAGGCATTTCAGAGGAGGTTTACTAGACTGACGTCTGGAATGAGTGGGTTGTCTTATGAGGAAAGGTTGGACAGGCTGGGCTTGTTTCCACTGGAGTTTAGAAGAGTGAGGGGTGATTTGATTGAAGTATACAAGATCCTGAATGGTCCTGACAAGGTGGACATGGAAAGGATGTTTCCTCTTGTGGGTGAGTCCAGAACTAGGGGGCACTGTTTTAAAATTAGGGGTTGCCCTTTTAGGACAGAGATGAGGAGAATTTTTTTCTCTCAGAGGGTTGTGCGACTTTGGAACTCGTTGCCTCAGAAGCTGATGGGAGCTGGGTCATTGAATATTTTTAAGGCAATAGTAGATACATTCTTGTTAGGCAAGGGAATCAAAGGTTATTGGGGTTAGATGGGAATGTGGAATTGGGAAACACAAACAGATCAGTCATGATCTTATTGAATGGCAGAGCAGGCTTGAGGGACCGAATGGCTTGCATCTCTGCTATTTTATACATTTGTATGTATCATCAACTGTTGGAAAAACCTATCTGGTTCTCTAATTTCCTATAAGGAAGGAAATCTGCCATCCTTCCCTGGTCTGGCCTACATGTGACTCCAGACCCACAGCAATGTGGCTGACTCTTAACTTCCCTCTGAAACAGCTGGGCAAGCCACTCAGTTCAAGGGCAGTTAGGGATGGGCAACAAATGCTGGCTTGGTGATGTGAAACATTGTTGTTTTATCCTTTCAGCCATTAACTGGAATTTGGAATTTCTTTCTTAAAAGTTATCGGTCTCTGTGGAGATCATAACACGATAAATTTTACTATTTTTGTGAATCTAATGGTAGAATGGTGTAACTTGGACAGCGGCTGTGGGATACCTGCAGTGAACATCGCATCTGTTCCTCCTCTGAAATTGTTTTTTTATTAGCCTGCTAAGCTTAATTTTTTATTAAGTAAGATGCATGTTGGTAAAGAGCCAACGAAAATCGTCACGTCTTCCTCTCTAGAGCTTGGGAAGAGGGATGGGAAAGCAAAAAATGTTTGTATGAGTTGTTGTAGAAGTTATGCATAAATAATGGTGAATGCCATTCACCTCATGGTCATCTTGACGCCAGTCTTTGGTCCAAGTGACGATAGATTTTTTATCTTTTTGTAGCAGGTTAAAAGGTGCATCTGTAGTATAGTACCGTTGGAAAATGCCATTTGTAAATGGAAACTAATGCTATTTATTTACTAAAGTACAGATACATTATCCTAATTTAACGTGAATGGGAAAGGAACAATATTTTTATGCAGCGAGTGGTGAGGGTCTAGCAGGCACTCCTTGAGAATGTGGTGGAGGCAGATTCAATCGTGGCTTTCAAAAGGGAATTGGATAATTATCTGAAGGGAAAAAATTTGCAGGGGTGCAGGGACAAGGTGTGGCGGGGAACCAGCTGAATTGCTCTTGCAAGAGAGCCAGCAGGGATACGTCAGGCTGAATGGCCCACTTCGATACTGGAACTATTCCGTGGTTCATGGTACATGAGTTTAAGTCCAAAACGTGCCAATTTGTGAATACTCAAACTCCATGGACAGGATTTTTGGATCTTCGGCGTGCGCCCACACGCCGAGTGAAAAATCCTGCCCCATGTGTATGCTACAATGTTTCTGTCCTGCAAATATATCACAGGTCCCTTCTCTGGAGGACATTAGGTAACTAGTTGGGTTTTGAACAATTTAACAGCTTTCTTTTTTATACATTCATGGGATGTGGGCATCACTGGCTAGGCCAGCAGTTATTGCCCACCCTGAATTGCCCTTGTTCAGAGGGCATTTAAGAGCCAGCCACATTGCTGTGGGCCTGGAGTCACATGTAGGCCAGGCCAGGTAAAGACAGCAGATTTCCTTCCCTAAAGGACATTAGTGAACCAGATGGGTTTTTACAACAGTCGGCAACTTTCAATTCCAGATTTTTTTTTGAACTCAAATTCCACCATTTGCTGTGGCAGGATTTGAACCTGGGTCCACAGAGCATTACCCTGGGCTCCTGGATTACTAGTCCAGCGACAATACCACTACGCCATTGCCTCCCCTCCCCACCCAATATGGGCCTGAAATTTAAGCTCAGCGGCTAGGCGCGGTCAGCGGGCCTGGGATCGGCCGGAAACTGACCGCCGACCACAATCGGCCCCTGACCGCGATTTCACGCTGACTGGCCAATTAACGGCCAGCAAGAAGTGTGAAGCGTGCACTAAAAAGCTCAGCGCTGCCGGGGTGGGGGCGGGGGCGGGAGGAGGGCGGGCGATGAGGTCAACACGGGCGCAGGCAAGCCCTGAGAGAAAGCTCCCCGAAGACTAGGAGATGCCACAGGGAGCTGCAGACCCGAAAACCATGAAATAAAGTTTTGAAAATCAGAAAAAAAAGATGTCCAAGCATCACAATCACGCACCTGAGCATATAGATGATAAAAATGCTGTCCACAGATTTTTAAATTTCTATTTCGTTTAATCACGGAAACCTCATCCCGCCCTTGGATGAGGTTTGATGAAGAATGTAAAGGCTGCCCTGGCCGATTCGCCCGTCCACCAGCCATGGGGTTGGGCGGGCTACGAAAAATAACAGACAGATGCGCCATTAATGGGCTTAATTGCCCTCTCAATTGTCGGTGGGCGCGTGCAAATGTTGGAAACGCGCTCGCCAAGCGAAAGATCGCGCGGGATGACCGAAGTCATCTCGCACGATTTCGCACCCGATCAGGTCGGACGCGCGCCCGCTCGATCAACCGTAAAATTCACCCCTGAACTCATTTAAGGCACAACTTGGATTGAAGTTAATTTACTTGCCTCTCAACTATCCAATTCATCAGGCTCATTTGATTCCCCCAACACCCTTCTTCTCTGTGTACCTCTGAGAGTAAAACATGATCTATGTGTTTTTCCCACTACCAAACGCCTTGACCAAATATGTGCGCGGACAACCAATCATGACTCTTTCTGTCTGGATTGCTTCTCTTCAACTGCCTGTGCTCAATGTGGCCTCAGCAATGAAAACCTCGCTCAAGGCTGTCTTCTAAGAAATAATTCAGTTGATGTTCTGCCAGTTGTAGCGCGAAGTGTAATATGAATGATAAATAAACAAACAATTCGCCAGTTTGTGAGTCAGTAACAACTGATTTTTTTTTTTCAAATTGTATCTAGCAATTGCCCAGCAAGAACACAATTAACAAGTTGTACTGTGTGCTGTGCTGCTCCATTTGGAGCGGGATGATATGGTGGAACTCTAGTGTGTTTTATCCCATTCGTTCTCATGAATTTTACAAATTCTTCTGAATGTTGTCGGGCACAATTTTCTTTGGCAACCCATGAGCAGCAAAGAAACTTCGCAAAGTATTGAGAGTTTTACCAGTTGTTGGATTCATCAGAAATCCCTCAACCCATTCTCATTGCCAGACTGTGCTACCTTTGCAGGGCAGAAACACTGGTGCATACACATGGAGACTGAGAACCCAACTGAATTGGTTTATTCTGGTTTGCTTATATACTTACGTGCACAAATGGCCCCAAGAGAGTGCTATCACAAGATTTGATTCCAGTGCTACTCTTTGTGCTGGACTCTTAATGCCCTCAGAGAAACTAGGGATGGGCAATACATGCTGCTTTACTGGCGTCTCTCCCATCTCAACGTTAATTTGAAACCAAAATTGTCCAGCAACTTTCAGATGTACAAAGTGTGTGACTGATGAGAAGTTTCGGTGGAAAGCCACAGTGAACATATACAGAGTGTGATATAAGAAACTGGAGCTGAAATACTGTTCTTTTGTTCTTTCCTTTGCTTCTGCAAAAGCCGCAAGGGAGCTTATTTGTTTTCAAGCCTATTTTGTTCGAAGTAAGGTTGCATTTCAGTGAAGTGTGTTTGAAGAGCTACAAGCTCAGTGACACCCATCATAAAACAATACATAAAATATAGAGCAATGCAATAGTAATAAATTACACTGTCACATCTTTGCGGTTACGTTTTGTTAACTAGAAAAGTTTACAGAAATAGATTTTGCTTTTGTTTCACCTTGGTCGGTAATTGAATTGGCTACAACAGCAGCAGCATGCATTTCTATAGCACCTTTAATGTAATAAAATGTCCCATGATGTTTCACAGGAGCGTTATAAAAACAGCACGTAACTAAGAAGGAGCATTTTTAACAGAATTTAATGTTCTAATTTCCAGTAATAAATTGGATTTTCATATGATCCTGTGTTGTAACCAGATATTTAAGGCATATTTAAGACCAGCTAATCCTGCTCCATAAATGGAGGTTAGACCATTAACACATCAGTACATCAACTAAATGAGGAAATGGTCAATATCACCCTGAAATGGTGAAGCACTAATTGATGACCAAAGCTGAACAGTGGCATCTAAGTAACAAAAACAGGAACTTGATTTTTCATAGAAGAAAAACACTGAAAATCTAAAATAACAATGGAAAATTCTAGAACTATTCATCAGGTTTATGGAGAGAAAATTAAGAGTTAACATTTCAGGTCATGACTTTCCATCTGAGAGGCTACACCATTGTTCTTATTGAAGGGTTTAGAATATAATGAATATCTAAGAATTTTTTGGTAGAATGCCACTGAATGACGATGCATTGCCAAATTGTTACTTACTTGCTCCCCTTTAGTGCAGTGTACTTCTTTGACCTGCACTTTTCCTACAGTGATATTTCTGATGGATATACAACGACCAATCTCCAAATCAGGGTTATGATTATTGCACTCTTAACAGTTTGTGCTTGGGGCTGAATTTTTCTTTTTCATTCGGTCACGGGATGTGGGCATCGCTGGTTAGGCCAGCATGGCCCCTGCGAAGGTGGTGGTGAGCTGCCCTCTTGAGCCCCTGCAGTCCCTGTGGTGTAGGTACACCCACAGTGCTGTTAGGGGCGGAGTTCCAGGATTTTGACCCAGCGACAGTGAAGGAGCTGATATATGGCTCCAAGCCAGAATGGTGAGTGACTTGGAGGGGAAGCTGCAGGTGGTGGTGTTCCCGTCTATCTGTTGCCCTTGACCTTCTAGGTGGTAGAGGCCACGGGTTTGGAAAATGCTGATGATGGCATTCATTCTTCCCTTGTAAACTCTTTGGTTTGCTCACCATTTTATTAATCCTACAGTGACATGATTCCAATTAAGCCCTATCCAAAAAGATGGATATGGAGTGAAAAATAAACATATTTAAGTTCTATTTCTTCCTTTACCCCATCAATTTTCTGCTCTCTCTCTTTTAAAAAGTGTTGCCCTCTCCCCTCAGCACCCCACTTGTCTGGTTGCATGGACACTAGCCATTGTCTAGGGCCTCAAAACAGTGATAACTGGCAAGGTTATACAGTTTGAACAGACTTTATGGCCAAAAGTAGTGCTCTAATGTCCACACATTTCCAGGTCCAACGGGACTCGCTTGATAGTAAAAGAAAGACTTGCATTTATATAACACCTTTCACAAACTCAGGATGTACCAAAGCGTGTTTCAGCCAGTGAAGTGCTTTTGTAATGTAGTCATTGGAATGTAGGAAACATGGCAGCCAATATGCGCTCAGCAAACTCCCACAAACATCAATTTGATAAAAAAAACAGATCGTTTGTTTTCAGTAATGTAGTGGTAGGTCTAAGCTTTGAGACCAGGATTAGGTCCTCTGATCTTCTTTGAAATATTGCTGTGGGCTCATTTACGTTCACCAGCCAGGACAGAGAGAGCCTCAATTTAACATCTCACCTGAGAGACAGAAACTCCAAAACTGCAGCACTCACTCAGCACGACACTGGACTTTCAACCTAGATTTTAGGCTAAGTTTCTGGACTGGATTTGAATCCACAATCTTCTGAGTCTGAAACAAGAGTACTATCAAACAGCCATGGCTGATACAGGAATGGTGTTCAGGAAGCGATCCTCCAATTCTGGTCTCTTGTACATCCCAGTGTTCCTTTGCCCCACTAGTGGCGACTCTGCCTTCAACTACCTAGGCCCTAAGCTCTGAAATTGCCTCCCTAAACCTCCCCACATTTCTCACTCTCTCTCTGCCTTTTAAGATGCTGCTGAAACTTAGAACCATAGAACACTACAGCACAGAAAACAAGCCATTCGGCCCTTCTAGTCTGTGCTGAAATATTATTCCGCTAGTCCCATTGACCTGCACCTAGTCCATAACCCTCCAGACCTCTCCCATCCATGTATCTATCTAATTTATTCTTAAAACTTAAGAGTGAGCCCGCATTTACCACGTCAGATGGTAACTCGTTCCACACTCTCACCACTCTCTGAGTGAAGAAGTTCCCCCTAATGTTCCCCCTAAACTTTTCCCCTTTCAACCTAAAGCCATGTCCTCTCGTGTTTATTTCTCCTAATCTAAGTGGAAAGAGCCTACTCGCATTTACTCTGTCTGTACCCCTCACAATTTTGTAAAGTTCTATCAAATCTCCCATCATTCTTCTACGCTCCAAAGAATAAAATCCTGACCTGTTTAATCTTTCCCTGTAACTCAACTCCTTAAGACCCGGCAACATCCTAGTAAATCTTCTCTGCACTCTCTCAATCTTACTGATATCCTTCCTGTAGTTAGGCGACCAGAACTGCACACAATACTCCAAAGTTGGCCTCACCAAACTTAACTCTTTGAGCAAGCTTTTTGGCATGTGTCCCAATAATTTTGTCTAATAATGTTGCTGTGAAACACCCTGGCGTGTTTAACTCCGTTAAATGCAATTTCTCATTGCTGCTATATGATTACAGGTTGTTGGAGTTGTAGCTGTAGTTAGGGGAGGTGGTGACGTAGTCACTGGACTAATATTTCAGAGACCCAGGGTAATGCTGTGGGACCTGGGTTCGAATCCCACCACGGCAGATGGCGAAATTTGAATTCAATAAAAATCTGGAATTAAAAGTCTGATGATGAACAGGAAATGACTGTTGTAAAAAGGACATCTGGTTCACTAATGCCCTTCAGGGAAAGAAATCTACCATCCTTACCTGGTCTGGCCTACATGTGATCCACAGCAATGTGGTTGGCTTTTAAATGCCCTCTGAACAGGGGCAATTGGGGATGGTCAATAAACAAATATATAAGAAAAAGAGAACAAGGTAATCAAATTGTCTTCGTAAATGTGTTCTATTTGACAGACTTACATCACCTTGTCCTCAGAGGTTGGAAATATCATTCTGAGATGAAAAGAAACATTGTGCCTCTTTAGGAAAGAACAGATGTTTCAAAGTGGAAAACCAGTGAGGAGAAGTGAAGGACAGGCATTACTTTCTGAAACATGTAGTTAAGGATCTGCCTTCGTCTCCGAGTAGTACCAAGTTTCAGTTCACCGGAGCATGAGGTTTTTGTAAGTTATGTAACTTGCAAAAGAAGCTTAGTAGGTGTCGGTTCAGCATGAGAAAGTAAGCTTCATGATGGATCTCAAGAGATAAATAGGGAAAAATTGTATCACCAGAGCAATAATCTTGTAGTGATCACTAGAGCAATAATCTTGTAGTGATGTGCTGTAGGAATACTTAACAATCTGATTCAGTGAGTGAAATGGTGTTTAAAATTCATAACATAGTAAGTGGCACGTTCATCATTTTTTTGACAACTATTTCAGGAGACCAGTTTTAAGAGGTCTCCCAGTATTTGGTGACAAGACTCGCCAAGTTGGTATGATGGCAGCCTTGGCGATGTGATGGCGGCCCTTGGCGATGTGATGGCGGCCCTTGGCGATGTGATGGCTGCCCTTGGCGATGTGATGGCCGCCCTTGGCGATGTGATGGCCGCCCTTGGCGATATGATGGCGGCCCTTGGCGATATGATGGTGGCCCTTGGCGATGTGATGGCCACCCTTGGCGATGTGATGGCCGCCCTTGGCGATGTGATGGCGGCCCTTGGCGATGTGATGGCCGCCCTTGGCAATGTGATGGCCGCCCTTGGCGATGTGATGGCGGCCCTTGGCGATGTGATGGCCGCCCTTGGCGATGTGATGGCCGCCCTTGGCGATGTGATGGCCGCCCTTGGCGATTGAGGAGCGCTAAAATTCCATGAGGACTTTTCCTGTAACTTGGGCATGGGATTGGCAGAAGCCTCAGGGAAACATTGGAGCAGTCCATCTCCGGCCTTCTGCGACATTTCCCACGGAGCTCCGCTGATCTCCCGACAAAATTTAGCGAGGGTTCAGGCGGAACCTCAAGGCCAAAATCTCGGAAAGATTGTGACAGTAGATGTTGCGAAGCATGTCGCTTGGGTTTCACAACCATTAGATTTGGATTTGGGGGCGGGCAGTTGATTTTAGGGTTGAATAGTCTGTGAGAATTTAAAGATACTGAGATTTGCCTGGATTTCAGATGGGAGTAATGGTACTCTCTCCAAGTGACAAATGCAGGCAGACTTAATAATTCATTGTCTTTAGAAGGTTGCAGAGAACTACAAGAAACATTTAAACATACAGCATGAGTAAAGATCATTCAACTCATCAAGCAGTCTGAATTTAAGAACTGAATTTCCCCCACTATCATTTTGTGAAAATATTCTAAAGCTGGGTAGAGAGGCCGACTGCAGAGAGAGGCAGATTGCCGCCTTGCTTTGTCCTAGTTTTTTTTTTTCTGGTCCTCCTCTCAGTATCACAGTATTGTACAGTGCAGAAGGAGGCCATTCGGCCCATCAAATCTGCACTGGCTCTCTGAAAGACCATTCCACCTCCCCATGCCCTTTCCCAGTAACCTTACATATTCTCTCTTTTCAGGTAGCAATCCCAATTCCCTTTTGAATACCTCAATCGAACCTGCCTCCACCACCCGTTCAGGAAGTACGTTCCAAACTCCAACCACCCTCTGGTTGAAAAATGTTTTCCTCACATCACATTTACTCCTTTTGTCAATTTTTTTTGAATCTATGTCCTCTAGTTCTTGATGCTCTCTCGAGTGGGAACAGTTTCTCACTATTTACCCTGTCCATATTCCTCATGATCTTGAATACCTCCATTAAGTCTCCTCTCAGCCTTCTTTTCTCCAAAGAGAACAGTCCCAACCTCTCCAATCTATCCTCAAAGCTACAGTTCTTTATCCCAGGAATCATTCTTGTGAATCTCCTCTGTACTCTCTCCAGTGCCGTCACATCCTTCCTCAAGTATGGCACCCAGAACTGGACACGGTACTCCAGATGAGGCCTAACTCTCCTACAGGAATCCCCACTCCTCATTGTTACAGTAGCATAGGGTGGTTATTGTAATCCAGTAGTAATCCAGAAGCCTGGGATTGTCTATCCTGGTGCCCGCCGCTTTCCGGTAAAATTTAAGTAAGGCTTGATCCTGAAAATTTTTCGGGCCCTTGAGCAAGAAAAATATCCTTGTGAATTAAAGCCACTTGGAATCATGGGTGACACGGAGGCGGAGGGGGGAAAGAGAATGGAAATTAGTCTCAGGCAGTGGTACAAAGGGCTAGATTTCACGGCCCCACCGCTGGCTGTGTTTTTCGGTGGGGGGGAGCACGTGAAACACGACAGTGGCTAGCCCACTGTCTTCCTGCCCGTAATATGGTAGGCGGGCGGGTGCCAAAATCCGCAGCCCCACCAGCCATTACTAAAGAAATAATTAATGGGCAATCGAACTTGTTAACAAGCAAATTGACCCCAATAACATGTTGCCCATCCCATAAAATTGGGTTGCCGTGAGCAGGCAGGCAAGATTCATTTTTAAAATAACTTTGTGGAAAAGACAGGAAGGATGGGTGCATCTTTGGTGGGGGCGGGGGTGCTGCTCTGTGCGCACCCCCCCAACAAGATGTTTACAACCCCCCCCACCTCCCCTTTGTTTCTCCCCATCTGGCTTTGAAAACCCACCCCAACCCCACCTCACCTCGCTCCCTGGGATACACGAACCCTTCCCGCCTAAAGGCCCGGGGGCTTACCTTAGTCTGGGATCAGTGCCCATCTACAATCAGATTGCCTGGGAAATCTCAAGGGTGGGCACGTCCTCCCACTGGGGGCAGAAGTCCGACCTTTACCTGCAGAAGGTCACCCGCAGCGTGTTATTGTTGCAGGAGGCCTTGTTGAGTGTTGGTCAGTGTGGTAGTGATGTTCCACCCAGGGCAGGGGAAGGGTCAAGCAATACGCCGCCCCCTGTAAAATTCAGCCCCAAGAGGGCGATTTCCACTGACCACCTGTTATATGGCCCTCCTAATATTCGGTTCAGTTGAGTTTGATAGGCCTAGAGTGGGGCGGGGTATATAACAGGCAGACGATGCGATGCATATTTAAGCATCATCACACGTGTTGGCAGTTTACTGTTTTGTTCGTCATTGAGTTAAGTTTTCTTTAGGAAAATCAGTAACAGAGCTTGGAGGTGAACCACAAATAGTAACTGAATTAGGAAATAAACTGAAGCCTGGTGACTGCTACCAATTAATAATTAGGGTGGGAATTCTTTCATCATTATGTCTATTTTCTATCTGAGGATTTTCAAAACTTCTTTCATGGGTGTAGGTGCCGCTGGCTGGGCCAGCTTTTATTGCCCATTCCTAATTGCCCTCCAGAAGGTGGTGGTGAGCTGCCTTCTTGAACTGCTGCAGTCCCTATGGTGTAGGTACACCCACAGGGCTGGGGAGGAGGGAGTTCCAGGATTTCGACCCAGGGACAGTGAAGGAACGGCGATATAGTTCCAGTTCAGGATGGCTGTGGCTTGGAGAGGAACTTGCAGGTGGTGTTGTTCCTGTCTGTCTGCTGCCCTTGTCCTTCTGGATGGTAGTGGTCGTGGGTTTGGAAGGTGCTGTCGAAGGAGCCTTGATGAATTCCTGCAGTGCATCTTGTAGATGGTACACACTGCTGCTACTGTGTGTCAGTGATGGAGGGAGTGAGCGTTTGTGGATGTGATGCCAGTCAAGCGGGCTGCTTTGTCCTGACAGTGTCCAGCTTCTTGAGTGTTGTTGAACCAATGTGACCAATTTTACATTGGCCTTGTATGAGAGATTAGGCTGCCCTGAGTGGAGTTGGCGTGGAGTCTTCACA
This sequence comes from Cetorhinus maximus, assembly GCF_964194155.1. Taxonomy (NCBI): domain Eukaryota; kingdom Metazoa; phylum Chordata; class Chondrichthyes; order Lamniformes; family Cetorhinidae; genus Cetorhinus; species Cetorhinus maximus. The sequence goes on from NC_135880.1 coordinate 16,085,711, forward strand.
CTCACGCTTTCTAAGTAATAACTTAGCACAATGAATGATGCCATCGAAATAGTGAGTACGCTTTAAGTGTAGAGCCGTCAGGAGCAGGAGTTCTCCCCCTGGCCCCATGGACCCTGGAGGGCAACTGCAGACCCACTATTGCAACTGTCCCCTCCGTTGTCCTCTTTTCATGCCCCCTCCCCAAGCTTGACTTGAGGGCTGCTAACAGTGAGGCAAATGGCCCAAAGTTCCTCTGTTTGGAAAGGGTGAGCAGCACTGGAGGGGAAGATGACCTTCATTAGCTCCACACTTTTGATTGTGGACCTAACAATGAGCCATTACCAAGTTCCAACCGTTTCACCACAGTAAGATTCTAAACACTTCTGATATGAATTGAAAAAGTCCAGGGGCAGGAGCTTGGGTTTTGGATTCTCTAGTCCGGACGGCCTCTGACAGTGGGCCTTGATTGGCCTTTAATTCCCATTAATTGGCTACCTGCTGCTTCTATGGGGGTGTGGGTGTGGGTCAGCCATAATCTTAGTGAATGACAGGACAGCCTTGAGGGCCAATGGTCTCCTGCTCCTCGTTCTTGTGTTTTTGTGTTCCGGGTGATAGGCCTTGCCACGTCCTCATCCCATCTCTGGGAAAATGACCCATTGGGGCAGTGTAAGATTTTTGGATTCAGGGGCCACAGATACCTAAATAGGCAGTCGACTAGTTATAAGCAATTTTAAGATGGTTTAAGCTGGTTAAGAAAGACAGTTTAGATATGATACATAACTAATTAGACAGAAAGGAAAGCATATGACCTGTAACAGCTTGTGGTAACAACATTCCACTATCTAGTGAAAGTGTTAGGAAACTCTTCCCTCGATCTCTCGGTCTTCCCCCTCCTCCTCTGGTCCATCTTCCATCTGATGAAGGCAGCTGCCCAATGAGCACTGTCACCTCACCAGCACCTCAGCCCCTCCCCAGCACCTCAGACCCCACCAGCACCTCAGCCCCTCCCCAGCACCTCAGCCCCTCCCCAGCACCTCAGACCCCACCAGCACCTCAGCCCCTTACCAGCCCCTCACCACACCTCAACCCCTCAGCCCCTCACCACACCTCAACCCCTCACCAGCACCTCAGCCCCTCAACCCCACACCACACCTCAGCCCCTCTCTGGCACCTCAGCCCCTGTATGTGACTCCTCAGCAGGGCCTCCCCATATTTACCCTTTTTGTGGGGGGGCTGGTAGTTTACCTAGTGTCAATCATTGACCTAACTATTCTGACCAATGGACACAGCACAGGCACTCCAAACATCAGAATGGTTACCAACCCCACCATTTTGCGTCACCCCGCTCGAGGTCAGCTTTTTAGTTTACAACTTGCTGAGGGTCACATCCTGGCCCTTTCTAAACATTTGCATGGGTAAGGGGGTGCACAAGATGCCATTCTATCAGCTTAGAAACATCCTCTTTCCAGACAGAGAATCAGTGCTGTTTAGAAAATCTTATAAGGGTTCAATATTATGCAGAAAATGCCTGTTTATTCAAGACCCCCATTTCTAACAGCAGGATGGGGTTGACAAACTGGCGCATTGGCCAGCAGCGCAAACTTTTGTTCCTGTCGGCTTCCATACTTGTCCACACTGGGACTTAAAACTCTTGCTCCAAAATTGAGCTTTTGACCTATTGAGGTAGTTTTGGCCTTGTGGAAGGCTTCTCCCTTTCTCTCTCAGCTATTTCACCGCAGTCCCTGTAAGATCTAGAAGCTATGATTTAGTTTTATATATAAATGTAGATGGAGTGGTTGGACGTGACGGATTAAAGTTTACCCTTGCTTTCTTGGACCTGGTTGCCGCGTCACCTGTCACACCGTGCCACCTTGTTGCGCTTTCCAGGTGTAATAAATAAGGTAAAAACTCAGAATATTGGAAGTGCGCAGGAGTCCTGAAGATAGCTGGAAATAAAGATTGGAAGTGTGCTGCTTTGTGTGGAACTGAAAGTTGAAGGGTGTGCCCTCTCATGGGCTGAAGCAGCAAAAAGCATCAATGGGAGGGCAGTAAAAGAGACAACCTCCTTCTCCTTCAGGTACCGTGCCCTAAGGGAGTGTTGGTGACCATGGGCTTGTCCATGATTGTGCTTGGCAAAGTATCGCAGTGGTTTGCCATTGCCTTCTGCAGTACGGCTGACTGAGAAACTCTCTCACTCTTACTAGCTGCCATCAGGCATATCGGAGGGATTTACAGACTGATACCATTTGGCTTCATTATGAATGTACTTTCAGTGGCTATCGAGCCCTGGGCTGGGATTTCCCGGCCCGGTCGGGGGGAGGAACCCACCGTGGGCGAGGCGGCACACCCGCCAGAAGCCCATCGACTTGCGGAGGGACCGGAAGATCCAGGCGGCGGGAGGGGTGCGGAAAATCCCGCCCCTGAAGTTGGACTTGAACCCGGAGCTGCTAGGCCCAGCGATAGGGACGCGACCCCTGCACCAAAAGACCTCCTACTGAAGGGTAGTTCAGATGCTCCAGTTACTGCGTGAGAGAGTCGATAGGTCGAAATGCCTGCAAAATTCTTGAATAGAGAAGCAGGGACCTGTTAAACATCATGATGGAGTGAGAAGGTATTCGGGCAAAAACAGAAAATGCTGGAAACAGTCAGCAGATCAAGCACCATCTGCGGAGAGAGAAACAGTTAGATGTTTCAGGTCGACGACTTTTTAATCGTATCCGGAGAAAGTTAGAGATGTAAAAGATTTTAAACAATCACAGGGAAAGGAAGAGGGAGGTGGGAAAGAACAGAAGGGAAGGCCTGTGATAGGTGGAAGACAGGAGAAATTAAATGGCAAAAGGAATGATGGTGCAAGACAAAAGGAGGTGGTAATGGGACAAGTAAAGAAACAAAAGATGACCCTCAAGGAGGTGTAAATGGGAACAGCATTACCATTGCCACTGCAGCCTGGTTAAACGAGGACAAAGGTAATGGTCTGAAATTGTTGAACTCAGTGTTGAGTCCGAAAGGTTGTAACGTGCCTAATCATAAGATGAGGTACTGTTCCTCAAGCTTAAATTGAGCTTCTCTGGAACAGTGTAGCGGTCCAAAGATAAAGAGGTCAGAGTGGGAGTAGGACGGAGAATTAAAATGACAGGAGCCCAGAAGCTTGGGACCACTCCTGCAGACTGAAGGGAGGCGACGTGCAAAGTGATCACCAAATATGCACTTGGCCTCCCCAGTGTAGAGGAGACCACATTGTGAGCAGCGAATAAAGTATACTAAATTGAAATTGCTGTGTCACCTGGAAGGGTTGTTTGGGAATCTTGACTGCGGGGAGGGAAAAGGGAAGAGGTGAATGGGCAAGTGTTGCATCTCACATGCTTGCACAGGACAGCGCCACGGGAAGGGGAAGGGGAGGGGACTGCTGAAGATAACTGAGGAGCGAAACAGGGTGGTGCGGAGGGACCGGTCCCTTCAGAATATTGGAAGAGGAGGGAAGGTGAAAGTGAGTTTGGTGGTAGCAGCACACTGGAGGTGCTACAAATGACAGAAAATGACCCGTTGATTATTGAGGCTGGTGGAGTGGAAGGGGAAGACAAAAGGAACACTATCATAGTTCCGGAAGGGAGGGGAAAGAGCAAGAAGGGATGTGTGGGAAATGGGCAGAGAACCTTGTCAACCACATTGGAGGGGAATCCTCGATTGAGGGAAAAGGAAGACATATTGGAAACGCTGGTATGAATGTGTCTGACAATTCCAGGAAGAGAAAATATAAGTGGACACCTTGGAGATTCTGCCGTAATGGTGCCTAGAAACACTTGTAATTCCATGGCTTAAATGAATAGTGTAACTATAGTGTGCCCAACTCTCCTCGATCTTTTATGACTGTCCATCAAACCCTCCTTCCGAATGAATCACCACCTAGAAACCTAAGCACACCCCAGCTCCCAAGTGCAGGTATCCTTCAATTACATTTGTTTTGGAGAGTCTCTCAACATTGCGAGCGGGGTTTCAGGCACCTGAGGAAAAGAAGTAATTAATCTGCTCTTATGTTTGTTACCGTTTGAGTATTTTTTTAAAAGAAACAAATTATCTTCTCTGAGACCCGCATTTTCTGCTCCTTTTAGTACATTTTACTGTTGCAAATACAAACCACTCAAAATGTTGAAACGTTTCCCAGATCCCAGGTATTTAAGCATGCTGTGCCCAATGTGTGTGTGTGAATGATGGCAGAATGAGCTGAAGCTTCAATTTTAAGGCTCAGAGAAGAATTCAAATCTTCAGTGATTCTCCGAGCCAGGGGTCTTTATGCTGGTTCACACCCATTTTAAATTGGGATTGAGAGGGTACGTGGGTGTAATATTGATATCGGCATCTTTCGGAGCACTTTCCGGCCTAAATTCTGGGTCATGCCCAAAGAGGAGTCTCTTTACCAGGAGCTTAGACATTAGCGTTGACACAGTTCTGCAATAGCCACTCAACAAGCTCCTATCCACATTCCTCCATGTGCAATTTGAATTCCGGCATTTGCCTAATTCACGTTGGCATTCCATTGGTGAAGGGTGCACTTTGGTACAAGTTCATTGAAGGTGGTTTCATGCCAGTCATAATCTCGACACATATGTCCCTTTCCAGGTTCCAACGTTGTGGGTTGCCTCATTTCAGAAGAACTCTTCACTTTCCTTTCCGTGTGCTTTTAAGAAATCCGATTGCTTTGAAGCCAGCTTCTCAGGCAACTTCACAATAGTGTCATTCACAAACACAAAAGCTACAGCCCCAGCAATACAAACATCTGCATGTTCAAGTGGAGCTCAAACAAACCCACACGAAGCATAGGGCAGGAAAATAGCATGCACGCCTGTGAGCAGCCCAACGCCTTTTAACAATTTTTCATCCATCTCTTTATTGCCGCGAACCCCTTTGAACTTCCAGATCAAAAGACAAAGTCTGCTTCCTTTGCTTATTAAAGAAATTAAGATATGTGAAATTAGTGGTGGCGGCGTTTCTGAATAAACTATCCAATTATTTATTTGCGTGCTGCAATGCACAGTAACTGGCTTTTGGAAACTTTACTTCTGCAGACCGCTGTCATGGCAACAGTCTCTCTGCCACCATCCTTCCTTGCGGTAACTGCTTCACCCTTCCTCTGACACGCTGACTATAGAAGTACTATGGTTATTACCCACTTGTCTTCTGTGCCTCGCCTGATGTTTTCTACATAACATATTCTTTTTGAGATATCTTGTAGGGATGTATATCGAGTGCACACCATACTAGAGATCTAGCAGGAGGATAATGAGATAGCAACTGTTGCGTCTGTGCCCTTACAAAGCAAGCCTATAACCCCCTGCAATTAAGAAGAAGCTTTTGCAGTTTTAATTTAGTTCACTAGCCTTTATCTTGCTGTCGACGCTTAATGCCAACTTCTTTCAGCTCTACTTTGAATTAAGATTTACTGACAAATATAAACTGTTACCCAGCCAGGATAATTTGCCTTTCCTAGTGAGCGTCCTGCAACTAAACCTCCTTGTTTCAAAGAAAAGACTTGCATTTTTATACGCGAGTGACGGGAGGGATGATTTTCGAGTCGTGGCCCAATATGGGTGTCGTGTAAGAGTGCAGGTTTGGGCCAGTGTGGGGGCGTTACCATTCCCACCAGTTCCAACGGCAGATTGTCAGGCCAGGCCACGGGTAGTCTTGGGGTGGAAATTATCATTGGAAGGACCTTAAAGGGGATGAAGTTTCCTTGCAGGAGGATAGGAGACCGGAAGAGCACTCCTCTATTTGGGAACATCCCCTCAAAAAAGAAAAAGATTGGAATCAGAGCTGCCAGCCCTCTCATTGGGCCTGCAACACCGGGAGCCTGCCTGCCATCCTTAATAGGCCGGCGAATGCGATGGTGGCCAATCAGGAGGCCACCCCATGGAAGGTTGGCCCAATGGGCTCACTTCTTGGAAGTGCAGTTGAGCAACCCCCACTTGGCCCCAAACATCGGTGTCCTAAAGCCCACAGGAAAACCCAGCCCCTAGTTTCAGGTTTTTAAGGTTTGGTCGGCGCTTGCTACAAATGGACCAAACACGCTCTGACGCATGCTGCGCCAATTTGTACTTGGAAACTCCAATCGGGCTCCGAGAAACGTTGTCCTTGATTTTTATGGCTTTGTGGAAATGGTGTTGGAGCAGGAGGTGGGGGGGTGGGGTGAGGTGGTTTGTTGTGGTGGGGGGGGTGCCGGGGACATAGAGGTGAGCCTTGTCAGAATAGCTCTCCAATGCCCCACTGGGGCAGTTAAGTCAAGGTGATAAAGCTTCAATTAGGAGCTGGCCTCCCTGTGACAGGCCGGGAGACGCTTGGAAGTAGGAAGCTTCATGCCTGAAATGACGGGGTTGTGGGCAGGAAAGGCTTCATCTGTGGCCCAAACTAATCCGCTGGTTGGCTTTCCCCTCCGCCCTAGGAGTCCTTACCGGCTTCGATCCTCATCGGTTTTTAATTTCATGAACACCACCCTACGTTGAGAAGCCATTGCAATCTCAAGACCTCCCTGAGCAGTGCCCAAATCTCCCAGTGGGGATGCCGAGGCTTCAGAGCTGCCAGCCCTCTCATTGGGCCTGCAACACCGGGAGCCTGCCTGCCATCCTTAATAGGCCGGCGAATGTGATGGTGGCCAATCAGGAGGCCACCCCATGGAAGGTTGGCCCAATGGGCTCACTTCTTGGAAGTGCAGTTGAGCAACCCCCACTTGGCCCCAAACATCGGTGTCCTAAAGCCCACAGGAAAACCCAGCCCCTAGTTTCAGATCTCCACCTGAAAATTGCACCAGACAGACAGTCCTCATTGTAAGAATGGCCATTGGGAGCCAGCACCCTCAATAAACTGAATCAAATATTATGGTAATGTCACAAATACAGTCTGAAATTCTACTGTCTCTCAACAGAGGAGTATTGTGGACTGGAAGCCTAAATTCAATTTATCCACCTCCAACTCTACCACTAAAGGAAAGCATTTGATCCAGTGTTGGCACAATGAGCGAATGCATGCAAAGGGACAGCAGGTGTGGAGAAAGTTTGAGATTGTCGAAGAGTTCCCAAATTCAGCCAGTGCCATCTTTGCTGGCCCCGCAAGTCAAGTGACAATCATGTTTACCCTGGTTTTGCTCATTGCCAGCTAGTAATAGGGAACTCAGGTGACTTCTTTCACGCTGTACAGCTCTCATTGTATTAGTGGCTGGCCTTTGGCCTCAGGTGGGGCCAGATTCTTCTTGCATAGATTCTGCAGCACAGAAACAGACCATTCAGTCTAACTGGCCAGTGTTTACGCTGTACATGGCCCTCCTTCATCTCCTAATTACTTGCTGTACCTGCCTGCTAGCCTTTTGTGACTCATGAACTAAGACACCTAGATCCCTCTGCATCTCAGTACTCTATAATCTCTCACCATTTAGATAATAAGCTTCCTTTTTATTCTTCCTGCCAAAATGGACAATTTCACATTTTGCCACATTATACTCCATTTGCCAGATCTTTGCCCACTCACTTAACCTATCTATGTCCCTTTGTAGCCTCAGTAAGTCCTCTTCACAGTTTACTTTCCATGTATTTTTGTATCATTGCAAATTTAGAAACTATACCTTCTGCCAGTGCTTCTGTGTCCATTTTATAATATGGAAACCAGAACTGATAACTATACCACAAGCATGATCTAACTGGAGGCTTCTATGCAGGTTTATCATAACTTCTCTGCTTTTGAAATCTACCCCTCTAGAAAATAACTTCTTGCTTACCTTGCTTTCTTTATTACCTTTATCCGATAATTATTTAGTCTCCGTATCCATTGAGAATATACATGCCTTCGTCAGGTTCAACGAAGGTTCACTAGATTCACTCCTGGGGTGAAAGGACTGATCTATGAGAAGAGATTAAGCAGATTGAGCCTATATCCTCTGGAGATTAAAAGAGTGAAAGGTAATCTCACCCTGAGAGGATTTAAGAGGGTAGATATTGAGAGATATTTTCCCCTGACCGGAGAGTCCCGCACCAGGGAACATAGTCTCAGGATAAGGGGTCAGCCATTTCCTACTGAGATAAGAAGACATTTCTTCACTCAGAGAGGCATGAATCTGTGGAATTCTCTACCACAGAGGGCTGTAGATACTCAGTGATTGAATATATTTAAGACTAAAATCAGTGGCCTATTGACCCCACTGAAATGGGTTAATGTCTTGAGCCAAGCTATTTCTATGCCTATAGCCTATTTAAAATGGGAAAGGAGTCTTGGTGTAGGTAGATGCAAAGTACTCACTGAGTTTTGTGCTTGAAAAAATGGTGCTAATCCTTTTGTACCTGAAAAAAAAACTTCAGTTGAATTTCAAACATGTCCTCTGCCTCCACGCATATATCCCCCTTTTAGTCCCTAATCAGCCCCACTCACCCTTCTACCGCCCTTTCATGCCTATAAAAGTTTTGTGATTTATTTTTATGTTAGCTGCCAGTCTCTTCTTATATTCTCCTTGTTTCTGTTTTTTTCGCTTCCCCTCTGAACTGTTGACATTCAGCCTGGCTTCACTTCTTTATTAACCTGACATCTATCATACGCACTCTTTTACTGCTGCCTTTTACACTTCAGCAGGGTGTTCAGTGCCACCTACATGGTGAGCTATCAGTGTGGTAAGCCAGCTCAAACCCGTCCTTACCACGTTCAGAGAGTGACGCTGAAGTGTAGCAGTAAGAGGGTGAGCAAAGTTAGTATGTCAGCTCTTTGAACAAATAGCAACTAGCAAATAGACTGTGCAACGTGAATGATAAATTGATCTGTCACACTCACTCACACTCTAGTTGCACTCTTTGTACCAGTAGTGCGAGAACAGACGGCACATTCCAAATATAGCCTTCCCCCAGATCACTGAAGGATTGACTTGCATTTATGTGGCGCCTTCTATGCCCTTCGGATGCCCCAGCGTGCTTCGCGACCAATTAATTGCTTTTGAAGTGTAGCCACTATTATAATATAGAAAATATGGGTTAAAACAGGGGTTGAATGATGTCTCCATTCCCTGTCCAATTACCCCAACCTTCCAATTCTAGTTCACCTGAAGATGACCTTGACTCAGTTAAGAAATGGCTGGACATCAAAAAGTACAGAAAAAGTAAGAACAAGGGCAATTAATTAAGTTTTAGGGAACCAATATCTGATCAATATTATGTCGTGATCTCTTGTCTGGCTTATTAATAAAATTTCATGCTGTATTGCTCTATAGCTGTTAATCCTTACTGAGGAAAGCAGTTCAAAGATTATTAATAAACTATTTTAGCTTAATACTGTAACACTGGCAAAAGAACCAGAGAGCGAATGAGGAGATTTTTCTTACGTAGCGAGTTGTTGTCACCTGGAATGTACTGCCTGAAAGGGGGGTGGTTATAAATTCAATAGTAACATGCTACAAGAGTAGGCCAGAGGCAGGGAATTCTGTGGAGAATTCCACAGAATTCCCTGAATTCCACATAATTCACCTCCTGACTCCCCAAAGCCTGTCCACCATCGACAAGGCACGAGTCAGGAGTTTGATGGAATGCTCCCCACTTGCCTGGATGAGTGCAGCTCCAACAATGCTCAACAAGCTTTCCACCATTCAAGACAAAGTAGCCCGCTTCATTAGCACCCCATCCACCTCCTTCAAAATCCACTCCCTCCAGCGCCGACACACAGTGGCAGCAATGTACACCATCTACAAGAAGCACTGCAGAAACTCACCAAGGCTCCATTGACAGAACCTTCCAAACCCACGGCCTCTACCATGCAGATGCATGGGAACGCCACCACCAGCAAGTTCCCCTCCAAGCCACTCACCATCCTGACTTGGAAACATATTGCCGTTCCTTCGCTGTCGCTGGGTCAAAATCCTGGAACTCGCTTCCAAACAGCACTGTGGGTGTACCTACACCACAGGGACTGCAGCGGTTCCAGAAGGCAGCTCACCACCACCTTCTCAAGGGCGATTAGGGATGGACAATAAATGCTGGCCCAGCCAGCGATGCCCCTATCCCACGAAATAATTAAAAACAGCCTTCAAAGGGGAATTGGATAAATACTTGAAAAGGAAAAAAAAATGTCAATACTATGGTAAAAGAACAGAGAAGGGGATTAATTATAGTTCTTTCAAAGAGAGAGCGAATGGTGTCTTTCTGTGCTGTAAGATTCCATGATCACCAAATGGATTTGTCAAACAATTAAGTGGTGAAGAAAATGTGAGCAAGTCCAAAGTTCTTCTCATTTCAAAAAAGGTTGCTAAAAAGCACAATTCTGATGTGTCATTTGGCTTATAACTACAGAATCTTTTTGACCTTGCTACACACGCTGATTGATCAACCCAATATTTCACCAGCCCTTCTTGCTGCCTTCTGCCCTCGCTCCTTCACATATCGCCTCGTATTAACTAGCTGTAGAATTTGTCTGCATTTGTACTTTAAAGAGCCCACTGCGGTATCCTGCATAGATTGGGCTGAGTTTAAAATAACATTTGACTTGAATGAGCATATATATTAAAGCATGCAGTCGTCTCTATGGGATGTCACCTGAAACCTAAAGAGCCTGATGTATCTCTCAGCTAAATTATTAAATAATCATCTGATTCTTTTCTATTTGATATTCTTTTCTGAATTCAATGTTGCTCATCCTCATCCTATTAAAGAAGGCAATGTTTCCCCTCTCTCTCACTCTCTCTTGCTGAAATATGCTTCAGACCTTGATCATGTAATCCAGGCTGACACTCCAATGCAGTAATGAGGGTGCCATGTTGTCAGAGAGGCTTTTCTTTTGGATGAGAATTTAAAGAGCACCCTGTCCATTTATTCACGTGGAATTTAAAGATCCTACAGCATCCTATGGATCTTTACACATTGGAGTTTGGAAGAATGAGAGGCGATCTTATTGAAACATATAAGATTCTGAGGGGGCTTCACAGGGTAGATGCTGGGAAGATGTTTCCCCTCATTGGGGAATCTAGAACTATGTGGCACCCTTGCAAAATAAGGGGTCTCCCATTTAAGATGGAGATGAGGAGGAATTTCTTCTCTCAGTTTTTGGAGTTCTCTGCAGGATTCTCTTCCCCAGAGAGCAGAGGAGGCTGGGTCATTGAATATATTCAAGGCTGAGTTAGACAGATTTTTGATAGAAGAGAGATCCAAGGGATATGGTGGCAGGCAGGAAAGTGGAATATAGGCCACAGTCAGATGTTCTTATTAAATGGCGGAGCAGGCTCAGGGGGCCGAATGGCCTACTCCTGATCCTATTTCATATGTTTTTTATGTTCTTATGTCCTTATTTGGAGATGGAGTTCCCCCAGTGTTCTGGCCAACATTTATCCTTCAACCAACACCATATTGATTAATTGGCCATTCGCCTCTGTGCTGTCTGTAAGATTTAATATATAACAAATGGCTGACATGTTTGCACTCATAACACCCTCCTTTCCAAAAAATAACTCAATCATTCTGAAGTGCCTTAAGACATTATGAAGAAAAGTGCTATACAAATGCAGGTCTTTTTTTTTCAAAGGATCTGAAGTTCATTAATCTTAAAATGCTTTGCAGTTTTTTTTTATGTTGTATTTCCACTAAAAGGAACTCCCATCTCTTCAAGAATTTTACATCCCACAACCTGTCCTTGTCCACCTTCAGTGTTCCTCAATTGATTTTGAAATCCTCATCTTTATTTACAAATCTATCCAGGATCTCATCCCATCCCAACTCTGCAATGTTCACTGGCATGATTTCCCCAGTTAACAGCCCTCACTGGAAAGAGCTTTAACCATAATGCCCACCACCCGCACTGGGATATAATCTTCTCAGGCCCCTCGACGTCGTTGCGTTGTTCTTCCTCCTTCAAAATAACCAATAAGCACTTGCATTTCTGTCGCCTCTTATTAGTCTTTCCAAACATTATTCAAGGTGTTTCAAAAGGGAATTGGATAAATCATTGGAAAGGAAAACAAAATGCAGGAATATGGGAAAAGAAAGGGGGGGTTAGGGGGACTAAACGGAAGAGCTTTTCAAGGAACTGACACAAGCATGATGGGCCGAATGGCCTTCTTCTATGCAGTATGATTCAATGATTTGATCGACTAAATTGCTTAGAGGTGCAGTGACTGTCTACAGGCAGCTCTTTACTACACAGCAAGATCCCACGTAAATAAATGCAAGTAGGTGACGGTGGCTGCAGCAGAAGTGTTGCTAAGCAGAGGACACTGATTTAAATTGGGCGGTGAAACAACCAGAGGTGACATGAGGAAGCATTGTTTTGCAGTGGGTTGTTGTGACCTGGAATGCACAGTCCAAAGGGAAGCAGATTCAATGGTAACTTTCACAAGGGAATTCGATTAACATTTGACAGGGAAAAAAAAAATAGCACTAAAGGGAAAGAGAGTAGGCGAAAATAAGTAATTGCGTAGTCCTACCCATAGGTCTATTGTCCACTCACATTGACTCCACACTTTCCTGTGTTTGGAATGTTAATGGATGAGGCTAGCAAAGAGGAACAGAGGTTTATACCTTCAACCTGCAGCACAGAAGCAGCTTACCTGTTAGGTAGAAGTGACAACAGAGAAACAGTCAGTTCAGCCCATTTGGCCTCTGTCAGTCTCTGTGCTCCACATGAGCCTCCTCACACTCTAACCTTACCAGCGTTATCTCCTAATCTTTAACATCTTGTATGTTTATCTAGCTTCCCCTTAAATACATCCATATTATTCTCCTCCACTATTCTTTGTGAGAGTAGTGAGTTCCATATTCTAACCGCTCCCTGGGTGGAGAAATTTCCCCTGAATTAATGGAAACATAGAAAATAGGAGCAGGAGTAGGCCATTCGGCCCTTCGAGCCTGATCATCCAACTCAATAGCCTGCTCCCACTTTCTCCCCATATCCTTTGATCCCTTTTGCCCAAGAGCTATATCTAACTCCTTCTTGAAAACATACAATATTTTGGCCTCAACTACTTTCTGTGGTAGCGAATTCCTTATTGGATTTATTAATGACCATCTTGTGTTTATAACCCATAGTTTTGGACTCTCCCAAAGGTGGAAGCATCTTATCTATGTCTATCCTATAATGTTCTTTATAATTTTAAAAGCCTCTATCAGGTCGCCACTCAACCTCCTCTTCTCTAAATTAGAGAGCGTGTTCAGCCTTCGCTGAATTCACAGTTCAGAATATCATCACTAAAAATCATTTTGACATCTTTACTAATGCCTCTATATCCTTTTTTATAATATGGAGACCAGAACTGTGTGCAGTGCTCCAACTGCATTCTTGCCAATCTTCCATGTAGGTTTAACATACCTTCTCTGCTTTTTTAATTCAGTTCCTCTGGAAATGAACCTAAGAGCTTCATTTGCATTTTCATGGCCTTGTTAACTTAGGTTGCTGTTTCAATGATCTGCACACCTAGATCCCTTTGCTCCTTTACCCCAATTTAGACTCCTATTTTTCAATGCGCACTTGGGGTGGAATTGTCTGTGCCCGCTGGCATCGGTCATGTTCGGTGGTGTGAGCGGGCAATACGGCGCGAAGGCCAAAAATCGGTTTGCAATCGTCGGCTTTGTTCGTCAATGGTGGGCTGCGATTCCAGCCATTGGATGTCGGGAACCTCATTGTAATACATTATAAGCCCATCCTGCTGGAATCACCCACCCCGCCGGATCGTCCGAGCTCGCCGGTGGGATTGCATGCTGATGTGTTTCACAACAGTATAGATAAGGCCTGCACTTGGCAGCTGCACTTTGAGGGGAGCTCAGAGGTGAGTGCACAGTAACGTTGTGCAGCGCTCGCCTGGGTCGCCTGTTGGACTTCAAGGTTGAGGCGCGTTGGGGGAGAGGGCAGGGCGGCAAGGGCTACCCTGTGGTCGAGGCAAGTTGTGGCGGAGTATAAAGGGCTGCCCTGCTGTTGAGGCAAGTTTGGGGTTTGCAAGGGCTGCACTGTAGCTGATGGTGGTGCACAAGCACGTGCAGGATTGGGGGGTTGGGCAGGGAAGCGGCCACACATTAGGCAAACCTTGTATAAAGTGACCATTCCGCTGTAGCTGAGGCTGTTCAGGCGCAGCCACATTGACACGACTGGAGTTGGGCCTCTAGCTTATTTGCCCACTCAAGCAACGCAGAGACATGAAATTTGCCACCAAATGCTCCAGAGCTTTTCACCTCTCGGGCACAGACTGCAAACTAATCAGTGTTTTAGTGGACTGCAGAACAGTTGGATGACTGGGCACGTTGTACAATCTCCTTGCTAAAGCTGGCTGTGGAGCAGTCACTGCTGGAGGTGCTCACAGCTCCTTGCAATGTTATCATCCCGGTTTGGACCAGTCTCCCCCATGGTTCAAGCTAACAGTGCAGCCTTGGAGCACGGTTTAGGAGAATGCCTATGCCTGAGCTGAGAGCACAGCATGTAGTCCAGTGGGCAAAGCTGCTGCCAATCGGTCAGGTGGAGTGGGGTGGAGGAGGGTGGGGTATCGTGCAGCCATGCAGCGCACTAATCTCTGGCCATCCAAGTTGCGGCCAGCATTCTCTGGGATGTATTGGGGCCTTCAGACTTAACCAAGAGAGGTTCATTGTACACCCAAGCTAACCCACATGTCTCTCTCTTTCACCCTGCAAGAGGAGTGCATCAGGAACATAGAGCCTGGTGACCTAGCTGTATGCCACGTGGCATCCAGAGAGTGGAGATGACGGAAAAGAGAGTGACAGAGACGCTTGGGCTGTGCAGAGGGAGGAGCAGCACCTCAGGAAGAAGGGGTAGCTGGGGCTCCCCCACACAGCGCTGAAGAGGCACAGCAAGCCATTGCTGGTCGGCGCCTAGACCCAGGGTCATTAGACGCTGCCTTTTATTCCTGCAGGTGACCGAGAACCAGTGTTGCTGAAGACTGCGCATGTCATAGGAACCAGTTGGTCACACCTGCCAGCTACTACAGGATTTGGTGCCACAGGGACATGGAGGGCATCCACTGCCCGTTGCCATGAAAGTGACCGCGGCGCTCAATTTTTATGCCAGGGCTCCACAGGTGACCTCTGTGGGATATCGCAAGCCTTCACCCACAACCACATCAATGAGGTCACAGACATCATCTTCGCGAGGGCACACAACTTTGTGCATTTCACCCGGGACCAGCACAGCCTGGATGCATTGATATTCACACAGCCTCTGTGAATGTTTGACTCCTGCTGGCCAAGGGCAGCTCATTTGCGTTTGTAATCAGGGCCATATATCAGAAAGACGCAGCCATGAAACTTTATATGCACCTGATCCTTTGTCCGCCTTCAGCTCCTGAGCCCTTCAGGAGCACAGCGTCACTGGTCACAGATGGGGGCCAGCCCCACCTTAAAGGTGCTGAGAGCACACAGAGAGTATGGGAGAACTCTGTGGTGCCTGCCCACGATATTCTGGCAGCAATAACAAGCACCTTCGAGGTGCAGGCATCAGTAATATGTCCAGGGAGTGTGAGGCCGGACCATCACTTTGGTCTGAACGCTGCACAAAGCCTAAGGAAGAAGCCCTGGGCTGAGACACCTGCCTTTATCTTGTGCAGGAACCAGGGTTACACATCTGAATGACAGGAACACTGCTCATCATAACAAAGAGCCATAGGCAGGGAGACACACTTGGGAGTTTATTGACAATAGTGAACAGTATGTACAAGTGATTAACACCCATGCCCAGGCTGTGCAACTACATCTTCTTAACCTTCCTAACCCTGCCGCCACGTCTTGGTTCTCTCCCGACATCTACAGCGGAGGTGGAGGCAGCCTGCTGACTGCTATGGCCTGCTTGTAATGATCGTGGCAGGTGTCCTGTGGAGGGCCAAGACCTGGAGGACCCCGGCCTGCTTTCGGGGCCCTGCTGTGTGGCAGTGGCACCCTCCTCGGCCTGTGGAGCTGGAGTTGCTGGAGTCACAGGGAAGAGAGGACTCAGATGGGCCAGACACTTCTGGAGTCACCTGGATGGATGGCCGCCGGGTTTCACCTGCTGACTCTCCTTCCTGTGGGTGCCCGAAGGCCCCAGGCTGACCTCTTGAGGAGAAGGGGGTTACCTGGTGTGAGATCAAGCTACCCCGCACCTCTCTCGTGTACACACTGTTAGAGCCCAACGATGGAATTCAGCCCGCGCAGCAGTGCAGGAGCGATGTCCTGGACAAAGGTCTGTATGGTGGCCATCATCCGACCAGTGTTGACCTCAGTGCATTGGCATGCCGGCGCTATCACATCAACCTGAAAACGGGCGGACTCCTCCATCATGCCTTGCAATTTGAGGAGTGCAGCGGACATACCTTCCTGATATTCCCGAGCTTGCCTTTGCAGCTCCAGCAACTGTGACGTGACCGGGTCCAGAGGCTCGTCATCAGGCAATATAAATAAGTGATTACTATAATTATGTAATTATTTAAAACACATTAAGGATGACAGGACGGGTGATGTGACAAGGCTGCAGCATGTGGGAGCTGCTGGATAACATTATGATCCAGGGCAAACACGTCTGCAGTAAGTGTCTGCGGCTTGAGGAACTTCAGCTCAGAGTCATTGAACTGGAGGCTGAGCTGCAGACTCTGTGATACATCAGCGAGGGGGAAAGTTACCTGGATGCTTTATACCAGGAGGCGGTCTCACCACTTAGGATAGGGCCTTCTGCTTTGGTCAGTGGCCAGGGACAGGGGAGAGTGTGGCTGTGAGTGAGGCAGGTAAGGGGACTCAGAGGGCAGGAGTGCAGTAGCCTCAGCCTCTTCAATTGTCCAACAGGTTTGAGGTTCACTCAGCCTGTTTGGATAAGAGAGGGGGCTGCAGGATGGATGAGCAAACTGACCATGGCACCACGGCACAGGAAGCCATTCAAGTGGGGGGAGAAAAATGGAACGTAATGGTAGTAAGGGACAGTATAGTGAGGGGGATTGACACTGTTCTCTGTAGCAAAGAGCGAGAGTCCAGGCGGCTTTGTTGCCTACCCGGTGCCAGGGTTCGGGACATCTGCTCAGGGCTGGAGAGGAACTTGCAATGGGAGGGGGAGGATCCAGTGGTCATGGTCCATGTGGGTACCAACGACATAGGCAGGATGAGGAAGGAGACTCTGCATAGTCAGTGTGATGAGCTAGGCACCAAATTAAGCAGAACCTCAAAGGTAATAATCTCTGGATTATTACCTGAGCCACGTGCAAATTGGCATAGGGTAAATAAGATTAGAGAAGTGAATGTGTGGCTCAAAGACTGGCGTAGGAGAAGTGGGTTCTGGTTTGTGGGGCACTGGCACCACAACTGTGGAAAGTGGGATCTGTACCGTTGGGATGGTCTACACCTGAACTGTGCTGGGGCTGGTGTCCTCATGATCCACCTAAATAGGGAAGTGGAGAGGGCTTTAAACTGAGTAGTGGGGGAAAGGGATCAAATTTGGGCAGATGTGGTAAACCAAAGAGCAGAGACAAGGCAAGAGAGACAGGTATTAATATGAGAAATGATAAACAGACTGTGACAGGAAGGGACAGAGAGTACAATTCTAAGAGTAAATCAGCAGATAAGGCTAGACGCTACAAAAATAATAAAAGGACAAAACTAAAGGCTCTGTATCTAAACGCATATAGCATTCAAAACAAAACAGATGAACTGGTAGTGCAATTGGAAATAAGTAAGTTTGATCCTGTAGCCATTACAGAGGCATGGCTACAGGATCACATAGATTGGGATCTGACTATTGAAGGGTATGTGAAATTTAGGAAAGACAGGAAGTTAGGAAAAGGTGGAGGGGTGGGCCCTGTTAATTAATGATGGTATTAGCACTTTAGAGAGGGATGACCTAAGTTCAGGAAACCAGGATGGAGAAGCGGTTTAGTTGAGATGAAAAACGTTAAAGGTAGGAAGTCACTTGTGGGAGTGGTGTACAGGCCTCCTAATTATAACTACACAGTAGGACAGAGTATTAAAGAAGAGGTAATGGGAGCTTGTCGGAAAGCTACAGCAATAATCATATAGACTGGGAAAATCAGGTGGGCAAAGGTAGCATAGATGAGGAGTTCATAGAATGTGTTCAGGATAGTTTCTTAGAACAGCACGTTCTGGAGCCAACCAGAGAGTAAGCTGTACTAGACCTGGTATTGAACAATGAGACAGGATTAATTGATAACTTCCAAGTGAAGGCACCCCTAGGTAGCAGGTATGATCGAATTTTACATTCATCTTGAGGGAGAAATGAGTGCGTTTCATACTAGCATTTTAAACTTAAATAAGGGCAATTATGAGGGCATGAAAACAGAGCTAGCTAAAGTGAACTGGTAAATGAGGTTAAGGGATAGGTCAATAGCAGTTCAGTGGCAGACATTTAAAGGGATATTTCAGAATACACAGAGGGCAGGATTTTACCGTCAACTTTTTACTATTTATATAAATGATTTAGATGAAGGGACTGAAGGAATGGTTGCTAAATTTGCTGATGAAACAAAGATAGTTAGGAAAGTAAATTGTGAAGAGGATGTAAGGCAGCTACAAAGTGACATAGATAAGTTCAGCGAGTGAGCAAAGATCTGGCAAATTGAGTATAATGTGGGCATATGTGAAGTTCATTTTGGTAGGAAGAATAAAAAAGCTTATTATCTAAATGGCGAGAGATTGCAGAGCTCTGAGATTCAGAGGGATCTGGGTGTCCTAGTGCATGAATTACAAAAGGTTAGTGTGCAGGTACAGCAAGTAATTAGGAAAGCTAATTGAATGTTATCGTTTACTGTGAGGGGAATTGATTACAAAAGTAGGGAGGTTATGCTTCATTTGTACAGGGCACTGGTGAGACCACATCTGGAGAACTGTGCATAGTATTAGTCTCTTATTTAAAGAAAGATGTAAATGCATTAGAAGCATTTCAGAGATGGTTTACTAGACTTAATACCAGGAATGGGCAGGTTGTCTTATGAGGAAAGGCTGGACAGGTTAGGCTTGTATCCACTGGAGTTTAGGAGAGTAAGAAGTGACTTGATTGAAACCTTTAAGATCCTGGGGGGTCTTGACAGGGTGGATGTGGAGAGGATGCTTCCTCTTGTGGGAGAATCTAGAACTAGGGGTCACAATTTAAAAATAAGGGATTGCCCATTTAAAACAGTGATGAGAAGAATTTTTTTTCTCTCAGAGGGTTGTGAGTCTTTGGAACTCTCTTCCTCAAAAGGCAGTGGAAGCAGAGTCTTTGAATTTTTTTAGGGCAGAGCTAGATAGATTCTTGATTAACAAGGGGGGGTGAAAGGTTATCGGGGTAGGCAGGAATGTGGGTTTAAGGTTATATTCAGATCAGCCATGATCTTATTGAACGGCAGAGCAGGCTCAATGGGCCGAGTGGTCTATTCCTCCTCCTAATTTGTATGTTCGTATGATCTGACTCGGACTCAGCAGATTTCTGGCCTCCAGCAGCCTTCCGAGTGCCAGACACCTGGGAAGTCCCTGTTGTGGATCAGGCAGTGTGACGTGGTCACCAGATTGTGATCCCGAGGCCACTCAAAAGCTAGGTCCCACCGAGTTATGTGCCTCTGTGCTGGGTGGATGGTGTGGGTAGACGCTGTGATGGGTCTTCAATGAAGGTGCTTTCAGATTCCTCATCATAGGTTTCTTCGGGGCTTGATTGGAGGACCTAGGTTGTGGACTCTGCTGGCTGTTTACCAGATGTGCCTGAGAAAGCAAGGAGAGATAATTAGTGCATGGCAGTGGCCTGTGGAACAGGACACATCACTCACGGCATGGTTGTCTGAGGGATGTTGCACTGCTGGATCCTCATTTGGTAGAGCACCGCCGACTTCACTGTCAGCACAGGAATGGTCCAGATCCTCGCCGGCCAGCTGGATGGCTCTGTTTTCAAAGCCTGTGAGGACCTCGATTTCAGGCATCCACCCACCGGCCTGTGACCTCTCCCTCTTGTTGTGTGCCAGCTTGTCCTGCGTGAATAGAGATGGAGGGAGTGTAAGCAGAACACCTCCCAGGCCAGATGTTAAGTATGCCTGGCATGTGTGGGTGGTGAGTGGTCCCATGGACGGGATGAGATCAATGAAGGTGTATATGAGAGAGTGAATGGTGATGTCTCTTGAACTGGCAGTGAGTGAGGACCCTGTGGATGTGTGATGGGTTTTGTGAGTGTGTGAGTTGAGAGTGGTGAGAAGAGTGACTTACCACTGCCACCGCCTCCCATGCTGGATTAGTGATGCTGCTGCCCATTATGCGGCCAGAGCGGGGGTAAAGGTCATTACGATGGGCCTCCACTGCATCCAAAAGGCGCTCGAGGGACATGTCATTAAACCGGCGGGGGCTGCAATCTTCTTGTCTTTCGGGGCCATGTCTTCTTTACAGGGGTTGTGGGCTGAAAGTACTGAGAGGTGTGCACGCGACAAACATGGCGCCCAGCGTGATGAAGCGGCAAAGTGATGGTGTGGCGGGCGAACGAGAGCCCGCCCACCATGGGAACGGAGTGTTTCCCGGGAATGCATAATTAATGAGGTAGGATTGGGATGACATGGCGTGAAAAGCCACCATTGCGGCTGGCGGGTATAACATCCTTTCTCCCGTCCGCTACCTCACTTAGTGCAAATCTGGGGCGACTCCACCCTTGGCCTCTTTATTCTGAGTATGGAAGTGTGCCAGCTCACACTAACCTATATTGAAATTCATTAAACATTTACACATATAGCTCACATTTATTAAGGGCTCCCTATATGTCATCAAAACCTTCCTTTGTATTAGCTATACACCACCCCACCCCCTCCAGTTTGGTGTCATCTGCAAATTTCAAAATTGTAATTCATTATTTTAGTGCTCCAAATTGCTCTCATTATTCAGGGCTATTAGTGACAATAACATTCTGATCTGAGTATCTTAGCAACTATGTTTAGAGATAATTTCTATCCCTTTTTTTTCAAATAATGTCAAAGCTGTAAATGCAAATGTCTGTGGAGCTTAGATTGTGAGGCTTTGCAGTGACTTAGCTCGTATTCTCTTGGTTATAGGTGATTGAGGGGTGATTTGATCAAGGTGTTTACAATGTTAAAAGGATTAGATTGGTAACATAGTGAGAAATGATTTCCTTTAGTGGGGAAATCAGAATAAGAGGTTGCAACCTTAATGTTAGAGCTCAGAGCTGAAATAAGCAAATACTTAGTTTAATTGGGTAGGAATATGGAGCAACAGAATGTAAGTGTGAGATACAGATCAGCCATGATCTAATTGAATGACAGAATGGGCTCAAGGCGATGAATGGCCCACTCCTGTTCCTTGTGTTCCTATGCGTGTCCTCAGGGGGTTTTCCACATTGTCCTCTGTAACTTCGCAAAATGCCTGGAAATGGTACATATGTGGGTTCGTTACCCTTGAGAAGATGATGGTGAACCCTCTTACCACATAAGTGTGTCTGGTGAAGCTACTCCGATAATGCTATTAGGTTGGGAGCTCCATGACATTATCAATGTCGGAACAGCAATATATTTCCAAACGAGGATGGTATGTGATTTGGAGGGGAACTTGCAGGTGGTAGTGTTCACATGCACTTGACTGCCCTTATCCTTCTAGGTGGTAGAGGTCACAGGTTTGGAAGATGCTGTTGAAAAAAGTCTTGGAGTGTGCATCTTTTAGATGGCACGCACTGGTTCATTAATGTCCCTTAGGGGAGAAAATCTCCCGTCCTTACCTGGTTTGGCCTGTACATGACTCCAGACCCATAGCACTGTGATTGACTCTTAACTTCTCTCTGAAATGGCCTAGCAAGGCACTCAGTTGTGTCCAAGAAGGCAGCTCATCACCACCTTCTCAATTAGGGATGGGCAACAAGTGCTGGCCTAGCCAACGACTCCCACATCCCATGAATGAATTTTTAAAAAACTGTTGAGGCTTGCGTTTTGTGAATAGTGGCTCACGGGAAAACTACCAAGAGATGAGTCAGTTCTGTGACATGGTTGATACCGTGGTGAAAATGATATTGTGCCTTCAGGGCTGGAGGGATTGAGGGAGGAAAGATGGGCAGAAAAGAAGTCAGAGGATGCCATTGCATGTTGTTTCATGGGAGTCAAGGGTGGGGAATGAGTCGCTGTTTAGCCGATGCTGATAAATTAGTGAAGCTTTGCTCTTGCTGTTTGTGATTTGAACACATTAGTGAAGGATGAAATGGTCTAAAGACTGTGTGCAGTAACAATGCAAAGATGCTGCTTCTGCAGTGCCACTGTACATCGGAGCCAGAACAGTTCTTCACAGCAATGATTTTCGATTCATTTGTGGGATGTTGCTGCATTCTATTCCATTTGCTATCTGATACACAGTATAGGAATATTATTCATAAAAAACAAACAGTAACAAACATTTCTCTGGAAAACCTTTTGTCAGCTGATCTGATTATGCAATGTGTCCTGGGCATCATAACGCATTGTAACCCCATACTTGTCTTTATGGCCCTCTGATGCGGCGCTGCATAAATATGCAGGATCAAGAGGGGAACTAAAATACGATACCTGAATAGGAAGTGTCATTTTTTTCCTTTGAAAGTGGTGCTTCATAGTGGCATCTACCAACATTACAATGAACAGCACTTGGAAACATATTTAATGATGTAAAGGTTGTTTTTCTTTGTGTTTTTTACCCTCCACAAATGACTGACTCCTTGTTACGATTATGGTCCACCCAGTACCTGGTCTGAGTGGCCATTCTACATCGGAAAATCTCAGCGCTGCGAGGCTAAACACCCATAAAAAGCATACAACGTTAAAGTCCAAAAAGAGGCCATTTTGGCCATCAAGTCCATTGCTGCGCTTTTCTCCATGAGCCACACACTCTAAACCCACTCTCCTGCATGTGTCCTGTACCCTTCAATATTCTACTTTAAAAAAAAAGTCTACCTGCTTTGAAAGGTTCTGCTCCAACAGCAGCTTATGGCAGAGAATTCCACATTGTGGCTACCATCTGTGGAATTTCCAACAGCCCCTTCACTCCTTTCATCAGGGCCCTCTCAGTCCCAGCTCCCTGTTGAGTGCCAATAATCTAAATCAATAATGCCCTCCACAAAGTTTGACAAACTCTTATCAAGTCACCCCTTAAACTTTCCCAGGTCTAATAAATACGTTCCCAATGTCTCCAGCCCTTCAGCTGACTGTAAGCCTGGAGGAATTGTTGTCAAGCTTGATCCTGCTGCACATAATGTGCCCCCAAAGAACTCACTGGAATGTGACCAGGAAGGAAAACCTCAATCCAAGGTCGAAGCTGAAATCAACAAACTCAGGGCAGGCCAGGGAGATCCAACCCGAGACTTCTTTACTTCATAGAATCATAGATTGGTTACAACACAGCCGGAGGCCCTTCAGCTTGTTGTACCCATTGCGGCTCTCCACAAGAATTACACCGGGCTGCCTCTTTACTCTAAGGCATCGGCTCTCAGATGACCTGTAAACTGTGCAGTTGTTTTTATCGTTGAAGTTGATTGATCGTTTGATTTTGTTATTGTACAACCTGAGGCACCATTTTCAGGTGACATTTTCCAGGCCGTTGACAAAGTCTTCTAATTTACACATGATGCACTCTCAAGCCCCTTGTCCTGAAGTTTATAACAATCTCAGTTCCATGTCATGTGATGGTGCATTAATCTTCACATAGGATGGGGAAGTTGCAACACCAGTCAAACCATTAAACAATAGAGAGATAGGAGAGTGGTGAATCTTTGGAGCTCTCTACTCCACAGGGCTGTGAAGGCTCAGTTGTTGAGTATGTTCAAGACCGAGACCTTTATTCTTTCGTGAGATGAGGGTATCATTATTGCCCACCCCTAACTGCCCCCCCGAGCTGAGTGGCTTGCTAGGCCATTTCAGAGAGCAGTTAAGAGTCAGCTACACTGCTATGGGTCTGGGGTCACATGTAGGCTAGACCAGTGTTTTTTTAAATTCATTCACAGGATGTGGGCTTCACTGGCTGGGCCAGCATTAATTGCCCATCCTTAGCTTCCCTTGAGGAGCTGGTGGTGAGCTGCCTTCTTGAACCGTTGCAGTCCACATGGTGTGGGTACACTCACAGTGCTGTTAGGGAGGGAGTTCCAGGATTTTGACCCAGCGACAGTGAAGGAACAGTGATATATTTCCAAGTCAGGATGGTGAGTGGCTTCCAGGTGGTGAGGATGGCAGATTTACTTCCTTAAAGGGCATTAGTGAGCCAGATGAGTTTTTACAACAATAGCTTCGTGGTCACCACTTATTGAAACTAGCTTTATATTCCAGATTATTAATTGAATTTAAATTCCACAAGTTGCTGTGGTGGGATTTGAAGCCGTATCCCCAGAGCAGTAGCTGGGCCTCTAGATTACTGGTCCAGTGACATTGCCACTATACCACCATCTCCACTATATTGACAGAATTTTAGATATTCAAGGCATCCAGGGATATGGGGAGAGTGCAAGATAATGGTGTTAAGATAGAAGAACTGCCATGATCTAGTTGAATGGCAGAGCAGGCTTGAGGGGCCGAATGGCCTACTCCTGCTCCTTTTTCCTATGCTCCTAGGCTGACATCTATAATAACAATTAACAAATTGCAACTTACAAATATTGCCTATCTCCACGCCTAGGCATGAATGGAAAGTTTAAAGAATTCTTATTGATGTTGTATTACATTAGTTACCACCATGTAGTGGAACTAAAGAGCTGCCAAATTTCAGGAGTCCACAATCTCCATTCTGAGGGCAGAAGTTGAGGTGAAGAGGCTCACAAGACTGGTGAGGAGAGAGGCTCTTCAGAAGGTGAGCCTAGTCCTCAAACTAGGAGAATGGACAGCTGTAAGGAATAACTGGCTCAGGGTAATGAGTGTCTGCTAACAGCGCTTCCGTCCCAGAAGTTAATAGCTCACATGTAACTATAGATAATTGATGAGCGACTTCAATCTAGATATAGGTGTAACGAATTAGCAAATGACCTTAATTTTATTCTAGGGTTCTCTGGAAGATGTTGAAGCTGAGTGACCTAAATAAATGACTGTATTTATCCTTGAGTATTCCAAGGACTGGTCTAACTCACGCTAGATATCCTAAAGCCCAAAGTGAAAATCAAGCAGCAGACCCAAAACATACTCATGTTGATGACATTATCCTTCCTCTTCCAGTCAGTAGCTTGACCTGGTCTGTGAAAGCCCCTCGCCCCATCTCACAGCTTGCCCTCTCAGTAGCAACTCCCATGTTGCTCCGGACAATACCTATTGCTGATCTCCCATGGGGAGCTGGCTCTAAGTTAATTGATTGCCTGCATACACTGTTGTAGGGTGTTGGATACCATTTGGTGGGTCTTAATGGAGTCTTTGTAGCCTTAGGTAGGTTAACTGTATGTATTTATTAAGTACAAGGACTATGTACACATCTAAAGTAAAGGGTTCAATCCTCAAGCTGTCTCCATGCTTGCTTGTGGACACAGCTCTGTCCAACACTAGACTGACTCCTAGGTGCAGGTTATGTGTTCTCTCACATTACTGTGTGGGCAGCACTGTACTCAGTCCCACGTTAACCCGAAATGTACCAGAACCTTATACTACACCTCTACCCCCTTAAGCCTTTATCCAATGTATTTCAAGTAATTCTAGTTTTCCCCTCGTATTTACATCATTATTACTGCCCCATTTCCCCCCCTTCAAGTCTCTGAGTTCATAGATTCAGGTGGTCTGGAGGCGTTACAACCCTTCCATATCTTGTTCACACTACTGTCAGAAAGATGCCTGCTCTGCCGCTGCAGGTAAATTCTGTCGATTTGGAGGTTGTTCTGGCATCTGGGTATCTTCCTCGATGTCGCTCCACCGGACTGTGGGAACAGGCGGTCTAACCATAAGAAGGAGACGCCTCCTATTTCTCCTGACTGTAACCCCTGGGGTGCCAACCAGGCAGGACTGAGGTTGGTCATCATCCTTCCTGATGATAGTACCCCCTCTCTCTCTCTCTCTCTCTCTCTCGAGGCCTTTAATCCAGACCTTGTCACACATTCGTAGTTGTGGTAAGTGTTTGGTGCGGTACCTTTTGTGTAGGTGGAAGCCTGCTTCTGCCTGTATGACTGCCCTCTTGCTTGGATGTCCTGGTAATCCTGGGTTGCCAAACCTGTTATGAGTTTTTTTTTGGCAGGATTGGACGTTGTGTGCGGAGTTTCCTGCTCATCAGGAGTTCGGATGGGGCAAGGCTACATTTGTAATGGGATGGACCTGTAGGTGAACAGTGCTGTAGGAAATTCCTCATTCTTTTTAAGGAGGGCTTTTACAGTGTGGATGCCCCCCCCCCCGCCGCCACCTTTCAGCTTCCCGATTTGACTGTGAGCATCTCGGGGAGCTGGTACGGTGGTGGTAGCTGGATGGAGTGGCGAAGTGCGGGAAGTACTCGTTTGAAAATTGTGGGTCGTTATCGGACACGACCTTGTCCGGGATGCAGTGGCTCATGAAAATCTCTTTCGATGCCTCAATTACTGCCTCTGTGGTATTCGTATATAGTTGCTTCATCTCAGCCCATCTGGAAAAATAGCCCAGCACTATAAGGAACAATTTGCTGTTGAAGGCGAATAGGTCAGTGCCCAGCCTCTCCTGTGGCTTGGTAGGGATCTGCAGCCTCTCCCGTGGCCTAGTAGGGATCTGCAGCCTCTCCCGTGGCCTGATAGGGATTTGCAGCCTCTCCTGTGGCCTAGTAGGGATCTGCAGCCTCTCCAGTGGCCTAGTAGGGATCTGCAGCCTCTCCCGTGGCCTAGTAGGGATCTGCAGCCTCTCCCGTGGCCTAGTAGGGATCTGCAGCCTCTCCCGTGGCCTGATAGGGATCTGCAGCCTCTCCTGTGGCCTAGTAGGGATCTGCAGCCTCTCCAGTGGCCTAGTAGGGATCTGCAGCCTCTCCTGTGGCCTAGTAGGGATCTGCAGCCTCTCCAGTGGCCTAGTAGGGATCTGCAGCCTCTCCCGTGGCCTGGTAGGGATCCGCAGCCTCTCCTGTGGCCTGGTAGGGATCCGCAGCCTCTCCCGTGGCCTGGTAGGGATCCGCAGCCTCTCCTGTGGCCTAGTAGGGATCTGCAGCCTCTCCCGTGGCCTGGTAGGGATCTGCAGCCTCTCCCGTGGCCTAATAGGGATTTGCAGCCTCTCCTGTGGCCTAGTAGGGATCCGCAGCCTCTCCTGTGGCCTGTTAGGGATCCGCAGCCTCTCCTGTGGCCTGGTAGGGATCCGTGTGGGGATAAGGGGCTCTCTTCGGTCCTGCTTGCGCAATGCACACACCTGACAGTTTGCTACGGTGGCCTCCGTTGTCCTGGAAAAGCCTGGCCACCAAACTGTGGATTGGGCCCGTATCCTGCGCTTGGTGATGCCCAGGCCACCCTGGTGCATTTTTATTAAAAGATCTTCAGCTGAAGGGAAACTGGGATGACCAGCCGCTCATTGCAGACCAGGGGGATTGGCGATAGCCATAAAGTGTTTTTGTTGTCGAAACAAACTTTTTCTCTGTTGTGGCCAACCTTGTTGGCGGATGGAGACAAACTCCTCATCTCGCATTTGTTCCTGGTGAATCCGTTGGAGTTTACGTGTGGTCCGCTGGCAGGTGTCTCCTTGTCGATTGGGAGTACGCTTCCAGCTCTTTGATGAGTTTGATGTCCTGTTTTGTTGGAAGGCCTAATGTGTCCCTGGAAAGCATCTCTCCATTGTTTGGTTTTTGCCTTGGACGTATACTGTCTCGTAACACTTTTTGAGTCAAAACACTTCAACTAAATTAATAAAATCCTGGGACAAAGTAAAAGGTGGACCTCATGAGGCATTGGTAGAACATCTGGATTCTGGGAGGCATCTTTGCCAGCTCCTTCTCATCCAGTAATGAGACTAGTAGCTTATGGCCTGTTTCAACTATGACCTTGAGGCTGATGATATAGCCTGAAATCTTCTTCCATGCCCACGTGACTGCAAAGGCTTCCTTTTCTATGACTGTGTATCTCATCTCCAGGTCTGACAGCCATCTGGAAGCATAGTAGGCCGGTCAGCGACTTCATTCCAGTTGTACCTGGAATAGGAATGCTCCAAGGCCTGTGGATGAAGCATCTGCTGCAGTGGAGGTGGGCAGGGATGGGTCGTAGAGGGCCAGAACGTTAGTGGGAGACCAGCATCGCCTTGAGGCAAGTGAATGCTTGCTCTTGACATGAGTCCCAGCACCATGCTTGGTCTATCTTAAGCAGATGTCTCAAAGGTTCTGTGCCCTGTGCCAAATTAGGTAAAAGTTTTGCTAGCTGGGTCGCTGTCCCCAAGAATCGCTGGAGGTCTGGAATCGAGAATGGGGTTGGGAACTTGCTAATAGCTTTACTTTTCTGTGGTTCACCAAGATGCCTTTATCAGTTCTGTTGAAGGGTCATGAGGACTCGAAACGTCAACTTTGCTCTTCTCCGCCGATGCTGCCAGACTTGCTGAGTTTTTCCAGGTATTTCTGTTTCTGTTTCAGTATTCACTTCCTTTGTTTCGGGTGCTTTGATATCATCAATTTAGTTTGTTAAATACAGCGGGTAAAAATATCTTGTGGTTGATAAATTGCTTCTGATTTTATTTCTGTACTTTTCTTGCAAGTAAAAAATACATTAATTAAACTCAGTAGCTCTGTGCCAAAAATGATTAGTATGGTTTTGTAGAAGCTCCTTTTGTTCAGTGACAGTCACAGGGAGTTTGAAAGGAAATCAGCTATAGCCTCAGACCAAGCTTAAATCAAAATAAATGTTGCTCGTGCCCCAACATAATGTAAGTTTTTGCTCCTCGTTTTTCACCAGCTTGCTCTGCCGAATTTGACCCTGCCTTCCCCATTGATTCCTCGCTTGGCTACAGTTCCGTGGACACAAGACACCCTCTACTGTCTTGGGCCAATTAAGGCCCGCCCAGTGTAAAGCGTGGCTGGTAGCGCTCAGCGCTACCTGTGCGGGTTGGGGGGAGGAGGGAGGGTCGGGGCCTGCGCTTTTTCGTGCATGTGACCGAAAGAGCGCAGCAATCTCCCTGAGGCTCGGAGCTGCCTCAGGGAGATTGAATGGATTATAAAACTTCTTAATAAATAAAATCAAAATGTATTTAAACGTGTCCCCTCATGTGACAGTGTCGCATGAGCTGGGGCGCGTTTGTGAAGTTTGGAAATTTTATTTATTTTATAAAACCTTCGGGAAACCTCATCCCGCCCGTGGATGAGGTTTCCTGAAAAACGCGAAGGCCGCTTGGGCTCTTCGCCTGCCCCCCCCCCCCGCCGACCTTAAGGTAGGACGGGCGGCGTTCTTAACTCGTTTAATTACTTTTTTAGTGGCCTTAATAGGCCGTTGATATTTCGGCTGGCGCGTAGCTGCCTCCTGTGTGCGCCTGCCGAACGAAATATCGAGTTGACGCGCGATGATGTCAGGGCGCGTGCTTGGTTGCTCTACTGGCTGGTTTGGGCATTGCTTTCCTTGGCCTGGAGTGTCCCTGTTTCTGTGCTGTTTAACTAACTGGACTGTGGAGTTTCCTCTGTACCACGGTTTCCTTTCTCCTCTTAAAATGGATCTGTGCTGCACACGGAGTTCAGACTGCCTAACAACCTGGATAGCTTTCTCGAGGGTTAGATCAGCATGTCTGAGAGTGCGTCGTCCGCTACTCCTGCAACTATTCTATCCCTGATGATTTGAGATTTTAGGTCGCGGTATTCGCAGCCTTCAGCCATTCTATACAGACCAGTAATGAATGAGCCAATAGGTTCTCCTGGCGACTGGACACCTTTATTAAATTTAGCCCTTTCAAGGATTGTGTTGCTTCTTAGGTTAAAATAAGCATGGAATGATTTCAGCACTCCTTCAAATTTAGCCGATGTTTTGTAAAGCAGTGTGTTAACTTCTGGAGCTGCTGGCCTGAAGTTTGCGCTGGTTGGGCGCCCATGGTTGGCGGTCCCAGGAGCAGATGGGAAACAGGTCCCCGACCGCGATCGGCCCCCCCAACCGCGATTTCACGCTGGCTGGCCAACTAACGGCCAATTAACGGCCAGCCAGAGTGAAATGCGCCTGGAGAAAGGCTCAGCCACTGCCGGTGCGGGGTGGGAAGAGGGTGGGCACCGACGTCACCGGGGGTGCCGGTGAGCGCTTCCGGAGAGTTCCCTGAAGGCCGACAGCTGCCCCCAGAGAGCTGTGGGCCTCCAAAATAATAAAAGAAAAGCACAAAAGTGCCGCAGAAAATGTCCACGCAATGCCTGAAAGCATAACCCCCCCAAAAAAAACACAGTCGCCAGGTATTTCTTTTTATTTTATGTCCGAACGGAGATTTCATCCCGACCTTGGATGAGATAATGATTAAAATGCGAATGCTGCCCACCCGTTTTGCCCATGCGGGCCATGTAAAATCGCGGTCAATAGGCTTTTTAATGACCTTAATAGGCCCTTTAATTGTCAGCAGGTGCTGCCCCGACTCCCGCGCGTGACGGTCGACCTCAGTATCGCACACGTGCGCGATGATGTTGGGACACAGGGCTGACGTCTTTTCGCGCAATTTTACCTGCATTTGGGCCTGGCCGCAAGATCCGGGCCTCTGTCTTCTTATCCAGACCTGAAGCAAGCATGCACCTCAGGCACCCTTTTTTCCCCAAAACCACCCCCTCACCCCTCCCGCCCCAATTATGTGATTGATCCGGATCCTTGGATAAGTCCAAATTGATCTGGTAAGTTGGATTTTTGATCCACGGTCAAAAATTTCAAAGTGTCGATTCAGCTTTAACAAGTTGCTGAAATTCAAGGTGGGGGGTGCCGCTGTTTATTTGAGGGCCGGAATTTTACCTCGTCTGGGCAGGCCCACGCCCGACCCGACAGCGTGTGAAATGACGCGAGGAGGCGTTGGACGTGCGTCCCGACGTCATTTCCGTGCTCGGGCGATATTTCACTCAGCGGGCGGGTGTGGCTGTCGGAAGTGCGCCGGCCGACAATTCCGCAGGCAATTAAGCCCCTGAATGAGTCAATTGAAAGCAATTTTACGCGCCTTGTTTTTGCTACAACCTCGATCCAGGACGGGATCCCAGGAATGAAAGGCTTAACATATGAGGAACGTTTGAGGGCTCTGGGTCTATACTCGATGGAGTTTAGAAGGATGAGGGGGGATCTGATTGAAACTTACAGAATACTGAAAGGCCTGGATAGAGTGGACGTGGGGAAGATGTTTCCATTAGTAGGAGAGACTAGGACCCGAGGGCACAGCCTCAGAGTAAAGGGAAGACCTTTTAGAAAAGAGATGAGGAGAAACTTCTTTAGCCAGAGAGTGGTGAATCTATGGAATTCATTGCCACAGAAGACTGTGGAGGCCAGGTCATTGACTGTATTTAAGACCGAGATAGATAGGTTCTTGATTGGTGAGGGGATCAAAGGTTACGGGGAGAAGGCGAGAGAATGGGGTTGAGAAACTTATCAGCCATGATTGAATGGCGGAGCAGACTCGATGGGCTGAATGGCCTAATTTCTGCTCCTATGTCTTATGGTCTTATGGATGAAATGTCTGGGGTGAAATATCACAAAAAAAACGATGTCTGGAGATTGAGGTATTTTGTGTTCTGCTGTCAGGTGCTTGAATGTGTTGCATAGACCGCAGTTTGCTGCATTTTTCTCTTCTCACATAATCTGTCCAGGTCTGCAGCTCCCAGAGGCAGCTCCGCAGCAGCCGTCTGCCTTCAGGCAGCTCACTAGAAGTGCCCCCCTCCCCATACCTTCACTTTTCTCGGTGCCCTCCCTCTTCCCACTCAGCCCCGCACCCCCGCACCCCTGCCCCTCCACTGCCACCCGTTTCATGCTGGCTGCCCGTTAATTGGCCAGCCGGCGTGCAATCGCTGTCGGGGCCGGGAGCGGATTTCATGTCCCCTTTGGGGCCCCACGCCTGACAAGTCCGTGTGATTCAGGCCAACGCGTTGTCCTGTGCTTTGCTGGTTTTGGTGGGCCCTCGCTGTAATGGTGTTCGCGCTCAGCCTTGAAAAGGTTTTAAACAATGGAACAACTGGCTACAGACCTCTCCATGTAAGCGCCATGCTTTAGGGTCGCGGAAGCATTGAATCCCACTCCTTAAAGCTGATTCTTTGTTCGTGATTCTTCCAAATTAATTACATTTTCCTTTCTGGAGTGAGCTCAGATGCCACGTGCTCAGCCACCGTCTCATTAATCTGGTTTTTCCGATGGAGATTTTAAATTGCCATTTCTGACCGCTAAATCATTTAAAGG
The DNA here is from genome assembly GCF_964194155.1 of Cetorhinus maximus. Classification (NCBI taxonomy): domain Eukaryota; kingdom Metazoa; phylum Chordata; class Chondrichthyes; order Lamniformes; family Cetorhinidae; genus Cetorhinus; species Cetorhinus maximus. The sequence continues at coordinate 16,117,847 of NC_135880.1, forward strand.
TCTCTCCGGACTTGCTGTGTCCTGGAATTGAAATGTTCTAGCCCACCCCTGTTAGGTCTGCCAACTCTGCGCTCTGGGAATTAAAGCTGGACTTTTAAAAGATCCTAAGTCGTCTTCTGCCGCAGTGAGGAATTTTACATTTCTTCCTTCAGCTTCCAAGCTTTTCTTCGGAGCTCTTCCCTGGCAATTTTCCTCTGCTCGTCTGCTTCTTGAGCTTTACTTCAGGCCAGAATGCTGCTTCGAATTTTTCTTTAGTCTTGCAGGTTTTTAGTTTTTCTCTGAATTTTTTTGTGAGCTTTTGGATTTTTCCCTTCGCTGCCACCGTGTTGTAGGGTGTTGGATAACATTTGGTAGGTCTTAATGAAGTCTTTGTAATCTTTAGTAGGTTAATGGTATGTATTTATTAACAGCAAGAACTATGTAGATATATGCAGTGAAGGGTTCATGCTAGAGACTGTCTCCATACTTGCTTGTACACATAGCTCTATTCAACATTAGACTGACTGCTAGATTTGGGTCATGTGTTCTCTTATATCACTGTACTCAGTTCCATGTTAACCCAATATGTACCAGACACTTATACTATACCCACCCCCACTTCCATTCTAGCCACTATTCTGAAGCTATCTGTCTCCACCACCTTTTTGACAGCCAAACTAAATCAGTCACCTATATAAGTGGTGATAAACCTGGAGTTAGGAAAGATACATGATACGTCACTTGACTCTGTGTATTCCTGCACAATAGCAAACCAATTCAAAACACTGATCCTTAAGTCACTGGATGCAGCTCCATGAATATGACATCAAGTCTCCAAATCACAGGTTAATTAAAATAATGTTCTGAGTGATTTGAAAGTCATGACTATTCAACGCTTCTTCCATGACTTCTTCAGAAATTGAAGCGTGTGAATGTCCAAAATATTAAACCCATGGCATGTCTTGTCAAAAAACAAATCTCTCGCAGTTTCACTTGTTGGTTGTGCAGTCAGGTTGCTAATTAATTGCTTTGGGGGAGATTTAATGGCCTGTTGCCTCCTATCCTGTGCTTGGGTGATAATGTCTGATGTAGTGAAGCTGGAGGAGAAGTCAGTCAACCACTTCCCTCTGTCAATACAACAAACTTTGAATTAAACTACTCTGCCACGGCCGTCAAATTATGCTCCATCTGCACCTCTGCCTTCATCCATTCCGATGATCAACACATTTGGCATCCCATGTGAAACAGACCACACGTTAAAAGTGTAAGGCATTAGAGAGGATGCAGAAAATAATCATGAGAATGGTTCCAGGGATGAGGGACTTCAGCGACGTGGATAGATTGGAGCAGCTGGGGCTGTTCTCCTTGGAGAAGAGAAGGTTAACAGGAGATTTGATAAATGCGTTAAAACCAGGAGGGGTTTGTTCAGAGGAGATAGGACGAAACTGTTCCCATCAGCAGAAGGATTGAAAAGCAGAGGGCGCTGATTTCAGGTTGATTGGCCAAAGAAGCAACCTCGACGTTTTTAAGCAGCGAGTGGTTAGGATCTGGAATGCGCCGCCTGAGAGGTAAAATTGATGCCTTCAAAAGAGAATTGGATAATTAGCTAAAGAGAGGGGAAAAAAAAACTGTTGAGCCACAGGGATAAGGCAGGGGTACAGGAACAGCTGAATTAACCCTACAGAGAGCTAACACAGACATGATGGACCAAATGGCTGCAACCATTCTATGATTCCACGTAATTTTAAAAGAAATTCATTTATGGGATTTGGCCAGCATTTACTGCCCATCCCTAATTGCTCTTGTTCAGAGGGCATTTAAGACTCCACCACATTGCTGTTTGGAGTCACACCAGACCAGGTAAGGACAGCAGATTTCCTTCCCTAGGGGGCATTAGTGAACCAGATGGGTTTTTACAACAATCGACAATGACTTCATTAGACTTTTATTTTATTGAATTCAAATTCCACCATCTGCCGTGGTGGGATTCAAACCCAGGACCCCAGAGCATTACTCTGGGTCTCTGAATTACTAGTCCAGCAGCAATAGCATTCCACCATCGTGTCCCCTGACAAAAAAAAGGTTAATCACTTTAAGAAATTTAATAGCCACAAAATGTTAATTCAGCCCCCCAGTAGAACCACTCAGCGTCAATGCAGTAAGCCGCAGACACTCTTGAGCGACTCATTGAATTTCTTTCTGCATAGCGATACTTACTAGATGCAGACACAAAAATGGCGTTTCAAACATGGCCTTGCTTAAAGTATCCGATTTCGGGATGTTTCTAGGAAGAGCCATTGTTGAATTCAGTTTCCGAGGCAAGGGTGGACAGAGGGGAACACCATGTCCAGGCTGACACTACTGACCTCTAACCATTGAATCCCACTGGGCAGTAAGTATATTGTGGCTGAGCTCTAGATCAGGTCAGTGCCGCTGTCGCCCTCCACTCTTAACTGGACAGCCTGCTGCCACTCACTGGGACAAGCCTTGACCTCGGGTGACAGTGTACATTGGATTGTGAGTCAGCAGTCCCTTTATATCTCTTCCAATTTATATTTCCATGCAACCGGCACATAGAAAGACATAGGAACACACGAATTAGGAGCAGGAGTAGGCCCACCAGCCCCTTGACCGTGCTTTGCCATTCAATAAGATCATGGCTGATCTGATTGTGGCCTCATCTCCACTTTACTGTCCAGTCCCTATACCCTTTGACTCCCTTGTCAGTCAAGAATCTATCTAATTCAACCCTAAAAATAATCAATGACCCGGCTTCCACCACTCTCAGGGGAAGAGAGTCCCACCCACTCACGACCCTCTGAGAGAAAAAAAATTCTCCTCATCTCCACGGAAGATCCCTTATTTTTAAACTGCGTCTCCCAGTTCTAATTTCTCCCACAAGGGGAAGCATCCTTTCAGCATCCGCAATGGCAGCAGCTCTGAGTCCCCCCCTCCAAGTTGTACACCATCCTGACTTGGACTCGTATCGGCTCTGTTCCTTCACTGTTGCTGGGTCGCAGTCCTGGTACTCCCCCAGTCAGGTTAAGTCCCATTCGGATGGAAACTCTGCCCCAAGAGCTGCCGGGCAGTCAGAGGTTGGCAGCTCCCCATTGCCAGCAGTGCCACAGAGAGCAGTGGGTAGCTTTCAAGCACCCTGCACAATGCCCCCCCCCCCACCCCATCACCCCCAACCCCTCCCAACCCGCCGCTTACCATGTTGGCACTGAGTGCCTATGAAAATGAGACCACCCCCCACCCCAAGTAGACAGCAGGGTTTGGTGGACAGCTTTCTGCAGGGATGGGAGACCTGTGTGAGCCATCATTTAATCCCGATGGGCTCAGGGACAATAAATGGCTGATTATCAAACCTAATTGCCTTCCTCCCGCTAGCAGACAGGCTTCCCGCATTGGCCCCTTACTGCCGCTCGCTAAAATGCAAGGCCAGTTTATCTGCCGCCGGGAGCGTGGACGGGTTCTGCCGGCTTCCCCCCCAACTCGAGACCCCACCCCCCATCATCCTGAAGCTCCAATGGGCTCCGCTCAACTCCACCCTTTGACCCTGCTTCTCCCTCCACGGTTGCTGCCAGACCTGCTGAACATTCCCATCGTTCTCTGTTTTAATGCCATGCTTTGATGGGTGTGAGTGAATTGAAACTGTAATCCAATCTCCAGCTCCAAACAAAGAAAACACTGCCAACCTTTCATCTGACAGAAAGTTCTCTAGAATTTAATAAATATGGTTTAACTCCTATAAGGAATTAGCGTCACAGCTAAACTTCTTACCGAGTGGTGACATTCCGCCAATCAAAAGTTCATGAAAAATTCATTCCTGTGAAATTTGTACATTGTTATGAATGAGAGATTCTATAAGACAGTTATGTTTTAAACTGTCTCTTTTAATTTAAGGTAAAACAGAATGTCCTAGAATGGGGAATGACGTGACCATACTAATTCTGCCTGGGGACAGGCCCATGTGATTTGGTTGCCATGGGGGCAGAGACTCAAACCAAAACCCCAAAGAAAATCAATCGCCAGTTTTCATACATTGACACAAAAGAGGGGTATCTAGTATTTTTGGATGCTGACTGTCAGACTCGAGAGAGAGAGAGAGGGAGAGAGAGAGATGCTGCTGTGTGAGGAAGCAGAGAAGATACTGCTGTGAGAATAGGAAGCTTGTAAGAGTCCTTTCTCTGATCAGAAAGAGGAAGACTGACCGGACGGGACCTTTGGAGATTTAGAAAAAAAAGGAAGAGTTGTCAGAGTGGACCTTGCAGCTGGAAGTCAATTCGGGTACACACAGAAGACTGAGTGAAGGGAATTTCAAAAGACACTGGAAGGCTCACCCTGGCGTGACAGGTAAAAGGTCACCCGCTGAAAAGCCAGGAGGAATGTGGGACTTAATTCACAAGGCCACATATCTGCTGCGACATGCGTAACATACAAACAAGTTGTAAGCTATTTACGGTGGAATTAATTTGTCAATGTGGAAGTATCTTTTCTGTAGTGTTGTATATTAGTTGCTTCTTAAGTAATGGTTGATCTTTGCTTGTTGCAGTGAAATCTTAAAATATGAAATCTTGTCGTGCAAATTTCTCGGTTGGTCGCTGAGAAACTTATTCATCTTTTTGAAAGTTATCGGTCTCTATGGGGACTACTGCAACAACATCAAAACAGAAAATGTTTTAGGAGTTCTTGAATATGAAAGGGATTGATCGTATAAGCGTAAACCATTATCGAATCACAGAATTGTAGAATGGTTAGAGCTCAGAAGGAGACCATTTGGCCCATCAAATTTGTGCTGGTTCTCTGCAAGAGCAATCCAGCTAGCCCCACTCCCCCACCCTTTCCCCAAACCTCTGAACATTTTTTTCTTTTCAAGTACTTAGCCAATTCCCTTTGGATCCCCATTAATTCAGTGCCTTCTGGTTCTCGACACTTCTGCCAATGGTAAGAGTTTCGCCCTATCTACTGTGTCCAGAACCCAAATGATTTTGAACGCTTCTGTCAAATCTCCTCTCAACTTTCTCTACTCTAAGGAGAACAGCCCCAGCCTCTCCAAAGTACCCATGTAACTGAAGTCCCTCATCCTTGGAATCATTCTCGTAAATGTTCCTGGACCATCTCTCACCCTTCACATCCTTCCTACAGTTTAGTTAAGCTGCAGTTTAGGATGAAAAGCATTAGTTGAAATAGAGAACGTTGAAGAGATCTGGCTGGCCAGGCAGCATCTCCAGAGAGAGAAACTGGTAGCATTACAGATCGGTGGCATTTTGTTACAAGAGGGCAAAGGTTTGAAAAGGAAGAGGTTTTTAAGTGAACACCGAGGCAGAGAAACCCATCTTTTCTTTTTTTTTTACCCTCGTTCCATTGCTACCCCCTTTTGCCTTGCACCATCATCCTTTTTGTCATTTAATCTCTCCTGCCTTTCGCCAGTCTCAGACCTTCCCTTTTGTCCTTTAACTCTCTCATCTTTTCCTGGCTCTTTCGTTGCTAAAAGCCTGTGACGTCCCTAACCTCTCCCAGTTCTGATGGAAGATTATCAACCTGAAATCTTCCGGTGCTGCCAGCAGTGGGAAGCTTGGTGGCCGGAGGTGGGGGGAACTTAACTTGGCGGAAGGCCAACAATCAGTTTCCTGGCAGCTTTCACGATTAAGCTCTCAGGGCTTTAAAGGCAGGTTAAATGCGCATCGAGCTTCCCGACGAACAATCCCGACACGGGGAGACAATGGCGTAGTGGTAATATTAATAGGCTAATAATCCAGGGGCCCAGGCTAATGCTCTGGGGACATGGGGGTCAAATCCCACCACAGCAGCTGGTGGAATTTAACTTCAATTAATAAATCTGGAATGTAAAGCTGGTCACAGTAATAGTGACCGTGAAATTATCATTGATTGGCATAAAAACCCGCCTGGTTCACTAAAGCTCTTTAGGGAAGGAATTCTGTTGTCCTTACCTAGTCTGGCCTACATGTGATTCCAGACCCACAGCAATATTGTTGACTCATAACTGCCCTCTGAAATGGCCTAGCAAGCCACTCAATTCAGGGGCAATTAGGGATGGTGACAAATGTTGGCCTTGTCAGCGATGCCCAGTGTTAGCATTTCTTGAATGCTCATTCAAAGGCCGCCCCAGCAATATTAAGCTTCCCCCACCCCACTCGAAATTAAGTTCCCCACCAGCAAGAAATTAGAACATTCGCTTTCACGACTGTATATAAGTGGCCATGTGCCTGGTGAGATTGACTTCTTCCATGATTAATGGTGAGTTGCTGCTGCACCATTGACCAGAAACTGAACTGGACTAACCATATAAATACTGTGGCTACAAGACCAGGTCAGAGGCTAGCAATCCTGCGACAAGTACCTCACCTCCTGACTTCCCAAAGCCTGTCCACCATCTACAAGGTGCAAGTCAGGAGTGTGATGGAATATTCCCCACTTGCCTGGATGAGTGCAGCTCCCACAACACTCAAGAGACTTGACACCGTCCAGGACAAAGCAGCCTGCTTGATAGGCACCATATCTACAAACATTCGCTCCCTCCACCATCGATGCACAGTAGCAGCAGTGTGTACCATCTACAAGATGCACTGCAGGGATTCAGCAAGGCTCCTTAGACAGCACCTTCCAAACTCATGACTGCTACCTAGAAGGACAAGGGCAGCAGATAGATGGGAACACCACTGCCTGGAAGTTCCCCTCCAAGCCACTCACCATCCTGACTTGGAAATATATTGCCGTTCCTTCACTGTCGCTGAGTCAAAATCCTGGAACTCCCTCCACTAACAGCACTGTGGGTGTACCTACACCTCACGGACTGGAGTGGTTCAAGAAGGCAGCTCACCACCACCTTCTCAAGGGCAGTCAGGGATAGGCAATAAGTGCTGACTTAGCCAGTGATGCCCACATCCCGTGAATGAATGGGAACAAAGAACCTCTCTATGTGGCTCGGTGTGAAATTTGTTCCATAACATCCTTGTCAAGCAGGACGTTTTATTACATTAAAGAAAAATACAAGTTGCCATTGTTCCCCACCCCCCCAAACGATGAGTTGCATCGCTGTTATGCCAATGAAAAGAACTGTACAACGTTCCAGTCTTCACAATGGGAAAGAGAGCTCCCTCAGCAAACGTCACTGAGGTAGCATTCCTGACAGTTGGTCAACATGGGCAAGGGCCATTTTGGAAACAAGCATGCGCAGATCCAGGTTTAATAGTTAACCAAGCGGTCATTTTGAAAAGTGGTGATTGTCTAGTTTTCGCATTTATGAAATCATTTTTGTATTTACCTTTTAGTCTGAATGTTCCATCAAATCCAGCAGGGGGCGTGCGCATACACCGGACCCTGGATTAATAAACTAGCCCGGAGCCCTCCAAGGTGTGAGGCTGTGGCTACGGCAACAATAATCAAACCACCACCGCCTCCCCCTCCCCCTCCATCCTAAATCCCAAAGGTGAGGTTATTAGAATATTCCGGTTAGCCACATGTGGATTGCAGTGGAGAGGTTAAATCCCACTAAGGAGGGAGAACTCGGAGCAGAACTCAAGGCCTGGATCAGGCCAGAAAAATATTATTCATTGATGGGTTGTGGGCGTCACTGGCTGGGCCAGCATTTTATTGCCCGTCCATAATTGCCCTTGAGAAGGGGGTGGTGAGCTGCCTTCTTGAACCGCAGGGCAGGGCATTTTTTTCCATTAGGCCCTGTTCGGTGCCTTCCGCAATTTGCTTCTATTGTCCTCACAGTTTTGTTTAAATCTTTCTTAGCTACACCTTTGTTAAAAATAGAGTGATGGATTACTTTTACTAAAGAAGGTGTAGCTAAGAAAGATTTAAACAGAACTGTGAGGACAATAGAAGCAAATTGCGGAAGACACCGAACAGGGCCTAATGAAGCTTCCCTACCATGGTAACGAAAGATAGGAGGCCAGTCAATGGCTGGGCCTATTAAAGGATGTGTTTTGTGAAACCAATGTAAACAATTATCTGTGGGCACTGCTTCCATATGTGTGTCAACAGCGCACAGTCCTGCCTCTCTTTTTACCTCAACTGTGACCATGTCCGTGCTGACGGAGCCCCATTTGACATGAAGTTGTGAGCAAGCCAAAACCTCCTCCATCCAATCATTGGTGAGCATAAAGCCACCCCTTTCTAGGACCTGCTGTAACCTCTCTGCTGCCCTATCTCTGCCTCCAGCTGGAAATTGTGGCCAAAACCTAGTTACGTACTTAGACTTGTAAGCAAAATTAAAGTACATGGAGCTAAGGGGACGGTGACAGTGTGGACACAACATTGGAAAAGGGGCAGAAAGCAGAGAGTGGTGTCAAACAGTTGTCTTTCCTGACTGGAGGGAGAGGTGCAGTGGTGGGGCCCAGGGTTTGCAGTAGAGCATAATTGCAGCGCTTGCAAATGATACAAAGCTCGGATATATAATAAACAATGAGCATGTCTCTGCTAGAGCATTGTGGTAGCGTTTCAGTCAGGTTGTAAGAGTACGGAAAGAGAAACCGTCTCCAGTGCCAGAGGAATTGGCAACCAGAGGATACAGATTTACGGTTCTGACAAAGGAACTGGAGGCAACAGAGGTATTTTTTTTTTACGCAGCGAGTTGTTGTGATCTGGAATACGCTGCCTGAAAGGATGGTGGAATCAGATTCACTAATAACTTTCAAAAGGGAATTGGAGAAACAATAATTGAAGGGAAAGAAAATAACAGGGTGTGATGGGTATTAATTGGGTTGCTCCGCCAAAGAGCCACACAGGCTCGATGGGCCCAATGGCCTTCTTCTATACTGTGAATCTATGCACATTCATATGAGTGTGTCACCATGACCGCCCTGTGGGTAATGACTTGGAATCATCGTGTCGACACCTCTTTGATTGTGTTCTGTTGTTGCTGGAAAGAAATTGTCATTTGGTCGTACTAAACTTGAGTATTTCTGAAAAAAAAGACATTTTTTTGTCGAGGCTTTTTGTCTTGCGATCATCAGGACAATTCAAAAGAAAATGCCAATGTCAGCGGAAATAATGTATTTACGCTGTATCAGAAGAGAGTGCTGATTGGTTGGCACGTGGACTCTGATTGGCAGAAGTGTTGTCATGGAGAATGCACTAGTGCTGGTGACTGACAGTTAACTGCCAAGCATTGTTTGAAATTTAAACCAGGCAGCTTGACTCTGATTGGTCAAGACATTGCCCTGGTGAATGAACCAGCGAATGGCTGTTACTTATTTTGTTTAACTGAAACACAGGCGCAATGTGTGTACATGTTCTTTCTGTCTGCAAAGAGCAGGGCCCTGTGCATTAATATATGTAGCTTCCAGTACACACACATGCACCACACTGCATCCTGACTGACAATCTTAAATTGGTTGTCAGTGTAATTCTTAGCACACTGAGGACTATTGAGCAAATGTTAATGAGTTGAAAGCAGCAAATTCTATTCAAACTCCTTTTGCTGGGTTGAAGAAAGATGAGGGTGGGTTGTTAGGAAGCCTTTCAAGCAGAACTCATCCTTTATTCTAAAGGCCTTTTGTAATTCAAATCAGTGAAAGGTGCAAATGTGGTCTGAAAGGGAAAAGAACAGGGCTCAAGTGCTCAGTCCCGATTCATTTTACATCACTTCATTTACATAGGAAAAGAATGGACTAACAGTTAATTTCCATATCTACTGACAGCAGCAATTAGCTGCTTTTTATGTCAGTACACTTTACTAGGGAGTTGAGGAAGTTGAGACCCAGAGACGCTGGATGTATTTTAGAAACTTAAAATATATTTATATTGTGCCCATTTATTCAAGATCACTGGACGCTGGTGTCCATCTTATACTTAGAAGAAATGAGAGGTGACTGCATTGAAAATTTTGGAGAGAGGTTGGTCAGAGTGAATGCTGAATGGCTGTCTCCCCTGGCTAGAGCCTAGAACTAGGGGTCATTGTCTCAGGATAAGCAGTTGGTCACTTAGGACTGAGATGAGAAGAAATTTCTTCTTTTAGAGGGTTCAGAATCATAGAATCACAGTGCAGAAGAGGCCCTTCGGTCCATCGTGTCTGCACCGACATGTGAGAAACACCTGACCTACTTTCCTAATCCCATTTACCAGCACTTGGCCCATAGCCTTGAATGTTATGACGTGCCAAGTGCTCATCCAGGTACTTTTTAAGGGATGTGAGGCAACCAGCCTCCACCACCCTCCCAGGCAGCGCATTCCAGACCGTCACCACCCTCTGGGTAAAAAAGTTTTTCCTCACATCCCCCTTAAACCTCCTGCCCCTCACCTTGAACTTATGCCCCCTTGGGTTGACTGAGATGAGAAGATTTGGATCTTTGGAATTCTTTACCTCAGAGAGCTGTGGATATTCTGTGGTTGAGTATATTCAAGAATATAATAAATCTGGAATATAAAGCTAGTCTCAGGAATGGTGACCATGGCAACTATCGTTGATTGTTGGGGGAAAAAAACCCTTCTGCTTCTAAATGCCCTTTAGGGAAGGAAATCTGCCATCCTTACCTGGTCTGGCCTACATGTGACTCCAGTCCCGCTCCAGAGCTTTAGCCTGGGTCTCTGGAATACTAGTCCAGTGACAATTGCCCATTCACTTCAAAATTCTTATCCTTGACTTCAACCCTCTGTGGTCTTGCCCCATCGCATCTCTACAATGATCTCCAGTCCACTGCAGAGATAGGATGGAGTTGCAATGAGACGTTTAATTATTTTCAATGTAACTGTTTCAACGCACAGGGGATACTAGAAGGTCATTGAATCTTCTTGAACATTCCGTCTCAGATCTTACTATGCCATGCAGAGAACGCCGGCCTACCTGGACAAGGTATTCCAGCAGCCAGTAGCATCCGAAACTATATGAGCTGCTGTGATGCTGTGAGGGAAGACCGGTACACGAATATTTCCTGCCCGCTCCATATCACGCCTGCTTATTGCTAAGAATAAACACACAGGCCAGAGCAGAAGTGAAGCTGTGAGCTTAATTCAATCTGATGACCAAGTAGAGCTGACAACATTGTTTGAACATATGAACATAGGGGCAGGAGTAGGCCACTCGGTCCCTTGAACCTGCTCTGCCATTCAATATGATCATGGCTGACCTGATTGTAACCTCAACTCCACATTCCAGGTATTAGTCTAGTAAAACTCCTCTGAACTGCTTCCAATGCATTTACATCCTTCCTTAAATAAGGAGACTGAAACTGCACACAGTACTCCAGATGTGGTCTCATCAATTCCCCTTGCAATAAACAATAACATTCTATTAGCTTTACTAATTACCTGCTGTACCTGCATATTAACTTATAGCGATTCATGCAATAGGACACCTTTTCATCTCAGAGCTCTGCGAATCTCTCACCTTTTAGATAATATGCTTTGTTTTTATTCTTCCTGCCTAAATGGACAATTTCACATTTTGCCACATTATTCTCCATTTGCCAGATCATTCCCCACTCATTTAACCTATCGATATCCCTTTGTAGCCTCCTTATGTTCCCTTCACAACATACTTTCCTACCTATCTTTGTGTCATCAGCAAAGATTGCAGCCATAACTTTGGTCCCTACATCCAAATCATTGATGTAAAAGGTTGAGGCTCCAGCTCTGATCCCTGCGGCACACCATTTGTCACCAGTATCCCAGTAGTGTTTCAGGAGGTACATTTCACGACCTCCCACACCCAAAGAACCCTACCCGTCATGCTTCTACCATTGGTCAACCAACATGCCCATCCTCACACCAATTGGAAAGTAGAGAGATTCTTTTGTTACCTAGTTGGTTAATTCTTCAATGCTCACCAAAGAGCCGCTTTCCCCACGTGCAATACCTTTAAGCTGTGAAAAACAGAAGTGCTCAAAGCAATTTGCAGCTAGTGAGATACTTCTGAACTCTGCCATGGGATCTTTTACATCCATCGGAGAGGGCAGATGGTGTCTCAAGCGAAAAGCAGTACCTCTGACCACACAATGCTCCCTCAATTCTGCAGTGGCCTGGCCGGTTAGATTTTATCACCAAGTCTCTGGAACAGGCCTTCAACCTACAATCTTCTGATTAAGTGATGGTGTAGTGGTATTGCCCCTGGACTAGTAACCCAGAAACACAGGGTAATCCTCTGGGGACGCGGGTTCAAATCCTGCCACGGCAGATGGTGGAATTTGAATTAAATTTTTTAAAATTCTGAAATTAAAAGTCTAATAATGACCATGGAACTATTGTCAATCTGTTGTTAAAAACCCATCTGGTTCACTAATGCCCTTTAGGAAGGAAATCTGTTGTCATTATCCTGGTCTGGCCTACATGTGACTCCAGACCCACAGCAAAGTGGTTGACTCTGAAATGGCCTAGCCACTCAGTTGTACAAAGTCACAAAAAAGGAATGAAACCGGACATATACTGCCTGGCATCGACCCAGGCACCGGAAACAACAACAGCAATCTCAGCCCTGTTGACCCTGCAAAGTCCTCCTTACTAATGTCTGGGAAAGCTGCCTCACAGACTAGTCAAGCAACAGCCTGGCGTAGTCATCCTCATGGAATCATATCTTACAGATAATGCCCCAGACACCACCATCACCATCCCTGGGTATGTCCTGTCCCACTGGCAGGACTGACCCAGCAGAGGTGGCGGCACAGAGGCATAAGTCAGGAGCGAGTTGCCCTGGGAGTCCTCAACATTGACCCTGGATCTCATGAAGTCTCATGGCATCAGGTCAAACAGGAAACCTTGTACCGCCTTCCCTCAATTGATGAATCAGTGCTCCTCCATGTTGAACAAGACTTGGAGGAAGCACTGAGGGTGGCAAGGGCGCAGAATATTCTCTGGGTGGGGGACTTCAATGTCCGTCACCAAGAGTGGCTCGGTAGCACCATTACTGACCGAGATGGCCAAGTCCTAAATGACATAGCTGCGGCAGGTGGTGAGGGAACCAACAAGAGGGAGAAACATATTTCACCTCATCTTCACCAACCTGCCTGCCACAGATGCATCTGTCCATGACAGTATCGCTAGGAGTGACCACCGCACAGTCATTGTGGAGACGAAGTCCCACCGTGAGATTGAGAATACACTCCCTGTTGTGTGGCACTACCACTGTGCTAAATGGGATAGATTTTGAACAGAGCTAGCAACTCAAGACTGGGCATCCATGAGGAGCTGTGGGCCATCAGCAGCAGCAGAATTGTACTCGAACACAACCTATAACCTCATGTCTCAGCATAACCCCCACTATACCATTACCATCAAGCCAGGGGATCAACCCTGGTTCAATAAAGAATGCAGGAGGGCATGCCAGGAGCAGCACCAGGCATACCTAAAAATAAGGTGTCAACCTGGGTGAAGCTATAACACAGGACTACATGTGTGCCAAACAACATAAGCAGCAAGTGATAGTCAGGGCTAAGCAATCCCACAACCAACAAATCTGATCTAAGCTCTGCAGTCCTGTCACATCCAGTCGTGAATGGTGGTGGACAATTAAACAACTCACTGGAGGAGGAACCTCCACAAATATCCTCATCCTCAATGATGGGGGAGCCCAGCACAGCAGTGCAAAAGGTAAGGCTGAAGCATTTGCATCAATCTTCAACCAGAAGTGCCGAGTGGATGATCCATCTCCGCCTCCTCCGGAGGTCCCCAGCATCACAGATGTCAGTCTTCAGCCAATTTGATCCACTCCACATGATAGCAAGAAACAGCTGAAGGCACTGGATACTGCAAAGGCTGTATACACTTATATTGTGCCAGTACATACATCTCATAATATCCCAGAGTGCTTCAAATGCAATGTAGCCACTGTTGCTCTGCAGGCAGACATGGTAACACACTTAGCAACAGGCAGTGTAATGGAATACTCTCCACTTGCATTGATGAGTGAAACTTTAACAGCATTTAAGGAGCTCAACACCATCACTGATGTAGTAATTATAGTTTTGATAAACGTAGGATGGTAGCTTTAAGAAAAATCCTGTGTTGTAAGATCACATGATGTGCAAACCAATGTGTTAGCAGCACGAGGAACCTCTGGGGAGCGGTGGGCGGGGAGTCCTTCTTTAGTTACAGAGTTTGATGCATACATGTAGTTGCTGCTGCTGCCTTGTAAATTAAGTTAAACATGTCTACCAGGAAAAGCTGCCTGGAAAATTAACTCTATAACAACTGAATCCCCCACTATTTCCATCCTGAGGGATCATCACTGACCAGGAACTGAGCTGGACCAGTCACATAAATGCTGTGGCTACAAGAGGAGATCAGAGGCTGGGATTTTTTTGGGAGTAATTTACCAGTTGACTTGCAAAGCCTGTCCACCATCTACAAGGCACAAGTCAGTAGTGTGATGGAATACTCCCCACTTGCCTGGATGAGTGAAGCTCCCACAACACTCAAGAAGCTCAACAACGATCCAGGACAAAGTGGCACTTGGCACCCCATCAAACACCTTAAATATTCACTCCCTCCACCATCGATGCACAGTGTCAGCAGTGTGTGCCATCTACAAGATGCACTGCAGAAACTGACCAAGGCTCCTTCGACAGCACCATCCAAACCCGCAACCTCTACCACCTAGAAGGACAAGGGCAGCAGACACATGGGAACATCACCACCTGCATGTTCCCCTAAAGGCCACTCTCCATCCTGACTTCGAAATATATCGCCGTTCCTTCACGGTCGATGATTCAAAATCCTGAACTCCCTCCCTAACAGCACTGTGGGTGTATCTACACCAGATGGACTGCAGCAGTTCAAGAAGGCTGCTCCCACCTTCTCAAGGGTAATTAAGAATGGGCAATAAATGCTGGCTTTGCAAGCAACGGCCACACCCTAGGAATGAACATTTTAATAAAAGCACAACAATGAGTTGAAAGCCATTAACCTCCACATTTGCTGCTGTTGAAATATGGGAGGAATGTTGGCCCTATGACACTGGGGGAGTCCTCTGCTCTTCCTCGAACATTCCAAGGGCTTATATTCAACTCCTCAGATGAGTTTTGAACCTTCTACTTTCTGACCTGATGGTTGGAATGCTACCAACTTAGCATTTTAAAAAAAATAAATGTATCCACACAAGTAGGACATGAATTATTTATACGGAAAATGCAAAGAAATCCATGACAAGTTTAACTTAGAAATGAAAAAGTGCCAATTAACAGCTCATTAAAAGGAGGTCCCTGATAACGTTTGCAGATGTTGCACATTTTATATTCCTCAATCAATAAGGCTTTTCTCCAAGTGCAATGTTTACATTGATTTTTTTTGTTCAGCTTCCTGTATCCATACCATAATAGTGGTGTCTCCTTCCTCTCTTATTTCTATTATGTCAATGACGTGGATTAACTGTATAGAACCATTTATTTAATAATATCAAAACTGTTAAAAGTAATTAAGAGTAATATAATGTCCTGGGCAGAACTGAATATTACTATGCCAGTCACAGTCTTGGGAACATAGGAATTGTTAGAAAGATTTGCATTTGCATAGCGCTTTTCACAACCAAAAGATGTCTCAAGGTGTTTTACAGCCAATTAAGTACTTTTTGAAGCATAGCCACTGTTATTACAACAATGTGGCAACCAATTTGCACACAGCAAACTCCCACAGAATGCAAAGTGATAATGACCAGATAATCTGCTTTTGAGATGTTGATTGAGGGATAAATATTGGCCAGAACATTATGGATAACTCTTTATCACAATGGTGCCATGGGATCTTTTAAATTCACCCTGGACCACGTTTCCCACTGCCGCATATCAGGAACCTAATTTCAATACTTTAGCATCTCATTAAAAGCCCTGCTCGCCAGAATCATCCCCACGCTGGATCATCCAGGCACATGGTGTCAGTGCATGCTGACGTGTTTCACAACTGTACATAAGTGACATGCACCTAGCGAGCTGCACTTCACTTGGGATTCCGAGGTCTGTTTCCCTACCTTGCTTTGGGCAGCACTTACGGTCACCAGCGCCAGGCTTCACAGACAGCACCACATCACTTTTAGTGGGGGCTCACGGGCAGATCTCTACCTACAAGATCAGCTGTAAAGTGGGGGTGACTTTTCAATGGCTGCAGGGCTAGGGCTTGCTTGGGGAAGGGGGAGAAGTGACCTCAGGCAAGGGAAGAGGCTGCAGGGCGAGGGCTGCATGAGGGAAGGGGGGGTATCCCAGGGTGTGTGTGTGGGGGGCACATGTTGATCTGTGCAAGTGGCCTCAAGATGGTGAGGGCTGAGGAGGCAGTCTCCAGAGGAGATGCGGCCAGATGGAGATGTGAGGGTGTGTGTGTGTGAGAGTGGGTGGCATTGTCCCTTCAGCTGGCAGTGAGTGAGATGCCAGTGAATGTGTGATGGGCTTGTGAGTGGGTGAGTTTGGAGTAATGAGATGGTTGCCATACCCTGGCAGCATGGATGAGATCATTCAATGTTTTCTGCACTGAATGGCCGGCCTCTTATGCCCAGCGTTGGCACTGACCACCACTGTCACCTCAACGTGAACAACTTCCATTCACATAGCACCTTGAAGGTAATAAAACAACCCAGAGTCCTTCACAGGAGCATTATCAGATGCAGTTCAGGAGGAGGCAGTGGCATTGTGGTATTGTGATTGCATTAGTATTTTAGAGATCCAAGTTGGGGATCTCGTTTCAAATCCCACCACAGCAGATGATGAAATTTGAATTCGATTTTAAAAAAACCTGAAATTAAAAAGTCTGATGATGACCACGAAACCATTGTCGATTGCTGTAAAGACTAATGCCCCTTAGGGAAGGAAAGCTGCTGTCCTTGTGTGGTCTGGCCTATAGGTGACTCCAGACCCACAGTCTAGCCAGCGATGCCCACATCTAATGAATGAAAAAAAAAATTGATACTGAGGGGAATGGGACTAACTGGATTGCTCTGCAGAGAGCATAGGCCAAATGGCCTCCTTCTGTGCCATAATGATTCTAGGACCAGAATTTTACCATTCCTTTGATGGGATGCAAGATTGCTGGCAAAATGGCACAGTAAGTGTCAGGCAGGGTGTTTTTTTCCACTCATTTATGGGATGTGGGCTTCGCTGGCTGGGCCAGCACTTATTGCTCATCCCTAGTTGAGAAGGTGGTGGTGAGCTGCCTGCTTAAACCGCTGCAGTCTGTGTGGTGTCGGTACACGCACAGGACCTGAAGTGTCCCTGCCACCCTGCTACCTTGCCAGCAGCGGGAAAGTTGGCAGATCGGCTGCCTGCCAGGTGGCTAATTGAGCAAATTGAGGGCCATTGCCTGCATTCAGGGGTAATTTGCTTGCACTAGGGACAGGTTAGACCGCTCAGGCCTCCCAGAAGGCTCGGAAGTGGGGAGGGGGTGTGTGTGGGGGAGGAGGTGGGTTTCTTCCTTTTGGGCATTCCATGGCCCATGGGGGGGGGATCACCCCACCTCTTATTGCCAGTGGCTGGCTACACAACTACTGCACCCCACTCCCCCCCCCACAATCACCAGAGCCTGCCTGGCTTACCTTGGCACACCCCCCCCAACTACATTGACTTATTTTGAAGGGTGCCCTACCATTGAGGTATACTCTCTCTGTGCAGCTGCAGCTTTGGCACTAACCACCCCAGCAGTGGCGCTGCTGAGCCGTCAGCCTCTGATTGGGCCAAGGGGGGGGGGGCACTTAATTGGTCACAGTCAGGAATTTGACTCCCCTGGTCCTGCCGCCATTGGAGGCGTTGCTACCTTTCGCTTTTGGCTTGCTTCAGCGGGTCTTCTGTCACCTTCTCTATGAGGGTCTGTCAACCTCAAAGCCCTGAGATGTGTCAGATGATATTTATTTTTGCCTTTGTCGCCTTCCCTCACCAGCCTGACAAAACAATTCAAAATCATGTCTGGTCCCTGGTCGCCTGAAGTGAGAAGTATGCCCGAGGCTCCAGCCCATGGCCATTTGTTAGGAAGGTAGGTCCCATTGCCTTATGTTAACAGAACATTCTTTGATACACAGTCTCCCCAGCCACAGAAAGATGCCAAAGAAAGAAGAAACTGCTGTGGAGATGCAATTTGCTGCAGATGCATGAATATCTGGTCCTAGGCCAGAATTCTAATGTGCCCTATCATTCCCCGTTCACTTGCATAGACTCCATCACCTGGGTTTGACCCTGGCAATATTTTGCATTCTGAACATGGGAAAATAGAAATGAATTATTCTTTATTCTTTCACAGGGCACGGGCATCGCTGGCAACAGCAGCATTTACCGTTCCTCCCAAATGCCCTCGGACTCAGGCCATTTCAGAGGGCAGGAAAGTTTCACCCACATTGCTATGGTTCTGGGGTCATATGTGAGCCAGACTGGGTGGGAACAACAGATTTGCTTCTCCAAAGAGTATTGGCGAACACATTGGATTTTTAAATGGCAAAACATGGGCTGGATTTTACGGACCACCGGGGTCCCCATACCCCTGGCTAAAATGTCAGGGGGTGGGGTGTTGGTGGGGGAGCCCACCCAGGATACTGCTGGCTGCCCTGCAGCCAGTTAACTCTGGGAACAGTGTTAATTGGCTTAAGGTGAGACTTCCGCCCCTATCTCAGGAGGATGGCCAGCAGCTCTGTAATCCCAGCAGCTTCAGGTTCGAGCTGTCACCATTGCTGGGACTCCAGAGAGAGGTGTGCAGCAATGTCCATTGCATCACAGGGGCCAGGCCTGCAGGTACCAATGAGGAAAGGTGGAGGGCTGAGTTTGAGAGAGGGTTAAAAGGGGGAATTTGACCTGGATGGGGGGGGGGGGGGAGGGAAGTGGGGGAGGGGGTTGGTGGGGGGAATGCTGCCTCTGTTGGGCACAGAGGATACTCAAAGGAAGTCCCCAACACCTTGCCTGACACCAGGCCTTAGAGCTAAATCTGCCAGGCTACCCGCTTGGCATGGGCCTCCCCCTGGCACGAGTAAAATAACAGGAGGGGCAGGATTAATTGGCTACCAAAGGGTCTCAATAGGCCCAAGGGCGGGTGGCTTGCCCAATGCCTCCACCACCCCTCATAAAGTGGGAGCCAGGTAAGGGGCGGATGGGTAGATGGCGGACAGGCCAGACGCTGTATTTTATGGGCACCCTCATTTGCAAACCCACCGGTGGGGAGCGTAATATCCAGGCCAAGGTCACCATTAATGATGCTTATTCTTCATTCTAGATGGGCTAATGAATTAAAATTCACCTAGCTGCTGTGGTGGGATTTGAACTCATTCTCCAAATCCTTAGTGCAGGCTGCTGGTCCTGACTTTTCATTGATGTACAGTCGTCAGGAGTTTAGCAAATTAATAATATATTTTTAAGACATGCCTGTTCGTTTCCTTAAGTCTGAAAATAAAAGCTCAATTTGAAGAGCCTCCTCGAAGGCCCATAAATAAGCGCAATTAGCAGAACTTCACCCTGGTCATTAATTCGATCTGGGGCATGGTCTGCGGAGCCAGCTTCTAACACAATGATCTTCAAACCAGAGTGATTGAAATTATACAGTGCAATTTCTAAGCTTTCACACTGAAAGTAGATTATTTACATTTGGACAGCACAAGTAATTAAAGGGGCTGAAAGTACAAATAATTTGTTTATTTAATTAAACTCGATTCCTCTGGAAATCCATATCCTTTTTCTGTCCAGCTCATTGAATACGAAAACACGAAATGCAACCAGGAGTAGACCACACGGCCTGTCAAACATGCTCCGATATTCAATAGGATCACAGCTGATCTTGGGCTTTAACTCCATTTTCCCTCCTGCTCCTCACCTCCCTAGATACTGTTTTTATTCCTTCATGGGATGTGGGCTACGCTGGCTGGGCCAGCATTTATTGCCCGTCCCTAACTTCCCTTGAGAAGGTGGTGGTGAGCTGCCTTCTTGAACCGCTGCAGTCCATGTGGTGTAGGTACACCCACAGTGCTGTTAGGAAGGGTGCTCCAGGATTTTAACCCAGCAACGGTGAAGGAACAGCGATACATTTCCAAGTCAGGATGGTGAGTGACTTGGAGGGGAACTTCCCAGTGGTGGTGTTCCCATCTACCGGCTGCTCTTGCCCTTCTAGGTTGTAGTGGTCGTGGGTTTGGAAGGTGCTGTCTAAGGAGCCTTGGTGAATTCCTGCAGTGCATCTTGTGGGTAGTGCACATTGCTGCCGCTGTACGTCAGCGGTAGAAGAAGTGAATATTTGTTGATGTGGTACCAATCAAGTGGGCTGCTTTGTCCTGGACGGTGTCCAGCTTCTTGAGTGTTGTGAGAGGTGCACTCATCCAGGCAAGTGGGGAATATTCCATCACATTCCTGACTTGTGCCTTGTGGATGGTGGTCAGGCTTTGGGGAGTCAGGAGGCGAGTTACTCACCGCACAATCCCTAGCCTCTGACCTGCTCTTGTAGCCACAGTATTTATATGGCTAGTCCAGTCCAGTTTCTGTTAAGTGGTAACCCCGCAGGATGTTGATAGTGGGGGATTCAGTGATGGTAATGCCATTGAGCATCAAGGGGAGATGGTTGGATTCTTGTTGGAGATGGTCATTGCCTTACACTTGTGTGGAGTGAATGTTACTGGCCTCTTGTTAGCCCAAGCCTGGATATTGTCCAGGTCTTGCTGCATTTGGATATGGACTACTTCAGTATCTGAGTTGTCGCGAATGGTGCTGATTATTGTGCAATCATCAGCGAACATCCCCACCTCTGACCTTATGATGGAAGGAAGGTCATTGATGAAGCAGCTGAAGATGGTTGGGCCTAGGACTCTACCCTGAGGAACTCCTGCAGTAATGTCCTGGAGCTGAGATGACTGACTTCCAACAACCACAACCATCTTCCTTTGTGCTAGGTATGACTCCAACCAGCAGAGAGTTTACCACTTGATTCCCATTGACTCCAGTTTTGCTAGGGCTCCTTGATGCCACACTTGGTCAAATGCTGCCTTGATGTCAAGGGCAGTCACTCTCACCTCACCTCTGGAGTTCAGCTCTTTTGTCCATGTTTGAACCAAGGCTGTAATGAGGTCAGGAGCTGAGTGGCCCTGGCGGAACCCAAACTGGGCTTCAGTGAGCAGGTTATTGCTAAGCAATTGCCGCTTGATAGCACTGTTGACGACCCCTTCCATCACTTTACTGATGATCGAGTGTAGACTGATGGGGCGGTAATTGGCTGTGTCGGATTTGTCCTACTTTTTGTGTACAGGACATACCTGGGCAATTTTCCACATAGCTGAGTAGATCCCAGTGTTGTAGCTGTACTGGAACAGCTTGGCTAGGGGCGCAGCAAGTTCTGGAGCACAAGCCTCCAGTACTATTGCCAGAATATTGTTAGGGCCCGTAGCCTTTGCAGTGTCCAGTGCCATCAGCCATTTCTTGATATCACATGGAGTGAATCGAATTGGCTGAAGGCTGGCATCTGTGATGCTGGGGACCTCCGGAGGAGGCTGAGATGGGTCATCCACTCGGCACCTATGGCTGAAGATTGTTGCAAATGCTTCAGCCTTATCTTTTACATTGATGTGCTGGGCTCCCCCATCATTGAGGATGGGGATATTTGTGGAGCCTCCTCCTTCAGTGAGTTGTTTAATTGTCCTTCACCATTCACGACTGGATATGACAGGACTGCAGAGACTAGTTCTGATCCGTTGGTTGTAGGAATGCTTAGCTCTATCACTTGCTGCTTATGCTGTTGGGCATGCAAGTAATCCTGTTTATAGCTTCCCCAGGATGACACCTCATTTTTAGGTATGCCTAGCGCTGCTCCTGACATGCCCTCCTGCATCTTTATTGAACCATGGCTGATTGGTGGTAATGGTAGAGTGGGGGATATGCCAGGCCATGAGGCTACAGATTGTGTTTGACTCCCATTCTGCTGATGGCCCACAGCGTCTCATGGATGCCTAGTCTTGAGTTGCTAGACCTGTTCAAAATCTATCCCATTTAGCTTGGGAGTAGTGCCACACAACACAATGGAGTATCCTCAATGTGAAGATGGGACTTGGTCTGCAGAATGACTGTGTGGTGGTCACTCCTACCAATGCTATCATGGACAGATTCATCTGCGGCAGGCAGGTTGGTGAGGATGTGGTCAAGTATGTTTTTCCCTCACCACCTGCCGCAGTCTAGCAGCTATGTCATTTAGGACTAGGCCAGCTCAGTCAGTAGTGGTGCTACTGAGCCACTCTTGGTGATGGACATTGAAGTTCCCAACCCAGAGTATATTCTGCACCCTTGCCACCTTCAGTGCTTCCTCCAGTGGTGTTCAACATGGAGGAGCACTGATTCATCAGCTGAGGGGGTGGGCGGGGGATGTGGTACGTAGTAATCAGTAGGAGGTCTGTTAAGGCCATTAATTCACTAATTAACCCTATTGAGAAAGCTGCCCGTCCAACCTTAAGGTTGGCGGGGGGGGCAGGCGAAGAGTCCAGGCGGCCTTCGCTTTTTTCATGGAATCTCATCCACGGGCGGGATGAGATTTCATGAATGTTTTTGAAATCTTGGAAAAATTTTTAATAAAATTAATACACGTCTCAGCTCATGTGACAGTTTCACATGAGGGGACATGGTGTAAAGATTTTTTTCTCCTTTATTGAACTTTAGAAACTTTAAATTAATCTCCCTGTGGCACGGATTTCTGCACTCGCGTGCTCCCTGCTCAGGGAACCCACCTCACTGCCCACACGGAGTGCTCAGCGCTTCCGGGCACGCATCACGCTGGGCGGACCTTAATTGGCACACCCACGTAAAATGGCAGCGCGGACCCAATCAGGGGTGCCGATCAGGTACGCGCCCACCCCCGCACAACTACCCCCCCAACAGGAGGGAACTTCTACTCTCTGGGTTTATCTAACGTATAGTATACCTTCAAGAAGGATGTTATAATGGAAGATCACATGATCTTGTGTAACCAATAAAAGAGTGGCATGTACTAACTCTGTAGTTAGTTGGAAGTCAGTAGTCTGCAAATGAGCAGCAGAAATATGTAGATAGAGTTTGGTGTAGAAGCACACATGTGTAGCTGCTAAGTACCTTGTAAATAAAGCGAATGTGTTCCCCGTAAGAAGTGTCTGCTGAACCACTCTATCTAAAGTACCAACTCGGCCATTCCACAACAAGTGTGCCATTGAGACTCACAAGTCTCAACAAAGAGCTTGAGGGATGATCTGATTGAGGTGTTGAAAATATTAAAAAGATTCGATCGAAAGATATGGGGAACCCAGAATAGAGGGGTGCAATCTAAATTCAGAGCCAGGCCGTTCAGGAATGAAATCAGGGCGCACTTTTTCAGACAAAGGATAGTTGAAATTTTAGGTAGACTATGTAGCACAGAAGCAGGCCAACCCAATCCATGCCAATGAACTTTGGAACTCTCTACCCTCAAAAATTGTGGATGATAACTTTTCAGGACTGAGATGTCAGGAAGATAAGGGTACAGAAGAATATGAACCAATGGTGAGTAAGTGGAACTGTAATTGTATGGTGGAGCAGGCTTGGTGGGTTGAATGGCCCACTCCTGTCCATTATGTTATTAATTAAAGGTCATAAAACTCATGCAAAAGGAACAATAATTATGTAATTGTCGATGCAACTTACACCACACACTGAATTTCTATTCTTCATTTACACGTCCAGCCACTGCAGGCATTAAAAAATTAACAGCAATTAGTTTTTATTCAGTTAACAGAAAAGGTTGTTGTAGGAACAGAACAGTACTGTATGTACACAGAAGCAGCTGCAGGGAGTGAAGGTAATCTGTTAGTCAACATTCAGGATGGAAAGTACTTTGTGTCATCACAGCTGTGAGGTACGACAGGAATAGATGTGTATAATTTCAGCTGATCTGGCCTGTCCTTTGTACATGAACTTGTTTAGACGGAATCTGTAACTTTAAGGAACATTTTTCCAATTCCAAGAGAGAGGAATTAACATGAGATATGTATTCCGGATTACCGGGGAGGCAATGGCATAGTGGTATTGTCGCTGGACTAGTAATCCATAGACCCAGGGTAATACTCTGGGGACCTGGGTTTGAATCCTGCCACGGTAGATGGAATTTGAATTCAATAAACCATCTGGAATTAAAAGTCCAATGATGACCATGAAACCATTGTCGATTGTTGTAAAACCCCATCTGGTTCACCAATGCCCTTTAGGGAAGGAAATCTGCTGTCCTTACCTGGTCTGGCCTACATGTGACTCCTGATCCTTGACTCTTAAATGCCCTCTGAAATGGCCTAGCAAGCTACTCAGTTATAACTAACCGCTACAGAGACACAAAAAAAGGAATGAAACTGGACGGGCCACCTGGCATCGACCTAGGCACTGGAAACGACAACGGCAATCACAGCCCTGTCGACCCCGCAAAGTCCTCCTTACTAACATCTGGGAGCTAGTGCTGTCTCACAGACTAGTCAAGCAACAGCCTGACATAGTCATCCTCATGGAATCATACCTTACAGATAATGTCCTAGACTTCACCATCCCTGGATATGTCCCGCAGGCCGGACAGACCCAGCAGAGGTGGCGGCACAGTGGTATTCAGTCAGGAGGGAGTTCCCCTGAGAGTCCTCAACATCGATTCGGGACCCCATGAAATCTCATGGCATCAGGTCAAACATGAGCAAGGAAACCTCCTGCTGTTTACCACGTACCGGCCTCCCTCAGCTGATCAATCAGTGCTCCTCCATGTTGAACATCACTTGGAGGAAGCGCTGAGGGTGGCAAGGGTGCAGAATGTACTCTGGGTGGGGGACTTCCATCACCAAGAGTGGCTCAGTTGTACCACTACTGACCGAGATGGCCGAGTCCCAAATGACATAGCTGCTAGACTGGGTCTGCGGCAGGTGGTGAGGGAACCAACAAGAGGGAAAAGCATATTGACCTCATCCTCACCAACATGCCTGCCACAGATGCATCTGTCCATGACAGTATCGGTAGGAGTGACCACCGCACAGTCATTGTGAAGACCAAGTCCCGCTTTCACATTGAGGATACTCCATCATGTGTGGCATTATCACTGTGCTAAATGGGATAGATTTCGAACAGGTCTAGCAACTCAAGACTGGGCATCCATGAGGCGCTGTGGGCCATCAGCAGCAGCAGAATTGTACTCGAACACAATCTGTAACCTCATGGCCTGGCATATCCCCCCACTCTACCGTTACGATCAAGCAAGGGGATCAACCCTGGTTCAATGAAGAGTGTAGGAGGGTATATCAGGAGCAGCACCAGGCATACCTAAAAATGAGGTGTCAACCTGGTGAAGCTATAACACAGGGCTACTTGTGTGCAAAACAGCATAAGCAGCAAATGAAGGACAGAGCTAAGCGATTTCTCAACCAACCAATCAGATCTAAACTCTGTGGTCATGCCACATCCAGTCGTGAATGGTGGTGGACAATGAAACAACTCACTGGAGGAGCAGGCTCCACAAATATCCCCATCCTCAATGATGGAGGATCCCAGCACATCAGTGCAAAATATAAGGCTGAAGCATTCACAACAATCTTCAGCCAGAAGTGCCGAGTGGATGATCCATCTTGGCCTCCTCCAGAGGGCCCCAGCATCACAGATGGCAGCCTTCAGCCAATTCGATTCACTCCACGTGACACCAAGAAATGGCTGGAGGCACTGGAAACTGCAAAGGCTATGGACCCTGACAATATTCTGGCAATAGTACTGAAGACTTGTGCTCCAGAACTTGCCGCGCCCCTAGCCAAGCTGTTCCAGTACAGCTACAACACTGGCATCTACCTGGCTATGTGGAAACTTACCCAGGTATGTCCTGTACACAAAAAGCGGGACAAACCCAACCCAGACAATTACTGCCTACTCTTGATCATCAGTAAAGTAATGGACGGGGGCATCAACAGTGCTACCAAGTGGCACTTGCATAGAAATAACCTGCTCACTGAAGCCCAGTTTGGGTTCCGCCAGGGCCACTCAGCTCCTGACCTCATTACAGCCTTGGTTCAAACATGGACAAAAGAGCTGAATTCCCAAGGTGAGGTGAGAGTGACTGCCCTTGACACCAGGGCAGCATTTGATCGAGTGTGGCATCAAGGAGCCCTAGCAAAACTGGAGTCAATGGGAATCAGGGGGAAAACTCTCCGCTGGTTGGAGTCATACCTAGCACAAAGGAAGATGGTTGTGGTTGTTGGAGGTCACTCATCTCAGCTCCAGGACATCACTGCAGGAGTTCCTCAGGGTAGTGCCCTCGGCCCAACCATCATCAGCTGCTTCATCAATGACCTTCCTTCAATCATAAGGTCCAAAGTGGGGATGTTCACTGATGATTGCACAATGTTCAGCATCATTTGCGACTCCTCAGATACTGAAGCAGTCCATGTCCAAATGGAGCAAGACCTGGACAATCTCCAGGCTTGGGCTGACAAGAGGCAAGTAACATTCACTCCATACAAGTGTCAGGCAATGACCATCTCCAACAAAAGGGAGAATCCAACCATTGCCCCTTGATGTTCAATGGCATTACCATCAGCGAATTCTTCCACTATCAACATCCTGGGGGTTACCATTGACCAGAAACTGAACTGGGCTAGCCATATAAATACTGTGGCTACAAGAGCAGGTCAGAGGCTAGGAATCATGAGACGAGTAACTCACTTCCTGACTCCTCAAAGCCTGTCCACCATCTACAAGGCACAAGTCAGGAATGTGTTGGAATACTCCCCACTTGCCTGGATGAGTGCAGCTGCAACAACACTGAAGAAGCTGGACACCATCCAGGACAAAGCAGCTTAATTAGCACCACATCCACAAACACTCACTCCCTCCAATACTGACGCACTGTAAATGCACTACAGGAATTCACCAAGCCTCCTTAGACAGCACCTTCCAAACCCACAACCACTACCACCTAGAAGGACAAGGGCAGCAGATAGATGGGAACACCACCACCTGGAAGTTCCCCTCCAAGTCACTCACCATCCTGACTTGGAAATATATCTCCGTTCCTTCACTGTCGCTGGGTCAAAATCCTGGAACTCCCTCCCTAACAGCACTGTGGGTGTACCTACACCACATGGACTGCAGTGCTTCAAGAAGACAGCTCACCACCACCTTCTCAAGGGCAACTAGGGATGGGCAATAAATGCTGGCCCAGCCAGCGAAGCCCACATCCCGTGAATAAATAAAAAAAAGTCAACCTTCTGTTAATGATAGGTTACGCAATGCCTGAAAGGATGGTGGAAGCATATGTATATATCTGAAGGGGGGAAAATTTGCAAGCAAGGAGAATTTTCCAGCCCTTCCCCCACACACACCACCATCCCCCCGCCCCCCCCCAGGCCCCCCCAAAACCCCAAGGCAGGTTCCCCCGCGGCAGGGCCGGCGAACCATTGAAATGTGTTCACATTGGTGGGACCAGAAGCTCCCAATGCTGCGTGGGGCTGGAAAATTCTGGCCAGGGAGTGGGACTAATTGGAAAGCTCTTTCAGAGAGGCACAATGAGCAGGGTGGCCTCCTTCTGTCTAGTCTGATTCTATGATATTAATCAATCTGAAGCTCAAGGTGAAAGATGTGTTTTTAACAGCAAATTAAAACTCATAGAATTCCTAAAATCGAAAGGAGTGTGCTAAGAAGAAGCCAAGTAATCACTGTTAATCAGAGCAATTAACTCATTCACTTTTACACATGGACAAAGTCATGTTTTTCAGAATCGCTTCACATTACATACAATTACATAGCACTTACAGCACAGGAACAGCCCAGTCAGCCCAACAGTTATGTCCACATGTGCTCCACGTACGCTACTTCATCTCACTGCATTAAACATACCCTTCTATTCCTTTATCCCACCAGTGCTCGTCTAGATCCCCCTTGTATGCATTAGAAATGTGAGAACAAGAAATTTATTTGAATATATCGATTAGCCCAATATAAACAGGCAAAAATCAAGTGGTTTAGGGTCAGAAATGTTAATCATAGAAACATAGAAAATAGGAACAGGAGTAGGTCATTCGGCCCTTCGAATATGCTCTGCCATTCAACATGATCATGGCTGATGCTCTATCTCAATGCCTTACTCCCGCCCTCAGCCTTTTCCTTTCCAGATACCGATGGACTTTTTGCGTCTTTACAGCTATTTTGTGCTTTTAGAAAGAGTTCTTAATTATTACCCTTTTGGGCATCAAGTGTTGGGATGGTGTTGGTTACAGAACATGTCTGATAAAGAAGTCTTCATAGTCTTCTGTATGTTAACAGCAAGTCTTTATTAGCTACTTGTAACTATCTACAACTATACAGTAAAGAGTGCAGGTATGGAGTTATCTCCATCTTAGGTCTTAACACGTTTCTGGCCAACACTAAACTGACCTTAGGTCCAGGTCATGTACCTTCTTACATCACTGTGTGGGCAGGACTACACTCAATCCCACATTAACCCTGTATGTATCAGACCCTCCTATTGCACGCAAGGGATATAAGGAATGGATAGGAAACTGGAGTTAGGGTCCAAGAGCAACCTTATTGAATGGTGGAGCAGACATAGTAGGCACAGTATGGCCCATTGCTTCTCCTATTTCTTCTATGCTAATATGAACATATGGATTAGGAGCAGGGGTAGGCCGTTCGGCCCCTCGGGCCTGCTCTCCCATTCAATGAGACCAAGTTTGATCTGATTGTGGCCTCAACTCCACGTTCCACCTACCCCCAATAACCTTTGACTCCCTTGTTCGTCATGGATCTATCTACCTATGCCTTAAAAATATTCATTGACCCTGCCCCTTCTGCTCTTGGGGGAAGAGAGTTCCAAAGATTCACAAACCTCTAAGAGAAAAAAATTCCTTCTCGCCTCCGTCTTAAATGGGAGACTGTTATTTTTAAACTGTGTCCCCTTGTTCTAGCCTCTCCCACAGGGGAGACATCCTTTCAGCATCCACCATATCAAGTTCCCTTAGGACATTATACGTTTCAATAACATATATTGTATTATAAGATGTATTAATTTATAACTCATGAAATAAAGATTAGGTAGGAGTTGACGTTAGTACTCTATCTTGTTGCAGTCCTGAGTAAAAGGTATTCTGATAGCACAAGCAGTAATTTGTTGGGTTCTCATCACCTTTTGCCTTGCGCTAGTTCTTGTACTGACTGTTTCTCCCTCCCCTGACTGAGCAAGTCACTTCATCGCTGATGGACCTTCCAAGACTTGTGTTAGAATGAAACTCATGTTGGCGTGGAGGCTATTACCACCCACTTGAGCTTGATATTTATTATAATTAAATAGTGCATTGTGGAGCATTTTCAAATTACACTCAAGGTATTTAGCAGCAACTCAAGGGCATTGCTGTTACTTTTTATTAAATAAATATGCTAATGAAGGATTAAAGTCTACTCCTCTTAGTTTTAAATTGCATCAGTTAAATGATCTGATTAATCCTAGTTTCTGACTGCATTGAACTATGATTTTTTTTAAAAGAAAGGCTGAATTATCAAGAGTTGCTGAACTGAACAAAATTGTTCTCTGAACAAACTCTGGTCGACTTGAGTCTATTCACAAGGTCAGGATTTTCCTATCGTATTCGTATTTGGATTGATTTACAGGTTCTTTGTGAAGGGAGGAGTGATTTTAGTCTGATTTCAGTGGACTGCAGCGAGACCCGCCATTTACAGAAAGCTGTAATCTAGACAGTGCTTAATGAAAACTTGATTTCTCAGGAAACGATGTAAGGTTCAATATTGAAGTGATTGGCTGCCTCTCCTGCAGCACTTTCCAGTTAAAACCGGACTAAGGTCCGGCAAAATCGGGAGTGTCAAAGTGAAGCCATCGAGTCCAGAACAAGAGGTATAACCTTAACAATCGGAGCTAGGCCTTTCAGGGGTGACATCGGCAAACACCTTTTGGCAACGAAGGTCGGTGGAAATCTGGAAACTCCCCTCCCCCCTCCAAAACTGAGATTGGTAAATGCTTGTTAGGCAAGGGTTTTAATCATAAGCTAAATAAGTGGTGGAAAAGGCTAGAGGGGCTGAATGGCCAACTGCTGTTCCATTGAAATATAGGACACTTATTGATGATTGTCATTTGACCCGGGCAATTGAAGTGCAATTTCTTGCTGTGATTCAATTGTGGAAAGGAGATTGATGGCTTCTCTTTGAATCAGGGAGGGATTTGCGTGTGTGTGTGTGTGTGTGTGTGTGTGTGTGTCTGTGTCTCTGCCTGAGGAAGCAACAAAACCACATGGTGTGTCACAGGGAGATCTTGACTCCAGGGCCTCAATTGAACGTCCAGGCTTTGACTCCATAACCCAGAAACAATTTACTGAGAGAATAGTCCCTGATTGTCAGTAAATAGGGAGCAAGCAGGGAGGGGTACAGAAGTCATCATTATCATCATCAAAGGATTACCTATTGAAAATCAACTAACATCGCAGCCTGGGACCAAACTGAGGTACATTTTACTACCAGTTTTCCAAGTAAAATAAAAAAAAAGGATAGGATAGAAAGAACAGAGTAAAATAACGTCTTAAAAATTAGAATATGGTCTCGCATTATCAGGGGGTGAATTTTACGGGGGTGGTGGGTGGGATGCGTATTGCTCGCCTACCCCCACCCCCACCCCCACCCCCACCCCCACCCCCCAGTAAAAAAGTCGACCGGCTGCCCCACAACGATAATATGCTGCCTTAACAAGTTACGTGTGGGACTTCCACCCATCAGGGATGGGAAATCCTGCCCTCGAGAGCTGCCAATCAATCTGACTGACCGGCAGCTGAGTAGCCTCAGCAGCGCCGGAACTCGGTAGTGACCGCTGCCGGGACTACAGGCAGTCCCGAGGAGAACATCCATGGATGCCAGGCTTACAGGAGGGTCTGGGGTTCTTAGTCGGGGAGGGATTAGCGACCCTCGGAAGGGGGAGGAGGAGGGGGATGGGCTTTACTTTTTGGGCCAGGGGTGAAGGGACAAAGGGGCATATGTCCTTGGGGATGGGTGCTCCCCTCTCCCTCCCACCGAAAGGAGATATGTCCTCCCTTCCTTCCTGCTTTTTAGCCAGAGTTGCTAAGGTTGCAAAGGCTGGCCTCCTTCATTCTGCCTTCCACAGTTGCATGTATTATTGTGGTGGAGGCAGAAAGAGGTTCTGAAGTGGCCTTTCCTTAGCCAGTTAAAGGCCTCATTAGGCCTAAGGGCAGGCAGGCCTGCTGATGCCTTACCTGTTATATGGGAGACAGCTCAGGGGGTGGGTGGGAAAGTGGTGGGCTAGACCTGCATCCTATTTTACGTGCCCTCTCGCCTTAAATACCCCAGCAGGGGCTGAAAAATCCCCCCCCCACCAGGTTTCAAAGTTTAGAACAGTCATTACAGTTTATTCATTGTGTGAATGAGTTATGGCATTGGACTATTCTTAAGTCTTGTTGTTTTACACCTCAATATTGTTTTGAGTTTTGTGAAATCTGTGGGTAGTGAGTCGTGAAGTTTGGTGTGCGACAGTGATCTATCTAAACACAGCAAAGCTGATCCCGTCAGTCCTTGAGTGACTTGAGAAGGCAATTGTGCAAAGCATCTGAGGGACTGTCAGGGTCGAGGATGACTTTGCAAACCCTTTTCTGGACACTTTCAGCAGCCTTGCGTTCCCGCTGAGTGATCCTGCTCGACTACACAGGCGTCCCTTATTCCAATGAAGGACTAACAAAAGATGGAAAGAAATGGTGAGAAGATCATCGCTTGAGAGGGAACGGCATTTCAGATTCTGCAGCAGGCACGCATGGCTATTAGCTTGTTAACGATAAAACTAACCTGTACATCCTATTTTACAACTACCAGCTTGACCGTGTTATGATGGTGGATTGTGACATCATTCAGTGGAAAATTGGAAGGGAACAAAAACGGAAAATGCTGGAGAAGCTCAGCAGGTCTGACAGCATCTGCGGAGAGGGAAACAGAGTTGACGCTTCGAGTCCGTATGACTCTTCTTCAGAGCTGGAGGAGTTGGAAGGGGCTGGTTTGTTTGGAGTGAAGCAGATGTCACCCAGTCATGCACCTATTGGCGTTAAGCTCCATTCTATTCTCTACAGACCAGGTGATCGTGTTTGTGATCATGGCAGGGAGGGCCAAGGAAAGCTTCGGGTGGGGGGAGGCAGACTCAAGCTTTCTATCTGGGGCTTGGAGGAGAATTTTCTGCTCCTTCTAGTCCACAAGCAAATTTTTAAAAAATTAAGGCATTTGAAAATTAACCTTCTTGGCTCTTTGGGCACCTCCATCCAGCTCTCGGCATGTTTGGCTTGACGGTAGCATTGCCAATTCTGGTTTCAGATACTCTTGAAGTTTTGGTCATGTGACATCACTCATGTACTACTTAATCACATGCTATTTGTATATGTCAGTGTATTGACCTCAGTTGACCGATCCAAACCCTGACTGAAATATTTGGCTTTTTGGTTTATAGTGAGATGAGTAACCTAATTTATAAAGCAGAGAGAGAATACACAAGGAGAGAAAGATAAGTAATGATTAGATTTAAAAAAGCTACTGACAGCGCATGGGAGGTGAGGTTGGGTCCTCAGAGAAAAGCACCAAAGTGAGCTGATTCCTGTAATAAAATACATTATACAACAGGACACATCACCTGAAATCCTTATCCCAGTTTGTGTTTCTTCTGCTATCCTTCTCTCTCCCCCTCTCTCTCGTCTTTCCCTCTCTCTCCCCATGTCTCTCCTCTCATCTCTGTCTTCTCCTTCTCCCTATGCTCTCCCTTCACTCTCCTCTCCCACTTTTCTCCTCCCTTTCTTCTGCTCTGTCTCCTCCTACCTCTCCCCTTCCCTTACTCCTCTCTCCCCTCCTATCTCTCCCTCTTCCTCCTTCTCCTACCTCTCCCCCTCACTCACCTCTCTTCCCCCCGACATCCTCCTTCTCCCTCTCCTCCTCACTCCTGCCTTTCCTCCCTCCCCGCTTCCCACATCCCACCTCTTCTACTCTCCAACCTCTCGCCCTTTCTCCCCCACTCTTGTCTCCTCCTTTCTCTCCATTCCCCCTCACTCATCTCTCTCCTCGCCCCCTTCTCTTTGCTCTCCCCCTCTCCCCCCTCTTGCCCCCTCTGTCCCTCCTCTGTCTCCCTTTCTAACACTTCCCCCCTCTCTCGTTCTGTCTCCTTTCTCCTTCACTGTCACTGGGTTAAAATCACGGAACTCCCTCCCTAACAACACTGTGGGTGTGTGTACACCACAGCGGTTCAAGAAGATGGCTCAGCATCACCTTCTCAAGGGCAGTTAGGGATGGACAAAAATGTTGGCCTAGACAGTGATGCCCACACTCCCTGAATGAATGAAAAATAGCGTTTGATGCTTTAATTACTTTTCTTCCAGTTTAAGCCTTGGGATGAATTCTGGTCTCAACATGTCAGTGATGGGGTAGGTTGGTGTCCTAGTCAATATTTATCCATCACTCAACATCACACAAATGGATTATCTGCTGATTATCACATTCCTGTTTCTGGGAGCTTGCTATGCACAAATTGGCTGTCACATTTCCTGCATTACGATAGTGTCCAATGTTACTTCATTTGCTTTAAAATGCTTTGTGTTGTCCTGTGATCGTGAAAGGAGTTATGGAAATTCAAGATTTTCTTTAACACTTAATTCCTGCAATTCTAGCCTGTTGAGCATTCCCAAGTTCCTTCAGCTGCAACATTGATGTTCATTCCTTCAGTTGTCCAGGCCCTAAGCTCTGGGATTCCTTCCCTAATCCTCTTTACCTTTCCATCACCCTTGCCTTCCTCAACAGACAGGACCGTATTCTCTGCTGCATTTTTTAAAGTTTATTCTTTCATGGATATGGGTGTCATTGGCAAAGCAAACGTTTGTTACCCATCCCTAATTGCCCTTGAACTGAGTGGTTTGCTAGGCCATTTCAGAGGGCAGTTAAGAGTCAATCACATTGCTGGGGGTCTGGGGTCACATGTAGGCCAGAGCAATTGAGGACAGCAGATTTCCTTCCCTGAAGGTTATTAGTGAACTAGATGGGTTTTTATAGCAATTGATGATAGTTGTCATGGGGCAACATTTTCCCCCTGTCGGGCGGGGGGTGGGGGGGAAGCGCAGGAGTGGGCAGGCTCCTGATTGGCGCCCCCGATTGGGGGTGCGCCACCATTTTACGTGGGCGGGCCAATTAAGGTGCATAGATTTTCCTGAGGCAAAGCGCTGCCTCAGGGAGATCGGCTCCGATTTAAAACTTTGAATAAAGATTAGAAAAAAAAATTCTCTGCCATGTCCCTTCATGTGACAGTGCCATATGAGTTGGGACATGTCCATAACTTTTATGGTAAAATATTCTGCATTTTTAAAATCACTCGTGAAACCTTATCCCGCCCGTGGATGAGGTTTCATGTTTGTTCACAAGCCCGCCTGGGCTCCCGGCCTGCCCGCTAACCTTAAGGTTGGATGGGCAGGTCCATTAATGAGTTCAATTGGTTTTTTAATGGCCTTAATAGGCCGTTGACAGGTCGGCGGGCACGCATCTGAGCTGGATGCGTGCCCGCCGGACTGACAATCTAAATGAAGCGGGGTGACGTCAGAACGCACGCCCGATCTATCCCCGCGTCATTTTACGCATCAGTGAGTGGGCCCCGCCCCCACTCGCCAACCGGGAGACGCTGGCCATGGTCACCATTACTAAAACTAGCTTTATATTCCTGATTTATTAATTGAATTTAAATTCCACCAACTACCACGGTGGGATTTGAGCCCATGTCCTCGGATCATTAACCTATGCCAGGGAATTACTACTCCAGTGACAGACTCATCAGCAAACTTTCAGAGTACTTGGAACCAGGCAAAAAGTGGGATTCAAAGTGATGTCGTGATTTCCTGATATGAAATACTGTCCTCATTATGGGCAGATGGTTTGAGATCAGCATGTGTGTGATTGACCCTGGGAGATTTGGAAACTCTGCTGTTTGGCAACAGCTATGATTCAGCTCTAGTTACTTGATAGATCTTACCTGACATAAACATCAATCACTCTAGACATGCAGGGAGCACCTGGATTACATGAGCTTTATCCAAAGCAGTCAGTGATAAACTGGCTTCACTGTCATTCTTTGTGTAGGCTGATGGATGGCTGCAACTACTTTGATGATGGGTTAACAAATATCAGACGGCCTTTTCAAAGCTATTGTGTCTGTCTGTCAGTCATGGTCAGTGGGTAGCACTCTGACCTCTGAATCAGAAGATTGTGGGTCCATGCCCCACTCCAAACGGTGAACAGTGAAATCAAGGCTGAGGGTGTGCTGCACTGTTGGAGGTGCTGTCTTTCAGGTGAGAATGCTGCCCTCTTGGGTGGACATTGAAGGTTCCATGACACTTTTGAACAAAAGTAGGGGAGTCTTGGCCAATAGTTATTCCTCCTTTAGGTTCCCCAGGCTTCCAGGATTGACCTAGAGTCTCCAGGAATTGAGGATCAATATCCAGAACATTGCTGTGTGCAATCCTAGAAAAAAATCATTAGGATATTAAAAAAGATTGGGTTTTTTTTTGTCATTTTCTTTGAATTTTTCCCTTTACCAGATACAAAAATATTTGAAATAGAAGTAAAAGGCTGTTTCACTGACAGTCAAGCATCATCCAGTTGGGTAATGAGACTTTTTGTTTTCCAATTGGCTTAGGAAGGCAGTACATCACAAGGATGGATGTGTTGACCAACTAATGGCTGGAGCGTGGGGGCAAGACATGTGATGAAACCTCCAGGAACACATTTCATCACGGTTGGGCAACCCTACCCTCAATCAACATCATTAAATACAGATAACATGATCATTATCAGCTTGCTGTTTGCAAATTGCCTGCTGTATTTCATACATAATAGAATCATAGAATGGTTGCAGCACAGAAGGAGGCCATTTGACTTGTTATGTCCTTGCAGGTTCTGTGCAAGAGTAATTTAGCTAGTCCCACTCCCCCGCACTTTCCCCATAACCCTGCATTTCTTCTTTCTCTACAGATAATTATCCAATTCCCTTTTCAAATCCACAATTGAATCTACCTCCACCGCACTCTCAGGCAGTACATTCCAGATCTTCAACAGCTATGTAAAGAAGTTTTTCCTTCATGTTGCCTCTAGTTGCAAGAGTGACTACAATTCAGAAGTAATTCATCGGCTGTAAAGCTTTGGGCTATCGAGGTTGTGAAGGGCACTAAATAAATGCTTTTATTTGTATATGCAAATTTGTGAAATAACAGCTGCAAAATCAGAATCCGTAAAATATTCGATGTCTGCATATCAAGGCAGAAGAACTGCTTTGTGCTAGTGTTGGATTGAGAATTACATTTGATTACACTGTAAAGACAAGCACTCTTTTTGTTTCATTAGTTAAGGATTTTCTTTCTTAAACAAATAAAAAATAGCCATATGGACCAAACAAGGGTCGACCTGGTTCGCTGGGTGTGAAATTGGTCTTTGGGGACAGTGTGAAACAATTGATAGGGCATCAGAAGCTTGGCTGATTTTCTTTTGCATTGAACCCAGTGCTCTAGGGGAAGATTTATTTAAACAAATTACCAATGTAGCAATGGAGCCTTGAGTTGTTCATTGCAACCATGCAAAGCATGAGTAAGACTAAGATGATTGTATAAGCACAAGAAATGCCCACCATCAGCCAGTCCTCAATTGCCAACCTGGTATAGTGGGCGTGGTAATGTCATAGTTATGTTGATGGACTAGTCATCAAGGGAATGTGAGTTCAAATCCCGCCATGGCAGTTTGAGCATTTGGACTCAATTTGGAAATTATGAAAGCTGGCATCAGTAATAGTGACCATCTAGCTGTTGGAAGAGCCCCCAAACTGATTCTTTAATGTCCTTTAGGGAAGGATTCCTGTTGTCCCTACCAGACCTGACCTATATGTGACTCTTAACCAGTTGAAGGTAACTCGCGATGGGCACCTTACCAGCGATACACATCCTAAGGATGAATCAAAAAAAACCTGAGGGAGAATTCCAGAGGACATTTTGAGCTGCAAAAAATCTGTTCAGAAGTGGCTGATATGACCTTGATGGGCGCAAAGGAGAAGCTGGATTTGTCTCTGTTTATCCTAGCAGCCTGGATAATGACTGTGTCGTATCTTGTACATGCAAGAAGATGGAATCAAGCCTTACTAATATGGAGTGGTGGTGGTGTCTGGAGCAGTGCGATAAACACTCGGCGGTATTGCTTTCCCACAGAACTATTCTTATAAGACAGGCATAGCATGAAATCACCAGTAGATTTTTACCCACCACACATCCAAAAACACTTAACGCGACAAACCAAGGGCACAATACAAACTGCCAGACAGGAAAGAAAAGCAAATGCAAAAGGCCTGAATGCGATTATCGATCATTCACTGAGACTGTTATCTACATGGCCAATCCTGTGCGTCTCAAGGGCATTTGCTTACAAGTCAAAAGAGTTGATTTTCATCCTATGTAACTCTAATAGTAAGGCCACAACTGGAATAATTGTGTAAAAGCCTGGGCATTGTTGTACTGAAGAGTCTTAAAAAAAAATAGAGGAATAATTTCACCCCTGAAAACTCAAGAGTTGGAGAGAATCATAGAAATGAACATGTTTTCCATGAAGGTAAAATTTAAAGGAGGCAGCAATTTAGATGATAGGAGATATCTGCCCCCCTCTAAACCTAGCCTTTTGAGCAATTCCCAATTATAATTGTTGCACCATTGGTGGTCATGACTTCAGCTGCCCAGGTCCCGAGCCTATCCTCCCCATACCTCTCTGGCTCTTTCCTCTTGTAAGGCACTCCTTAAAACATACCTCCGACCAAGCTTTTGGTCATCTGGCCTAATAACTCCCTATGTGGCTCATTGTCGTACTTCAATTGATAATGCTCGTGTGAAGCACTTGGGACCTTTCATTGCATTAAGGGTGCTATATAAATATACGTTGTTGTTGAGTAGATTAAATGGGTGCGGGCAGGCTTCAACTTTTGATCTGGAGGGTTTCAGCCCAACACTCAAAAGTCTGAAGTGAAACAACAGAGCAGCAGTAAATTATCCCATGAAATAATGGAGACATATTCTTCTAGCTAATTTCATGGATTCCCTTACAAAAAAATACTTGTGTAATATCTGATTGGGACTTGTTTTGAAGCTTATAATGATGAGTAAAAGACACAGGCGATCAACACACCATCGGACTTCTTGGGTTATATTTTCAACTTGCTAAGTATAATGTTGATGGAGCAGATCCACGAGAGATGCGGGTCTTCAGTTATATGGAGAAACTAGAGAAGCTGGGATTGGGTAAAGGATAGATGTGTTCAAAACCAGGAAGGGTTTGATATTTTAAATAAAGAGATGCTATTTCCACTGGCAGGAGGGACAGTAGCCAGAAGATACAGATTTAAGATATTTAGCAAATAACCAGAGGGAGATGAGGGGTGGGGGAAATGGGATGAATTGAATAGCTCTTTCAAAGAGCCAGTACAGGTATGATGGACTGAATGGCCTCCTTCTGTGCTGTATGCTTCTATGATTATCCATATATTATAGAAACATCTAATTTTCATTGTCATTGAAATCAGTCATTTCAATTGCAGTCTATGACAGCGTCAATCTGCAAATGCCAGTTGTGCAGTCATAGAATCATAGAATAGTTACAGCATGGGAGACCATTCGGCCCTTTGTGTCCATGACGGCATTCTGCAAGAGAAACTCGGTCAATCCAACTCCTATTCAGGTGGCAAATTGAAGAATTCTCTCAATGTGCCCTGCACTGCCGGTACCATGCAAGTATCAACAATAGAACACAGCTGTAGAATCCAGCAGTATAGATGGTCCGATTGCTGGCCTTCTCAATTAACTTGGGTAATCAGGAAGCTATTTCAAATAGCCTAAGCTTCCTGAACATGTTATTTCTGATTGCTTGCTATCATCAGCAGGTTGTATGAGTTGGGCAGAATATAGGGGATGGAGTGGTCTTTTTAGGTTAATATGTCAGGAAATAGGTTCAGGTGATTAAGGCAAATTGCCTTCCAGCCTTATTATCTTCCTTCATTGTCTCCTAAATATGTCCAATGCCTTGTCCTCAAAATACCCGATGATCTGTTCCTATTTTTGATTGTACTTTGGATAGAAGGGATGCACCCTAGTGTTTGTTCCAAACTTGTCCTTCATATTCTATTGCTAGAGCAGAGCAACTCATGGCCCATGTTGTTAATAAGATTTTTGCTTCACCCTTCAGCTCAAATATTTTTTGCACCATAACTTCATGGAAGTGAAAGCTCAGAACAGCATGGCGAGGACTATGGTGACACCTGGGACCTCAGGGAATAATAGGACCAGCCCAATGAGATTTAACGATTGAGAAAAACACAGAAGAAGGACTGAGGAGGATGGTGAATGAGAATAGGTGAATGAGCCAAATCAAGTGTAGATAGAAATAAGGGGCGGAATTTCCCGTGCCCGCTGGCGTTGGGTGTGCTTGGCAACGTGGGCGGATAATATGGCGAGAAGGCCAAAAATCGTTTTCACAATGTCGTGAAACCAGTTTGCAATTGTGTGCTCTGCCCGTCAATGGCGGGCCGCGTTTCCCGCCATTGCACGTCGGGAACTTCATTGTAATACATTTGCATATCATTATAATTCCAGTCCACTGGAATAATCCCGACATGCTGGATCACCTGAGCACATCGGCGTGAATGCACACCGACGTGTTTCACAACTGTACTTGAGCAACATACACCTGATGAGCTGAATTTCACTTGGGACTTCGAGGTTTGTTTGCCTACCTTGCTTCGGGCAGCACTCGCAGTCATCAGCGCCAGGCAGCACCACATCACTTTTAGGGGGCCAACGGGCAGGTCTCTACCTACCAGACCAGCCGTAAGGCTTTTCAATGGCTGCAGGGCTAGGGCTTTCTTGGGGAAGGGGGAGAAGTGGCCTCGGGCAAGGGAAGAGGCTGCAGGGTGAGGGCTGTACTGGGGAAGGAGGGTAACCCAGGGTGTGTGTGGGGGCACATGTTGATCTGTGTAAGTGGCCTCGAGATGGTGAGGGCTGAGGAGACAGTCTCCAGAGGAGATGAGGCCAGGTGGACATGTGAGGGCACGTGTGTGAGAATGGGTGGTGATGTCTCTTGAGCTGGCAGTGAGTGAGATACCAGTTAATGTTTGTTGGACTTGAGTGTGTGAGTTTAGAGTGATGAGATGGTTGCCATACCCTGGCGGCATGGATGAGATCATTCATCCTCTGTCTGCATTGGATGGCCAACCTCTTCTATGCAGCATTGGCACTGATCACCACTGCCACTGATCACCACTGCCTACTAGGCCGATGTGGTAATGTTGCTGTCCCTCCTGCAGCCAGAGTGGGGGTAGAGGACATCATGGCGCGCCTCCACGGCATCCAGAAGGCACTCGAGGGACACGTCACTAAGCCAGGGAGCTGTAATCTTCTTGGCTTTTGGGGCCATGTCTTCTTTGCAGCATTCCTGGGCTGGAAGCACTGAGAGGTGTGTGTGCAACTGCACTTTAAATGTGGCGCCCGGTGTGATGTAGTGGCGAGGTGACGGCATGGCAGGCGAATTGGAGCCCGCCCACCCACCATTGAAGTGGCATGTTTCCTGGGAAAGCATGATTGATGAGGTGGGATTGGGACAATATGGCGTGAAAAGCCACCATAGCAGCTGGTGGGTAAAACATCCTTCATCCTGCCCACCGCTGCACTTGGGGCAAAACTGGGAAGATTCCATCTAAAGAGAGGGATAGAAAAATTGGACTAGGAGTGAGAGGAAAAAGACAGAAAAGAAAAGCAAGAAATAAAATGTAAGATTTTTAAAAATGCCATTAAAAAAATTTCCAATAACAATTTACTACTTGAAGGGATTAGACTACGTGGTTTAAATTGTTCATTTTCTGGGCCAGAGAGGTTGATTGAAAGTTATTAACATTTATCAGGTCATTCAAAAAGGTGCTTACACTGTTAACTATTTGACTTAGCTTTCTGTGGCAAGTTTAACGTGTAATTAATGTGCAAATCCAACCAGTTATTAAAATTAACAGAGACAATAAAGGGGAGATGCTGGAAATTCACAATTTATGGCATATCTCTCAGCCCCCGGAACTTGATGGCCGCTTTGCGCATTAGTAACGGCTTGTGTTTTTATCACGCTACTTTTTTTCCCTTAGCAAGCTCAGGCCTTGTGTCCTTTTATATCTGAAAGCATTGTTAATGTTTTATACTCCCCATCCCAATGCGTATCCCATATACCTCAATAAAATTTCTTTGGAGATGTCTCTTTTCAGGACTGAAGAGCTCTAATTGATCAAAGTAACTTTTTAACACCTCATCCAACATTCCCTGCGTGCTGCCAGGCGGCAACCTGGAAGGCACAACAGAAACAAAATAAAGGTTTGCAAATTTCCCCCCTAAAGACACTGCACAAAAATAATTTAAATCTACTGCTCATTCAAATGAACAGACTGGGTTCAGCAAAGATATCTAAAGGGGATGCAGATGTCAGCTGTCTAACACTGGGACCAGTGAGGCTTCCATAATGCACAGAGTTCATGTCCATGGCGCAGTTTGCTCTACGCCCTGTTTAAGTCTAAGCCTGGAAGCAGAAAGAATCTAATATTAATGAATTATATCCTGGAAGAGATGCCTGAGGCCAGTCTGTTATTACTCAAGTTCATGGTGATCATTATTCAGAGAGAATGGAGATGCTGAAAATACTTATTCAACAGACACTAATGGTTTCATAAAGTGGCATAAACTGTAGTTTAGTGCAGTACTTTACCTTCAATGCTACTTAAACGTATCTCTGTTTTGCTTAAAATTAGCATTAATTTTATGCAAAATAGCCAAACTATATTTTTCAGAAGCACATTTATAGCTGCAACACTGATGGGCTCAGATTAGCAAATTGAATTTAGAATTAAGCAGACCACTTAAACCAAAAAATCTGCGAGCGATGCGATCGGTTTATAACAGACTTTGATTTTTTTCTAACTGACACAGAATTAGATAAAGGGGGATATTTAGGCCTATTTTCACTTTAAAGTATTGTACTGTTTTGGAAGTTGTGAAAATTAAGATAATAGAAAAGATACCTTTCCTGAAATACTCGAGGCCCAGGCTAATCCTATGAGGGATGCGGGCTCCAGTCCCACCACAGCAGCTGGTAGAATTTAAATTCAATTAATAACCAATTAATTAATGCAATTAAAAAAATCTACTCACAGTGATCATCAAACCATTGTTGATTATTGTTAAAAAAACCCATCTGGTTCACTGATGCCCCTTATGGAAGGAGATCTGCCACCCTTACCTGGCCTGGCCTATACGTGACTTCAGACCCACAGGCAATGTGGTTGACTCTGAAATGGCCTAGCAAGCCACTCAATTTAAGGGAAATTAGGCATGAGCAACAAATGCTGGCCTTGCCAGTGACACCCACATCCCATGGAAGAATAAAGGCAGGTGTCCAGTGGTCCCGATAGGTGCTCTATGAATGCAAGTCTTCTTTGCTTTGCAATCAAGCTTATGGTCACCCACCTAATTATCTTCTCATGAGATAAAAGCAAAAAAACTGCGGACGCTGGAAATCCAAAACAAAAATAAAAATACCTGGAAAAACTCAGCAGGTCTGGCAGCATCTGCGGAGAGGAACACGGTTAACGTTTCGAGTCCGTATGACTCTTCAACAGAACAGTTCTGGACTGCCAGACCTGCTGAGTGTTTCCAGGTATTTTTATTTTTTATCTTCTCATGAGGTTTAGTGTCAAATTTTGCCTGATAATTCCCGTGAAGTGTCCTGGGTCATTTTACTATGTTTAAGGATGTTTTATAAGTTGTTGTACGTGGTGCACTTATCATAATACCAAAATTGACAAGATAATAAAATGCCCATCCTTACATCCAGGAACTAAATATTAGAATTTATAGACAGGGCCTTCAGTCCATTTGATTTCATTTTTCCAGGACTCTAACTGCATTGTTTTCTCGTTTTAGTTTCAATGTCCACCTGAATAACCAGATTGGATCGTGATTTCTCACTCAGTTTGAAGGGCAGCATCTCTCCCATTGCAGCAACTCCCTCTGTACTGTTCTTGAGTGTCAGCCTTGGTTATGAACCCAGTCCCTAAAGCCACTTTCATTCCGGCCATCTCTTATGTTGGGTTTTTGAAGAACAGGCCCTGACAGTTATTATTTTCAATCTAGTTTAAATAGACTGACATCAGCCTTTTGAACCCAGGCAAACATATATAAAGTACAGGTCATAGAGTCAGAGAATCTTTACGGTGCAGAAGGAGGCCATTTGTCCCATCGAGTCCGTGTCGGCTCTCTGTGAGAGTAATCCAGTCAGTGCTATTCCCCCACTCTATACCTATAGGCCTGCAAGTTTATTTCCCTCAAATGCCTATACAAATTCATGGCAGCGAGTTCCAGGTTGTTACCACTCACTGCAGAAATGTTCTTCCTCACATCCCCATGCATCTCTTGTCCAGTATCTTAAATCTTTGTCCCCGAGTCCTTGTACCATCAGCTAATGGGAACCTTCTAGTCCAGTGGAAAGAAAACTATCGAATAACATAAGCTGAGAGTCCAAAAGCTCCAAACAATAAAACCGATAGTATTTTCACATATTTTCATTTATTATTTGTCAAACGCTTGACTCTTGAAGCTTTTCACCATTGTCAGTTCTGGATTTGTATTTATAGAGCGACGTTAATTTAGCAAAACATCCCAAGATGCCTCACTGGAGTCTTTTCAAACAGAATTTGACATTGAGTAGAAAGAGATATCTTAGTCAGTGAGGTAGGTTTTAGGGAACATCTAAAAGGAGGTGAGAGAAGTAGAGGCGAAGAGATTTAGGGAGGAATTCCAGTACTGCCCTATTCTCCCTACATAAACAAAATGAAAATGCTACATCTTTTAGTACGACTATGATGGGTTGCTTCCTTGGCCAAAGACTGAGGCAAGACTCACAGGGCCTCATGGAAGGGATGCGAGAATGTTCAATATTAAAGCAAGAGCACCCAGAGGAGCCTCACTTCAGGTTTCCCTAATATCTCCGTGAGTCACTCAGCCACTCAAGCTACAAGGGTCCAGATCTGACCTGCAGCCTATGCTGAGATATCTCACCTTAGATGGAGTAGGAGGCCCACAATGGTCTTGAGCACTAACTGTTTCCTACAGCAATTGGTTCTCTAACAAGAATTGTTAGACACATGAATGTTCAGTGAGGAGAGTAAGGAAACCTTAACAAAAACAAAAATTGCTGGAAAAACTCAGCAGGTCTCACAGCATCTGTGGAGCGAAGGACAGAGTTAATGTTTCGAGCCTAGATGACTCTTCTTCAGAACTAAAGAGAAGTAGAAATGTGGTGAAAAATATACTTTTAAGTGGGATGGAACAGTGAAGCTGGATAGAAGGCCAGTGAGAGGTGGAGGCAGAGGAGAGATTGCAAAAGATGTCATAAACAAAAGGTCAAAGGGGTGTTGATGGTCGTGATACTGGCTAAAGGAGG
Organism: Cetorhinus maximus; assembly: GCF_964194155.1. Taxonomy (NCBI): domain Eukaryota; kingdom Metazoa; phylum Chordata; class Chondrichthyes; order Lamniformes; family Cetorhinidae; genus Cetorhinus; species Cetorhinus maximus. The sequence continues at coordinate 16,162,237 of NC_135880.1, forward strand.
TGCTAATGGCGACATTAAGAGTAGAAAGCAGGATGAATGAGTGACTAGATGGCCCTAGTGGGGGTGAGGTGGGGGAGGGGATGGTGTGGGAAAAAAGATCAAAATAGGCTAAAAGGTGGGGATAAAACAATGAATGGAAATACATTTAAAAAATAATAATAGAAATGGGTGGGAAAAAAATATATATATAAAAATTAAAATTGAAAAATAAATATTGGGAAAAGGGGGTCAAAAAGGGGTGAGGACGGAGGAGAGAGTTCATGATCTGAAGTTGTTGAACTCAATGTTAAGTCCGGAAGGCTGTAAAGTGCCTAGTCGGAAGATGAGGTGCTGTTCCTCCAGTTTGCGTTGAGCTTCACTGGAACAATGCAGCAAGCCAGGGACGGACATGTGGGCATGAGAGCAGGGTGGAGTGTTAAAATGGCAAGCGACAGGGAGGTCTGGGTCATGCTTGCGGACAGACTGAAGGTGTTCCACAAAGCGGTCACCCAGTCTGCGTTTGGTCTCTCCAATGTAGAGGAGACCGCATTGGGAGCAGCGAATGGTGTAGACTTAATTGAAAGTTTGCTGCGGTGGCACACCACCCAGTAGCCTGGCAACCCACTTGCCAAAGGCTTCCAAGCGAAAGGTGGCAACCTTGGAAAGGGCCAAGACAGTTAGGAGGCAAATTGGGAAGAAATGTGAAGAAAAAGGTAATTTATGCTCCTCTGACATATTGACAATAGAATGTATTGGCTCCGATATTAACAGGAAGGGTAGAGGCATCTTCAGGAAAACCCAGCAAGGATGGGGGATGTGGGCCTCATTTAAAACAACCTGCTACCGGCCCCTGGTGGGCAGCTGGCTGTATTGACAGCCTGACCAGCAGGTGAGAGCACAAGTAAGGGGCAGGAGGTTGCAGCTAAAGACCCTTCTGGGCTGACCCCAACAGTCAGTGCAGGATCAAGGCTCAGGAGAGTGGGGGTGGGGAAAGAGGAGGTTCACATTGAGGTCATTGTTCCCTGTGGTGAGGATGTTTGCTTCTTGTATTAATCCCAAAGTGTGGGATTGGAGGCACAGATTGAACGCCAATGCATGGCATCAGCCGTCAGCCTGAATTTATTTCTTTAATTTTGACATTAAATCAAATGAAAGGTTGTGCCACTTAGCTGAGGTGTTACGATCATTCAGCGTTTTGCATCCGAGGATCTGAGTGCCATAGTCAAGTGGCACATGATGGTGTAGTGGTAGTATCAATGAGCTAGTAATCCAGAGGTCCATGCTCTGGGGGGATGGGTTCAAGTCCCGCCATAGCAGCTGGAGGAATTTAAATTCAATTAATAATTCTGGAATAGAAGGCTAGCCTCAGGAGTGACGGTGAAGCAATTGTTATAAAAACCCATCTGACTCACTGGTGTAATCTGTTGTCTTTATCTGTCTTCAGACCCATAGTAATGTGGTTGACACTTAACTGTCCTCTGAAATGGCCAAGCAAACCACTCAAATCAGGGGCAGTTAGGGATGGGCAACAAGATTCCAATAAATTAAAAGAAAGTCTCTGCTCTTGCAGATTGGGCAGGGAGTTCTCAGGCTGCAAACCAGTCCCTGTGCTCTGATGGTGTTGTAAATCATGAGGCCAAAATCATTTATCAACAAATGGATGCTAATCCTTTAGCTTCCCCCACAGTATTATCTATGTTATATATTTATATATTTGCATGACTGCATGGTGTTGAGAGCAAATAGTGTGAGGACATCAGGACAACATCCTGGGGGTTACCATTGACCAGAAACTGATCTTGTCTAGCCATTTAAATACTGTGGCTACAAGGGCAGGTCAGAGGCTAGGAATCGTGCAGTGAGTAGCTCACCCCCTGACTCCCCAAAGCCTGTCTGTAATCTACAAGGCTCAAGTCAGGAGTGGGATGGAATATTCCCCATTTGCCTGGATGAGTGCAGCTCCCACAACACTCAAGAAGCTTGACACCATCCAGGACAAAGCAGCCCGCTTGATTGGCACCACATCCACAAACATTCACTCCCTCCACCACCGACGCACAGTAGCAGCAGTGTGTACCATCTACAAGATGCACTACAGGAATTCACCAAGCCTCCTTAGACAGCACCTTCCAAACCCATGACCACTACCATCTAGAAGGACAAGGGCAGCAGATAGATGGGAACACCACCACCTGGAAGTTCCTCTCCAAGTCTCTCACCATCCTGACTTGGAAATATATCGCCGTTCCTTCGCTGTCGCTTGGTCAAAATCCTGGAACTCCCTTCCTAACAGCACTGTGGGTGTACCTACACCACAGGGACTGCAGTAGTTCAAGAAGACAGCTCACCACCACCTTCTCAAGGGCAACTAGGGATGGGCAATAAATGCTGGCCCAGCCAGCAAAGCCCACAAGCCGAGAATGAATTAAAAAAAAAATTATAACTGGGGATATTTTCAGAGGAATGCATTCGGGTATCTGGGAATACCATCCAACAATTTGTTAACATAATCAAACATCTTAAGGGGCTTTACAAAGGACAAGAGAAGGACTGAGAATGAGTAGAGGAATCAGGAGAATTAACCAGAAGCATGAGAGGAGTAAGAAAAGAGTGAGAGGCATTCCAAAGAACTGGCTACCAGGTGCGATATCTTGGACAGACAGTGATGTCATGGTAATGTCACTGGATTAATAATCCAGAGGCCCAGGCTAATCCTCTGGGGGACACGGGCTCGAATCCCACTTGTGCATGTGGTAGAATTTAAATTCAATTAATAAATCTGCAATTGAAAGCTAGCCTCAGTAATGTTGACCATGAAACTATCATCGGTTGTTGTAAGAACCCATCTGTTTCACTAATGTCCTTTAGGGAAGAAAATCTGCCGTCCTTACCTGGTCTGGTCTACATGTGACTCTAGACCCTCAACACGGTGGTTGGCTCTTAACTGCCCTCTGAAATGGCCAAGCAAGCTACTCAGTTCAAGGGCAATTAGGGATGGGCAACAAATGTTGGCTTTGCCAGTGATGCCCACATCCCATGAAAGAATAAAAAAAGGGTGAAGTCAGACAGGGAATTGTAGGTGTAGACGGGGGAGGTGGTGGCAGGACACGCATAATCTGAACGCAAGAGCTAGACAATTGGCGTTTGAAGTAGTGAAAATCTGAAACTCCCCTTAAAAAGCCTGGAATATTGGATCAATTAAAACATTCAAGATTGAAGTTGATATTTTTTAGTTAGATAAGAGTACTAAGGAATATGGAACAAATGGAATTGAGGTACAGATCAGCAACTGGATGGTGGAACAGGAGGAACAGGCTGAAAAGTTTACTCTTGATCCTATGTTCCTAAGGCTGTGGGGGGATGTGGTCTAAATAAGCACGTGTGATATGTGTCATCTGTAGCTCAGTGAGTAGGACTTGTACCTGTCAATCACAAGGTTTTGGGCTGAAGTCCCATTCTGGGGACTTGAATACAAAACCTAAGCTGAGATGCCAGTGCTATATAAAAAGCAGTGCTGGATTAGAGGAGTGGCCATTATTTGGATGGAACGTTAAACTGGGACTCAGTCTTTCCTCTCAGGCAGTCAATAAAAATCCCATGGTGCTGTTTTGAAGGAGAATGACCAATATTTATCCCTCAATGAACATCAGTAAAACAGATCATTTGGTCATTATCACATTGATGTTTGTGGAAGCTTGCTGTGTACAAATTGGCAACTGCGTTTCCTACGTTACAACGGTAACGTCATTGGCTGTAAAACTTTGGGATGTCCTGAGGTTGCGAAAGGTGCTATATAAATGCAAACTCTTTCTTACCGAGAAAGACATGACCAGATATAAACGGCTGGCTTTATTTTTCTTTCAAGCTTTTGAAAAGCAACATTTAAAAGTGCGTGGCAAACAAATGTTTTTGAGATGCCTTTTTTTCAGAAATAAAGTGGTAACAACTTCAGATAGCAAAAAACCAATCATTGCAAATAATTCGTTTCCAAAGCAAAATGGAAAAACAATCAAACCTTCAGCGACTAATGAGAAATAGTCAAGGCACACACACTTTTAAAAATTCATTTATGGGATGTGGGCATCGCTGGCTAGGCCAGCACCCTAATCGCTCTTGAGAAGGTGGTGGTGAGCTGCCTTCTTGAACCACTGTAGAGACGTCAAAGGTTAGGCTGAAGAATTCTTACAGGATACAGGGGCACCTTTGGAGTGAAGGACATTTATAGATAGCTAAAGGAAAAGAATTGAAAGGAAGTTATGGAATGGCAGGCTCTGAATAAATTGGGGAGGGTTGAAAGAAGGAAAATCACCACAACCAAAAGACTCCAAACACAGGTCAGGAGGAACAGGCTGTACCTACATCGCAATAGGAGACCCACAATGAATGGTAAGCCTGCAGGGGATCGGGTACAAAATCTGGCACATCCCTAAAGGAGACTCTTTTAGTTTTGAATTACAGAGAGGGTATTACAAGGTCATGATGCAAGGCAAACTCCCAGAGGCCGTCTCACTTTCACCTACATCGGACCACTTAGTGCTGGTGGAACGGACAGCATGATGCAGTGCCAACAAGGGAAGGTGTTTTTGGAGGCTGATGTTCTAAAGTTACCGTGTATTCAATGTCCATCTGACACATCTAGCAAGTTCGGTGGAGGTGAGCAGAGCGGTCAACTATACACAGATTCCTCCTGGTGTCTCAATATCTTTCGGGGGGAATCCTGACTAGGCAAGTCAACGTTCCCCTGAGTGATGGTGCCCAGTTTAAGGAACTGTAAGTTGATTTGTTCTTGGATCCTTAAATTAAAGCCTGGGATTGTAGGATTACTGGTGGGCATATCAAATGGTTTCTGCTGAGGGATTTGAGCACAGATATAATTGGTTTCAGTTTCATTGCATGTCCTATATTGTGGAGCATGTTATTGCGCTGTGGCTACTGTTGCCTTGCTGGGTCTTCACTGAATGCATCATGTGGTAGCCATGGACAGGAAGGAATATTTGTTCATTGGCTTTGGATCAAAGGGAGGTGAATTCTGGAATCTGTCGTCTGATAGGGTGGTGGAAGGAAATTCAACAGTAAGTTTCAAAAGATTTTGGACATTTACTTGAAAAGGAAACTTTAACAGGGATATGGGGAAAGACAGGGCTTGGGACTAACTGGATAGCTCTTAAAAAGACCCCGCACAGGCATGATGGGCTGAATGACCTCATTGTTTGCTGCACGCTTTTATGAATGAACAGTGAATTTTCTTAACTGTGCAATGACGAAGTATGTTCCAATTACATAGAATCTACAATGAAGAAACAGGCCACTCGACCCAACTTGTATATGCCAATGTTCATGCCCCATGAGCCTTCTGCCACTCCTCTTCATTTACCTCTATCCACATATCCTTCTACTTATTTCTTTCTCATCTACTCATCTAGCTCCCTCTCAAATACATCTACGTGATTTGCCTCTATTACTCCGTTTGGTGGCAATTTGGTGGCAAACAGTCCATGTCCAAATGTAGCAAGACCTGGACAATATCCAGGCTTGGGCTGACAAGTGGCAAGTAACATTCACGCCACACAAGTGTTAGGCAATGACCACCTCCAACAAGAGAAAATCTAACCATCGCCCCCTGATGTTCAATGGCATTAGCATCACTGAATCCCCCACTAACAACATCCGGGGGGGGTTACCATTGATCAGAAACTGAACTGGACTAGCCATTTAATATGGTAGCTACAAGAGCAGGTCGGAGACTAGGAATCCTGCATTGAGTAACTCATCTCCTGACTTCCCAAAGCCTGTCCACCATCTACAAGGCACAAGTCAGGAGTGTGATGGAATACTCTCCACTTGCCTGGATGGGTGCAGCTCCAGCAACACTCAAGAAACTTGACACCATCCATGACAAAGCAGCCCTGCTTGATTGGCACCCCATCCACAAATATTGACTGCCTCTACCGCCAATATAAGGAGCAGCAGTGTGTATCATCTACAAGATGCACTGCAGGAATTCACCAAGGCTCGTTTGACAGCACCTTCCAAACCCATGACGACTACAATCTAGAAGGACAAGGGCAGCAGATAAATGGGAACACCACCACCTGGAAGTTCCCCTCCAGGTCACTCACCATCCTGACTTAGAAATATATTGCTGTTGCTTCACTGTTGCTGGGTCAAAATCCTGGAACTCCCTCCCTAACAGCACTGTGGGTGTACCTACACCACATGGACTGCAGCGGTTCAAGAAGGCAGCTCACCACCACCTTCTCAAGGGCAACTAGGGATGTGAGTAAATGCTGGCCCAACCAGCAAAACGCACATCCCGTGAATGAATTTTAAAAATAATTCCACATTCACCTCCCACTCTTGAATTCTTGCTGGATTTATTAGTGATTATCGTACATTTATAACCACCAGTTTTGCTCTCCCCAACGAGTGGAAATACCTTCGCGAATGTAAGGTACTCTAGATGTGCATGCGTATATATGTCAAACTCACATGGTTAGAATTTTTGGCTTCTTTTTGTTTACAGGTAGCTTGTTGATTCGTACTGCGGCTAGAAATTCTGAAATGGTTAAAAATTGCTCACTCGCAGGATGCTTTTGTTTTTAATATGTCATGGGGCAATTTTTAGCTGGCACTGCACTTCCGTTTTTGTTGATGTAACTGGTGTTTGTTCAATACTTTTGTGGCTGCAGTGTGAAACAAAATGACCAGGGCAGCGTTCAGATAAGAAATGTGATAACAGAATGGGATGATGGTGAAGTTGGCATCTGGTGTTCTTGAAGGAACTACCCAATTTCTACAGATCTTGTTCACAATAACACTTGTTATGCCATTATGAATTAGCAATGACAGCCTTTATGAGTGGCAGCCTGTAAATTTCTTTTTTTTTCTGGAGAGATAGTCAGGATCATAAAGGATCGGCGCAGGTTACATCTCTACCCAGGGAAACCTGGTGTTGTAGTTTTTGGCTCTATTTGTCGCCTGCTCAAAGGCATTGGGTGGAATTTAGCAACCATATCCTCCCCCCTCCCCCCCAACCCCTGAGATCAGGCTGGGAGGCAGGGGTTCTTGGGGAGGTGGGGGGTGCTGTATAATTATGCGGGAAGGCGTTGGGTGGAGAGTCTGTCACCTTCCCAGCTCTCCCCAGTTTAGTCAGGCATGAATCCCAAAAAGCTAACATCCAAGTTCAGCAGTCAATAAGAAAGACAAATGGAATCTTGGTCTTTATCTCAAAGGGTATGGAGTATAAAAATAGGGAAGTCTTGCTAAAACTATACAAGGCAGTAGTTAGACCACACCTAGAATACTGTGAACAGTTTTGGTCCCCTTATCTAAGGAAAGATGTACTGGCCTTGGAGGCAGTCCAGAGAAGGTTCACTCAGTTGATCCCGGGTATGAAGAGATTTTCTTATGAGGAGAGGTTGAGTAGGTTGGGCCTGTACTCATTGGAGTTTAGAAGAATAAGAGGCGACCTTTTTGAAACGTATAAGATTCTTAGGGGGCTTGACAGGGTAGATGCTGAGAGGTTGTTTCCCCTTGTGGGAGAGCCTAGGACCAGAGGGCATAATCTCAGAGTAAGGGGTCACCCATTTAACATAGAGAGGAGGAGGAATTTCTTCTCTCAGAGGGTAGTGAATCTGTGGAATTCTTTACTGCAGAGGACTGTAGGGGCTGGGTCATTAAATATATTCAAGGCTGAGATAGATTTTTAATCAGTAAGGGAATCAAGGGTCATGGGGAAAAGGCAGGAAAGTGGAGTTGAGGATTATCAGATCAGCCATGGTCTCACTGAATTGCGGAGCAGACGTGATGGGCTGAATGGCCTACTTCTGCTGCTACATCTTATGGTCTTATAGGGGCAGATAAGGTTGACTTTCCTGCCCCTAGGCCAATTCAAGCCCTGAAGTGGCCAACTGATGGTATTTTACCAGCGGCAGGGAGGGGAGGGACCCACACCACATGGACCAGATATGCTCTGGCAGCCTGCTCGGCAGGGGGTGGGGACCCTTGTGTTTGGACACGATGGCTCCTCCCAGCTTGAAGAACTCGCCCAGCCTCTCGATCACTACCCCCACACTCGCTGGGGCCTGCCCGCCTGGCTCCGGCAATGCCACCCTACTTACCTTCATTCCGAGTCTCCAGCGATGCCCTTGCTCCAGGGCCCCCATGCCCGGTGGCACTGTGAGGACTGAAGAGCTGGCGGCCCTCTTAAATGGCTGACAGTTCTTGGAGGCAGGATATGTGTCCTCAAAGGCCTGGAGGAAGCCGTCGTATGAAGCATTTAATTTTGTTGGGGCTCCCGGGAATGGCCCCGGCGAGGTTGGTACTGACTTTCCAACCAGTGGGCGGGGTCCCACCACTGCCAGTAAATTCAGTCCCCTGTGTGTGTCGGTACTTGGTGGAACACTGTAAGCAGATTTGTTGTGCAAACTATATTTGGTGTCGGAATCAATCTACTTATGCGACATCTAACCTATCAATCTCCTTTTTACTTTAAAAAACCTCTATTAGGTCATCCCTCAGCTTTCCCCTTTCTAGATTAAAGAGCCCAAACCTGTTCAATTTTTCAACTTGTGGCTGGGGCAAGTCCACCTCTCACTTGTGGGAACTGCTGTCAAAAGGGTGTGTAGGTTAGGGATTGAGTTGCGACATTAATGATCTCACCCTAAGGGGTACCTACATCACGTGGACTGCAGTGGTTCCAGAAGGTCGCTCTCCGCCACCTTCTTGAGGGCAATTAGGGATGGGCAATAAATACTGGCCCTTCCCAGCGACACCGCAATCCCACGAACAAATGAAAGAGAAACTCACGTTCCCTTTCAGCAAGGCTCCCGATTGGGGAAATGTGCCTGTGAATTTACCTTCACGTTTCTTGGTATGCTGATCACCACGCAGGAGATTTTCATTCTTATCTCTGTGTTCAGCGCTGCATGGGGATTCTCTATAGTGTCTCAGCTCACTGTTTGCAGATGCCTTTAGTTTGCTGGGCAACTTCAGATAGCTACTTTCATCACTTTCCACTTTAAATTCACATTTCAAAGTGATTAGGGTCAGGTATTTCTGTTGTGGGCATTTGGTAGGGGAGGGGTTGCACGTTATCAGACTCTACCCACTGGCAGAAGCCTGGTAGAGTGGATTGCCCACTCCCTGTTATGCTTTTTTGAGCTTTATTTCAGTAATGCCTGCGGTCGGTAAGTCGGGTGGGTTCCACAGAGGATTGGTATCTTCTTCACCAGGGGCAGAATTTTTAGGCCAGCGGGTGGGTGCAATCGGTACGTTTGGGGAACGGACTGCGCTTGGCCCCCAACCACGATTTCGTGCCGACTGGCCAATTAACAGCCAGCCAGTGTGAAACATGCGCTGAGAAGCTCGGCGCTGCTGGGATTGGGGGGTGGGGGGGGTGCGGGAGGAGGGGCGGGCGCTGACGTAAGCGAGGGCGCGGGGGGGCGAGCACGGAATGAAAGCTCCCTGAAGGCAGAGAGCTGTCTCAGGGAGCCGAAGACCTGAAAAGCATTAAATAAAGTTTTTAAAATGAGGAAAAACGTGCGCAAGCCTCACAATCAGTCACCTGAACATATACCTGATAAAAATGCTGTCCATAGGTTTTTCTTTTTCTTTCATTTAATAGCGGAAGCCTCATCCCGCCCTTGGATGAGGTTTCTTGAAAAATACAAAGTCCGCCTGGCCGATTCGCCCGTCCGCCAACTGTAAAGCTGGACGGACCACGAAAAATCGGAGACTATTGTACCTTTAATTACCCTAATCGGCCTCTTATTGTCGGCAGCTGCGCTTCTGACTTTTGCACACCGACCGAAATATCGCGCGATTTCACGTCCGATCGGCTAAAAATTCTGCCCCAGGTTACTGCCTGGGAGATGGCAGGGGACATTACTTATTGATAGATACTTATTGATTGGTCTCTTTGTTGAAGGGTTAGAAGAAAGAACTAGCTCAAATGAAGCAGTGACTTCTTTTCACAAATTGCAATAAAAGAGGCCCTTTGTCCTTTTTACTCTGATCCTTCCATCAATACCATCTTTCCATAACAATACCCCCACGTTCCATAAAAGAGTTCAGCAGCCTGATATCAACCAGCACTTCTGGGCAACCTACTTCATGAAGATCCTTTCGGAATTGATGTTGGGAGTCGGTTGTATTTGCAGTTCATCAACCCACACATAATTAGTAATGTTCTTCACCTTGAGAGAGTATTGGACAGGTTCCAAATTTGGGTCTCTTCCCATTTGCCTCCTTTAAGTTTCTTCATTCATGTTTTCCTTAGGCAGACTGTCTTCCTTTGTTCTTATTCCTTTCGAAGATGTTGGCCTATATTTTAAAAGCTGATTTGGCGGGCTTCCGTTGGTTCTAGAGTTTTTTTTATGGATTCTTGTTGGAGAAGCAATGATTATCTGCACACTATATTTATTCACTTGTATCTCCGATTCTGATTTGAACTGGACTATTCCGGGTATTTTTCATTCCTTGTGAATAGCATTCGATTTCCTTCAGCCTTGTAGCCATTCCATTACTGAAGTGTGATTAATTTTCTTATGAGGACTCTTGGTCACCCATGCATGAAATGCTTCTTTCTCTTGTCTCCCATTCCTTTTCTTTATGGTGACAGTTTGTGTTGCTATATTCATATTTATTGTGTGGTCTGTATCAAAAGCCTTGTTTCTTTACAGAAGGTGTCGCAGTGCATCTGTAATTTCACTTCCACATCAGTATTTGCTTCTTATGACATTAGAGTCAACACAGGGTTTCATTTAAGACCAGTTATCTGACTCCGCTTCAGCCCATCTGCTGCTGAAGCGCTCAACCATGCTTTAGCTACCTCCACTTCTGACTGTTCAGGTCTCCTGGCCAGCCTCCCAATATCCCTCCATAAACTTGGGCTCATCTAAAACTCTGCTGCCCACATCCTAACTTGCACCAAGCCCCATTCAACCATCGCTCCTGTGCTCACTGCCCTACATTGGCTCCCAGTCCAGCAATGCCTCGATTTTAATATTATCATCTTTGTGTTCAAATCCCTACAAAGCCTCGCCCCTGCTTATCTCTTTAACCTCCTCCAGCTCCACCACCCTCAGAGTTTTCTGCACTCTTCCAAATCTGGCCCCTTACGCACATCTGATTTCCATCCCTCCACCATTGGCAGCTGTGCCTTCAGCTGCCTACATTCTGGAATTCTCTCCCTGAACCTCTACACTTCCCGGCTTCATGCTCTCCCTTTACGACCCTCCTTAAAACCAACTTCAAGGACTGTCCTTTAGGTTGGCTTTGTGGGGAGGTGGTGGTGTAGTGGTATTGTCATTGGCCTGGTATACCAGAGACCTAGGGTAATGCTCTGGGGACCAGGGCTCAAATCCCACCAAGTAAAATTTGAATTCATTAAAAAATCAGGAATTAAATGTCTGATGGTGACAATGAAACCACTGTGGATTGTTGTAAAAAAAAATCCATCTGGTTCATTAATGTTCTTTAGGGAAGGGGAAATCTGCTATCCTTACCTGGTCTGGTCTACATGTGACTCCAGACCCACAGCAATGTGGTTGACTCTTAAAATGCTCTCTGAACAATGGTAATTAGGAATAGGCAATAAATACTGGTCTAGCCAGTGATGCCCACATCCCATGAATGAATGTAAAAAAAAACCTGTCCTAATATCTCTTTATGTGATAACACTCCTGTGAAGCACCTTGGGACATTAAGTACTCTATATAAATGTAAGTTGTTATCAAGTGACAAATGTTGGTCAGGACACTGAGAATTCACCTAACTGAACAATAAAACTGAATGAAAATACAATCGTATGAAAATCCTAGGAAACACTGTTTGAAATGCATATACCTACTTTGCAAATGCAAATAAAGTGGAAAAATATTTATGACCTAACAATTTCTGAAGCAATAAGATTAAATTAGATTAAGACACAGGATTAAATAGAAAAATTGAAATGTTTAAACTTTGGAATTTTACACGCAAACTACTTACAGCATTTAAAGTCACATAATTTGTGAGAATGTATGAAATATGGGCATCATATTGATTGAAACAATTTTAGACATTAACACAATGAGCAGCTATCCGGATTTTTTTTTATTCTTTCTTGGGATGTGGGCATCACTGGCAAGGCCAACATTTGTTGCCCATCCCTAATTGCCCCTAAATGTAGTGTCTTGCTAGGCCATTTCACAAGGCAGTTAAGAGTCAACCCCATTGCTGTGGCTTTGGAGTCACAAGTAGGCCAGACCGGGTAAGGATGGCAAATTTCCTTCCTTAGAGGACATTAGTGAACCAGATGGGTTTTTACAACAATTGACAATAGTTTCATGGTCACCGCCATTACCAAGGCTAGCTTTCAATTCCAAATTTATGAGATGAATTTAAATTCCACCAGCTGCTATGATGGCATGTCCTCAGAGCATTAACCTAGGCCTCTGGATTGCCAGTTCAGTAGCATTACCACTACGCCACCATCTCCCGCTAATTTATAACAACCAGTTGAGCCTCAACTACTAGTGAGCAATACCTTCTTTTGAGAGCAACAGTTATTCGCTTAATTTGTAATCGCTCCTCGCCACGAACAGTTTTATACTTTTCGTAATACTGCCACACGTAGGAACTAAACAGTGTTGTCAGCTGGCAATAAGCTGAATGAACATATTGTAATTGTACATATTTAATATTCATGGAAATGATACAATCTCATGATACCCATAACAGTACAGATCGGTTGAATAGACAAAGCTTGTATTCTCTTGAGTATAGAAGATTAATTGAGGTGTTTGAGATGATTAAATGATTTGGTAGGGTCGATAGAGAAGCTAGTTCCTCTGGTTGGGAGTCCAGAACACAGGGGAAAAAAAAAAGAAATAGGCTATTAAAGAATTAAGTTTAAAATCACTTCTTCACACAAAAGGTTGTGGACCTTTGAAACTCTTCCCCCACCACAGGGAGAGCTGGGCCTTTATAGCCAAAAGTAAGGCCACCAGCGGCAGAACAACAAAAATCAGGGATGTGTGAGGAATCAGAATTGGAGTGTAGAGATTTTGGAGGGCTATAGGGCTGGAAGAGGCTATAGTGAGGGGCAAGTCATGGATGATGGGTGACCGGGATTTGTTATCAGTTAGGATACAAACAGCAACAGAGTTTCGGATGACCTGCTGTTTACCGCGGTGAATGCAAGTAGTTTTTGTGTCAGGCCACGATATCAATTCAAATCCTTTAATATATTTCCTGACTACCTCAAAAAATCCAAGTACCATTGTCATGAAGATATTAAAGTATATAATGTTATTGGAAATTATTTTAATTTGGACTTGTAGTAGGGTCTGTGTCTGTGGGTGTGAGTGTGTGTGTCTTAATTGGATGAAAGCCAGCAAGTCTGGGTGCTTTGATGTCTAGTAGGTCTGAGATGTTAAACAGTGAGGCAGAGGGTACATTTACATTTTGTTGAATAAACCATTCTAAGACTGGGGGTGAGTTCTTGCACCTAGCTAGAAGATACCAAGCAATATGTTTTTATTACTAATAAAATTGGTACTGTGAAAGAGGTTTTATTGTTAGAAGAGGTGAAGTTCAAAGGGCCTGGTGATACAATGAAAATTTGCATTCAAAGGGAAGGCTAGGTATGTACAGAAGAAGAGTTTTGTGTGCAAGTCAGAGGCACGCCACCTATAAGCCTACAACTGTGTGAAGGAACTAAGTTGAAAGGAACCTCATTTTGAATTCGTAAGGTAAAATGTGCTTTGCCTGGTGTCTGTTTAAAGCCTATGGGTTATTGTTGTCTTGGAGAAGATTTACCTGTGGGTGATTAATTTGGGGGATTTGTTTATAGTTATTATGGTTCTAATTTGTAGACATGTGCGTGTGTTTAAATTTGTTGTTAAATTAATAAATGTTTAATTTAATTCATATAAACAACCTCTTGAGGCTTGGTGGTTTTTATTCTTGAATTCAGAGCTGCATCTCAAACATACCAATTGAAAATATAGGTTATGACATATGTTTAAGGGTTCCGTCTGGGATTTTAAATAACTCAGCCTTTACCAACTGCCGTGTCATAGCAACCATTCCTGCATCCCCGTCTATTTAATTATACGAGGTAGGAATCTGCTGCACAGATCAACATCTGTCATCATACATTTATGCATAGTTTGTGATTTCCTCAGTTTACAACACGTTTCTGAATTTTGTGAGAGGGAATATCACCCAGGAGTATTTTTACTGTTTAGAGGCTTAGATAATGTGAATGAAAGTAGGTTATTTAATTCAGACATGATTTATTCGCTTTCCAACATGGGCACAATGGGCCAAATAGCCTCCTTGGTAGCAGTGACAGAAATTAAATAGCTTGGGACTATAACCAATCCACAGGGTTCAGTGCTGGGGCCACAGTTATTTACAGTATATATTTAATGACTTGGATGAGGGAAGTGAATGTGTTATTGCCAAGTTTGTGGATGACACAAAAATAGATTGGAAGGCAAGCGGTGAGGATGATACAAAGAGTTTACAGAGGGACATGGACAGGTTAAGTGAGTGGGCAAAAAACTTGGCAGATGTAATATAATGTGGGAAAATGTGAGATTAAGCACTTTGGCAGGAAGAGTAGAGGAGCTGAATATTATTTAAATGGAGAAAGACTGCAGAAAGCTGCAAGCACAGAGGGATTTGGGGGTCCTCATGCATGAATCACTAAAAGCTAACATACAAGTTCAGCAGGTAATAAGAAAGGCAAATGGAATGTTGGCCTTTATTTCAAAGGTAATGGAGTATAAAATTAGGAAAGCCTTGTTAAAACTATACAAGACACTAGTTAGACCACAGCTAGAATGCTGTGAACAGTTTTGGTCCCCTTATCTGGCATAGGAGGCAGTTCAGAGAATGTTCATTAGATTGATCCTGGATATGGAGGGATTTTCTTATGAAGAGAGGTTTAGTAGGTTGAGCCTGATGGAGTTTGGAAGAACGAGAGGCGACCTTATTGAAACACATAAAATTCTTAGGGGGCTTGACAGGGTAGATGCTAAGAGGCTGTTTCCCCTTGTGAGAGAATCTAGGACCAGAGGGCATTATCTCAGAGTAAGGGCTCGCCCATTTAAGACAGAGATGAGGAGGAATTTCTTCTCTCAGATGGTAGTGAATCTGTGGAATCTTTACCGCAGAGGGCTGTAGAGGCTGGTTTGTTAAATATATTCAAGGTTTAGATATACATATTTTTAATCAGTAAGGGAATCAAGGATTATGGGGAAAAGGCAGGGAAGTGGAGTTGAGGATTATCAGATCAGCCATGATCTCATTGAATGGTGGAGCAGACTCGATGGGCTGAATGGCCTACTTCTGCTCCTATGTCTTATGGTCTTATAAATTAAAGGAGACTTGTATAATTCAAGTAGTGGTATCACAAGAGGTTAAACACCAGATTCGCTCACTGAGCATTATTTTCCTTTCATTTTGCCAAGAGTCGTGGTGAACTTTGAGAGTGAGTTGCACTGAGCTTCCTTTACGCAGTGTGACTGGAATCCATTGGTGGTATAGATTTCAATTCATGTTTATTCCATTAGTTGTG
The DNA here is from genome assembly GCF_964194155.1 of Cetorhinus maximus. Classification (NCBI taxonomy): domain Eukaryota; kingdom Metazoa; phylum Chordata; class Chondrichthyes; order Lamniformes; family Cetorhinidae; genus Cetorhinus; species Cetorhinus maximus. The sequence continues at coordinate 16,177,787 of NC_135880.1, forward strand.
CAACAAACTCTATTATTCAGCCCTTAGACGAGCAGGAACTGAATTGCTGATCTTGTCATTATAAGCCAGAGCTACCGATTGATCAAGTTAGTATTTAAATACCTTTCTGTCAAAAGTAAAAGGAGGACTTATATAGGAAGATTTATACAGCGTTTTTCATGGCCCCAGGATGTGCCAAATTGCTTTACAGCCAGTGAAGTGCTTTTGACGCATTAGTCAGAATTGTAATGTGGGGCAACCATGGCAGCCATTTTGTGCCCATTAAGGTCCCAGAAACAACATTGGAACAAATGACCAGATAACCTGTTTATTTTGTGGTGTTCATTGAGGGATAGCTGTTGCTCAGAACTCCCCTGCTCTTCTTTAAAATTGTGCTATGCAAGCTTTTACATCCAGCTGAAGGCTGGTGGACCCTCAGTTTAACATCTCATCAGAAAGATGGTATCTCTAACAGCACAGCACTACCCAGTGACACGCCTAAATCTTGTGCTCAAGTCCCCGGAGTGTGACTTGAACCCACAATATTTGGACTCTGGGAACAGTGATCCTAACTGAGCCACATTTGACACCCCATCCATAACAGATCTCCAGACAAGGAATCATGTACACAGCCTTGGATTTTGGGCACATGAGAATCAAACCAAACTGAAATCTGAAAATCTCATGACCTGTGCTGTAGCTCATGGCCACGTCCTTGGTTTAGGACACTGACAGGAAAAATCTCATGAAGGGAAACTTCTTCTGATCTCATAGAAGAATGTGAAACCTTCAAACATTGTGAAGATGCACCTGGGTGATGCTTATCAGGCGTATGAAATGCTAGGCCTCATCGGGGACCTTGCAACAGTCAAAAAGAGCATGTTGAAACAGTACATAGGAACTCTGTCCATAAGGGATGACATCACCTTTGTCAGAGAGACAATTCATGTTTGTTTTTTTTTTCATTAGCAACCCACACCAAAGGAATGACAAAATGGCATTGCATAACAGCATCACCTTGGCTATAAGAGCTGCCCTGATAGAATAATTAAAAATAAAGTTGGTGTGAGAAAGGTATTCAGAGCTTTGCAAAACATATGAGTGCATCTCACTGATATGGGCGTCCTGCCAAGGTTCCCATGGTTATTTAATCGGTGACCTCCTCCATGAATCATGGGGAACGTGCGTATTCCCAAGTGGAGACCTTCGTTAGAGGGAGAATTCTCTCTGTGTTTCCCTTGAGCTCCTACAAGCACTCACTTGTGAGTTTGCTTTTAAATTCATTGCTGGGATGAGGGTGTTGCTGGCAAGGGCGTCGCCCTTGAGAAGATGGTGGTGGGCATTCTTGAATTGCTGCTGTCCGGCTGGTGGAGCTTCAACAACAGTGCCGTTCGGGAGGGAGTTTTAGGATATTGCCTCAGCAACACTGAAGAATCATAGAATTGTTACAGCACAGAAGGAGGCCATTTGGACAGTTGTGTCTGCATTAGATCCCTCAATGAACAATTCACCAAGTGCCATGCCCCCGCCTTCGCCCCATAATTCTCCACCTTCTTCCTTTTCAGCAAGTAATCCAATTCCCTCCCAAATGCTTGATTGGACCTGCCATCACACTCCCAAGCAGTGCATTCCAGATCTTAACCACTCGCTGCATGAAAAGGTTCCTCTTCATGTCTCCATTGCTTCTTTTGTCAATGACCTTAAACCTGTGTCCTCTTGTTCTCGATCTATCCACCAGTGGAACAGTTTTTCCATACCCCCAGTCCAAACTCCTCATGGTTTTGAATACCTCTAACATATGCCCTCTCAACCTTCACTTCTCCAAGGAAAACACTCCCAGCTTCTCCACTCTATCTACTGAAGTTCCTTATCAGTGAAACCATTCTCGTGAATCTTTTCTGCACTCTGTCTAATGCCTTCACATCCTTCCTAAAATGTGGCACCCAGAACTGGGCGCAGTACTCCAGTTGAGGCTGAACCAGTGTTTCATACAAGTTTAACGTCACCTCCTTGCTTTTGTACTCTATGCCCCTATTAATAAAGCCTAGGATACTGCGTAATTTATTAACCACTTTCTCAACCTGTCCTGTGGGAGAAACGGCGATATAATTCCAAGTCAGGATGGTGTCTGATTTGGTGGGGGGAATCTTGCAGGTGGTGGTATTCCCATGTGCCTACTGCCCTTGTTCTCCTAGGTTGCAGATTTGCGAGGTGCTGTTGAAGAAGTTTTGGCAATTTGATGCAATGCATCGTGCAGATAGCAAACACTGCAGCCACATTATGTCAGTGGTGGAGGAAATAGATGTTAAGTTAGAATATTGTCATATTACTACTTTAATTAATTATTAAAACACCATTTTACGAAAAAGTGCCTCCTTTGCACAATTCTGTATGTATGTCATTACATTTGTTTCATTTACAGAAACACAAATTGTGCTAGATAAGTCAATTTGCATTGACTAAACATTTGAGTGATTGAATTTGCAAGCTACAATCAAGTTAAGCTACAACCCAAATTGTTGTGCATATTAGCTTTGTTTACGAGGAATGCAATTACTTTAGGGTCCCTCCATTTCACACTGCCTTACATCCGACTGTGGATGTGGGTGTTGGCTGTGTTTGTACACAAGTGGAAGAGCTTTTATTTCATTCTTTCATGGGATGTGGGCTGGGCTGGCAAGGTTCACGTTTGTTGGCGATCATTAATTACCCTTGAACTGAGTGACTGGCCAAGCCATTTAAGAGACAGCCACATTACTGTGCGTCTGGAGTCACATGTTGTCTAGAACAGGTAAGGATGGCAGATTTCCTTCCCTAAAAGGGATGTTAGTGAACCAGATAGGTTTTTACAACAATCAATGATAGTTTTATGGTCATACATTTTATGGTTTATGCATATGTAAAAAGCAAGAGGGGTAGCCAGGGAAAGGGTAGCCCACTCAGAGAAAGAGGTGGGAACCTGTGTGTGGAGCCAGAAGAAATGGGAGAGATACTAAATGAGTACTTCTCATCAATATTCACCAAAGAGAAGGACTTAGCTGCTGATTTGTCTAGGGAAGAATGTGTAGATAGCCTGGATCATGTTGAGATCAAAAAAGAGGAGGTGTTAGGCGTCTTGAAGAATATTAAGGTGGATAAGCCCCCAGGGCCAGATGGGATCCAACCCAGAGTACTGAGGGAGGCAAGGCAGGAGATTGCTGGGGCCTTGACAGAAATCTTTGTATCATCACTGGCTACTGGTGAGGTCCCAGAGGACTGGAGAATGGCCAATGTTGTTCCATTATTTAAGAAGGGTAGCAGGGATAATGCAGGAAATTACAGGCCGGTGAGCCTTATGTCAGTGGTAGGGAAATTATTGGAGAAGATTCTTCGTGACAGGATTTACTACCATTTGGAAGTAAATGGGCGTATTAGTGAGAGGCAGCATGGTTTTGTGAAGGGGAGGTCATGTCTCACTAACTTGATCGAGTTTTTTGAGGAAGTGACAAAGATGATCAACAATGGAAGGGCAGTGGATGTTATCTACGTGGATTTCAGTAAGGCCTTTGACAAGGTCCCTCATGGCAGACTGGTACAGAAGGTAAAGTCGCACGGGATCAGAGGTGAGCTGGCAAGATGGATACAGAATTGGCTTGGTCATAGAAGACAGAGGGTAGCAGTGTAAGAGTGCTTTTCTGAATGGAGAGCTGTGACTAGTGGAGTTCCGCAGGGATCAGTGCTGGGACCTTTGCTGTTTGTAGTATACATAAATGATTTGAAGAAAAATGTAACTGGGCTAATTAGTAAGTTTGCAGACGACACTAAGATTGGAGGAGTTGCAGATAGTGAAGAGGATTGTCAAAGGATACAACGGGATATAGATTGGTTGGAGACTTGGGCAGAGAAATGGCAGATGAAGTTTAATCCGGACAAATGCAAGGTAATGCATTTTGGAAGGTCTAATACAGGTAGGAATTATACAGTAAATGGCAGAACCCTTAAGTGCATCGACGGGCAGAGGGATCTGGGTGTACAGGTCCACAGGTCACTGAAAGTGGCAACGCAGGTGGATAAGGTAGTCAGGAAGGCATATGGCATGCTTGCCTTCATCGGCAGGGGTATTGAGTGTAAAAGCTGGGAAGTCATGCTGCAGCTGTATAGAACCTTGGTTAGGCCACACTTGGAATATTGCGTGCAATTCTGGTCGCCACGTTACCAGAAGGATATGGAGGTGTTGGAGAGGGTGCAGAGGAGGTTTACTAGGATGCTGCCTGGTCTGGAGGTTATTAGCTATGTAGAGAGGTTGGAGAAACTCGGATTGTTCTCACTAGAGTGACGGAGATTGAGGGGTGACTTGATAGAAGTTTACAAAATTATGAGTAGCATGGACAGAGTAGATTGTCAGAAGCTTTTTCCCAGGGTGGAAGAGTCAATTACTAGGGGACATAGATTTAAGGTGAGAGGAGAAAACTTTAGAGGAGATGTGCAGGGCAAGTTTTTTACGCAGAGGGTAGTGAGTGTCTGGAATTCGCTGCCAGAGGAGGTGGTGGAAGCAGGTACGATAGTGGTGTTTAAGAGGCAGCTTGACAAATACATGAATCGGATGGGCATAGAGGGATACGGACCCCGGAAGTGCAAACTGTTTTAGTTTGACAGGCAATATGATCGGCGCAGGCTTGGAGGGCCAAAGGGCTTGCTCCTGTGCTGTACTTTTCTTTGTTCTTCTTATTACTGAGACTGGCTTTCAATCCCATATTTTTATTAACTTAAATTCAAATTTCACCAGCTGCTATGGTGGGACTTGAACCCGTGCTCCCGGAGCATTAACCCAGGCCCTTGAATTACTTGTCCAGTGACGTTACCACTAAGCCGCCATCTCCCAATTGTGGCCATTGTCACAAGGGCAGAGTTATATTTTAAATTGCACGCAGGTATTTCTCCGCAAATGCTGTCAGAACAGCATCACATGGCAAATGCCGCCTGCCAGTGTGAAATGCTGCTGGTTAGGCACGTCTACAGTCAATGAAAGCATGCATCCTGAGGGTGCAGTTTCTGCTTTGGCTCAATGGCAGCACTCTCGCTGCTCCAGCTGAGGCCGCAAGTTGTGAGTTCAGGTCCCTCTCCAGAAAATTGAGGCATTTTCAATTCTAGCACTTCAGTACAATACTGAGGGAAAGCTGCAGTGTCTGAGGTTCTGACTTTCAGATGGAACATTAATTCAAGGCCCTGTCTGCCCCCTCAGCTGGATGTGAAATATTCAATGGCACTAGTTTTGAAGAAGAGGAGGAAAGTCATTTCCAGTGTCCACACCCTTAATCAACATCGCTGAACCAGATTATCTGCTCATTATCACATTGCTGTTTGCTAGTCATTTCACACTACGCCTATGCAGTCGCAACCTAAGTGGTATTTTCCACTAACAGGATGTTGCTATCAAGCCAAAAAAAACCAGAACCACAGATGAGTAATGTGTTATATGAATTTCAGTGCTAGCAGGTGCATAGGATATACGTCCCAATGACTGGTGAATCGTATCAAACAGTGCTTGTCTTTGGCTGTTTACAATAGGCAGAGTACTGATGGTATTCAACCAACCTGTGCTTGCAAAACTCAGAACGTAATGTCTGTCGCTAAACGTGAGTCCGCGATTGGACACCGCTTGATGAACAATCCCGAGGGTGATAATAAACCCACTCATAACCAATTTAAGATTAAGAATTGGACGCACAAAGTGATTCACGCTTGCTAGGAGCTATGCGTGTTCATAGGCAGGGACCTGTCCTCTGCAGACAAAAGGAATATGCTCAGGCTTTGTGTCTTTTTTGAATTAAACAAAAGTGTGGGGGACAATAGTTCCCTGCTGCCTTCTGCTCAACCAATCAGAATGCCAAATTTCAAACAATCACAACAATTTATACTACAGGAGAAAAGGGTGCTGATTGGGAGACAAGTCAGCTCTGATCAACCAAAACAAAAGGTCTACTGTTTGATGTGATTCCGCGATTGGGCAACACTTGTTGAACAATCCCAAGTGTGCTAATAGCTACACTAACAACAAATTTAATATAATCAGCCAAGTTCGTAATGTGGCTCATTTACACTTGTTGAAGTGCCATAGGTTCATACACAGGAACCCATTCTCTGCAAACGAAAGGAATATGTTCAAGCCTAGCTCCCTTTTCAAATTACTCCAGAGCTTGGGGAGCCTGTAGTTCCCCATTGCATGGCAACGCCTCAGCCAACCAGAGTTAACTTGCCAACCAATCAGCACCATTTTCCCCTATATAAATTGTTGTGACCATTTGAAATTTGGCATTCTTACGTTTGTCTGGCTGATTGCAAGACAATCTGCTTCAGCAACATTTCTCTTTTTTTCAGCAATATTTCCCTTTAATAGGTTCTAGCAAAATAAACTAAAATAATTTATTCATCAAAACATTATAACAAAGTATTAATTTTTCACAATCCTCTCCTACAAATATGAAGGTCTCAAGACCAAAGTCAAACAGCCTGTCAGTAAAAACAAAATTAGGTATCTAGCCAAGGGACAAAATGAGACCTGCTTCTATAAGCATTCAATCAAACTAAATTAGATTTTTGACAAGAAATAGGAAGACTGCTAAACAAATATAACATGGTTCTTCTCTGCTGAATATATACTGTAAAAATATCCTGGAGGTAAGATTATGGTTACAGACCAGTTTTGTGGATGATAACACCCAATTATCTTCAGACATGAACCCAAAAGAGTTACTCAACCCAAGCCGCTCACAATATAGCAGATACACTCCCCTCCCCCAGTCACCTAGCATCAGAAGAACAGGAAGGTGATATCAAGTAATAGAAACAGAGTACCTCAACTTGACATCTTATGAAAAAAAAAAGACTTACATTTATATAGTGTCTTTTATGACGTCAGGACATCCTAAAATGCTTTACAGACAATGAAATGTTTTTGAATGTCACTGTTAGAAATATGACAGCCAATTTGCAAACAGCAAGCTCCCACAAACAGCAATGATAATGATCAGATAATCTCTTTTTTTTAATGTTGGTTGTTAATGGTATGTTAATCATATTGCTCAGATACACAGGCGAAGGGCATTGCTTGATTAAGTACCTAGAGCATTTATAAAGGAAGACTGCTGAGACATGGGTGTGGTAGGTAGAAAGCAGACACGTGCAATCCTGCATTCTGTAAATAAATCTATTGTCAAGAAAAGTATTAGGGCCTAGTTTCATACTTCACCAACTGGCTTGGGATTGATTGATTGGCTGAGGGATAAATGTTTGCCGGGACACAGGGGAGAACTCCCCTGCTTTTCTTCAAAATAGTGCCATGGGATCTTTCATGTCCACCTGAGAGGGCAGACACGGCCTTGGTTTAATGTCTCACCTGAAAAATGGTACTTACGACATTGGAGCACCGCACGGATTCGATTCTGTGTTGAAATCTCTGAAGTGAAACATGAATTCAAAACCTCTGACTCAGAGTCAAAGGTGACAACGCTCTCTCTGTCAAGGCTGGAAATGCATAAGTATTTTACGCACTGTATATGTACAGTAGGTCTGGTAGCACCCGCGGAAAGAGAAACAGAGTTCACATTTAAGGACGTCAATAAAGACCAGCAGTTCAAATAGGCAGCCCACCACCGCCATTGCCTTGGGGAACGTTGGGGGTAAGAAACTTCCATGATTAATCAATTAATTAATTATGCAAAGTTTTACTGACCAACTTATTGAAGCGTATAAAAAATTTGAAAGGTTAACTCTGAAAGCAGCAGAATTATGGGGCAGATTTTCCCTGCCACGCCACCCAAAGATCACAACAGCTCCACAGACATTTGATGCTGTGAGGAGCATTAATTGGCTGGAGATGGGAGAATTCCGCCCCTCACTCAGGCAGAGGTCCCACCACAGAAAGCTGCCAGCTGATCGGATCAGTCGGTAGCTCTGTAGCTCCAGTGGCAACAGTGGCAGCAGTGGCCTTTACTGGGACTACAAACAATCACCAGGTTCAAAGTCCTGGATTCCAGGACCAGGTAGGTGCGGGGGAGGGGGAAGGGGAGGGGGGGTGGTCTCACGGCAGAGAGGGGAAGTGAGGACTGAGAGGAGTGGGAGTCTTGATGGAGAGACCAGGAAGGGAGGGGAGGGATAACCCGCAGGCTGCACACCCTGAGGGAGGGGGGTTAAGGAGTGTGTCTGGTGTACAAAGCCCCCATTAATTAACTGCTAATGGGCCTCAATTGCGGTGAAGGGGGGCTTTGGGAGGGTGGCGAGAAGGCCACCTGTGGAATTTTACAGCCCCCACCCCCCTTCACCCCTCCCACCCTTCCTCAACACTTGCAAACCGGCCAGCGGGGGACTGTAAAATTCTGTCCATGGGATTAAAACAGGAAATGGTGGAAATAATTAGCCACTCAGCATCTATAGGAAAAAAATCCAGGTTGACATTTCAGCCATGTAACCCTTCATCATAAACTGATTGAAATGTGTGATGGGATGGTCAGAGAGATGCATTGGTTCCCGAAGAGTTAACAATTGCTGTTGAATCATGCGACTTTTATTCAAAGTAGACTTTTGAAGTCAAGAGGAGCAGACTCAGTGCATGATAACGTTGAATCACGGACTCCCTGGTTAACTCATGGCAACCTCATGATGACTGGACTTTCACAAAGACAGGACTGAATGAGTTGCTGGAATTAAAGGACAACCCACATCACTCGTATGTCTACCCACAGGCAGACACCGAGCAGTGATGGTAAAAGGCTGCTGGGCTGCTTCTTCAGTCGAGAATGGGAAATTGTATGTAGCTGTTTGTTTGCTATTGCTGAACTCCTAAGAACATTGCTCACCCTCGCCAAGGTTCTTGAGACATGCTCCATTGCCTCTTTCAGCACCATCCTGCAGTTGGCTCGCAGTTTCTCTGGCAGAGCGATCCTGGGTGACTCACCTATGCGTGTGGAAGCAACTTGCCTCTGATTAGCAACTCCCCAAGCCAGTTGACCATATTGAGGCTGCAAATCCCATGACACATTGCAATCTGGACTGCATCAAATTTGGTACCTGGAGCTAGAGCATTTGAAATTGTGATCTGTCTGCCTCTTTAATCTCTTCACCTTTCTATCAAAGTTTTTGCCTTCTCTTCTTAGATGATTGTTCACAACTAAGCTAATTTTTTATCAATTATTTCACAGAACAACAGTTATCTGTTGTAGTAATCTGTGTTAACTATGCTCATTATTTTATTCAGTGTTTGGCAGAAATTGGGAGGGAATTTGTATTAGTAACTAAATGAATGCAGCGCAGTTAAACCTGAGTGACTCTGGATTCTGTTAAAAGACATTTTCTGCCAGTATTGGAACTGCAGTGGACATACAAGAGGGAGCCATAAAGCATAATCCTGTTTAATTTGCTTAAATTTGTAAAAATTAGCATTAAAATTAATTTTCCTCTTTGTATAACTCTAATAATTTTCTGGGAGCCAGCCTGTCCATCTTTGAATTTGTTTTAGATCATAGTATTACTCTGGGCTGAGCTCCAAATAATATTTTGTATTCGTTGTAAAAGACAACATCGGAATATTAACTAGATTACTGTGCATGGCATCTGACGTGACTTTTGAACACCAGTGATTCTATGTGCATTGTTCAGCATTACAACCAGTTGTCATCTGTTTTAATCTCGGTGGATTTTGTTTTATTCTTTCGTGGGGTGTGGGCGTTGCTGGCGAAGCCAGCATTTGCTGCCCATCCCCATCGAATTGCCCTTCGAACTGAGTGGCTTGCTAGGCCATTTCAGAGGGAGTCACATGTAGGCCAGACCAGGTAAGGGCAGCAGATTTCCTTCCCTAAAGGACATTACTGAACCAGATGGGTTTTTTACAACAATCGGTGATAGTTGTCGGAGACGAGCTTTGTGTTCCAAATTTATTAACTGAATTTAAATTACAACAAATTCCCACCATGGTGAGGTTTGAACCCATCTCGCCAGAGCATTAGCCTGGGCCTCCAGATTACCATAATAAAAGCAAAATACTGCAGATGCTGGAAATCTGAAATAAAAACAGAAAATGCTGGAAAAACTCAGCCTGTCTGACAGCATCTGTGGGGAGAGAAACAGAGTTAACGTTTCGAGTCCGTAGAACTCTTCTTCAGAACCAGAGCCACCATGGCAGTTTTTAAAAAAAGGTTAAAATAAAGGTCTTGTTCACACATGGAACCTGAGAGTCATCTCTGCATATCTGTGTGCAACAAAACACTACCCCTGGGGAAGAGAAGGAGGTTTTTCTTTTACCTAGTTGTTGTGACCTGAAATGTGCTGCCTGAGAGGAAGGTGGAAGTAGTGTGAATAATATAACTTTCAAAACTGACTTCAGTAAAGGGAAACATCGGGGAGCTATGGGGAAAGAACATGAGAGTGCGAGTAATTAGGTAGTTGCGATAGTGTTGTACAAGATTAAACCTGGCTTAGATAAACTAGACAAAGAAAAGCTATTGCCATTGTAATATTTTGGTATTGTTAATACAGAATATTTACTGAGTTTGCTGAAGAAACACTCGCTTTATTGAAGCATCTCTTATTACAAACTACATCTTACCACGAGACTGTACAGAAGAGTGCAAGATCATGTGATGTTGCATCATGTCCTGCGATGATGTACGCAGTATCTGACCACACAGATAGAATTAACCCTTCATACTGCGCCCATTGGCTGAATGTATAACTAGTAAGGGACTCAGACACAAAGCAAAGATGCAGGAGGGTTGTGAGAAAGAACTGGGAACGATTTGGAACTCATTGACTGCGAGGGAGATGGAAGCAGATGCGATGAATGATTTCGCAAGCAAATTGGATGGGTACATGAGGGAAATAAACAGGGTTACAGGGAGAAAGGGAGAATGGGACTGATTGGATTGTTCTACAAAGAGCCAGCATTCACTTGACAGCCCAAATGGCCTCATTTTGTACCATAATGATCCTATGACGCTTTAAAAGGGCCAGCAAGCATAAGTCTCGGGATAAGAGACGTATCATCTCGGATTGAGATGAGGAGAAATTTCTTCATTCAAAGTTGCGAAGTTTTGGGATTCTCTACCCCAGAGGGTTGAGGATGCTCCATCGTTGAATATTTTTAAGGCTGGGATAGACAGACTTTTGGTCTCTGAGGAAATCAAGGGGTATGGGGAGTGGGTGAGAAAGTGGACTTAAAGCCCAAGATCATGAGCATATGGAATGACAGAGTAGACTCAGTGTGTTGTATGGACCACGCCTGCTTCTATTTCTTCTGTTCTTACAATGGGCTTCCTTGGGTGTTGTATGAATCTGTAATTCTATGAAATAAAATAAAACTGGTATCAGTAAAAGTAACCATGAAGCTGTCAGATTGGCTTGCTTTTTTAAAATAAGAAACCCAATTTGTTCAAGGCGTTAAGGGGTATGGGAAGAGTGCAGGAGTATGGCATTGAGATAGAGGACCAGCCGTGATCCTATTGAATGGTGGAGCAGGCTCAAAGGGCCGAATGACCTACTCCTGCTCCTATTTTCTATGTTTCTATGTTCACTAACATCTATGTGGGGAAGGAACCAGTCGTCCTTACGCAGCCTGACCTATATGTGACTCCAGTTCCACGCTGACACAGTTGCTGCTTAACTGCCCTCTGGAGTGACCTCACAAGCACCTCAGGTAAGCCAGTAGAGGATGGATGATAAATGCCAACCTTACTAGCGACGGCCACATTCTTAGCATTGGGGAACACATCGTGAGAATGAGACTGCATCCTGATCTGTGTCAGAATTGTTTCTTCTTTCTGAAGCTGAAGCGCTAATCCGGCTGCAGTATTGAGAGTGAATCTCAGCGATAGCTTTCAAATGTCACAGCCAAAGGTAGGATTAACAGTCTCTTTATTTAAGCGTTTCTTCGCGCAGTACTGATTGATTGATACAAATATAGCTCTGCATTGGCACCACATCTGAATATATAATTAACATGCATATTTTGCTTATTAGTACAGTACACTGACAAGGAAAAGAAATGACTTATAACCCCTAGATGTCACATAGTGCTTTATGGTCAATTCAGTACTTTTTGAAGTTTAGTCACTGTCATAATGTGAGAAAAAGGGCACTCAATTTGCACACAGCAAATTCCCACAAACAGCCATGTTATGATGAGAGGCTAATCCATTTTATTGATGCCAATTGAGGGACAAACACAGGCCACATCAGCAGACAAGAGTGCCCCCTTGCTCTTCTTTGAAATCATGCCATGGGATATCTTACAACCACATCAGAGGGCAGACGAGGATTAAATTCTCATCTAAAACATGGCACCTCTGACAGTGTAGCACTCCCTCAGTATTGAAATGGAGTTTCAGCCTGAATGCTGGAGCTTAGGCAGGAAGAACACACTAGGCTGCTCTCAAAGACATTGCCTAGTGGCTGAAACCTGAGCTTAGTAACAGCGCGGAGCAATAGATTTAAGAATGAGGCACCCCAAATCTGAATGGTAAAGTTGGAGCAGAGAGTTCTCCTTCATCACTTGTAGGGAAGCTGTGAGCATGTACATGATGGGCACATTGATAGTTTGGCAATGTCACACTCTGCAGAGCTGTTTTCCTTGGTAGTTTCAGAGGTTTTGAAAACCTCCATGGCCTCTTCCCTCCCTATCTCTGTAAGTTTTCTACATCTCTCAAAGACCTCTGTGCTCCTCCAGTTGTGGCCTCTTGCACATCTCAGTTCCATCATTCCGCCATTCAGGTCCTAAACACTGGAATCTGTCACATCAATAATTGTTTTTTGTCTGTCCGGGCTGTGTTGATAGATAAGTTGATGGGGTGCGTCTAATGGTAGGATTACTTGGTGGGCGGTGCCGGGCGCACACAGAAGCATGTGGGCGCATGGAGGACTGGAGTGTGTGACACACGTGTGGCTGCCAACAGTTTGGAGCAGTGGCAATGAAGGGGGTGGGGGGAATTGGTGGAGAACAAGAACAAAGGAGCCCAACAAAAAAGTTACCCTGGCTGGAGGGATTTTTTTCCATGAGGGATGGGATGGGATTTATAGGAGAGTTGGGGTTGGCAAGAACGGGATGGGGATGGCATGAGGGGGTGGATGGCATGGAGGGGTGGCACGGGAGGACTAGATGTGATGATGAAATTGGCTGAGTGCGGCAAAATGGCGGACAACAATTATTTAAAGACCACTCTTTGTGCTAAAAATGAAGATTCACTAGATTTGAATGAAATAGTTTTTAAAAAATGATCAGGTGAATTATAAGAATACACCAGCATTGATTCTACAGATGAAAGTGGTAACAGTCTATACCTTCCAGAGTTTGCACACAGTCTAACTCCATTGGACATGCAATTGCAGAATTTTATACTGAAGGAAGGAGCAGTCATAAAATTGCTATGAAACTTGAATCCTGGCTTTGTCATGGAACAAGACTGATTGTTAGGAAGCAGTTTTCTTTGATGATAGATGCTGAAATTATAACAGGCAGATTTCAAGGGAATAAAGTGTTTATTCTTCAAATGATATTGAACCCATCAGATATAAACCTGATGTAATCTCAGGAGAAAACAGTTTCCAGTTAGACTTTTATATTCTATGACTATAAACAAGTCGCTAGACCAGATGCTTGACAACATTTGTCCGTCCTTACACATGGACAGCTTTATGTGGCATTTTCCAGAGTGAGAAGTTTTGATTCTGCTTAAGCCTTTGGTGAAAGAATAACTGGAAATCCGGTATTTGATGAAGTACAGTTACGATAAAGATATTAATTTGATTGCAAATGTTTTGTGGGTTGCTGCTACTGCCCTCACTAAACCTCTCTGTCACTCCAGCTGTCTTCCCTTCTTGAAGGTGCTCCTTAAAACCTACCTCTTTCAACTGCCTTAATATCTCCTCATGTGGTTTAGCATCATAGTTTGCTTGATAGTCATTCCCATGGTGCCTTGGGGCGTTTTACTGGATTATAGACGCTATATAAATGCAAGATGCTGCTCATGTACTCATTGGCTGTTAACGAAAGTGCCTTGTGTGGGAGGATTGTTCTTGCCATTTTCATTGAGGTTTCATCAGCGGCAGTTTATCTGAACAAATATAACTGCTTTCTGCCGATTGGTTTCCATCTACCTTTCAGATGAGCAAGTTGGCTGCTTTGTTGAATGAGTGTTGCTATGGAATTAAAGCCATACATCAGAGCTGACAGATAACCCGTCAGTTTAATTTGCTACGAGAAAGGTGGTAAACCCTTTCTCTTGATCCCCCCACACACCCTCTGTGCTATAAACGGGCATTCCTGCAAAAAGAAAGAGACAGAGAATTGCAATTAAAGGGACTTTATTTTGCTGTCGCCACTGTTTCAAATTTTCATACACAAAATTACTTTTGCAATGCGTTGACCCTCACGGAAAGCGTAACAGCAGTACACTTCCAGGTGAAGCTTGAATACAGGGCCTGGTACATAAGTCAGGGAATGGCAGAAGCAATTGGATGCCAGTTTACTTCATAATTCCCTCATAATTCTGTCCTCTGGCCTTAGGAATCAGCCTTGTGGCCCTAGGTTGGCAAGCCAGTGCAGTGCTGAGGGGGTGCTGCACAGTCAGAGGTCAGAGGTCGCGTCTTTTGGTCGAGTCATTAAACCGCGACTCTGTCCGCCCTTGCAGGTGGACACAAAAGGTCCCTTGGCACTATATTGAAAAAGAACAGGTGAGTTCTCAGCAGTACCTTGACAATATTTATAAAAGATCATAAGAAATAGGAGCAGGAGTAGACCGTTTGGTCCATCGAGCCTGCTCCGCCATTCAGTAAGACCGTGGCTGATCTGATTGTGGCCTTAGCTCCACTTTCCTCCCCGTCCCCCGTAACCCTTGACTGTCTTGCCGATCAAAAATCTAACTCAACCTTGACCTCCGCTGCTCTCTGCGGAAGAGAATTCCTCATCTCCGTCATAAATGGGAGACCCCTTAATTTTAATCCTCTCTATCCTCAACCAACATCATTAAGAATGAAAATCTGATCATTGTCACATTGCTGTTTGTGGGAGCTTGCTGTGCAGAAACAGGCTGACACATTCCCTGCGTTACAGCAGTGAGTACACTTCTAAAGTACTTATTTGGCTGTAAAGCCAATTCTGACACGATGAAAGGTTTTAAACAAATACAAGCCATTCTTTCTTATAAAAGTCAGGGAGATAAAAAAGAAGCTGACTGCCAGTTTACATCATAATTCTATTCTGTGGCCGTAGGATTAGCCTCTTGACACCACACGACACTACAATTCTTCCAAGGCTTGAAGTTGTTTTGGAAACCAAAGTTGGACATTGTGCAACAGTTATGGGCTGACCAGAGCACTTCACTGTGACCTATATTCAAAAATAAAAATGAAAAAAAAATGCAACTGCTGGAACATTGAAGAAGGGATTACGCTACAGAAAAATTGATTTACAGGTGTTAATGGATGTGTAGTTCATTCTGAACACATTTTTGTATTCTGATATTTTGGACTTCACTGGGTGTATAACACTTTGGTATGTGCTGAGGTTGTGGAAGACACTATAGAAATATTATTCCATCCTCATTCCTTCCCTCTATCTCTCTCCTTTCCTCTTCCCTCCTTTCTTTCTTCCTCATTCATTCCTTCCTTCCTTACTTCTTTACTTCCTCCCTCCCTCTGTCCCTCTCTTCCTTCCTCTCTCTGTTCGTTCCTTCCTTCCTTCTTTCTTTACTTTCTCCCACCCTCCCTCCTTTCCTTCTTTACTCCCTCACTCTGTCCCTCCCTCCCTCACTCCCTCTCTTCCTTCCTTCCTCTGTCCCTCCCTTGCTCCCTGTCTCCCTTTCTCTCTTCCTCTCTTCCACCACTGATCTGACATTCCCCATTCCATCCAGGAAATGTTAGCACAATCCTTTATCAAGCAGAACTCTCAATGTGTGTGGATTGTCAAGTTGTGAAGAAATAGCCCAATTAATCAAGGTACTGCTGCAGAGTTTGGACAAAACGCTGTTAAGACTATTATATTTTGTTAGATTGATGTTGACCCCAGCAGCATTAGTGGAAATCATTTATCATTAATTGGATGACACCTGTGGAATGTATGATATTAATATTTATTTGTTCTTAGAGTTTAGTTGCTATGAAAGCTGATTAAAATTTGACATGCACAGATGTCACTCTTTTCTCTCAGTCAGGTGGAGAGGAGTTCTATCACAGGGTGTAAGCTGGCCAGGGATAGACCAAGAGAGGACAATCCTGACAGCATTTTAATGTATTTTTTTTTGCAAATGAGTTAGCATTGTTGTCCAAAGGGAACACAGCTTGAGCTCAGAATGTATTAATTGGATCAACTCATCAAATTAATGGCCCTACTGGCAGTAGAAGGACAGCAAAGCGCCACAGAGTATTACGTTTGTGTTAGACTTTCGCCATTAGGATGAAATGCAGAAGCGCCTTGCAGTTCAGGCTCGATAAAAGATGCAAGGGTAAATTTAGTAATTCTGCAGTCTTTGTGTCATGGAAAGAAAGGACTTTTCCTTTTATTCATTCATTGGATGTGGGCTTCGCTGGCTGGGCCAGCATTTATTGCCCATCCCTGATCGCCCTTGAGAAGATGGTGGTGAGCTGCCTTCTTGAACTGCTGCAGTCCATGTGGTGTAGGTACACCCACAGTGCTGTTAGGAAGAGAGTTCCAGGATTTTGACCAAGCAACAGCGAAGGAACGGCGATATATTTCCAAGTCAGGATGGTGAGTGACTTGGTGGGGAACTTCCAGGTGGTGGTGTTCCCATCTGTCTGCTGCCCATGTCCTTCTAGATGGTAGTGGTCGTGGGTTTGGAAAGTGCTGTCTAAGGAGGCTTGGTGAATTCCTGTAGTGCAACTTGTAGATGGTACACACTGCTGCTACTATGTGTCGGTGGTGGAGGGAGTGAATGTTTGTTGATGTAATGCCAATCAAGCGGGCTGCTTTGTCCTGGACGGTGACCAGCTTCTTGAGTGTTGTGGGAGCTACACTCATCCAGGCAAGTGGAGAGTATTCCATCACACTCCTGACTTGTGCCTTGTAGATGTTGGACAGGCTTTGGGGAGTCAGGAGGTGAGCTACTCATCGCACGTTTCCTAGCCTCTGACCTGCCCTTGTGGCCACAATATTTATATGTGGTGTTCCCATGCACCTGCTGCCCTTCTCCTTCTAGATGGTAGCAATCGTTGGTTTGGAAGAAGGTACTGTCTAAAGAGCCTTGTGTTGATACTGTGCCTTTCATGACCTCAGGATGTCCCAAAATGCTTTACATAATCAATGGATGTGCGGATAGGCCGGGAAAGTGGAGTTGGGGTAGAAGATAAGCAATGATTTTATCAGATGGTAGGACAGGTTCGAGGGACCCTGTGGCCTACTCCAGTTTCTGTTTCTTATGGTCTTCCATTCTTACAGCCAATGATGTACCAGGGGCATGGGTCAGGGAATGGTGCAATCTAACTGTTTCCCCATGAGAAAGAGGTTCTCCAAGCTTATCTTGGATTTAGGATACTTAGCCATTAATCAAAGTTGATGAATATTTAATTTTTTAAAAAGTCCAGGTTGATAAATTTGGGATGATTTTGACTTGTACAATTAAGAAAAAGATGAGCTGGGATTAATATATTGCAATTACAGATTCAGGTCTTGACAAAGGAGGGAGAGGGTTCCAGATGTTCACTACCCTCTGTGTGAGGAAGTGCTTCCTAAAATCATCCCCGAACGGCCCAGCTCTAATTTTAAGGTTGTGCTCCTTGTTCTTGACTCCCGCACCAGACGAAAATCGTTTTCTCTACCTATCAAGGGATCTGAGAGCGTACCAATGAAATCCTCCTGTGATCTGAGTTATATCGCTTCAATCATTCTGAAGCAAGACCAAGATACACTACATCAAGTGAGGCTTGGTTTGAATCAGTGGTTGGCTTTAATCTACTGTTATGTAAACATATGGAGCAAGAGATATGATTGAGTTCACTTTGTTCAATTGGAAAAACTTTTGCTTGCACAATAATATAAAAATAATGAATTCACCATACTATTCCACTTTGATGGATCTCCTTAATTTAATTTATACAGAATAACATTGCTTCAGAAACTCCTTTTCCCACACCATCGAGCCTCTCATAGTACTTTTCTGCTTGATGGGCTGCCTTTGCAGCATCCTGTATCTGAATACTAGACTGCCTTTCTCGTGACAGCCTCTCGTTCCTTAGCCCCTACTTAATAGACATTGATCATAAGTATACAAAACATAAGATCATAAGGAATAGGAGTGGGAGTAGGTCATTTGGCCTCTTGAGCCTGCTCTGCCATTCAATACGATCATGGCTGATTTGAAGTGGCCTTCACTCCACTCTCCTGCCTGTCCCCCATAACCCTTGACTCCCTTGTCAACCAAAAATCTGTCTATCTCAGCCTTGAATATATTCAATGACCCAGCCTCCACTGCTTGCTGGGGTAGAGAATTCCAAACCCCTTGAGAGAAGAAATTCCTCCTCATCTCTGTCTTTAATGGGAGACCCCTTATTTTGAACTGTACCCCTCCATTCTAGATTTCCCCATCATCTCAGCACCCACCCTGTCAAGCCCTGTCACAATTTTGCGTTTCAATAAGATCACTTCTTACTCTTCTAAACTCCAGTGAGTGGAGGCCCAACCTGCTCAACCTTTCCTCATAAAACAACACCTTCATCACAGGAATCAGCCTAGTTAATCTTCTCTGAACTGCCTCCAATACAAGTAGGTCCCATAATAAAAGCAAAATACTGCAGATGCTGGAAATCTGAAATAAAACAGAAAATGCTGGAAAAACACAGCAGGTCTGGCAGCAACTGTGGAGAGAGA
This sequence comes from Cetorhinus maximus, assembly GCF_964194155.1. Classification (NCBI taxonomy): domain Eukaryota; kingdom Metazoa; phylum Chordata; class Chondrichthyes; order Lamniformes; family Cetorhinidae; genus Cetorhinus; species Cetorhinus maximus. The sequence continues at coordinate 16,196,610 of NC_135880.1, forward strand.
AACAGAGTTAATATTTTGAGTCCGTATGACTCTTCTTCAGAACTGAAGAGAGGTAGAAATATAATGGGTTTAACCCTGTTGAAGAGAGGAGGTGGAGCAAGTGGAGCAAAATAGAAGGTCAGGGATAGGTGAGATCTCAGGAGAGATTTGACAAAGATGTCATTGACACAAGACAAAGGGAGTGGTAAAAGTAAGGATGTTATGCTTCAGTTATACAGGGCATTGGTGAGACTGCACCTCGAATACTGTGTGCAGTTTTGGCCTCCTTATTTAAGGAAGGATGTAAATGCATTGGAGGCGGTTCAGAGGAGGATTACTAGATTGATACCTAGAATGAGTGGGTTGTCTTTGGACAGATTGGGCTTGTTTCCACTGGAGTTTAGAAGAGTGAGGGGTGATTTGATTGAAGTATACAAGATCCTGAACGGCCTTGACAAGGTGGACATCGAAATTATGTTTCCCCTTGTGGGTGAGTCCAGGACTAGGAGGCACTATTTTAAAATTAGGGATCGCCCTTTTAGGACAGAGTTGAGGAGAATTTTTTTTTTCTCTCAGAGGGTTGTGCGACTTTGGAACTCTCTGCCCCAGAAGGTGGTGGAGGCGGGGTCATTGAATATTTTCAAGGCAGAGATAGATAGATTCTTGTTAGGCAAGGGAATCAAAGGTTATCAAGGGTAGATGGGAATGTGGAAATTGAAACACAAGAAGATCAGCCATGATTTTATTGAATAACGGATCAGGCTTGAGGGGCCGAATGGTCTACTCCTGTTCCAATTTCTTTCTTAAGTTCTTTCTTACGTTTTTTGTGGAGAACCTCTACTCAGTCCTCAAGCAGACCCTGACCTTCCTGTCGCTTGTCATTCCAATTCACCATCTTGCTCTCATTCTAACATTTCTGCCCTTGGCCTGCTACATTGTTCGAGTGAAGCCCAATGCAAGCTGGAGGAACAACACCTCATCTTCCAATTAGGCACTTTACAGCCTTTTGGACTTAACATTGAGTTCAACAACTTCAGATCGTGAACTCTGTCCTCCATTTTGATATTTTTTCTCAAACCCTCCCCCCACAGGGCTAGTCTGTAACTTGTTCTAAATGTGTTGCTTTCAGAGAGTGCTGACCCTTGTTCTGTGGTTAACACATTCTGCTCTCTGACCTTTATACCACTATTAGCACCTGCCTTAGTCTTTAACACTATCATTACCACTCCCTTTGTCTTGTGCCCATGACATCTTTGTCAAATCTCTCCTGAAGTTCCACCTATCCCTGACCTATTTTGCTTCACTCCCTCTCTTCAACAGCATTAAATCCATTACATTTCTGCCTCTATTCAGCTCTGAAGAAGAGTGATACGGACTCAAAACGTTGACTCTGTTTCTCTCTTCACAGATGCTGCCAGACCTGCTGAGTTTTTCCAGCATTTTCTGTTTTATTTCTTAATGGCCAAAATTAGATATGTTTTCAGAGTTACCTAGACAAGTTGAAGAATCGAATATTTTTTGCTATCTGAAGAAAACAACTTCTTTCTCATTTTAACCACCCTTTTGGATGTTGTTTTCTAATAAAGAACTCCTCACATTGCTTTTAAATGAACAACATTAAATGTAACACTTTGCTTCCAAATTATATCAATGGAAAACTGATGAAAACCACTTGAAAGCTGTCAGCTGTGGCTCAATTAGCAGCACTCCCACCTCCTGAGTCAGAAGGTTGTGTGTTCAAGTACCACTCCAGAGACTTGAGCACATAATCTAGTTTGACATCTATACAGTACTGAGGGAATGCTGCATTGCCTGAATTGCTGTCTTCCAGATGTGTCCGAATCCAAGGACACCTTCTCAAGTTGCTGTGAAAGGTCCCACAGCAGTATTTTGAAGAAGAGCAGGGGCGTTTTTCCCAGTGCCTTGCCCAACATTTATCCCAAATTCAACATCGCAAGAATGCATTAAAACCAGAAAATGCTGGAAAAACTCAGCAGGTCTGACAGCATCTGTGGAGAGAGAAACAGAGCTTGAAGAAGGATCATACAGACTCGAAACGTTAACTCTGTTTCTCTCTCCACAGATGCTGTCAGACCTGCTGAGTGTTTCCAGCATTTTCTGTTCTTATTTCAGATTTCCAGCAGCTGCAGTATTTTACTTTTATACAAGAGTGCATTATCTGGTCATTATGACATTGCTGGTTTGTCAGGGCCTTGTACGTGCCCAAACTGGCTGCCAAGTCTCCTGCAGTACAACAGTGAACACACTTCAAAAGTGGATGTAAAGTGTATTGGGGTGTACTATCATTGTGAAAGGTGCTATATAAATGCAAGTCTTTCTCCCCCAGAGTTTGATAGTCAATGCATGACTTTGAATACAATGAATAATATTGTTTTACACTGAGGGCTGCGAGTCTGGGGAAAGGTGCTGCTGGAATTACTGAGCGATCGTGTTAACATTTAAGAACAGGTTAATTAGATGATTGAAGAAAAGAGGCGTAAAAGGATGTGGGAGCGGGGCAAATACACAGGGATTAGGCTAACGGTTCTGCTGGAGCCTAAACACCAACATTGCCTGCTTGGATTGAATGTTACTGTGTTGGCATTTTTATTTATTTCTATGTAATGATGAAGGGAAAGTGATCCCAAAAGACTAGTAAGAGTCTCAGGATCTCACGTAAATAAAAATAAATTTGATCTATTTAGTTGCTGTGAAATACTATTAGAAGTCCCCAGTATTGGGTTTTGTTTCATGTTCCTACAATTTTTTCTTGTTGTTCTGTTGATTGCTACAAGTTTAACATTTTGGTGCAGTTGTCACAATTTGCAGTCCAGACGCAATATCAAATCTAGTGGGCAGTATTCTGCCCTCCCCAGGGGTAAGTTGGCAGCCAGGCAGCGTGGACGGCGGGGGGTGGTTTGGGGGGAGGTGTGGTTTGCTAAAATCGGGCATAATGACAAGGCCTCCATTCTCAGCGCCTAGTGGCCTGCCCCTGACCCCACAGAGGTGTGATGCCACGCAGAATTTAGGCCGCTAGTGGGTCAAGTGTAAATGTAGCTGTTACATCTGGGTAGTGCGTTTGTCCCTTCACAGGAGTCGGTGTCAGAGAGAAAGGGCTGTGGGCGGCACACGGATGGATTTTAAACCAAGTCCTCGTTAGAAGATGAAGATCACAAGATGAATGATGAAGGCCATTCATTCATCCTAGCTCACCCATCTCCACACTATCCTCCATCATAATAGCTCTTAAATCGTGGCACAATTTCCTATCTGTGCTACTCCATTCCAAGCATCAAATCTCCCAGACATGGAGAAATTCCTGACCTCAGTCCCAGACTTTCCGTACATCAGTTTAACAGCACGCCACAGTCCTGTTCTCTTGACATGCTTTTAAAGTATTTCTCTTGATTAACCTCATCCAAACCATTTAGTTTAGTCTTTACAGCCACAAGGTCCTTTCTTGGTCACCTCCTCTCAAAGCTGAAACCATTGTAACTTCCCCAGAGGGATGGCAGTGAACCTTTTTACATGTGTAAAACCTGCTGTTCACCACAGATCTGATGGAGTCATGGTAACTGAACAGGAGCAGATTCAAGAAAATTCCCAGCCCAATTTTCACCATGGTATCTTCTGACTTCTAAAAATAGAAAAAAAAAACTTCTAAAAAATATGCTAATTTAAGAATATGATGGGGCATTTATTTACCTTGTCGTTGCTGTTTTACAATGGCTTGGCATGTTGAGGGCTGATTCCACTACTGCCACCAGGTCTCTTGCAATCTCACCTCATTTGAATACCATATAAACCAATTGTGTGGAGAGGTTGAAGAAACTTGGGTTGTTCTCTTTAGAGCAGCAAAGGCCATTGAGGGGGGATTTCATAAATGTGTGCAAAACAAAGTAGGGTTTTGACCGAGTAAATAAGGCTAGTGGATACAGTAACCTGGTAATTATGGTACACAACTGAAAGAGCAGTGAAGTTGAACATACGGGCTTGTTAATAAGGCAGAAAAATTCAGGCTGGTCAATTGGAACGGTCCCTTTCACCAAATCACATTGTAATGAAGCATCATAGTCCCCGACACTCCCCACCAGCCAGCAACCAACCTTCCATTCTTCTGCAGGATGGAAAAGGCAACATTAAATGGAAACTGTGGACTGACTCAGGGGAAAACAAATTCTGAGGAAGTTCTCTCCAGCCAATGACCCAGAGCTCCAGGAGATAAACAACTATGCCCCGTCAGATGCACCTACCTACCTTGTGTATGCAGTGATACCAGCCTTCTCCACCTCTGGAAGTTCATTAAACCTGGTCCTTTTGTGGACTGGGGACAGGGAAAAGGACCATGAAAGCAAATGGATTTTCATGGAAGCTCAACTGTTTCTCAAATATCACTCAGGGAAGAGAGCTTTCCACCTATATGAGATTTTACTCTCACATTATATGGTTGGCTCTTAATGACCCCAGGGAACGTAAGGATATCAATATGGCCTTTCCAGCATCATCTCAAATTACTTAAAACAACTTCCTTTTCATGCACCATCCTGACTTGGCCATCACTTCCAGGGCAAAATCCTTGAATTCTAAAGTGAGCACCAGTGCCTTACCAACATCACCCACACCTAGAGAATGGATGGTTGAATAAAAAGTACCCTCAAGCAGGTAATGAACACCCCATCAACTGCTGCACTAAAGGTAGTGCAGAAGAATTTCACTTGGCGTAGCGTGGGCGAGTGAGGCAGGGAGAAGAGGGGACTTGTCTATTCTGTGTGTTATCCCCCTGATGTTATAGTATTTTCTTAGGCACGAAGCTTATGTTGCAATAGAAGAATACAACCAGGGCTAAGTCAAGCGTTCGGTGCTGTTGATTTTAACAGAGCATCACTTTTAAATCAATATCAAGTATTCCCGTATAAATGGTATTTAGACCAGGCATCGATGGGAGTAAAATTCAACTTCAAAAGGAGTTGGTGAGTCACAAAATGGGCAGCAGTGCAAGGCCTGCCTGTTAAAAAGGAGGATGGTGTAGTTGATCCACAACCGCTTAGTTTGTGCACTGTTCGCACCTGAACTTTATGCCCAAAGTTGGATGGAAGTCATGACCATCAGATGAAGGTAAGTATTTCAGCCAGGCTACATATGTGGGATTGATGAAGTGACTTGTTTTTATGAGGCTCTACCGGCAAGCTGCTCCCCAGACGTATAAAGGAAATTAGTTAATAAATGAGAGCATTTTAATGGGTGTCTTGTTGTCACTTGGTGCCATGATTTATTGGACAACATTGATCAGCTTATTACAGCACACGGAGAGCGAAAACCTCATTGGAATATGGCAAGATAAATGCAAACTACTTGACTAGAAGCAAGACAGATTTGCACTGACAGAAACTCTCCCTTTATCATATGCCTCGCTGCTAAGGTAATTTGAAAGTTAATACATTGGGCAAGTGCTGGCAGGAATGTATGTTTTCTTCTCATTACACTGTATATCAAACCATTCTTGAATTGAATTGCGAGGCTAAATGGTAATAACTTAATAGCGCCAACAAATTGGATTTGGTTTCTTCCTCCAGGACAACAAATTGCCTCAAGATGAAATCTCAAAAAAAAGAAGTTCTAGTTGTCAATGAGGTTCGTACTGTCTAGGGCTGCAAGACAGTAAAATAATAATGATGTCAAAGGTATTTAACGCAGCATTATGATCAAAGTATTTCACTTTTGTGACATTAACACCTTTTTCAGCATGTCTGGCTACATGCTAGATTCATACTTTCCCCTCCGCAAAGTCTATCTCAGCAATCAATTGTCTTTAATGACCGGAGCATGAAACTATTTCACGTTGCGCATATGTTTTTTTTAAAAGAAATGAAAGAAACAAAGACTTATATTTATATAGCGCCTGTCTTAAATGTCTTACAGCCAATGAAGTACTTTCTGAAGGGGATGCAGGGAATGAGACGGCTAATTTTGCACAGAGCAAGTCTCACACAAACAGTAGTTAAATAAACTTCAGGTTATCTTGTTTGAAGTGTTAACTGAGCAATAAATATTGGCCAGGATAACGGGGATAACTTCTCTGCCCTACTTTGAACAGTACCACAGGATCTTTTATGTCCACCTAAGAGAGCAGCCTCGGTTTAATATCCAATCTGAAAGATGACATCTCTGACAGTGCAGCACTCCCATAATACAGCACTGGAGTGTTAGCCTTAGCAAGGTTTGGAGCTGTACATAACTATTTGATAAACTTTCCTTCATTGGTTACTTGCTGCTTTCATTGTTCTTTCAGCCACCTGTCCTACTCATTCCTCCTTCTTGTTCAACATACACACCTTCGACTGTGATATTTCTCCACCCCACTCTTCTTGGGAGCTCAGAAATGTAACAACCCTCTGAGGTACCTGTGGTCCTCTAATCCTGTTCCCTTGTGCAGCCCCGATTTTAATCGCTCCACATTGATGGCCATGCCTTCAGTGGACAATGTTGTAAGCTCTAGAATTCTCTCTCCAAACCTCTCCGTCTCTTTACCTCACTTTGTTCCTTTGAGATATTCCTTAAAACTTACTTCTATAACCTGGCTCATTGTCCTCGTTGCTCAGAGTTAGCCACTTGGCGTGACTCATGTGTCTTCCATTGGGATCAATATTCCAGTGTGAGCCCAGTAAATGGAAATGTCATACACAATGCAATTTACAGCTCCGAACCTTGTTAAGGCTAACACTCCAGTGCTGTGTTAAGGGAGTGCTGCACTGTCAGAGATGTCATCTTTCAGATTAGATGTTAAACCAGGGCTGCTCTCTTAGGCGGACATAAAAGATCCTGTGGCACTGTACAGAGTAGGGCAGAGGATATCCCTGGTCGCCAATATTTATTGCTCAATTAACACTTCAAACAAATAATTTGATAATTTATTTAAGTACTGTTTGTGCAAGGCTTGCTCCATGCAAAATTAGCTGTCTTGTTTCCTGCATTCCCTTCAGAAAGCATTTCATTGGCTGTAAGATGGTTTGGACAGGCGCTATATAAATTTCATTTCCTTTAAAAAAACATGTGCGTAACGTGAAATAGATTTTCAGCTCAAACTCGAGCAGAAAATAGGCATCATAAAGAAGGATAATCCCCAATAAATCCAATCAGAGATCGAGGAGAAACTGTTTACCCAGAGAGCGCTGAAGGAACAGTTGATGCAAAAAAAAAAATGCTTCTAAGAGGGAGCTAGATATGCAGATGTGGAAGAATGGAATTGAAGAGGGTGGGAGGAGGCTTGTGTGGATGTAAACTCTAGCGTAGATCAGTTGTGCTGAATGGCCAATTTCTGTGTTTTAGGCTGAATGTTGTAACTTTGTCCATTGTATCCATATTTGGATGTCTTGTGGTGCAGTGAGTAGTGTCCCTGCCTCTGTGCCCAGAAGCTCTGGATTCAAGCCCCACCTCAGGGCTTGATGGCCAAGGGAGGTGTGTTCATAACATGGCCAAACAGGTTGAGTCTCAACCTGCAGATCTTTCTTACACATGCCAATGGCAGGGTGGTAAGAGTGGGAGAGATTCCTGGTCAACCACATAATGGGAAGAAGGTGGGAGTGCCGACCATCATTACCCATGGCTCCAGACTACAACATGCGCGTAAAAGTGCATGTTGCCACAGCAACTCGGACTCCTTAAGTGAACTGTAACATGCCACCATCATATCCACATTAGAAGTGTAACCCTGCCTTTGTCAACTCATCATGCTTTGATTACACCATCCTGCCAGTGGTGCCCCCTGTTTTGCTTCTTTGAACTCCGTGCACCAAAGAAGGTTTCCCACACTCCAAACAACTCTTCCCTCCTTCTCCATTTGCTGTAAATTATGTTCATTAACTGTAAATAAGATCAAATATTAGATACATTTAAGGAAAATGTATGAATGTTAAATGGAGGATATATTACGCCTGCACACCCCAACCCATTTAACCGCCACACCCCCACCTGCCCTCTAACCCCACTTCAGTTTACTGAAGGCATTTTGATACAGCTTTCTCTGGATGTGCCCTCGGAATATTGGAATATGTATCTATTGAGTTGGGAATCAGATGTAATAAATATACCATAGTTGACACTGCTGGACCAACCAGAGGATTTCAAAGTGCTTCGGTTTGAAATGATACATGAACATTTCAAGCCCCCATAACCCATACAACATTCAGGTTCATGAGTCAGGAGCCCATTTTTCAATCTTTTTTTTAGTCCTAATAGCCCTCACAGATTCAGCTTGCATGGGTTTGAGCCAGTTCCCCCTGAGCATGGGAAATCTTGTCTTCCTCATGCAATGTGTGATGTGGCTTTCCCGTGTCTGCGTTGTGTCATCTTTTGTATGTTTCGGGGGGAAGCTTTATTGGATGCCGCCCTTGGTCTCCTGGACTTGTGGCGTCACCCAGTGGCTGGAATTTGGATTTGTGCCTACAGCAAACATTTGAAACCTCAGGGAGTGGTCCTCCCTGTCCTTTTGTGAGCTGCCCAGGCCCAGGTAGGTGTCCCATGCTCAGGAATATGAGCCATGGCTAATGACAGAACCAGTAAATTTTTGGTGGTGGTTGCAGAAGAGCTAGGATTATCGAGGGGTAATGGCTGCTTACAGGCAGAGGACCCTATGGGAAGAGAACTTGTGTTTCCTTTCAGCACATATGAAAAAGGCAGTGGGAAACTATCTCATGTATTCTTTTTCCCTGTCATATTGCTCATTGAAAATGAAAATGGGAGGCTTCTAATAGCAATTGAAGAGGAAAGCAACAACCATGTGGTGTGAGGATATAAGCAGAGGACTTGTCCTTAGGTAGATCACTACTACAGTCACAGAAGAGGCTTAATACCAGATGATGGCCATATTATGTGAAGTGGATGGCAATTAATTTAGCGAGTTACATAACATCGCTCTGAATTACAGGCACTATACTAATGGAGTGTGGCAAACCACACACCATTTTTTAATATTTAATGCATGGTATAATTATTAATGTTTACAATTTTAAATCCAAGCATCTACTTAATGGAAGCCTCCTTTTGAATTGGAGCAATGTGGCAATAATTTAAAGAACTAATGTCAAGGAAGAAGAAAATTGCAGATTTTGGTTCAGTTGTTGAGGTCAAAACGAAAATCACAACTGGAAATCTGTGTAGTAAAACCAGGAGCTACAAAAATGCAGTTTTATTGAGGGTGCAGTTGCATGGTTCGAAGTTAGGTTTGCATCAGTCAGGTTGTATCAACTTTGAACAAAAGTGCTCATCCTTCACTAAAACAGCAGTTCAGAGGAATTTTACATGGATATTCTAACAACTGGTTTAATACCATTGCTGAAATGTCAAGTAAAGGAGGTTCATAGTAATATGTTAAATTATTCATGGCTCTGAATGTGTAGTGTGGAGCTGCATGGAGCAATGTCACCCCAAGTGCCTGAGGCATGATCAACAGTAGTAGAGACTGAGTTTACCTGTTCCTTGAATGATTCCTCACCTCCTGACAATCATTTAACTGTGTATATGGAACTGCACCTTCCTGCTGCCTGATCACCGGATAAAGTCAATGCTTCCTAACTGCATCAATCATGTTGTTAAGGATGAAAGGGAGCTGCAGCACCTTATTAGAAGTCCTAAAGATAAATCAGAATAAAGACCTACTAGCGAACTGCTTGGCTTGTGCCAACGATAACTCATCCCAAACTCAATGGGAGGCTCATTTAGGATTCATAGTCTTTGCATGGTAAAAAGGTGTTTTAAAGAGACGTGCTCACTGGTTCCTGAAATACAAACAAAATGTTTGAAAAGATAATTCATTCTTAGGATGTGTGCGTTGATGGCAACATTGGCATTTGTTGCCCAATCTATTGTCACCCAAATTTGAAGAACCTGAGTAGCTTGCTAGCCCACTTCTGAAGGCAGTCAAATAGACTAATGGGGGACAAGAGCCACGTCATATTGAGGCCAGCCAGGTAAGGATGGTTGGTTTTGATCCCTGAAGCAGAGCATTCATATTGTTAGTGTCCTATTTAACTTTGAGTTGAACTTTTGGCTCCGATCCTCTCCATCACCAAAGCCGCCTACTTCCACCTCTGTAACATCAACTGCTTCTGCCTGGCTTATCAGCTGCTGAAACCCTCATCCATACCTTTGTTACAGATGACTCGACTTTCCAATGGTCTCCGGGCTGGCCTCCCTCTTTGCACCCTCTGTAAACTTGAGCTCATCCAAACTCTGCTGCTTCTATCCTAACTCACACCAAACCCCACTAACCTCTCACTCCCTGCTTGCTGATTTACAATCATTTCCAATTTAGCAATGCCTCCATTATAAAATTCTCACTCTTATCTGCAAATTTCTCATGGTGTCAGCCCTCCCTATCTCTGTAAACTCAACCACTCAACAGCCTTGGAGCTCTTGTCTCTCCTCCAATTCTGGCTTCTTCTGCATCCCCAATTTTCTTTGCTCCAGCATTAACACCCGTGTCTTCAACCTGGGCCCTAAGCCTGGACTTTCCTCTTTAAATCTCTCTCCTTTTCTACCTCCCTCTCTTTGAAGATATCCCTTAAACCCCACCTTGTTGACCTCACTTATGATCATCTGACCTACTGTCACTCTTTAAGCAACTTGGTGCCGAATTTTGTTTGATAATCACTCCTGTGAAGCTGGCTGGGACATTTTACTGCCCTCAAGGTTCTATATAAATGCGAATTGTTGCTATAACAAGCGAATTGGGTTTTTACAATAATCCAATAACTTCATGATCATTTTTACTGGGAGCAGCTGATTTGAAATATTATTACTGTAGGCATGCCAATCTCATATAATGGGCAATCAGCAGCAAACATACATTTTTTGCTTGGATGAGTGCAGCTAAGAAGTGCCGACACCTTCCCGGGCAAAGCAACCAACTTGATTGGCACCCCATCCACTCCCTTAAACATTCCCTCCCTCCACCACCAATGTACAGTGACAGCAAATGTGTACCATCTACAAGGTGCACTGCAGCAACTGACTAAGGCTCCTTTGACAGCACCTTCCAAATCCCTGGACAAGGTTTTGCTTTTGAAATCTTTTACTTTAACAAACTAACTAAAATCAATGTAATTTAAACATTAAATAACAGGTGTAGGATATTTTAAATAAAAATGTAAATTTCACTTTAAATGGTCGATACAACAAATATACGCCTCATACAGTTACAAACACTTCTTGCACAAATGTGGCATGACATGTAATCTCAGTCTTTGCAACTTCACCTCCAATTTGCAGTGTCTCTTAATTCCCATCCAACCATTCCATCCTTGAATCACATTTAGCAGCAACTGTATTCCGTCCGATGTCCCCAGACACAGTAACTACCCATAAGGCACATGTCTACACGCTCTCTCCCACTTGGGTCACAACATTCCTGATCGCGCAGAACCCCAACAGACTCCCTTCTCTGAGCCCTGCAAATGGTCTGGTGGGCTCTGGGACCACTTCAACTGCAGCAATGGGTATTTTCCAATCCACAGTCCCTCTCTCTTCCTGTCTTCAGTGTTCTGTCCTTCCCAACTATGTAACACACAGAGTAAAACAACCTCTGCTCTATTCTCAGAGATCAGCTTTAATACCAAGATCTCTTCGAAGACTTTCAAACTGTTCCATTCAGGGAGAGTTTAGCCTGTTTTATTATTGCACCAATTCCAGTATTCTCAATTGCCATACAGAACAAAAGCAGGGAGAAACACAACTCCACTGCAATTAGCTTTCTATTTACCCTTTATTTCTTCGCTATTCATCCCCATGGCAACTCAGGTCACATGAACATTTCTTGGAACCTAATGATGTCATAATCAGGAATGCAATTACCCCTCTTTGAGAATACTCCCTAGCCTGCTTTGTTCTTAAAGGGATATCACAGAAAAAGAAAATACGTGTTTCCCAAAGCACATAGATCACTGCACATGCTATGAATCTATGAATATGGATGTCACAGCCAGCAAAAATATGACAACTCAAAAAGTAATTGACAGCTCAGAAAGGTCCCTGAATATAGGTCTGCAATGAGTTCCATTTTTAATTTTTTCATTGTACATCTATAAAACACCTTGTGGCAGTTCTCTGCATTAAAGTACTATACAAATGCAAATTAATGTTGAACAGTTTGCTTCTATTTCTAGGATTTTTACCAAAGTTTTGTAGAACTCATTATACAAGGTGGTTCATTTTTATGTGAAAACACAAAGTAAAACACCTTAATTATGAAGTGTGAAAGCAAATATTTATATTGAGAGTGCAGTGGAATGTTGTGACTGAATTGCAACAGGAAAAAGAAAGCCTTGCATTTATGCAACGGTTTTCATCTCCTGGAAAACTTAAAATTGAGAGCACTCCCACCAAGTCTGAGGCTGAAACATAATAGGAACATGGAATGTCTACGACCCAGAATGAACACATTCTTTTTTTTTATTTGTTCATGGGATGTGGGCTTCGTTTGCTAGGCTAGCATTTATTGCCTATCCCTAGGTGCCCTTGAGAAGTTGGTGGTGAGCTGCCTTCTTGAACCACTGCAATCCATGTAGTGTAGGTGCACCCACAGTGCTGTTAGGGAAGGAGTTCCAGGATTTTGACCCAGCAACTGTGAAGGAATACTGTGGCGAAATAGTTCCAAGTCATTTTGGTAAGTGGCTTGGAGGAGAACTTTCAGGTGGTGGTGTTCCCATCTATCTGCTGTCCTTGTCCTTCTACATAGCAGTGGTCATGGGTTTGGAAGGTGCTGCATAAGGAGCCTTGGTGAGTTCCTGCAGTGCATCTTGTAGATGGTACACACCGCTGCTACTGTGCATCTGTGGTGGAGGGAGTGAATGTTTGTGGATGTGATGCCAATCAAGTGGGCTGCTTTGTCTTGGACGGTGTCCAGCTTCTTCAGTGTTGGAGGAGCTGCACTCATCCAGGCAAGTGGCGAGTATTCCATCACACTCCTGACTTGTAGATGGTGGACAGGCTTTGGGGAGTCAGGAGGTGAGTTACTCACCACAGGATTCCTAGACTCTGATCTGCTCTTGTAGCCACAGTATTTATATGGTTAGTCCAGTTCAGTTTCTGGTCAATGGTAACCCCCCAGGTTGTTGATAGTGTGGTGGGGGGGGGGTTCAGCAATGGTAATGGTGTTGAATGTCAAGGGGCGATAGTTAGATTCTCTCTTGTTGGAGATGATCATTGCCTGGCACTTATGTGGTGCAAATGTTACTTACTACTTATCAGCCCAAGCCTGGATATTGTCCAGGTCTTCCTGCATTGGACATGCACTGCCTCAGAATCTGAGGAGTCACAAATAGTGCTGAACATTGTGCAATCATCAGCGAACATCCCCATTTCTGACCTTATGATGGAAGGAAGGTCATTGATGAAGCAGCTGAAGATGGTTGGGCCGAAGACACTACCCTGAGGAACTCCTGCAGTGATAGACTCATAGAAGTCTACATCACAGAAGGAGGCCATTCGGCCCATCGTGTCCACACCGGTCAACAAAGAGCTGATTACACTAATCCCATTTTCCAATGCTTGGCCCATAGCCTTGGAGGCTATGGCAATGCAAGTGAATATCTAAATACTTCTCAAATGTTTTGAGAGTTCCTGACTCAACCACCCCTTCAGGCAGTGAGTTCCAGACTCCCACCACCCTCTGGGTGAAAATAATTCTCTTCAACTCTTCTGCTATCTCTTAGCATAAATCTCTGCCCCCTGGTTATTGACTGCTCCATTAATGGAAAAAGTGCCTCCCTATCTACCCTATCTATGCCCCTCATAATCTTATACACCTCTATCAGGTCCCCTCTCAGACTTCACTGCTCCAAGGAAAGCAACCCCAGCCTAACCAATCTTCCCTCATGACTCAGACCCTCCAGCCCATGCAGCATCCTGGTAAATCTCCTCTGCATCCTCTCCAGTGCAATCACATCCTTCCTATAATGTGACCAAAACTGCAAGCAGTACTCCAGTGTCAGCCTAACCAACATAGACTAGATCCTCTAGGTGCTGCTGACTGCCTGTCCCAGGGTCCTCCTCTCACACTCTCTTCTAGGTGCTGCTGTCTGCCTGTCCCAGGGTCCTCCTCTCGCACTCTCCTCTAGGTGCTGCTGACTGGCTGTCCCAGGGTCCTCCTCTCACACTCTCTTCTAGGTGCTGCTGATTGCCTGTCCCAGGGTCCTCCTCTCGCACTCTCCTCTAGGTGCTGCTGTCTGCCTGTCCCAGGGTCCTCCTCTCGCACTCTCCTCTAGGTGCTGCTGACTGGGATTTGAACCCGGGTCCCCAGAGCATTACCCTGGGTCTCTGTATTACTAGTCCGGTGACAGTCTGCCTGTCCCAGGGTCCTCCTGTCGCACTCTCCTCTAGGTGCTGCTGACTGCCTGTCCCAGGGTCCTCCTCTCACACTCTCTTCTAGGTGCTGCTGACTGGCTGTCCCAGGATCCTCCTCTCGCACTGTCCTGGAATTGAGATGATTGACCTCCAACAACCACAACCAGCTTCTTTTGTGCTAGGTATGACACCAACCAGTGAAGAATTTTCCCCCTGATTCCCATTGACTTCAATGTTTCTAGGGCTCCTTGATAGCACACTAGGTCAAATGCTGCCTTGATGTCAAGGGCAGTCACTCTCACCTGACCTCTGGAGTTCGGCTATTTTGTCCATGTTTGAACGAAGGTTGTAATGAGGTCAGGAGCTGAGTGACCCTGGCAGAACCCAAACTGCGCATCCATCAGCAGGATATTGATGAGCAAGTGCCACTTGATAGCACTGTTGATGAACCGTTCCATCACTTTGCTGATGATCGAGAGTGGAATTTGCCTGTAAGAATGATTGTAGCTAATAGCGCACAGGACCTGAGTTCATATCTTCAGTCAGTTTGTAGAATCACTGAAATCAGAACCCTGTATCTCAATAAGACTAGGATGATTGCTTTATGTCAAAATACTTCCCTCCACGAATGGGTCATTTGCCAAGTCGTGTGGTAATGTGTTGATAAAACCGATGCAAACTGTGGTGGATGGTAGAAACCTGACCTAAGAACGGAAACTGCTGGAAAGCACTCATCAGGTCTGGCAGCATTCTTAGAAAGAGGAACAGATTTAACATCTCAGGTCAATGGCCTTTTATCAGAACTGGAGGAAGCTGGAACTGGTGAAGGCAGGGTAGAGCCAGAGAAAGAATGGTAGGAAAAGAATGAAGGAGAGTAATGTAACTGTAAGGTTGTTCATGTTAGTTTTTTGTGGCAATACTGAAATATATATCAATCTATGGGAGAGTATCCTGTTTAAATGAGCATTGACATCAATGGGTGGGTTCCAATTCTTAACCCTACTTGTCTGGTGGAAACTCAGTAGTTGGGCAGTTAAAATTGTTAATAGGACCCAAGCTGGTCGGTGAAGCCAAAACCAAGACATAGAGCTTTTCTTTATTGAGAAAGTTTATTGATTTGTTCAGCCTCACAGCTCTCTTCCCACTCACTAAGTGTCCCAGTTATCACTGTTTATACATGGTCAAAGACAATTAATATCATCACCTGTTTTTCTTACCCTTTACAATGTAATTGCCATGATATTAACAAAAATGCCCTGGATTTCTTACCCTCTGTGTGGACGGCTAAGCCACCCAACTACAGCCAATGGGATCCTTCTTTAAAGATGGTGAATGTGCTGTGCTCACTGAAATTTCCCATGATGCTTTGTGGCAGAGAATCCATGTTGGGAAGGCAGGCCAACAATTTCCTCCTCTAGTTTCAAAGCAAGGTGGCTTTATCTATAAGCCAAAATGGAAGGATAAAGTTATCTCCAGGCAACACCAGGTTAAAGGCTATCCATAGAGTGAGTGGCTATATCTCTGCTAGCCTAGCATCAGGACTGCACAATATAATGCTTTTGTGACCAGTAAACAGCTCAGGATGCTTTACAGCTAATGAAATACTTCTGGAGTGTGCAGCAAACACTCTCAGACAGCAGTACGTTAACAACCAGCTAATCTGTTTGATGTTGATTGGGAGATAGATATTGGCCAGAGCATCAGGGATAACTCCCTCAATCAAAATAGTGCCGTGAGATCTTTTATATCTCTCCAACTAGACAGATAGGGCCTCAGTTCAACGTCTCCTCCAAAAGACTCTATCGCTGACAGTTCAATGCCCCTTCAGTACTGCACTGGAGTGTCAGCCTTGATTTGTGTGCTCACCCCTGGACTAGAGCTTGAACTGGGAACCCAGAGGCAAGAGTGTTACCAACTGAGCTGACATACAACTTGCAGTTTTGTGCTTGTTTTCTTTTTGGTTTCCAGAATTGCTGACATTAATTTAGCGTCTGGGTGAGATTAGAACTCCCTTCAATTGAGGGGCAGAATTTTACGGCCCTGTTTCGGTGGGGACAGGGCTGTAAAACTCGGCGAGACATTATAAACCCCATTGACGACAGCGGGAACCTAAAATCCCACTGTTGTAAAATTCTGCCCGAGATCACCCGTTATACTCATGCAGAAACAATGGTGGACATTTTAACGTTGAGTGATGGAGTTAAATGGGAGATGGCAGATTAGCTGACCTTTATTCACACTGTCTGACTTTGTCTTTCATTGACTTCCATTGATAAGGGAAATCGTCTGGAGTGGATAAAAATAATTAATTTCTTCCATTTATAGAGTGGCTTGTATGTTCTCAGGATGCCTCAAGGAACTTTGCAGTCAGTGAAGTACTTTTGAAGTGTAGTCACTGTTGTAAAGTAGGAAATACAGTAGTCAATTTACACAGAACAAGCTCCCACAAACAACAATGTGTGAACAAACCAATTATCTGTTTTAATGATGTTGGTTGACAGATATATTGGCCAGGACATTGGGAGGAAATCTCCTCCCTTCTTCAAAATGCCGTGGGATTTTTTTTTTGTATCCATCTGAGAGAGGAGACAGGTCTTCAATTAATCATCTCATCCGAAAGATACTTTTTTAAGATGTATTCTTTGATAGGATATGGACATCACTGGCAAGACCAGCATTTGTTGCCCATCCCTAATTGCCCTTGAACTGAGTGGCTTGCTAGGCTCATTTCAGAGGGCAGTTAACAGTCAACCACTTTGCTGTGGGTGCAGACCAAATAAGGATGGCAGATTTTATTAATTGAATTTAAATTCCACCATTCGCCTTGGTGGGATTTGAACCCATCCCCAGGGCATTCGCCTGGACCCCTGGACTGCTCGTCCAATGTCATTACCACTTTTAAAAAAATTCATTCATGGGAGTCACTGGCTAAGCCACCATCCCTAATTGCCCTTGTTCAGATTTCCTTCCCTAAAGGGGCATTAGTGAACCAGGTGGGGTTTTTATGACAATAGTTTCATGGTCATCATCAGCCTTTAATTCCAGATTTTTACTGGATTCAAATTTCACCATCTGCTGTGGTGTGTTTCAAACCCAGGTCCCCAGAGCATTACCCTGGGTCTCTGAATGACTAGTCCAGTGACGATACTACTGTGCCACCATGGCCCCATACTCTCTCCAAAAATGCTGGACCCTCTCACATAGAGATGATCAGCAAATACAGTGAAACTGATGGAAAGGACAGCGATTTAAGGTGACTGGCAAAAGAACCAATGGCAACGTGAGGAAAAACCTCTTTGAGCAGTGATGGTTATGGTCTGGAATGCACTGCCTGAGAGTGTGGAGGCAAGTTCAACTGTGGCTTTCAAAAGAGAATTGGATAAGCATCTGAAGAGGAACCATTTTCAGGGTGACAGGGAAAGGGACTACCTGAGTTGCTCTTTCAGAGAGCAGGTGATGGGCCGAATGGCCTCCTCCAGTGCTGTAGCCATTCTATGATCCATTGGAGTGTCAACCTAAAATATGTGCTGAAACGTCTCAAACCCAAAACATTCTGATTCAGAGGCAAGAGTGTGAGTCACTGAACCATAGCCAACAGTACAATGTGATGCTTCACACTTTACACAGTGGCGCAAAGTTATAATCACCCCAAGTGCATGAATTTGAAATAAACAACCCCTCACTCCCAGTCAAAAAGCTAGCACCAAGAGCCTGATCCACAGTGGTACATTTACCCTACAGGTTATGCATTGTGAGTGCATTTCAGGAGTCCTATACCAAAATAGTATCAATGCCAAAGTGAGTTTCTGACAGGAGTGTTTCCTCTTAACAAATTGAGTTTGCTGGTTATCTATCATTAGATTTATTTCCTTTTAAGCAAGTTCAACTCTGTATCAAGAATTTGGCTTTCTGCTGACGCACTTAATAATGCAAAGGAATGAATTGTGCTTAATCCCACATTTTTTTTGTTGAAGAAGCCAATTTGATTTTTAGCTGAAAGAGAAGGTTAGGTTTTTGAATGTGCGTTCAAAGCCCCATCAAAGCAAGGATTAAGAAAGAAACCATTCTCCAAGTTTGCGAAATGTAGTTGAATGCACCGAAAAATAAGTTCAGGTTTCAAATCTCAAACTGTGAAGGATATGCTCGATATTCGCAACGTGTAACAGGGGTTAAACACGCTCCTCACACACGACTGGAACCTTCCAATGGTCTGCATCCATCAATTTCTGAACTCGATAGTAAAGGAGAATCTGCAAGTGTGTAAAGAAAAATGTGCTTAAGAAAAGATGCCTGCACTACTGCATATTGCAATAGTTTGATTCAGGCCAGTAAGTAACTTCTACAAGTAAAGAGAAAGACCTTACATTTATATAGTGCCTTGTCACATTGTCAAAATGTCTGGAAGCTCGTCACCCCAACAGAAATTTCCCTCCTTACGATTAGTCTTAAGCTGTTCTCAGCATTTCCCTCAATGCCCTCTCCCTCGTCCGGAAGCATATCTCCTACCCATTTCCACTATTCTGTTCAACACCCTGCTTTCATAACTCACTTCATGACCCAGCTACCGATGGATGCAATAACATTTGCCCAACATTCCTGTGGTCATTAGTTCGTTTATTTTTAAACACGTTGAAGTTAATTTTTCTCCATCTGCCATTTACCACCAAATGTCTTGTCCCCATCTGAATAAATGGGGATATTTTCTTCCTTCTTCACCTGTCGCAGTGCATCTCCTTTAGGGGGCAGTGAAATTGAGGGGGCCGGGACACTATTAGTGTGGGCCCTGATTGTAGCCCCTGCTCCCTGGCACAGCAGAATGGTGCATGTGAGGAGTTAAAATTTTTAAAACTTTTTACACTGGCTCAAGATCCAATTCGCAAATGAAATTGGTTAAACGTCCCCGGTTGAAATTGCGAGATTCCACTGATTTAGGCATGTCTGACCGTTTATCCGTAATCAAGCAATATTTAATTTACTAAGCAAATGAATAGTGTACGCTAATGGAACTATTAAATGGTTCAGTAGCATTATTTTAAATCATTTTCAGTGATTTTGTACTGGGGTAGTCACAGGTGAACACCTTTATTAAAAATCCTTATTTTTTTTGCTTTTTTCAGCCAAGAGGTCATCTCGTGGAAACATATAAAATTCTCAAGAGTCTTGACAGGGGAAATGCCGGAGTAGACGTCGGCCACAGTCTCAGAAATAAGGGGACTGAGATGAGGAGAAATTTCTTCACTTCTGCATTTATGGGAGGGTGGTGGTAATGTCACTTGTCCAGTACTCCAGAGATGCAGGTTAATTCTTTGGGGACATGGGTTTAAATCCCACCTCGGCAACAGGGGGGATTTGAATTCAATTAATTCAGTTTGGAATTGAAAGCAAGTTATTAGTAGTGGTGACCGTGAAATTATCACTGATTTTCATTTAAAAAAAATCACCTGGTTCACTAATCTCCTTTAGGGAAGGAAACTTGCCCAGTCCTTACCCAGCCTGGCCTACATGTGACTCCAGACCAACAGCAATGTCGTTGACTCTTAACTGCCCTCTGAAATGGCCTAGCAAGCCACTCAGTTGTGGCAATTAGGGATGGGCAGCAACTGTTGGCCTCGTCAACGAATGCCTACATCCCATGAAAGAAAAAAAAGACTCAAAGGGTTGCGAACCTTTGGAATTCTGTACATGAAAAAGAGCTGTAGATGCTCATTCAGTGCACTATTTATGTCATAGGTAGACACGTTTTTGGTTCTAAGTGATGGTGCGGGAACTGAGCTGAGGCAGAAGATCAGCCCGGATCTTGTTGGAGACATTTTGTCGAAGCTTTTCGTCTTGTACTCAGAAACATAGAAACCTAGGAGCAGGAGCAGGCCATTCGGCCCTTCGAGCCTGCTCCACCATTCAATATGATCATGGCTGATCCTCTATCTCAATGCCATACTCCCGCTCTCTCCCCATAAACCTTGAGGGGCTGAATGGCCTACTCCTGCTCCTATTCCACATGTTTCTACTCTGCTGCCCAATGATTCTGAATGTGCGATAAGTAAATCTGCAAAAATAAAATCCTTGACCGCGGCGTGGCCAGAACGTGGAAGGAGTGCGTTTTGAACAAGCGAGTAGGTTAAATAAAACAGACACAAATGATGGAAGCGACTCGCACAGCATTCTAGATTAAATTAACTGGCTTTTTTAATAAAGTCCGCACAGCCTTTCCCTCTCTCGAAGCAATTTTCTTCAAAACTCACATCAGCTGGATTTTCCTGACTCCTTCACATAGTTTTAACTGGATGTTGAAGATCGTGGTTGTGTTGCTTTGAATTATTTAGCACCCAGTGTGCTGTAATTGAACAGGTGCCTTAAAAAAGAGTTTGATGAATGGCTAGTGGCTTATCTGTGAGCCAGCATTGGGCACGGCAAGCTGCTCTGAATACCAATGCCTTGTCTTTGAAGCATGTGGTGCAATGCTCTGGCCCCTATCGAGTGAATGCGGAATAAGCTATATACTTAAATTCTGGAAGGCCAAGGCTGCAAAATCTGAATGTCTGTACCCTTCGCGCTGAAATTGAACCAGTAGCTCATAGGCTGTGTTGGGTTGGAAAGCCAAAAATGAAAGGCTGCTCCATTTGATGAAGGGTGCTGTTGGGGGAGAAAGAAGAATAAGGACCCACAGATGAGATAAGTTGTGCCAGGATGTGGATTATGTTGGCAGCAAGTTGCGCACAAAGCCTGGGAATTCATTTAGTGAGGTCCCGCTGGGCGCTGGCCTTAAACCTTTGGAAGAGAGGGCAAAGTTACATTGTCAAGTGTCAGCTGTGGTTCAGTTTGCAGTACGCTTGTCTCTGCATCGCAAGGCTCCAGGTTCAAGTCCCACTCCGGGGCGTCAGCACTAAAGTCAAAGTTGCCGCTCCAGTGAAGTACTGAAGGCAGTGCTGCACTGTTGGAGTGAGATGTTCGACCGAGGCCCCGCCTACCTATTCAGGTGGATGTAAAAAAAAATCCCATGGCGCTATTTCAAAAGAGAGCAAAGGATTCCCCCCGGTATCCTGGCCAATATTTATCCCTTAGTCAACAGCATAAAAAGCAGATGATCTGGTCATTATCATATTGCTCTGTATTATTGCTGAAAAAAAACATTTTGTCGAAGCTTTTCGTCTTGTACTCAGAAACATAGAAACATAGGAGCAGGAGCAGGCCATTCGGCCCTTCGAGCCTGCTCCACCATTCAATATGATCATGGCTGATCCTCTATCTCAATGCCATACTCCCGCTCTCTGCCCATAACCCTCGACACCATTAATATATTTAGTGACTTGGCCTCCACAGCCGTTTGTATTAGAGAATTCCATAGGTTCGCCACCCTTTGAGTGAAGAAGTTTCTCCTCATCTCAGTCCTAAATGGTCTACCCTGTATCCTCAGACTGTGACCCCTGGTTCTAGACCTCCCCAGCCAGAGGAAACATCATCCCTGCACCCGGTCTGTTCATCCCTGTCAGAATTTTAAATGTTTCAATGAGATCCCCTCTCGTTCTTCTAAACTCCAGTGGATACAGGCCTAGTCGGTCCAATCTCTCCTCATACAACAATCCTGCCATCCCAGAATCAGCCTGGTGAACCTTCGCTTCACTCCCTCTATGGCAAGTATACACTTTTTTAGGTAAGGAGACCAAAACTGCACACAATACTCCAGGTGTGGTCTCACCAAGCTGCAGTAAGACATCCTTGCTCCTGTACTCAAGTCCTTTCACAATAAAGGCCAACACACCATTTGCCTTCCTAACTCTTGCTGCACCTGCATGTTTGCTTTCAGTGATCCGTGTACAAGGACACCCAGGTCCCTTTATACATCAACATTTCCCAATCTATCACCTTTTAAATAATACTCTGCCATTCTGTTTTTTTACTACTGAAGTGGATAACTTCACACTTATCCATGTTATACTGCATATGCCATGTTTTTGCTCACTCACTCAAGCTGTCTAAATCACCTTGAAGCATCTTAACACACTCCTTAAAGCTCACGTTCCCATCAAGCTTTATGTCGTCAGCAAACTTGGAAATATTATATTTGGTTCCCTCATCCAAATCATTGATATATATTGTGAATAGCTGGGGCCCAAGCACTGATCCCTGTGGTACCCCACTAGTCACCGCCTGCCACTCCGAAAAAGATCTGTTTATTCCTACTCTTTGTTTCCTGTCTGCTAACCAATTTTCAATCCGTGCCAATGTATTACCCCTAATCCCATGTGCTCTAATTTGACACACTGACCCCTTATGTGGGACTTTATCAAAAGCTTTCTGAAAATCTAAATACACCACATCCACTGGTTCTCCCTCATCTATTCTGCTAGTTACGTGTTCAAAAATCTCTGGTAGGTTTGTCAAACATGATTTCCCTTTCATAAATCCATGTTGACTTTGTCTAATCCCATTGATATTTTCTAAGTGTCCTGTTGTCACATCCTTTATAATAGACTCTAACATTTTCCCTACTCTTCTTCAGTCATATGCACTCGAAGGGTTAACTCTGTTTCTCTCTCCACAGATGCTGCCAGACCTGCTGAGTTTTTCCAGCATTTTCTATTTTTATTTAAATTCTCTACCAGAGAGGTCAAGTCACTGAATATATTTAAGAAGGAAATGGATTTCTGGACTCCAAAGGCATCAAGGGATGTGGGGAGAGAGCAGGAGTATGGCATTGAGATAGAGGATCAGCCATGATCATATTGCATGGCAGAACGGGCTCGAATGACCTGCTCCTGCTCCTATTTTCTATGTTTCTATGGGTAGGATCCTCCGGTTGGTGAGCGGGGGTGGGGCCCGCTCACCGACGCGTAAAATGACGCGGGATGATGTCGGACGGAACTCCTGACGTCACCCCGCGTCATTTCCAATTTCAGGTCGGCGGGGGCGCAGCCAAGTCAGCTGTGCGCCCGCCGACCTGTCAACGGCCTATTGAGGCCATTGAAAAAGTAACTAAGGTCGTTAATGGACCTGCCCGTCCCAACCTTAAGGTTGGCGGGAAGTCCGGGAGCCCAGGCGGGCTTCAGAAAAAGCACGAAACCTCATCCACGGGTGGGATGAGGTTTCATGAGGGTATTTAAATCTTTAAGAAAGGTTTCATAAAACTTATGGACATGTCCCAACTCATGTGACAGTGTCACCTGAGGGGGACATGGCAGGGAAGAATTTTAAACATGTTTAATGAAAGTTTTAAATCTGAGCCGATCTCCCTGAGGCAGCACTTTGCGGACGTCGTGCTGGGCGGGCCTTAATTGGCCCGCCCACGTAAAATGGTGCCGCGCCCCCAATTGGGGGCGCCAATCGAAGGCGCCCGCACCTGCTCCCGCACTTCCCCCCAACGGGGTGGGGGAGAAATTTTTCCCTATGTTTCTATGTATCCCCCTTTCACTGAATAGTCACTTCTGTTGATTGTCTCCAGGCATTCTCCTCAGTTTTTGGAGAGTTTCTTAAATCCACCAGTAGTCATAAAGCTTGTTCCGATGATTCTTCATCCCCCCCCCCCAGCCCACTGGCCATGACAGGACGAATCTCCCGGAATTCCTAGACGGCTGCAGGATGTGTCTCTTTGATTCGAGACTGTCTTCCTTCTGTATCCAGCTGTGGTAGATTGCAAAGACAAGCAACCTTTTCTGTCTGCTGCCCACACAAGACTACTGTTTGTCTGTGATGTTCATTGATTTGTCGGGAAGCTTGTAACTTGATCTCAAAAATGATTTCCTCTGCACTCTTCCCCATGGCAAGTTGAAGCACATTAACCTTGCATTGAGATCGACACGCTAATTAGCTACTCTTTAGCTAAACTCTCTTTAATTTTAGGAGTAAATGGATAGTTTACAGAACAACTGTAAACTGTGTCACTTACAGAAGAACTGTAACAACCTGGTAGCCTCCACACTTTTCTGGGAATTTGCGATACTCGGAGTCTATTCGTCGTGAAGTCATTGGCCAGGATTTTTCCTATGACGGGCGGGCTGGACGGGTGCGGGCGGGGGGCTTGGCGCTGCCATTTTACACAGGTGGGCCAGTTAAAGCCGCCCACATAAATACGTGGCCGGTAGCGCTCAGTGCTACCTGTGCAGGCTGGGGGGGTGGGGGGAGGGGGGGGCGGGGAGAGTTGGGGCCAGCGCTCTTTTGCGCATGTGCGCAGTGATCCCCCTGAGGCACGGAGCTGCGTCAGGGAGATTGAATGGATATTAAAATAATGAAAGAATTGATTTAAAAATGGACTTAAACATGTCCCCTCATGTGACTGTGTCACACGAGTGGGGACATGTTTTAATATTGATGAGAATTAATTAATTTATTTATTTAATAAAAGCTTCAGGAAACCCCCATCCTGCTCGGGAGTGAGATTTCCTGAAAAACGCAAAAAAACGTCCTTAAGGTTGGACGGGCAACATTCTGAAGTGGCTCAATTGATTTCTTAATGCCTTACTGGGCCCTTCACATTGTGGCGGGCGCGCAACCGACTCCGGCACGTGCCCGCCGAACGAAATATCGCCATGGTGCGCGATGATGTCCCGACGTCGCCGCGCATCGGGCTCGCCCCCCCGCACGCCGACCGGAAAATTCTGCCCGTTGCCTCCAATTGCCGTCATCTCCAAACGGAAATACCTTGCGTCTTTTTATTGGTCAAACAATCTTAAGCCTTCCGTTGATCTCTAACAACCAAACCACCCAGGCTTACTGTAAGGCAGGCCGCAGAACTTAGTCGCGTGACCTTGTTCATTTACCCTACATTTAAAGCAACAGTCCCAAAATATAATAATCATATAAGTCTCATAATTGTAAAATAAAACTGAAGCAGGCGGGGTTTTTGTAAACGAATATTTTAAACAAATGGTATAAAGTGTCATAAAAATCACTATGATGCTACTTATTAAATTTTATGCTATCAATTTTGGTAAGTGGGAGTATTCTTTATTCTTTGCTAACAGCCGGCTTTTGCACAATGCAAGGCATTTGTTTTAAGGTAACATTTTTGAGTTTGTCTTGCTATATTACAAAAGAGCATTTGAGGACCAGGATCTCAAAGATCATGGTTTAGTGGGCAGCAGTGGTCCCTGTGCTTCCTCATGCTTCAGAGACTTGGACTACCTGCAGCAGGCACCTCAAAGTACTGAAGAATTACCACCCATGTGGTGCCATTGCAAGGTCCTCCAAATCTGGTGGCAAGAACAGCAGTATCCACTCCCAAGGCAGCATGTTCAACATTTGAGGTGTTAATCACTCAAACCAGCTCCTCTGGCCAGGACATGCCACTCATATGCCTGACACCGGACATCCCAAGCATCTGCTCTACTCAGAACTCGATTGTGGCTGGAGACTCCCAGGAGGACAGAGGAAACGCTTTAGGAATGTCCTCAAAGCATCGCTGAAGAGGTCAAACATTCCCGCTGACTCATGGGAGTCCTTGGCTTTTGACCAGCCAAAATGGCAAAGGCTTATTCGGGAAGGCACCAAACAAATTGAGAGGCCTCGTCGGAAATGTGTAGAGGTGAAGTCAAGGAATCAGAGAGAGTGCAGAAACCTCCAAACACCTCATATGCCCAGCCCTTCAAACACCACCTGCCCCACATGTGACAGAGTCTGCAGATTGTGCATCGGACTTATCAGTCATCTCAGAACTCATCGAACCAGAATGGAAGCAAGTCATCCTCTGTCCGAGGAACTGCCTAAGAAGAAGATTTATTTGAATGCAATCATGAAGAAAAAAGTTTTGCGCGTAGCCAACACTTGCTATAAGTGTTTCACTTGCTTCTTGTAACACTTTCCCTGTTGTACTTTGCTAATAACATCCCAGTATAAAACACCATGGGGGTACATCTTGACTGTGTGATGGTGCAAAATGATTCATTGTGAATCAACAGCCTCCTTAACATCTCTCCCAATTGAAGTTGGTAATATGAACCATGGTAGGCAGAAAGAGTTCTGTTGAATGCTAGGCATTGCAACAGTACAGCAAAAACAGTAAGTCACATTTATATAGCACCTTTAATTTGCTAGAACATCCCACAATACTTCACAGGAGTATAATTAGACAACATTTGGCATCAAGTCACTTAAGGAGATGTTAGGTCAGGACACATAATTAAGTTTTAAGAAGTGTCTTAACAAATGGGGAGGTAGAGAGAGGATGGGGTTTTGTGAGGGGATTGTTTCGTTTTTAATTCATTCATGAGATGAGGGCATCGCTGGCTGAGCCAGCATTGATTGCCCATCCCTAATTGTCCTTGAGAAGGTGGTGATGAGCTGCCTTCTTGAACTGCTGCAGTCCATGTGGTGTGGGTACACCCGCAGTGCTGTTAGGAAGGGAGTTCCAGGCTTTTGACCCAGCGACAGTGAAGGAACGGGCGATATATTTCCAAGTCAGGATGGTGAGTGGCTTAGAGGGGAACTTCCAGGCGGTGGTGTTCTCATATATCTGCTGCCCATGTCCTTCTAGATGGTAGTGGTCATGGGTTTGGAAGGTGCTGTCTAAGGAGCCTTGGTGAGTTCCTGCAATGCATCTTGTAGATGGTACACACTGCTGCTACTGTGTGTCGGTGGTGGAGGGAGTGAATGTTTGTGGATGGCGTGCTAATCAAGCGGGCTGCTTTGTCCTGGATGGTTCAAACTTCTTGAGCATTGTTGGAGCTGCATTCATCCAGGCAAGTGGAGAGTATTCCATCACACTCCTTACTTGTGCCTTGTAGATGATGGACAGGCTTTGGGGAGTCAGGAGGTGAGTTTCTTGCTGAAGGATTCCTAGCCTCTGAACTGCTCTTGTAGCCACAGTATTGATATGCCTGGTCCAGTTCAGTCTCTGGTCAATGGTAACCCCAGGATGTTGATAGCAGGGGATTCAGCGACAGTAATGCCATTGAATGTCAAAGGGTGATGGTTAGAGTCTCTTTTGTTGGAGATGGCCTGGCACTTGTGTGGCGTGAATGTTACTTGCCACTTGTCAGCCCAAATCTGGATATTGCCCAGGTCTTGCTGCATTTGGACATGGACTGCTTCAGTACCTGAGGAGTTGCGAATGTTGCTGAATATTGTGCAATCATCAGCGAACATCCCCACTTCTGACCTTATGATGGAAGAAAGGTCATTGATGAAGCAGCTAAAGATGGTTGGGCCTAGGAGATTATCCTGAGGAACTCCTGCAGTGATGTCCTCGGGTTGAGATGATTGACCTCCAACAACCACAACCATCTTTCTTTGTGCTAGGTATGACTGAAATCAGCAGAGCATTTTCCCCCATATTCTAGAGTGGCTGAAGGCACAGCAAACATTGGCGGAGTGATGAAAATTTGGGATGCTCAAGATGCCAAATTCGAAGGAGTGCAGATTACTGAACATCACAACATGATGTATTGAGGTAGATGGATGAAGTTTCATCGTCTATCTACAGTGACTGCCAATGCCACCCTGGTGACAGTTCAGTGCCTCTCGCTATGAAGAAGAGGAGAATGGAATTGTCATCGAGCTGATGTTTTCTGAGTTTCAGCGGCCCACTGAGTAGCAGAATTTGGCAAGTATTTTCACACTGGGCTGCAGATGAGATGCAGCAAGGAAAGTTTTAAAGTTAAGATCCAATCTCGTCAGGCCAAACGAATAAGGTTGTGGCATTTGCGCATTGTGTTAGACTATTAGACGTGTCCTTTTAGATCAAGATTGTGTGTAGCATGACAACTGAAGAGAAAGAAATTGACTTCTGTTGCTCGTTTCTGCTCATCCAATTAAATAAACCAGTGCTTTACTGCCCATTATTGCTTTTGAAATCTCCCTCAGTAGCTATCTTAGATGCTGGGCACTGTGAGTCATACAGGACAATGCATTGCTCTTCATAAATCTGTGAGGACATTAAGAAAATAACAGCAGCGCAGTGGAACATAGTGAACTTAAAGGGGCAGGATGCTCATTACCCTTGAAAGTATACTTGTGAGTATTGGCACATGAATGCCCAATGTGTTATTATGCAATTTTTCTGTCTGCTATTGGAATGGAGGTAATGCTGCAGTCAGAATAAATAGGTTAGCTCTGCTTTGGAGAAAAGCATTATAAGTGAACAGGGTAGGATTTTCCACTCTTAAATTTGTAATTTGAACTTTAGCAGAAAGTGTATTGGAGCTAAATGTCATAGAAGACTTAGAAAACTGCCCAAAGATACTTGATAACCAAGAGGTGATAGGGAGGGATGAACTTATAACAACCATAATCACCAGGGGAAAGTTGCTAGGAAAGCTATTAGACCCAAAGGCTGACAACTCTCCAAGGACTAGGTGGCCTGCATCCTAGGATCTTAAAAGAAGTGAGGGCACGGATAGTTGATGCATTAGTTATAATCTTCTAAAATTCTTTAGATTCTAGAACGGTCCCAGTGGATTAGAAACAGCTAACATATTTATTCAAGAAAGGAGGGAGGCAGAAAGCAGGAAACTGTAGGGAGAATCCATTATTAAGGAAGTTATTGCAGGAAATCACAATGTGATTAGGCAGAGTCAACATGGCTTTGTGAAAGAGAACTCATGTTTAACTAATCTATTAAAATTTTTTGATGAAGTAACATTCAAGATAGATAAAGGGGGACCGGTAGATGTGGTGTATTTAGATTTCCAAAAGGCATTAGATAAAGTACCACATCAAAGGTTACTGCACAAGATAAGAGCACATGGTGTAGGGGGTAGCATATTAGTATGGGTAAAAGGTTGGTTAGCTAACAGGAAGCAGAGAGTAGGGATAAATGGGTCTTTTTCGGATTGGCAAGCTGTAACTAGTGGAATACCACAGGGATCAATGCTGGGTCCTGAACTATTTATAATCTATATCAATGACTTTGAAGAAGGGACCGATGGTATGGTTGCTAAATTTGCCAAAGACACCAAGGTAGGCAGGAAAGTAAGTTGTCAAAAGGAGGTAGAGAGTGTGCAAAGGCATTTAGACAGGTTAAGTGAGTAGGCAAAAATTTGGCAGATGGAATATAACATGGGTAAACGTGAGCTTCTTCACTTGGGCAGGAAGAATAGAAAAGCAGTAAACTATTTAAATGGAGAAAGATTGCAGAACTCGGGGGTATGGAGGAATCTGGGTGCCCTGGTACATGAATCATATAAGGGAGAATTTTCTCCCCGTCCGGGCCGGAGTGGGGAGTGGGGTGGGGGTGGGGGGGTGGGGGGGGGGGGGTTGGATGGGAGCGGGTGTGGGCGGGCACGCAGCCGATCACCGCCTGCGATTGGCTGCACGCCGCCATTTTACGCGTGCGGGCCAATTAATTGCGTCACGCACACCCGGAAGTGCTGCCTCGGGGAGATTAGTTTGATTTTTAAAAATGTTAACAAGGACAAAAAAAAACTTTTAAGACATGTCCCCTCCTGTGGCAGTGTCACATGAGCTGGGACATGTCAATGAATTTTATTTAAAAATTTTATTAAACTTTAAAGACTTTCATGAAACCTCATCCCACCCGTGGATGAGGTTCCATGAAAAATTGCGAAGGCCGCCTGGGCTCTTCGCCTGCCCGCCAACCTTAAATTTGGACGGGCGGCTCAGTTTAGTATTTTATTTGATATTTAAATGGCCTTAATAGGCCTTTGACAGTTCGGCAGGCGCGCAGCCAACTCTGGTACATGTCCACCAAACTGAATATCCGAATGATGCGCGGTGACGTCAGGACGCACGCCCGACGTCACCGCGCGCCACTTTACGCGTCGGCAAGCGGGCCCTGCCCCCATACGCCAACCCAAAGATTCTGCCCATAAAGTTGGTATGCAGGTAGAGCAAGTGATTAGGAAGGCAGAAGGAATGTTGGCATTTATTGCAAAAGGGATAGAGTGTAAAAGTGGGGAAATTTTACTGTCGCTGTACAGGGAGGGCGTTGGTGAGCCCACATCTGGACTACTGTGTACAGTTTTGGTCTCCTTATTTGAAAAAAAGATATAGCTATTTTGGAAGCAGTTCAGAGAAAGTTTACTCGACTCATTCCTAGGATGAAGGGCTTATCCTATGAAGGAAGGTTGAACAGGTTGGGCCTATATGCATTGGAATTTAGAAGAATGAGAGGTAGGGCAACTAGGGATGGGCAATAAATGCTGGCCCATTGAGGCCCACATCCGGTGAATGAAAAAAAATCTTATTGAAACATATTAGACCTTGAGGGGACTTGATAGAGTGAATACCCAGAGAATATTTCCTCTTGTGGGGCATTCTAAAACTAGGGGACATAGTTTAAGAATAAAAGGGCTACCTTTAAGACAACGATGAAGGGAATTTTTTTCTGTCAGAGGGTTGTTAGTCTTTGGAATTCCCTTCACCAGAAGGTAGTGGAGGCTGGGTCATTAAATTTATTCGAATCTTGCTCCTGAATCCTACGTTTCACTGGCACAGCAAGGTTCTCTCCTAGAGTGTTGGTGTCAGAAGGTTGTAGGTAAAAGTCTTGCACACCAGAGACTTGAGTACAAAATCCAGGTTGGCACTCCAGTGGAGTACTGAGAGAGTGCTCTCTGTGCACAAAATGGCTGCCACATTTCCCACATTACAACTCAAAAGTACTTCATTGGTTGTAAAGCACTTCTGAGCATTGAGTAAAGCTCTAGGCACACGAACATGTTTCTTTCCTAAAATGCAGACTTATTTTTCCATTATCACATGCAGTTTATGGTTTTGCAGTGAATTCGCTGTCACATTTCCTATGTTGCAACAATGAATACACTTTGAAATAATACCTCATTGGCTGTAAAGAGCCTTAGCTTATCTTTTTTTTAATTCACTCATGGGATGTGGGTGTTGCTGGCTGGGCCAGCATTTATTGCCCATCCCCAATTGCCCTTGCCCTTGTTCAGAGGGCATTTGAGAGTCAGACACATTGCTGCAGGTCCGGAGTCACATGTAGGATAGCAGAATTCCTTCCCTAAAGGACAATAGTGAACCAGGTGAGTTTTTACAACAATTGGCAATGGTTATCATCAGACTTTTAATTCCAATTTTTTTTAAAAAATGAATTCAAAGTCCACCATGGTGGGATTTGAACCCCAGAGGTTTGAACCCCTGGGTCTTTGGATTACTAGGCCAGTGACAATACCACAATGCCACCACCTCCCCTAAAGTCAGAGGCGGCACTGTATAGAAAAGCAAGTTCTTTCTTTTGCAGGGGATGCTTCCATGACAAATGCCCTGTCTTATTTACCTGAGATTCCTTGATGGAGTCTGTTAGCTGGGAAGAAAATGAATAAAAAGCATTCCATGTTCTGGTGCGGTTATCAGGAAAGCACATTAAAGAATGAAACAAAAATCCTGTCATCTAACTATTGCTAAAATGAAATGAAAATAAAACCAAGGAGATAAGTTGAATGGAAAGTGGGACTTCAATACATTAGAGCAGTTTAACTTTCTAATGAAACAATTTCACAATTAGTGAAGTGAAAAATTGAATCTGTGAAACTGAGGGTCATTCAAAGTGTTCAAGAATGTGCAGCCACTAAACAAGCCCCCAGGTCATTTGAATTCTGCTTCTCGGCCAGTTAATGTGCTGACTGCCCGACAGCTAAGTGGATGACTAATGTGCGTTCCAGTAATGATGTTGTTGCCACGGCGATGCCGGTAGGGAACATGATCTAGAAATAAATGTTGGCGCAGATGCTAAAGGTGACCTGCTTGAGAAAAGAGGGGTTTGGTAGGCAGTTAATAATTTTAGGGGGCATGTCACTGGCGTGAATAATCCAGAGGCCTAGACTAGCAAACCAGGAAGCGAGAGTTCAGATCTCACCACGGCAGTTTGAGAGCTTGAGTTTAGTCTTTTAAAGAACAGCCCGGAGATTAAAAAGTGGCCACAGAACTGTCGGCTTGTTGTTAAAAACCCCAACTGGTTCACTAATGTCTGGTCAGAGAAAGGGACCTGTCATCCTCACCCAGTCTTAAAACGTCACTGTGACACCATGGCCGCACGTCAAATTGCTTGTCTCAGGACTGCCTTCTGAAGAGGTTGGGCAAGACATTCAGTTGTACCGAACTGCTGCAAGGGAATGGTTCAAGAAGAAGGCCCATCACCACCTTCTCAGGGCAAGTGGGCATGGGTAAAACCTGCCAGCCTTCTCCATGCTGATGAATTGTTATTTTTTAATCCCACGGGAGGAAGTGAAGCTGTCCGCCACTGGGGAGATTCCCTTGCCTCCTGGATCTGATCTGTTGTGGACTTTAAAAAATATATATTTCATAAGATGTGGGCATTGCTGACAGGGACAGCATTTGTTGCCCATCCCTAATTGCCCTTGATGTGAGTGGCTTGCTAAGCCATGTCAGAGGATCATTAAAGAGCCAACCACATTACGGTGGGTCTGAATTCACATGGGGTCACGACTGGGTAAAGATGGCAGGTTTGCTTCCCTAAAGGGCATTGATGAAGAAATGAGTTTCTATGACAATTTCATGGTCACCATTACTGATACTAAGCTTTCAATTACAGATTTTATTAATTAAGTTTAAATTCCACCAGCTGCAGTGGTGAGATTTGAGCCCAAGCCCCCAGTGCATTAGCCTGGGCCTCTGAATTATTTACCCAGTGACACTACCACTAGGTCACTGTCTCCCCTGCTCAATTAGTAATGGATAGAGATTGATTGCGATGGTTGGTGGTCAACAACCCCCTGAGTGCCATGCTGTTGTTGTTCATCCTTTGCGGCGAAGATGATCATATTCATCGTCTGTGGTGTTGGGTCGGGTTCCGGTAGGTATGTCGGAGACTGATCAGGCCGACCCATGCCTGGAGGGTTCTGCTGCCAATAGGGACAGGATTCCGTCGGCGATTAAGTTTTGGATGAGTTGCTGGCTCAGGATTTCCTCTGCTCATGTCATCTCCCTGCAGTTGTTTTCGAGGGAGGCCAAGATGTTTCCCGTTTGGTTGCGCCAGATGCAGCGATCCCGGGCGAGCTCCTCCCAGGACTTGAAGCCTGTATCAGAGCTCCTCAGTGAAGCCTTCAGAGTGTCCATCCTTTGACTGCCATGAGAACGCACCCCAGACTCAAGCTCTCCATAGGAAATTCGCTTTGGTAACCGAGTGTGTCAGGCATTCTGGTGTTGCACCAAGATGGTAGAAGTCAAATTAGATGGACCGGTATACATGGTAAAAAATGTTTGTCCATAGATTTTCATTATTTTTTATTTAATAACAGGAACCTCACCCCGCCCTTGGATGAAGCTTCATGAAAAATGCAAAAGTCCGCCTGGCTGATTCGTCCACCATGAAAAATCAGAGACAATTGCACCTTCAAATACTCTAATTTTCCTCTCAGTGGTTGGCAGGCGTGCTTCCAAATTTTGCGCGCGCCCGCTGACAGAAATCCCACGAGAGCGCGGGATGACATCGGGACCCTCGTCCAACGTCATCTCGCGCGATTTCGTGTCCGATCGGGTCAGGCACCCGTCCGCACGCTGACCTAAAAAATTTTGACCGATTTTTCCACGGACCTTTGAGAAGGTGGTGGTGAGCTGCCTTCTTGACCGCTGCAGTCCATGGGGTGTCTATGAAGGACATGAGGTTATGAAAGACATGATACAAATAAAAGCCCCCTCTGTTGCTCTTTACATATGTAAACTGCAAATATTGGCAGGGAGTGCACCGACTAACAACATGACCTGGCTGGGCCGAATGGCCTGTTTCTGTGCTGTATATCCTATGTAATTCTATGTGAAAACATTCTCACAGCCCAGTTTCATGACCTGCGTCACTAGGCACGTAGATATGTTGCCAATCATTTGTCTTGTTGGGGCAAAAATCAACCTTGATGTTTTTAGCTGTCAAAAAAAATAACCTTTTAATATTGGGCTGAGTGCAATAATTCTCATTTCCAGCATCCAGTTATAAATTAGTTATCTCCAAGTGCATTATGTTGACAAGGTAAGATAACACAGCAAGTGCTGGAAGTTCGGTGCCTGGTGCACATAGTCTGATTTATAAGACCTAGAAATCATTTGGAAAAACTCTTATATAGACAGGGAGCTTATTTTTAAAATTGGACCGGAAGAATTTTTTACACCTATATCACCCCAAACAAGATCTCACACAGTAAAAGCAAAAATTTTTTAAAAATTGCTTGGATTAGAGCTACGGAAGCTGTCAACAATTCACTTTTTGGCTCATTTGTTTGCACTGATATTTCTTCCTTGCACCATCCCATAATTGAGATTGAGCAGTTAAAGAGGGTGGACCAATTTGGAAGACTTTGGGCTGGAGTTTCCCACAGGCTTCGGGGCCCTGACGTCGGGACCAAATGGGGGTCCTGACCCCTCGCTTCCAGCAACAAGACAGGATCAGGGACATTGCCAGAGGTGGCCTCCTAATTGCCCAAATGTGACCTTCCTGCCCTCTTGTGGGGAGATGGTGATGTAGTGGCAATGGTACTGAGCTAATAAGCCAAAGGCCCAGGCAAGTGCTTTTGGGACACAAGTTCGAATCCCATCATGGCAGCTGGTGGAATTTAAAACCAATTAATGAATAAATCTGGAATTGAAAGCTAGCCCCAGTAGTGGTGACCTTGAAACTATTGTTTTTTTTTTGCCATTAATAACCCATCTGGCTCACTAATATCCTTTTGGGAAGGGAATCTGCCATTGTTACCAGGTCTGGCCTAATGAGCCACTCAGTTGCGCCAAACCACGCCAGAAAGGTCAAACCAGATGAACTCCAGCGGTTCAAGAAGGCAGCCCCACCACCACTTTCTCAAGGGCAGTTAGGGGTGGGCAATAAATGCTGGCCTAGTCACCAACGCCCGCATTCAAGAAAAGAATTTTTTTTAAAAATACATGCTGCCGGACCAATCAAAGGAAAGGGTAGAGCTGAAGCTTTCATGGCCCCACTGAGAGAGACGGCACAGAGACAGCTCAGAGAATGCAAGGGAACCTCAAAATGGAGGTGGGGACATTTTAATATTCTAAATGGTTGAGGGACAAGGCTCCATGAGTAGGAGGAGAACCCCCTCCAGATGGAGCATGGGGGCCATGTGGGCTGCTCTTCCTCCCCTAGACTGGTGCAAGAAGACCAGCTCCATGAAGCCGGCAGCCTCCACGCACAGCAGCAGGTCACTTACTCGCCAGCAACACACCATCGCCCCTGTAAAAACACCCCGAGCACGGGGACTTCATTATTTAAGTTGGCTGCCTGCCGGCTTGTAGATATACTTGCCGCAGAGGGAGTGCAGCGAAGGCTCACCAGGCCGATTCCTGGGATGGCAGGATTGCCGTAATGAGGAGAGATTGGGCCGACTAGGATGAGAGGGGATTTCATTGAAACGTATAAAATTCTGACAGGGATGGAGAGACTGGGTGCAGGGATGATATTTCCTCTGGCTGGGGGAGTCTAGAACAAGGGGTAATTTTTTTTTTTTTATTCATGGGATGTGGGCATTGCTGGCTAGGCTGGCATTTGTTGCCCACCCCTAATTGCCTATGTTCAGAGGACATGTTAAAAGTCAGCCACATTGCTGTAGGAGTCACATGTAGGTAAGGGTGGCAGACTTTATTCTCTAAAGGGCGTGAGTGTCTAGATGGGTTTTTAACAACAATCAGTTCATGGTCACCATTAGACTTATAGTTTTATTGAATTCAAATTTCACCATCTGCCATGGTGGGATTCAAACCCAGGTCCCTGGATTATTACCCTGGGTCTCCGGAATACTAGCCCAGTGACAATACCACTATGCCACCACTTTCTCAGGGTACAGGGTCAGCCATTTAGGACTGGGATGAGGAGAAACTTCTTCACTCAGATGGTGGCGAACCTGTGGAATTCTCTACCACAGAAGGCTGTGGAGGCCTAGTCACTGAATATATTTAAGAAGGAAATAGATTTCTAGGCTCAAAAGGCATCAAGGGGTATGGGGGGAGAGCGAGAGTGTGGCATTGTGATAGAGGATCAGCCATGATCATATTGAATGGCGGAGCAGACTCGAAGGGCCGAATGGCCAACTCCTGCTCCTATTTTCTATGTTTCTATGACCCAGCTCCCTGCATCTCCTGCTAGGTAATTTCCCTGGCAGCAGGGGGGTGTCGGTGGGCTGCCCCATTGTGGTTCCCCAGTATTTTACTGGCTGCTCCTACATTGATGCCTTGATTTTAATATTCTCGTCCTTGTGTTTAAGTCCCTCCATGGCCTCCAGTGTAGGGAACCCGCCCTCAACATAAAATCAGATTTTGCTGCGGCTTCTGTTGAACTTCCAGGGCAGGGAGGGTGGGGGTGGTGGGGGTGGGGGTGGTGGGGGTGGGGGTGGGGGGGTGTGGTGGGGGGAGGGGGGCGGCAATCAGCAGCAAATCCCTGAGGAAATTTTGGAATTTGTTTCATGATTTCTTTCCAGGCAATGAGCACAACAGAATGTTTGCAATAAATCTGAAATAACTCTCCTCCTGTCCGATCAACCAAAAGGGAAATTAGGTGGTGTGTAAACCATTCTGCCAATGAGATCGCCTCGATTTCCTTCTCATCGAGTCGGGTCAAAGTTATCCTTTAACATCAGCAAGTTTCAGGTGGTGCCTTTTGGTAAATAAAAACAAAGCAATCAAAATGACATTAATAATTATATCGCAGGGCTACAGGGAAAGGGAAGGGGGGGAATATGACTGATTGGTAGTTCTTACAGAAAGCTGGCATAGGCATGATGGGCTGAATGGCCATTTTCGGTGCTGTCTGATTCTGTATTTCAAATGGGACGAGGGGCTTGTAGAAGATCAGAGCGATGTGGGGGTTCAGGTTTACAAGGGCACAGTTGATTGGCGCCCCTGATCGGCTGAGCACCGCCATTTTACATGGGCCGATTAGGGCCCGCCCAGCGTGACGTGCACCTGGAAGCGCCGAGCGCTTCCTGTCTGGGCGGGGGGAGGAGGCTGAGTCAGGGAGTGCGCTCTTTCGCACACGCATGCAAGAGCGCAGAAATCTCCCTGGGACACAGAGGTGCCTCAGGGGGATTAGTTTCATGTATAAAACATTGAATAAAGGGAGAAAAAAAATTTAAGGACATAAGACCATAAGACATAGGAGCAGAAATTAGGCCATTCGGCCCATCGGGTTTGCTCCGCCATTCAATCATGGCTGATAAGTTTCTCAACTCCATTCTCCCGCCTTCTCCCCGTAACCTTTGATCCCCTCACCAATCAAGAACCTATCTATCTCGGTCTTAAATACACTCAATGACCTGGCCTCCACAGCCTTCTGTGGCAATGAATTCCATGGATTCACCACTCTCTGGATAAGACTGTTGCATGAGCTGGGACATGTCCATTAAAGTTAATTAAAAAATTTCCAACACTTTAAAAACGTTCATGAAACCTCGTCCCGCCCGTGGATGAGGTTCCATGAAAAATGCGAAGTGCCGCCTGGGCTCTTCGCCTGCCCCCTCCGCCAACCTTAAGGTTGGACGGGGCAGCTCAGGTCAATGATTGAATTGATATTTAAATGGCCTTACTAGGCCTTGGACGGTTTGGCGGGTACGCAGCCGACTCAAGTGCGCGCCCGCCGAACTGAAAACCTGAATCGGGGGCGCATGCCCGACGTCACCCCGTGTCCCTTTACGCCTCGGTGAGCAGGCCCCCCCCCCCCCCCCCAACCCCGCTCGCCGAGCCGAAGGTTCTACCCAAGGTGTTACCGCAAGTGGCAAAGCCCGAAGGTTAAGCTAACAGAACGCTGTTTCGACGCAAGAATTATCGAGAACGTGAAATTCAAGATGTGACGCTGACTCTACACGTAAGCTGAGTTAGGACCTCAGCTACGATACTGTGTGCGGTTTAGAGCTCCACATGGTGCCAAGGACGGACCAGAATTTTACGCTCCGCGCCCGCCCCGAACAGGCTCAAAATGGCGCCAGACGACGTTGGGCGAGCGTCCCGACGTTATCACGCGCTGGCGCGGTATTTTGCTCAGTGGGCGGGCGTGGCAGTCGGAAGGGCGCCCGCCGACAATTGAGCGGGCAATTAAGTTCACGAACGCCGCAATTGCGAGCGACTTTTCGCGGCCTGTCCAACTTTACGGTTGGCGGACGGGCCAATCGGCCCAGCGGCCTTCACATGTTCGATGAAACCTCATCCAAGGGCGGGATGAAATCTCCGTTAGGATTTAAAATAAGAAGAAATATCTGGGGACTGTTTTTTTTTAATGGAGATCGGCTTTCAGGCGCTTGGTTGTGCTGCGTGGACATTTTTCGCAGCATTTTTGTGCTTTCTTTTATTATTTGGAGGCTTGCTGCTCCCTGGGGCAGCCTGTCTGCCTTCAGGGAGCTTAGCGAGAGCGCTCACCACAGCCCGCGGTAACATAGGTGCCCACCCTCTGCCCGCCCCCCCCACCGGCAGTGCTGAGCCTTTCTCTGGGCGCGTTTCACGCTGGCTGGCTGTTAATTGGCCAGCCATTGTGAAATCGGGGTTGGCGGGGGCCAATTGCGGTCGGGGTATCGTTTCCCGCCCACTGCTGGGCCCGCCAATCGCGCGCGCCCAACCAACGCAAAATTCAGGCCATGGAGAGAGAGAGGGTGCAGCACAGATTCATGTGAGGAAATGTACATGCCGATTAAAGTCTAGGTCAGCTGCTTTCTTTAGGCCGGAGGAGATTGCAGACTATGAGTGGGTGGCACTTCTTCTCGAGAGATGTGGGAACAGGCCGCACACCAGGATTTAAAGCCAGTGATTCTGGGTCGACGCTGCAATGCGGTGCCAAAGGAATGCTGTGTGATTAGAAAGCATCGCCCTTCAAACGAGACGCTAATCTAAAGTTCTGTCTGCCCTCTCAAGTGGGTTGCTAAAAACTCTAGTGAGTCAATGGTGTTGAGTTGGCATTCTGTAAAGACGAGATCAAATAGGCAAGCGAACTAATCTTATTTCACTGTCCATCTCCACTTCGTAAACCCCTGGTGATGAATTTGATTTTCAACGTGCTGACTATTTCTGCCGCACTAAATCTTTTGGCACCGGAGCCAACAACATGAAAATAGATGGCCCAGTGTGGATTTTCTGACACTGCCTCTCAGTATCATCCATCAGGCTAAATTGCTTGTACCCAACAAACACAGGAGCTTCTGACTGTATCAGTGACCGACTGTCCTACTAATCAGAAACAGGTTCACTGCAGAAGGTGGTGATGACGTGGCAGTGGCAGTATCACTTAGCCAGTAGCTCAGGCTAAGTCTCTCGTGGTGTGGCACCAGATCCCACCACAGGAAACAGTGGAATT
Source organism: Cetorhinus maximus (assembly GCF_964194155.1). Taxonomy (NCBI): domain Eukaryota; kingdom Metazoa; phylum Chordata; class Chondrichthyes; order Lamniformes; family Cetorhinidae; genus Cetorhinus; species Cetorhinus maximus. The sequence continues at coordinate 16,236,127 of NC_135880.1, forward strand.
CTAATTCACTGACTTAATCAAAAATGAAACCAAAATGAATTATCGTAAAGCCCATCTGTGTCTTAATGTCCTTCAGGAAGGGAAATCTGCTACCTTTATCTGGTCTGGCCGACCTGTAACTCCTGACCCACAGCAATGTGTGATTAGGGACAGGCCTCGCCAGTGATGACCACCTCCCAATAAGGGACTAAGTAAAGACAGCGGTGAGGGTTTCCCTGAGACAAATAGTGACTTGCACGTCTTTCTTTTATTTTTCTTTAACATTGACTGCTTGCCCTGGAGTCTCCAGCAATTGAAGATTAATGCCCAGAAGACTGCAGTGGGCAAAACGAAAGGGAAAATTCATACAGCTATGAAGAGAACTGTGTTCTAATACATTTTCTTTGATCAGTTTAATTTATGAGCGATTAAAAACTTTGGAGGTGTGGGGGAAAGACGAGGTTGTTAAGATTAATCCCAGAGCCTTACTACCTTTGAAAGCATTCTTCCACTGTGGACAAAGGTGGGTCCTATCCCCTATGATCTGTGAATCCTGCACTCCTGCCCAATCTTCTTGGATGTGGCCTCTTAATCGGCCGTCTACAGGAGCATTGTCCAGTTAAGGATATCAGCAGGTTGCTGAGGCTGCAGGCTCAATCAGAGGGCATGTCGACCTGGTAGGTCAGCACCCACAATGGGAGAGGTGGATGCTCAGGCAGCAAAGGCTGCGTGGGGGCAGCTCAAAGTGGAGGTGCCCTCGGAAGCATACATGAAATAACAAACCCGATTAGGGCCGAAGCTGGTAAGCCCCTCGGAGTGTAAGAGAAACCCCGCTGGAGGAATCGTTTGAGCCAAGAGTGGGGCCTTTCCTGCCCAGTGGCCCCATCAATGGGCATGGAGCCTCAAGCTCCTATGGCACCCCGGCCTTTCGCAGGGAGGCTGGGCTCAACAACCAGCGGGAGGCCACTCTGACGCTGGGGAGATCCCGGCGAAGTCCACTCCCCCCCCACCGCCACCCCATTCCCTGCGTTCACCTTCTAATTGGTCATTATTGGCTACCTGCCGCTGTCGTGTGGGTAGCCGCTGCTGTTGAAGCAAGGTCACCCACCCGCTGGTAGGAACAACGCCCTCCGACCTGAGGTCCTCATTTCCATCTTTGCTCCCCGTCCCATCCTATGTTCAAGCCCTTGCCTCCACGCGATCGAGAAGATTTCACCCAAAGAGCCTATTCGTTTTTCAATTGGCTGTGGAGTGGGGCTGTGACTGGAGGATTGACCGATGACAGGAGTGCGAGAGCGGGATAGTTAGGAATGAGAGGTCATGAAACCTCTAACTGGCGTTGGCAGCCCATTGGCACACACACACACACACACACACACATTGCCAGTGCCAGTCATTGGAAACCAGTGAAGTTTTGATGGATCTGTTTTTGGTGATTGGCGTAAGGGGATTGGGCTGGAAAAAGACACTGGAGGATGACACATTTTCACAGTTACAACAAAAAGAACAAGGTTGTGGGAATAAGCACAACAACTCTTTTGAAAAGCCAACACAGACACAAATGGTCTCATTCTCTGCTGTAATTCTATGATTCTACACTGCTACGAATTATTTTGGTAGGATTGATTATGACTTGATCAACAAAAGCCTTATCATTCATTAACTGATTGAATGTTACACAAAATGTTGTAGGAATCAGGGTACAGAAAAAAAAACTCTGCATGAACAGCTGATTGAGCAATATTCTTGTAATATGTTCATTCACATCTTCTCCAACAAAAATAAAACTGATGACACTTATCATTGAAATGATGCTATTCAGTGTTAGTGTACAGGTTAATGCCTACACTAAACTAGCAGACGCTGTTAAGCATTCATTACACACACGTCTTGTTTTACTGCAAGGTTCTTTGCCTAAATCTGATACTCGCAAGGATTTCAATGGAGCTTGGTGTAACGTTAAACCAGTCAATGATGAAAAGGCATTTTTTAATAAAATCTTAATCAATCTCAATTAAGCACAGCTTGATTTATTTGAGTCAGCTGAATTGGGGCAAAATATGAATTCGGAGTCTGTCCCTTTAAGAAATCAAAGCTGTACATACGGAGTTAGCATGACTATAATGTATATCCCTTTACACTCAGATACATTTATACTGATAAGGTAACCAATGAGAGATTTTTCTTCTACTTGTCAGCCAATTAAAGGAATAGAGAGAGAGATAGGGAAGCAGAGGGAGGAAAGTCCAGAGCTTAAAGTCTAAGCTGAAGGCACCAATGCCAACGTTGGAGTGATCGAAATCAGGGATGCTCAAGAAGCCAGGATTGGAGAAGCATAGCGATCTCAGAGGGTTGTGGAGCCGGTGCAGGTTACAGAGGTTGGGAGGGGTGAGGCCATGGAGGGATTTGGAAACGAGGATGAAAAATCAAGACACTACCAGATTGGGAGCCTAACTGGGAAGCTCTGAAACTCCCTCCTATTCCTCTCCATCTTTCTGAGCCTCCATCCACCATTGGGATACTCCTTAAGTCCTACCTCTGTTATGGCACAGTCGCTGGTAAATTTTGAATTGTTCAAATCCCAAAGGGAAACTTGAAACAACTGCCACAACTTGTTTTGCAATTTGTATAAATTTCGAGATGCATGCCTTGAAATCAGTAGTAATAAGACCACCAAGTTTTATAGGCTTTTAAAAAACTAGATTAAACTTTTATTAATAGAAGAAATGATTTTAAATACATACATAGATCTACAAATTGTTACTATGATAACTTCTAAACCCCCTACTTAATCTGACTCCCAGTTACACTTTCGTTAAGGCAACAGTCAGACACATATTTTTAAAAGACCCAGGCAAAGTAAATGATACCCTGAACAGTTGAATTCAAAGTGAATTCTCTTAACTTCAGTCCTTGAAGGCAGCAGTTTGAGGCATTGATGCTGAAAGCTTTTCACACTTGTTGGATCTTAGACTGCCGACCCTTACACAGAGCCTTCACTCCTTTATACATATTTTCCCCTTTGAATGAAAATTCCCATTGTTTCACTATGTTTTTGGACTTTATTTTCCTGATAATAAAAACCCCTCATAGCACTAAGTTTCACCAGTAATCTTTGGGAAAAATAAACACGCTATTTCTAAACTTCACCTAGCTAGGTGACAGTTTTCACCCCTCCTTTGAAAACAATCTCGTCTGGTTAATTTAAAAATGCAAATGTGCTTTTACCTTACATTCTAAACTTCCCCCATCTTTACCATGTTTACATCAAAGCCCCAGACCAGCTGCCTTTAATCCAATTAAGTCTCTCTCTCACACACACAGACACATCACACTATTACTCTATTTTACAATACATTCCAATAACATTATGAGAATTATTATATCTTCCTGACACCTCTGACCAAATTTTCAGTCACACTCCTGTGAAGTGCCTGGGCATGTTTTCTTGCATTAAAGCACTATGTAAATGCAAAACAAAAATAAAAATAGCTGGAAAAACTCAGCAGGTCCAACAGCATCTGCGGAGAGGAAGACAGTTAATGTTTCGAGTCCGTATGACTCTTCATCAGAACTAAAGAAAAATAGAAATGAAGTGAAATATAAGCTGGTTGAGGGGGGTGGTACAGGTAGAGCTGGATAGAGGGCCAGTGATAGGTGGAGGCAAAGAAGAGATTGCCAAAGATATCATAGCCAAAAGGACAAAGGGGTGTTGACGGTGGTGATATCAGCTAAAGGATGTGCTAATGGTGACATTAAGGGTAGAAAGCAGGACGAACAAGTGACAGATAGCCCTAGTGGGGGTGGGGTGGGGGGAAGGGATTGAAATAGACTAAAAGGTGGAAATAAAACAATGGATGGAAAGACATTTAAAAATAATAATAAAAATAGGTGGGAAAAGAAAAATATATAAAAAATATATATAAATTATTAGAAAAAAGGGGGATCGGAAAGGGGGTGGGGATGGAGGAGAGATTTCATGATCTGAAGTTGTTGAACTGAATATTCAGTCTGGAAGGCTGTAAAGGGCCTATTGGAAGATGAGGTGCTGTTCCTCCAGTTTGCGTTGAGCTTCACTGGAACATTGCAGCAGGCCAAGGATGGACATGTGGGCATGAGAGCAGGGTGGAGTGTTGAAATGGCAAGCGACAGGGAGATGTAAATGCAAGTTGTTGTTGCCCTATACTGCAGGTCCAATTCAAATGTAGTGAAGAAAAGCAAATGTCAACGTTTCCTGTATTAGTGCTTCTCCTGAGCAAATAAACGCAATCTTTCAGCTCATGCTGAAATATAGCTGTTTACAACTCGCATTTTGCTACAACCTTTGCATTACAGACAGACAGACAGCAATAAATGGTATGTGCTCATTCAGAACCAGCATATTCCAGGCACCATCTAACGCCATTAAACCTAAAAATAAAGAATCTGCACCCCTAAAAAATTTGCAGCCTTAAATCCATTGTTTCTCGCAAGCTGAAAATTATTTTCACACTGTTGCAGTTTACGATTAGCCCGCAGGTACAAGGACCCTGCAATCGGCTCTTGTTAAAACCCGGTGTGCAAATTGCTGCAATTTTGCAAAGCTATGAAACGTTATATAAGTAGATTTCTCGGAGTCTACTTCACTCTTTTATGAAGAGGCGACCCAGTGGTTTCGCCAACAAATGCTTCAAAGTAGCATCATTACTTTGCCTAATGGGGAAGAGGAGTTGGAGATATAATGACAGGGCTGAAAACTGTCTTAAAAATAGTGGCAATCATCTCATTTTCACCTGAAAAGGCTCAGTGAAAGTAATGTGTGCTGCACTGTAAAATACATTACTTCAATTACATACAGCGCCAAGCAAACACTGTTCCATGTTCTTTCAAGAAAGGTGTAAACCACTGCTTGGTGGTAGCGTTTGCTCTTCCGAAACTCACAGGCACTTTTACAGAAGTGTCGCCCTTTGAATGAGGCATTAAGCAGATGCCCTATCTGCTGCCATGGATGGATGTAAAAGGTAGGCATAGCACAATTTTGAAGAATATATTATGTATTATTATGTCAACACAAGTCATTGTCGTTTCGTTGATTCATTGAATGGTGGAACAGATTCAAAACGTTAAATGGCCTCCTCCTGTTCCTTTGTTCCCATGAACAGTGAATAAACCCAGGGACCCCGGTTCAAATCCCTCCACGGCTAGTGGTGAAATTTGAATTCAATAAAAATCTGGAATTAAAAATCTGAACACCATTGTCGATTGTCGTAAAAACCCATCTGGTTCACTAATGTCCTTTAGGGAAGGAAATCTGTTGTCCTTATATGGTCTGGCCTACATGTGACTCCAGACCCACAGCAATGTGGTCGAATCTTAAATGCCCCCTGAACAAGGGCATTTAGGGTTGGACAATAAATGCTGGCCTAGCCAGTGATGCCCCCAACCCATGAACAAATAAATAAATAAATAAAAACAAGAGTATAACTGGCTTGATTCACCCTGATCACAATCCAAACAGAAACTACTGCAGATGCTCAGCAGGCTAGACAGGACATGTGGAAAGAGAGGGGAAACCGAGTTAATATTTCAGGTTGTTATCAGGACTGGCAAACATTAGAGATATGACTGGTTTTAAACAAGTACAGAGAAGAGGGGAGGAAAGGATAAAAAGCCTGCAATAGGGTAAGGGAGATTAAAGGAGAAAAGGGCTAATGGAGCAAGGCACAAGGTGGTGGTGACTGGACAAATAAAGAGACAAAAGGTGGGCCTAGAGGAGGTGTAAAGGCAACAGCAGAACTGAATGAGGCTGGTGAATCCAGCTGCAGAACCGAATATGGTTGTTGCATGTTTGTTTGAAATTTGGCATTCTTGCATTTGCCCTGCTAAGTGCAAGATGAGAAACTTCAGCAACGTGTCTCTCTTCAGCAGTATTCAGGTTCTAAACTACCAAGCGAGTCTTCTTCAACTTGCTTTATATTTTTGCTATCCTGTATCGTTGCACGCGTAGAGTCAAGAGCTGTTAGGTTGGAAAGGTTTTATATTGATATCCCCAAATAATAAACCCAGCCCACTGGAAAGCAATTTGGCCTGATATAAGTTCCTGTCCGCAGTGATAAGTTACTAGGGTGTTTTGGTGGTTTGAATCTAACTCTGGCTTCAATTGGTTTGGGTTAACAATGACTAAGGGCTGTTCCGTTAGCGGCGGGCGTCATGGCGAGCATGAGCGGACAATATGGCGAGAAGGCCAAAAATCGGTTTCACGCCGTCGCGAAACCCGACATGTGTGATTGTCCGCTCCATCCGTCAGTAGCGGGCTGTGTTTTTCCCACTGCCCCGCACGTTGGGAACCTAATTTCGATTCTTTAGTATCTCACGATAAGCCCTGCTCACCGGAATCGCAACTACATACGTACAGAAGCGACATGCACCTGACGGGTGGCACTTCGAGGTTTGTTTGCCTACCTTACTTGGGCAGCGCTCGCAGTCATCAGCGCCAGGCTTCATGTGCAGCACCACATCACTTTTAGGGGGGGCTCAGGGGAAGGCCTCTACCTACCAGGGAGCGGTTTTTCAAGGGCTGCGGGGCTGGGGCTTGCTTGGGGAAGGTGAACGAGGTGGGGCAGGAAAACGAGGAACTGCAAGATATTAATATTAGTGACAGAATGGAAAACTAGAGAAACTAATGGGACTTAAAGTAAATAAATCCCCCTGAATCTGATTATTTACATCCCAGAGTGTTGAAAGAGGTGGCTGCAGAGATAGTAGATGCACTCTTTCAAAATTCTGGCAACTCTGGAATGGTACCTGCAGATCGGAAGGTGGCAAATGTAACCCACCCTATTTGAGAAAGGAGGGAGAGGGAAAACGGGGAAATACAGACGTGTTAAAGCGACATCAGTTATAAGGAAAATGCCAGCATCAGTAATAAAGGATGTGATGTCAGGACATTTAGGGGAGAATTTTTAGGTCGGCGGGTGGGCGCGATCGGCGGGTCCGGGATCATCCAGGGAACGGACCGCCGACCGTGATTGGATAGTCAGTTAACGGGCAGCCAGCGTGAAGCGCGCGCTGAAATGCTCAGCGCTGCCGGGATGGGGGGTGCGGGAGGAGGGTGGGCGCTGATGTCAGCGCGGGCGCAGGGGGAACACGGAATGAAAGCCCCCTGAAGGCAGAGAGCTGCCTCAGGGAGCTGAAGACTTGAAAACAATTGAATAAAGTTTTTAAAATCAGGAGAGAAATGTCCAATCAGTCACCTGAACATATACATGGTAACAATGACGTCCATAGATTTTTATTATTTTTTTTTATTTAATAACAGAAACCTCATCCTGTCCTTGGATGAGGTTTTATGAAAAATGCAAAGTCCGCCTTTGCCAATTCGCCTGTCCGCCAACTGCAAGGGATGGATGGACCACGAAAAATCGGAGGCAACTGCACCTTTAATTACACCAATTGGCCTCTTGATCGTCAGCGGGGGCGCTTCCGACTTTTGCGCACGCCTGCCGACCGAAATATCTCGCGAGCGCGGGATGACATTGGGATGCTCACCCTGTGTCATTTCGTGTCCAATTGGGTCGGGCGCCTGCCCGCCTGCTCACCTAAAAATTCTGACCTTAGACAATAAAGGTGGGGTTGGGCAGAGTCAATATGGATTTATGAAAGGGAAATCATGTTTAACAAACCTCTTGGAGTTTGTTGAGGATGTAACTAGCAGAATAGATAAGGGGGAACCGGTGGATGTGGCACATTTAGATTTTCAGAAAGCTTTTGATAAAGTCCCACACAAGAGGTTAGTAAACAAAATTATAGCACATGGGACTGCCGGGTATATACTGGCATGGATTGAAAACTGGTTAATGGACAGAAAACGGAGAGTTGGAATAAATGGGTCATTTTCAGGTTGGCAGGCTGTGACTAGTGGGGTACCGCAAGGATCAGTGCTTGGCCCCCAGCTATTCACAATATACATCAATGAGCTGGATGTGGGGGTTAAATGTAATAATTCCAAGTTTGCAGATGACGCAAAACTACGTGGAAGTGTGAGTTATGCAGAGGATGCGAAGGCGCGTCAAGAGGATTTGGAGGGGCTAAGCGAGTGGGCAAAAATTTGGCAGATGGAATACAATGTGGAGAAATGTGAGGTTACCCACTTTGGCAGGAAAAACAGTATTTCTTAAATGGTGAGAGGCTGGGAAGTGCTGAACTTCAAAGGGACTTGGGTGTCCTTGTTCATGAGTCACTGAAAGCTGGAGAAACAGCACCTCATCTTCCGACTAGGCACTTTACAGTCTTCCGGACTTAATATTGAGTTCAGCAATTTCAGATCATGAACTCTCTCCTCCATCCCCACACCCTTTCCGATCCCCCTTTTTCCAATAATTTATAATTTTTAAAAAAGTTATTTTTCTTTTCCCACCTATTTTTAAATTTATTTTGATCTATTGTTTTATCTCCACCTTTTAGCCCATTTCAATCCCTTCCCTCCCCCACCCCACCCCCACTCTGGCCATCTGCCACCAACTTGTCCTGCTTTCTATCCTTAATGTCCCCATTAGCACATTCCTTAGATAATATCACCACCATCAACGACCCCTTTGTCCTTTTGTCTATGACATCTTTGGCAATCTCTTCTGTGCCTCTGCCTATCACTGGCCCTCTATCCAGCTCTACCTGTCCCACCCCCCTCTACCAGCTTATATTTCACCTCATTTCTCTATTTCCTTAGTTCTGATGAAGAGTCATACGGACTCGAAACGTCAACTGTATTCCTCTCCGCAGATGCTGTCAGACCTGCTGAGTTTTTCCAGGTATTTTTATTTTTGTTTCAGATTTCCAGCATCCACAGTATTTTGGTTTTAACTGAAAGATAGCATGTAGGTACAGCAGGCAATTAAGAAGGCACATTATATGTTGGCCTTTATTACAAGATGATTTGAGTATAGGAGTTAAGATGTCTTACTGAATTATATAGGTCCTTGGTAAGACTGCACCTGGAGTATTATGTGCACTTACCTAAGGAAAAATATACTTGCTAATGAGGGGGTGCAACTAAGGTTCACTAAATTAATTCCTGGGATGGAGGGATAGCCCTATGAGGAAAGATTAAATTATTCTCTGGAGTTTAGAAGAATGAGAGATGACTTAATTCAAACATATAAAATTCTTACAGGGCTCGACAGTGTAGATGCTTGAAGGATGTTTCCCGTGGCTGGGAGGCCTGGAACCAGAGGACATATGGGGAAGGCCATTTAGTACTGAGAGGAGGAGCAATTTCTTCACTCAGAGGGTGGTGAATCTTTGGAATTCTCTGCCCCAGAGGGCTGCGGAAGCTCTGTCATTGAGTATGTTCAAGACTGAGATCGATACATTTCTACATAGTAAAAGCATCAAGGGACACTGGGATAGTGCAGGCAAATGGTGTTGAAGTAGAAGATCAGTCTTGAACTCACTGAATGGCAGGCTGGACTCAAAGAGCTGAATGGCCTACTACTGCTCCTATTTCCTATGTTCTTAAAAAAAGTCAACTTTTCCTTTATTCATTGTTTTTCAGGGGAAGTATATGTAACCTGAGAGGGCAGACAGTGACTTGGTTTAACATCTCATTTAGCAAAACAACACCTCTAACAGGGCAGGCTGGAGTGTCAGTATCGATGTTTGTTCTCAAGTCCCTGGAGTGGAATTTGAACCCATAACTTCCTGAGGAAGAGATGAGTGCACTACCGACTTAGCAATTATATAGGACCTTTTCGAACCTCAGATCGTCCCAAAGTGCTTTACAGCCAATTAAATAGTGTTTTGAAGCAGAGTGACTTTTTTTTATTCATTCACGGGATGTGGGCTTCTCTGGCTGGGCCAGCATTTATTGCCCATCCCTAAGTTGCCCTTGAGAAGGTGGTGGTGAGCTGCCTTCTTGAACCGCTGCAGTCCATGCGGTGTAGGTACACCCACAGCACTGTTAGGGAGGGAGTTCCAGAATTTTGATCCAGCGACAGTGAAGGAACAGCGATATATTTCAAAGTCAGGATGGTGAGTGACTTGGAGGGGAACTTATAGGTGGTGGTGTTCCCATCTATCAGCTGCCCTTGTCCTTCTACTTGATAGTGGTCGTGGGTTTGGAAGGTGCTGTCGAAGGTGCCATGCTGAATTTCTGCAGTGCATCTTGTAGATGGTACACACTGCTGCCACTGTGCGTCGGCGGTGGAGGAAGTGAATGTTTCTGGATGTGGTGCCAATCAAGCGGGCTGCTTTCTCCGGGGTGGTGTCAAGTTCTTGAGCGTTATGTAAGCTGCACTCATCCAGGCAAGTGGGGAGTTTTCCATCACACTCCTGACTTGTGCCTTGTGTATTGTGGACAGGCTTTGGGGAGTCAGGAGGTGGGTTACTCATCACAGGATTCCTAGCCTCCGACCTGCTCTTGTAGCCACAGTATTTGTATGGTTATTCCAGTTCAGTTTCTGATCAATGATAACTCTCAGGATTTTGATAGTGGGCAATTCAGTATTGGTAATGCCATTGAACATCAGGGGTTGATGGTTGGATTCTCTCTTGTTGGAGATGGTCATTGCCTGACACTTGTGTGGAGTGAATGTTACTTGCCACTTGTCAGCCCAAGCCTGGATATTGTCCAGGTCTTGCTACATTTGGACATGGACTGCTTCAGTACCTGAGGAGTCGCGAATGGTGCTGAACATTGTGCAATCATCAGTGAACATCTCCACTTCTGACCTTATGATGGAAGGAAGGCCATTGATGAAGCAGCTGAAGATGGTTGGGCCGAGGACACTACCCTGAGGAACTCCTGCAGTGATGTCCTGGAGCTGAAATGACTGACCTCCAACAACCACAACCATCTTCCTTTGTGCTGGGTATGACTCCAACTAGTGGAGAGTATTCCCTCTGATTCCCATTGACTTTAGTTTTGCCAGGGCTCCCTGATGCCACACTCTGTCAAATGCGGCCTTGATGTCAAGGGCAGTCACTCTCACCTCATCTCGGGAGTTCAGCTCTTTTGTCCATGTTTGAACCAAGGCTGTAATGAGGTCAGGAGCTGAGTGGCCTTGGCAGAACCCAAACTGGGCGCCAGTGAGCAGGTTATTGCTAAGCAAGTACCGCTTGGTAGCACTGTTGACCCCTTCCATTACTTTACTGGTGATGGAGAGTAGACTGATGGGGTGGTAATTGGCCGGGTTGGATTTGTCCTACGTTTTGTGTACAGGACATACTTGGGCAATTTTCCACGTAGCCGGGTAGATGCCAGTGTTGTAGTTATACTGGAATAGCTTGGCTAGAGGCACAGCAAGTTCTGGAGCACAAGTTTTCAGTGCTATTGTCGGAATGTTGTCAGAGCCCATAGCCCTTGCAGTATCCAGTGCTCTCAGCCATTTCTTGATATCACGTGGAGTGAATCAAATTGGCTGGAGACTGGCATCTGTGATGCTGGGGACCTCCGGAGGAGGTCCACTGGGCACTTCTGGTTGAAGATTGTAGCAAATGCTTCAGCCTTATCTTTTGCGTTCATGTGCTGGGCTCCCCCATCACTGAGGATGGGGATATATGTGGATCCTCCTCCTCCAGTGAGTTGTTGAAGAGTCCACCACATTCACGTCTAGATGTGGCAGGACTGCAGAGCTTAGATCTGACCTGTTGGTTGTGGGATTGCTTAGCTCTGCCTGTCACTTGCTGCTTATACTGTTAGGCATGCAAGTAGTCCTGTTTTATAGCTTCACCAGGTTGGCACCTCATTTTTAGGTATGCTTGGTGCTGCTCCTGGCATGCCCTCCTGCACTCTTCATTGAACCAGGGTTAATCCCCGGGCTCGATGATAATGATAGAGCGGGGGATATGTTGGGCCAAGAGGTTACAGATTGTGTTTAAGTACAACTTTAAGTATTGGAAACTCAAGAGCCTCCCTGAACTCTTTGGAATGTATCTTTATCCCTCTTGGTGTAAACCTACAGTCCACACTCCAGAAATGGCCTTTGCCATCACCTCTAGTGATCATTGAGCTTAACTGCAATATTGAATGAATGCCCTCCAGTACACAAGTTGCCTTATTGCTAATTGCTTCACATTCACTGGAAACCTTTAGGCTTGTAAGTGGTCTATCAAAATGCTTTTCTACTCCATTTTCCTAATGGGCATCCTTTCATGTTAGTCACATCTCCTGCTTCTGTGTTTATTAACTTGCAATTTAAATTCCATCTACTTATACCAATGCTTAATTGGTCTAAATCCCTTTTTATATTATCCTTCCTCTTTCTTGTTATCTGCCCAAATAGTTCCGCATTAACAGCAGGTTTTGAGGTAGCTAAAAGGCAGCGTCTTTAGCTTTCATCACCACAGGTTTTGTATTTTAAAGGCAATTGTTAATCCATCTCGATAATCTGTGATCTATTTCACAGGCCTTAACCTTCGGGAGATCCAATTAAACTAAAGGGTAATTCCACAACCTCTCAGTCCTTGTAGGGAGAGTGACACCCAAAAGGATCTCAAACCAAGGATAGCGAGCAGTTCTGATTCTCCACCTGATAACGCTTATGAGCAGAGCCCCTGACGGAGAACAGGATTATAGAATTATCCCTTGTTTCTAATGGATAGCCCTCACCTGGAAGTCACATGATATGATCAAGGACCTTTGTTCGCTTGCTAGTGCAGACATTGAACATTGCTGAAAAGAGAGACATGTTGCCGAAGTTTTTAGCCTTGCACTCATTGGGACTCTACTCATTGGCTAATCAGAATTGATCTGCCAACCAATCAACACCCTTTTCTCCTATGGTATAAATTGGGATCGTTTGAAATTTGGCACTCTTGTGTTTGCCCCAATGAGTTGCAAGGCTTTTCGTCTTTCGCTAACATGTCTCTCTTTTCAGAAATAATCAAGGATCTCAAACCAAGGATAGCTAACAGTTCTGATTCTCCACCTGATAACGCTTATGAGCAGAGCCCCAGATGGAGATCAGGATTATAGAATTATCCCTTGTTTCTAATGGATAGCCCTCACCTGGAAGTCACCCTCATTACATGTTCGGCTATGGTAATTAGCTGGCTGGTGTTTTAATTTTGATTAATTTGAACCACTTATGTGATCCTTCATTCCCTGGGCACTCCTCCCGTACCCATTGACCACTGAAAATTATCAAGCAGAGCATCAGTAATTTCCTCTTGCACGGCCATTGAAGTTCAGGGGTTTAGTCTGCCCTGAATAAAACCCTTCACGTTTTTGTAATGCATGTTTTACTGAATTCTGCTGGTACTGATAGTTCACCATAGGAGAGTCTAGGACTAGGCAGCATAGTCTACAAATTAGAGACAGACCTTTCAGGAGTGAAAATCAGGAAACACTTCTACACGTATGTAAGTTTGTAACTCTCGGAACTCTTCCATAAGTTCGGAACTCTCTTCCTCAAACGGCAATTGATTCTGGGTCAGTTGTTAACTTTAGAACTAAGATTGATGGATTTTTGTCAGCTGATGGTGTTGAGGTATACGGAGCTAGGAAGTAGATCTCCCATGATCTCATCGTAAGGAGGAACAGCTTTGAGTAGTTAAATGGCCAATTAAGTTCTTTCGAAGTGTAAGTCACTTGTTGTAATGTAGGATAGCATAGCAGTCAATTTGTACACAGCAAGCTCCCGTTTGTTTGTACCTCATGGTAGACTCCTTGTTGTTCGAGGATGTCCAAGCTGTAAATGATTTCATCACCTTCTGTGGGTCCGCTCATGACTGAAGAGTCTGATGTGAGATCAGAACTGGTAGTTCATGTGTTATGAGGCTATGCCTCTTTAATTTTGAAAATATGATTTTTCAACTTTCAACTGACTGGAATTTTTTCAGTTTGAACTGAGACAGAGCAAAGTGCTTAAAAATGCAAGGCCATGTTCCGAGGGGAGGTGAGAAACCAAGAAATCACCCTCGGGTATGTGAAGAGATAGACATTTCCTCTCATCCAGACACCCATCAAAACTCTTAACTGTCTAAGGAAGAGACATTAAAAATGTAAAGTACTGGATTTTGAAACAATGGCTGCCCCAGACAGACCCACCCAAAACCTCTTGGAGATACACAATGGGTGAAATATTTCAAGGCAAGGTAAGGCTGTCAGCCACAAGACAAAGATTGCCAGTGGTGTCAAGAAAGCCTTCAGCAGAGGAGACAAGCTGAGGGCTCTCTCTCTCTCTCTCTCTCTCTCATTTAGAATAAGTGTATCACCTTGAGAGGCCATCTCAACCAAAAACTTACCAGCGAATTCAGATCTTGTAATAATTGCAACATCTTTGACATCTGACCACATCCAAGAAACCAGCTAACCTAAATAGGCTGCAATGTTTAAAGCCTAAGCCTCAAGGATGGTCAAAGGACACTTAACCGTTTATTCATTTACTTTTTTCTATTGGCCTCTAACTACCCTTATTTCTGATTTCCGTTTGTGTGCGTGTGTGGGCGCTAATGACTAAATGAGGGCCGAATGCTTGATATTGCATTTTTATTATATTTCTCGGATTTAGTGGTGAAATAAATTTGTTCTTCCTTTGACTCAAGAAAACCTCGTTTGATTGGCTCCTTATTTCTCACAACTCAAATAGTTAAATACATTCTGATTTGGAAAAGGCACATCTTCGTAAAAATAAACTTAAACCTTTGTTATGACCAACTTTTTTTGTATTCATTCACGGGATGTGGGCTTCCTTGGCTGGGCCAGCATTCTTTGCCCATCCCTAGTTGCCCTTGAAAAGGTGGTGGTGAGCTGCCTTCTTGAACCACTGCAGTCCATGTGTTGTTAGGGAGAGAGTTCCAGGATTTTGACCCAGCGACAGTGAAAGAATGACAATATATTTCCAAGTCAGGATGGTGAATGACTTGGAGGGAAACTTCCAGGTGGTGGTGTTCCCAAGTGTCTGCTGCCCTTGTCCTTCTAGCTGGTAGTGGTCGTGGGTTTGGAAGGTGCTGTCGAAGGAGCCTTGGTGAGTTGCTGCAGTGCATCTTGTAGATGGTACACACTGCTGCTACTGTGCATCAGTGGTGGAGGAAGTGAATGTTTATGGATGTGGTGTCAACCAGCTGGGCTGTTTTGTTCTGGATGGTGTTAAGCTTCTTGAGTGTTGTGGGAGCTGCACTCATCCAGGCAAGTGGGGAGTATTCCATCACATTCCTTGTGACTTGTAGATGGCGGACAGGCTCTGGGGAGTCAGGAAGTGGGTTACTTGCCACACTGTTCCTAGCCCCTGACCTGCTCTTGTAGCCACAGTGTTTATATGGCTAGCCCAGTTCAGTTCCTGGTCAGTGGTAACCCCCAGGATGTTGATAGTGGGGGATTCAGTGATGGTAATGCCATTGAACGTCAGGGGGCAATGGTTGAATTATCTCTTGTTGCAAGTGGGCATTGCCTGACACTCGTGTGGTGTGAACATTACTTGCCACTTGTCAGCCCAAGCTGGATATTGTCCAGGTCTTGCTGCATTTGACATAGGCTGCTTCAGTATCTGAGGAGTCACGAATGGTGCTGAACATTTTGCAATCATCAGCGAACATCCCCACTTCTAACTTTATGAGGAAGGAAGGTCATTGATGAAGCAGCTGAAGATGGTTGGGCTGAGGACACTACCCTGAGGAACTCCTGCAGTGATGTCCTGGAGCTAAGTTGGCTGAGCAGGTTGAATAGGGGGGAGCCAGTTCACCCCTTCTCACCTGTTCGTACAGTTGTCATTGTTGGTGCTTGGTGGATCTTCTGAGGCTATGCCGTCTCTGGCACATTGGATGTTGTGAGTTTGGCATAGATGGTCCTCAGAACACGCTGAACCAAATTTCAGTGCTTGCCTCTATGTAGGGCGGTCAGTTACTGTGTTTTCCCAAGAGAAGTGGTCTCCAATGCAGAAGTTTACAAGGTTCTTTTTTGGGGTGTCCTGGTATCGTTCCACAAAGAGCAATGTGATAATGTCTGGGCATCGTGTTTTTAATGATGTGTTGAAGGGCGAATTATTGGCTAAACTACCCTGCTCCTTTTCAAATATGGCTATGGAATCAGTTATGGCCACTTGGGAGGGCAGAAAAGGCTTCAGTCTAACATTTCATCTGAAAGACAGTACCTCTGATAGTACCAACTGTCCCTCAGTACTGCACTGGGGTGTGAACCTAGGTTTTATAGTCAAGCCTCTGGAGTGGGGCTTGAACCCACAACCTTCCGACTCAGAGGTGAGGATGCTACCAGCTGGCTGTGTTAGCAAATGAAGACTAGTATAATGAAATCATTAAAAATCTGGGACATCTTGGTCATCTGTAATTAATAACCATTTGGTAGTACAGAACTTGCGTAATGCTGAAAAATAGAGACTTGCCACCAAAGCTTTTCAGGGCAGCTGTGCAAGGTAAGCCAACAGTACTCTCTTCGGCAATACTCATCCGTAATTGTTCGAGCAAATAAATCCCTTGAGCGAAGAGTAAAATACTATGGACGCTGGAAATCTGAAGTTTGCAATATCAGTAATTGCATGTGAAAGGTACTCCAAAATTGGGAAGGGGGGTGGTCAAATGCATCTGCGGCAGGCAGGTTGGTGAGGATGAGGTCAAGTATGTTGTTCCTTTTTGTTGATTCCCTCAACGCCTGCCGCAGACTCAGCCGAGCAGCTATGGGCAGAATTTTGCCCTCGGACGGTGGGTGGGCCCCACCGGTTCGGTGGCGGGCGGACAGCTGATCCCTGCCACTGAAATGGGCACCCGCCGCCATTTTGAGTGGGCGGGCGAATTAAGGCCCGCCCAGCGGCATCCCTGGTGCGGGGGTGTGTTGGGGGGAGGGATTCCCCAGCTGCAAAGTGCGCTCTTTCATGCATGCGTGCAATAGAGCGCACTGCTCCCTGAGGCAAAGTGCTGTCTCAGGGAGATTAGTGACAGGTAAGAAAAGTCAAAAAATAGAAAAATTAAAAAATTATTAACATGTCCCCCCTCATGTGACAAAGTCACACAAGATGGGACATGTTAATAAAAAGGACATAAACTTTATTAGACTTTTAAAAAACGGACATGAAACCTCATCCTGTCAGTGGATGAGGTTTCATGTATTATCAGAAGCCCCCTGGGGCTCCTGGCCTGCCCGCCAGCCTTAAGGTTGGCCGGGCAGGTCTTTAATTATCTTAACTAGCATGTCAATGGCCTCAATTGGCCATTGACAGGTTGGCGGGCGGACAGCTAATTTTGCTGCCTGCCCGCCTTCCTAAAGATTTAAAGGGACCGAGATGACGTCGGGGGTTCCTCCCGACATCATCCCGCGTCATTTTC
This sequence comes from Cetorhinus maximus, assembly GCF_964194155.1. Lineage (NCBI taxonomy): Eukaryota > Metazoa > Chordata > Chondrichthyes > Lamniformes > Cetorhinidae > Cetorhinus > Cetorhinus maximus. The sequence goes on from NC_135880.1 coordinate 16,253,356, forward strand.
CCGTCGGCGAGCGGGCCCCGCCCCCAAATTGCCAATGGGAAAATTCAGGTCTATGACATTTAGGACTTGGCCAGCCCGGTCAGTAGTGGTTCTACTGTCTGCTATGGTGGTGTAGTGGTATTGTCACTGGGCTAGTAATCCAGTGACCCCAGGTAACACTCTGGTGACCCAGGTTTGAATCCCATGATGGTTGAATTTGAATTCAATCAATTTTTTTTTTAAATCTGGAATTTAAAGTCTAATGATGTCCATGAAACCATTGCCGATTGTCCTGCTGGCATGACAGACCTAGCAGAGGTGGTGGCACAGCAATATACAATCAGGAGGGAGTTGCCCTGGGAGTCCTCAACATCGCCTCCAGGATGGGCAATTAATGCTGGCCTAGCCAGCAACACCCACATCCAATGAATGAATTAAAAAAACTACCACCATGCTAAATGGGATAAATTTCAAGCAAATCTAGTAACTCAAGACTGGGCATCCGTGAGGCGGTGTGGGCCATCAGCAGCAGCAGAGTTGTACTCAACCGCAATCTGTAATCTCATGGCCCGGCATATCCCCCACTCTACCATTACCACCAAGCCAGGGGATCAACCCTAGTTCAATGATAAGTTCAGGAGGGCATGCCAGGAGCAGTACCAGCCATACCTAAAAATGAGATATCAACCTGGTGAAGCCACAACACAGGACAACTTGTGTGCCAAACATCATGAGCAGCAAGTGATGGATAGAGCGAAGTGATTCCACAACCAACAGATCAGATCTAAGCTCTGCAGCCCTACCACACCCAGTGGTGAATGGATGTGGACAGTTAAACAACTCATTGGAGGAGGAGGCTCCACAAATATCCCCATCCTCAATGTTGGAGGAGCCCAGCACATCAGTGCAAAAGATAAGGCTGTATCATTTGCTATAATCTTCAGTTGCAAGTGCTGTGTGGATGATCCATCTCAGCCTCCTCCGGAGGTCCCCGGCATCACAGATGCCAGTCTTCAGCCAGTTCAATTCACTCGATGTGATATCAAGAAATGGCTGAAGACACCTGATAGTACAAAGGCTATCCCGACAATAGTACTGAAAACTTGTGCTCCAGAACTTGCCGCGCCACCAGCCAAGCTGTTCCAGTACAGCTACTAACACTGGCTATCTATTCGGCAATGTAGAAAATTGCCCATGTATGTCCTGTACACAAAAAGCAGGACAAATCCATCCCAGTCAATTACCACCCCATCAGTCTACTCTCCATCATCAGTAAAGCGATGGAGGGGGCCTCGGAACTGCCCTCAGAACTGGATTTGGAAATGAGTTCTGAAGATGAGTCACCTTGGACTCAAAACGTTAACTCTGTTTCTCTCTCCACAGACACAGCCAGACCCGTTGAGTTTTTCCAGCACTTTCTGCTTTCATTCCAGATCCTAACCACTAGCTGCGTGCAAAAGCTTTTCCTCATGTCACTTCTCGTTCTTTTTCCAATCACCTTAAACCTGTATCCTCTGGTATTCAATTTTTCACCAATGGGAACCGTTTCTCCCCTTTTACCCTGTCCAGATACTTCATGATTTTGAATACCTCTATGAAATCTCCTCTCAACCTCTTCCCCAAGGAGAGCAGCCCCAGCTTCTCCAACCTGTCTTCATAACTGAAGTCTCTCATTACCGGAACCATTTTCGTAATTATTTTCTGCGCCCTCTCTAATGCCTTCGCATCCTTCCTAAAGTGTGATGCCCAGAATTGGACACAGTATCAATTGAGGTCAAACTAGTGTTTCATAAAGGTTCTCCATAATGTCATGTTTTTGTACTCGATTCCTATATTTATAAAGCCCAGGGTCCCCATGCCTCATTAGCCGCTTCCTCAACTGTTGGCTGACGTGTGCAAACCCATCACCATATTGAGAAAGAAGATGTAAGAATCCTTGATTCATATACTGCTTTCTGTGCACTCAAGATGTCCCAAAGAGATTTACTCAGTTTTTGAAGTGTAACCACTGTTGTTTTGCAGGCAAAAGTGGCAGGCAATTTGTGCACAGTATGGCATCAGAAACCACAGATAAGATAAATGACCAACTAATATGTTTGCAAGAAAGAAAGACTTGGATTTCTACAGCATATTTCACACACTCAAGAAACCCTGAAGCACTTCACGGCCAATGAAGTAGTTTTGAAGTACAGTCACTGCTGTAATTTAGGAAATGTGTGGCAGCCCCTTTGTAGACAGCAATGTGATAATGACCAGATAATCTGTTTTAGTGATGTCGCCTGGTGAATAAATATTTGACACAATGCTGGGAGAGCTTCAATCTTTTTCTTCAAATCGTGCCATGGGATCTTTTATGTCGAACTGAGAGGGCAGACGGGGCCTCAGGTTAACGTCTCATCAGAAAGATTAGTGAAGTAATGATGGAATTTATGGAATGAAATGTAAATTAACTATTTTGTTACAGGTGCAAATCTCTTTCCCCTTGGTCACTTAATGTTGCTTTGGCTTAATCACCCACATCCCAAGACCAATGTTTGTGAATGGCTGCAGTGCAAGAGCTGTCCCTCAGTTGCTCAGCACCTTTTAAGGGAGACCAAATTAAAGAAAAATTCTGGATTGACTTATGGGCTACACACGCACAATTCTCCGATAGGCATAACAGGCTGGTAAGGGTTTACAATTGGAAAATTCACCCTTAATGGTGATCCTTAGCTTTCTTCGTGACCTTTTCTCAATTCGTATTTGTCATAGCAACCACAATTTGCTGACTAGACTTCTATATTCCTTTACATAATTCCTGATCTAATCTGAGTTAACTAATTTCGTTATTGTAGTATAAGGGTCTGGCATATATGAGGTTAACGTGGAACTGGGTACTCTACTGCCCAGACAATGATGTAAGAGAAGGCATGACCCGCACCTAGGGGTCAGTCCAGTGCTGGACAGAGCCGTGGCATAAGAGCAAGCAAGGAGACAGCTCCTAGCTTGAACACTATATTTGTGCATAGTTCTTGTAGTTAATAAATGCATAGTTCACCTGTGTAAGACTTCATTCAGACCTACCAAATATTCATCACCCCACAACAGTTATCACCAGAGGCAAGTCTGGCTCATTTTAGCTAATTTGTCTACAGCCAGTTCAGAGGTCAGTTCCAAGGTCAGCTATGGCTGAGTCTGAGCAAACTCTCCTCTGAGTCTGATAGTTGTGGGTTCATTTTTTTAATATATTTGTTCACAGGATGTGGGCATCACTGGCTAGGCCAGCATTTATTACCCATCCCTAATTGCCCTTGTTTAGAGGGCAGTTAAGAGCCAACCAGGATTGCTGTAGTTCTGGAGTCACATATAGGCCAGACCAGGTAAGGACAGCAGATTTCCTTCCCTGAAGGGCATTAGTAGTGAACCTGATGGATTACCATCAGACTTTTAATTCCAGATTTTTATTGGATTCAAATTCCATTATCTGCCATGGTGGGATTTGAACCCAGGTCCCCAGACTGTTACCCTGGGTCTCTGTATTACCAGTCCAGTAACAATACCAATGTCCAACTCCTCAACCGGTGTTCAAAATCTAGGTCGACACTGGTGCAAGACCGAGGGAGTGCTGCACTGTCAAAGGTGCCATTTTTCTGATGAGACATAAACTGAGGTCCTCTCTGCCGTCTCAAGTTGACATATAAGATCTCACAGTACTATGTCGAAGAGCAGCAGAGTAGTTCTCGCTGGTGTCCTGGACGATATTTACCCCTTAGTCTACATCATTATATCTGCTCTTTATCACACTGCTATAAGAGTGCAAATCGGCTTCTACATTCCAGTAGTGATGATATGTCAATCAAAGCTGACACTCCAGGGCAGTACTGAGGCAGTGCTGCACTGTTGTTGGTGCCATCTTTCAGATGAGATGTTAAACCCAAGGCCTCCGTAACAGAAGTCTAGTAAAAGTGAAAAGCGCTATATAAATGCAAGTATTTTTGTTTCAAATTAGCTATAAAGATCTTTGGGAAGTGAGGTTGTAAAAGGCACTGTATAAATGTAAGTCTTGCTTGCTTGCCTTCTTTTTCAAGTTGCATAACCTGGCAGAGTAATGGTGAAGCCCACACTAGGAGAAGTAGAAAACTGCTGAAGAGGAGTGACTGTATGCATCATCCCCACATAATTTACTCTGAATTTATTTACAGCATTTCCGTATTTGGAAACTGAATTAATTTACACATTGAGATGATGCATTTCATTGAGACACAGATATATGTGACAGTCATTCACCAGCAAAGTACTTGATCCACACTAAACTATTTGGATGTTAAATCAGAAGCAAAGACTTGCAAAGAGAAACAAAATTCAGCTAAGATCTCCAGCTGCACTTCCCATACATTGGGTTTGAACAATGACTGCACAAGAGTTCAAGAGTAAAGAAGTAATGATGAATTTGTACAAAGCATTAATTAGGTCACAGTCATAATGCTGCGTGCAATTTTGGATACCTCATTATAGGAAGGACATTAAAGCCATTGAGAACCTTTAATTACGAAGACGTTTCATGGAGTAAATTGGAAAAGACTATTTTCTGGTTGGTAAGTCAGTGTCAAGGGATCATCAATTTAGAAGGATTGCTCAAGGAATGAGGAGAGATGTTAGAAGAAGTTCCTTTACAAAGAGGGTCATCGGAGCATGGAGTGATTTGCTACGGGGAGTGATTGAGACAAAGACCATTGTTTCCTTGAAGGCAGAATTGAACAAATATTTGAAGCTGAGAAAGAGACAAGGCACACGGATTAGTTTTGGATAGCACTGTCAAAGAGTTGGCAGAGATGAAATGGGCTTAATGGACTGTTTTTTCTAATGTAATGCTTTATGATTTTATCATTTAAAAAAAAACTCAATTAAATCCCCTCTAAGCCTTCTCCTGTCCAATGGAAATAGGAGTATCTTCAAGATATGCTCAACGGTATTGTTTCCCATGGCAACATCATGTTGATGAACTTATACTGTGCACTCTCTTTGGTTTCAAAAGAGGACACCCACAGTGCTCTCACTATGGGCCAACCATTGCTTCACACACATTTATCATAACCTCTTTGGCTCTATTCATAGAACCCAATGTTATGCGATATTAATAGTTTTAATCAACAACATCTTTAATATAATAAGCCATCGTAAGGTGTTTCATAGGGGCATTATGAGGCAAACTTTGACACAAGTTGAATAAGGAGATACTAGGACAGATGACCAAAAGCTTGGTCAAAGATGTAGGTTTTAAGCAGCGTTTTAAAGGAGCAGAGGGAGTTAGAGAGATTTCGGCAGCAAATTCCAGAATTTAGGGCCTAGACAACTGAAGGTGGGTCAATCAAAATCGGGGATGCACAAGAGGGCAGACTTGGAGGAAGATTACAGAGGCTTTTGGGGCTGATGGAAGTTAAGAGCTAGAGGGTTTGGTGGGGGAGGAGAGTGAGAATTTCAAATTTGAGAATTTAAATCTAAACACTCCCTTATGGCTCAGCAGAAATGGGGAAATAATAACCTCAGGCTGTGTTTCTTGCCTTGTTCATCTCTCTGTCCCTTATTCTATCATGGAGCATGCATTCTAAAATTTAACTTGCTACAAAAGAAACTGTTAATCAACAGATTCAATGATTCAACAGAAGCAGTTGTTATAAATAGCTTGATTTTAAACAACATGGTCCAATTCAAACATTGAGCAGTTGACAATTACCTGTGAACTTACATTAACGTAGCATACTCAGTACCTCCTAGACTAAAGACTGTTTCTGCTCTCTTAGGATTGATGGTTGCAGTGGTCAATTCTGAAACTTTGAAATATTTCAATTCTGCCTTCTGAAGATTCAATCTTCATTCTAGGGGCCGATGCTATTATCTTTCTCTGCCACTTAGTTTTTACAAATAGGCTTTTAATGTTAATCACAAGTGAAAGGTCAATCACAATAATTTAGTCAATAACCTTGACTAATAATCATTATTAGGAAGCCCAGTTTTTTAATAAGTCCTGCTGCTTTCCAGCTTCTGATATCAACAGCTTGCCCAGTGCAATCCATTCAGCACCGTGGGTTTGCGAAATTAGAATCAGATCACAGATGTTTGGCCTGCTCGGCAATTTGTGCTGTGAAGCTTTTGACAATCTGAACTTTAATTTGAGTTTAACACTCTACATTTTTCATAGCTAGGTCAGGTAAAAACCTGCAGGAAGAAATATCATTGCCAATGGGTTGGGATTCAGCTCCTGAACGGCTGGCGCTCTGAAATTGCTTTGATTGCCCAGTTAGTTGATTTGTGAAATTGACTCGAAATTGACAGGAAGATCAGGGGGGCGTGCAGCTTTAACTGCACCCAAAAAGGAAACAAAAAGCTCCCTGTCTAATCCTGTGAACTGGAGCTAGTGGCGGAAAGTGAACATGTTAAGTCCAGGATCTTAACCAATGCAGACATCCCCACCAATTGCATTTGTGGCGCTTGTAGATAAGGCAAACATTTGATGGAACAATCTGTATCAACTGAACTGGAGTGCGTCTGGAAGCACAGGTTCCATTGCTGCTTTTACTCTTGAATTAAAATGTTTCTGAAGCGTGCAAGTTATCACATTTGACACCTCGACAAAGTTGTTTATATCCGGCCCTTAGTAAGTTCTGAATACTCAATGCAACGCTGAGTATTTTCGAAACCCTCATTCTCACCCTTGCAACATAGCATGCATTTCACGGCTCCCACAGAATACAGCCATAAACTCATTGTGATGAGCAGAGTTTTCAATTATTTAAAACCATTGATGCTTTATTATACAGGAGTGACCTGATCAATGAGTGAATGGGTGCCAACGCAGAGTAAATTCTACATCGTAGAATAACCTTAGCACAGAGTTAACTTCAGGGCATAGGACTGTACTAGACAGGAAAAGATCATTTTGATTAATTTGCCTGGTCCCAGAGTTCAAAGTTTCCTTCCAGCAAATGAGAAGACCTTTGCTGTGGATAGATTGGCACCCCATCTGCCTTCACTCCCTCCACCACCAACACACAGTGGCAGCAGCGTTTACCATCTACAAGATGCACTGCAGAAACTTACCAAGGTTCCTTCGACAGCACCTTCCAAACCCACAACCTCTGCCATCTAGAAGGACAGGGGCAGCAGATAGATGGGAACACCACCATCTATCTGGAAGTCCCTTTCCAAGCCACTCACCAACCTGACTTGCAAATATATCGCTGTTCCTCCACTGTCGCTGGATCAAAACCCTGGAACTCCCTTCCTAACAGCACTGTGGATGTACCTACACCACATTGACTGCAGCGGTTCAAGAAGGCAGCTCACCACCACCTTCTCAAAGACAATTAAGGATGGTCAACAAATGCTGGCCTATAAGTGACACCCACATCTCGTGAACAAATTCTAAAAAAGCACATGAGAGTAGCCTCACTCCATTTAGTCTTTGTGCTACACAAAAATATAACTCTCCATAAAATGACAAACCAGGTTTAAAATGTTTGTTCTGTTATTTATCCTGGCCATATTATAAACTTGCAGCAGATTCTCTTCAGCAATGTGAACAAATGGACACTCAACACATTAAAAATATATTAGTTGGGGCCAAAAACATCACTATTCATATGTACATGTGCACTGAGCTCCCCCACTGGTGGCCAAAGTCTGATTCACAGTTGGCAATGTACCCCACCTGTATGTTTTTATTCATTCATGGGATGCAGATGCCACTAGCTAGGCCAGCATTTATTGCCCTTGAGAAGGTGGCAGTGAGCTGCTTCTTGAACCACTGCAGTCCATGTAGTGTAGTTTGCCATTGTTGTTCCCAGTACCTAAGTGAATACCAAGTGGCCAATCCAGTTTCTTTCCTTATGGACAGCATAATGGTTTGATACAACTGAGTGACTTGCTAGTCCATTTCACAGTCAACCGCAGTGCTGTGGATCTGGAGTCACATGTGGGCCAGGCCAGGCCACGCAAGGGCAGCAGATTCCCTTAGTGAAGCAGATGGGTTTTTATGACAATTGACAATGATTTGACATCATTAGACTCTTAATTCCAGATTTCTATTGGATTCAAATTGCACTATCTCCTGCGGCAGGATTGGAACCCTTGGAAACATTTTTTGCAGAGGAGTGACCATAAGACCATAAGACATAGGAGCAGAAATTAGGCCATTCGGCCCATCAGTCTGCTCCACCATTCAATCATGGCTGATAAGTTTCTCAACCCCATTCTCCCGCCTTCTCCCCGTAACCTTTGATCCCCTTACCAATCAAGAACCTATCTATCTCAGTCTTAAATACACTCAATGACCTGGCCTCCACAGCTTTCTGTGGCACTGAATTCCATAGATTCACCACTCTCTGGCTAAAGAAGTTTCTCCTCCTCTCTGTTCTAAAAGGTCTTCCCTTTACTCTGAGGCTGTGCCCTCGGGTCCTAGTCTCTCCCACTAATGGAAACACTTTCCCCACGTCCACTCTATCCAGGCCTCTCAGTATTCTGTAAGTTTCAATCAGATCCCCCCTCATCCTTCTAAACTCCATCGAGTATAGACCCAGAGTCCTCAAACGTTCCTCATATGTTAAGCCTTTCATTCCTGGGATCATTTTCGTGAACCTCCTCTGGACCCTCTCCAGGGCCAGCACATCCTTCCTGAGATACGGGGCCCAAAATTGCTCACAATATTCTAAATGTGTTGGAGATTGTACCTATACTTGACCACTTGTCTCCAGAAATTGGAGTTGATTGGAGTTCAGAATAGAGCCTCAACTAACATCAATTTAAAAAGAAAAGATTGCTTTGTCAATGACCACATTGTAGTTTGTGTGTACGGCTGTGCACAAATTGGTTAGTGTGTTTCCTTTGTTACAACAGTGACTATACTTCAAAAGCACTTAATTGATTGTAAAGCCTGTTGGGACATCCAGCTGTCCCAATAGGCTTTACAGTCAATTAAGTGCTTTTGAAGTATAGTCACTGTTGTAACAAAGGAAACAAACTAACCAATTTGTGCACAGCCGTACACACAAACTACAATGTGGTCATTGACAAAGCAACCTTTTTAAAAAAATTGATGTTAGTTGAGGCTCTATTTTGAATATTGCGAATGAAGGTGCTATATAAATGCAAGTTCTTTCTTAGACTCTTCCAGTATGTTCTTGGGTTCATACATTGACACCACCCTTCACCATAAAAAAAAATCTGTTGTGTACCATTCATATCCGAGGTTTCACATTTATCTTTTTGTTTTTGGTTTAGTGCCTTGTGAAAGGATGTGTACAGCACGCATAAGTTTTCTATAACCTACTGCAGGTTGTTCTGTAGTAATGCTGCAACACTGACATTGCAAAGGGTGTTAATACGCTTTTGAAAATAATGCTACATGGAACTGAGATAGAACACCCGAAAGAAAGCCATAGTAAGCAGAAGCTATATTTAATAAAGTGTTTTAATACAAACATGAGCACATATACAAACAAATATTTGAGGAGTATTCTCAGTGGAAAATATGGAGAGAGATTTCCTTTACTTTGTGTTTTGATACTTATGCTTTTCAAATGGAGTTTAGATTTCATTTGGTGAGGTGTATTGAGGGTGGGACTGTCTTGTGGCACAGTGGTAGTATCTCTTCCTCTGGACCTGCAGCTCTAAGTCCAAGTCCCACTTCAGAACTTCATGCACCATAGAAGGTGCATTTATAACAGCTTGTAAATCCTTATCAGCCTGTAAGTCCTTCCAATATGCCTAATGGCAGGTGGTAATGGGAGAATTCCCCAGTCAGCCATGCTGCAGAAGACAACAGCAAACCACTGCAGTACTTTGCTAACCATAATCATAGACCAATCCAATGGAAGTCTATGGTTGCCAACACCCTGTTAGGGTATGGTACCTGGAGGAGGAGGTGCATTGAGTAATTGTGCTTCTACATATATGTGACTCACAGTACCTTTCCAACCTCTGGGACCAGAATCAGCTGGCCCTCTTCTGAAGAAGAGTCATGTGGAGTCAAAACATTAACTCTGTTTCTCTCTCCACAGATCTGCTGAGATTGTCCAGCAGTTTCTGTTTTCATTTCAGATTTTCAGCCTCCACAGTATTTTGCTTTCACCTTTAGATAAGCAGGAATTTCCTTCAACTAAATCGTAGGAAAACTGAAGTCATTTGAGATTGGTTTCCCACTACAAAGTTCATTCCCCAACTACCATTTCCATTCCTGGCAATTGCCTTAACCTGAATAAGACTGCTCGCAACCTTGGTGTTGTGTTTGACTCGATTATGAGTTTCTAACCACATCGCTGCTCATCACCAAGACTGTCAACTTCCACCTCCATAACTTTGCTCAATTCTGAACCTACTTAAGCTCCCTCGTCTGCTGCTCAAATCCTCATGCATGCTGTTGCTACAACTAGGCTTAACTATTCCAGGGTTCTCCTTGTCAAGTCTCATCTTCCGCCCTAGATAAATCTCTGCTTGACTAAAGCTCTGCTGCCTGTATCTTAACTTGCTCCAATTCTTGTTCACCTATGTCCTTCGTTGGCTCCCTGTCTGAGTTTTAAAAAAACCTAATCCTTGTTTTCAAGTCCCTCCATAGCTTCATCCCCTCTTATCTCTGTACTCTTCTCCTGCCCTACAAGCCTTTGAGATCTCTGAGCTCTTCCAATTCTAGACTCCTCAATTTTAATGGGTCCATCATTGGTGGTTGTGCTTGGAGCTGTCTAGGCCCTAAGCTCTGGACTTCCCTCCCTAAGCCTCTCTGCCTAACTACCTTTTCCTCTTATGAGGTGGTGGCATTGTGATATTGTCACTGGACTAGTTTTTCAGAGACCCAGGGTATTGCTCTGGGGACCTGAGTTCAAATCCCACCACGGCAGATGGTGAAATTTAAATTCACTAAAAATCTGGAATTAAAAGTCTGATGATGACCACAAAACCATCACCAATTGTTGTAAAAACCCATCTGGTTCACTACTGTCCTTTGGGGAAGGAAATCTGCTGTCCTCACCTGGCTTGGCCTACATGTGACTCCAGATCCACAGCAGTCTGGTTAACTCTACTAGGGCAATTAGGGATGGGCAATAAATGCTGGCCTAGCCAGTGACACCCACATCCCATGAACAAATTAATAAAAAAAACACTTCTTAAAACCTACCTCTTTTGTCAAGCTTTTTGTCACTTGTCCTCATGTCCCCTTCTAGTCAGTCTTTTATTGATACTGTTCTTGTGAGGTACCTTGGGACATTTTACTAGGTTAAATGCACTTTCTAAACATCAGTTGCTGCTCTTGTTATTCTTCATCATCCCCAGTAACAAGTACAGTGTGACAGGATCTATCATATGAGACTTTGAAAATGTGAATTGAATTATTAATATACCTATTATGGTCATTAATGTCAAATTAATTGGCATTAAAGACAGGGAGGACCTCGTCACCAATCATTCAAAATGGCGACAACTTGTCCATCAAGCTGCATCACACTTTGAGTCCCAACGTCTTAATGATGAGGCAGAGCGACAGCAGAGAAGGAAAGAAAAGGAAGCAAATCCTACACTCCAGATCCCACTACCTCATGGGGCATCCTGCCCCATGTGCCTAAAGAATTGTGGGTCGAGAAATAGACTGTTCAATCACATGAAGACTCATGACAGAAAATATGACCCTGGGTAGATGTCATCCTTGAATTGAGGGATAGCCGATGGCAATGATAGCTATATATACATAATCTCAGATGTGTCTCAGTGCATTTCACTCTCACCATTGGTCATGTAATCAGAATGCCTGACACTCGTTTACTAAAGTGAATCTTCTATGGGGAGCTTGGGTCTGTGGTGCACCCTCATGGTGGTCAAAGGGAGGCAATACAAGGACACTCTGAAGGATTTGCTTAGGAGTTTTGATATTGACTTCGAATCCTGGGAGAAGTTCACTCAGGATCACTGCACCTGGCGCAACCAAATAGAAAAGGGTGTGGTCTCCTTCAAAAGCAAGCACATATCTGAGGCAGAGAGAAAACTGAAGGAGAGGAAGTCCTGAGCCAGCAACTCATCCGAAACTCGACTGTCTGTGGTCTCCTGCCCTATTAGTAGCAGAACCTTCCAGGCACAGATCGGCCTTAGCCATCACCTACATACCCAACGGAACCCTACCAAACACCCCAGACGATGAACATGGTCATCTTCATCTCAAAGGATGAACACTCCCACCTCTGAGCATTCAAGTTCCACTCCAGAGACTTGAATGCAAAAACTCAGGCTGACACACTCAATGCATCCCTGAGGAAGTACTGAAATGACGGAAGTGCTGTTTTTCAGATGAGATCTTAAACCTAAGGCCTCAGCTGGTACGTCAGAGGGTTGTCAAAGGTCCCATGGCATTATCTCAAAGAAGAACAGGGGAGCTATCCCTGGTGTCCTGCCTAGCAATTGTCCTTCAACCAACGTTAAAAAAAAATACCTGGGCACGATCACATTACTGTTTGTGGGGACTTGCTGCTCACAACTTGACTACCATGCTTCCTACATTATAACACAGTGACTCCACTTCAAAAGCGGGGACAGGTACAACGTCTCAAAATCGGCAGCCTCAGGACGGAAGCTGTGCCAGATTTCAGATTTTCCTGGATTTCGGGTCGAGCAGCAAAGGGGATAACTAGTCGGGTGCCAAAGCAGCACCTAGCCTAATTGTCCATGTAGGTTTTTCTGTTCTCCACTTTAGATGGGTGGCACATTCTGAAAGTGTTCTGGTTTTCGGACGCTCTGATTTTTGTGCAGCCAGATTTGAGATACTGCACTGGAATTGATTTTAAAGCACTTAGGAGGCCCTGGGGTTGTGAATAGCGCTATAGAAATGCAAGTGTTCTTTTCTGTCATCTTGCATAAATTCCACTTTGGCCTGACCATTATTTCATGTTTAATCTCTAAGTGGATCTATTTGTTCTTTGACTATTACAAATCCATCCAAACTCCTTTTCTTAATTTCCTTCACTAGCCCTTGCGATTTTTTTTCCAATTTCCTCTTTCCATCAGAGATTACCTTTCAGCGGTTTTAAATTAAGTTTTATATTTTTTAATCTTCTTCCCTGTTTCCGTGGATATTTTAAAACCTCTGTACCTCAACGCTTGCTATTTTTAGTACAACATTACTACTCTAATGCACAGCATTAAATCCTTCACGAATTGAGGTCAGATGAAGACAGAGCTGGACTATTTAATTTCTTTTATCACCAACTTTTTTCCCTTGCCAACAATCCCTCTCCTGTAGACATCAACTTCCTGCAAGATGATGATTCCAAGTGATCATTTTTTCTCAGGCATGAATCTTGACGGTAAACAGCTACAGACTATTCAACCACTATAAAATATCACAGCCAGGTCCGACTGTCTTCCATAACTTAGCCCACCACATTGGAAATGCTTTTGAGTGTCGTGATTCCAGGTAGGAGCCTTTGTTCCGTTTTCTCCTTCTTAACCTAGGGGCTCAGATTCCAGCTGCACCAACACAAACTGCCATCCCAACCCCCTCAGCATATACCTTCAAGAGAGCAATATCTTAGGCCTTTTCCTCAGAATCTGTAGCACAGAAACTGACCTTTTGGCCCAACTGGTTTGCGCTGGTGTTTCTGTTTCACGTGAACATAAGAATACGAGAAATAGGAGCAGGAGTACAGAGTAGGCCATTGGACTCCTTGAGCCTACTGTGCTGTACAATAAGATTATGGCTGATCTGACTGTGGCCTCAGTTCCAATTTCCTGCCTGCCCCTCCCCCCTTGACCTTTGACTTCCTTGCAGATCTCTGGCGAAGATGATTCCAAAGACTAATGATCCCCTGAGAGAAGAAATTCCCCCTCATCCCTATCTTAAATGTCTTATTTTGAAACCGTGCCTCCAAGTTTTAGGTTCCCCCCACAAGGGGAAGCATCCTCTCCGCATCTACCCTATCAAGCCTCCTCAGAATCTTATATGTTTCAGTAAAATCAACCCTTATTCTTCTAAACTCCAATTAAAGAAGGGCCAACCTCCTCAACATTCCTTCATAAAACTTCCATTAAACAATGAACTTCCTCCCTCTCTACTTCATCTAATCCTATCAGCATAATCTTCTACTCTTAGCTTTAAGTACACCTATGTTAATCACTTCAACTACTCCTTGAGATAGCGAATTCTACATTCTAACCATTATCAGGTAAAGAAGTTTCTCTTAACTCCTCAATGGATTTATTAACCACTGCCATATATTTGAAGCCCGTGAATTTGAATTTCCCCACATAGAAACATAGAAACTAGGAGCAGGAGTAGGCCATTCTGCCCTTCAAGCCTGCTCCACCATTCAATATGATCATGGCTGATCCTCTATCTCAATGCCATATTCCCACTTTCTCTCCATACCCCTTAATGCCCCTAACATTCAAAAAATTATCTGTTTCTTTCTTGAACATACTCAGTGACCTGGCCTCCACAGCCTTCTTGGTTGAGAATTCCACAGGTTGACCACCTCCTGAGTGAAGAAATGTTTCCTCATCTCAGTCTTAAATGACCTGCCCCATATCCTGAGACTGTGGCTCCTGGTTCTAGACTCCCCAACTAGGGGAAACATCCTCCCAGCATCTAGTCTGTGTAGCCCTGTTAGAATTTTATACGTTTCAATCAGATCCTCTCTCATTCTTTTAAACTCTAGTAAATACAGGCCCAGTTGAACCAATCTCTCCTCATATGACAGCCCTGCCATCCCTGGTACCTGCACTCCCTCTATGGCAAGTATATCCTTTCTTAGGTAGGCAGACCAAAACTGCACGCAGTACTCCAGCTGTGGTCTCACAAAGGCCCTATATAACTGCAGTAAGACATCCCTACTTCTGAACTCAAATCCTCTTGCAATGAAGGCCTACATACCATTTACCTTCCTAGCTGCTTGCTGCACCTGCCTGTTGACTAGTGTACAAAGACATCCAGATCCCTTTGTACATCCACATTTCCCAATATATCACCATTTAAATAATACTCTGCCTTCCTGTTTTTCGCACCAAACCTTTTAACTTCACATTTATCCATGTTATATGCATCTGCCATGTGTTTGCCCACACACGCAACTTGTCTAAATTACCCTGAAGCCTCCTTGCATCCTCCTCACAGCTCACAACCCTGTCCAGTTTTGTGTCGTGAGCAAACTTGGAATTTTTTTTTTTATTCATTCATGGGATGTGGGCTTTGCTGGCTGGGCCAGCATTTATTGTCCATGTCTAGTTGCCCTTGAGAAGGTGGTGGTGATCTGCCCTCTTGAACCGCTGCAGTCCATGTGGTGTAGATACACCTACAGTGCTATTCAGAACTCCCTTCTTAATGTTCCAAGATTTTTACCCAGCGACAGTGAAGGAACGGCGATATATTTCCAAGTCAAGATAGTGAGTGACTTGGAGGAGAACTTCCAGGTGGTGGTGTTCCCATCTATCTGCTGCCCTTGTCCTTCTAGGTGGCAGCAGTCGTGGGTTTGGAAGTTGATGTCAAAGGAGCCTTGGTGAATTCCTGCAGTGCATCTTGTAGATGTCACACACTGCTGCCAATGTGCGTCGGTGGTGGAGGGAGTGAATGTTTGTGGTTGTGGTGCCAATTGTCTTGGACAGTGTCAAGCTTCTTGAGTGCTGTGGGAGCTGCACACATCCAGGCAAGTGGAGAGTATTCCATCACACTCCTGACTTGTGCCTTGTAGATGGTGGACAGGCTTTGGGGAGTCAGGAGGCAGATTACTCATTGCACGATTCCTAGCCTCTGACGTGCTCTTGTAGACAGAGTTTAAATGGTTAGTCCAGTTCAGTTTCTGGTAAATGGTAACCCCGAGGATAAGGATAGTGGGGGATTCAATGATGGTAATGCCATTGAACATCAAGGAACGATGATTCGGTTCTTTCTTGTTGGAGATGGTCATTGCCTGACACTTGTGTGTTGCTAATGTTGCCACTTGTCAGCCCAAGCCTGGATATTGTCCAGGTCTTGCTGCATTTGGACATGGACTGCTTCAGTATCTGAGTTGTCGCGAATGGTACTGAACATCATGCAATCATCAGCAAACACCCCCACTTCTGACCTTATGATGGAAGGAAGGTCATTGATGAAGCAGCTGAAAATGATTGGGCCGAGGACACTACCCTGAGGAACTCATGCAGTGATGTCCTGGAGCTAAGATGACTGACCTCCAACAACCACAACTATCTTCCTTTGTGCTAGGTGTGACTCCAACCAGTGGAGAGTTTTCCCCCTGATTCCAATTGACTCCAGTTTTGCTCGGGCTCCTTGATGCCAAACTCTGTCAAATGCTGCTTTGATGTCAAGGGCAGTCACTCTTACCTCACCTCGGGAGCTCAGCTCTTTTGTCCATGTTTGAACCAAGACTGTAATGAGGTCAGGAGCTGAGTGGCCCTGGCGGAACCCAGAGTGAGCGTCAGCGAGCTGATTATTGCTAAGCAAGTGCCGCTTGATAGCACTGTTGATGAGCCCTTCCATTACTTTTTGATGATCGAGAGTAGACTGATAGGCTGGTAATTGGCGGGGTTTGATTTGTCCTGCTTTTTGTGTACAGGGCTTCCTGGGCAATTTTCCACGTAGCTGGGTAGGTGGCAGTTGTAGCTGTACTGGAACAGCTTGGTTAGGGGTACAGCAAGTTTTGGAGCACAAGTCTTCAGTACTATTGCTGGGATATTGTCAGGACCCATAGCCTTTGGGGTATCCAGTGTCTTCAGCTGTTTCTTGATATCACGTGCAGTGAATCGAATTGGCTAAAGACTGGTATCTGTGATGCTGGGGATCATCCAAACGGCACTTCTGGCTGATGTCTTCTGCACTGATGTCCTGGGCTCACCCATCATTGAGGATGGCGATATCTGTGGAGCCTCCTCCTCCAGCACCATTCACGACTGGCTGTGGCAGGACTGGAGGGCTTAGACCTGATCCATTGGTTGTGAGATCGCTTAGCCCTGTCTATCACTTGCTGCCTATGCTGTTTGGAGCAAGTAGTCCTGTGTTATAACTTCACCAGGTTGACACCTCATTTTAAGGTATGCTGGTGCTGCTCCTGGAATGCCCGCATGCACTCTTCATTGAACCAGGGTTGATCCCCTGGCTTGATGGTAATGGTAGAGTGGGGGATATGCTGGGCCATGAGATTACAGATCATGTTCGAGTACAATTCTGCTGCTGCTGATGGCCCACAGCGCCTCATGGATGTCCAGCCTTGAGTTGCTAGATCTGTTCGAAATCTATCCCATTTAGCACGGTGGTAGTAAATCCTCAATGTGATTTGGTTTCCTCATCCAAGTCATTTATATATATCGTGAATAGCTGGGGCCCAAGCGCTTATCCCTGCATTACACCACCAGTCACCACCTGCCATTCGGAAAAAGACCCATTCATTCCCACTCTCTTTTTCTGGTCTGTCAATCAATTCTCTTTCCATGCCAGTATATCACCCCCGATCCCATGTGCTTTAATTTTGCCCACTAGCTTCTTATGTGGGACCTTATCAAAAGCCTTCTTGAAATTCGAATACACCACATCCACTGGTTCTCCCTTATTTATTCTACTACTTACATCTTAAGACTACTCCAGTTGATTAGTTAAGCATGATTTCCTTTCATAAACCCATGCTGACTTTGTCTAATCCTGTTAATGCTTTCCAAGTGTTCTGTTATCACGTCTTTATAATAGACTCTAGTATTTTCCCCACTACTGATGTTAGGCTAACTGGTCTGTAATTCTCTGTTTTTACTCTCTCTCCTTTTTTAAATAGCGGGGTTACATTTGTCACCCTCCAATCTGTAGGAACTGCTCCAGAGTTTATAGAATTTTGGAAGATGACCACCAATGCATCCAATATTTCCAAAGCCATTTCCTTTAGTGCTCTGGGATGTAGATTATCAGGCCCTGGGGATTTTTCAGCCTTTAACCCCATTAACTTCTCTAGCACCATTTTTTTACTAATACTGATTTTCTTCAATTCCTCCCTCTCACTAGACCCTTGATTCCATAATATTACTGGGAAATTATTTGTGTTCTCTTGTGTGAAGACAGAACCAAAATATGTGTTCAATTCTTCTGCCATTTCTTTGTTCCCCATTATAATTTCCCCCGTTTCTGACTGTAAGGGACCTACATTTGTCTTTGCTAATCTTTTTCTCTTCACATATTTATAGAAGCTTTTACAGTCAGTTTTTATGTTCCCTACAAGTTTACTCTCACTCCATTTTCCTCTTCTTGATCAATCTTTTGTCCACTTTTGCTGAATTCTAAGCTGCTCCCAATCCTCAGGCTTGCTGCTTTTTCTGGCAATTTTATATGTCTCCTCTTTGGATCTAATGCTATCCTTAATTTCTTTTGTAATCCATGGTTGAGTCACCTGTTTTATTTTGGAGGCATATGGAGGCATCCTCTCTGAGCCTTTCCTTTTATAATTATAAAGATTTTTATTAATTCACCTCTCAGGCTTCTTTTTTAAAGAAAAGAGCCCCAGCATGTTCAGTCTTTCCTGTTGGTTTGCCCATGTGACCAAGCAAGGTATTGAAGGGAGACAGCAGTGTAATCTCCATCTATGAGGCTTATTCTTGACATTCTTGTTCATAACAAAAAAAAACATGCCTAACCTCCACGATGTGGGAAATGGAGAGATCGACAGTGGTGGTAAGCTCCAGGAACGGCTGCCAAAGGCCTCCAGGACCCTTCAGTAGGGGGAAAGGAACTCATCTCCCTCCCGTCGGTCCCAGAGACTCGCACACCAAAGATCCAACCCCAGCTGAGATCTTCAGGAAGAGGTTTTCTTTCTTCTGAGTCTTCAGCCTCTTCGCTCCTTGCTGGTCTGTACCGCCTCTTCTGCTCCTGCCAACATGCCCATGGCAGCACCGCTGGGATTCTGGTTGGAATTTTACTAGGAACATCCGTCAACAACAACAACAACAACTTGCATTTATATAGCACCTTCAACATAGTAAAACAAACCAGGGTGCTTCACAGGAGCATAAACTGAACTTGATACCGAACAACATAAGAAAATATTAGGATTGGTGACCGAAAGCTCGACCAAAGATGTAGGCTTTAAGAAGCAGCTTAAAGGAGGAGAGAGAGGTGGAGAGGTTTAGGGAGGGAATTCCAGAGCTTAGGATCTTGGCATCTGAAAGCATGGCCACTAATAATGGAATGATGAAGACAGCGATTGGAAGAAGCCAGGAACCTTCTGTAGATACATGAGTCCCGACTTAAGGAAGTGGGGTCAGGGTCAAGGTCAGTAAAGAAGAGGCAGGAAGTCCGGCTTTTGCTCAAACGCTGCTCCAAGGAGGAGGAGCCCCCTTGTAACACTTGAACCGTTCCGAGGGTCCACACTTGAAGAGAATAGATAATGAAGCTGGATTTATAAAATCTTGTAACAATCTCTGTCACCATGGACAAAGTATTTGACAAACTAATACGTCTAAAGGCAGACAAGTCGCCACAACCTGATGGCCTGTGTCCAAGGGTTATAAAGGAATTGGCTGCAAAGATAGTAGAGTTATTGGTTGAAATATTCCAGAGCTCACTGGATTCCAGGAGGGTCCCAACAGATTGGAAAACCACTAATGTGATGCCCCTGCTCAAGAATGGAGGGAGACAAAATGCAGGAAACTATAGGCCAGTCAGCCGAACGTCTGTCATTGGGAAAATGCTAGAGTCCATTATTGAGGGAGAAATAGCAGGACATTTAGAAAAGCTTAATGCAATCAAACAAAGTCAACATGGTTTTGTGAAAGGGAAATCATGTTTGACAAATTTGCTAGAGTTCTTTGAGGATATGACAAGCGGAGATGATAAAGGGGAACCGGTAGATGTAGTGTATTTGGATTTCCAAAAGGCATTCAGTAAGGTGCCACATAAAAGGTTAAAGGTTATTGCACAAGATAGGAGCTCACGGTAAGCTCCTTGGGGGTAATATATTAGCATGGACTGAAGATTGGTTAACGCACAGAAGACAGAGAGTTGGGATTAATGGGTATTTTTCAGGTTGGAAAGACATAACTAGAGGAGTGCCAGTCCTAGGGCCTCAGTTATTTATTATCTATATTAATGACTTGGAGGAGGGGCAGAGTGTAATGTATCCAAATTTGCTGACAATACAAAAATAGGTGGGAAGGCATGTTGTGATGAAGACATAAGGAATCTGCAAGGGGATATAGACAGGTTGAGTGAGTGGGCAAAATCTTTGACAGATGGAGTTTAATGTAGGAAAGTGTGAGGTCATGCACTTTGAAAGGAAGAATCAAAAGGCAGACTATTATTTAAATGGAGAGAGACTCCAAAAAAGTGCAGCACAGGGGGATCTGGGTGTTCTTGTGCATGAAACAAAAAGTTAGCATGCAGGTGCAGCAAGTAATTAAGAAGGCAAATGGAGTTTTAGTCTGTATTGCTAGAGGGTGGAGTTTAAAAATAGGGAAGTCTTGTTACAACTGTACAGGGAGTTGGTGAGGCCGCACCTGGAGTACTGTGTACAGTTTTGGTCCCCGTATTTAAGAAAGGATATACTGGCATTGGAGACAGTTCAAAAGAGATGCACTAGGCGGATTCCTGGGATGAAGGAGTTGGTTTATCAAGAACGGCTAAACAGGTTAGGCCTTTATTCATTAGAGTTTAGAAGAATGAGGTGGTGATCTTATTGAAATGTACAAGATTCTGAGGGGGCTTGACAGGGTAGATGTTGAGAAGATGTTTCCACTAGTGGGGGAATCCCAAACTAGGGGACATAGTTACAGAATAAGTGGGCATTCATTTAAAACTGAGATGTGAAGGAATTTCTTCTCTTAGAGAGTAGTGAATGTCTGGAATTCTCTACCTCAGAGAGCTGTGGAAGCTAGATCACTGAAAGTATTTAAAGAGGAGGTAGATTTTTGAAATATCGGGGAGTTGAGGGCTTTGAGGAGCTGGCACGAAAGAGGAGTTGAGGCCTGGGGTAGATCAGCCATGATCTTATTGAATGGCGGGACAGGCTTGAGGGGCCGAATGGCCTACTCCTGCTCCTATTTCTTATGTCCTTATGTTCAAACTAATTTTATTGAAATGCTTCAAAATCATAAGAATATGAATAGCACACAGGTGAATAATATCATGCAGGACCTATCAATGAAAAACAAAACTTACAAACTGATTCCTTTCAATCTAATTGTGTCCTCATTTTATATATGTCCCACAGAAACTGAATCCCTCCAATCCAGTTTGTGTTTTACCTTTTAAACTACAGGACACCTGGCCACTTTCATCCAGCCCCTATTTTACTTCAAACAATGAGATCAAAGCTTTACACATCCAGTTGCCTGGATGACACCCACAAAGCTGAATCTTCCACACAGTCGTCAGCCTTGCTCCTCAAGTTCTTTACTTTAACCCACAGAAACACTGCTGGTCCGGTTCACCCAGGCCTTCTGTCTTCAACACACCCAGGAGACTAAAAGGTTTACACATCCCCTGGACGATACCCTTATCCAACCAAGCTGGTCCCTCCTAGTCCCTGTTTACACATGGAGCACTGGTAAGAACATAAGAACATAAGAAATAGGAACAAGAGTAGGCCATTCGGCCCCTCGAGCCTGCTCTGCCATTAAATAAGATCATGGCTGATCTTCTTGTGTTTCGATTTCCACATTCCCATCTACCCCTGATAACCTTTGCTAGGGTCAGACGCTAGCGGTAAAAAGTAACTTCTGAAATGTTGGCCTACATCTGACTGTACAGCAGGGAACAAAGGAAAGGTACCTTTTTCTTATGCCCCTCTGTACACGTGTTCAAAACCTGTGGCGAGCAGGGATTGGTTACTCTCTGCATGATTAATACTGTAAGTGGTCAAAGGGCGATGTCACTCCTCATGGACAGGCCCCATGAACTGTTTCAAAATGCCCTTTTTAACTGTTACAAGATCCCCTAACATTCCATATATTTGATAGGCATCGCACAGGTGCATCTTTACACTGTTTTAAGGCTTCTCTCTCCCCTGGTCACATCCATAACCATGAAATGAAGTTTCAAGATTCCCTTAATGGGATTCTTCCTGTGATTGTTCTGATAATCATAGGTATTGGTACCATTAGAAATGCCTGCAATAAAAACCGACTTATACCTGACCTTATAATTGCAGGCTTCTTGGTCATTTTATGGCCTATATCCTCTTTAAGACATTAGAAGTGCTTGCTTGCACAGGTGAACTGACCATTACTATTGTTCATCCACTTAACCTTTGTGCTCCCACAAAGATAAAGCTAGTAGA
Organism: Cetorhinus maximus; assembly: GCF_964194155.1. Lineage (NCBI taxonomy): Eukaryota > Metazoa > Chordata > Chondrichthyes > Lamniformes > Cetorhinidae > Cetorhinus > Cetorhinus maximus. The sequence continues at coordinate 16,275,594 of NC_135880.1, forward strand.
TTCACAGTAGCCAATTTGGCTCAATCCCACTGTGCCTTTTATGCATTCTCACAGCTTAATAGGTATAACTATAGCTGTAATATGCAGCTGAAAATTAATCAGTTACACCATCGCTTCAAGCTTTTCAACTCATATTGCATCTTCAGATTCTTTAAAATCAAACTTTTATGAATTATACCAACAGGGGTAGTTCTATTCCACAGTGTTTTCCATTCTAACCATCAGTGTGTCTCGGTGGCACTGTTGGTTGTACTCACAAGTCTAGATCAGAAGGTTGTAAGGTCCAATCCAATTGCCATACCAGGAATGGGATGGGAAGATGAACTCGTAATCCAAGGCTACGTTGATTGTGGTGCCAACCTTTGGATGAGATGTTGAAAACAAGACCCCAGTTCAGCTGAATGCGTAATATCCTACTATACTACTCCAAAAGGAGTAGGGAAAGTTCCTGGTGTTGAAATAAAAAACCCCAGAGAATACCGGAAACAGTCAACAGGTCAGGCAGCATCTGTGGAGGAAGGCAAAAGGAAGTCTGAGCTTCACGTCTATATGGCCCTTCATCATGTTTCCAGCACCTTCAGGATTCCTGAGACCCAAGTACAAAATCTGGACTGACCCTGTCATGCAAAACTGAGGGAGTGCTACACCGTCAAAGGTGCCATCTTTCAGGCGTCTTTGCTCAGCTGCGGCTGCCCTCTCAGGTGAATGAGAAAGATTCCTTGGTACTATTTTGAAGAAGAGTGGGACAGTAGTCCCTAATGTCCTGGCCAATATTTATCCCTCTGCCAAGATTGCTAAAACAGTTTTGGGGAGCTTAGTGTTACAATTTCCTATATTATGAAGTGACTACACTTATTAGCTGTAAAGTGCTTTGGAACAAAGATCCTATGAGGTGCTATACAAATGCAAATTCTTTCTTTCTTGTGAGTTCACTCAGTGTCCTGGCCAACATACCGATGCCACACAAAATGATGTACAGATCGACTGTTCACGCGTGGCATTGTTGCTCATGGGACATTGCTGCTGTAGAATGGCTGCTGTGTTAGGCTATGGACACTGTGCTCTAAAACAATGGTGCACTGTGTGAAGAGCATCGAAATGCTTTATCAATGTAATCAGGTGCGATATAAGCCCAATTACTTTTTCAAGCTACGATCCCATCAATGACAGTTGCGTTGCCAAAGAAAAGGCATGGACCAAATCGGTGGATGAAAAATAAACAGAATATTCCCTTCAGGTGTACCTGCTGCTTACAACCACAACGGGGTCTTGCCATCAGCGGCTGGACTTTTAGCCGTCTCGACCCAGTGCTCTGGAATTCTCTCTCTGAACCTGTCCACCTCTCTCTCTCTCCCTCTTTGAGACACTGCTTAAAAGCTACCTCACATAATCATCTCAGTGTTAAGTATACATTACTGTGAAGCGGTGTGGCTACATTTTGTTCTGGCAAAAAAGCAGATATTTAGGGCGGAATTTTGCAAGGGAGGGGCCGGAAGATGCGGCGGGTCGTTCAAAAGCCCATTGACTTCGACGGGACCGGAAAACCCTGCCGGCGGGAAGGACCCTTAGTGTCCGCTTTAAATGCCATCTGCCCCAATGAGAACAAAGCCTGCCACGGAGGCCGACAGAGTGAATTTAGTGAAATACGACCATACCACTAAAGTTTAATTTGCTTCTTTCACTATAAATCATTCTAATGCACAAATTTTACTTTGACATAATTGAGTGTCTGGTCGATGCCTTTTATTTCCTAGAAGTGCTGTGTGGGTTATCAGAATCTCATATATTTCTTTTTGCCTGACTTCAAAACAAAGAACATGCTTATGAATAGCTTTATTATTCATGGGCTTCCAGCCGCACAGTGGCAGTTGTCAGGTAAAGGAATAGCTTCATCAAGGCAGCGATTGCCTCAAGATGTCTGGCATGCAAACAAAACCCATTAGCGTTGTACATCACAGGTCACACATGCGGCATATAGAGCTGGCCTCGGAGTGGAATCTATACCGGTTCGCCCGCTGCTTAATGACTGACATTAGCCGTGAAGGGCTAGGATGCCTTTCATCCACCTTTTTCCCTTCTGCGTCATTCCTGTCACAAGCCTCCGCTGAGCTTCTGAGAGTTTTGGAGATGTCAATCGCACAGTAATTGTACACTGACAGCTCTCTGAAAATTCAGGAAAATGAGATATAATAGTCTGACCTATTTTTTTTTTTAAGTGTGCCTTGAATGGACCTGCTATTGTCCCCATCTCCCCATAGATTGTTCCATTTCCAGCTGATAACAGAGCGGAGAGATTTTAATGGCGGTTTTTAACACTACAGGCCCAAAATTATGTTTTGTTCTGTGGGATAACATACAATTACGTTGAATTGTAATTCAAATATTTTTTTCCTCGGTGCAGCTTCATCCTACAGTCAAGCTTTGAAATGCTAAGGCACGTTGCTCCCCCAATTCCATGCCTCAGAGATTCTGAGCTGCTACTGATGGAATAGAAAGGTCCCCATTTGAATTTAAGAACAAGTATTAACTGTGGCTCAGTGGGTAGCATGCTTGCCTGAGTCAGAACTCCGTGGGTTCTAGCCCCACTCCAGAGGCTTGAGCACACAATCTAGTCTGATGCTTCAGTGCAGTACTGAGGGAGTGCTGCACTGCCCAAGGTGCTGTGTTCCAGATTCACACTGAGATCCTGTCTGTCCTCTCGGAGGGGGCTGTACATCATCCCATGGCACCATTTTGAAGAAGAAGAGGGGGAGCTTCCCACAGTGCCCTGGCCAATATCTTGTCCCTCAACCAACGTAGTAAACTGATCATTATCTCATCGCTGTTTGCGGGGGCTTACTGTGTGCAAATTGGCTGCTACATTCCCCACTTTAACATGGTTGTGCTTCATAATGTCAAGTGATTTGGGATGGCCTGAGCACTCTCCCAGCACTGCATGATGGGCCAAATGGCCGACTCCTGCACCTATTTCTTATGATCTCATAGACAGATTTTTGGTCTCTCAGGGAACCGAGGGATATGGGCAGTGGGCAGGAAAGTGGAGCTGAAGCCCAAGATCAACCGTGACTGTATTAAATGGCGGAGCAAGCTCGCTGGGTCGTATGGTCTACTCCTGCTCCTATTTCTCATGTTCTTGTGCTGTCAAAGTGCTGTTTCATTGAATGGCGGAGCAGACTCGATGGGCCGAATGGCCTACTTCTGCTCCTATGACTTATGAACCTTTGTTCTGCTATTAACTCAATCTGCTCTTACCTTTATGCCGCTAACAACACCTTCTTTAGTCTTAACACTACCGTTAACACCCCCTTTGTTTTGTCAGTCTCTCCTTAGCTCCTACCTAACCCTGACCTTCTATCTTGCAGTGGTTTTGATCTGAAACTATTGAAAGCAATTTTGTGCTGGTCTGGAAAGTTCTAAACTGCCTAGTTGAAAGATGAGGTGTTGTTCCTCGAGCTTGCACTGAGCTTCAAAATTGGAACAATGCAGGAGGCTGCGGACACAGAGGTCGGAGTGGGACTAAGGTGGAGAATTAAGGTGGCAAGTGGCCAGAAGCTCAGAGTCACACTTGCGGACAAAATGGAGATGTTCAGCAAAGCAATCACCCCATCTCTTCGTGGTCTTCTCAATGTAGAGGGGATCACATTGTGAGCAGTGAGCACAGGTAATAGAGTGACAGGGAGTGTATTCAAGGCAACTGTGGGAGGCAGGGGGATGTGTGGTAGATATTGGTTTATGGCCTATCCACAGAAACGGATATAGGGAAGTTGAGGAAGGGAAAGGAAAAGTTGAGATAGAGCAGGTGAAGGAATGGAGATTGAAAGCAAATTTGCTGAAAATTTCCAATTCAGGGTGAGAACAGGAGTAGCACCAATGCTGTCATGAGTGTACCAGAAAGAGTTGAGGGAGGGGATCTTTGTAGGACTGGAACAAAGAAAGGGAGTGGTGAAAATTAGTTGGAGGTAGACCGTGTGAAGGCGATTTTACCAATTTTACGCTTCAAGATGGTAATTGATCTGCCATGAGTTTCGAGAATTTCTTTTATTTCAGACCTACTGCCATTCTTTCCATCTCTTTGGAAGCGGCCACCATGTTTTGACAACTTTTATAAAAAAAAGACTATTACAGACTAAAGTTCCACGGAAACGGCTGCGGATAGGGATTTTTATCAGGGCAGACTGAATGAGAAGTGGTTGTGTGTGTAAAAATTGCTAGGGACAGGTAAATAATTGCATGAGGTAGAGAGCCAACTATACCATACGTCAAAGGCAGGACTTGACAGCGCTCAGTCTATGGATCGTTTTTTTATATACAGTCCTGATCCAGTCAAACAGCTGAACTCTCTTTAGCATTCAGGATCTGTCTGGTGTACTTGCAAAGCAATCTGCAACACTTTGGAAATTGTTTTTTTCAGAGTGGGAAGAAGGAAGAAATTAAGATTTCTTTATCCATTTTCCATAGAAAGTTTTTATGCCTTCTATACTGAGGCTTGATGAATTATCCTTATTTATTGCTGTGTTTTTTTTATTTGTTTTTCAATGCACTGTTTGTTTGAAAAAGACAGAATTAGCCTTTCATGACCTCAGTAAGTCCCAAAGAGTTTTACACCCAATGATACGCTTATTGTAAAGTATCACTGTTGTAATGCAACCAAAGTATGCACAGCAATCTTTTATGCTTGTCCTTCAGGGAGCAATATTGGTTAGGACACTGGGGAAAACTCTTGCTTGAAATCGTGCATTTACGCCCACTTCAGAAGGCAGAGCCCGGGCCTCAGTTTAACATCTTACCCGAAAAATGACACTTGAAGCATCAGCCTGGCTTTTGTGCTCAATGGGAGTGGAGCTTGAACCCACAGTCTTCAGTCTGGGATGTGTGAGCGCTACCAACTGAGCCGAGGTTGACAGCACCCGCTCCCTCTCAGTGCAATATTTTGTTTGGGCTCAAGTCATTACAATAGTAAAAAAATTCAAGAATTGTGGGCTGCACCCTCACAGTTTGCGAAGCATGTCCTTGTTGCTATCCTTTATTGACTTGGCCTTGAATCACAGCCACATCATCTGTCAGTCCTCAATTGGCATTCCCAACAATTCTTTTGACAGGCTCCTGGGGGGGTTAGTGATTGTTCCTTTCAGTCTGTCTTTCTACTTAATAGGGACCTTTATGTCCTTCTCTACGAGTAAATATATAGAAGCACATTAACACATGCTGTAGCCCTGGGTATTCATTAACTGGACAAACTGTAAACATTTATTACTCCAGGAACACAAGACTGTACGCCCGCTGGCTAAACAATAAAAATGTCAAAATGATGCATTAGCCACACTTCTGAGGTACTTTGTTACGTTGCTTGGGAAAATGAAGCACTATTGGGAAAGAGTTATAGCCATAAGTGTATCAGAGGTTTTCAAGCAGGTTGTAGGATTATTTATCAGAGCTTTATTTTTAATGTGTGCTATTGTTAATATTTTTATTCTAAGCTGTGCCCGGTTAGTTCCCTCCTGCTGCTCTGCAACGCCACCTTTCCTCCATCATCCATGAGGACGCTGCAATCCGCTTCAGGCTCCTCCCAGTACTGATCCTTGATTGATCAACGCGAGATGCCATTCTGATCAGGGGAGCAGGGTAGAGTTTGCCATATCCATGGTTGGACATATTCCTGAACGTTTCGTCCACATGACCTCCTGCTTCCAAGCACCCCGCCCCCCCACTCTCACGCCACCGCTTAGCCAACATGTCCATCCCCATGGCACCTCACCTCCCCATGGCGAATACTCTGCCCTTTCCCATTGGACAACCCTTGATTCTCAATCAGCCCTTTCTCCCCCATCACCAACATTTTTATAACTGATGAATGAAAGAAAATTAATACAAAAAGGCACAATTTTTCCAATGCTGTTATGATTTTTCACAGCAGTGTCCTGGAGGTGATTAATCTTTAATTCCTGGAGACCCCAGGACAATCCTAGAGGGTTGGCAAACCCCTAGGTTAGACCGGTCTTACTGCTTTCTCGCGTCCTTGAGCTCAGATGGGCAGTACCTCCAGGGATGTGGCAGGGGCTTCAGTGGACCATTGCTATACGCAAGTGTTTTCATGGACAACACGGAAGGACTAATTCAGTGAGGCAATCGTGAGAGACTTTTATGAGACAGTAATAGAGAAATAAGAGTTGAACACAAGGGAAAGAATCGCTCAGAGATGACTGGTGGTGTCTGATAAGAACGTAAGGAAAAGGGCTGAATTATATGAGGCGTTGGATTCCCCCCACCAGCCTGACCTTTTAAACTGGGGTGGGGGAGGAGTCTGCCGAGCAGGACACTGGCTGCCCCACGGCCATTTATTGGCCATTAACAGGCTGCAGGCCAGGCCTCCACCCCTCAGGGACAGGAAGTCCCACCTCAGAGAGCTGGCAGCCAATCAAAGGCTGGCAGTCTCCAATACTTTGAGCATGTGGCACAAGATCATTTAGGTATGTTTAAGGGTTTTACCGGGTGCCAAGCCAGCAGACCGCAGTGATCAGGGTGGGGTGGGGGGCGTAGGCTGGAGTTTGAGAGGCCATGAGAGGGGTAAAACCCAAGCGGACCCTCTAAAGAGCCCAAAGTTCCCATTAGGGTGTGACCCCACCCCCTCACCCGCTGTGCCCGCTGCCAGCCCATGCAGGGAAATCTGTCAGACTGGCCACTTGACATGGGCCTCTCCTGCCACCGGTTAAACCCTGGTGGGATGAGGCCCTAAATGGGCATTAATTGCCCACAAGGGCCTCAATTGACCCACTGTTGGGCGGGCTTCCAGCACCACCCCCTCCACTGATATAATTGGGGTGGGGGCAGGGGTGGGTGTGAAAGCAGCAGGCAGGCTACCTACTGGATTTAAAGAAACACTCCACCTTCAAAACCATCGGTGGAGAAGCATTGGATCCATCCCATAGGTGCTGGAGTAGACCATTCGGCCCTTCAAACTTGCTTTACCATTCAGTAAATTCACGGCTGACTTTACCTCAACTCCACTTTCCTGCCTAAACCTTATATCTCTCGATTCCCTTAGTGTCCAAAAATCTAGTGATCCCAGTACTAAATATACTCATGGAGTGAGCATTCATAGAGCTATGAGCCGTAAAATTTTAAACGTTCAGAACTTGTGAACTGAATTTCTTCTCACCTCTGTCCAAAAGAGTCAACTCCTTTATCCTGAGACCATGACCCCTCATCCTTGACTCTCCAGTATCTTTCAGCATCTACCCCGTCAAGCCCTCTAACAATTTTATACATTTAAATGAGATGTTACGACCCTCCACCACCCCAGGTGAGGCTCCCCAAAGTTGTTGATCCAGAGGAGACCCCTCAATTTGTCACCGCCTGGCTGGGACACCCCCCAAATTGTTGTGCCCTGGGTCAGGAGGGATGAACTGTGGCTCCCTGTCTTTATTCAGCCACCCCGCCAGCTGCCCTTCTGCTGGGTGCAACGGGATTTCATCTAAAAAGGATCCCTTTCGAGGATGCCTTTCTCCCAGACCCAATGGTTCTGGTTTTGAAGAAGCCGATTTGATCAGACTTTCTTGAATTAAATGTAAGAGTAAGTTTGTTAACTACTAAAGGCAAGAAAGGATAAAACACACCCAATTATGGAGTCGTACAGGTTAGAAGTAAAAATTTAGCTGGAAGTAAGATATATATTATATACGTATGTATTTTTATATATATAAAGGTATACAGAACAGTCCTTAGCTTGTGGGGAATAGGTGATTGAGCGTTGCAGCCATTGAGGTTTGAGGTTTCAGTAGAGTTGACTTCAGTAGAGTGAGAGAGATCGGGATACCTGCAAATTGGCGATTTGCAAGGGTACTACGCGTGGCTGTTACTTCTGAGTCAAACTCCCAGCACTTCCTCTCTCAGAAAACCAACCAATAGAGAGACACCAGGGCAGTTTTCCAGCCCACTTTTAACCCTTCCTTTGTATATTCCAAGTGGGAAGCGAACTCACAAATCTGCCTGGGCGTTGCTCACCAGATTTCTTGATGAGACGATACTCATCTACCGTTATGTCCCATTGTCTCTACTGGAATTGCCTTGTCTAGCACCAGGGTGGGGATTCCATTACCTCTTAGGGAGTCACCCTGCAGCATTCCAGTCGGTGACTTGAGCTGCATTTTTTAAAGCTCAGATCTTATTTTTAAAGTCCAATATTTCCGGACACAATTCGGTGTTTTTTCCTTCATTCTCATGACAGAGATCTCCTCTCATTTTTCTAAACTCTGGAGATTTTACCTCAGAGTCTACTCCATCTCTACTCATTGTATAGCCCTCTGATCCCAGGTGATATTAAACCACAAGACCTTGCATTTATATAGCACCTTTAATGTGCTCAAACCCAAGGTGCTTCACAGGACCATATCAACCAAAATTTGAGACTGAGGCACATAAGGAGATTTTAACACAGGTGGCAAAAAGCTTGATTAAAAAAAAACTGATTTTAAGAAGCATCTTAGAGGAGAGGTGGAGAGGTTTAGGGAGGGAATTCCAGAGTTTAGGGCCTAGGCAGCTAAAAGCAGGGCCACAGACGGTGCATACACAATGAGCCTTGACTAATCATCCCGAGGGTCAGGCTAATGCACTGGGGACATGGGTTCAAATCCCACCACGACAGCCGGTGGAATTTAAATTCAATTAATAAAAAGCTGGAATATAAAGATAGTTTCAGTAATGGTGAACCATCGATTGTTGTGAAAGCCGATCCGGCTCACAAATTTCCTTTAGGAATGGAAATCTGCCATCCTTACCCTATCTGGCCAACATGTGAGTCTAGACGCACAGCAATGTGGTTGACATTTATTTAAATGGAGAAAGATTGCAGCACAGAGAGATTTCAAGGTCCTCGTGCATGAATCACAAAAAGCTAGCATACAAGTTCAACAGGTAATAGGGAAGGCAAATGGAACATTGGCCTTTATTTCAAAGGGAATGGAGTATAAAAACAGGGAAATCTTGCTAAACCTATACGTGGCACTAGTTAGACCACACTTCGAATATTGTGAACCGTTTTGGTCCCCGTATCTAAGGGGAGGATTTTCCCCTTGTCGGGCAGGCCATTGAGCGGCCGTGCAATGGTCCACCACCCGCGATCGGGCCCCGGCCGCGATTTCACGCTGTCTGGCCAATTAACGGCCGGCCAGCGTGAATCGCGTGCTGAAATGCTCAGCGCTGCCTGGGTGTGGAGGGCGGAGGAGGAGCGAGTGTGGAAGTCAGCGCATGTGCACGGGTTCCCTCAGTGAAAGCTCCCTGAAGGCACAGAGCTGCCTCAGGGAGCTGAAGACTTTTCACATGAAAAATAAAAGTTTTAAGTTGTCACATGAGCAGGGACATGTTAGAAATCAGATTTTAATTTTTAATTTTATTTTTAATTAACATTGGAAATCTCATCCCGCTTGTGGATGAGGTTTCCTCAAAAATCCAAAGGCCGTTTGGACTTTTCGCCCACCCGCCAACCGTAAGGTTGGACAGGCAGGGAAAAATCCAGTTCAGTTAATTTATTAATGGGCGTAACAGCCCTCTTAATTGTCGGCGGGCGCGCTATTTCACGCTCGTGTGTGTCGGGTGTGCGGCCAAACGCCGAGCTGAAAATTCAGCCCTAAGGAAAGATATACTGGCATTGGAGGCAGTTCAGAGAAGGTTCACTAGGTTGACCCTGGGTATGAAGGGATTTCCTTATGAGGAGAGGTTGAGTAGGTTGGGCCTGCACTCACTGAAGTTTAGAAGAATGAGAGGTGACCTAATTGAAACATATAATATTCTTAGGGGGCTTGACAGGGTGGATGCTGAGAGGTTGTTTCCCCTTGTGGGAGAGCCTAGGACCAGAGGGCATCATCTCAGAGTAAGGGAGTGCCCATTTAAAACAAAGATGAGGAGGAATTTTTTTCTCTCAGGAGGTAGTGAATCTGTGGAATTCTCTACCACAGGGGGCTGTAGAGGCTGGGCTGTTAAGTATATTCAAGGCTGAGATAGACAGATTTTTAATTAGTAAGGGGATCAAGGGTTATGGGGGAAAAGGCAAGAAAGTGGAATTGAGGATTATCAGATCAGCCATGATCTCATTGAATGACGGAGCAGACTCGATGGGCCGAATGGCCTACTTCTGCTCCTACGCCTTATGGTCTTATGGTCTCTTAACTGCCCTCAGAAATGACCAAGCAAGCCACTCAGTTCAAGGGCAATTAGAGCTGGGCAACAAATGCTGGTCTTGCCAGCAATGCCTACATCCTGTGAAAGAATAAATTAAGTCTGGTTCTTGCTTGACTGTTGCTCCAAGGAGAAGCATTGTCTTCATATTCTTTAAAACATGACTTTTATGAATTGCTCAATCAAACAAGAAAAATTTTATTCCACAGTGTTTACATCTTATCAGTGTTGGTTTGGCTCAATTACTCATATTCTCATGCCTGGGAAGGATTATGCATGTGTTTTATTGAGCTTCCTCTTAAATACACCTATGATATTTGCATCAACTACCCCTTGTGGTAGCAAGTTCCCCATCCTAAGCACCCTCTTGGCAAAGAAGCTTTTTCCCTAAATTGCCTGTTGGATTTATTAGTGACTATCTCATACTAATGACCCTTTGTCCTGTCCTCCTCACAAGTGGAAACGACTCCACTATGTTTACCCTATAAGATCCCTTTCATATTTTTAAAGATCTTAACAGGTATTATCCCAGTAATTCTTTTTTGTACCTTCTCTAGTGCCACTACATCCTATTCACTGTACATCACGTGAGTTTTGACAAGGTTCTATACTGGGTTAGCTTCACGTTAATGCTCTTCAGTTCTATCCCTATAGAAATAAATATCAGTGCTTTGTTTACCCATTTTAATGACCTTATTAACCTTGCTGTAGTCCTTTGTTTATCTGTACCCTCAGGTCCCTCTACTCATCTACCTCATTTCGACTCCTGTTTTCCAAGCAAAATGTGCCACCTTACACTTTTCTATATTGAAGTTCATTTGTCAATTACATGCCCATCCTGCAAGTTCATTAATGTCTCACATAGGAACATAGGGGGACAAGTAGGCCATTCAGCCCATTGAGCCTACACTGCCATTTAAACAGATCGTGGCTGATCGTCTACCTCTACACAATTCTTCCCCACTATCCCCATATCCCTCAATGCCATCCTAATGTGTTTTGTCGCTATTCTCCTCTGTCTTAGTGACACATAATGTGGTGTCATCCATAAATTTTCAGAATCTGTGGTTCAGATTTCTGCGTCCAAATTGTTTATCTAAATGGTGAACAACAGTGATCCCAGCATCAATCCTTGTGGAGCACCACCTCCCACCATTTGCAAATCTGAGCAGCTACCTTTAAACCCTACTCTCTGTTCTCTGACTTGTAGCCAGCTTGCTTTCCATTCTGCTACGTGTCCCCCAATTCCACATGTTCTGGTTTTAGTCATGAGTCTGCTATGCGGTAACTTATCGAACGTCTTTTGAGAATTCATGTATATTTTGTCCAACAAAAACAGAAAATGCTGGAAAAACTCAGCAGGCCTAACAGCATCTGTGAAGAGAGTTAACGTTTCGAGTCTGTAGGCCATTGCATTTTCCTTTTCTGCCCTTTCTGTATCCAGTTGAGGGACTGTAAGGGTCACCTATAGCTTCTATTTAAGACCCCCAACAGCGTGGGGCCTGGCAATCCAATCTAAAATCCAGCCCTATGGACTGTGCTGCATTCTGGAATATGTTTCCCTCTTATTGTATGACTGTGAACAGCATTGACAGTCCATGTCAAGGAAAGAGCAATCTGCCACTATGTGTCTCTGGCACCTGTTGCTTTTATTACAATAACATGGTATGTGTTTCTAGGATGATTTTGCTGTGTCCCTTTACCCTGTGCTACACCTATTCTGCCTCATGCGCTGTTGATTCTGACAGCCAACTTTGCAGCATGAAAACAAAGTAAAGCATCCAACCTTAACTGACATTTAAAGCAGATATCGTCCTATATTGAACAGTAACAAGGTTTCTCTTTCCGTGTTGTACCTCACGTACTGGAAACTAAGGGCAAAACTTTTAGCATGTCGGGCGGGCGCACGCCTGACCTGACCGAGCGTAAAATGACGCGGGATGCTGCCGAGAGAGTGTCCTGATGTCATCGTGCACTGGCGTGGTATATCGGTCGGTGGGCGCGCACCAGAGTCGGCAGCGTGTCCGCTGACAATTAAAAGGCCTATTAAGGCCATTAGAAAGTTAATTAAAATAAATTTTTCACTGCCCGTCCAACCTTATGGTTGGCAGGCAGGCGAAAAGGCCAAGCGGCCTTTGCACTTTTTTGGTGAGCTCATCCATGGGCAGGATGAGGGTTCCAGAAGCAAATAACAATAAAATAAAAATTCTAAAATTTAAATAGTAACGTGTCCCTGCTCATGTGACAGAGTCACATATAACATTTATAAACTCTGTATGTTTTTTTTAAATCTGTTCGTCTCCCTGAGGCAGCTCTGTGCAAGCTCACACTTGCCCCTCTCGCACTCCCCCCCACACCCGCACAGGCAGTGCTGAGCGCTGCCGCTCGGGTTTCACACTGGGCAGGCCTTAATTGGCCCGCCAGTGTGAAATCACCTTCCGGCCCTCATCGTGGGCGGCGGTCAGCTTCCTGACCGCCCCCGCTGAGCCCACCCGACAAGGGTGAAAATCTGCCCTAAGGCAAGAATGGGATTCAGTGGTTCATGAAGGCAGCTCACCACCACCACCTTCTCAAGGGCAATTAGGGGTGGGCAGCAAATGCTCATTGATGCCTCTGTCATCCCTAGACTTGAATATTCCAATACTCATTTGACTGACCTCCCATCTTCATCCACCATAAACTTGAACTCACCCTATACTCTGTTGCATGTACCCTCACTCGCACGAAATCCCATTATCCCTGTACCCGCTGACCTACATTGGCTCCCAGCCCAGCAAACTTCAATTTTAAAATTCTTTTTTCAAAACCCTACATGGTCTGGCGCCTTCCCCTCTCTGTAACCTCCTCCAGCCCCCTAACCCTCTGGAATATCTGTGCTCTTCCAATTCTCGCTCTTTGCGCATCCCCATGTTTAATTGCTTTCCCAGTGGTGACCTTCATACCTTCAGCTGTCTAGGCCCTAAGCTCCGGAATTTCATCTCTAAACCTCTTGGCCACTCTCTCCATTAAGACCCTCCTGAAAACCTACCTATTTATGGCTTCTTGTCAAATGTTGTGTTTAGATAGCTCCTCTTTGTAGAAAAACATCACAGGAGTGTTATCAAATAAAACAAGACAATGAGCTACAGAAAGAGATATGAGGACAGGTGACCAAAAACTTGGTCAATGAGATGGGGGTTAAGAAACATCTTAACGGAGGAGCGACTGAGAGAGGCAGAGAGGTTTAGGGAGGAAGTTTCCAAAGTTTAGGGCCCAGGCAGCTGAAGGCTAGGCCTATCATAGCTCTGTGAAGCTTGGTACTTGGCGAGCATACAAATCCAAACTGTGGATGCACCCACATGGATAATGCAGAAATGGTGGCTCTGGATTTCCCCTTGGCAACAGAACAAACCCGAGAGTGGCAATCCTTCCTCGCCATTTACCGCAGTGTCGCTGACTACTGCCCTGCCTTCATGCGGTGGGCCTCACACTGACAGTGATAAACGCAAGGTTGCAAATCCTCCAGCAGGCTCCCTGGAAATGAAAGTAAAATGTCAAGGTACTGCTGCAAGCATTCCGAGTGAAGAAAAATCACCAGGACAATAGGGATTATAGCCCGGATCTCCTGGGCAGCAGCATTGATGGGCCAATTGCCACCGCGCTCAACATTCCCCGGACTCAACACTGCCGTGCATTTCTGCCAGGGCATTTCGTCCAATCCTGGCTTTCAGGAAATGTGCAGCGCAGCGTCCCTCAGGGAACTCCGTCGCAGCAGAGTCAGGGGAAGACAGGACGCATCCTTTTTTTAAGGCACTCGCTGCCGTATGATAAGTTTAAAGGTCCACTCTTAAGTGTTAGTGAATGCATGAATGAGTGGGTGAATGGGCGAGTGAGCGAGTGAGTGAATGGGCATGTGGGTGAGGTGGGTGTGGGTAGGCGAGCGAAGTAGGTTAGGTGGATAGTGTGGGTGAGGTAGGTAGGTGGGCAAGAGGGTCGGGTGGGTGAGGTGGCTAGCTGGGTAAGTAAGTAACTGGGTAGGGTGTAAGTAGGTGGGTGGGTAACTGAGTAGGGTGGGTAGGGGTGAGGTGGGTAAGAGGGTAGGGTGCATGGAGTAGCTATGTGGGTGAATGGGTAAGTAAGTAGCTGGGTAGGGTGCAAGTGGGTAGGTGGGTAACTGAGTAGGGTGGGTAAGGGTGAGGTGGGTAAGAGGGTAGGGTGCATGGGGTAGCTATGTGGGTAAGTAAGTAGCTGGGTAGGGTGCAAGTGGGTAGGTGGGTCGCTGAGTAGGGGGCTAGGGGTGAGGCGGGTAGGTGGTTAAGTAGGTAATTGAATAGGTGGGTTGGGGTGAGGCGGGGAGGTGGGTTGGGGGGTTGATATAGGTAGGTGGGTAAGTGAGAAGGTGGGTAGGGTGGGTTGGGGGGGTGAGGTGGGTGTGTGTGCAGTTGGGTGAGTGGGTGGTCAGGTTGGAGGATATTCGGTCTAGGTCGGGAGGATAGTCGGGTCTGTTCGGGAGGGTAGTCGGGTGTGGTTGGGGGGTTAATCGGTTCAAGCGGTTGAGGGGTCAGGAGAGTGGTCGGGGGGGTAGTCAGGGGATCAGGAGGGTAGTTGGGGGTAGTTGAGGGAGTCAGGGGGGTGATTGAGGGAAGCGGTGGTTGGTTGTTAGAGATGTAGTCATCCAGCAGTTAGACTAATTTTTCATCTATCTCACATGTCATGGGTAACTATCCAGATAAGTACCGCAGAACTGTCCAAAGTCTCCGACTTTCAGAGTTGGAGAATTTCACAGAGGTCCTGGGGAATGGGAGAATTGCCCATTGGAAGTATTAACTTCTCGGGCAATTCCCATGTGCGTCCGAATGTCAAGACTTCCACAAGGTCCTGACGCTCATCCTGGGACGTGCACCCAGTCTCCAATAATCTGGAGAGTGAGAGATTTGGCCCTATGATTTGTAGATTTTTATTCACTGGTTATAAAAATATTGGATTTTGGGGGCAACGGGGAATGAAGTGTCTATTTACTTTCCAATTGGCCAGTGCACCACTTGGTATGGAGCCATCAAGTGACCAGTAGTGGAGTGTGGGGGGTAGGGCGATTGGAACAGAAAGGTCACGGCCACAGTTTTACGTCTCGTGGGCGGGCACACGCCCAACGCGAACGGACGTGGAATAGCGCGAGATGACGTCGGGCGAGCGTCCCAATGTCATCCTGCACGCGAGCGACCTTCAGGTCGGCAGGCACGCGAGGGTGTCAGAGCCACGCCTGCCGACAATTAAAAGGCCCGTTGAGGCCGTTAAAAAGACAATTGATCACGATTTTACTTTGCCCCACGTGATTTCGCTCCCGTCTCACGGGCAAAAACGGGCAGATGGGCAGCCCACTTTTAATGAAGCCTCATCCAGGGGTGGGAAAGAACGGGTC
Source organism: Cetorhinus maximus (assembly GCF_964194155.1). Classification (NCBI taxonomy): domain Eukaryota; kingdom Metazoa; phylum Chordata; class Chondrichthyes; order Lamniformes; family Cetorhinidae; genus Cetorhinus; species Cetorhinus maximus. The sequence goes on from NC_135880.1 coordinate 16,291,162, forward strand.
TCCAGCATTGCCATTGTAAGCAGCGAGGAGTTTAGGAGATAGGCTCATAGACGTTTACAGCACAGAAGGAGGCCATTAGGCCCATCATGTCCGCACCAGTCAACAAACATCTGACTACACTAGTCCCATTTTCTGGTGCTTGGCCCATAGCCCTGAAGGGCTGAAGTGAATATCTGAGTACTTCTTCAATGTCACAGGAGAAAACAACCCCAGCCTATCCAATCTTTCCTCATAGCTCAGACCCTGCAGCCCAGGCAGTAGCCTGGTAAATCTCCTCTGCAGCCTCTCCAGTGCAATTACATCCTTCCTATAATGTGGTGACCAGAAATGCATGCAGTACTCCAGCTGTGGCCTCACCAGCGCTTTATACAGTTCCAGCATAACCTCCCTGCTCTTGTATTCTATGCCTCGGCTAATAAAGGCAAGTACCCCTTATGCCTTCTTAACCGCCTTATCTACCTGCCCTGTTACCTTCAGGGATCTATGGATATGCACACCAAGGTCCCTCTGATTTTCACTACTTTCCAGGGTCCTAGCATTCATAGTGTAATCCCTTGCCTTGTTAGCCCTCCCCAAGTGCATTATCTTACACTTTTCCAGGTTGAATTCTATTTGCCACTGCTCTGCCCCTTGGATCCCATGGGGTCTTGCTTTCTTGACCAGCCTGCCATGATGGACCTTATCAAAAGCCTTGCTAAAGTCCATGTAGACAACATCACATGAATTACCCTCATCAACACTCCTGGTTACCTCCTCAAAAAATTCAATCAAATTTGTCAAACACGACCTTCCCTTAACAAATCCATGCTGACTATCCCTGATTAATCCGTGCCTCTCCAAGCGCAGATATATTCTGTCCCTCAGAATTCTTTCTAGCAACTGCCCCGCCATCGAGGTTAAACTGACTGGCCTGTAATTTCCTGGTCTATCCCTTCCTCCCATTTTTAATGATGGACAAAGTTAGCAGTCCTCCAGTCCTCTGGCACCTCACCTGTGGCCAGAAAGGATTTAAAAATTACTGCCAGGGCCCCTGATATCTCTTCCCTTGCCTCACTCAGCAGCCTGGGATACATCTCATCCGGGTCTGCAGATTTATCCACTTTTAAGGCTGCTGAGCCCACTAATCCCTCCTCTCTCATTATGTTAATTTCCTCTAATATTTCACAGTCCTCCACCCTTATGTCTATACCTGCATCATCCTTTTCCATTGTGAAGACCGATGCAATGTATTCATTGAGGACTGCACCCACGTCTTCCGGGTCCACACACAGATTGCCTCCATGGTCCCTAATTGGCCCTACTCTTGCCGTAGTTATTCCTTTGCTCTTTATAAATTTAAAATAACCCTTTGTGTTTTCCTTTGTTCTACCCACCAATGCTTTCTCATGCACTCTCTTAGCTTTCCTAATTTCCTTTTAAGCTCCCCCCTGCACTTTTTATACTCCTTTAGGGACTCTGCCGTATTGAGCCCTCAGTATCTGCCATAAGCTTCTCTTTTTTTCTGAATCCTAACCTTTATGTCCCTTAACATTCAGGGTTCTGCGGTCTTGGTTCCCCCCTTTGTCTTTATGGGAACATATTTGCCGTGTACTCCCGCAATTTCCTCTTTGAATGCTTCTCACTGCAAGTAGCTGCTCCAAGTCCACTTGGACCAAATCGCATCTCATTTTAGTAAAATTAGTTTAGAACTTTCATTCCCAGCCCAACTTTATCCTTTTCCATATCTATCCTAAATCTAAGTGAGCTATGATCACTATCTACACAACGTTCCCCTACTGATACGCCTTCCACCTGCCCAGGCTCATTTCTGAATATTAGATCCAGAACTGCCCCCTCCCTTGTTGGGCTTTCTATGTACTGGCTAAACAAGTTCTCCTGGATGTAACTTAAGAATTTTACTCCCTCCCTACCTTGCACACTAAAACCATCCCAGTTAATATATAATATTATATATATTATAATATATAATATCTCACCTGAATATCCTGTAATCAGGAATGTTGAGCTGCCAATCCTGCCCATCTTTTAGCCAAGTCTCAGTCATAGCTATGATATCATACTCCCATGTGCCTATCTGTGCCCTCAGCTCATCTGTCTTATTCCTCAGGCTCCTTGCATTAAAATATATTCCATTTAGCCTTGCTAAACTCACTTCTTCCTTATCTGTTTCCTCTGCCTTCCAGATTCACTTACCAGCGTTTTAATTTTTAATCCCATCTCAGCTTCTCTTCCCTCTGAACTACTTTTCAGGATCCCATCCTTCTGCCAATTTAGTTTAAATCCGCCCCAACAGCATTAGCAAACTTCTCCACGAGACTGCTGATCCCGTTCCTGTTCAGATGTAACCCGTCCAACTTGTACAGGTCCCACCTCCCCCAGAAATGGCCCCAATACCCCAAGAATCTAAAGCCCTCCCTCCTGCACCATCTCTCCAGCCACAAATTCATCTGCTCTATCCTTCTGTTCCTATGCTCACTGCTGTGTGGCACTGGGAGTAATCCAGAGATTACTACCTTTGAAGTCCTGCTTTTTAATTTCCTACCTATCTCCCTAAAGTCTGCTTGCAGGACTTCATTTCTCTTTCTTCTTATGTTGTTGGTCTCAACATGGACCACTACCTCTGGCTGTTCACCCTCCCCCTTCAGAATGTCCTGCAGCTGTTCTGTGATATCCTGGACCCTGGCACCTGGGAGGCAACATACCATCCTGGAGTCACGTCTAGGGCCATAGAAGCGCCTGTCTACTCCCCTCACTAACAAATCCCCCACCATTATTGCCCTTCCACATTTCCTCCTCCCCCCCTGAGCAGTTGGACCACCCACAGTGCCATGTCCTTGGCTCTGTTTGGCCTCCACAGAGGAATCGTCACTCTCACTGTTTTCCAAGGCCGAGAAACCGTTTGCGAGTGAGATGCACTCGGGGGATTCCCTCACTACCTGCCTGGTCCCCTTCTTCTGTCTGGCGGTCACCCATTCGCTCTCTGCTTGCACTTCCTTACGCTGTAGGGTGACCGTGTCCTGAGACGTGCTATCCATGAACCTCTCATCCTCGTGAATGCACCACAGTGCCCCCAGCTGCCGCTGAAACTCCAAAACCCGAAGCTCAAGTTGCTCCAGTCGGCAACACCTCCTGCACACATGGTCACCATGGAGCATCTAGGATTTCCCACATAGCACAGGATATGCAAATCACGGGACAGAGCTCCCCAGAGATATCTTAGCTAAATAGAATATGAACCCTTGCCTTTATTTTACCCTTACTCCTACTTGAGTATAGTCTAGATGCTAGATCCTCTAGATAGACTAGATCCTCTTGGAGCTGCTGACTGCCTGTCCCAGAGTCGTCCTCTCGCACTCTCCTCTGGGTGCTGCTGACTGCCTGTCCCAGGGTCCTCCTCTCGCACTCTCCTCTGGGTGCTGCTGACTGCCTGTCCCATGGTCCTCCTCTCGCACTCTCCTCTAGGTGCTGCTGACTGCCTGTCCCAGGGTCCTCCTCTCACACTCTCCTCTTGGTGCTGTTGTCTGCCTGTCCCAGAGTTGTTCTCTCACACTCTCCTCTAGGTGCTGCTGACTGCCTGTCCCAGGGTCCTCCTCTCGCACTCTCCTCTGGGTGCTGCTGACTGCCTGTCCCATGGTCCTCCTCTCACACTCTCCTCTAGGTGCTGTAGTCTGCCTGTCCCAGAGTTGTCCTCTCACACTCTCCTCTAGGTGCTGCTGACTGCCTGTCTTGGGGTCCCTCTCGCTCCCTCCTCCAGTTTGCTGCTGGTTGGTTATTTGATCTTGACAGCTTCATCTCAGTTCTGAGCTTCATTCTTAGCATTTCCAGGCTTCATTTCAGGACACATTGATGTCTCCCAGGCCCTCAGAGGATTTTAACCATGTGGACCCTTCCAGGCACTGGGCAGCCTTCTGTTACCATGGTAATGTGTATTATGTTCTCTGCTGGTGGCACCTCCTCTGAGGAGGAAGAGAAGGGCAGAAGAAAGAGGAGGCCAGGTGTCACAATGCAGCTTCCAGGGGAGGGACCTGTGGGAGGAGAGGCGCAGGCACAAGGGGCCCAGGGCCAGCAGGAAGTGTAAGGTGGAAGGGACCACAGAAGACCCCACTATCCTGCTGCCAGCGTTTACAGGCAGCGATGCAGCTACCTCAATATGTCTGAGGTGCAATGCCGAAGGAGGCTCCGCCTCTCCAGGGAGAACGTGACCTCCAGTGGTCAGATGATTGGGCCTGAGATCACTTTCAACTGTGCAAGTGGATACCCCATGCCAATGGCTCTGAAGGTCACAGTGGCCCTCAACTTCTATGCCTCTGGCTCTTTCCAGGGTTAACGGGGGAATCTGTGCTCTGTTCAGGTGGGTACTGACATTTATTCATTTCCGTATGGACGAGGCCAGCCAGACAGAGTGAGCCAGAGGCTTTGCAGTGATTGCTGGCTTCCCCCGTGTCCAGGGTGCAGTCGACTGCACATATGTGGCCATCAAGGCGCCAGCGGGTCAGCTGGGTGCCTTTGTCAACAGGAAGGGCTTCCACTCCATGAACGTGCAGATAGTGTGTGATCACGGGATGCTGATTCTACAAGTCTGTGCAAAGTACCCAGGCAGCTGCCATGATGCTTATATTCTCAGACACAGGTGCCAAGGATGTTCACTGCTGCAGCTCGACTGGATGGATGGCTGCTGGGTGACAAGGGCTATCCCTTGAAAAGGTGCCATCCGACGCCTCTCTGCCACCCGAGAACTGAGGCAGAGCAGCGTTGTAATAGGAGTCATGCCTCTACAAGGGCAGTGATAGGGAGGACCATAGGCCTTTTGAAGGTGCGCTTCCGATGCTTGGACCGGCCAGGGGGAGCACTACAATACCCCCTAGAGTGGGTGTCACTGATAGTGGTTGCATGCTGCGCTCTGCACAATCTGGCACTGGCAAGGGTGGACCCACTGGAGGAAGATGATTTTGAGGCAGCTCCACAGGCCCCAGAGGGTGAATCCAGCGGTGAATCAGAAGAGGAGCACAGTGAGGAGAACACTGAGGGCATGAAGGCAGACCTCGGTAACCCGAGGGAGGCAGGGACACCTTGATCCAACGCTCCTTCAGCTAGGCTGCCAAAGATCTGCTTCAGCCACATGCTGGGGCTGCCGCTTCCATCCCAGATGTCTGAAATGACCCTTCCCTTTGAACCCAAAGTCCACTCAGTGTCAGTGCAATAAAGTTTAGAGCCACTCACGTCCAGCATTGGTGTGCCCTCCACCTACAAAACAAGTGATGCATACTCAGGCCATTAAAACAAAAACAAAATTTATATCATGTTGGCACTCGCATCAAATGAACATAACAGTAGATGGTGTTAATGGTCACAGCAGTAAACAGATTAACAAAACATGGCAGAGCAGAAGGCCTCCATGCCTAACATAAACAGGTGGAGCCAAACTCAACATTTTATTCATCCCTAAACAGTAAAGGCACTTTAGTCAGCTTTGCTTCATTAACCAATGGCTGGATGATTAGACCAAAGATTTAATTTCACCAGAGTTTAACTTGCTGCGATAAGTTAACTGAGAAATGATTTAAATTGTTTGTTCTAACAAATAGGAGCAAGCTTGTGCAAAAGTGATTTATAATGGTTTGGTGGTAAAATGGAGACTATGACAACTAAAGAAAAGGCATGGAGGAGGAATTATTCAAAAGGAAGAAATAGAATTTCAGCCACATTTCCAACAAGAGGCAGCAGAGTGAGAGCCGCACTGAGAATATTCTTCATCTTTGGGATTCACCAAGGGTACAGGAGCATTTTGGTATGATGCTGGAGTAGTTATCCAGAGAAGATCAGCTGACGTTTCCAGCCACTGGTAAGGCCAGTCTCCTGGACTAATCCCAGTTCCAGTCTCCTGGACTAATCCCAGTTCCAGTCTCCTGGACAGATCCCAGTCCCAGTCTCCTGGACAGATCCCAGTTCCAGTCTCCTGGACAGATCCCAGTTCCAGTCTCCTGGACAGATCCCAATTCCAGTCTCCTGGACAGATCCCAGTTCCAGTCTCCTGGACAGATCCCAGTTCCAGTCTCCTGGACAGATCCCAGTTCCAGTCTCCTGGACAGATCCCAGTTCCAGTCTCCTGGACAGATCCGAAGATTCTCCCCTGGCAAGCCTTCAGGGAGCTGCCCCTGCTGGTTTTAAAGTGCCCGCCGGGTCGTCATTGGATCCGGCGCCCGACAGCTCCTGCCCCCGCCCGGCCTTTCCCGACCATTGAGAGGGCACATTTCACACCGGGCGGACCTTAATTGGCCATCCAGCGTGAAATCCTATTTGCACCACAACCGTAGCCGGGAGCGGATTCCACACCTGCTTCTGCTCCTGCCGACTTGGTGCGCACGCCAAGCGTGAAATTCAGGCCCATCTGATGACATCTCCAGGAACGTGTGCAGGCAAAGTTGGTAAGCCTAAGGAAAAGCCTGTAGAATGAAAATAACTACTCACTGGGTGACTGCAGTGACTCTTTCACCTATGGCACAGCGAGTCTTTTGGTGTTGAGGCTTGTGATCTTGACCATGTTCTCCTCACTCTGTACCTCCCTTTGCTTTGTGCTTATTCAAGGGTTAATGTTGTCAGCCAAAAGTCACCATGTCACATCAGGGCTTCGGGCTATTAGGGGTCATCAGTATCACCATCATTTTAAATTGATTCCATTCCATTCCTCCTCTCCTAAGGCTAAAAAATATGTGTTGCATAAATCAGGTGATATTTTTCAGTGAAAATCAAACTCATGACATTGGTAAGTAACCAACCTCTTCCATAATTTTAACCTTGAGGTTGTAAACATTTAGCTTCACAGTTAGATAGGGTAGCTTTTCAATTAATTTTAGAGATTACTGCAGGCAGTTTGAATTCTAAACCTGCTCATTTCAAATTCTTCTCTCTCCTACTTTAACTGACATCTGAACCTTTGAAAGGCCAAAGGTTAATGCTTCTGTTAAAATAGTGGAAGTTAGGGTTTTGATGCGAGTGTTTGTTTGCTCTCAGTAACTGGTGCGTTGGAGGGGGAAAAAATCCAGATCTTTGGGGTGGAAAAAGATGAGGCGGCATGATGGACACGTTGTCACAGGAACATAGGGACAGGAGTGGCCCCATGAACATGATCTGCTATTCAATGAGATCATGGTTGATCCACAACTGAACTGCATATACCAGTATTTGACCCATATCCCTTAATACCTATTGTTAACAAAAGTCTACCCACCTCAAATTTCAAAATTTTCTATCAACCTAGTGTCAACTGAGATTTGCAGAAATGAGTTCCAAACTTCTACCACTCTTTGTGTGCGGAAGTGATTCCTAACTTCATTCCTGAGAGATCTAGCCCTAAAGTTTAGGCAGTGCCTCATAGTCCTAGACTACCCAATGTTGCTGACCAGTCAGACAATATCCCCTGGAAGGCTTTCCAACTTTGTCACTTCTGCCCTTCAGGCTCACAATTATCATTTAATGTGTACATGGGGTGTGCCAGAGAATAGGTATGTGGAGTGTTCAATTGTGCTGTTTTTGAATATGTGAGTCTGGCAACTAATCTACGCTCACTGTGCTTGATTGGTTAAACCTGGGTGTGGACTCTGAGCAATGTGAACAAACACCACAGAAACTAATAGAAGCTGAACTGGGGTAAGCATGAGTGCAGACATTTTGTGATTTGCAGGGATATTTTAAAACACTTGTAAATAAACCTGTTGCACACTTAGAAGCTAGTGTCATCTCTGCATGGCTCTGAGATATATAAAGTATATATAGTACAGAGACCAGGCTATTTCCAGCATTCATAGTAACAATGAAAATCCACTATTAAAACTATAGCCTTGTTTTTAATAAAGAGTTTTCACTGCTGCCTACAACACAAGACGAGAAATATTAAACAATATCACAATTAGGAGGTCTGAGAGCAGGTAATTAGGAGTTCAGAGGGACAAAGGAAAAGAAAAGAATAGGGAAAACAAACAAAAACGAGAAAGCAATAACTTACGTTTACATAATACCTTTCAGATCATCAGGATGCCCCAACACGTTTAACCGACAGTGGAGTATAGAATCATAGAAGGGTTATGACACAGAAAGAGGCCACTTGGCCCATCGAGTCTGTGCTGGCTGAAAAACGAGCCACCCAGCCTAATCCCACTTTCCAGCATTTGGTCCATAGCCCAGCAGGTTACGTCACATGCGGTGCTCATCCAGACACCTTTTAAATGAGCTGAGCATTTCTGCCTCTACTACACTTTCAGGCAGCGGGTTCCAGACCCCCACAACCCTCGAGGTAAAAAAGTTTATCCTCATCTCCTCTCTAATCTTTCTACCAATCACTTCAAATCTATGCCCCTTAGCCATTGACCTTCCTGCTTTTGAAGTGTACTTTTGAAGTGTGGTCACTGTTAAAATGCAGCAAAATGAAGCAACCAATCTGCACTCAGCAAGGTCCCACAAACATTAGCGAGGTAAATGAACATATGTTCAATGTGTTCAATGAGGTTGGTTGAGGAATAAGCGGTAGTCAGGTCACCAGGGAGACTCTTTCTATCTCCTTTGAGGAGTGCCATGGAATCCATTACATGAAGGCACTGGATACTGCAAAGACTATTGGCCCTAACAATATTCCAGCAATAGTACTGAAGACTTGTGCTCCAGAACTTGCTGCGCCCCTATCCAAGTTCCAGTACAGCTGCAACCCTGGCATCTTACCCGGCTATGTGGAAAATCGTCCAGGTATGTGCTGAACACAAAAAGCAGGACAAATCCAACCTGGCCAATTACCGCCCCATCAATCTACTCTTGATCAGTAGTAAAGTGATGGAAGGGGATCATCAACAGTGCTATCAAGCGGCACTTGCTTAGCAGTAACCTGCTCACTGATGCTCAGTTTGGGTTCCACCAGGGCCACTCAGCTCCTGACCTCATCACAGCCTTGATTAAAACATGGACAAAAGAGCTGAACTCCATAGGTGAGGTGAGAGTGACTGTCCTTGACACCAAGGAAGCATTTGACCAAGTGTAGCATCAAAGGGCCCTAGCAAAACTGGAGTCAGTGGGAATCGGGGGAAACCTCTCTGCTCTTTAGAGTCATACCTAGCACAAAGGAAGATGGTTGTGGTTGTTGGAGGTCATTCATCTCAGTTCCAGGACGTCACTGCAGGGGTTTCTCAGGGTAGTGTCCTTAGCCCATCTTCAGCTGCTTCATCAATGACCTTCCCTCCATCATAAGGTCAGAAGTGGGGATGTTCGCTGATGATTGCACAATGTTCAGCACCATTCACGACCCCTCAGATACTGAAGCAGTCCATGTCCAAATGCAGCAAATTCTGGACAATATCCAGGTTTGGACTGACAAGTGGCAAGTAACATTCATGCCACACAAGTACCAGGCAATGACCATCTCCAACAAGGGAAAATCTAACCATCGCCCCTTGACATTCAATGGCATTACCATTGCTTAATTCCTTCACTATCAATAGTCAATATCATTGACCAGAAACGGAACTGGACTCACCATATATGTACTGTGTCCACAAGAGCGGATCAGAGGCTAGGAATCCTGTGGCAAGTAACTCACCTCCTGGCTCCCCAAAGCCTGTCTACCATCTACAGGGCACAAGTCAGGAGTGTGATGGAATACTCCCCACTTGCCTGGACGAATGCAACTCCAACAACACTCAAGAAGCTCAACACAGTCCAGGACAAAGCAGGACCTCACCAAGGCTCCTTAGACAGTACCTTCCAAACCCATGACCACTACCATCTAGAGGGACAAGGGTGCATGGGAACACCACCACCTGAAAGTTCCCCTCCAAACCGCTCAGCATCCTGACTTGGAAATCTATATTCATTCCTTCACTGTCGCTGAGTCAAAACCCTGGAACTCCCTCCCTAACGGCACTGTGGGTGTACCTACACCAAATGGACTGCAGCGGTTCAAGCACGCAACTCACCACCACCTTCTCAAGGGCAATTAGGGATGGGCAATAAGTGTTGGCCTAGCCAGTGAAGCCCACATCCCATGAATGAATATATTAAAAAAAAACATGGGAAATTCAAGTGCAGATTTGCCACGTCTAATGGAAGATGGTCAGTGGGATGATTTGTTGCTGTTGGGATTGTTAGTCACAGTGGAGGAGGTGATAGAGGTAATCTCAAAGACCCAGAGGGAAATTCCCTCATGACATTAGGGGAACTTCATCCTCCCCTCACTGTCCCAAAGGAACGGCGCTATTGGCAAGAAAAACAGCCAGTGGAATGTTGAGAGAGAGAGAGAGAGAAGTCCTGTGGGACTGCCAGGATGCCCGAGGGACCTACTTCATTCCTCTCTTTATTTTTTGTTGACTTGATCTTCGCTCCTAACTTCCTCTGTTCCTTGGCTGACACTCACTCTGCCTGAGCAAGCACTATTACAGAATTGCAATCAGCACCCTGCTACGCGAATGTTAAATAAATCACTGGGCCATTATTAATGATAGCAGCTCTGACTTGAGGAATTACAGTTGTCAAAACATCGGCGCCAAGCTGATTTGTACCGAATCTATCTTATCATCGGCACTTGGTCACACATGGACAAGAAACAGTTGCAAGCCACCTCTCGATCCTAATTGGGTCATCCTGCATAAATAAATCAATACATATAAATATGAACAAATTATGCATTACAGGCTTCCTAACCATTACTCACTGTGATTTACTTTGTGGCAAATCTACCATCCCTTGATGTTTATTTAAAATCTTTTCCCATTGGTCGACCTCTCCAGGGTAGCTTTTCACACCAGAAAGAAACCTCCCCTGGCTACTAAAAGACCAAGTGCTTAAACTCAACGTGAATGAAACATCTCGCTGCGATTCCTGAGGTAGGAAGAGTGAAAGAAAATGAGATAGGGAGACAGGTTATTAATCCCTGGTTTACTTATCGGATATGTACAAATTTGCATGATGTTTTATTATTTATTATTAATTATATATTTATTATTATACATTCACATTCTACCCTTCCTTATAAACACCTTGCATTTGACAGCAGCAAGTGTGCACAGAGCAAGCATGCTAAGTGTGCCTCCATGCCTGTCTCCAGTTTAGCTCAGAGGGTCTGCTGATTTTCCTTTCTTCCTTAATGTAGCTCATAAGTTGAGGCTTGTATTAGACTAGCTATGTATTAGCAATGCTAGGAACGTGCATTAATAAGTTTGATTGAAAGAGGTCTTGTCTTTGTGTGCAGTGGTGTTTTCATGTGAGACATGTATCTTGTGTGCATGTGGCTGTTGGCAGGGGAATTTCTGGTATTCTTGATCTCCATCAGTGGCCACTTGCACAGGGAAGAATGTTTGATAGCACGACAGGCATCTTAACCTCAACTAATGGAATTAACCTACCTCCCATAGTGAATCATCATTAAGACCACTCCTGCTGTTTCTGTTGATTCCGTTTTGATTTTTTTTTTTCCCCTTTAGATGATATGGCCATTATAGAAAGCTGTTTGGATAACTATTTTTTTTTGTCAGATATATGGGACACAATGATATAATGCTATGTCTGTCTCCTCCACAGCTGGGGACTGCTCCTTTAGTTACAATATCCTCTCAACAGTTACGATTCCTTAATTACCATACGCTCTCAATCTGCCCTTATTTGGTGTGGTGTCCATTTTGCGATGTGAGGCACTATGGGATATTTCTGCAGTACAATGTTAAATGGTTATGATAAAATAACAGAACTAGCTACATGCAAATAAAATTAGTATCATGTAATCAAATACTGTTTTTTCTCTGCTGCTGTGATCGGAGAGTCCCATCATTCTTGACTTGATGTCCTAAGTCAACAGAGGAATTGGTTGTTGCTCATGTCATGCTTTGCCTCGTCCTATCCCAGGTCACTTTGGTGCCCTTTGCATCTGCCCATTTAACAGAGTGTAATTGTGTTAAAAAAAAAATGCAGCCTAAGGAAAACTGAAATGAACATTGGTTGACTGAGATTTCTTAACTGTATTGACATTACAGTACGTGGAAAATATACCTAAAGATTGCCTTGCCTGCTTATGGTGGCTCCTTCCCAAATTTTTTCTTGAAGATGAAGTAATAAATTCAATAAAGAAGAATGAATTTCAGCTCCTCATCTCTGAGTCTGAGGGTTGCCAGTTCAAGCTGCATTCCAATTTTGATGTTGACTCTTCAGTGCAGTGCAGAGAGAGTGCTGCATCATCAGAGATGTTTTCTCCTTGATGAATATTTAACAGAAGCACAATGTGCCTGTTCAGGTGGATGCTAACAGTCCCATGGCACTGTTACCGCCTCAAATGATGATCAAGTTAACTGGACGTACATCTCTTTACCGGTTTGAAATGTGTCCAAAATGGCTGCCCTATTTATCAAATCTACAAAGATATTCTGAAGTGAGGTAAAGGGAAGGGATGAGCAGGAAGAACATTATTCATTATTCAATTATTCATTTTTTTACAGTTTTTTAATGTAGAATAATCCTGTCTGGCATTTTTTCTAGAGTAAGATTTACTAGATAATATTTCAGAATAGTTTCTAATTAAATAGAAATTTCAAACTGTATAAAAGATAATCTTGGTTTTTAACTCCATAAACTGTTGGAAGGAAGGTGTGACATATTGGTTATTATGGGTATAATTATGTACGTGTGAAAATTATTTTTGTCCATTGCTGAGAAAAGGGATATTCTATCAAAGCTTTTCATCTTGCACTCATCAGGACAGATGGAAGTATACCAAATTTCAATGGGAGCAATGGCTCCTTTGTCTTTTGGTGTTGGCCATCCTTAAACAATGAGATGAGCGAATTCCACAAATGGCTCTGAGGTATCCTCACCTATGTCCACATTTAGTTAGGTATTACTGCCTGTAATCCAAATGCTAAAACTCACATGATTTGGAGCAGCCATCTTAACAGCTTGTTTGTGTCCAAATTTTTAAAATTATTGACTTAAAGTTCATAGTATGACATGCCTGTCCTGGGCATAACACTTTATCTCCACATCTAATTGTTAGTTTAACATAGTACTAAATAGGACAAAGTCATTTTAGAGTCAAGATCTAAAGGATCCTGTAAGGGAAGTAGTATCCTAATTTCAACAGAGGCACTGCATAGTCTCATAACCTCTAAGGAACCTGAAAAAGCCATTTGCCTCCTCAGGCCTGCTCCGCCATTCAGTCAGATCATGGCTGATCTCTACCTCAAATCTATTTTATCACCTTTGCTCCATGAGATCCTTACCCAACATAAATCCAGCCATCACAGTCTTGAAAGCTTCAATTGTCCACCAGCATCCAAAGCCTTTTGGAAGGGAGAGTTCCAGATTTCCACCACCCTTTATGTGGAAATATGCTTCCTGGTTTCCCTTCTAAAAGGCCTGATTCTAGTTTTAAAATTATAGCTCTTTGTTCTGCACTCTCCCCTCCCCACCCCACCCCCACAAAAAAAAGAAATTATTTCACAATATCTAACCCTATTCAGTCCTTTTAACATATTAAGCGCCTTGATTAGATTACCCCCTCAATCTTCTATGTACATAAGGGAATAGCATGCTAAGTTTATGCAACTTAGCGCTACACTTTGTTGGCCAGTATTACGGTAAGGATGTGATTGACAGCCCAGCCTCCTGAGCTGTGTCAGGGAATATTGATCTTCACTGAGTAAAAGCAGCAAACTTCAAAATGTAATTACTAAAAATTTTGAAATGATTTAGGCCTTGAGGCTTTGTTTCCTTGCTGAAGCCTGAAATAATTGAGAAAGCGCTTTTGAATTTTAATTGAACACTGGTTGAATTCCTATGGCAATGCCAATGGTTAGTCAGAGGTTGTGCAGGTTCATTCTGTTGGCTTCGCCAAGCGGGTATCTCCCAAGCCTCCTAATCTGAAATATTCCTTCGGCCAAGGCTTTCTCACTACTTTCCATCACCGCTGCCCCCGCTTCACGAGCACCCCCACCACCCCCAGCAGGGTCATCTCCCTTGATATGTCCTGGTGCTGACCATCCCCCAACATAACATAGGAAACAGGAGCAGGAGCAGACCATTCGGCCCGTCAAGCCTACCGTGTCATTCAAACAGATCATGGCTGATCATCCACCTCTACGCCATTTTTCGATAGATTTCTGGACACTAGTGACATCAAGAGACATAGCGATAGTGGGGAAAACGGCATAGAGGTAGATGATTTTGAAATGGGATTGCCTGTTGCACCAGTTACTTCTTATGCTTCACAATCTGATTGCTTGAAGCATCTCTACAACATGGCGCTACTATTACAAATGGCTGGCAGCCCTAGTTTCATAACGTGACCGTTCACAGCATTTATTCTCACCTCCAGTATTTTTATAACTTACAAACAAAAATAGCTGTGAACATTGGAATAGGAGTAGACTATTCAGCCTCTTTTCTACCATCCAGTTAGATCACAGCTGATTTGTATCTTACCTGAATCTAGCCACCGAGGACCTGTAACGATGTCCTTGCTGAACAAAAACCTGTCAATCTCGGTTTCGGAATGTCCTCCTCCCTCCCACCACTCCCCTCCCCACCAACCCCAGCTTCAATAGTTGTTTGGGAGAGAGGGATCCAGGTTTCCACTACCCTTGGTGTGAAGAAGTGCTTCCTAACGTCGCCCCTAAATGATTTAGCTTTAATTTTAAAGTTGTGGCTCCTTTTTCTGGCACCAGCGGAAGTAGTTTCTCTCTGTCTACCCTTTCATCTCCTTTCAGTGCCTCAATCTGACTACCCCTTAATCCTCTATGGTCAGCCGAACATGGTCGATGCCACCATCACACATGATTTAGCCCTTTTAGCCCTGGTATCAATCTGATGATTCAACGTGTCTGACAAAATGCCAAAACAATTCAAAATGCCCAACAAAAATGTTTTCCTTTGAGAAACAAAAAGCCGGCAAGAAAAACCCGTCCGCGACTCACTCAGGAAATTAGGGATCACATTGGGATAAAAGAAGAGGCTTACGATGTTGCAAGGAACAGTAACAAGCCTGAGGATTGGGAGTGTTTTAGAAACAAGGAAAGGGCAGCCAAAAAGTTGGTAAAAAGGGAAAAAATAAAATACGAGAGCATATTAGCCAGGAATATAAAAACAAATTGTAATTGCTTTTATAAGCATGCACACAGGAAGAGAGTTGCTAAAGTAAACATTGGTCCGTTAGGATCAGAGGCAGGAGAAATTATCATGGCAAATGAGGAAATGGCAGTAGCATTGAACAAATATTTTGTCTGTGCTTTCGCAGTAAGAGATACAAGTTTCATTCCAGAAATAGATGCTTATCTAGGAGCTAAAATGTGTGAGGAAATTAGGGAAATTAATGTCAACAGAGAAAAAGTATTGGAGAAACTTAAGGGACTAAAATGCGACAAGTCTCCAGGGCCTGATGGCCGACACCCTAGAATTCTAAAGAGGAGATAGCTACAGAGATATTGGGTGCTGAGCTACAGAGATATTGGGTGCTGAGCTACAGAGATATTGGGTGCTGACTGTGATTTTCCAGAACTCATTGGATTTGGGAATGGTCCCATCAGATTGGAAGTTAGCAAATGTTACTCCACTTCTCAAGAAAGGAGGGAGGGAGAAAACAACAAACTACAGGACAGTTAGCCTCACATCTGTTGTTGGGACACTTTATGAAGGAAATCTTAGCAATTAGCTTAGCATAATTAGAACACGTCGACACGGTTTTACTGAAGAGCAACCCTGTTTAATGAATTTATTGGAGTTTCTTGAGGATCTAACAAGTAGGGTAGATAAAGGGGAACCAGTAGATGTAGGGTACCTGGATATCTAAAAGGCATTCAATAAGATACTACATAAAAAGTTAAGCAAAAGCAAGATAAGTGCGTATTGAGTTGGAGATATAAATGGAACATTTTCAAGTTGGCAGGTAGTGAATAATGTTGAACCAAAAGGATCAGTGCTCTTAGATGAAGAGACAGAGTAATGTATCTAAGTTTGCTGATGATACAAAGCTAGGTGGAAAGGTGAGCTGCAGGTGGACACAGAGAGGTCACAAAATAGACAGGTTAAGTGAGGGGGCAAAAGGATGGATTCCGAAGAAGAGTCATGTCGGACTCAAAACATTGGCTCTGTTTCTCTCTGTAGATGCTGCCGGACCTGTGGAGTTTTTCTAGCACTTTCTGTTTTTGATTAAGAAGGCAGATGGATTGTAATGTCGGGAGGTGCGAAGTTACTCACTTTGGTCGAAAAAATAGAAAAGCTGAATATTTTTTAAAAGATGAGAAACTTGTAAGTGTTGATGTTCAAAGAGACCTGGCTGTGCTGATACAAGGAAGTTAGCATGCAGGTGCAGCAAACAATTAGGAAGATAAATGTTATGTTGGCCTTTTTTGCAAGGGGATTGGAGTACAAGAATAAAGCAGTCTTGCTACAGTTGTACAGGATTTTGGTGAGACCCCATCTGGAGTATGTGTGCAGTTTTGGTCTCCACATTTAAGAAAGGATATATCTGCAATGGGGGTAGTTCAGCCAAGGTTCGCCAAATTGATCCCTGGGATGAGGGGGTTGTCCTATGATGAAAGGCTGGGTAACTTGGGCTTATATTCTCTGGAGTTCAGAAGAATGAGAGGTGATCTCATTGAAACCTACAAAATTCCGACTGGGCTTGATAGGGTGGACACTGAGAGATTGTCGGGGAATCTAAAATCAGGGGGCACAGTCTTAGAATAAGGGGTCGATCATATATGACTGAAATGAGGAGAAATTACTTCAGTCAAAGGGTTGTGAATCTTGGGAATCCTGTACCCCAAAGGGTTATGGATGGTCCATCATTGAACACATTTAGCGCTGGGATGGACAGATTTTTGATCCCTTGGGGAACAAGGGGATATGGAGAGCGGACAGGAAGATGGAGTTGAAGCCCAAGGTCAGCCATGATCATTTCGAATGGTGGAGCAGGCTTAGTGGGGCCATATGGTCTACTCCTGCTCCTATTTCTTGTGTACTTGTGATGAACTTGGGCTGAACCCTCTGCAGGATCAAAAGAAGGCGTTGTGCCCAGATGAACACATTGCTCTAGGTGGGATCCAACCAGAGATTCATATAACCTTTGCATTCTATTCCCCTTGAGTTAAAGGGAAACATGCAACAGGGCTAATGTTCAAAGAAAATTCAAATAAAGCACCGAATGTTTCCGTGGCTTTCGTCCTGTGATGGTCACAGGAGCATCCGAGAGATTAAACATTCATTCCTGGAGCCTCGAAGGTTTAGAGGCTCTGGAGAAAATGCAATGAAGATAAACATAAACGATACCAGAACAGAGAGGTTATACCTAGCAGGAAATATTGAACAGGCTGGGACCCTTTCCTCAGACAAAATGGGTATCCTGAGCCTCCACATGCCAGCAGTGAGACTGATGGCACAAACGTCTGGGAGGCAGCCTCCTTAAGTGGCTCCCTCAAAGCTCGTTGTCCTGTTAGGACGGCGAGTAGTTCTCCCAGTGCTGCTGGTCCAATTAGAGGGGGAGCAGCTCTGGAACCTCAGCAGGCCCAGCAGATATGGTGGACGCTGCTGAGACAGGTCAGAGACCATGAGGGCACCCTCGGAGACGTGGGTGAAAATGATTATCAGGGCCGAAGACATTCGGCTCCGGGGAGCGGAGGGGAAACCCCTCCAGGTAGATCATTTGGCCCACAGTTGTGGCCTTTCCTGTTTCCGGCCCTGTCAATGGGATGGCCCGCAGGCCTGCCAAGCTAACAGCCTCTGCAAGCCGTGGCCGGGGAGACCACTTCGCTGCTGGCAAAGTGCCAGCCAAGCCACAAAATTGCTTCCAATCGGGGCCCTAACGATAGCGTGCAGCCCATCAGCTTCCCATCCCACCCCGGGAACGTTCCCCAGTGGTGGGAACGTATCGGGGGAGCTGCCCCAACACAGCTCCCTCCCATTTTCCCGACTCCCTCGCCCCCAGGTCCGCTATCGTGCCAAGCCTAGGGGGAAATTCAGCTTGATGTTTTCAGTTGCAGGGGATGCCAGAACTAGCTAGGGCCATCAAGATAGCACAGTCACCTCTAAACCCAAGAGGGAATTCAGGACAGCGAGCTTTGAGGGAGCCAGTTAAGGAGGCTGCCTCCCAGAAGGTTGTGCCACCAGTCTCATTGCTGGCACGTGGAGGCTCAGGATACCCATTTTGTCTGAGGAAAGGGTCCCAGCCTGTTCAATATTTCCTGCTGGGTATAACCTCTCAGTTCTGGTATCGCTTATGTTTATCTTCATTGCATTTTCTCCAGAGCCTCTGAACCCTCGAGGCTCCAGGAATGAATGTTTAATCTCTCGGATGTTCCTGTGAGAATCATCCTTACCTAGAGAGTGGTGAGAATGCAGAGCTCACTATTCGAAGCAGTAATTGAGGTGAAAATCATAGATACGTTTCAGGGAAGCCGAAGAAACAGCTGGAGAAAGGCATAGAATGATATGTTGATGGGATTGCAAAAGTAAAATACTGTGGATGCTGAAAATCTGAAATAAGAATAGAAAATGCTGGAAATACTCAGCAGGAGGACAGACCTGAAACTGAACTCTGCTTCTCTGTCCGCGATTGTGGCCGGACTTGCTGAGTGTTTCCAGCACTTTCTGTTAGTTGATGATGTTAGGTGAAGAGGGATAGAAGGAGGTTTGTGTGGAGCATAAACACAGGCATTGACATGTCGGGCCGAATGGACTGTTTCCGTGTTGGAACTGCAGTGTGATATAATCCTTTCTGTTGCAGAAAGACAGATTTGTCAGAGTATGCACATTTCAGACAGCCATGGCTTTGCATAGACCTTATGAACAAAGGAGTTGGACTTACTGCACATTAAACCCGACATTATAAGATTTCTTTCGCAGTCTGTCAATGTTGTCGGCACTTTAATGGCAGGCCGAGATGATTGAGAGTTTTTTTGGTACAGCAGAATCATGAGAAACTCAATAAAATGTGCAGGTGATGTAGTGACCAGGCAAGTGCTAATGTACAATTATCCCCTTAAGTGTCAGGTAATTAGGCAATAATGAATGCAAAAGAGCAGGATTCGGAATGCCAGTGTCTTGTTGTAGATGTTGGTACAGCTGAGTGCAAAGAAATTAAAGGAAGAGGAGGATTCAAAAACTACCCTGTGTCCCTGAAATCTGTGGAGCTAAAGTAGGAACACAGGAACAGGAGGAGGCCATTCAGCTCCATGAGCCTAGAGATGCCATTCAATTATATCATGTAAGGTCTGTACCTTATTTCATTAAAAGTGGACACTGAATGGTTTGCATTTAAGCAAATAAGAAAAATGGACTTCTGAAAATCCCCAACAGCCCATAAACTTCCATGGATGTTGTGAGGAACTAAGAGCTCACTCTATGTATTTTTATAATGTATATATAGATATCCTCATTGCTGCTCCGCAGTGATTCTAAAAATGGCTGAATGCGTGTCTGTCTGTGAGCCTTGAACAAAAGAAGCCATTTGGCAGTTTCAAGGAAGCTTACAGCTCGTTATCTCTGAGGAGCCACTAACAACCACCAGTGGATTGCACAGTCCAAATGCAAAGAGACCTATACAAATATATATATCTGCATTTAATAATCCAGGCTGACCCGATGGAGGCTGATGCTCTGCAAAGACAAAAGGCTCCACAATCTTTCTTGCAATTTGTAATGGCTGAGACATTTAGCAACCTTCGAAACCCAGCCACATTCCAAACAATGCGTACAAATTCTTTGTTAGAGACCAGGTGGAGGGGTGGGATGGGGTGGGGGGGGGGGTGTGTCATGTGGCATGGGCCTCTGGCTTGTTGAACAAGTTAATGTCGCCTTGCTGAGCTGAATAGGTCAGCCTACTCTTTATCATCTGACTAGCAACCTCACAGTCAAGGACCACTGCCCAGGTTGAACCTGGCCCCATCTACACTGCTTCTGCTGGAAATTCTGTACAATTGCCTACAGACTGGTTCATCTCTGCATGTCTATCTCATCTTGTGAAGTCAGCACCACCAGAAAAGTGAATTACACAGCATTATTTTTCAACCTGCCAACCTCCGTGAAGGAATACCTCATTGGATTTTGAATCTGGACTCTGGGACCCATGCGAAACATTATTTATTTTCTCTGTGGTCACTGTACTACAAAACCTTCTTCTGTCTATCCCTCTTTTTACTGTATGATTGCGAGGAGGTGACATTGCAACCCTCCTTTCAGTGTTCTGAGTGTGTGCAAATAAACTAACCCTTTGAGCTCATCCTATCTCGAGTTTGCTGTGGGATTATTAGTAGAAAATTGGATCACACAAAAACCGAGAGATTGGGAAATACGCTACCGTTTATAAAGAGGGAAACACATCAAAAACACCTTTCTGTTTAAGGATGGATGGTGAGAGGAGAAATTAGTGCTGTTTAAAGTAACCCCCCCCTCCTTTTCATAACAATGTCAAAAGTGAGAGGGCACTGAGAAGATTTACTGGAATGGTACTACAGATAAGGGTTATAAGATCAACTATAGTGGGAGACCAGAGAAGCTGGGATTGTTCTCCTTAGAGTAGAGAAGGCTAAGAGGAGGTTTCATAGAGGTGTTCAAAATGTTGAAAGATTTTGCGCTGCATGTAGGGATAAACTGTTTCCATTGCCTGGAGGGTCAGTCACTAGAGGACACTGATTTGAGATGATTGGCAGAAATAACTGGGGTAGGGAAATGAAGAAAATTCTTTTATTCAGTGTGTTATTCTGATCTAGAATGCATTGCCTGAAACGGTGGTGGAAGCAGATTCAGTAGTAACTTTCAAAGGGGAATTGGATGAATACTTGAAAGAAAAGATTTGCCGGGCTTGTAATTATATTTACTTTCCTCTCTCTTCATCTTAATATATTGAGTGGAGTAATGAGACGCAAACAAATTCAATTGTTCTCACAATACTTTTTGCATTTTGGCTTTTATGATACACTGACAATTATATTCTGAATTGTAACATTAGGATGCAGTTCCCTCAACTTCACCAGGTTACATACAAACCCCCTTGACTGGACTACATTGCCCTCAGAATGATGAGCTGCGTAGTCTCTTCATTCCAGATGGTTCTGCCAATGTCTGTTTTCTTAGTATGTTTCCCCACCACCAGCTAGCCCTAAAACATTTGATTCAACCTTTTATCCATCCTTAGTTGGATAGACAGCACTTGACCATTGCCATGATCATCCTCTTCAACCCCACTAGGTCTGTTGTTTGGCTGATCACGTCTCCTAGTAGGCAGCCTTCAGTTAAAGTTGCCAAAACTTTTACAGTAATTATTACCCATTCCTTTTTCTGCGTTATCACTGCTAAACATGACACACCACGTGCCTACACACTCAACAATTTGAATGGTTCCAACAATCTATGGTTAAGCACAGTTTTTGCAGAGTGTATCACACAGCTCTGCGGAACCACATCAATCCTATCATGATATGTCAAGTAACCATCTCTTTTCAAGATATGTCAAGTGACTGTCTCAAAATTCAAGTGGAAGAATAACGGTCCAGGAACCCTTCAGGCTACGGGGAAACTCTTTCGAGTTACCAACAGTCACAGATTGCAACTTCTTTCGAGTACAATCACAGTTCTTGGTTTTTCCAGGAGTGGGACATGAACCCACAACCCTCTGATTCAAAGGCGAGGGTGCTATGAACTGAGCCACAGCTGACACCTCCTCAGGCTATGGGGAAGGTGGAAGGGATTGGAACTAATTAGCCAGCTCGTTCAGAGAATTGACACAGGCATGATAAGCTGAATGGCTGCCTTCTGTGTTGTCTGATTTAGTGATTTCTTGAGTTTCAATGTGGCCACTGGTTCAACATACACCCAGCTTTTTCAAATACTACACTGAATGAGTCTCTTTTTTTATTCATGTACAGGATGTGGGCTTCGCTGGCTGGGCAGGCATTTATTGACCATCCCTGGTTGTCCTTCAGAAGGTGGGGGTGAGCTGCCTTTTTGAACCGCTACAGTCCATGTGGTGTAGGTACACCCACAGTGCTGTTAGGAAGGGAGTTCCAGGATTTTGACCCAGAGACAGTGAAGGAACGGCGATATATTTCCAAGTCAGGATGATGAGTGACTTGGAGGGGAACTTCCAGCTGGCGGTGTTCCCATCTAGCTGCTGCCTTTGACCTTCTAGGTGGTATTGGTTGTGGGTTTGGAAGGTGCTGTTGAAGGAGCCTTGGTGAATTCCTGCAGAGCATCTTGTAGATGGTACACACTGTTGCTCCTGTGCGTCGGCGGTGGAGGGAGTGAATGTTTATGGATGCGGTGCCAATCAAGTGGGATGATTTGTCCTGGATGGTGTCCAGCTTCTTGAGTGTTGTGGGAGCTGCACTCATCCAGGCAAGTGGGGAGTATTCCATCACACTCCTGACTTGTGCCTTGTAGATGGTGGACAGGCTTTGGAGATTCAAGAGGTGAGTTGCTTGTTGCACAATTCCTAGCCTTTGACCTGCTCTTGTAGCCACAGTATTCATATGGCTAGTCCAGTTCAGTTTCTGGTCAATGGTAACCCCAGGATGTTGATAGTGGGGGGATTCACTGATGGTAAGGCCATTGAACATCAAGGGGAGATGATTGGGTTCTCTCTTGTTGAAGATGGTGATTACCTGACACTTGTGTAGCACAAATGTTACTTGTCACTTGTCAGCTCAAGCCTGGATATTGTCTAGGTCTTGCTGCATTTGGACATGGGCTGCTTCAGTATCTGAAGAGCTGCTATTTGCTGAACATTGTACAATCATCAGTGAACATCCCCACATCTGACCTTATGATGGAAGGAAAGTCATTGATGAAGCAGCTGAAGATGGTTGGGCTTAGGGCACTACCCTGAGGAACTCCTGCAGTGATGTCCTGGAGCTAAGATGACTGACCTCCAACAATCACAACTATCTTCCTTTGTGCTAGGTGTGACTCCAACCAGTGGAGAGTTTCCCCCCTGATTCCCATTGACTCCAGTTTTGCTCGGGCTCCTTGATGCCACACTCAGTCAAATGCTGCCATGATGTCAAGAGCAGTCACTCTCACCTCACCTCGGCAGCTCAACTCTTTTGTCCATGTTTGAACCAAGGCTGGAATGAGGTCAGGAGCTGAGTGGCCCTGGCAGAACCCAAACTGGGCACCAGTGAGCAGGTTATTGCTAAGCAAGTGCCGCTTGATAGCACTGTTGATGACCCCTTCCATTTCTTTACTGATGATGGAGAGTAGACTAATGGGGCGGTAATTGGCCGGGCTGGATTTGTCTTGCTTTTTGCGTACAGGACATACCTGGGTAATTTGCCACATAGCCGGGTAGATGTCAGTGTTGTAGCTCTACTGGAGCAGCTTGGCTAGGGACCCTGCAAGTTCTGGAGCATAAGTGTTCAGTACTATTGCCGGAATATTGTCAGGGCCCATAGTCTTTGCAGTGTCCAGTGCCTTCAGCTGTTTCCTGATATCATGTGGAGTGAATTGAATTGGCTGAAGACTGGCATCTGTGATGCTGGGAACCTCCAGAGGAGGCGGAGATGGATCATCCATTCGGCACTTACAGCTGAAAATTGTTGCAAATGCTTCAGCCTTATCTTTTGCACAGATGTGCTGGGCTCCCCCATCATTGAGGATGGGGATATTTGTGGAGCCACCTCCTCCAGTGAGTTGTTTAATTGTCCACCACCATTCACGACTGGATGTGGCAGAACTGTAGAGCTTAGATCTGATCCATTGGCTGTGGGATTGCTTAGCTCCATCTATCACTTGCTGCTTATACTGTTTGGCAAGTAGTCCTGTGTTATAGCTTCACTAGGTTGACACCTCATTTTTAGGTATGCCTGGTGTTACTCCTGGCATGCCCTCCTGTACTCATCATTGAACCAAGGTTGATCCCCTGGCTTGGTGATAATAGTAGAGTGGGGGGCCCCAGCTATGCCTGTCTCTTTATGGGGTATGTGGAACATTCCTTGTTCCAGTCCTACTCCGGCCCCCTCCCACAACTCTTTCTCCAGTACATCGATGATTACTTTGGTGCTGCTTCATGCTCTCGTCGGGACCTGGAAAAATTTATTAATTTTGCTTCCAATCTCCACCCCTCCATCATCTTCACATGGTCCATCTCTGACACTTCTCTTCCCTTCCTTGACCTCTCTGTCTCAATTTCTGATGATAGACTGTCCACCAATATCCATTACAAGCCTACCGACTCCCACAGCTACCTCGACTACAGCTCCTCACACCCCACTTCTTGTAAAGACTCCATCCCATTCTCTCAGTTCCTTCGCCTCCGTCGCATCTGTTCTGATGACGCTACCTTCAAAAACAGCTCCTCTGACATGTCCTCCTTCTTCCTTAACCGAGGTTTTCCATCCACGGTCGTTGACAGGGCCCTCAACCGTGTCCGGCCCATATCCCGCGCATCCTCCCTCACGCCTTCTCCTCCTTCCCAGAAACATGATAGGGTCCCCCTTGTCCTCACTTATCACCCCACCAGCCTCCGCATTCAAAGGATCATCCTCCGCCATTTCCGCCAACTCCAGCATGATGCCACCACCAAACACATCTTCCCTTCACCCCCCCTGACGGCATTCCGTAGGGATCGTTCCCTCCGGGACACCCTGGTCCACTCCTCCATCACCCCCTACTCCTCAACCCCACTTATGGCACCTCCCCATGCCCACGCAGAAGATGCAACACCTGCCCCTTCACTTCCTCTCTCCTCACCGTCCAAGGGCCCAAACACTCCTTTCAAGTGAAGCAGCATTTCACTTGCATTTCCCCTAACTTAGTCTACTGCATTCGTTGCTCCCAATGCGGTCTCCTCTACATTGGAGAGACCAAACGCAAACTGGGCGACCGTATTGCAGAACACCTGCGGTCTGTCCGCAAGAAAGACCCAAACCTCCCTGTCGCTTGCCATTTTAACACTCCACCCTGTTCTCTTGCCCACATGTCTGTCCTTGGCTTGCTGCATTGTTCCAGTGAAGCCCAACGCAAACTGGAGGAACAGCACCTCATCTTCCGACTAGGCACTTTATAGCCTTCCGGGCTGAATATTGAATTCAACAACTTTAGATCTTAAACTCCCCCTCCCCCCATCCCCACCCCGTTTCTTCCCCCCCCACCCCCCCGCTTTTTTTTCAATAATTTACATAGATTCTTCTTTCCCCACCTATTTCCATTATTTTTAAATCTAAAACTAAAACCTTGTTAGCCTTTCCACCCCACCCCCACTAGAGCTGTACTTTGAATATCCTGTCCTCCATTCTTAATTAGCACTTTTCTCAGACAAAACACCTCTTTGACCCTTTTGTCTGTGACATCTTTTGATTATCTGCTCATCTCCACAATCACCACACCCTCAATGTCTCTCTCTCCCCCCACCACCCCACCCCCCTCCCCCCCCCAACCTTAAACCAATTTATATTTCTGCCTTCTTCTAACTATGCTTCAGTTCTGCCGAAGGGCCATGAAGGCTCGAAACGTTAACTGATTTCTTCTCCGCCGATGCTGCCAGACCTGCTGAGTTTTTCCAGGTAATTCTGTTTTTGTCATGAGATTACAGATTGTGTTCGAGTACAATTCTGCTGCTGCTGATGGCCCACAGAGCCTCATGGATTCCCAGTCTTGAGTTGCTAGATCTGTTCAAAATCTATCCCATTTAGCATGGTGGTAGTGCCACACAACATGATGGAGTATCCTCAATGTGAAGGCGGGACTTCATCTCCACAGTGACTGTGCGGTGGTCACTCCTACCGATACTTTCATGGACGGATGCATCTGCGGCAGGCAAGTTGGTGAGGATGAGGTCAAATATGTTTCTCCCTCTTGTTGGTTCCCTCACCACCTACTGCAGACCCAATGACATAGCAGCTATGTCATTTAGGCCTCGGTCAGCTTGGTCAGTAGTGTTGCTACTGAGCCACTCTTGTTCATGGGCGTTGAGGTTCCCACCCAGAGTACATTCTGCACCCTTGCCACCCTCAGTGCTTCCTCCAAGTGATGTTTAACAATGATGAGCACTGATTCATCAGCTGAGGGAGGACAGTACGTGGTAAGGAGGAGGAGGTTTCCTTGTCCATGTTTGACCTGTTGCCATGAGACTTCATGTGGTCTGGAGTCGATGTTGAGGACTCCCAGGGCAATTCCCTCCTGACTGTATACCATTGTGCCGCCACCTTTGCTGGGACTGTCCTGCTGGTGGGACAGGACATACCCAGGGATGGTGATGGTCGTGTCTGGGACATTATCTGTAAGGTATGATTCCATGAGGATGACTATGTCAGGCTGGTGCTTGACTAGTCTGTGAGACAGCTTTCCTAATTTTGGTATTAGCCCCCAGATGTTAGTAAGGAGGACTTTGCACGGTTGACAGAGCTGAGATTGCCGTTGTCGTTTCCGGTGCCTAGGTCGATGCTGGGTGGTCCGTCTGACTTCATTCCTTTTTTGTGACTTTGTAGCAGTTTGTTACAACTGAGTGGCTTGCTAGGCCATCTCAGAGGGCATTTAAGAGTCAAACACATCACTGTGGGTCTGGAGTCACATGTAGGGCAGACCAGGTAAAGACAACAGATTTCCTTCCCTAAAGGGCATTAGTGAAACAGATGGGTTTTTACAGCAATCAACAATGGTTTCATGGTCATCATTAGACTTTTAATTCCAGATTTTTATTGCATTCATCCATCTGCTGTGGCGGGATTTGGATGCAGGGCATTACCCTGGGCCTCTAGATTAATAGTCTAATAGCAATACCACAACACCATCACCTCCCCTCGTTGTTAGTACTCTAGTGAAAAACGAAACACTTAAGCATAATCTAATGTTCGAGTTACCCAGTACTGAACCATCCATCAAAAAGACCACAGGTTTGCTTCCAATTAAGACAATAGTATGGGTGCTGCAGCTGACCTCAGTAGTCTTACGGACAAGATCTTTATACTCCTGACTGCTATCCTGTATCTTCTGTTGAGAAGGGGGTATGTGTGGAGGGTAAGCAGAACCAGGCTTGTCTATGGTGCCCTCTATTTAAACAAGATCATCTGCATCCAGTTGCCTTAGATGTCACATCGATAGCAGCTTCCGGAGAGGTACCAGAGGTACCAGGCAATGGCCTGTAGAATTTTAACTCAGCAGACTGCAGAGGACAGGGAGAGAAAATTGACTAATGAAAAGGAGAACTGAAGACTCATCATCAGTAGCCCATAAAAAATATCCCCCACTGTCAAAATCCTGGGGGCCACCATCGACCAGAAACTGAACTAGATCAGCCATATAAATACTGTGGCTACAAGAGCAGGTCAGAGGCTAGGAATCCTGTGGGAAGTAACACACTGCTGTACAAGGCACAAGGCAGGAGTGTGTTGGAATACTCCCCACTTGTCTGGATGAGTGCAGCTCCCACAACACTCAAGAAGCTTGACACCATCAAGGCCAAAGCAGCCCGCATGATTGGCACCACATCCGCAAACGTTCACTCCCTCCACCACCGATGCACAGTAGCAGCAGTGTGTTCCATCTATAAGATACACTGCAGGAATTCACCATAGGTCCTCAGACAGTACCTTCCACACCCACGACCGCTACCATCTAGGAGGACGGGGGCAGCATACACATGGGTACTCCACCACTTGCAAGTTCCCCTCCAAGCCACATGCCATCCTGACTTGGAAATATATTACCATTCCTTCACTGCTGCTGGGCCAAAATCCTGGAACTCCCTCCCTAACAGCACTGTGGGTGTACCAACACCACATGGACTGCAGCGGTTCAAGGAGGCAACTCACCACCACCTTCTCAATAAATGCTGGCTTAGACAGCGACGCCCACATCCTAAGAATGAATAATGAAAAAAAAGTGGTGGAGAGTAATTCTGCTTACATTTTAAAGTCTGTTGCATGACCTGGTAGTACAATGCATTGGAGTACTCACTGTGTCGTTTTGAGAGGCAGGTTTGATTTTCCATGCAGGCCCCAACTATTGCCACTTCTACTTTTACTGTGAACAAGGAAATGCACTGAGGGAAGCCCAGATAGCAGAGTCAATGAGTCAACCTGAGTCGATTCTCAGGTACTATCTTGCTCAGAATGGAATTCAGAACTGCCAAAACTCTCAAGACCTGAGGCCCAAGACCTGGGGGAGGTGTAGTGGTATTGTCACTAGACTGGTAATCTGGAAACCCAGGGGTAATACTCTGGAGATCTGAGTTTGATTCCCACCTCAGCAGATGGTGGAATTTGAACCCAATAAAACTCTGGAATTAAAAGTCTAATGATGACCGTGAAACCATTGCCGCTGGTCCTAAAAACCCATCTGGTTCACTAATGTCCACTTGGGAAGGAAATCTGCCATCCTTACCTGGTCTAGCCTTATATGACTCCAGACCCACAGCAATGTGGTTGACTCTTAAATGCCCTCTGAACAAGGGCAATTAGGGATGGGCAATAAATGCTGGCCTAGCCGGTGACGTCCACATCCCATGAACAAATGAAAAAAAATGCTGTCTAAATGCATAATACTATGAGTATTAAAGAAAGCAAAAAAAACAAATGCATTTATGTAGCATCTTTCATGATCTCAGGAAGTCCAAAAGCACTTCACAGACAATGGAGTACTTCTGAAGTTTAGCCATTGTTGTAATGTAGGAAATGTGGCAGTCAATTTGCACACAGCCTTGGTGCTCTGACCCTCATGATGGAGCAACTCATCCTTTCAGATCTTCATAATTTGGAACAGTTTGCACTAAAGAATGACTTGCTCCTCACATCAGAAAAAATAAAGACTTACAATTATGGAGCACTTTCCCGTGACCACCAGACATTGCAAAGTGCTGGCCAGTGAAGTACTTTTTGAAGTCTCGTCACAGTTGTAATGTCGGAGATGCAGCAGCCAATTTGTGTACAGCAAGCTCCTACAAACAGCAATGTAATCATTACCGGATAACCCCGTTTTGGTGATATTGGTTGGGGGAACAGCATTAGCCCAGGCACCAGGGAGAAGTTTCCTGCTCTCCTTTGAAATACCTGAGAAACCAGACAGCATCTCAGTTTAACATCTCACCCAAAACGTGGTACCTCTGACAATACTGCACATCCTAAATCTTGTGCTCAAGTCTCTGGAGTTTTTTTAAAATTTATACATTCACAGGATTTGGGCGTTGCTGGCTAGGCCAGCATTTGTTGCCCATCCCTAATTGCCCTTGAGAGGATGGTGGTGAGCTGCCTTCTTGAACCGCTGCAGTCCATGTGGTGCAGGTGCACCCATAGTGCTGTTAGAGAGTGAATTCCAGGATTTTGACCCAGCGACAGTGAAGGAACGACGATATATTTTTATGTCAGGATAATGTGTGGCTTGGAAGAGAACATGCAAATGGTAGTGTTTGCATGCATCTGCTGCTCTTGTCCTTCTAGGTAGTAGAAGTCATGGGTTTGGAAACGTGCTGTCGAATGAGCCTTGGTTGCTGCAGTGCATGTTCTAAATGGTACACACTGCTGCCACTGTGCATTGGTGATGGAGGGAGTGGAAGTTCAAGGTGGTGGATGGGGTGCCAATCAAGCGGGCTGCTTTGTCCTGGATGGTATCGAGCTTCTTGAGTGTTGTGGGAGCTGCACTCATCCAGGCAAGTGGGGAGTATTCCATCACACTCCTGACTTGTGCCTTGTAGGTGGTGGACTGGCTTTGGGGAGACAGGAGTTGAGTTACTCACATCAGAATTCCTCAGAAGTCTCTGGAGTGGAACTTGAACTCAGTCTCTCTGTCTTAGAATGCGAGAGCGCTTTCACTGAGCCAAACCAGTCATCTAGAATTCATGCAAATCATGGGCCACAAGAGTGAATCGAGTGCTGGTTATCCAGAACACACACCGACAAGATATTAAGGTTGTTGACTTTTGAAATGAAATTGGTATTCTTACAGTCATGTTCTTGTCCGACCATAGAACATATTCAGTTCCAAGGGAACGATTTGTCAAATTACTGCAAGCAATGTACAGCCTGTGTACTTTAATGATTAGATAATAATGCAGATAGAATGAGAATGTCACTTGCAATAGGTTATTTTTAAAAAAGTATTAAAAAGAGGCATTCTTTTTCATGCCATTACTTCTTACTAAAGCTGCAACAAAATATTCACAATTCTTTTGGTAAAAATATTGATTAGAGCCCTCTATAGTTGATGAAAATTGTGTATTGATTATAGGTAGGAGTTCCAATAATAATCTAGTAAAGTAATTAAAAGCTTCCTGGCTGTACAGAGTGAATGAAACCTGATACCCCTATATATGTGATTAAATATGTGGAATGCCCAAATCCTGCACCTGGAGTTTGCTTCTACGAGTCAGCCTTGCCTCGGTTTCACGTTCATCTAACAGCCAAAAGGTTGTGAGTTCAAATCCAACTCCAGACACTAGAGCTTAGTCTAGGCTGACAACAGTGCAGTACTGAGTCAGCACTGTACCACTGGAAGGTGCCCTCTTTATGATAAACAGAGTCTGCCCCCTCAGCTGGGCAGAAAGGATGCCAGGCTGTTGAAGAACAACAGGAGAGTTGTTTTGGTGACCTGACCAATATGTATCGACAACAACTATAAACTATGCTTATATAGCGCCTTTCAGATAATAAAGTGCTTCAGAGGAGCATTGTGCTGAAAAATCAGACAATGAGTCACATATTGAGGTATTTGGGCAGACGGCCAAAGACTTGGTCGAAGAGGTAAGTTCAAGGAGCATCTTACAGGAAGAACAAGAGGTAGAGAGACGGAGTGGTGTAGGGAGGGAATTCCACCGCCCTGGGGCCTAGGCAGCTGAAGGCACACCCAGCATTGGCGGGGTCAGGGAAATCAGGTGTGCGCAAGAGACCAGAGTTGGAGGAGTGCAGAGATTGTGAGGAGGAGGTTACAGAGCCAATGATTGAGCAGTTCAAATCAGGGACGCTCGAGAGGCCAGGATTAAATTAGATCAGATAACTAGGAGGGTCGTGGAGTTGGAAGAGATTACAGAGATAGGGAGGGGCGAGGCTATCGAGGGACTTGAAAAGAAGGAAACCAAGGCATTGCTTGACTGGGAGCCAATATCGAACAGGGAGCACAGGGGTCAAAGGTGAACAGGGCTCAATCAACATCACTGAAATTGACCATCCTTGTCCCCTGGCGTATCGCACTATTGCTCATGGAAGCTTCATATACCCAAATTAGGTACTGGATGCCTCTACATTACAATAGCAGCACTTCCAAACTACCTCAATGGCTGTGACATGCCTTATGACTTCATGAAAAACAATAGTTCTGATTGCCTTATTAGGCCACTGTGGATATCTTTAAAGGTCTGCGGCGTGGAAGTGTTTCTTTCCCCTTGTGAAAGCCCTCACAAAAGCATGCAACCTTATGATTTTGATGCACAAAGTGGGATGTTCTGCCGAGACATGAGTGCTAAACACACACTGAGGGTGGAATTTGACGGTCCGGTCGCAGCGGGGGTGGGGCTGTAAAATGCAGCGAGCCGTTCAAAAACCCATTGACTTCGGCGGGAGCATAAAATCCCGCCAGCGTAAAATTCCACCCTAGGCCTGAGTTTTACATTCCCCTGGGAACGGGTTGGCGGGTGGGGATGTTGTAAAATTGGGCGCCACAGCAGTGGCATTGTGCCAGATGTCTACCCAACTGCCCTTGCCTCCCAGGTTATTTTACCTGTGTCAGGCAGCTCACTTAAGGGCCTCCTCCCTTTGCTGCTGTAATTTACCCACAGCAGGGGAGGCTGGTGTCCAGTGTCCAGGCACCCAGCGTAAAACCTGCTGAACTTGTCTGTGGGTCATGGAAGTGCCTGCTGATCGAGCACCTTGTGAGGCCCCCTCCCAAGGTAATTTTAACTTCTCGTGTTTCCCCTTCCTCCACCCACCCCCCCCAACCCAACCCCCACCACCTCTTGTTCCTTGTCCCCCACACCACTCACCATGGCCTACCAGCCTGGCCTGGCAAGACCTCGGACTTACCTTTAAGCCCGGGTTCCGTGCTGCTCAGCTTTGGGGGCTGCCTGTAGCCCCAGCAGTGGTCCCCGCTCCTGATGGGGTGAAAGGAGCTGCTGACCATTTGGTTGGCCGACAGCTCTCTCAAGGCGGGACTTCCTCTCAGATGGGGGCAGAAGGCCCGCCTCAAGTTAAATAAAGGCCCACTGGCCGAAAATTGACTGCGGGGCAAGCCCCCGACTTTTACGCCAGGGGAAAGGACCCCGTCCCCAATATAAAATTCACTACATAGTGAAGCAGCAGCCTGTTTTACATTGGGCCCGATTTCTTTAACGGTAACCTGTTAATGACAACGGACAACATGTGAAGCAGACAGCTTATTTGCTACCAGAGTGCTTAGCGCTACTGGTGATGACCAGTTTCGCTCACATGATGGCTACCTCACATTGTAACGGGCACAGGGTAAAGTGAGCATCCTTGAACTGTTCATAATGTAGAAAGAAAGGAGCCGATCTTTTTCTTATTACAAATCAAGGAGGAAAGATGAAAAGATTTTACTTGCGACCCACAAGGCAAATAAAACAACTCCAGGAAGACTAAAGTAACTTACAGCTATGTTAACATCTTGTAGCGTGGAGCGCCAACACTTAGCATTTATATGGTACCTTTAACATAGGAAAAAGTCTTATAAGAGCGTTGGATTTATGCTAAGCCAAAGATATTCCGGCAGGTGACTAAAAGCTTGGTTAAAGAAGCAAGTTCACTAAAATGAGAGAGAGAGGAGCGAAGGTGTGGGAAAGGAGTTCCAGAATTTAAAACCTAGACAGTTGAAGCCCCAGCACCAATATTAGGGTGAAAGACCTGCCAATAGGTAAGAGGCCAGAGCTGGAGAAATACAGAGTTCCTGGAACGTTGTAGGGCTGTGGATGTTTACAGTGTCACTGTGCTGAAGATGAAAATGAATGAAGTTATGCATTAATCTTTGGGCAAGAATGGATTCGGAGTCACAAACACAACAGAGGAACTGCAGGGAATGTGCTGGCATGGATTTGATGGGCTGAATGGCCCCTTGTGCAAATGGATCAAAGGAACTTTGTTGTCCTGTCACTTAGGCTGTCAGTGCTATTTCAGAGGAGAGGTCCCTCTAAAGAAGGCAAGATGTTTGCCTAAGTCAGGCTTCAAATGGAAATCAGAAAATGCCAGAAACACTCAGCTGGTCAGACAACATCTGTGGAGAGAGAAACAGAATGAATGGGCTAGAATTTGTACTGAGCACTGTTAGGGGAAAATAAAGGGATACAGTATAGGGATACAGTAAGAACTTATTGAAGGGAATCAATACTTAAAATATCCAAGCAGGCAAAACCTGTCTGCGTAAGCAGTTAACAGTTAAAGGCCAGGCTGGACAGAGAGAAATCTAACCCTTGCACATTCTCAGGGCTTGTGAGTATCAGCAAGGCCATATAGGATGAAGCAGAATGCAATTGCTAGATTGGGTGTTTTGGGAGTCAGACTGGCACCTTAGGCTGGAAAACAACGAAGATTGAGTCTGTTTACAGCAGATAGGGAAAGAACAGATGGTCCTAGTTTAGGTAAGAGGGAGGGTCTCTGCCTGGGTGAGAAACAAATAGGGACATACAATGCATGTACTTGTCACCAGACTTGTCAGTTTAATGTAAACCTATATGGTGACAAGATCGAAATCTGGAAACTGTTCTTTACGTGACCAATAATGTATAAATATGATGAACACTTGTAGTTTAGCAGAGTGCTGTCTCAAGCTGTATTGAGATGGTGTTCTGCTTGCAATTGCTCGAATAAACGATCGTGACCTATACCTGAGACTCCTGTGGTCCGTTTCTCAAAGTGACCACAACAGCACAATGGCAAAGCTAATGGTTTTCATCGTTATCTATGGGTGTATGATAGAGCAAATCCAGGCAAGGAGCAGATGTGCAGTTAAGTGTGACTATCCAAATGTTGCTGCTTGAGTTGCATTGCTCTGCTGTAAACATCACAAAAATGGCAGCTCACATCAGTCTTCCCATTTCTCTTAGAACTCACTATACTTGCCCGTTAAATATCCATTAAACTCGCCACAGAAGACAAAGTCTTGTTATTACAATTTACGTATCCTTTTAATGATGTGTAAGTGCTCATTACTGCCAATCAATCCCTTAGCCACTGAGAAGTTATCTCCTCAGTTCTCTCCACGGATGCTACCTGACATGTTAGTTTTCAGCATTTCCTGGCTTTGCTTCACAGGTTCCTGATCTCTGTTTACTGACATTCAAAAGCTTTTGGTCCACTGGCCTCACCAACATCGTTGGTGTGAATATAAACTTAAGCATGAATTGATTTCGATGAAGCAGGCTTTATATATCATTTGCTGAGTTAAGATAGAATCATAGAAATGTACACAACAGAAGGAGGCCATTCGGCCCATTGTGTCTGTGCCAACCAACAAGTAGCCAATTCCACTCTCCAGCCCTTGGTGGTCTGTAGCCTTCTCGGTTACAACACTCCAAGTGCTTTTCAAGTGTGAGGTGGGTTCCTGCCTCTGCCGCCCTTTCAAGCGATGAGTTCCAGATCTTCACCACTCTCTAGATGAGAAAATTTCCTCTTGAATCTCCTCTAGACCTCTCAGCTCTTACTCATAAATCTATGCCCCCTGGTTATGGAACCCCGCAATTAACGGAATTCATTTTTTAATTTGTTTGTGGGATGTGGGCATCACTGGCTAGGCCAGCATTTATTGCCCACCCCTAATTGCCCTTGAGAAGGTGGTGGTGAGCTGCCTACTTGAACCGCTGCACTCCATGTGGTGTAGGAACATCCAGAATAGGTTAGAATAACTCTATCTTCTGCTCCTATTTCGTATGTTTCTATGCATCTGGACCCCCGCATAATTTTATACACTTAACTAACATTATGGGCAGAATTTTGCCCTCGGTTGGCAGGTGGGCCCCACCGGCTCAGCGGCGGGCGGGCAACTGAACTCCGCTGCCGAAATGGGGCCTGCCGCCACTTTGAGTGGGCGGGCCAATTAAGAGCCGCCCAGCGGCCTGCCCGACAGGAAGCGCTATGTGCTTCCTGTGCGTGGGTGGTGGGGGTGGGGGCGGAGAGGGAATCCCCATCTGTCAAAGTGTGCTCTTTCACGCGTGCGCGTGAAAGAGCGCACTGCTCCCTGAGACTAAGTGCTGTCTCAGGGAGATTACTGACACTGTCAAAAACATTAAAAATAGAAAAATAGAAAAATTAATATTAATATTAAAATGTTAATAAAAAGGACATAAACTTTATTAAAGTTTTTAAAAACGGACATGAAACCTCATCCCGCCAGTGGATGAGGTTTCATGTATTATCAGAAGCCCGCTGGGGCTCCTGGCCTGCCCGCCAGCCTTAAGGTTGGACGGGCAGGTCTTTAATTATCTTAATGATTTGGCCATTGACAGGTCGGCGGGTGGACAGCTGATTTCGCTGCCAGCCCGCCTTCCTAAAAATTTAAATGGACAGGGATGACGTCGGGGGTTCCTCCCAATGTCATCCCACGTCATTTTCCCGTCGGCGAGCGGGCCCCGCCCCCAAATCGCCGATGGGAAAATTCTGGCCAACGTTTTTGTTATTATATTAGTTTTATGCAATTTTCTAATATCTGTGCCTTGAGACATATTTCTGTGCTAAAGGTGCTATATAAATGCAAGTTGCTGTTGTATATAATTAGCTACAAGAACTCCACCGAGTGTTCCCGTGGTTTTAATTCACGGTCATTCATCGTAGTTCACTGGCCCAGTATGTACTGGTATCTATAGCAATGAAGCATGTTCCCAGATATGACTGGCACTTTAACCGTATTCACCAACTTAAAATAGTTTTCTTAATTAGACAGGTTCTGCAATGCCCTGAAATGTTGCCTTTGTGCCAACCCTCATTTGAATGTGAATGGGTCTCCATTGTAACACATCAGCTAAATCATATAGATATGAGCGCGTTTGAAGATGTGCTTTGGTGCAGTCTACAGCCCCAATTAATTGGTGATTTGAGAATGGGAACATTGAATCAGTTACAAATGAATCTAGAATTAAAAGCAAACGTGCTTTTAAGTTACTCGATGAAGCAAAAAACAAAACAAAAAACAAAGTGAACAATTCGGCAGATTCTAGTTCTTCTCTTTTATCTAAAATCTAGAATGAGTTCTGGCTCACAGGGGCCACGTTAGAAAATGGAACTTCATTCCCCTTAGAGAGGGGACAGCTGAAGGGGCAGAAACCCTCTAAAATCTGGGACACTCGAGAGGCCAGAATTAGCTGACCACAGATATCTCGGAGGGTTACGGGGTTGGAGGAGGTTACAGAGTTAGGGAGGAGCGAGGCCACGGGAGGAATTTGAAAACAAGGATGAGAATCTTAAAACCAAGATGTTGCCTGACTGGGAGCCAAAGTAAGTCAGTGAGCAAAGGGGTGACAGGTGAACAGGATTCGCTTCGAGTTAAGACATGGGCAGCAAGGTTTTTTAGAAAATCTCAAGTCTAAGGAGGCTGGAATGTGGGCGGCCAGCCAGGAATGCGTTGGAATAGTCGGGTTTGTCGGTGACAGAGGCATAAATGAAGGTTTCCTCAGCAGATGATGGGCGAAGTTGGCTGATGTTACAGAGGTGGAATTACGCAGCCTTAAGTGATGGCACAAATATGAGATTGGAAGCTCATCTCAGATCAAATATAATAATGTGATTAGATTGGTTTAGGCTCAGACTGTTGTCAGGGAGACGGATAGAGCTTGGTAGCTAGGGAACGGAGTTTGGAGCAGGGACCGTAAACAATGACTTCAGTCTTACCAATATTTAATTGGAGGAAATTTCTGCTCATCCAGTACCGGATGTCGGATAAGCAGTCTGATAATTTAGCAGTGGAGAACTTAAAGGGAGGTGTTGGTGAGGTAGAGCTGGGAATCATCAGCGTACATGTGAAAACTAATGCTGTGCTTTCGGATGATGCCACCGAAGGAAGGCGTGAAGGTGAAAAGTAGGAAGGGTCCATGGATAGATCCTTGGAGGACACCAGGTGCAGGAGCCATTGCAAGTGACACTGGCTACGATTAGATAGATAAGAATGAAACAGGTGAGCGAGTCACACCCAGCTAGTTGATAGTGAAGAGGCTTTTGATGGGCATTGGAGAAGATGGTGTGGTCAACCATGCCAAAGCTTGCAGACTGGACAAGGAGAAATAGGTTACCTTTGTCACAGTCACATTTGTAACTTTGGTAAGAGCTGCTTTGGTACACTCTGCCTCATTATGTCCGCTTGTCTGAGAGCCAGACATCCATTACTCTTATTGAAACAACTGTGCCCTTTGGAAAACATTGTTTGATTGAGAGCTCAGGCTCTCTGGTCACTGCAGTCAATTTCACAATGTTAAGTTACACAAGGTTAAGTGGTTTCAAGGGCTTGGATTTTGTGAGTGTTACTTTAAAGGGCCTGGATGATTGACAATTTTATTGCCTTGTAGTGAAGTGACTTTTTCTTTAATATAGTGGAAGGTTATGAATGAATTACTTTTTAAAGCTCTTTTTTACACTTCCTATTGTGTTCACTGGTTATATTCAGTGTATAGTGGGTCATTGGGCATGCAAGTGCCATAGTTGAAATACAGAGCATGAGGGGACATAGGGGGTGAGTGGAGGGGCATAGCTTAGCATAGGGAGCATGAGGGGCCACATGGGGAAGGTAGGGGATGTGAGGTGGCACGGATGGGGAGGGGGGTGTGAGGGTTGACGGCTGGAGGGCCTTTGTGATTTTATTTTAACTGGGACGAAGCCAAACAGCCCCAAGGCGGGCCTTTTAAACAGCACACCTCAGCACCTGGCAGCCCCTGTGGCTGCCTCCAAACTCTTTCCAGGTCAGTTGGCTCTGCACTCACACTCCAGCCTACACCCGCCCCTCTGGCAATGAAGATCCTGCCTTAGCGGGCACTTCCTCCAGAGGCGGGAAGGCTCAGCTGGAAATGTTCCCAACTCCCGCTGCCCACCTCGAGGATGAAAAGTCAGGCCGATGTGTTTGTGAACGTTCATACGGTGCTTGACAACATACCGCATTATAGACTTGTGAGCAAAATTGAAATCAATGGGATGAAAGGGATAGTGACAGCATGGATATAGAGGGACTGAAAGGAAAGCAGCGATGGTGCTTATTGTGCAGACTGGAGGGAAATGTGTAGTTGTGCCCTCCCGTTCTTTCTGATATACGTTAATGACCTGGACATGGGCACACAGGGCACAATTTCGAGGTTTGCAGATGATACTAAACATGGAAAATTAGTGAACAATGAGGAGGACGGCAGCAAACTTCAAGAGGGCATTGATAGGATCGTGAAGTGGGCAGAGACGTGGCAGATAAAATTTAATGCAGAGAAATGTGGGGGTGAATTTTATGGGATGGTGTATTTCTCACCCCCCCCACCCCCCGCCACTAGAAAAGTTGGCCTTGAGCCCAGCAACTATAAAAAGGCTGTTCTGCAGCAGTGATGCACTGGGGAGGAGGTCTTAATGAGCTGAGAGTGGGATTTCCCGCCCTCGAGGAAGGGAAGTCCCACCCTCAAGAAATGCCTTCCAATCTGATTGGCCGGCAGCTGAGTAGCCCCAACAGGGTCAGAGCTCAGTAGTGGCCGCTGCTGGGGCTACAAGCAGTCCCGAGGAGAAGATCCATGGACGCCAGGCTTACAGGTGAGTCTGGGGTGTTTGGTTGGGGTGGGGTTGGGGATTCTAGGGAGTTATGGGGGGAGGGGGAAGGGCTGTCGGGTTCAAGAGGCCGAGTGTGAGTTGGGGGGTGGCACAAAGTGGGGGTACTATCTTGGAGGGTGCCCCCGATAGGCACAGGGTACTACCCAAAGGAGGGTCCCGCCCTATCTCCAGCCTGTCTTTTAACCCAAGGCTATTAAAAAGCGGACTGGCCCCTTTCATCCTGCCTTCCCCTACCTATCGTTTTATGGCATTGGAGGTGGAAACTGGCCATTAATTGGCCAGTTAAGGGCCTCAAAAGTCCTAAGGGTAGGAGGGCAGGGTGACATCTCACCCACCCACCGTATTATGGGGATTTTGTTAGGAAGAATGAAGAGAGGCTAAATAGTACAATTTTAAAGGGACAGAGGTAGTTGGAGATTGATGTACACACATCTTTAAAGGTGATAACAAGTTTACAAGATAAATATATATGGAATTCCTCTCTTTATAAAAAAAAAATATCATACAAAAACAAGGAAGTTGTGCTAAATATTTTTTAAAAATACTACTTAGGCTTCAGCTGGAGTATTGAGTATAATTCTGGCACCACAATTTAGGAGGGTGATGAATGACTTAAAGAGGATGAAGAAGGGATTTTTCAGAATGGCACCACATACTGGACTTTTATTTATTCTTTCATTTTTCTTTTTATTCTTTCACGGGATGTGGCTGTCGCTGGCTAGGCCAGCGTTTATTGCCCATCCCTAATTGCCCTTGAGAAGGTGGCGGTGAGCCGCCTTCTTGAACCACTGCAATCCATGTGGTGTAGGTAAACCCACAGTGCTGTTAGGGAGCGAGTTCCAGGATTTTGACCCAGCGACAGTGAAGGAATAACAATATATTTCCAAGTCAGGATGGTGAGTGACTTGGAGGGGAACTTGGAGGGTGGTGTTCCCATGTGTCTGTTGCCCTTGTCCTTCAAAGCGGTAGTGGTCATGGGTTTGGAAGATACTGTCAAAAGAGCCTTGGTGAGTTGCTGCAGTACATCTTTTAGATGGTACACACAGCTGGACTGTGCGTTAGTGGTGAAGGCAGTGAATGTTTAAGTTGGTGGGTGGAGTGCCAAACAAATGGACTGCTTTTTCCTGGAAGTGTTTTTGGAGCCACACTCATCCAGGCAAGTGGAGAGTATTCCATCACACTCCTGACTTGTGCCTTGCAGATGTTTCATTTTGAGTGAGAGAGGAGTGGATCTAAGACTAATGTTTTAAACTTAAATAAGGGCAATTGTGAGGGCATGAAGAAAGAACTGGCTAGAATGAACTAGGAAATTCGGTTAAGGGTTAGGTCAGTGGAGACATTTAAGGAGATATTTCAGAATACTCAGAAAAGATACATTTCAGTGAGAAAGAAAGATTCTAAGGGAAGGACGGACCATCCATCGCTAACCAATGAAGTTAAAGATAGTATCAAATTGAAAGAAAAAGCGTATAATTCCACAAAGATGAGTGGCAGGTCAGAGAATTGGACAGAACATAATGAACAGCAAAGAACGACTGAAAGATTAATAAGGAAGGAGAAATTAGAGTACAAGAGAAAGATAGCTACAAATATAAAAGCAGATAGCAACAGCTTCAAAAGGTATTTATAAAGGAAAAGCGTGAATAAAGTGAATGTTAGTCCCCTAGAGAGTGAGGCTGGGGAACTAATAATGAAAAATAAGGAAATGGCATAGAATTGAACAGATATTTTACATTTGTCTCCATTATAGAGGATACAAATAACATCTCAGAAATAATTGTGAATCAAGAAGAGAAAGGAGGGAGGAACTTAAACAACTACAATCACCAGGGAAAGGGTATCTAGAAAATTATTAGAACTAAAAGCTGACAAGTCCCCAGGTCCTGATGAACTTCATCCCAGTGTCTTAAAAGACATGGCTGTTGAGATGGTAGATGCACTAGATTTTAATTTTCCAAAATTCCCTAGATTCTGGAAAGGTCCCATCGGATTGGAAAATAGCGAATATGACTCCTCTAATCGAGAGAGAGGACAGAAAGCAGGAAACCACAGGCCAGTTAGCTTAATATCTGTCATAGAGAAATTGCTGGAATCTATTGTTAAGGAGGTCATAGCGGGGCACTTAGAAAATCTCAATGCAATCAAGCAGAGTCAACATGGTTTTGTGAAAGTTTTGATGTCATGTTTGACTAAATTATTGGAGTTTTTTGAGGAAGTATCAAGCAATATGGATAAAGGGGAACCTGTAAATGTGGTGTACCTAGATTTCCAGAAGGCACTTGATAAGGTGCCACATCAAAGGTTGCAATGCAAAATAAGAGCTCATGGTGTATGAGCTAACATATTAACATGGATAGAAGATTAGTTAGCTAACAGGAAACAGAGAGTAGTGATGAATGAGTTATTTTTGGTTGGCATGATGTGACGAGTGGAGTGTGACAGGGATCGGTGCTGGGGCCTCAACTTTGTACAATTTATGTCAATGACATGAAGGTATGATTGCTAAATTTGCTAATGAAACAAAGATAGGTAGGATGGTAAGTTGTGAAGAGGACATGAGGAGTCTGCAAAGGAACATAGATAGGTTCAGTAAGTGGGCAATAATTTGGTAGATGGAATATAATGTGGGAAAATGTGAACTTGTCCACTTTGACAGGAATAATAGAAAAGCAGCATATTATTTTAATGAGGAAAAATTGCAGAATTCTGAGATACAGCGGGATCTGGGTTTCCTGGTACATGAGTTACAAAAAGCTAGTATGCAGGTACAGCAAGTGGTTAGGGAGGCAAATAGAATTTTGTTGTTTATTGCAAGGAGGATTGAATTTAAAGGTAGGGATGCTTTGCTGCAGCTATACAGGGCATTAATGAGATCACATCTGGAGTACTGTGTACAGTTTTGGTCTCCCTATTTAGGAAAGGATATAAATGTGCTAGAAGCGGTTCAGAGAAAGTACACTCGACTCATACCTGGGATAGTAGGGTTATCCTATGAAGAAGGGTTAGACAGACTAGGTCTATCCATTAGAGTTTAGAAGAATAAGAGGTGACTTTATTGAAACATATAAGATCCTGATCAGGCTTGACAGGATGGATGCTGAAAGGATGTTTCCCCTTGTGGGAGAGACTAGAACTAGGGCACACAGTTTAAAGATAAGGGGTGTCCCATTTAAGGTGTAGGCGAGGAGAATATCTTTCACTCAGAGGGTCGTGTGTTTGGAACTCTTCCCTGCAGAGCAGTGGAGACGGGGCCATTGAATAGCTTTAAGGCAGAGGCAGATAGATTCTTGACTAACAAGGGAGTCAAAGGTTTTTGGGGGTAGGTGGGAATGTGAAGTTGATGCCACAATCAGATCAATCATGATCTTATTGAATGGCAGAGCAGGCCCAATGGGGCGGATGGCCTACTACTGCTCCTAATTCATATTTTTGTTTGTAGATGGTGGACAGGCTTTGGGGAGTGAGGAGGTGAGTTACTCGCCACAGAATTCTCAGCCTCTTACCGGCTCTTGTACCCACAGCACTTATATGGCTAGTCCAGTAATGATAACTCCCAGGATGTTGATACTGGGGGATTCAGTGATGGTAATGCCATTGAATGTCAAGGGGAGATGGTTGGATTCTTTCTTGTTGGAGATGGTCATTGCCTGACACTTGTGTGGCGTGAATGTTACTTGCCACTTATCAGCCCAAGCCTGAATGTTGTCCAGGCCTTGCTGCATATGGTCATGGACTGTAGCAGTATCTGAGGAGTTGCGAATGGTGCCGACCATTGTGCAATCATCAGCAAACATCCCCATCTCTGACCATATTATGGAGGGAAGGGCATTGATAAAACAGCTGAAGATGGTTGTACCCTGAGACACTCCTGCAGTGATGTCCTGGGACTGAGATGATTGGCCGCTGACATCACAACCATCTTCCTTCAGTCACATGGAGGGACAGGGGAAACTGGAGTTGTTCTCTTTAGAGCAAAGAAGGTTAGGAAGATTTATTTGATAGTGATGTTCAAAATCATGAAAGGTTTTGAATGAAGAACTGCTTCCATTGGCAGAAAGGTCAGTAATCTGAGGAGACAGATTTAAAGTAATTGGGAAAGGAATCAGCAGCAAGATGAGGATCTTTGGCTTTTTTGTACGCAATGAATTGTTCTGCTCTGGAATATACTGCCTGAAAGGGTGGTTGAAGCAGATTCGATCATAATATTCAAAAAAGAATTGCCTAAATGTTTGAAAGAAGAAACTTTGCAGAGATATGAGGCAAGGGCAGATGAGGTTTTTTTATTCATTTGCGGTATGTGGGTGTCACTGGCTAGGCCAGCATTTATTGCCCATCCCTAATTGCCCTTGTGAAGGCGGTGGTGAGCTGCCTTCTTGAACCGCTGCAGTCCATGTGGTGTAGGTACATCCACAGTGCTGTTAGGGAGGGAGTTCCAGGATTTTGACCCGGCGACAATGAAGGAACGGTGATATATTTCCAAGTCAGGATGGTGAGTGACTTTGACGGAAAATTCCAGGTGGTGGTGTTCCCATCTATCTGCTGCCCTTGTCCTTCTAAATGTGGGTTTGGATGGTGCTATTGAAGAAGCCTTGGTGAATTCCTGCAGTGCATCTTGTAGACAGTACATACTGCTGCTAAAGTCCGTCGGTGGTGGAGGGAGTGAATGTTTATGGATGGGGTGCCAATCAAGCCGGCTGCTTTGTCCTGGACGGTGTCAAGCTTCTCGAGTGTTGTTGGAGCTGCACTCATCCAGGCAAGTGGGGAGTATTCCATCACACCCCTGACTTGTGCCTTGTAGATGGTGGACAGACTTTGGAGAGTCAGGAGGTGAGTTACTCGCTGCAGAATTCCTAGCCTCTGACCTGATCTCGTAGCCATACTTTTTATGGCTAGTCCAGTCCAGTTTCTGGTCAATGGTAACCCCAGGATGTTGATAGTGGGGGATTAAGTGATGGTAATGCCATTGAATATCAAGGGGCGATGGTTAGATTCTCTCTTGTTGGAGATGGTCATTGCCTGGCTCTTGTGTGGAGCGAATGTTACATGCCACTTGTCAGCCCAAGCCTGAATATTATCCAGGTGTTGCTGCATTTGGGCATGGACTGCTTCAGTGACGCTAATTCTTTCAAAGACCAGTCACAGGCATGAATACACTATCACTCCATGATTCTATGATTAAATGTTAAATTGAGTGAACAGAAAGGTGGCAAAATAAATTCAACCCAGAGAAGTGTGACATTATGCATTTTGGGAGGGCAAACAAAGCAAGGGAATACTCAATAAATGGGAGGATATTTAGAGAGGTAGAGGAAGTGAGAGACCTTGAAGTGCATGTACACAGGTCCCTGAAGGTAGCAGAACAGATAGATAAGGTGCTAAAGAAGGCATATGGAATGCCTTCCTTTATTGGACAGGGTATTGAATACAAGAGCAGGGATGTAATGATGAAACTGTATAAAACGCTGGTTCGGCCACAGCTAGAATTTTGCATACAGTCCTCATTATATTATGGG
This sequence comes from Cetorhinus maximus, assembly GCF_964194155.1. NCBI lineage: Eukaryota > Metazoa > Chordata > Chondrichthyes > Lamniformes > Cetorhinidae > Cetorhinus > Cetorhinus maximus. The sequence continues at coordinate 16,335,341 of NC_135880.1, forward strand.
AAGGACATAATTGCTCTGGGGAGAGTGCAGAGATTTACAAGAATGTTGCCAGGGCTTGAAAATTGCAGCTCTGAGGAGAGATTAGGTAGGCTAGGGTTGTTTTTCTTAGAACAGAGGAGGCTGAGGGGTGACTTCATTCGGGTGTGCAAAATGATGAGGGGCTGAGATAGAGCAGACAGGGAAGACCTGTTTCCCCTGGCAGAGAGGTTAATTACCAGGAGGCACAGATTCAAGGGGATTGGTAAAACGATTAGAGGGGATATTAGGAAAATCGCTTTCACCCAGAGGGTGGTGGGCATCTGGAATTCACTGTCTAAGTTGGTGGTTGAGGCTGAAACGCTCAACTCAGTTAAAAGGTACCTGGATCTACATCTGAAGTGCTGTAACCTGCAAGGCTACGGACCAATTGCTGGAAAGTGGGATTAGAATGGGTGCCTAGTTTCTTTTCAGCTGGTGCAGACACGTTGGGATGAATGGCCTCTTTCTGTGCCGTAACTGTTCTAAGGTTCTAGGAGGAGTCAAAACACCGGTAAGTGCTATTAATATTTTTCTATTACTTCCCCTTCTCAACAGATATTAATTGAATTCCATCTTAAAGGTGCAAAATTATCTTAAATCAACTATTTTCTTGGGGATTTTTCCCAATGTTCACTGCTCTGTGAAAGCTTTAACTTTGTTTAAGGCTAGTGAATTTCACACTCGTGTTGTTTAATCATTCCTTCATTGTACAAGTATTCAAAATCATGAGGGGTCTGGGTAGAGTAGATAGGGAGAAACAGTTCCCATTGGCAGAAAGGCCAAAAGCCAGAGGAGACTGATTTAAGGTGAACAGCAGAAGAATCAAAGGTGACATGAGGATAAACCTTTTTACACAGAGGATGGTCGGGATCTGGAGGCAAATTCAATCGTGGCTTTCAAAAGAGAATTGGATAATTACCGAAGAGAAAAAAAAATTGCAGGGCTACAGGGAAAAGGCAGGGGAGTGGGACTAACTGAGTTGTCCTTGTAGAGAGCCAGCACAGACACGATGGGCTGAACGGCCTCCTCCTGTGCTATAAGCGTTCTGTGGGCAGAAATTTTCACTCAGCGGGCAGACTGCTCGAGCGTAAAATGACTCGCGTCGAGGTTGGCCGAGCGTGCTGACGTCAACACGCAGTCACGCGATAGCCCTGTCGGCGGGTACGCGCCGGAGTCGGCAGCACGCCCGTCGACAATTAAAGGGCCTGTTGGCGCCATTAAGTAATGTAATTAATAACATGCCCTTGCTCGTGTGACGGATTCACATGAGGGGACGCATTTTGTTATATTTTTATTTTCTTTTTTAAAAACCCTCCATCTCCCTGAGGCAGCTCTGGGCCTCAGGGAGTTTATGAGGCACTCACTCGTGCGCATATGCGAAGTTCGCGCTCAGCCTGCTTGCCCTCCCCTCCCCCCCCCACCCCTCCCCCCACACACAGACAGCGCTGAGCGCTGCCACTCTTGTTTCACGCTGGGCAGCCTTTACTTGGCTGAAATCGCGGCCCAGTGCTTCCTGACCGCCCCTCCGTCAAGCGCGCCCGCCAAGGACAAAATTCTGCCCTGTGTTTCGAAGAAGCTTTTCTTTCCACTATCGCCCTATTCCACACCTCCATCAAGTGTCTCCTCATTCACTTCTGCAGTGGGATATAAGTTTAGTTGTTTGAGCCTTTCCTCAAAACTTAATGAGGCTGGTCAGATTTTAAAATTAGATATGAGAAACTTGTACTGATAACCAGTAAATGAGCAAGAATTACTTGGGGTATATTTCAAATCCCATGGGTTCCAGCTAGGTGTATATGAATTTTGAGAAGCCATGATTAATGAGTGATCATAGTGGGAAATAAGTAGAAATAGGAAACCTCCTTTGGGAAGCGACGCGTGATCGGAACAGGGGGCATTATTAAGCTGAGCGAGAAATTCATATTGATCAGGACACCAGAACTTTCGATATCATGGACTGCCTTTGCTCTAGCAAGCCCACAGAGTTCACAGCTGCATGGCACAATTACAGGAATCACATCACGAGGAGGATTAACCAGACTGAAATCCTGTACGGTGTGAGGTGTACAAGATAATGGAAAGAATGGAAAAGGGCTTGCTCTCATCCCAAGAAAGTATGCAAAGCCGTGGACAAGTTGAGCTTGTTTATTTAATCTGTTTGTGGAAGTTTGGCTATCTATGGTTCAAGCTGGTACAGCAGATTAAAAGCTCTGACATTTTTTTTTCAACTCCCTAAGGTGATTATGTAAAACTGGGCATCTCCCCATCTGCCTCCGCTCGCCTGCTGTTGAAACCCTCGTCCATGCCTTTATTAACTCTAAACGACACGCAAAAGGCTGCACACAGTACTCGGCAAAAACTGCACGCAGTACAGTAGCATTTCATATTGCATTCATTAAAATAACATAGAAGTTACAAGACTGAAACAGAACATTAGGTGCTTAACCTCCACATGAGCAAATAGCCTTAATTGTGTTGACCTGGCCTGTTTCCATGCCCTTTTCCGTCATCCAGCCATCCAAACTAATCTTGAGTGTTGACATAATTTCTGCCTTGGCCACAAACTCTGGAGTTGAGTTCTCCAGCCTGACAGATATTCTGTGTAAGGTGATTCCTTCATCATTAACACACCTTACACAATTAGCTGCATTTGAGGCAGTGCCAGTTGTTATGGGTGTAAATGCAGTGATTCTGCAGCCATTATACAAATGACCAGTTGGCTTGTCTTTTAATAGGTTAGCTGAGGTAGAAATATCAATGAGGTCACTGAGTGGAATCTCTGCTCTTCTTTGAACAATGTATAGAATCTTTTGTATTTAACTGAATGGGGAGGTTAACCTCAGTTTCTAACTGCATCCAAAAGAAAGCACCTCTCACAATGCAACCGTTCCTCTGTACTAGACAGCTAGCTGAGAGTGTGTTCAGGTTATGATCTGGAGCGTGATCCTTGAGCATTAGGGTGTCAGCTGTGGCTGGGTTATAGCACTCCCATCCCTGAGTCATGAGGTTGTGGGTTCAAGTTCTGTTTCAGAGATTTGAGAACATAACCTGGACTGGCATTCTGGTGCAGCAGTGAGGGATTGCTGCACTGTCAGTGGTCCTGGCTTTCAGGATAACATGTCAAAGTGAGGATCTGTCTACCCTCTCAGGTGGGCACAGAAGGACCCATGGCACTATTTGAAAAAGTCTTCCCCGGTGTCCTGGGTCACTGAACCAACAGATGAACTGATTTCAATCACATCACTGTTTGTGGCAGATTGCTGTGTATAAATTGGCAGTTCCCTACATTAGCAACAGCGACTAAACTTTCAAAAGTACTTCATTGGCTGTAAAACACATTGTGACATCCTGAGGCCATCAATAGCGTTAACTAAATGCAAGATCCTTCCTGCCTTCTGACCCAGAGTGTTACCAACTGAGCCAAGCTAAGAGGGATCCAGTCTTGCCAATTCTGTACTTTAGATCAGCTAGGTCCCCAGTGACAATAAAAGCTGTACGAGCTGCACTGTAACTTGTGGAACATCTCAATATTTTTTTTCATAACGTATTCGCTCAGGAATCTTGCAGTAAATTAATTTGAAAGTTGCTGTCACTTTCTGCCCTATGGAGATTCAGTGCTGTATAATTCTGCCTGGGAAATTGCTAGCTAATGAATGTTTCCGTCAGCTACGAAAACATAACTGTAAGATATCTATCCAAGCTAGATTCATGGCTGATCAAAGTGAAAATCAATGTAATAATTTAATGAGAGTCACTGCCTGCCTTCCTTCCTTCTTTGACTGCAGCAAACGTTTTCATGAATGGAGCAGACAAATGTGAAATAAGAAGGAAAGACAGGAGATGCTAAAAACTACCCCCTGCCCCAGAAGGCTAGAACTTGACTGTGGTGCAGTGGTAATGTCACTGGATTTATAATCCAGAGATCCAGGCTAATGCCCTGGCGACTGAGATCAAATATTAGCCCAGCCACTAGCGGAATTAAATTTAGTTAATAAAATTTGGAATTAAAAGCTAACATTGATTGTTGTAAAAACTCCACCTGGTTCACTAATGTCCTTTAGGGAAGGAAATCTGCCGTCCTTACCTGATTTGGCCTACGCATGGGCTCCAGACCCACAACAATGTGGTTGTCTATTAAATGCCCTCTGAAATGGCCTAGCAAGCCACTCAGTTCAAAGGTAATTAGGGATGGGCAACAAATGCTGGCCTTGCCAGTGATGCCCACATTCCATGAAAGTTTTTTTTTAAATCCATCGACATTCAAAATACAAAAAGAATTGGGTTGATGTTCTGTTGGTAAACAATTTCACTCACTCTAATTCACTGATACTGGGTCAAGCCCTACTTCAGGACCATGAACACAAGCTAGAGACTGGCGATCCCAGTGCAGGCCTCGGGGAGTGCTGCACTGCCAGAGATGCCGATGAGATGTTAAACTGAGGCCCCGCCTGCCCTCTCAGATGTAAAGAAAACTCCTGTGTGCTGAGAAGCAGTGGGTTTTCTTTCATTTATAGCTCTTTGTAGACCCTGCTGTGGATCTAACTGGCGACTGCATTTCCCAACGTTCCAACAGTCCTTCATTGTCTTTTATTTTTTCATGGGAAGTGGGCATCACTGGCAAAGTCAGCATTTGTTGCCCATCTCTAATAGCTCCTAATCTGAATGGCTTGCTAGACCAGTTCAGAGAGTACTTAAGAGTCACATGTAGGCCAGACCAGGTAAGGTAGCAAATTTCCTTCCCTTAAGAGATATTAGTGAACTAGATGAGTTTTTGCAACAATCAATGATAGTTTCCAAGCCACTAGCTTTCAATTACAGATTTTATTAATTGAATATAAACTCCACCAGCTGCTGTGGTGGGATTTAAACTTAAGTACCCAAAGCATTCACTTGGGCCCCTGGATTACTCGTCCAGTAACATTCCCATTACATCACCATCGCCCCTTCTGTGAAGCACTTTGGGACTTACTTATATCAGGGCAAATGAAAGTGCTTGCCTTTGACTTTTTTAAAACCCATTTTCCATGAGTTACATTCAAGTACATGCGTCTGCGTAGTCAACATATGTGCAAACTCAGCTCTTTAAGCCCTTAAGAGATGTGTTAAACTAGGATTCAATTGAGTGTCCCTCTTCTGCATTCTTTATAGAATGTCAATGTTCCCCAACTATGTGTGAGGACCAAAAGTATTCTACCTGAGGTCTCACTAACGTCTTGTACAACGATAAAATGGGATCCTTCACTGCGTTGGGAACTTGCTTTGAACCCAATTCAATGTGTTCTTTGTTCTCTTTAAATGCACTTGCACAAGCAGCACAGGCCCGACATCCCAGGATTTTTTGCAGGACAGCCCGACTCACAGGTCCGCCCAGTCCTCCAGCATGATCCAGACCTTCCGGTTGCTTTCCATTTTAATTCGCCATCTTGTTCTTACGCTCACGTTTCTGTCCTTGGCCTGCTACAGTGTTCCAGTGAAGCCTTAAGCAAGCATGAGGAACTGCACACCATCTTCTGATTAGGCACTTTACAGCCTTCCGGGCTCAACATCGGATTCAATGACTTCAAGCCATGAACTCCTCCAAATTGATTTTCTTTTCTTTTGCCAATCTGTATTTTGTTTTCATGTTTTGCTTTCACACAGAGCTGTCCTTTATTCTGCCATTAATACTTCTCTGGACCAATGCTTTGTTTCTTTACTTCAACCATTACCACTTTTGTTCCACGGCATCTTTGTTATTTAATCTCTCCTGCCCTTCAACCTAGCTCTGATCTTCCTTTTTGTTCTACCTGACCCTCCCCTTTGAGGTGGCAGACGGAGTATAGCATAGGGAAATGTAAAGTTATTCAATTTGGTTGTAAGAGTGTGGGAAGGGTGTCCTGCAGTCAGCATCGCGGTGAAGCAGTCTGGGAAGAGTGTCCTGCAGTCAGCATCGCGATGAAGCAGTCTGGGAAGAGCATCCTGCAGTCAGCATCGCGGTGAAGCAGTCTGGGAAGAGTGTCCTGCAGTCAGTCCTCGTTGAAAATAACAAGAGTGACATCACAAGACAGCGCGAGAGAGCGGCGGAGAGATCAGAACCAGCGTGAGTGCAGGAAAGCTTCAAAATGTAATGCCGGCACAAAGGCGAGAGCTGAATTGGTGAGTAGTGGGTAAGTGTTTTTCTCCATTTTTCTCCAGTTTAAAATAGATTAAGCTAAGGAAAGGTAAGGGTTCTAGTTTTTATTTAAGGTACATAAATAATTTAACTTTTTTTACTGTATTTAACTTAAAGTAAGGATTTTTTTCAACTAGAGGCATGGCAGGGCAGCTCAGTCCTGTGTTATGTGCAACCTGCAACATGTGGGAAGCCCTAGACACTCCTTGCACTCAGACTGACCACGTGTGCAGGAAGTGCCACCAGCTGCAGCTACCTGAGCTACGTGTTTTGGAGCTTGAGTGGCAGCTGGAGGCACTGAGGTGCATCCGCGAGGCTGAGAGTTTCGTGGATAGCGTGTTTTTAGATGTCACTCCACAGTTTATGGAAGTGCAGACAGAGAGGGAATAGGTGACCATCAGTCAGAAGAAAGGTAATCAGGAAATCCCCAGGGTGCATATCGCTCAAGAACCGTTTTTCTGTGTTGGAAAATGGTGAGAGTGACGGCTCCTCTGGGGAGTGCAGCCACACTCATGGCACTGTGAGTGGCTCAGCTGCACAGAGGGGGGAGGAAAAAGAGGGGAAGAGCAAGCGTGGTAGAAGACTCGATAGTAAGGCGTTTCTGTGGCCGTAGACGTGACTCCAGGGTGGTATGTTGCCTCCTTGGTGCCAGGGTCAAGGAAGTCACTGAACAGCTGCAGGGCATTCTAAAGGGGGAGGGCAAATAGACAGAGATCGTGGCACATATTGATACCAATGACATAGGTGGAAAGAGGAATGAGGTCCTGCAAGCAGAATTTAGGGAGCCAGAAATCAGATTAAGAAACAGGACCTCAAAGGTAGTAATCTCTGGATTACTTCCGGTGCCACACGCCAGTGAGTATAAAAATAGGAGGTTGGTCCAGATGAATGCGTGGCTGGAGAGATGGTGCAGGAGGGAGGGCTTTAGTTTTCTGGGACATTGGGACCATTTCTGGGGGCAGTGGGATCTGTACAAGGTGGACGGGTTGCACCTGAACTGGAATGGGACCAACATCTTTGCGGGGAGGTTTGCTAGTGCTATTGGTGAGGGTTTAAACTAACTTGGAAGGGTGATGGGATCCTGAGAGGAGGTCCGGCAGGGGGAGATGCACAGCCAAAATTAGAAGAGAGCAAGTGAGTCTGGAAGGCATAGAAATTATAGGCCAGTTAAGGCATAAGGGAGTTTGGCAAGGTTAGATGGTATTTATTTTGATGTAAGGAGTCTGATGAATAACGGGCAGATGAGTTGAGAACACAAATTAACACATGGACGTATGATGTCAATGCTGTCACAGAGACATGGGTGAGAGAGGGGCAGGATTAGCAGCTCAATATTCCAGGATATGGGGTCTTCAGGCGAGACAGTGAAGGAGGTGAAAGAGGAGGGGGTATCGCAATATTGATCAAGGAATCAATTACAGCAGTAAGGAGGGATGACATCTTAGAAGGCTCCTCAAATGAAGCCATATGGGTAGAACTGAAAAACAAAAAAGGAGCAATCACATTGCTGGGAGTGTACTATAGGCCCCCAAACAGTCAGAGAGAAATAGAAGAGCAGATATGTAGGCAAATTTCAAAGAAGTATAAAAATAATAGGGTAGTAATAGTGAGGGATTTCAACTTCCCCAACATTAACTGGGTTAGTCATAGTGTGATAGGTTTAGAGGGAGCGGAATTCTTAAAATGCACCCAGGAGAGCTTTTTAAGCCAGTACGCAGAAGGTCCTACAAGAGAGGGGGCGGTCCTGGACTTAATTTTAAGGAATGAAGCCGGGCAAGTGGTAGAGGTTTCAGTAGGGGAGCATTTTGCAGACAGTGATCATAACTCTGTTAGATTCAAGGTTGTTATGGAAAAGGGCAAGGATGGGCCAGAAATCAGAGTTCTAAATTGGGGGAAGGCCGATTTTAATAAGATCAGATATGATTTGGCCAGAGTGGACTAAGCTACGTTTAGGTAAATCTGCGTCAGAGCAGTGGGACTCATTCAAGAAGGGCATAGGGATAGTACAGGGCCAACATATTCCAGTAAAGACAAAGGGTGGGACCAACAAATCCAGGGATCTCTGGATGTCGAGGGATATACAGGATTGGATAAAGAGAAAAAGGGAGGCTAATGGCAGATACCAAGAGCTCAAAACAGCGGAAGCCCCAGAGGAGTGTCGAATGTGTAGGGGGGAACTTAAAAAGGAAATTAGGAGAGCAAAAAGGAGGCATGAAAAAACATTGGCAGGTAAAATAAAGACAAATCCAAAGTTATTTTACAAGTACATTAAGAGTAAGAGGATAACTAGGGAAAGAGTAGGGCCCATTGAGGACCATAGTGGTAATTTGTGTGTGGAGCCAGAAAACATAGGGTTCTAAATGAATACTTTTTGTCGGTGTTCACAAGTGAGAGGGACGACATGGGTATGGAAATAAGGCAGAAGGGCTGTGATATAATTAAAGAAATTAACATAGAAAGGGAGGAGGTTATAAGTGGTCTGGCAGGTTTAAAAGTAGGTAAATCTCCAGGCCCGGTTGAAATGTATTCCAGGCTGTTGAGTGAGGTAAGGGAGGAGATAACAGGAGCACTGGCAATAATTTTCAATATCTCTCTGGCCACAGGAGAGGTGGCAGAGGACTGGAGGACAGCCAATGTGTTACCGTTATTCAAGAAGGGAGGAAAGGATAAACCACAGAACTACAGGCCAGTCAGTCTAACCAGAGTGGTGGGGAAACTATTGGAAGCAATTCTGAGGGACAGAATTAATCTACACTTGGAGAGGCAGGGATTAATCAGGGACAGTCAGCATGGTTTTGTTAAGGGGAGGTCATGTCTGACCAATTTGATTGAATTTTTCGAAGAGGTGACCAGGTGTGTAGATGAGGGCAATGCATTTGACATAGTCTACTTGGACTTCAGCAAGGCTTTTGATAAGGTCCCACATGGGAGACTGATAATAACAGGTAAAAGCCCATGGGATCCAAGGCAATTTGGCAAATTGGATTCAGAATTGGCTGAGTGGCAGGAAGCAGAGGGTGATGGTTGAGGGGTGTTTTTGTGACTGGATGCCTGTGTCCAGTGGGGTTCCACAGGGATCGGTGTTGGGTCCCTTGCTGTTTGTGTTATATATAAATGATTTAGACTTGAATGTAGGAGGGTTGATCGATAAGTTCGCAGATGACACGAAAATTGTTGGGGTGGTAAACAGTGAGGAGGATAGCCATAGATTACAGGAGGATATAGACGGGCTGGTCAGATGGGTTGATCAGTGACAAATGGAATTTAATCCGGATAAGTGTGAAGTGATGCACTTGGGCAGGATAAACAAGGCATGGCAATACACGATGAATGGTAGGACCTGGGAAGTACCAAGGATCAGAGGGACCTTGGTGTGCATGTCCACCAGTCCCTTAACATAGCGGGACAGGTAGGTAATGTGGTTAAGAAGGCATATGGGATACTTGCCTTTATTAGCCGAGGCATAGAATATAAGAGCAGGGAGGCTATGCTGGAACTGTATAAAACGCTGGTTAGGCCACAGCTAGAGTATTGTGTGCAGTTCTGGAATCTGCATTATAGGAAGGACGTGATTGCACTAGAGAGAATGTAGAGATTTACCAGGATGTTGCCTGGGCTGGGGAGTTTTAGTTATGAGGAGAGATTGGATAGACTGGGGTTATTTTCCCTGGAGCAGAGGAGATTGAGGGGGGACATGATTGAGGTGTATAAAATTATGAGGGGCATAGATAGGGTGGACAGGAACAAACTTTTCTGCTAGGTGGAAGGATCAATAACCAGGGGGCATAGATTTAAGGTAAGGGGCAGGAGGTTTCGAGGGGATGTGAGGAAGAATTTTTTCACCCAGAGGGTGGTGGGAATCTGGAACTCACTGTCTCAAAGGGTGGTAGAGGCAGAAACCTTCATAATATTTAAGAAGTATTTGGATGTTCACTTGCGATGCCATGGCATACAAGGCTATGGGCCTAGTGCTGGAAAATGGGATTAGGATAGTTAGGTACTTGTTTGACCGGTGCATACTCGATGGGCCGAAAGGCCTTTTTCTGTGCTGTAGATCTCTAGGACTCAATGATTCTAAGAATTGAAAAGCAGGATATTTTTTAAAAGGTGAGAAACTTTTAAGTGTTGATGTTCAAAGAGACTTGGGTATGCTGGTACAAGGAACGCAGAAAGTTAGCATGCAGGTGCAGCAAACAATTAGGAAGGCAAGTGCCATTTTGGCCCTTATTGCAAGGGGGTTGGAGTACAGGAATAAAGAAGTCTTGATTCAGTTGTACAGAGTTTTGGTGAGATCACATCTGGAGTATGTGTGCAGTTCTGGTGTCCACATTTAAAGAAGGATAGACTTGCATGGGAGGCGGTACATTGAAGGTTCACTAAATTGGTCCCTGGGATGAGGGGGTCATCCTATGATGAGAGGCTGAACAAACTGCGTCTATATTCTCTGGAGTTTAAGAATGAGAGGTGATCTCATTGAAATCGACAGAATCCTGAAGGGGCTTTGCAGGGTAGACACTGAGAAATTGTCTCCATTGGTCAGGGAGCCTGAAACACAGCCCCAGGAGAAGGAGCCAATCATTTAAGACTGAGATGCAGAGAAATTACTTCACTCAAATCGTTGTGAATCTTTGGAATTCTCTGCCCCAAAGGGCTGTGGAAGCTCCATCGTTGAATAAATTTAAGGCCACAATAGACAGATTTTTGGTCCCTCAGGGAATTAAGGCATATGTGGAGCAGGTGGAAAAATAGAGTTGAAGCCCAAAATCGTGTTGAGTGGCAGAGCAGGTTCGATGGGCCATATGGTCTAATCCTGTTCCTATTTCTTATGTTCTTGCATCTTTTCAATAGCATAAAACCCATCACATTTCCCCCTCTCTCCAGTACCTAAGAAAAGTCATATTAGACTTGAAACGTTAACTGCGTTTCTCTGTTCACAGAACTGCCCGAGTTTTTCCAGCACGTTTTGCTTTTATCCAAGGGTGCTTATTTTTTCATGGCCAGATAGATACCTGAGCATCGTATTATCGTGCAAGCATGAAATTGTTTTTATAATGTTGTCAGGGTTTCATTTTAATAGAATTTAACTGCTAGCCAATGGCTTCTTCTGGTACCAGTACAAAACCCAAATGGGAAACTGGATGGGGCACTAAAGGGCAACAATCTGGGGTATTATGACACAGCCGATGTTAAAGGCTGAGCTATTTAAATCCCAGAGGGAAACTTGAAACAACTGTCATAACCCATTTTTTTTGCAATTTGTATGTTACGCGATGCAGCCTTTGAATTCAGTAGTAATAATACCACCGAGTCTGGAGATTTTTTTTATCAAGCTAAATTAAACATTTATTAATACAAGAACGATTGTAAGCACATACAACCGTCTACAAAGTTACTACTATAATAACTACTAAAATCCCCTCATTAATCTGTCTCTCCGTTACACCCCCATTAAGGCAACAGTTAAACTCATAGATTTAAACAGACCCCTGGCAAAGCACACCCTGGACAGCCGCATTCAAAATGTGTTCCTTTCAGTTCTGGGTCCTTGCAGACAGTATTGAGGCCAACAGGCTGGAGGCTTTAGATCTTAGAATCCCTCCTCCTTTTACCAACAGCCTTCCCTTCCTTTATACATATTTTCCTCTTTGAATTCAAATTCTCATTGACACTAAGTTTTTTTTTAACTTTAAATCTTCTAATAATAAAACGCTTTCATAATACCCACTTTACTAGTAAGCCTTTAAAAAAATAAACTCGTTGTTTCTGAGTTTCACCTGGTTAGGTGTAATATTTCACCTGCTCTTTTGAATGGTCTATTTAAAAATGCAAATTGCCCCCTTTACACCTCACCTATATTTATCTAATTACCACTTCAAACCTACTTCTATACATCAAAGCCTCTTGAGCAGCTGGCTTTAATCCAATTAAGATACATGCACAGACACAGACACCACTAAACTCTATTTTAAAATAATTTCCAATAACATTATAGACATTATTATATCTTCTTGACACTGGTTTGATGGAACCTGTGTGCCAAGTCCTACCATTGATGCAGCCCTGAGCAATGGGGCACAACTGATTGGAAAAATCTATCAATCATTTAATTTTACAGAATCTTGGAATCCTGCAGCACAGAAGGAATCCATTCAGCCTGTGTTGGGAGGGCCCACGCTTTGAAAGAGCTACCAATTAGTCTCACTCCATGGCTCATTCCTCATAGCCCTGCAAACAGTCAATTGCCTTTTGAAAGTGACTATCGAATCTGCTTCCGCCAACCCTTTCGAATCATTACACATTGCTGTGTTAATAAAAAAAGGTTCTTCACCGCTCCGTCGGTTCTGTTGCGCTCTTATCTTAAATCTGTGCCCTCTGGTTATCAATCCTCTTGGCAGCGGAAATAGTTGCTCCCTATCTGCTCTCTCAAAATCCCTCATAATTCTAAACAACTCTGTTAAATCTCAGCTTAAGTTTCCCTGCTCTAAGGGGAACAGTCCAGGCTTTTTTCAGTCTCTCCAATTCTGTGCCATTATTCAGTGGCAGGCACACTGATCTGTAATTCTATCGTATGCTCTGTGGAATAGCACTGTGGATTAAGTATATTTGTAAATTAATAGACAATTAGTTCTCCCATATGATGAATGGAACATAAAGTAAAAAGCAAATCGTCATTACTTCCTTTGTTTCAGTCTTTTAGTTCGAGACTCATACGGACGACGGTAATAGTCATATTAATCATCCGCTGGTCCTACTGCTAGATTTAGATTTTTCTACCTATGAGAGTTTTTGAACATCGGTCTACTTGTTCAGGATAGCCCTGGGAACTCCTTGGCAGCAACAGCTGTCGAACTGGAAGCGGTATACTAAGGAAGGAAGGACTTGCATTTATGCAGCGCCTTTCACGATTTCGGGATGTGTCAAAGTGCATCACAGCCAATTAAGAAATTTTTCATGCATTAGTCACATGTTGTCAGATAGGGAATGCAGCAGTCAATTTGTGCACAGCAAGATCCCAAAAACAGCAACTTGATAATAACCAGATCATTTGTTTTATCGATGCTGGTTGAGGGATAAATGTCGGCAGGACACAGGAGAGAACTCCCCTGGTCATCCTTGAAATAGTGCAATGCGATGTTTTACACCCAAACAAGGAGGAAGAGCCTTGATTTAAGGCTCTCATCTGAAAGACAGCACTTCTGAAACTCCAAGACTAAGTTGAACTTTGACTCCCACTCTTACCTCTGCATGTTAATTTGCTACAAACCACAACAGCAACTTGCATTTATATAATATCTATAACATAGTAAAGCACCCCGGGGGTTTGACAGGAACATTATCAACCAAACTTTGACACTGGGCCACATAAGGAGATATTAGGATAGGGATTAAAACCCTAAGTGAAGATAGAGAAGGAGAGAGTCATATAGGTTTGATGGGTGGGGGGTCTTCCAGAGGTTAACGCCCAGGCAGCTGAAGGCATGGCTGCTAATGGTGGCGTGTTTAAAATTGAGGATGCACAGGAGACTGGAATTAGAGGAGCACAGAGGGATTAGAGGGGTATTGAACTGGAGGAGGTTACAGGGCTCAGACAAATGAGCGTAGATGAACTGAAATACAAGTTAGGGATAGGATCTGGGCCACCAGTCCATCCGTTGAGCATTTTCCATTCCACCAGCTGCAAGTCAGCCTTGCTCCTTCTCAAAGTTACCCTTACATCAAAAGCATTTCAACAAGAAGGATGAGCAAGAGGCCAGTATTGGAGGAGTGTAGAGACCACAGAGGGCCGTAGGGCGGGAGGAGGTTACAGAGTTAGGGAGGGGTGAGGCCATGGCATGATTTGAAAACGAGGATAAGAGTTGTAAACACAGGGCATTGCAGGACTGGGAGCCAATGTAATTCAACGAGGGGATGATGGGCGGAAAGGATTTAGGCGTAAGTTGGGATAGAGGCAGCAGAGTTTTGGATGCACTCAAATGCATGGATGGTGGGAGGCTGACCAGGAAAACAGGAAAGAATAACACCAAAAAACATTACATCATTCCCTCAGTACCACACAGTAATCAGTCTGAAAAATAATCTCAAGTCCTGCTCTTGAATTCAAACCACACAGCTTTCTGACCCGGAGATCGCCACCCACTGAGATACCAAGCTTACAGACTAAGGAAATGAAACCGCTTGTAGAAAATCAAATTACCGGCATCACATGCAACAATGCCTTGTGGGGCTGATTAGTGAGTAAGAAAAAATGTTCAATTATGCAAATCCACGGCTCTATGGCCGGGATTTCTCAGAGAAGGCAAGATTCCCACCACCATATGCCAAAAGCCGGGGAGGGGGGAGGGTGGGGTGGGGGGGGACGGGGTTCTGCAGGGGCTGCCACTCCCCTTTACATGGCCGCATAATTGGCTGCTGCTGGGACTGCCATCCTGTTAAGGAAGCCGGCCCAACATCCCCACAACCAGGAGCCACTGGCCCAAACTGAAGCTACATAAGGGCCACAGATACAGCAGCAGGTTATCCAGCCCCTCCAGCCTCTTCCGCCATTCAGTTGGATCATGGCTGTCTGCATCTCGACTCCAGGGGCTGAACTTTCCCATGAGCTGTCAGGATCCCCGTCATTGGGAACCATTTTCGGAGTCTGCACTTGTCATCAAGACTTGTCTGGCGCAACTTTAGGTGAAGCAGGCTCCTGATTGGCCCCCTCCGTGTTCGCCATCCCACTAAGGCCAGTGGGATGGTTCCTGAGCCGGGATGCCTGATCAAAGGCCCGCAGCACTGGATAGCTGCAACCCCCGGCCCGGAGATGTTGACTCGCTGCAGCAGAAAGGTGAGCTCAAGGTGGAGGTGCTCTTGGAAACCCACTGAAAATTTAACAGTAAAGAAGCCCCACAGCTGTTAAGGCCATCAGTGTGGGTGGGGAAACCCCTGCTCAGGATTGGTTTTGGCAGAGGCTGCAGTATTTCCATACTGGTGGCCGGTGAGTGGAGGCACAACAGGCCTCGGGCCTTCACCCGGAAGCCAGTTCCGACGCGGGAAAAACACCGGTGGGTTCTGAAAATGGCCTAATTAGCTGCCAGCCTCCATGGAGCAGGTTGCCAGTTCCCATAGCAACCTGTTCCAATGAATACACGCGCCTCCTCCAACCCCCGGAGGCACAAGCAACTATCTGCGTTTTCTTCTCCGCCCCTCCTCTGGACCTACCTTTCACCCCAGGATAAAATTTAGCTCCTTGTGTCTGCCAAGGTTCTATATCCTATATAATATGCTAAACTAACAAAAATCTAGCAATCTCAATTTTGCCATTTTCAATTTAACGCCACCCCCCCCCCCCCCCCCTCCCCCCGCACCCCCAGCCTCAGGAGCATTGTGGGGGAGAGAGCTCTTGGTCTTCACTACACTTTGTTTCCTGCCAACGCCTGAGAAGCTTCCAAATAGTGAGAGAGAGGGAGAGATAGAGAAGCAAATCTACAGGGAAGTCACAGAGATGTTCGAGAGCCATATCGTGGTGATCTGGAGGGCTTTAATTAGGCAAATGTCATTTGGGATAGCGTTAGGGTTAAGAGGAAGGAGGGGGAGGAATTTCCGAAATGTGTCCCTTGACCAGTATGTTCTTACTCCGACTAAGAAGGAGGCATCGCTGGATATGGTGCTGGGAAATGAGGTGGGTCAAGTGGACCAGGTACCCGTGGGGAAGAGTTGGGTAAAATTGATCAGGATATCATGAGGTTTAGTTTCGCAATGGGGGACAGCAAGGTAACACCAAAAGTAGAACTTCTAAATGAGAAGAATTGAGCTTCAATGGGATGAGAGGGAATCTGCTCAGGGTAAAATGGAACCAAAGGCTGACAGGAAAAGCTGAAATGGAATAATAGATGATCTTTAAGCGCAGATTTTTCAAGGGTAGACTAGGTACATTCCAACTAGGACAAAAGGTAAGGCAACCAAAGCTAAGGCTCCTTGGATAACAAGGAAGATGGACAATATGATGAAATGAATTAAAAAGAGGGTGTTTGATGCATGTCAGGTTAATTGTTCTAGCAAGAACCAGGCCAAATACGATAAATTGAGAAGGGAAGTTAAGAGGAAAATAAGGACTGGCAAAGGGACAACATGAGAACAGAATGTCAGTCAACATAAAAGGGAACCCAAAAAAATCTTCTATCAGCATGTAAATGGTAAACAGCTTGTAAGAGTTGGGGTGAGTCTTATTAACAACAAAATGGATGATATGTGCAGAACAAGGCGAGAATACTTAATGAAAACTTTGTATCAGTTTACAAAGGAAGAGGAAGCTGGCAATAGTAGGAGAAGCGGAGATCGTAGAGGTCATGGATGAAGTGAAAATTGATCAGAAGGGTGTACTGTAAAGGATGGTGATGCTTAGTGTGATTAAGTCGCCTGGTCCAGAGGGTTTGCATCCCAAGTTGCTAAGGGAACTGGGAGTGAATATAGTGGAAGAGCTTGCCATGACCTTATAATCTCCCCGAGATATAGGGGGAAATACCAGAGAATTAAAGAGTGGCAACTGTGATACCCTTATTCAAGAGAAGTGTAAGGACAGTTCTAGTAACTGGTCAGTTTATCATCAGTGGTGGGGAAGATTTTAGAAACAACACTCAGGGAAAAAAATCGACAGACACTTGGAGAGGTTTGAGTCAATTAAAGATCCAGCATGTGTTTGTAAAGGGCAGATCATGCTTGACTAATCTAATTGAATTTTTTGATGAAACAATAGAGAAGGTTGATGAAGAGAATGCAATGGAAGTTGTCTATAAGGATTTTAAGAAAGCCTTTGACAAAGTACCACTTAAAAACCAGTTAACAAAACTGAGGCTTATGAAATAGAAGGGTCAGTGTCAGTTTGGGTTAAAAAAATTATCTTAAGGACAGAAAACAGCATATCATGGTAAATGGGTATTTTTCAGACTGGAGGATGGCAGACAGTGGTTATGGCCAAAGTTCAGTACTAGGACCACTGTGATATATTAAATTACTTGGACTGTGGGATATGGTGTAAAATTTCAAAATTTGCCAATGACACCAACCCTGGAAGTGTGGCCAATGGTTAGGATGAACTAATCAACTGCAACAGGACGTAGATAGGCTAGCAGAGTGGGTAGACAAATGGAGAAGTGTGAGGTGATACATTTTGGAAGAAAGGATAGGGAAAGGCAACACACACTTAATGGTACAGTCCTAAAGAATGTGCTGGGAAAGAGGGACCTGGGAGTACATGTGCATAGACCTTTGAAGGTTGCAAGACATATTGAGAGAGTGATTAGAAAAGCACATGGAACTTGGGTTTCCTAAATAGAGACATTGAGCACAAAAGCAGGGAATTTATGCTGAACCTTTATAAAGCTCTGATTAGGCCACAATTAGAGTTTTGCATCCAGTTCCAGTCACCACACTTTCAGAAAGATGTGAAGCACCTTGAGAGGGTGCAGAGGAGATTTACCAGAATGGGGCCCAAGGTGAGGGTTTAGGCTGGAGAAGCTGGGGTTGTTCTCCTTGGAGCAAAGGAGATTGAGGGGATTTGGAAGAGATGTCCAATGTTAGGGTTAGATAAGGTATACAAAGAAAAGCTGTGCCCATTAGCTGATAGCAGAAGAACTAGGGGACACCAACTTAAGATTTTGGGCAAGAGATGGAGGGGGAATGTGAGGAAGAACCTTTTTATGCAGCGAGGGGTAGTGACCTGGAACCCGCTAGCAATGAGGATGGTGGAAGTGAAGGCTAGCCATAGTTTCAAAAAGAAATTGGATGGACACGTGAACAAAATACCTGACAGGGCTATGGGCAGAGAGCAGAAAATGGGATTGATTGCATTGTTCTGTAGAGAACCAGTATGGACTCAACCAGCCGAATGGCCTCCTTCTATGCTGTAATATGCCTCTACAACTTTTAATTTCTGAACTCCCACACCAGAGTAAACACAGTTTCTCTTAATGATTCACATATTACCTATGTGATAGGATTATAGAAAGTAAATATAGTGAGGAATAGATGTAGATTTATTCATTACCTGTCCATTGAGAGTGATTTTCAGATGGTTGATATTGCAAGATTATAAGGAACAGTAGCAAGTCATGTAAATTTATGGCCCACTCAAATTTAATCTGTACAATAACAGAAATATAATATTTTATGCAGTGAAGTAAGTGACAAAAGGATGTCAACCCATTAACCTTAACCCTCCCCAAGACCACCTCCAATATTGGGTGGAGTTTTATGTCCCGCGGCAAGCGCACGTCCGACCCGATCGGGCGTAAAATCGCGCGGGAAGACATCGGGCAAGAATACCAATGTCATCGTGTACTCGCATGATATTTTGCTCGGCGAGCGGGTGCAAATGTCAGAAGCGCGCCTGCCGACAATTAAGAGGGCAATTAAGCCACTTAACGGCACAATTGTCTCTGATTTTTTTCATGGCTCGTCCAACCTTACCGTTGGCGGATGGGCAATTCGGCCAGGTGGACTTTGTATTTTTCATCAAACCTCATCCAAGGGCGGGATGAGGTTTCTGTTATTAAATAAAATCAAAATCAAAATCTGTGAACAGCATTTTTATCATCTATATGTTCAGGCGCCTGATTGTGAAGCATTTTAGTGATAGCGACCACAACGTGGTACAGTTTAAGCTTGTTACGGACAAAGAAATAGACAAGTTGTAAAAAAATGTTTTGGATTGGGGGAGAGCGGATTTTAGTAAAATAAGGCAGGATCTGGCCAAGGTAGATTGGGAACAGTTACTTGTGGGGAAATCTGCAGAAGAGCAGTGGGGGGCGTTCAAAAAGGAAATGGGAAAGGTACAGGCTCAACATGTTCCCTCTAGGGTGATAGGAAGGAGTAACAAGCCCAGAGAACTATGGATGACCAGAGATATTCAGGATATGATGAGAAGGAAAAGAGAGGCTTTTAGCAGGTACAAGGGGAGCAAATCAGCGGAGGCATTAGTGGAGTACAGAAAGTGCAGGATGGAGCTTAAGAAAGCAATCAGGAGAGCAAAGAGGGGATATGAGAAAGCTCTGGCTGGTAAAAGTAGGGAAAATCCCAAGATATTCTATAAGCAAATCAATGGGAAGAGAATAACCAGGGAAAGAGTTGGGCCCATTAGAGACCAAGGGGGCAGTCTATGGGTGGAGCCAGAGGACATCGGTAGAGTGTTGAACAAATACTTAACATCCGTCTTCACCCAAGAGAATGAGGATGAAGGTATGGGACTCGGGGAGAGAGACTGCGAGGTTCTTGAGCAAATTTATATAGGGAGTGACAAGGTATTGGAGGTGTTGGCAGACTTAAAAGTGGACAAATCTCCAGGTCTGGATGATTTGTATCCCAGGCTGCTGAGGGAGGCAAGGGAGGAGATTGCAGGGGAAAATTTTTAATTCCTCTCTGGCCATGGGGGAGGTGCCAGAGGACTGGAGAACAGCTAATGTGGTTCCTCTATTTAACAAGGGTTGTGGAGATAAGCCAGGGAACTCCAGGCCAGTGAGTCTCACGTCAGTGGTAAGGAAACTATTGGAGAAAGTTCTGAAGGAGAGAATCTATCTCCACTTGGAGTGGCAAGGTTTGGTCAGGGATAGTCAGCATGGCTTTGTCAGAGGGAAGTCATGCCTAACAAATTTGGTGAATTTTTTGAGGAGGTGACCAGGTGTGTAGATGAGGGTAGTGCAGTTGATGTAGTTTATATGGATTTCAGCAAAGCCTTTGACAAGGTCCCACATGGGAGACTTATAAAGAAGGCAAATGCATATAGGATACATGGTAATTTGATAAGGTGGATTCAAAATTGGCTTAGTTATAGGAGGCAGAGGGTGATGACAGAAGGATGCTTCTGGAAGTCCATGTCCAGTGGTGTACCACAGGGATCTGTGCTGGGTCCCCTATTATTCGTCATTTATATAAACGACATAGATGACTATGTAGGGGGTAGGATTAGTAAGTTTGTGGATGACACAAGAATTGGCCGGGTGATTAATAGTGAGGTTGAGTGTCTTGGGCTACAGGAAGATATAGAAGGGATGGTCAAATGGGCAGATCAGTGGCAGATGGAATTTAACCCTGAAAAGTGTGAGGTGATACACTTTTGAAGGAGTAATTTGACAAGGAAGTATTCAATGAACGGCATGACACTAGGAAGTTCTGAGGAACAAAGGGGCCTTGGGGTTTGTGTCAATAGATCTCTGAAGGCTGAGGGGCATGTTAGTGGGGTGGTGAAAAAGGCAAACGGGACACTTGCCTTTATCAATCGAGGCATAGATTACAAAAGTAGGGAGGTCATGTTGGAGTTGTATGGAACCTTGGTGAGGCCACAGCTGGAGTAGTGTGTGCAGTTCTGGTTTCCACATTATAGGAAGGATGTGATTGCACTGGAGGGGGTGCAGAGGAGATTCATCAGGATGTTGCCTGGGATGAAACATTTAAGTTATGAAGAGAGGTTGGATAGACTTGGGTTGTTTTCACTGGAGCAGAGAAGACTGAGGGTATAAGATTATGAGGGGCATGGACAGGGTGGATAGGGAGCAGCTGTTCCCCTTAGTTGAAGGGTCAGTCATGAGGGGGCACAAGTTCAAAGTGAGGGGCAGGAGGTTTAGGGGGGATGTGAGGAAAAACCTTTTTACCCAGAGGTTGGTGACGGTCTGGAATGCACTGCCTGGGAGGGAGGTGGAGGCGGGTTGCCTCACATCCTTTAAAAAGTACCTGGATGAGCACTTGGCACGTCATAACATTCAAGGCTATAGGCCAAGTGCTGGTAAATGGGATTAGGTAGGTAGGTCAGGTGTTTCTCACGTGTCGGTGCAGACTCGATGGGCCGAAGGGCCTCTTCTGCACCGTGTGATTCTGTGATTGTGATGCTTGGACATTTTTTTTTCTGATTTTCAAAACTTTATTTCATGGTTTTCGGGTCTGCAGCTCCCTGAGGCAGTTCTCTGCCTTCAGGGATCTTTCTCTCAGCATTCGCCCACGTCCGCGTTGGCGCCATTGCCCACCCTCCTCCCACCCCCGCCCCGGTAGCACTGAGCTTTTCAGCACGTTCGTCATGCTAGCTGGGCATTAATTGGCCAGCAAGCATGAAATCGCGGTCGGGGGCCGATCCCAGTCAGCGGTCCGTTTCCCGGCTGATCTCGGGCCCGCTGGTCACACCCACGCACCAAGCTGAAAATTCAGGCCCTTATTTATCCATCAGGTAGTCCATCCAAACTACATGGTTTGCTGAGGGAAGCAATTGACCAGTAAAATCGGCACAATGACAGAGATGAGGAGGAATTTCTTTTTTCAGAAGGTGCTGAGTTCTTGGTACTTACTATCCCAGAGAGATGTGGAGGAGGAACAATCATTGAATATACTCAAGGCTGAGATGGACAGAGTTTTGAACGATATGGGAGCCAAGGGCTATGAGGAACAGGCAGGGAAGTAGAGTTGAGGCCAAGATCAGTTTAGCCATTCCCTCAAGAATGGCGGAGCTGGCTCGAGGGGCCGAATGGCCCACTCCTGTTTTTTTTTTTAATGCTCTTCTGTTCTTGTAAAGCTCTGAGAAGTGGTGTCCATAATTTTTAAAGGTGTTCAAGTGATGCTCATCTTCCTCAGCGAACCTTGCAATCCATATCCAGAATGACAGGCCACTGAAACTCAGCTAGATGGAAGAGAGTTGTCAAGTTTCTGGGACCAGTCATTACTCAGATGAGTATATGTCCCATGGCTCACTATCCTTGAGCCCCAGATTACCTGTTGCATGGGCGAGCAGGGGAGGGTTACAAATTGGTTAGGATTTGCTAAGATTCCCTCAGAGGCAGCACAGTAGGTAATTCCAATTAAATCCTGGCAGGCAAAGAAATAACATGCTGCAAAACCGCCGCAAGTAGATTAATAAATGTTCCCATTGGATGTTATACTTGCATGAATTAATGAAACATCTTCTTGTTAACAGAAAGGAAGTTTTTTTTTTTCCTTTTTGTCCACTCCTTTAGCGTGTGGGTTTTTCTATGACAGCAGTGAAGAAATATTTAATATTTAAAAAGGGATGAAAGTTGTTCGCATCTGTTGTCTCTCCAAGATATTTTGTGTTCTCAAAGCGTCCACTTAAGGAAACAGCACTGGCCACAGTTTTATAGGAATATTTCGTTTTCTTACTCGTCCTTGGTTTCTAAGCTACTTCTAAGGATAAGGTGTGTATAGGAGTAAAAGCAGCCACAATGTGTCACTCCCACCCCAAGCCCCTCCCTACTTTTCAGTTTTTTCCTCAGCTGTACTTGTGTCTGACCATCTTACCATCTTCCTGAAGGTACATAGCAACATAGGAGCAGGGGTAGGCCATTCGGCCTGTCGAGCTTGCTCCGCCATTCAGTTAATTCACGGCTGATCATCCACCCCAGCGCTACTTCCCACGTTATCCCTTGATGTCATTAGTATCCAGAAATTTATCAATTTCTGTCTTGAACATACTCAATGATTAAGCTTCCACAGCCCTCTGGGATGGAGGATACCAAAGATTCACCACCCTCTGAGTGAAGAAGTTGCTCCTCATCTCAGTCTTAAATGACCTGCCACTTATTCTGAGGCTGTGTCCTCTGGTTCTAGACTCACCAGCCAGGGCAAGCACTCTATCCACACTGACCGTGTCACGCCCTGTAAGAATTTTATAAGTTTCAATGAGACTGCTGCTCGTTCTTTGAAACTCTAGAGAATACAGACCCAGTTTCCTCAGTCTCTCCTCATAAGACAATCCTGTCATCCCAGAGATCAGTGTGGTGAACCTCCATGGCAAGTATATACTTCCTTAGATAAGAGGACCAAAACTGTACACAGGACTCCAGGTGAGGTCTCACCAAGGCTCTATACAACTGCAGCAAGACACCTTTATTCCTATAAGATACTAATAGCATTCCAAAAATACTAAATAATCAAGGGGCAAAAGAGGGGAGGAAATTAATACAATAACTATCACTAGAGAAAAAGCACTAGGGAAATTAATGGGGCTAAAGGCCGATAAGTCCCCTGGACCTGATGGGTTGCATCCTAGGATATTCAAGGAAGTAGTTACAGGGATAGTGGATGCACTGGTAGTAATCTTCCAAGAATCCTTAGATTCTGGAAAAGTCCCAGAGGATTGGAGAACGGCCAATGTAACACCCTTATTCAAAAAGGGAGGGAGTCAAAAAACAGGTAACTATAGGCCAGTTAACGTCTGTAATTGGGAAAATGTTAGAGTCCATTATAAAGGATGTAATAGCAGAACATTTAGAAATACATACTCTAATCAAGCAGAGTCATCATGGCTTTATGAAAGGAAAATCATGCCTGACAAATTTATTAGAATTCTTTGAGGAGGTAACAAGCAGGATAGATAAAGGGGAACCAGTAGATGTAATATATTTGGATTTCCAAAAGGTGTTCGATAAGGTACCACACATAAGGCTACTTAATAAGATAAGACTCATGGTGTTGGGAGTAGTATATTAGCATGGATAGAGAAATAACTAACTAATAGAAGACAGAGAGTTGGGATAAGGGGGGTATTTTCGGGATGGCAACCTGTAACTAGTGGAGCGCCACAGGGATCATTGCTGGGGCCACAATTATTAACAATATATATTAATGACTTAGATGAGGGAAGTGAATGTACTATCGCCAAGTTTGCGGATGACACAAAAATAGGTGTGAAGGCAAGTGGTGAGGATGACACAAAGTGTCTACAGAGGGATATAGGCAGGTTAAGTGAGTGGGCAAAAACTTGGCAGATGGAATATAATGTGAGAAAATGTGAGGTTATGCACTTTGACAGGAAGAATAGAGGAGCTGAATATTATTTAAATGGAGAAAGACTGCAGAAAGCTGCAGCACAGAGGGATTTAGGAGTCCTTGTGCATGAATCCAAAAATGCTAACATACAAGTCCAACAGGTAATAGGGAAGGCAAATGGAATGTTGGCCTTTATTTCAAAGGGAATGGAGTATGAAAATAGGGAAGTCTTATTAAAACTATACAAGGCACTAGTTAGACCACACCTAGAATACTGTGAACAGTTTTGGTCCCCTTATCTAAGGAAAGATATACTGGCATTGGAGGCAGTCCAGAGAGGATTCACTAGGTTGATCTCGGATATGGAGGGATTTTCTTATGAGGAGAGGTTGAGTAGGTTGGGCTCATTGGAGTTTAGAAGAATGAGAGGCGACCTCATTGAAACATATAAGATTCTTAGAGGGCTGTTTCCCCTTGTGGGAGAGTCTAGGACCAAAGGGCATAATCTCAGAGTGAGGGGGGGTCACCCATTTAAGACAGAGATGAGGAGGAATTTCTTCTTTAAGAGGGTAGTCAATCTGTGGAATTCTTTACCTCAGAGGGCTGTAGAGGCTGGATTGTTAAGGGAGGCGATGGCATAGTGGTATTGTCGCTGGACTAGTAATCCAGAGACCCAGGGTAATGCTCTGGGGAGCCCAGATTTGAATCCCAGCACGGCAGATGGTAGAATTTGAATTCAATAAAAGTCTGGAATTAAAAGTCTACGATAACCATGGAACCATTATTGATTGTTGTAAAAACCCATCTGGTTCACTAATGCCCTTTAGGGAAGAAAATCTGTCATCCTTACCTGGTCTCACCTACATGTGACTCCAGACCCACAGCAATGTGGAATGCCCTCTGAAATGGCCTGGCAAGCCACTCAGTTGTAACAAATCACTACAAAGTCACAAAAGAGGAACAAAACCGGACGGACCACCCGGCATCGACCTAGGCACGGGAAAGACAGCAGCAATCACAGCCCTGTCAACCCTGCAAAGTCCTCCTTACTAACATTTGGGGGCTAGTGCCAAAATTGGGAAAGCTGTCTCACAGACTAGTCAAGCAGCAGCCTGGCATAGTCATCCTCATGGAATCACACCTTACAGATACTGTCCCAGACACGACCATCACCATCCCTGGGTATGTCCTGTCCCACCAGCAGGACAGACCCAACAGAGGTGGTGGCACAGTGGTATACAGTCAGGAGGGAGTTGCCCTGGGGGTCTGCAACATCAACTCCGGACCCCATGAACTCTCATAGCATCAAGTCAAACATTGGCAAAGAAACCTCCTGTTGATCACCACGTGAATCAGTGCTCCTCCATGTTTAACACCACTTGGAGGCAGTACTGAGGGTGGCAAGGGTGCAGAATGTACTCTGGGTGGTGAACTTGAAGGTGCATCACCAAGAGCAGCTCAGTAGCACCACTACTGACCGAGTCCTAAATGACAGAGCTGCTAGACAGGGTCTGCGGCAGATGGTGAGGGAACCAACAGGAGGGAAAAAAATACTTGACCTCATTCTCACCAACCTGCCTGCCGCAGATGCATCTGTCCATGACAGTACCGGTAGGAATGACCACTGCAGAGTTGTTGTGGAGACGAAGTCCCGCCTTCAAATTGACAATATCGTGTTGTGTGGCACTACCATTGTGTTAAATGGGATAGATTCTGAACAGATCTAGCAACTCAAGACTGGGCATCCATGAAGCGCTGTGGGCCATCAGCAGCAGCAGAATTGTATTTGAACACCAAACCTGTAACCTCATGGCCTGGCATATCCCCCACTCTACCATTACCATCAAGCCAGGGGATCAACCCTGGTTCAATGAAGAGTGCAGGAGGGCATGCCAGGAGTAGCACCAGGCATACCTAAAAATGAGGTGTCACCCTGGTGAAGATATAATACGGGACTACTTGCATGCCAAACAGCATAGGCAGCAAGTGATAGACAGAGCTAAACGATCCCACAGCCAACGGATCAGATCTAAGCTCTGCAGTCCTGCCACATCCAGTCATGAATGGTGATGGACAATTAAACAACTCACTGGAGGAGGAGGCTCCACAAATGTCCTCATCCTCAATGATGGAGGAGCCCAGCACATCAGTGCAAAAGATAAGGCTGAAGCATTTGCAACAATCTTCAGCCAGTTGTACCGAGTGGATGATCCATCTCGGCTTCTTCTGGAGGTCCCCAGCATCACAGATGCCAGTCTTCAGCCAATTCGATTCACTCCATGTGATATCAAGAAATGGCTGATGGCACTGGATACTGCAAAGGCTATGGGCCCTGACAATATTCCAGCAATAGTACTGAAGACTTGTGCTCCAGAACTTGCCGCGCCCCTAGCCGAGTTGTTCCAGTACAGCTACAACACTGGCATCTACCTGGCTCTGTGGAAAATTGCCCAGGTATGTCCTGTACACAAAAAGCAGGACAAGTCCAACCCAGCCAGTTACCGCCCCATTAGTCTACTCTCCATCATCAGTAAAGTAATGGAAGGGGTCATCAACATGCTATCAGGTGGCTTAGCAATAACCTGCTCACTGATGCCCAGTTTGGGTTCCGCCAGGGCCAGTCAGCTCCTGACCTTATTACAGCCTTGGTTCAAACATGGACTAAAGAGCTGAACTCCCAAGGTGAAGTGAGATTGGCTGCCCTTGACATCAAGGCAGCATTTGACCGAGTGTGGC
The DNA here is from genome assembly GCF_964194155.1 of Cetorhinus maximus. Classification (NCBI taxonomy): domain Eukaryota; kingdom Metazoa; phylum Chordata; class Chondrichthyes; order Lamniformes; family Cetorhinidae; genus Cetorhinus; species Cetorhinus maximus. The sequence continues at coordinate 16,361,988 of NC_135880.1, forward strand.
ATCAAGGAGCCCTAGCAAAACTGGAGTCGGGAATCAGGGGGAAAACTCTCCGCTGGTTGGAATCATACCTAGCACAAATGAAAATGATTTTGGTTGTTGGAGGTCAGCCCTCTCAGCTCCAGGACATCACTGCAGGAGTCCCTCAGGGTAGTGTCCTCAGCCCAAACATCTTCAGCTGCTTCATCAATGACCTTCCTTCCATCATAAGGTCAGAACTGGGGATGTTCGCTGATGACTGTACAATGTTCAGCACCATTTGCGACTCCTCAGATACTGAAGCAGCCCATGTCCAAATGCAGCAAGACCTGGACAATATTCAGGCCCGGGCTGATAAGTGGCAAGTAACATTCGCGCTACACAAGTGTCAGGCAATGAGCATCTCCAACAAGAGAGAATCCAACCATCACCCCTTGATGTTCAATGGCATTTCCATCACTGAATCCCCCACTATCAACATCTTAGGGGTCACCATTTACCAGAAACTGGACTGGATAAGCCATATAAGTACTGTGGCTAATGAGCAGGTCAGAGGCTAGGAATCATGCGACAAGTAACTCACCTCCTAACTCCCCAAAGCCTGTTCACAATCCACAAGGCACAAGTCAGGATTGTGATGGAATACTCCCCACTTGCCTGGATGAGTGCGGCTCCCACAACACTCAAGAAGCTTGACACCATCCAGGACAAAGCAGCTCACTAGATCGGCACCACATCCACAAACATTCACTCTCTCCATCACCGAACAGTAGCAGCAGTGTGTACCATCTACAAGATGCATTGCAGGAATTCACGAAAGCTCCTTCAACAACACCTTCCAAACCCACGACCACTACCACCTAGAAGGACAAGGGTAGCAGATAGATGGGAACACCACCACCTGGAAATTCCCCTTCAATTCACTCACCATCCTGATTTGGAAATATATCGCCGTTCCTTCACTGTCACTGGGTCAAAATCCTGGAACTCTCTCCCTAACAGCACTGTGGGTGTACCTACACCACATGGACTGCAGCGGTTCAAGAAGGCAGCTCACCACCACCTTCTCAAGGGCAACTAGGGAGGAGCAATAAATGCTGGCCCAGCCAGCGAAGACCATGTCCTGGGAATGAATTTTTAAAAATATTCAAGGCTGAGATAGACAGATCTTTAATCAGTAAGGGAATCAAGGGTTATGGGGAAAAGGCAGGAAAGTGGAGTTGAGGATTATCAGATCAGCCATGATCTCATTGAATGGCAGAGCAGACTCGATGGGCTGAATGGCTTATTTTTGCTCCTAAGTCTTATGGTCTTATGGTCCGTACTCAAATCCCTTACGATGAAGGCCACCGTACCATTTGCCTTCCTAATTGTTTGCTGCACCTGCATGCTAGCTTTTAGTGACTCATGATCAAGGACACCCAGGTCCTTTTGGACTCCAACATTTTCCAACCTCTCACTATTTAAGAGACACTCTGCCTTTCTGCTTTTTCTACCAAAGTAGATAACTTCACACTTATACACGTTATATCCCATATGCCATTTTCTTGTACATTCACTTAGCCTGTCTAAGTCCCTTTGAAGCCTCCTTGCATCCTCCTCACAACTTACATTCCTACCTAGTTTTGTGTCATCAGCAAATTTGGAAATACTGCACTTGGTCCCCAAAGATTGTGACTAGCTGGGGCCCTAGCACTGATCCTTGCGGTACCCCACTAGTAACAGCCTGCCATCCTGAGAATGATCCATTTCTTCCTACTCTCTGTTTTCTGTCTGATAACCAATTCTCAAACCATAGCACTATATTACCACCAGTCCCAAGAAGTCTAATTTTGTTCACTGACCTCCTGTGTGGGACCTTATGAAAAGCCTTCTGAAAATCCAAATACACCACATCTACTGGTTCTCCTTCATCTATGCTACAAGTTACATCCTCAAAAACTCCAACAAGTTTGTCAAACGTGATTTCCCTTTCATAAATCCGTGTTTACTCTCCCCAGTTATATCATTATTTTTCAAGGGGTGAATTTATAGGTTGGCGAACAGGGGTGGGGCCCGCTTGTCGGCGTGTACAATGAGGCAGACCCGTCACGCCACGTTATTTACATTTTCACGTCGGCGACCGCGGAGCTGAGTTGGCTGCGCGCCCACCGACCTGTCAACGGCCACTTAAGGCCCTTAAAGAAGTAATTGAAGTAATCAATGGACCTGCCTGTCCAACCTTCAGGTACCGGGAGCCCAGGCTTGAAAAACATGAAACCTCATCCACGGGTGGGATGATGTTTCATGAGGGTTTTAAAGATGTTTATGAAATTTATAAATAAAAGTCATTGACATGTCCCAGCTCATGTGACAGTGTCACATGAGGGGATATGTCAATAATTTTTATTTTCTCCATTCAGCGCAATATTTAAAGTTGAAGCGATCTCCCTGAGGCAGCACTTTGCCTCAGGGAGATCTGTGGGCCCTTTTGCGTGCATGCTGGGTGGACCTTAATTGGCCTGCCCACGTAAAATGGGGGTGCCGATCCGGAACCCACCCGCTCACACCCGCTCCCGTACAAACCCCCCCCCCCCCCCCCCTCCCCCCCCACGACGGGGGGAAGATCCTGCCCCAAGTGTCTAGTTATCACATGCTTTAAAATAGTTTCTAACAGTTTCCCTACGACTGATGTCAAACTAACAGGTCTGTAGTTCTTCATTTTCTCTCTCTTTCCCTTAAGTATTGTGGTTACATTTGCTACTTTCCAGTCTGCAGGAACCTTTCCAGAATCTGCAGAATTTTTGAAAGGTAACCATCAATGCTTCCACTGTCTCGATAGCCACCTCCTTCAATACTCTGGGATGTAGTTCATCAGGCCCAAGGGATTTATCAATTTCAATCCAATTAAGTTTTCGAGTACCACCTCTTTATTAATGCTAATTTTGTATATTTTCACAGGCCCCTTGGTTCTCTAGAATTTCTGGGAGATTTCCTGTGTCTTCCTGTGTGAAGACAGACGCAAAGTAATTGTGCGGCTTCACCGCCATTACCCTATTCTCCGTTATAAATTCTCCTGTCACCGTCTGTAATGGACCCATATGAACAGACGTTAGGCCATTCAGCCCCTCAAGCCTGCTCCACCATTCAGTTAGCTCATGGCTCATCTGCATCTTAACTCCACTTAGTTCCGTAACCCTTGGCGCCTTTGCCTAACAAAAATCTATCAATCCCAGTTTTGAAATTTCCCTTCAAGGCCCCCAGACTCAGCAACGTTTTGGGGGAGAGCATTTCAGATTTCACTTACCCTTTGTGTGAAGAAGGGCTTCCAGACATCACCCCTGAACGACCTGGCTCTAATTTTATTGTTATGAACCTTTATTCTGGATTGCCTCCACCAGTCAGAATAACTCCTCTCTATCCACCTGGACGTATCCTTTAACTATTTTAAATGCTTAAATTGGATTACCCTTTATTCTTCTACATTCAAGGGAATACAAGCTTAGACTATGCATCCTGTCCCCACCATTTAAATATACGAACATATGAATTAGGAGCAGGAGTAGGCCACTCGGCCACTCGAGCCTGCCCCGCCATTCAATAAGATCATGGCTGGTCTGATTGTAACCTCAATCCCACATTCCTGCCTACCCCCGATAAGAATCTATCTAGCTCTGCCTTAAAAATATTCAAAGGCTCTGCTACCACCGCCTCCTGAGGAAGAGAGTTCCAAAGACTCACTTACCCTCTGAGAGCAAAAAATATTCTCCTCGTCTGTTATGATGCAGCAGATGTTGCCTGCCAGGCAGGCCAAATCCACGAGGGAAATGTGATCCCGCTATCACAACGCTTTTACAATTTGTATTTGTTTCGAGGTGCGTGTGTTGGATTCAGAAGTCATAAGTCCACTGGGACCTTTAGGGATTTTTTAAAAAACTAAATTAAAATATTTATCGACAAAAGAAAAGATGTCAAACATATACATAAGATTCCAGTTACTTAACACGATAGTAAATACTAAAATTCCTGCCTAACCTGACTCCCCTTCTAAGGCAAAAATCCAGAATAGGTTTTAAAGTGAGAAAGACAGGCCAGCATACTTATCACCTTTAAGGGCTGGATGCAGCAGACTCACGCAGGCATGTCTGGAGGCATCCTTGAGGCTATTTCGCAAGCTTCTGCTGGATGCCAGAGGGCCTCTCTCAACATAGCCTTTCATTCTGCCTTCTATACATTTTCTCCCTCTTTAATCTGTAAATTCCAATGTCCCGTGTGCCTTTGAAAATGTGCTTTCCCATAATATCAAACTTTTCATGGTGCTGAAATTGTCAGTAACCCTTTGGGAATAATAAACACGCTGCTTGGCCTTATCTTGTTAGATGTAAACATCCTACTGTCTCTTTGAAATTCAAACTGTCACAATTTATCTAAAAATGCAAATTATCTTCACTCCTTACATTCTAAGACCTCAGTCATGTTTACATATTTAGCATGTCAAACCCCTCTCTACCTAACTTCCTTTGATACTTCCAAACCCCCAGACCAGTTGTCTCCAATTCACTTAAATCCCACACAAGCACACACACAAGCTATCCAAGCCCCACCATTAACCTACTTTTACAATAAATCACAATAATATTATGAAAATTATTATGCTTTTGTAACATCATCTCTGTCTTAAATGAGTGACCCCTTATTTTTAAACAGTGACCCCCTAGTTCTAGATTCTCCCACAAGAGGAAACACCCTCTCCACATCCACCCTGTCAAGACCCCTCAGGATCTTGAAGGTTTCAGTTAAGTCACCTCTTACTCTCCTGAACTCCAGCAGATAACCTGTCCAGCCTTTCCTCATAAGACAACCCGCAAATTCTTGGTGTTAGTCTAGTAAACCTTCTCTGAACTGCTTCTAACGCATTTACACCTTTATTTTAGCCCTGCTATCATTCTGGTGAATTTGTGCTGCATTCCCCCTATGGGCATTGCCCAGAACTGAATGCAATACTCCAGATGGAGCCTAAAGAGAGCTCTGTACAGCTGTAACAAAACTTCCAGCCTTTTATATCTCAGCCCCCATTTAGAGAAAGACGAACATTCCATTAGCTTTCTATTTTTTGTTTTGCTTCTATGTGCTAGCTTTTACTGTACTTGCATCATAGTTGTGAAAGATCTATTAATTTGCAATTGTTTCCAAAGTTACCTAAGAATAAGTTCATGCTTTTCCTCGTCTGATGTGTTATAAAACCACACAACGATTTCTGGTTACTTTTACCACTTCTGAAGATGATTTCTCTGTGTCCCTCTTCACCCATCCCCTGACATCGATACAGAAGGCTTAAAATAGCAAGTCTTGGCTGCTTTGTGAATGGCCAGTTACAAATCACAAGAACGTTCGAGAAGTTCTGAGTACAGAAGCACGCTTTGAATCAGAAGTTGTCACCATTTTGTACTTCTTCATTCTGGGGGGAAAGGTTCTTCTGTTATCAGGGGGGCACTGGGCTTGAAGTCAACTGTTAGTTGCTAAAACTTCCTCCATGCGATTATACATATGAATTAGGAGCAGGAGTAGGCCACTCGGCCCCTCGAGCCCGCTCCGCTATTCAATAAGATCATGGCTGATCTGATTGTAACCTCAACACCACATTCCTGCCTACCCCAGATAACCTTTCACCCCCTTGTTAATCAAGAATTTATCGAGCTCTGCCTTAAAAATATCCAAAGGCTCTGTTTCCACTGTCTTTGTGGAAGAGAGTTCCAAAGCCTCACTACCTGCTGAGAGAAAACATTTCTCCTCATCTCTGTCTTAAACGAGCAACCCCTTATTTTTAAACAGTGACCCCCTAGTTCTAGATTCTCCCACAAGAGGAAACATCCTCTCCACATCCACCCTGTCAAGACCCCTCGGGATCTTCAAGGTTTCAATTAAGCCACCTCTTACTCTTCTAAATTCCAGTGGATACAAACCTAACCTGTCCAACCTTTCCTCATAAGACAACCCATCCATTCCTGGTATTAGTCTGGTAAACCTTCTCTGAACTGCTTCTAAGGCACTTACGTCTTTCTTTAAATAAGGAGACCAGTACTGTACATAATACTCCAAATGCGGTCTCACCAGTTACAACTGAAGCATAACCTCCCTACTTTTGTAATCAAATCCCCTCACAATAAATAATAACATTCTATTAGCTTTCCTAATTACCTGCTGTACCTGCACACTAACCTTTTGTGATTCATGCACTAGGATACCCAGATCCCCCTGAATGTGAGAGCCCTGCAATCTCTCACAGTTAGATAAGGAGCTTCCTTTTTAGTCTTCCTGCCAATATGAACGATTTCACATTTGCCCACACTATACTCCATTTGCCCGCTGACTTAACCTATCTATGTCACTTTGTAGCTGCCTTACATCCTCTTCACGCTTTACTTTCCTACCTCTTTGCTCACTTTCCCTGTTTTGCTGAGGTAACCTCATCAACATCACATTTATCTCGTACTTTTAAGGTCGTTAAACGTCCCAAGGTGCTCCACGTGGAGCATTATCACACAAAATTTGATACCAGAGGCTTGGCCAAAGCCGTGCATTTTGAGGAGCACCTTAAGGGGGAAGATAGAGATAGGGAGATGAGGTGGAGAGATGTGGGGAGGGGATTCCAGAGCTTAAAGATGATAATGTTGGAGCGTAAAGAATTGGGAATGTGCAAGAGGCCAGAATTGGAGGAGCGTGGAGAGCTTAGAGGGTTTTAGGGGGAAGTTATTGAGCTAGAGAGGGACAAGGCTTCAGAAGGGTTTGAGCACAAAATGGGAATTTTGAAATGAAGGCGTTGGCCAATGTTGGTCAGCAAGCACTGGTGTATTGGGTGAGCAGGATTTGGTGCGAGTTAGGATATGAGTGGATGAGCTCAAGTTTACAGAGGATGAAAGGTGGGTGGCCATCTTCATATGGTTATATAACTAAAATAAACTGAAGAACACAATATATCTGTATAGACAGTATGCTGATACTAATTGATACCGAAACTATAAACGTATGAATAAAAGTGGAAAACAGGGCTTTGGGAACAGGGCAGGGACATGGGATTTAGGCCACTGCTCATGTGGAAGGCTGTGCTGCATTATAATATGTCCCCATACTTGCAGAGGGCCGGTATTAAGACACTGACATCTGCATAGCGCCTTTCATGACCGCTGGACGCCCCCTAGTGCTTGACAGCTAATGAAATATTTTTTGAAGGACTGTCGAAATGTAGGAGGTGCGGCAAGCAAACTGTGCACAGCAAGATCCCACAATGCGGTAATGATTAGATGACCTGTTTTAGTAATGTTAGTTAAGGGTTAGATATTGGCCGGGGCACCAGGGAGCACTTGCTATCTCCTCTTCAAGAAGATAACCAAGGCCTCGGTTTAAAGTTTAGCAACCTGCCAGCACCTCAGAAAGTTCAGCACTCCGTAGACATGTCAGCCTCAAGCCCCTGGAGTGAGACTTGAACTCACAACTTCACATTCAGAGGTGAGAGTGTTACCAACTGAGACACCAAACTTTTACATCTGAAAGATGTACCTCTGGCCTTATGTGTTATGCTGCCCTGTTTGTTTCAAAATCTGCCAGTTATATCAAAGCTGATCACTCTGCCCCAGATTCACTCTTTCGTCTCTCTGCTTTTACATTCGGACCCACCTCAAGCTGCAGGAGCTCCTTTGTTTCGCTGTAGCTGGCAAGTCTTTGAAACAAGCGCAGCAATAATACTGGGAGGTTACAGTATCAGCTGGATTTGTATAATTCAATATTATTTCGCTCTCACTTCCATAATAGGCCCCACAAGGCATTGCTGCACGCGTTGCTGGTCATTTGATGTTCTAGAAACGGTTTCATCTCCTTGGTCTGTCAGCTTGAGGTCTCAGTGTGTGGCAATCTCTGGGTCAGAAAACTCCGTGTTCGAGCCCAACAGCAGGACTTCAGATTAAGTTCCAAGCTGACAGATGCTCCAGTGTGGTACTGAGGGAATGATGTATCAGTGGTGGTGTTATTTTTCTTTGTAAGGGCAGTTGAACCAAAGCCCTGTTCCGCTAATTAAGGTGGAGGAACAGCACCTCATCTTCCGACCAGGCACTTTACAGCCTTCCGGACTGAATATTGAGTTCAACACTTTTAGATCATGAACTCTCTCCTCCATCCCCACCCCCTTTCCGATCCCCCCTTTTTTTCCCAATAATTTATATAGATTTTTCTTTTCCCACCTATTTCCATTATTTTTAAATGTATTTTCATCCATTGTTTTACCTCTACCTTTTAGCCTATTTCGATCCCTTCCCTTCACCCTACCCCACCCCCACTAGAGCTATCTGTACCTTGCTTGTCCTGCTTTCTATCCTTAATTAGCACATTCCTTAGATAATATCACCACCTTCAACACCTCTTTGTCCTTTTGTCTGTGACATCTTTTTGTTATCTCCACCTATCACTGGCCCTCTATCCAGCTCTGCTTGTCCCCCCACCCCTTAAACCAGTTTATATTTCACCTCTTTTCTATTTTTACTTAGTTCTGTTGAAGAGTCATACGGACTCGAAACATTAACTGTGTTCCTCTCCGCAGATGCTGCCAGACCTACTGAGTTTTTCCAGGTATTTTTATTTTTGTTTTGGATTTCCAGCATCCACAGTTTTTTGCTTTTATCTTCATCCAAACCAGTCCTGTGATCTGCGTAACTGAAGTATGAAAACTCTCTAACCGCAAGTCGTTTCCTTACCATTTTCTGGTCATTCATTTTAATGTGCAGGAAACTATTAGGAGAAAGAAAGACTAGCGTTTATATCAGGCCTTTCGTGCTCACAGGGTGTCCCACAATGCTTTACAGCTAATAATGCAGCTGCTGCTGTAATGTAGGAAATGCAGCAGCCAATTTGAGCACAGCAAGCTCCCACAAATGGTAGGGTGGTAACGACCAAGCAAACTGTTCATTTGTGATATTGTTTGAGGAATAAATATTGGCCAGGGAACTGGGGAAAACTCCCCTGCCCTTCTTCGTAAGAGTGCCAGGGGATCTTTTACGTCCAACTGAGAGGGCGGCCGGACCCTCAGTTTAACATCTCATCTAAAAGACTACACCCCTGACAGTGCCGCACTCCCTCAGTACTGCTGTGGACTCAGCCTTGGTTTTGTGCTCGAGACTTGGAGTGGCACAGGAATCCACAACCTCCCGAGTGAGAAGTGAGAGTGCTATCATCTGAGTCACAACTGACACGGAGCATCACTAGTTTGACCAATACGCCTGGCTCAGAGCTGGGGGCTGACATGAACCATGAAGAACTGTGTGGTCTTATGTCATGTTTAAAGGTACTAGATCAATGCAGGTCACAGCTCTTCAACTATTTAAGGGAAGAAACGTTAGCTGCTTGTGCAGCCTCTTTAGTCTGGAGCAAGAGCAATGGAAATCTCTGTGTCTGTAACTTGACACTAGCCGCGGAAAAGGCATGATTTACATACAGTGGTTGATGCTGTCCAAAACTCTCTAAGCAGCTCTGAAGCAGGCAATATTTAAACAGTCAGCCCATCGGCAATGTCACACATTCAACATGGAGAATAAAAATGACACTCAACACTGCTGAATAGCGACAGTAATTTGTGTAATTTCATTTCTGTCCTTTAATTCCTGTAAATCTTGGAAAGACTCCGAGTATGGGAATGTTTTGTAAATAAGCATCTGTCACATCCTGCACAAAAAGCCCGTGGTAATGAATAAAAACGTGCTTTTCTTACTTTCAAAATCATTATACAAAATAACTGAATTTTGAGGAATAAACTGCCAAGCTCCAATTGAGGGAGCATAAGCAGGCTCTTTTAAAGACAATTTCAGGGTAGTTATAGAATGTTATTCACAGAGAACAAGGGATCATAAGGATGAGAGAGAGAGAGAGAGAAAGAGCGAGAAAGTGGAAAAAGGGAAAAATAGATAGGCAATATTGTAACGTAGGCAGCGCAGCAGTCAATTTATGCACAGCAAGATCCCACAAACAGCAATGAAAAACAGATAACCTGTTTCACTAATGCTGGTTGAGGGATAAATACTGGGCAAGACACCAAGGGGAACATGGCTGCTCTTCTTCAAAATCCACCTGATAGGGCAGCTTGGGCCTCAATTTAACATCCCATCCGAACGGCAGCACAATTTTGACGGTGCAGCACTCCCTCAGAATTGCACTGGGAGTGTCAGCGTACGTTTTGGGCTCAAGCCTCTGAAGTGGGGCTTGAACACATCACCTTCTGACTCAGCGGTGCGAGTGTGACCACAAGGTGGGCTGATGGCCTGCAACACCAGCATCTATCTTGGGATGCCTGTGCCCGTCGGGTGTGGCGGGGGGTGGGGAGGGGGAACCAAAACCTCATTGCGCAGTCTCAGGCTGCCCTGAAAGCTCTGTTGCTTTCCTGTATCACCCGACGACAGGAAGAGTTGCCTTACTCTCCGTGACAAATGTATTTCAGAAAATGTACCAACCAGCGTCGATCATTTGTGCTCCCACACAGTGAGACTCAAACTAGGCTTGCAGTTTGTCATTTGCATCCTTATTTTTCTTATTCTTATCTACGGTTTCAAAACAAATCGGCACCAGATTTGACCAGTGATGGAAGATTGCCGTCCTTTCAGTAACCATGTTTACGATCAAGCAAACTATCCGATGAAGACTTGGCAAATCGCCTTAGAGAGACAGTTGACCAGGCAGCAATGCCCGTAGATAAGAGTGCAGGCAAAATTAAATGTGGTGAATTGCTGTAAAATGTAAACCACTTATCGCTGGAGAAAGAAATTGCAGCTGAATAAATGCTTTAACACTATAATAAACTAGTTATGGTTTCAGGCATATTTGGGAAATGAAAGACCATGTATGCACCATTTAAATATTGATAAGAATGACAATTATTTAAAGCCAATTGCTTGTGAGGTTGACAGCGCAGGTGGCAAAGGTTGATTTGCTTCAATTATTATTCACTCTGGAAAGAAGACAGTTAAGGCTGCTGCTTTGCAAATGTGAAGTGTGACAAGACAATCACTAGAAACAGAATGTTACTTAACAGGCTAGTTACGCTAGGTAAGGCGCCCCCGCTTTGCAGAGCTGCTAAAATCTAAAATACAGCTTAGCCAGGACGTGGTGGAATTTAATGCCCCTCCCAACACCTCCCCCCCCGGCAAGTTTAGTGGTGGGGGCACTTAATTGGGGGGAAGATGGTGGGTGGGGACTCTGCCTGCTGCAGGAAAGCCCATGGGCAGCTTTCCTGACCTGCTGCCAATTCAGGCCCTTAAGTGGGAAATTAATGCCCACTTAAGGGCCTCACCCTGCCACCGCTGGTATTAACCTATGTGGGACGCATGACTAGCAAACCTGTGCAGGATTGCTTGCGGGCTCCTGGGGTTGGTGTTTTGGCGTTGGTGGGTGGTGGGGGATGTAGGGGGGGGTCCCTCGTTCAAAGGCAGTGTCTGATCAAGGGTCCCGGCATCAGGAAGGGAGACCCCACTGAGAACCATCCCCACTGGCCTGGCTGCTGGCCCCGTCCCCTCGCCTCTTCCATGATCCACACCTCAAGACCCTCCCTCCCATCATCACTCATCTGTGGCCTGGGATCCAGCAGCCACACCTCCCTAATGGCACCGCCATTCAGTAGAGTTGCTGGCTTCTGAATGACGCAGCTCTGGGCAGGTGGGGCCTCCACCCCTTGGGTGCTAGATCCCAGGGAAGGCCTTCTGCTGTCCAGTCTTGTTAGCTCTCCAGTTGGGCGAGACCCCAATCACTTCCATTAAATACAGCTCAATGTCTGAGACTAACTGAAGTGAGGGTTAGCTCAGAGGTGGACTAGTCGGATGCGAAATCAGGCAATTTCCTGAATCACCCCATAGGAACAGATCCATATGCTGAATTTTCGCACCCCTCCCCCTTCTATTATATCATGTGGACTCTGTGCAGTCCCGTGATCTTTCTGGGGAGGGGGAGAGAGAGCCAGTCCGCTCTGGGGGTAGCTGCAGAACTTTTGAGCGGCCTGATTTGTCCACTTTGTCTCACAGTAGTGCACATGCTGAACATGGCTCATGCTGCCCCACCCTGTGCACATCCCAAACTCACAACCTGCTCCACCTAGAAGGACAAGGGCAGCAAGTGCATGGAAACACCATTGCCCGCAAGTTCCTCTCCAAGTCACACACAGTCCTGACTTGGAACGATATCGTCATTCCTTCGCCGGGTCAGAATCCTTGAACTCCCTCCTGAACAGCACTAAGGGTGAGCCTACACCACACGGACTGCAGTGGTTCAAGAAGGCAGCTCACCGCCACCTTCTCAAGAACAAAGAGAGATGGGCAATAAATGTCAGCTTTGCCAGTGGTGCCCATGTCTATAGGTTGAATATTTAAAATTTTGTGAGGAGTGGCATTGTCAGTTGTTTAAAACTTTGCATCTCCCTAGCTGTAAGTTGGAACATAGGGACATGGGCAGGCCATTCAGCCCTCAATCCTATACTGATATTCAATTAGCGTATGGCTGATCCGTATTTTAACTTCATCTAATTGCCTTGGTTCCGTAACCCCCCCAGTACTCTTGCTTTACAAAAGTCTATGTCAGTATTTGCATGGGGTGTTAGGAAGTGCGTCAATCCTTTCAAGGGGCCCCTTGGAATATGTCAGTATTTGCAAGAGTTCCTGGTACTGTGTCAGTATTTAGAAGGGGTCCCTGGGAGCATGCCAGTATTTTCAATGGGTCCTAGGGAGTGTGCCAGTATTTGCAAAGGATCCCCAAGTGGGTGTCGGCATTTGCAAGGAGTCCAACGCATTGCAATAGTTGAAAACTGCTGATGTACCTTCTGGGCAAATGCTGCAGCATATCTTTCATTAACCCCGGGCTGCAAGATCATCACAATGTTCAGCTTCTTGGATGTGATGTAATGCTCTGCAGTGTTGGATATGAGCTGCTTGATCTGTGAGCCCTCACTGTCCCTGGATCTGCCAGGAGGCCATAACTGAACAGCCCAATCAAGTGCTCAAATCATCAGCCTAGGGCTGTTACAGTGCAGGTCAAGTGCTGATCGCAAGATGCTGAGTGAGTGTTTGCTGGCGATTGAGGGAGTTCCTCGGGAGATTGTTATGTGCTCTAGTTGAGTTGTGGACTTGTTTCTGGTATTTACATAGGAATCATCACATGAACTCCCTTCTACCAATGCCACATCTCCACTAGCTTCCACCATTAATCGCCTAACACTTAGAATCCTCATAGCGCACCATCTTCCCACGCCGATTGGAAAATGAACTGCCTCTTCGATACCTGATGGGATGGTTCTAGACTGTTGATCAAACAGCCCTTTTACCCACCTCCAACATTGTTATATTTAATCATCAAAAGTTACCTAAGAAGGTGAAAAACCGTGTCTGTTTCTCATCGTCCATAATGCTTTTTCTCCTGAGTTTTGCTGGCAACAATGTCCTGAAGCTTTTTTAAATGTTTATTCTTTCGTGGGATGTGGGTGTCGCTGGCAGGAAGCATTTGTTGTCCGTCCCTAATTGCCCTTGAGCTGAGTGGCTTGCTAGGCCGCTGCAGAGGGCAGTTAAGAGTCAAACACATTGCTGTGGGCCTGGAGTCACATGTAGGCCAGACCAGGTAAGGATGGCAGATTTCCTTCCCTAAAGGACACTTAGTGAACCTAGATGGGTTTTTACAATTGATGATAGTTGTCGTGGTCACCGTCACTGAAACCAGCTTTATATTCAGATTTATTAATTGAATTTAATTTCCACCAGCTGCCACATGTCCCCTGAGCCTCTGGATACTAGTCCATTAACAATACCACTACACCACCATCTTCCCACAATTCCTACACGGATGACAGCCCTATCCTCTAGGAATGTTGGCAACCCCAGAAGACCAGTATTTATTGTTGATCCTGGATACAGTCCCCGTTGCTTATGTGTTAACGCCACTTTTCCGCTCTATGTGGTGGATGGTAAAACTGTACAAACTTTTGCTTGAAGTGGGTCAGAGTCAGTTTTCTCAGCTTGCAGGCTCTGCAGCTCTTGCCTTCCTTCGCTTACACACCTGGCACTGTTCCGTGTGTTGCTATGACGGTGTATTGCATGCATTGGAATGAATGACGGTAGCCGAGGTGTGCTGCTTGGTCTACGCACGCCACAACTTAGTTTCCACGTTCTAAATTAAGCACTAGATCTTATGTTTCATGTTTTAAAGCCAGTTTTAAATTTTACGTTCCATGTTGAGCACTAAGTCACCTTCCAAATTGACAGTGCAGACAGCCCAATTGAGGCTGCCCAAAATCCCCACAGCTAGTCATAGAAATCATAGACAATTTACAGCTCGTTGTGCCTGTGCTGACCAATGAAGAGCTACCCAACATAATCCCACTGCCCTGCACCCGGTTCGTAGCTGTGCAAGTCATGGCTCTTTAACAGTAGTTAATAGTTAGTTTACATTGCTCACTAACAGTCGTTAATAGTTAGTTTACAACTAATAGTGTAAACAGCTTACTGAAGCTGCTTGAAAACTGGAATTGCCTGAAATCAGTTGAAACTTTAAATTGGTGAACTGCTCAGAATAGCCACTGGGCTTAGTGCGCTTAAGTGGCGGCTTTGCAAATCATGCCTGTAGTGAAGGCACATGGTAACGGCATTCGCTCAATACAGGTATTGTTCACGATTAGTGTGAATGGTGCATGTATTGCGGGACTGTACCCTTAAGTTATTAACAGTTGACCTCTGAGGGTAAACCAGCCTGGGAAGGGGTTGGAGGTTCTCTTCCCTGAAGGATAGTGGGGATCGTTGGGTTTTACGGTAGCTTTCGTAGTCGTTCTTTAGGTGCTGATCCACAACTTACTGGAGTTATTGAATTCAGTTTCACTACTCGCCATGGTGGAAATTAAACTAACAAGCTGTGTGTTGTTAGTTTTAAGCCCAGCGCACTGGGTAGGCATGACCTTTAGTTCGAGAATGAGCCAGCTAGATGAGGCTATCAGTGAATGTGAATGGGGCGCTTGGCCTTTAGTTTTCTCACCAATTCTCATGGTGCTCATAAAAGATACTGACCAGTTAAATGATGCTGCAGGGGTGAGGAATGGAATACTGCCAATGAGCTGTCAAATACTGTCCAAATGAGCACTATGATCCAGTGCCAAATGGCACTAGGTCATAATGCTCATTTGGAGAGCCGGTGCAGACATGATGGGCCAAATGGCCTCCCTCTGTGTCATTAAGAATCTGTGATTCTGATTCTGTGATTCTGGGACTTGATTGGTGGCGTTTCAGGAGTAATTACTTCATAAAATGACCTTCCTGCCCTTCTCAACATTATTTTTCATTACAACAGCAACTCCACTTCTCAGGTACATCATTGGCTGTAAGTGATTGAGATTGTGGAAGGCGTTCTGTTACGACCGATGTAGTTGGTAAAGCGGAGTTATTAAAAATCCCAGAGGGAAACTGTAAGTAATTGTCCTAATCAATCATTTTAAGTGTTATGTTTGAGATGCGACTCTAAACTCAGGAATCAGACCACTAGTTCTCGAGGTTTTACATTAAACTAAATAAAACATTTTACTAATTACACAGGTTAAAATATATACCCATGGCTACCAATGACTGCTGTCATAACATTTGACAAATTCTCAAACTAATCTCCATTAAGGCAACAACAACCCATCGACTTAACCAAAACACCGGGCAAAGCATTTTCACCTTATGAATTAAAAATGAGGTTCTTTCCACTGTGGAGCCAGTTGGAGGCTTACAGCTGCCTTTTGATTTTACATTGCCACTGCTCTGCACACCCGAAAACTACTGAAGTTATATCTACTACCACTGATTGAATTCAAATCCTCATTGTATCACCAGTCCCTTTGAACTTTACCTTTTAACAATGAAACTCCATTCATTGTATCAATTTTATTAGTAATATAAACCTATAGCTGCTAGATAGACGTCAAGTTTTCACCCCACTTCTTGAATGCTCTATTCAAAAAATGCAAATACACTCGACCTTTCTGTTTACACCTCAAACTAGTATGTATTAAAGCACCCAGACTTGCTGGCTTTAATCCAATTAAGACATACCCGCAGACCAAACCTCTATTTTAAAAAGAAAAATATTTTCCGAAATATTATATACATTAGTAGCTTCATGACAGTTTCATCGGTGGAAGTTTTCCGATGAGATGCTAAACTAAAGTGCCCTCGGTGGATGGGAAAAGTTCTACAGAAATGCAAGTTCTTTCCTTTATCTGAAGGACTGTGCAAGTACTTCTGTTCCAAATCATGTGCACAGGATGTAGCCAACTCATACTGTAAAGATGTGGCAACACTGCTGCCAACCCTGGCACTGTCATACTGCAAAGGACCATGCTCTGGCATAGATGCTGCTTCACTACCTGTCTGTTCCATTAAAAATCATTCACAGATAATTGGTATGGAACACCAGCTAGGAATGACAAGCTGGCCCAAAGAAATGTGTATGAAATACGATCTCAATTTATAATCTGCAGGCATAAGCAGTTGTGGGTTTACCCGGAGATAAAAAGTGTCTGTGCCTCAGATCAGGCCCTGTTGTTTATTACGTGTTGCAAACTGGAATCAGTGCCAAAATGGAAGGGACTGTCCCAATGTGCCTTATATAAGGATATACGTGTGTACAGCCTCAGGAAAATCCATTAACCCAACGTTTGAACAACATATCCAGTTCACTGTCTCTAACCTGCAGCTGATTTGCTCGCTAAACATCTGTCCAGCCCTCCTAAGGTTACCCATGTCATCAGCCACGCACCCCTCTTCATCAAATCAAACATTCACTGTTAATACTCTTGGGCTAAATAGTTTCACTGGATTGAGACCCTAATGTGCTGTCACTAACTCTTCCAGGTAGGAAAATATTACCGAGCGAAACTATTCATCGGCACACAGGCTGTGCTCCAATCAGTTATATATTGGTCTTCTTTTAAAGAGTATTTTTTTTTTGTTCTTATACTCCTCAATCTGCTTTGATGCCACAATCAGTTCTCAAAATATTGAAACTGTCTTTGTGAAATTAAATGAATTCAATGGAGGTGATATCATATGTAGCATGCAATAATTTATGTCATAAATATTTCAGACGAATAAAATTGACCAATTTATTAAATTATATTGTGTTTCGGTCTGATAAACCATATGGTGCACAGTTACAGTGTGTGGGCACATCATTAAAATTGATTTACAACTTTGTCCCAATTAATAAGCGGTCTTTTGCATTCCGCAGCCTCTCTTGTCACTTTCCATTCAAGATGTAGTGAATAATAATCTGGAGAATAAAGGATGTATAAAGCTTAAGAAGAAGACCTGTAAACTGCTTTAAGAATTCAGTACCTGAACGTCTGAAAGTACAGTTTGACTTTGTTTGTCTATTCATCGACAGAAAATGTTTCTTTTTTTAAAAAAAAATCTATTGACTTTCTGAACTACCGCTTGACATTAATTTGCTGTCAAGATGCACTCATCTTATGAAACTGGCTCCAAGCATTGACTCAAAGCTTTGAGCCTGCTCCTCTTTGTTGGATACTAGATGCAGAATACTAGTGCAGCTATAAAATTATTTCAATTTGACTGTTTAATAAGGCATCAAAGCTGCAGTGGCTGCCACACAAACTGGGAAATGAGAACAAAGCCTCAGTAGCCTTGTGATTTGCCTGCTCGTAAAAGTCATGTTATTTAATGATATAAATGTAGATGACTTCCTTTTCAGTGGGATAAACTGAATAGCAGAATGAGGGGCAACAGGAACGCTCAGTTGCTGTTAACCATGCAGCTCCTGCTTCAGGTAAATGTGTGCTTATCACTTGCAAATGGTCCATGCAATACCATAGGTAAGATTTCCAGCATTAGTGATTGATAGATGCGGGTGATAAAATTACATTGGTTAAGGGGAAGCCCGGAGGGTGCGGGGGTTTGCTGAAAATGACTCAACAACTCACTAAAGATCGAAGATGCGGTTGCGTGGGGCCTCGATAGTAATTTTTCCCTTCCGTTTCCCGCTGCTTAACCAGACGCATTAACAGTCTTGCCATCTGCCAGACAGGAACACCAGTGGCAGAAGAATCCAGCCGGGGACCCTTGGGGACAGTACTCTGATAGTGAAAAAAAAGGAAAAGAACAAAGAGTTGTGTTTACGTAGCACTTCTCACACCCACCAACATCTCAAAGCACTTTATAGCCAATGAAGTACTTTTGAAATATAGCCATTGTTGTAATGTAGGAAACGGGGGAGTCAATATGTGCACAGTAAATACCCAGGATCAGCAATGTGATAATGACCAGATAATCTGTCCTTTTTCTGTTGATTGAGGGACAAAATGTGCAATTACATTGCTCGATTTAGTCTAGAGGCAACCGACTAATGGTATAGAGGATTGATGTAGAGGAACAAAATTGCAAGCAAAATACGAAGAGATGCAAGAATTTTATAGTCGTTATAATGGGGGACTTTAATTATCCAAATATAGACTGGGATAATAATAGTGTAAAGGGCAGGGAAGGGAAAGAGTTCCTAGATGGTGTTCAGGATAATTTTCTACATTAGTATATTTTCAGTCCAACAGGAAATGAGGTACTGCTGGACCCAGAGCAGAATTTTTCGCTATTGGAAAAAGGTAGGGGAGCGACACTTGGTGAATTGCTCCATCAGAGAGTCAGATCAGACACAATTGTCGCTGTAACAATTCTAAATATTGGCCAGGTCAATATTTCTTCTTTGAAACTGTGCCAAGGAACATGCACATGAGCAGGCAGATTGGGCCTCAGTTGAACTTGTCATCCAAAAGACTGCGCCTCTCACAGTATGGCACTCCCTCAGATATAAAAACAAAAAACTGCGGATGCTGGAAATCCAAAACAAAAACAGAAATACCTGGAAAAACTCAGCAGGTCTGGCAGCATCGGCGGAGAAGAGCAAAGTTGACGTTTCGAGTCCTCATGACCCTTCAACTAGAACTGGAACTCCCTCAGTACTGCACTGGAGTGCCAGTTTTCATTTTTGTATTCAAACCCTGGAATGGCGTTGAATCCAGAGCCTTGTGACTCGGAGGCGAGAACACTACCAACTGAGCCACGGAGGTTGGTGGGAGGTTGAGGGGGTGGGGTGGGGGTGGGAGGTTGGATGTGGAGCAGTCAGGAGGGAAATTGGACACTCGGGGTCTTTGGAGGGCGGTTGGCAGGTCAACAGTTATCAGGGCTTGGGGATAAGGGGAATGGTGTGGAGGTTGGCAATCATAGCAAGTGGGAGAGAAAGCCTTATGATTGGCAGAGGGGAGACCAGAGGTGTCATACACTCAGTGCCATAGGAAAGAATTTTCCCCCCGTTGGGGGGGAAGTGCGGGAGCGGGTGCGTGCAGGGGCGCCTCCGATGCCGCCATTTTAAGTGGATGGTCCAATTAAGGCTCGCCCAGCGTGACGTCCGCCAGGAAGCGCTATGTGCTCCCTGTGCGGATGGGGGGGGTGGATTCCCTCAGCCGGGAGTGCGCTCTTTCACGCATGCACACGAAGGAGCGCACTCATCTCCCTGAGGCTAAGTGCTGCTTCAGGGAGATCGGCGCCAAATTTAAAAATGGTAAACGTACAAAAATAACATTTCCCTGACATGTCCCCTCATGTGACACTGTCACATGAGTTAGGACATGCCCATCACTTTTAATCAAATTTTTATTAAATTTTTAAAAGCCCTCATGAAACTTCATCCCGCTGACCTGAAGATTGAAATGAGGCGGGGTGACGTCAGAAGTTCCGCCCAATGTCATCCCGCATCGGTGAGCAGGCCCCGACCCCCTGCTCGCTGACCTAAATATCCTGGCCATAGAATCATGGAATGGAATAGCACTGAAGGAGGCCTTTCAGCCCATTCAGACTGTGCTGGCTCTTTCAGTCAGTCACATCCCCTGCTGTTTCCCATATCCCTGTAATTTTTCTTCTCCTTCAAGGTTTCATTCAGTTTTCAATTGAAGGCTTTGATTTTCTTTTTCTTTATTCTTTCATGAGATGCGGGCCTTGCTGGCAAGGCCAACATTTGTTGCCCATCCCTAATTGCCATAGAACTGAGTGACTTGCTGGGCCATTGCAGAGGGTAGTTAAGAGTCAACCAGACCCACATTGCTGTGGGCCTGGAGTCACATGTAGCCAGACCAGGTAAGGACGGCAGGTTTCCTTCATGAAACGTGGACCAGATGGGATTTTACGAAAATCGATGATGGTTTCAGGGTCACCATTACTGAGACAAGCTTTCAATTCCAGACTTATTAAACTGAATTTAAATTCCACCAGTTGCCATGGTGGGACTTGAACCCATGCACCCAGAGGATTAGTCTGGACACCTGGATTTAGGTGTGGTCTAGTGACGTCTTGCCAGTGAAGTAGTACGTGCCAAATATTAACCACTTACTGCGTGGAAATGTTTTTCCTCATGTTACCCCTGGTTCTTTTGCCAAACACCTTAAATCTATGTTCTGATTATCAATCTTTCAGCTGTTGGAAACGCCATTTAATTCGATTTAAACCCTTCATGATTTTAAACACCTCAGTCAAACCTCTTGTCAGCTTCCTCTGCTCAGAGGAGAACCATCCCAGCTCCTGCAGTTTATCCGTGGAATTGTACCACCTCATCCCTGGAAATAGCCTGGTAAATCCTTCATATCCTTCCTAAAGTGTGATGCCCAGAACTGAACATAACACTCCAGCTGAACAAGTGTTTAATAAATGTTGAGCATAATTTTTTGGATGTTGTATTTTATGACTCTATTTATAAAGCCATAAACTATATTAACTGCTTTTGAACATAAGAAACAGGAGCAGCAGTAGGTCATTTGACCCCTCAAGCCTGCTCTGCCATTTGATAAGATCATGGCTGATCTTATCGTGGCCTTAACTTCACTTTCCTGCCTGCCCCAACCCACCCCCCCACCCATCCTCTGCCATTGTTAGACTTTCTGTCATCTTAAAGGATCTGTGTACAAACTCCTTCTTGTGCCTCTTTTAAAATTGCACAATTAAACCTGTATTCTCTCAATTCTCCCGAACAAAATATATCGCCACATTTTCCTGTGTTGAATTTCATCTGCCATTTTGCTACCCATTCCACCAGCCTGCCTATGTCCTCGATGCCATCCTCACCATTTAATGCACTTCCATGTTCCATGGGCAGAAGAGGGAAGGGTGACCTGATGGACTTCTCCAAAACTATGAGAAGTGATGATCGGGTTGATGGAATATAAGTTAGGCATCAATAAATCCAATGGGTAATTCAGGAAAAAAATCTCTTATTCCAATGAGTGGTTAGAATGTGAAATTCCTTAGCATAAGGAATAATGAATTGGAGTTGAATCGCATAGATGTCAAGGGCTGGGTAAACCCATGAGGGAGAAAGGAATCAAATGATATGTTGATAGGATGAGATGAAGTAGGATTGTAGGCAGCTCGAGAGCAACAAAACAACAGCGTGGGCCAGTTGGGCAGAATGGCCTATTTCTTTGCCGTAAGCAACAGCCAGAATTTTATACCCCCACCTCCAGGGAGCAGGCTGGAAGGTAGGGGGTGGGAGGGATGCTATACCCATCGCCTACCTGCCTCCGCTGGTATTTTACTAGTGACAGGATGCCGGGCAGTCCGCCCACCCTTGGGCCAGTTAAAGCCCTTAAGTGGCCGATCAGTGGCAACTTAAAGGCTTCCTTCCATCACTGCTGGTATCTTACATTCAGCAGGGGGTGCCATAGCTACCTCGCAAGGCCATCAGGTAAACCCTAGCAGCCTTGCTGCAGGCTCATGGTAGGCCTAGTGCCTTCTGCTAGGTACCCTATGGCCTGTCGCTGCCCCACCCCCAGCAGAAAGAGCTGCCCCAGTTTGACCCCCAGCCTCTTGATAACAGCCTCCTCCCCCCCCCCCCCCCCCCCCCCCCCCCACCACCCTTCACTGGGGCCTGTCTGACAGGGGAGGCCGCCCACCTTCCAGTGCAGCCTCTTCCATGACTTCTGGCTGGGGACTGACTGCAGTCCCAGCAGTGGCCACCGCTCCAGAGAGCGCTGCTGGGAACAGAGAGGTACTGGACCTCTGATAGGCTGGTGTGTCTTGGAGACAGGACAATGGGGACAGAAGCCAAGACCTGAGGGAACTAATTGCTTGACAACCGTAAATTCCGGTCGTGGCTTCCCAGGTTGGCGGAGGCGGGCTCATTCCTGACTTTTCGGCCATTAGGCCAGGCCACCACCTTCACATAAAACCCAGCCCTATGTATTTTTTTTCTATGTGTGCTTTCATGCGATCAGGGTAGACTGGATCCAAATTCTGGACTTGGGGGAATCCAAACTGGATCATGCAGCCTCCCTTTCCTCCAGGCCTGGCATTCATGCTGGGCAGGAGGGAGACGCAGGAGAGGTGCGGCTGAAAATTGACCTTGGACCACTTTGGATGCAGCAGATTTCACCCGCCCTCCCATCCTTGCACCATCGCCCCCGCCGCAACATCATGGCCCACGAGTTCGCTAAGCTCTGCCAGAAGCTCAGCAAAGGTTTGAGCTCCCATTCTGGCATTTTGCAGTCTACCAGTGCGAACCTGCTTCTGAAAATTACCCTTGTCTCAAAAGCACATCAACGCTGCATCATTAATTTATCTCATTGCACTTGTCAGGGAAAGAACGATGTGAGAATAAGAAGGATCTGCAATAATTCCGCTTTCCACTCCGAACTGCACAGGCTGTGACCATGTGACTGACAGTTTCACGAGTTTACATCAAAATATATCTGTGCAATTATCACAGAAATTGTCAAGCTTAAATTCTGCAGGGATTAGAAAATTAATCGCACAGTGAATATTTTATTTTATACCGTTTAACTTTTAGCTAAACAAAAGGGTGTGAAAAGATGCGGAAAACTTAGTTCTGTTTGGCTGCGTTACATCGATTGCAACGAACCACCAACCTTTTCTGATTAAAAATATCTGTATCTGGAGATCTGATCCCCAGTAGCAAGCCTGGAAATGTGTGGATTCATTATTAATGACTGACTGAAATTATTCTCCATTGGAAATGGTAGTTTCATGTAACCACATTGTAGAATGCTAGAGTGCAAATCATTAATGCTTATGTACAAAATTTCTCCCTCTACCATTTGTTAAGCAATGTAAAATACATTGTTTCTTTGTGCGTAGATGTAATTTTAATGTCAACATTTTTAATAATGTATTGTAAAAAATCTTTTGTCAGCCATGAGCTAATTTAATTAAGGGATGTCGTATACAATTGCAGCGTTTATACAAAGGCTTAGCTTTCCTGAGGCAGCCCTGTGTTCCATTCTTGTTCATCCTAAGAACTAGTTTCACATCGATACGAGGCGGCTTATTGTCCATGCTGACCAGAAAGCAGCACTGTAATTCCAACGCCTGGTCATTCTTGTATTAGTCTCGGAGACCACAATCACCATTCTCAATAATGCTGCATGGAGTTTACAGCACAGAAACAGGCCATTCGGTTCAACTGCTCCATGTCAGTATTTGTGCTATACATGAGCCTCTTCCCGCCCCACTCCGTCTAACCCCATCCAAATTGGAATCTACATAATCAGAAAAGGCCATTGTAATGCATCTCACCACTCAGTGCAGTACAGAGTGCAGTACAATGCAGTACAATGCTGTCTTTTGGATGAGACATTAAACCAAAGTCCCTTCTGCACTCTATGGTGGATGTAAAAGCTCACAAGGCACTATTTTCTAAGAAGAGCAGGGACATTGTCTCTGGTGTCCTGGTAAATATATAACCCTCAACTGACATTACTCTCAAGGGCAATTAGGAATGGGCAATAAATGCTGGCCTAGCTAGCAACACCCACATTCTGTAAATGAATTAAAAAAAACATTAAAATGGATTATCTTTTTATTGGTATATTTGTTCTTTGGATGTGCATGTCACTGTCAAGGCCAGCATTTATTACCCATCCCTAATTGCCCTGGAACTGTGTGGTTTGTTGGACCATTTCAGAGGGCAGTTAAGAGTCAACCATATTGCTGTGGGCCTGGAGTCATGTTGGCCAGGCCAGCCAGGTAAGGTATCAGATTTCCTTCCCTAAAGGATATTAGAGAACCAGATGGGTTTTTTTTTAACAAGGACATGGTAGCTTCCTCATTATTATTAATGAGCTAGAATTTTATTGCAGATTAAGTGAATCGAAATCACCGCAGCTGCTCTGATGGGATTTGAACTCATGTCTCCAGATCATTAGTTGAGGTCTCTGGATTCTAGCCCAGTAACATCACCATTATGCTGCCATTCTATAGCATTGTTGCACTGTTGTTTGCGGGAGCTTGCTATGCACAAATTTGCTGTCACATTTCTCTAAGCTACACAGTACCTATATTTTAGAAGTATGTCATTGGTTATAAAGTACTTTGGGATGTCCCAGCAGTGTGAAAGGCACAATGTAAATGCAAGTTCTTCCTTCTCTCTAGTAGGTGAACAATTAGCTTGTTTCTTTGACATACTACTCTTCATTATTTAGTAGAGGTGTTGAGACAGTTAAAATAAACAAGTTGATAATTATGTTAAAGCAGCAGGTAGAGAAATGTTACATGGATGCATTAAATGTTAAAGTGCTAATATTGCCAACAGTAATCTGAGTTTTCTATCTCTCATATCCCTTTATTGCTAAAAATTTATCCATCTCCCTCTTGAATTTGCTGATGTAAGTTTATCTGTAAATTGGTGGGATTAAGGTGAAGGGACAGTGAGTGGGATTATCTACATTGCTATTGCAGAGAGTCGACAGGGAGCGCACAGAAAGAAATGGCCTCCTTTTGTGCGCTAACCATTCTTCTATCACGCTCATATTCTCTAACGCTAGGTGGGGGGGAGTTGGGCAGCAGCAGCATAAAATTGGATCTTGATGAACCCATGTTCCAGCGAAATGGGGTGCCAAAATCAGATCTCGCTCTCCCATGTGATCTAATTGACCCTGGATGTGAGCCTCGCTCAAAACTGAATCAGGTGACGTTTAGTTACCCAAGGCTCCTGCCTAAAACAGGTGCAGGATGTCAAGGGGTAATTGTCCATTATTGTACGTGTACCCATCTGCATCGAACTTCATCTACCCTCTAATTGTAGTGCAGAAAACTGCGGATGCTGGAAACCTGAGGTAGAAACAGAAAATGCTGTAAGCACTCAGCAGGTCAGGCAGCATCTGTGGGGAGAGAAAGAGAGCTAATGCTTCCGATCAACAAACTCTCATCAGAATCTTTCATCTGAGGCTAGTTGGTCCCTATATTTCACCCCTCTCCTAACTTTACTCAGTTCTGCTGAAGGGTCATGAGGACTCGAAACGTCAACTCTTTTCTTCTCCGCCGATGCTGCCAGACCTGCTGAGTTTTTCCAGGTAATTCTGTTTTTGTTTTTGTTCTAGTTGGAACAGGTTAGGTTAAGTACCTTCAGATTTGACTATTCCAATGGTCTTCCGGCAGCACTCCCACTTTCCATTTTCCACAATTCATCCAAACTCTGCTGCCCTTGTCCTAAATCACACATGTCATTTCCTGTGTTTGATGACCTATATTTGCTCCCAGCCAGGCAACACTTTGATTTTAACATTATCTTAATTGTATTCAGTTCGCTTCCTGGCTTTGCCCCTCCCTGTGGCTGAAGCCTCTTCCTGCCCTATAAGCTCCTGAGATCCCTGCACTTCTGTAATTTTAACCTTCTGTGCATTCCCAGTTTTAATTGCTCCATCATGGGTGGCCATGCCTTCAGCTGCCTAGGGCCTAAACCCAAGAATTGCCCCTCAAAACCTCTGCCTTTCTCTACCTATCTCTCCTCCATTGAGTGACTACTCCTTTGACCAGCTTTTGGTCATTGTCCTAATATCGCCTTCAGTGGAAGGTGTGAAATTTTGTCTGATAATACTCCTGGTAAAGGTGCTATATAAATGCAAGTTTTGTTATTAAGAAGTGAAAGCAGAGCCCTATCTGCAGGGTAAAGGGTTAACATCCGAAACATGCATGATGCTGATGTAATAATGATGTCAGACCACATTACTGAAAGGAGCAGAAGTTCTAACCTCGTGCAGAGTTCCCAACAGGTACATAGTTGCTGGAAGTAAAGAGTGATGGTTTTGAGAAGCTATAGCCTCGAGCAACTTGCATTGGGAGAATACAAGAGCCCCAAAGAACCCTGTCTAGACCCCGACCGCACAGCAAAACATGTTCAGGTGGAATGGAGAGAACCCATAGTTCCTGAGTTGGCTCTGTGGAAGACTTGTCCTACTGGTTTCACTCCCACCCCCCGCTCTTTCTGCACAGCCCTGTAACATTCTCCGCTTATGTACACTTTTGAAAGGAATGTACACTTTTTTGAGGAAGAAGCTTTTTTTATGCAGCGAGTGCTACCTGGAGCTTGTTGCTTGTGGGGGAGGGGCGGTGGTGGAAGCGGAAATGGTCAATGATTTCAAAAAGAATTTGGATGTGCACTTAAGGGGAATAAACTTGCAAGGCTACAGGAATAAAGCAGGGGAATGGGAAGATTCCACTCAATGACCCTATGACTCTATATATTTAATTCCCTTTTGAATTGCTATTAAATGTGTTCACCCTACCACCACCCCCCCCAACACTTTCAAACAGAACATTCCAGCTTATAACAACTCACTGTGTAAAAAAAAAGCTCCTCATCTCTCCCCTCTGATACTTCTACCAAATTCTTTAAATCTGTGTCCTTAACCGGCCCTCCTACCTGTGGAAATAGTTTCTCTCGAGTTATAACACTATCATTCCAAATCTCCTCTGCACCCTCTCCAGCACTTTGACACCCTTCCGAAAGTGTGATGCCCAGAATCGGACACAATCCTCCAGCAGGAGCCTAACCCTGCTCACTCCTTGTTCTCCCTTTCTTCAGCAGAGGTACGCTCGAGGGCAATCCTGGCACCTCACCTCAGATGGAGGATGAAATCCAGTGTGTACAGTGTACACTTCAGTACATTGACTTGTGGATCTATGGGCCACGTGTTCAGTCCTGGGCACCGCGCCTCAGGACGAATATGGTGGCCTTGGAGAGGGTGCAGCACAGGTTCACCGCACTGATACCAGGTCATACAGTCAGAAGGTTAAATTATGAGGACAGGTTGTATAAACTTGGCTTGTATTTCCTTGAACATAAAAAAATTAAGGGGCGACCCAACTGATGTGTCTAAACTGTTTAAAGGATTTGCCCCTGGGGCAATGGGCAGAAACTGTTTCCTCTGGTTGGGGAAATCAAGAGCACCAGGGCATCATCTTAATTTCAGAACCAGGCCATTCGGGAAGCACTTTTTCACACAAAAGAGTAGTGACAATGTGGAACATTCTCCCTTAAAAGTTTATGAATGCTGGGACGCTTGCAGCTTTCAAGACTGAGACCGAGAGGTCTTTTAGTTAGGTAACGGAATCACAATATAATTAAATGGCTTGTGAGGCTGAAAGGCTTACCCCTGTCCCTATATTTCCCAGCTATCTAAATAGCTTCAGGCTCTAATGCCTTGACACAGGTTCAAGCCATAATGTAGAACAGTCATTGCTGCATACACCAACAGGGCAATAGGAAATTCCGAAATAACCTCTACACTATAATTAAGTTTAATCCTGAATATTCAATTACTGTAATGATATTACTGGTGATATATGCTACTGTAAACTGATTAAACAATTCGTGAAATCAGCACAGCATGAACCTAAAACACATTATTTTCATATGTTTTCTTCTGTAATGCAA
Source organism: Cetorhinus maximus (assembly GCF_964194155.1). Lineage (NCBI taxonomy): Eukaryota > Metazoa > Chordata > Chondrichthyes > Lamniformes > Cetorhinidae > Cetorhinus > Cetorhinus maximus. The sequence goes on from NC_135880.1 coordinate 16,389,711, forward strand.
TATTGTGCCAAATTAAGGCTGCTTGTTGGCATTGCGGAACAGGAGTTGTTGATCTGAGGCACGTGATTTTATGTCATCTCAATGGACTCCATTGAAATATCAGAAGTCAACAGCTGTTAACTAACTTGCTGCGTACACAGGCACACCGGGATTCAAGGACTCATCTGTGAAGTGCTCTCATTCACCTTAATGTAGGCCTTGAAATTCTCAAATCATCAGAAACATGGCTATTCCCCTTTCTGGCACAGAAATATGCTGATGTACATAGAATCATAGAATCGAAACATGAGAAGTAGGAGCAGAGGTAGGCCATTCAGCCCCTCAAGCCTGCTCCCCATTCAGAAGACCATGGCTGCTGTGCTACCTCAACGCCATTTTCCCGTGCTATCCCCAGATCACTTGATATCCTTAAAAACTAGAAATGCATCAATCTCTATCTTGAATATACTCAACGACAGAACCTCCACAGCCCTCTGAGGTGGAGAATTCCAAATATTGAAGAAATCCCCCCTCATCTCTTTCCTAAATCGGCCTCTTATTCTGAAAAAATGGTTACAGCACAGAAGGTCATTCAGCCCCTCATGACTGTGCTGGCTCTCTTGCCTTCTCCCTGTAGTGTTGCACATTACTACTTTTCAGATAATAATCCAGTTCCCTCTGGAATGCTTCATTTGAACCTTATTTACTCTTACATTTCCCTTCTGAACCTTTTATATTCAGCCTGGTGCTCAGTCATATTATTCTGCACTGCAGCAACTCCCCCAAAACTCCTTCGACAGCACCTTCCAAACCCGTGACCTCTACCGCCTAGAACGACAAGGGGAGCAGACGCATGGGACACCATCACCTGCAAGTTCCCCTCCAAGCCGCACACATCCTGACTTGGAGCTAAATCGCTGTTCCTTCTATGTCACTGAGTCAAAATCCTGGAACTCCCTTCCTAACAGCACTGTGGGTGTACCTACACCACATGGACTGCAGCGATTCAAGATGGCGGTTCACCACCACCTTCTCAAGGGCAACTAGGGAAGGGCAATAAATGCTGGCCCAGCCAGCGAAGTCCACATCCCGTGAAAGTCAGGAGGTGAAAGGGAGAGAGGAACTTGGTGAAATTGAAATCACTTGGGAAACGGTACTGAGCACGTTGATGGAGCTGTGGGCTGGCACGTCTCCAGGTCCCAATGGACTAGATCCTAGGGTCTTAAAAGAGGTGGCTAATGAGATGGTCGATGAGCTGGAGTTACTTTTCCAAAATTCGCTAGATTCTGGAAAGGTTCCATCAGATTGGAAAGTAGCAAATATGACCCCTCGATTCAAGAAGTGGGGGAGGCAGAAAACAGGAAACTACAGGCTAGTTAGCTTGATGTCTGTCATGTGGAGGTTGTTAGAATCAATCATTCAGGAGATTATAGCTGAGCAGTTAGAAGCATTCAAGGCAATTGGAAAGAGTCAGCGTGGTTTTGTGAAAGGAAAATTAAGTTTAACCAATTTTTTGGAGTTCTTTGAAGCAGTAACATGTACTTGGATTTCCAGAAGGCATTTGATAAGGTGCCACATCAAAGGTTATTAGAGAAGATAAAAGTGCATAGTGCAGTGGGTAACATATTAGCATGGATAGAATATTAGCTGGCTGGCAGAAAGCAGAGAGTATGCATAAATGGGTCTTTTTCAGATTGGCAGGATGTGACGAATGGAGCCCCACAGGGGTCTGTGCTGGGGCCTCAACATTTTACGATTTACACCAATGACTTAGATGAGGGGAGCGAAGACATAGTAGCTAAATTTGCAGATCACACAATGATAGGAAAGTGTTGTGAAGAGGACATGAGGAGGTTGCAGGTGGATATCGATAGGTTGAGTGAATGGGTAAAGATCTGGCAAATTGAGTTTAATGTGGGAAAATGTGAAGTTGTTCACTTTGACGGGAAGAACAAAAAAGCAGAGTATTACTTAAATGGAGAATGGCTGCATAATTCTGAGGTGCAGAGGGATCTAGGTGTTCTAGTACATGAGTCACAAAAAGTCAGTATGCAGGTACAGCAAGTAATTAAGAAGGCTAATGGAATGCTATCCTTTATTACGAGAAGGATTGAACATAAAAGTAAGGATGTCATGCTTCAGTTATACAGGGCATTGGTGAGACCACATCTCGAATACTGTGTGCAGTTTTGGTCTCCTTATTTAAACAAGGGTGTAAAGGGTGCATTGGAGGCAGTTCAGGGGAGGTTTACTAGATTGATACCTGGAATGAGTGGGTTGCCTTATGAGGAAAGGTTAGGCAGACTGAGCTTGTTTCCACTAGAGTTTAGAAGAGTGAGGGGTGATTTGATTGACGTTGATAGGATATTTTCTCTTGCAGTAAGTCCAGAACTATGGGACACTGTTTTAAAATTAGGGGTCGCCTTTTTAGGACAGGGATGAGGAGAATTTTTTTTCTCTAAGAAGGTTGTGCGACTTTGGGACTCTCTGCCTCAGAAGGTGGTGGATGAATATTTTTAAGGCAGAGGTCGATAGATTCTTGTCTGGCAAGAGAGTCAAAGGTTATTGGGGGTAGATGGGAATGTGGAAATTGAAACACAAGCTGATCAGCCATGATCTTATTGAATGGCGGAGCAGACTTGAGGGGCCGAATGGTCTACTCCTGTTCCTGTTTCTTATGTCCTTATGAAATAAAAAAAAACACCTCACCTCTGCCTTAAGAAGAGATGAGGAGAAATTTTTTCACCCAGAGAGCGGTGAGCCTGTGGAATTCGTTACCACAGAAAGTAGTTGAGGCCAAAATATTGTATGTTTTCAAGAAGGAGTTAGATATAGCTCTTGGGGCGAAAGGGATCAAAGGATATGGGGAGAAAGCGGGAGCAGGTTATTGAGTTGGATGATCAGCCATGTTCATAATGAATGGCGGAGCAGGCTCGAAGGGCTGAATGAATTGCTCCTGCTCCTTGTTTCTATGTTTCTAGGCACAATTTTTCTTCTTCATCTTAATTTCTATTTCTTTTGTCATCCAGGGAGCTCTGGGTTTGTTTGTCCTAACTTGCCTCTTCATGGGAATATACCTTGACTGTACTTGAACTATTTCTTCTTTAAAGGCAGCCCATTGCTCAGTCACAGTTTTTCCTGGCAACCTTTGATTTCAATTTACCTGGCTTTCCCCCTGTTAAATATTCTTATTCTGGATTGTTCCTTGTCCTCTTCCATAGCCAACCTAAACCTTGTGGTACAATGATCACTGTCCCTTAAATGCTCCCTCACTGACACTTGATCCATTTCGGAAACAACTGTGCTAAACTTAAATAAGGGCAATTACAAAGGAATGAGGGCAGAGTTGGCTGGAGTGGACTGGGATAGGATTTTAGCAGAAAAAACAGTTAAGAAACAATGGCAGACATTTAAGAAAATAGTTCATGACTCACAACAAAGATATATCCCAGTGAGGAAGAAGGATTCTAGGAAGGGGATAAACCAACTAACCAAGGAAGTTAAGGATAGAATCAAGACATACAATGTGGCAAAGATTAGTTGTAAGCCAGAGAATTGGGAAAGCTTTAAAAACCAACAAATAATGACCAAAAAAAATAAAGAGGAAGAAAATTACCTTTGAGGGTAAACTAGCAAATAATATAAAAACAGGCAGTAAGAGCTTCTTTAAATATATAAAAAGGAAGAGAGAGACCAAAGTGAACATAGGCCCCTTACAGAATGAGGCTGGGGAATAATAATGGAGAACCAGGAAATGGCAGAAGAGTTGAATAAATACTTTGCATCAGTCTTCATGGTAGAAACACTAATAGCATTCCAATACTAAATAAGCAAGGGGAAAAAGAGGGGGAGGAAATAAATACAATAACTATCACTAAAGAAAAAGTACTAGGAAAACAAATGGGGCTAAAGGCCAATAAGTCCCCTGGAACAGATGAGTTGCATCCTAGGATATTAAAGGAAGGAGCTACAGGGATAGTAGATGTACTGGTAGTAATCTTCCAAAAGATTCTGGAAAAGTCCCAGAGGACTGGAAAACTGCCAATATAACACTCTTATTCAAAAAGGGAGGGAGGCCAAAATCAGATAACTATAGGCCAGTTAGCTTAACATCTGTCATTGGTATATGTTAGAGTCTATTATAAAGGATGTAATAGCAGAGCATTTAGAATTACATAATCTAATCAAGCAGAGACAGCATGGCTTCATGAAGGAGAAATCATGCCTGACAATTTATTAGGATTCTTTGAGGAGGTAACAAGCAGGATAGATAAAGAGGAATCAGTAGATGTAATATGTTTGGATTTCCAAAAGGCGTTCGATAAGGTACCACACGTAAGGCTACTTAATAAGATAAGAGCTCATGGTGCTGAAGATAGTATATTAGCATGGATAGAGGATTGGCTAACTAATAGAAGACAGAGAGGGGGGCATTTTCAGGATGGCAACCTGTGACTAGTGGAGTGCCACAGGGATCAGTGCTGTGGCCTCAATTATTTACAATATATATTAGTGACTTAGATGAGGGAAATGAATGTACTCTCGCCAAATTTACGGATGACACAAAAATAGGTGGTAAGGCAAGTGGTGAGGATGACACAAGGAGTCTACAGAGGGATATAGACAGGTTAAGTGAGTGGGCAAAAAAGTGGCAGATGGAATATAATGTGGGAAAATGTGAAGTTATGCACTTTGACAGGAAGAAAAGAGGAGATGAATATTATTTAAATGGAGAGAGACTGCAAAAGGCTGCAGCACAGAGGGATTTGGGAGTCCTTGTGCATGAATCCCAAAAAGCTAACATACAAGTTGAACAGGTAATAGGGAAGACAAATGGAATAATGGCCTTTATTTCAAAGGAAATGGAGTATAAAAATAGGGAAGTCTTGCTAAAACTATACAAGGCACTAGTTAGACCGCACCTAGAATACTGTGAACAGTTTTGGTCTCCTTATCTAAGGAAAGATATACTGGCATTGGACGTGGTCCAGAGAAGGTTCACTAGGTTGATCCTGGGTATGGAGGGATTTTCTTATGAGGCAAGGTTGAGTAGGTTGGGCCTGTACTCATTGGAGTTTAGAAGAATGAGGGGCGACCTTATTGAAATGTATAAGATTCCTAGGGGGCTTGACAGGGTAGGTGTTGAGAGGTTGTTTCCCCTTGTGGGAGAGTCTAGGACCAGAGGACATAATCTCAGAGTAAGGGGATGCCCATATAAAACAGAGATGAGGAGGAATTTCTTCTCTCAGAGGTAGTTAATCTGTGGAATTCTTTACCGCAGAGGGTTGTAGAGGCTGTGTTGTTAAATATATTCAAGGCTGAGATAGACAGATTTTTAATCAGTAAGGGTTATGGGGAAAAGGCAGGAAAATGGAATTGAGGATTATCAGATCATCCATGATCACATTGAATGGCAATGCAGACTTGATGGGCTGAATGGCCCATCTTCTGCTCCTATATTTTACGGTATTATGGTCTTACCTCATTCCCAAGAACCAGGTCCAGCAATGGCTTCATCCTCATTGGACTGGACACATACTGCTGCAAAGCTCAGATGAACATTTACCAAGAACAGAATTCACATACTCACTGGCAGGCATGATAAGTAATCTCATGCACAGAGTTCCAGGCAATTTAAACATATGCTCACATCTTAGACTGCCAAGGAAGTGCATGCCCACTTCCAGTCTGTCACGAAGCAAATCGCACTACAGCAGCTGGGGGAATTTACATTCAGTTAATTAATACATCTGGAATAAAATGCTAGTCCCATTAATAATGATCATGAAACTACCATATTGTTGTAAAAAAAAATATCTTGTTCACTGAGGTCCTTCAGGGGAGGGAATTGCTGTCCATACGAAATCTGGCCACAGCAATATAGTTGACTCTTAACTGCCCTCTGAAGTGGTGTGGCAAGCTATTTAATTGTATCAAACCACTACCAAAAAGTCAGGCAATGTGGATGGTAGCGTGATGGTAATGTTCCTGGCCTAATAATCGAGCAGTGTGGATTTATGCCCCAGAGATACGAGTTCAGATCCCACCATGGTATTGGTGGGAATTTAAACCCAATTATTTAATAAATCTGGAATAAGATGCCGGTTGTGAATGATCCATCTCAGCGTCCTCCTGTGGTCCCCAGCATCACAGACACTTCAGCCAATTCGATTCACTCCACTTGATATCAAGAAACGGCTGAAGGCACAGGGCACAGCAAAGCTATGGGCCCTGCTAACATCCTGGCAGTAGCGCTGAAGGTGCTCCAGAGCTGCCCGTGCCCTAGGCAAGCCATTGCAGTACAGCTACAACACTGGCATTAACTCAGCAAGAAAATTGCCCAGGTTTGCCCTGTCCACAAAAAGCAAGACAAATCCAATCCGGCCAGTTACCACCCCATCAGCCTACTCTTGACCATCAGAAAAGTGATGGACAGCACTGTCAAGTAGCTTTTACACACCAATAACCTGCTTCTTGACGTTCAGTTTGGGTGCTGCCAAGGCCACTCAGCTCCTGACATCATTACAGCCTTGGTCTAAACATGGACAGAAAAGCTGAACTCCCAAGATGAGGTGGGAGCGACAGCCCTTCACATCAATGCAGCATTTGACTGAGTGCAGCATTAAGGAGCCCTAGCAAAACTGGAGTCAATGGGAATCAGGGGGAAAACTCTCCATTGGTTGGAGTACTACCTAGCACAAAGGAAGATGGTTGTGGTTGTTGGAGGTCAGTCATCTCAGTTCCAGGACATCACTGCAGGAGTTCCTCAGGGTAGTGTCCTAAGCCCAACCATCTTCAGCTGCTTTGTTAGTGACCTTCTCCAAATCATAAGGTCAGATGTCAGGATGTTCTCTGATGGTTGCACAGTGTTCAAAACCATTCACATCTCCTCAGATACTAAAGTAGTAGTCCTCTTAGCAGTAAAGCCTGGATAAAATTCAGGCTTGAGCTGATAAGTGGCAAATAACATTCATACCATAAAGGTACCAGGCAATGATCATCTCCAACAAGAGAGGATCTAACCATCGCCCTTTGATGTTCAATGGTATTACCATCGCTGAATTCCCCACTATCAACATCCTGGGGGTTCCATTGACCAGAAACTGAACTGGACTAGCCATATAAACACTTTGGCTACAAGAGCAGGTCAGAGGCTGGGAATTGTGCAACAAGTAACCCACCTCCTGACTTCCTAAAGCCTGTCCACCATCTAGAAGGCACAAGTCAGGAATGTGATGGAATCCTCTCCACCTGCCTTGCCTTGTTGAGTGCAACTCCAACAACACTCAAGAAGCTCACACCATCCAAGACAAAGCAGCCTGCTTGATTGGCACCCCATCCACAAACATTCACCATTCACTCCCTCTACCACCAAGTCACAGTGGCAGTGTGTGTACCATCTAGAAGATGCACTGCAGCCATTCATCAGGACTCCTTCGACAGCACCTTCCACACTCACATCCCAGAAATGAATAAAGCAAACACCTGATAATCAGTGAATGCAGGTGCTTAATGTACTAAAAGGAAGACTTGCATTTACATACAATCCTTCCTGACCCCCAGACCTCCCAACGTACCATGCAGCTGATGAAATAGTTTCAAAGTGTGCTTACTGCTGTGATGTAGGTGAAAGGCAGCCAATTTGTGCGCAGAAAGCTCCCACATAAAGCAATGAGATAACAACCAAATAATCTGTTTTTGTCATGTTGATTAAGGCATAAAAATAGGCTAAGACATCAGAGATAAGTCCCCTTCTTCTCTGTGAAATAATGCTTTAGGATCCTTTGCATCCACCTGAGAGGGAAGACAGAGCCTTGGTTTAATGTCTCATTTGAAGGAAGGTACCTCCAACAGTACAGCACTCCCTCAACACTGCATTGGAGTGTCAGCCTTGACTTTTGTGCCCACAATCATTTTTACTCAGAGATGAGAGTGCTATCAGCTGACTGGTGACTAGCAAAGTTATACTTAAATATTGGATAGACAAATATAGTTGCAGTGTATGAGGGACGAAGTTGGATGGATTGTGGAAACATCGAGTCCTTGCTAAGGCTGCCCGTTTCTGACAAGACCTAGGACAGGCAGGAGATCCATCTACACCCTATATGGCCAGTGTTGTCAAAGAGAACCATGCCAGTGGGAGGGTTTTCTCACACTGATTCCTCCAGCTCCTGCCTGTGGTGCATCCCCAATTTTCTTCACCTGTGCCTTCAGCTGCCTGGATCCTAAGCTTAGCAATTGCATCCCTAACCCTCTTCAGCTCTGCTTAAGATATAAGAAATAAGATCAGGAATAGGCCATTCGACCCCCTGGGCCTGCTCCACGATTCAATCAAATCATGACTGATCTGATCTTGGCCTCAACTCCACTTTCCTGCCTGTCCCCTATAACTCTTGACTCCTCTATAGTTCAAGACTATGTTTATTCAGCTTTGAATATATTCAATGACTCAGCCTCTAAAGCTCTCTGAGTAGAGAATTCCAAAGATTCACAACTCCCTGGGGGAAGAAATTCCTCCTTACCTGCCCCCTCTCTGCACCTTTTAGACCCTCCTTAAAACCTGTTTGATTACCTGCCTTATTATCTTCTTATTGGGCTGCCTGATAACGCTGACTTGCCTGTATGTGGCTCAATCAGAAGTACTCTTGCCTGTGAGTCAGAAGGTTATGGATTCAATCCCATTCCAGAGACGTAAGTACCAAAAGTCTAGGCTGACACTCCAGTGCAGTACTGAGGGAATGCAGCACTGTTGAAGCTGATAACTTTCAGATGAGACATTAAACCGAGGCCTTGTGGTCCCTCACAGGTAGGCATAAAAAAAGTGTCATGTTACTATTTCAAAGCAGAGCAGGGGAGTTGTCTCTGGTGTCCTGGCCAATTCCCCCAATCAGCATAACTAAAAAGAAATATCTGCTCATGATCAGATTGCTTTTATATGGGAGCTTGCTGTGCTCAAATTGATTGCCGTATTTCCTACATTACAAGAGTGACTACCCTGGCTCAAGAGCCACCCATGCCCTCCACCCCCTTCCTCAGGGCAACTCTTGTCCTCCCTGTCCAAAGCCCTGTGGCTCCAGGATTGGCCTGTTGAGTCACCTGAGGATAGATCATGAAGCCTGGCAGATGTCATTCTCGTTTTGCGGGACTGATGACTGCGCTGACATATCAAAAGTGCTTTCTTGGCTGTATAAGTCGTGGAAGATGCTAGATCAATGCAAGTTGTTGCAGTGCTGTTCCACCTGATGGCCTGAGCATCACTGCCAAGTTTGCCTTAGGGGTGAAGGTGGACCCAATAAGCTGCTTAGTTTAAAGAGGTTTGTGCCCTGCATATGACAAATAGTTACTGCTCTGTAATGTAGCTGTTTTCCATATTGATGTTCCCTGCTTTTCTCACGCAGTGTCTTATTATGACTGACAAAGGTCTCACTGTCCAACTCTTGGGATTTAGCTCCTTCTGAATCTGCGTGCTATTTTTAGAACACTAGTTGACGCGCTCATGTCAAACTCTTTCCTGTATTATTTCCACATCGTTACAATGCAGTTAAAATGGGTTAATAGTTGTGCCAGCACAATATGGGTAGGAATATAATGCAACCCTGAATGTTAAGGATAGTTTACCAAGGAATTAATACCTCCTTGGTTCTTAGATTTGTGTCACAAAATAATTTCTGCACCATGTCTGTAGTTCAGTGCCAGCTAAGTAAGATGAGATACTGGCTGCAGTCCTTTTGAGCACTGGTTTTCTGATCAAAAAGCACCACAGCCTACATTCTTAGTGCCAGCACACAGAATGGGAACAGATACAGTTTTTGGCAGTGCACTGTGGAACTAGCAACATGTCACAGTGCTGGTTGAAAGCTCAGATTGCGACTGTGTTCTGTGAAAATTATTCATTCTGAAAAACGTCATTTAAAATGCTATCCAAAATCAAGCATCTCTGTTTTATAACTGACTCAGAGGAGTAGCACTTGTTTGCCTCATAGAATCATGCAGCACAGAAGGCCATTCAGCCCATCATGCCTGTGCCAGCTGTCTGAATGAGTTATCCAATTAGACTCGCTCTCCTCCTCTTTCCCCATGGCCCTGCATTTTCCTTTCCTTTTTAAGGAGAGGTCCATGTTCTCTTTTGAATATTACCACTGAATCTGATCCATCACATTTTCAGGCAATGACAACAACTCACTGTGTGAAAAAAATATTCTCCCCATCTCTGCCCTGACTTTAATCTGTGCCTTCTGGCCAGTGGAAACAGTTTCTCTTTATCTACTCTTTTTAATCTCATACGAACATACAGACAAGGAGCAGGAGGAGTAGACCATTCAGCCTCTCAAGCCTGCTCCACCATTTAATAAGATCATGGCTGATCTAATAGTAACCTCAAATCTGCATCCCACCTACTCCCGATAACCTATCACCCCCTTGTTTACCAGGGATCTATCTACCTCTGCGTTAAAAATATTCAAAGACTATGTTTCCACCACCTTTTCAGGAAGAGAGTTCCAAAGACTCACAACCCTGAGTGAAAACTCATGATTTTGAACACCTCTATTAAATCTCCCCTTAATCTGTGTGAGCATTGTTGTGGGTTCAAATCCTGTGTCAGTGCTTGAGACCAGAATCTACGCTGACAAACCAGTACAGCATTGAAGGGCACCTGACTTGTCAGAGACACTAAAGGAGCTTCCTGACATTCCCTGTGTCCAGGTAATCCAGTGCAAGCATGTGCAGGCCCAGGGCATTGTTCCTTGCTGTCTCCTGTTCAACTAAGGCCATAGCTGCCTGTTCAGGCAAATGTGAACCAGTTTTCCCTATGGAATAATTTGTAACTAGCTATAATAAAAAAAACAGAAAAATGCTTGAAAAAGCCAGCAGGATCTGTGGAGAGAGGAAACAGAGTTAGCGTTTCGAGTCTGTATGACTCGTCTTCAGAGCAAGAACAACTAGCTGTCTGGAGCTCTCTGGGCCAACATTCCTCCAAAACCAATACTATATATAAAAAAAACACACAGATTAATTGGCCATTTATCTCATTAGTGTCTATGTGACACAGCTCGCACCTACAGGAGAATCATTACACTTCAAAAGTATTTCACCGCATGAAACATTTTGGAGACATCTCAACATGACAATGTGCGATGTAAATTCTAATCTGTGTTCTGCAAATGACAAGCCTTCCTTCATCTAAATGCTCTGAACATGTCTCCGCTCGTATGTATCCCCTATCTTCTCATCTGCTTCAAATTAATTCCCCGTGAGTTATTTTGAAATGACAGTTTACGGCAAGGAATAATGGAAAATAGACGTGCCAAAAAAAAAACACTGTCGCTCATAAAGGGGCTTAGATACTTGAACGTGCCCTTATTCACTCACTAAAGCCAATGGCTGGGATTTTCCGGCCCTGCTACAGCAGGTGCTATTCAAACCCCCATTCACTTCGGCAGGGTCGGAAGATCCCGCTGGCGCAGATAGGCCGGAAATTCCCAGCTAATGTGTTACTGAGCTATTCAGGCCATGAAGGACCCAAGGGTCAATTCTGACCAGTGTGGTATCAGCTGGCATGTCAGCACAGTTGTGCCTTTTTGCCTTAGTACCCTTGGTGTAATTGGCACCCAGACTAATTCCTGGGATTGAAGGACTGTCCTGTGAGGAAAGGTTAAATAGACTCGACCTTTATTCTCTGGAGTTTAGAAGGAGAGGTGTTCTCATTCAAACACGCAAAATCCACGCAGACTCGATAGGATAGACACAGGAACGATGTTTCCTCTGGCTGGGGTGGGGGTCTAGGACCAAGGGAAACAATCTCAGAATAGGAGGCAGGCCATTTGGGACTGAGGAGGAATTTCTTCACTCAGAGGGTTTTGGCTGACATAGCTTTGCATGTTCTCAGTAGCCCAGTAGTATAGGGGGGCGGCCTATTAGTTGCATCAATTTTAAGAGTCTTTATCTGTTACAAGGTGAAAAGCCTTTTTGGAATTCTACGCCCCAGAGGGCTGTGGAGGCTCTGTCATGGGCAAAATTGCCCCAGATTTGCGCTAAGTGCGGTAGCGGTCGGGAAAAACGATGCTTTACCCGCCGGCCACAAGGGCGACTTTTCACGCCGCATCACCCCAAACCCACCACATTAATTATGCATTCCCAGGAAACACGCCGTTTTGATGGCGGACTGGCTGTGCTTTGCCTGCCACACTGTCACCTCGCCGCTTCATCATGCCAGGCACCACATTTAAAATACAGCCGCGCTCAGTGCTTCCAGCCCAGGGCTGCTGCAAAGGAGACACGGCCCTGAAAGGCAAGAAGACTGCAGCCCTCCATCGCCTTTTGGATGCCGTGGAGGCCCCGCTGTGATGTCCTCTACCCCCAGCTCTGGCTGCAGGAAGGGCAGCTACATCACCACTCTGGCTTGGCAGGCGATGGCAGTGGTGGTCAGTGCCAGTGGTGCACAGACGAGGTTAGCCATCCAATGCAGATAGAGGAAGAATGATCTCATCCGTGCAGCCAGGGTAAGACAACCATCTCATCGCTCTAAACTCACACACTCAAGCCCATCACACATTCACTGGCATCTCACTCACTGCCAGCTCAAGCGACATCACCACCCATTCTCACACACACACCCTCACATCTCCATCTGGCCTCATCTCCTCTGGAGACTGCCTCCTCAGCCCTCACCATCTTGAGGCCACTTGCACAGATCAACATGTGCCCCCACACACACACTGGGATACCCTCCTTCCCCAGTACAGCCCTCGTCCTGCAGCCTCTTCCCTTGCCTGAGGCCACTTCTCCCTCTTCCCCAAGCAAGCCCCAGCCCCTCAGCCATTGAAAAGCCACCCACGCCTTAAGGCTGGTCTGGTAGGTAGAGACCTGCCCATGAGCCCCCCTAAAAGTGATGTGGTGCTGCCTGTGAAGCCTGGCGCTGATGACTGCGAGTGCTGCCCGAAGCAAGGCGGGCAAACAGACCTCGAAGTCCCGAGTGAAGTGCAGGCCGCAAAGTGCACGCCTTATATATGCTGTTGTGAAACACATCGGCGTGTTTTCCCAGGGCGGACGATCCAGTGGGAAGGGGATGATTCTGGTGGGCTGGCCTTATAATAATATGCAGATGTATGAGACTGAGGCTCCCAATGTCTGATGCCAGGGAATGCCACCCGCCATCGACAGGCTGAGCAGAGAATTGCAAACTGGTTTCATGCTGTCGCGAAACTGATCACACCCTATAGTCCACTCACGCCACCGAACACACCCAACGCCAGTGGGCACAGAAAACCACGGCCAATGGGTAGTTCGAGACTGAGGGCGCAATTGTCTCAGATTTGCACAATGTGTGGTAGCGTGTGGGAAAAAGGACATCGCCTTGCCGGCCGCAATAGAGGCTTTTCGATCCATTTCCGCCTCATTAATTATGCAGCCACAGGAAATATGCTGTCTCGCTGGCAGGCAGTCTCTGATTTGCCCACCAGCTCACCATTTCCCTCATGCAGGGCACCATATTTAAACTGCAGCCGCGTGCACCTTTCTCAACGCTTGCAGCCCAGGACTGCTCTGGTGAGGAAATGGCCCCAAAAGCCAAGAAAAGTGCAGCCTCCTGATTCAGTGATGCATCCCCGGGATACCTCCTGGACACCATTGGTGCCCGCCATGATGTCCTCTACCCTCGCTCTGGCCACAGGAGGCCCATCAATCTCACTGCTCCGGCTTGGGAGGCGGTGACAGTGGTGGTCAGTGCCAATGCTGCACACAAGAGGTTGGCCATCCAATGCAGAAAGAGGATGAATGATCTCATCCGTGCCACCAGGGTAAGACAACCATCTCATCACTCTAAACTCACACACTCACAAGCCCATCACACATTCAGTGGCATCTCACTCACTGCCAGCTCAAGGGACATCACCACTCACTCTCTTACACACACCCTCACATCTCCATCTGGCCTCATCTCTGCTGGAGACTGTCTCCTCAGCCCTTGCTATCTTGAGGCCACTTGCGCAGATCAACACGTGCCCCCACACACACACCCTGGGATACCACCCCCCCCTGCCCAAATACAGCCCTCACCCTGCAGCCTCTTCCCTGGCCTGAGACCACTCCTGCCCCTTTCCCAAGCAAGCCCTCGCCCTGCAGCCATTGAAAAGCCACCCCCACTTTACGGCTGGTCTGGTAGGTAGTGACCTGCCCGTGAGCCCCTCTAAAAGTGACGTGGTGCTGCCTGCGAAGCCTGGTGCTGATGACCACGAGTGCTGCCCGAAGCAAGGCCGGCAAATAAACCTCAAAGTCCCGAGCGAAGTGCAGCCCGCCAAGTGCACGTCGTTTATGTACAGCGGTGAAACATATTGGCGTGCAATCACATCAACGTGCCCAGATGCTTCAGCGTGGGGGCATTATTCTGGTGAGTAGGGCTTATAATTAGATGCAAATGGACTAAAATGATGTAACCGACGTGCAGCGGCAGGAAACGCGACCCGCCATTGACGGGCAGAGCAGACGATCGCAGCCTAGTTTCGCGCCAGCGTAAAACAGATTTTTGGCCGCCTTGCCATTTTGTCCGCAGACGCCCGCCATGACGTCCGAAGCCAACAGGGACGGAAAGTTCCGGCCTGAGATCGATGGGATTTTTACATATTGAAAACATCAAGGGATACAAGGGTAGTGCAGGAAAATGGTGTTGAAGTAGAAGGTCAGTCATGATCTCATTGAATGGCGGAGCACACTCGATGGGCTAAATGGCCTTCTCCTGCTTATATTTCTTATGTGTCAGTCTTGGCTCAGTGGTTTCACTGCCTCAGTCAGGAACTCAAGGGTTTCAGGTCCCACTCCACAGCACATAGTCTCGGCGGCCTCTCCAGGACAGCACTGAGGGAGTGCTGCACTGTCAGAGGTGTCGTTTTTCAAAGGAGATGTTTGAACTGCGACCCCCCCCCCCCGTCAGATAGCTGTGAAAGCTCCCACAGCACTACTTCCAAGAAGAACAGGGGAATCGCCCTCGGCGTCCTGGCCAATATTTATCTGTCAACCAACACCTAAAACAGATGATTTGCTCATTATTATCACATTGCTGTTTGTGGATCTTGTTGTTCGCAATGTGGTGTTTCTGACATTACAAGAGTGACTAGTAGCTTCAAAAAAGCATCTCATCAGCTGTAAGGCGTGCTGGGAGTTGCGGAGGTTGTGAAAATTGCCATCGAAATGCAAGTTCTTTCTTTTATTCTACACTTTGAGTTCTGTGACTCTCCTCACTCCACAGTGAAAATGAGCTCAGACCAACCAGCAATAGATTCTCTGGTTTCAAGAACAATGAATAAACAAACCTCAGCAAGCAGCCTTTATCGCATTTAAGATACAGGCATTTGTTTTACTGTGTAAAGATCTTAAGGGCTAAATTAGTCAGCAACAACAACCACTGAGCTGATAGTGCTCCTCAAGTCTGGAGAGATATTTTAAAGTACTTTACGGTACAAACAGCAACAACAACTTACCTTTATAAGCACCTTCAAACATAGTGAAATGTCATGAGGCACTTCGGAGCATTACTGAAGAAATCTGACACTGAAGCACATTAGGAAATAATAGGAGAGGTGGTCCAAAGCTTGGTCGAAGAGGTCGGTTTGAAGGGGCATCTAAAAGGAGGAGACAGTTAGAAATGCAGTGGGGGTTCAGGGAGAAAATTCCAGAGTGGGGTGAGGTGCAGATGCATAGTAGAAGATGTGGATCTTAAGGAGGCTTTTGAAGGCAGGGAAGGGAAGTCCTGGGGGAAAACAAGCGGTCAAGAGGGCAGAGGCACATTTACTGAAGGAGCAACAGCGTTCGTACAAAATGAACGGGTAAGGGTACTTTGTTATAGGAGCCAGGGGGTATGTTCGAGGGATGTATGGCAGAAGGAGTTCACTACGATTGAGGAGCGAGGCAAGGGAGGTTGGTGAATATGTGGTCAAAGAACTTGAAATCAGCTCTCTGGAAAGCAGGGAAGCAGTGTGTTTTTGGAATGCATTTAAAATGCTGCTGTATATAGCAGTCAGAATCCTTAAGCTATGTTCAAAGCATGTTGTTGGGATTTGACACCTGTATAGAATCATAGAATTTTACAACACTGAAGGAGGCTGTTTCTTCATTTCCTTTCAAAGTCTACAATATTTATCCATCCTCCCTTTTAAAAGCTACTGGAGACTCTGCTTTTCCCATTGTTTCTTTATACAAATAACCCTCAATGTTTCCAAAAAAAAACTCCTTGTCTCTTTCCTTCCTCCATTTGATGATGGCCTTGCGATGAAGGTATAATAATTTTCAGAATATTTTTCTGGTTTAGTGTCAAGTAGGTTTATGGGGGACGAAAACAAAAATAGATGGAAAAACTCAGCAGGTCTGACAGCATCTGCGGAGAGGAACAGAGTTACAAAACGTTAACTGTATTCCTCGCTGCAGATGCTGTCAGACCTGCTGAGTTTTTCCAGCTATTTTTGTTTTTGTTTCAGATTTCCAGCATCCGCAGTGTTTTGCTTTTATCTTAGGTTTATGGGGGGGGCGGGGGTTGTGTTGTTCTGTCTGTGTGTGTGTGATTTAATTACATCTTGTGGCCAAACTGTTGTGTCAGCGTGATCCAGTCTCCCTGGTGGATTTTATCCACCTGGCGCACATCATCTGCCACCTCATAACAATGTTAAATAAATTTCCCCTAGGTACCAATTCACTGATTGTGTCCTGATCTCCATAGAGGTCGATAATTTATAAGAAGAGATTCTAATTGGTAGCTGAGAAAGAATGACACAACAAGGTTTCATGTTTTAAAACTTTTACTGTAATGAATAACTAAAGAAAACACTATTTTTTCTTTCTGTAGGCAGCTTATACTTTAAAACTACAGAAAATGATGTTCCTTTTATACTTATCACCCATCGCACATTCTACAGAATTACAGTCCTTTTAGCCAACAGTCCACAGTTGCTCCGAACTTCCAATGTGCACTGTACCCCCATTTTGCCAAGTAGCAACTTCCAGTGACTGTCTCCAGGTGCTTTCTTCAGTTTTCAGAGAGTTTCTTAAATTCACCAACAGCAGTAAAGCCTGTTCTGATGATTCCTCTTCTCCTTGGCGATGCCAGGATGAACCTCCAGGACCCTTAAATGGCTGCAGGATGCATCTCTTCAACTAGAGACCGTCTTCCTCCCATATCTGGCTGACCACACCAAACTGCTATCCGTCTGTGATATTCATTGATTTGTAGGGAAGCCTGTAACCTGATCTCAAAAATGGCTTCCTCCGCTCACTTCCCCATGGCAATGTGAAACACATGAACCTTGCATCTGGATAGAAATGCTGATTTGCTATTATTGACCCATAATTCATTTCATCTTAGATACATATGAGCAGTTTACAGCACAACTGCTTATAACCCGATACCCGCAACACCTCTCGGGGACTTTAGGAGACTGAGTAAACTCAGAGATTGCTACCATTGTCTTCAAGTATAAAAATGCCTTGCACCGTCTTGCACCTCGTACCTTCTTCTCAGTAAAATAATCTAAGCCTTCCTTTTATATCTAACAATCAAAAAGCCCAGGCTTACCATCAAGCTGATTTCAGAAAGGCTTCATGAACCCCTTCCTTTACTCTAAATTTAAAGATTTAAAGTCTCAAATCATAATGATGTTATAAATCTTACAGTTGTAACAATTAGTCTTTTGACAGTACAGAACTTGAATATTGTTGAAAAAAGGGACATGTCGAAGCTTTTCATCTTGCACTCATCAGGACACTTTGCAAGAATACTAATATAAGGGGAAGACAACAATTTATACTGTATGTGAAGAGAGTGCTAATTGGTTGGCAAGTGGACTCTGATTGTTAGAGGTGTTGCCTTGGAGAATGTACCAATAATAGAGTTTGGCAGCTAACTGCCAAGTATTGATGAAATTAAACCAGGCAACTTGACCCTAATTGGCCAAGGCATTTCCTGAGGAATGAGGGAATGAGTCAGCAAATGGCTATCACTTATTTTATTTAACTGAAACAGGCACAATGTGTGTGCATGTTCTTTCTGTCTGCAAAGAACAAGGCCCTGTGTATTAATATATGTAGCTTCCAATACACGCAAGTGTACCACATTGTGAGCCTGACTGACGATCTTAAATTGGATATCAGCATAAGCCTAAGCACACTGTGGATTATTTAGCAAATGTTGTCCAATCGCGGAATCATATCTAATGTTGGACATTGCGTTTTGAGTTTTGCAAGCATGGGCTGGTTGGGTTCCTAACAGCACTGTGGGTGTACCTACACTACATGGACTGCAGCGGTTCAAGAAGGCAGCTCACCACCACCTTCTCAAGGGCAACTAGGGACGGGCAATAAATGTTGGCCTAGCCAGCGATACCCACATCCCGCGAATGAACATATAAAACGTCAATTTTGTTTGATAATGCTTCTGAAAAGCACCTTGGGATGTTTCACTATGTTAAAACGCAATGAAAACTCAAGATGTTGTTGTTATTTCCTTATAATTCACTGAACCGTATTATTTGTCCTTAATTTTTGCATTTTGTGTTAGCTTTCTGCTTGGTAGCTGTGAATTCTTTACATATGTTTGCTGGTTAGACTTTGTTCAAGGCCTCTGAGTTTCTAACCTACGAGCACAAGACTGCATTAAAAAAAGCTCCTTTCTTTTAAATATAGGATTGTGTGTTTGGAATGTCTCTACCTAGTTGGGCTTGATATCATTGTCTGCCAAATGACAACAGTGAAATGATCATTCTGAGAGAAGTGGCAGCTCGTGTTACAATGCAGGCGTTTGATATTCAACTGACGCTTGTTCTGGTAGTGACAGCACAATCCTGATTTTGATGGGAGAGTTGTGAATGGCTAATAGGTGTCTAGATGCACCTTTCCCGCTCTTCAGCCTCAGGATCCCCGTTCAAGCTGAGAACCAATGGCAGGTGTTTGGCATGTGCGATGCCAAGGTAGGCCGAAGGCTAGTCAGACAGGCTACCTCCAGTATTTTCGGGAATTCAGGAGTCCGGTATTTCTGTGAAGTCAGGAGTTTGCGTTCCTGCTCTTTCTGGCTTCACAAAAAATAAATAAATAAATCCCAGCCGTTTTCCGTTCAAATGTTTCTAAAGGTAGAAGGATCAAGAACCAGAGGACACTGAGTTAATGTGACAGGCAAAAACAAAAAGCAATGGCAACCTGAGAAGCGGTTTTATTAAGCAGCAAGTGGTTAGGGGAATGCACTGCCTGAGATTGAGGTAGATTCAACTGAGGCCTTCAAAAGAAAATTGCAACATTATTTGAAGATTTAAAAAAAAATGGCAGAGCTATGTGGAAAAGGTGGGGTGGGGCGCAAGTGAGATTAGGTGAACTGCTCTTGCAGAGAGCTGGCATGGACAAGCTGAGCTGAACTAGAATCCTTCTAGGATTCTAGGCGGAATTTTACATTTGGCGTGCGGACATGCGTCCCGATGTCATTGCGCACTCGCGCGATATTTTGTTTGGTGGGCGCGCGCCAGAGCCGGCTGTGCACCCGCCGATAATTGAAAGGCCTAGTAAGGCCATTAACTAGGTAATTAAGTTGCATTTTACGTTGCCCGTCCGACCTTACAGTTGGCGGGCTGGCTAAAAGGCCGAAGCGGCCTTAACTTTTTTTTTAGGAAACCTCATCCACAAGCCGGGTGAGGTTTCCAAAAGCTAACGCTAATTAAATAAAACCGTTATTTTCAAAATAAAAACATGCCCCATCTCATGTGACACGGTCACACGTTTCATTAAATTGTTCGTGCCTTTATTTATTTTTTTAAAAAGCGCTTCAATCTCTTTCGCGCGCATGCGCAAACTGTGCGCTAGGCCCGGCTCTCCCTCCTCCCCTCGCCCACACAGGTAGCGCAGCGCTACCGCTCGCAATCCATGCTGGGCGTGCCTTAGTAGGCCCGCCCGCGTGTGGAGCCTACTACAGGTGGTGGTCGGCTCTGCAGCTGCCCCTGCCCTCTCCCGCTGAGCCCACCCGACCAATGTAAAATCCTGCCCGATGACACTGTGACTCTCTGCAATTAATGTAAGTTGTTGCGTTGTGAAACCATGCAATAGAAGTCAAAATTGACCAAAAGTTGTCTCTCCCTGCTATTAAGCCAGTGCATTAGAGAGAATAGAAACAATACAAAAAAATGTACCACCATAACCTAATTCCAAAGAAAGCTTTCCAATAAAACGTCTCAAATGATATATTGAGGCATTATAGTTGGAAAATGCTTTAATGCCGCAATAAAGCATTAAGTATTCAACAATGGCAAAGTACTCAGGTTTTGAATACGTTTCCACTGGTGGGTAACAGTGTTTTCTTTGGCTTCATAGAGAGTCAGCTTTAATATAAATGTAAATTGTAAGATTTTAGGTCATTATTAAGCTTGCCCTGAAAAGGCACTGTCAACCTACACTCTGTAGCATCTCCTGCTTTGTGCCATATTAATCTTCACAGTGCCGAACAAAATAATCAGAGAGCAGGGAACATCACAGTGGTGTTGAGGACACATATATCAACGCAAGTCCACGAGATCTAAGTAACGGGAGATTGTTTCTCACCGCTTGGGTTTTGGAATGGGTGCAGGATGACTGTGGTTATATTTTTATTCATTCGTGGGATGTGGCATCTCTGCTAGGCCAGCATTTGTTACCCAGCCCAAATCGCCCTTGAGAAGGTGGTGCTGAGCCACCTTCTTGAAACGCCGCAGTCCATGTGGTGTAGGTACACCCACGATGCTGTTAGGAAGGGAGTTCCAGGATTTTAACCCAGCAACAGCGAAGGCCTGGCGATATATTTCCAAGGGGAGGCAGTGGCATAGTGGTATTGTCATTGGACTAGTATTCTAGAGACCCAGGGTAATGCTCCGGGGACCCAGGTTTAAAACCCACCACCGCAGATGGTGACATTTGAATACAATAAAAACCTGGAATTAAAAGCCTGATGATGACCGGGAAACCATTGTGGAAAATAAAAGTTTTTGGAGAAGAATTTTCCCCCCGTTGGTGGGGGGGTTGTCCGGGGGCGGGCGGGAGTGAGCGCAAACCCGATCGGCGCGCCGCCATTTTACGTGGGCGGGCCAATTAAGGCCCGCCCAGTGTGACGCACACCCGGAAGCGCTGAGCGCTCCCTGTGTGGGCAGGGAGGGGGGTTCCTTGAGTCAGGGCCTGCGCTCTTTTGTGCATGCGCGCGAAAGAGTGCAGGAATCTCCCTGAAGCGCAGAGCTGCCTCAGGAGATTAGTTTAACTTCTGGAAAATTTAATAAAGCTGAAAAAAGATTTAAAGGACATGTCCCCTCATGTGAAACTGTCACATGAGCTGGGACATGTCCATTAATTTTTTCAAAATTTTTTATTGAATTAATAAACCCCTCATGAAACCTCATCCCACCCGTGGATGAGGCTTCATGATAAATGAGAAGGCTGCCTGGGCTCTTCGCCTGCCTGCCAACCTTAAGATTGGACGGGCAGCATTCTTAATGACTTTAATGACTTTCTTAAGGGCCTCAATAGGCCTTTGACAGTTCGGCGGGTGCACAGCTGACGCGGCTGCGTGCCCGCCGTACTGACAATCTAAGTGACGCGCGGTGACGTCGGGATGCCAGCCCGACATCACCGCACGTCATTTCACGCGTCGGCAAGTGGGCCCTACCCCCACTCGCCGATGGGAAAATTTTTCCCATGGTGTAGGGGGTAACATATTGGTACATGGAACAGCTAACAGAAAGCAGGGAGTGGCTTAAATAGGCCTTTTTCTGGTTGGCAGGATGTGATGAGTGGTGCATCACAGGGATCAGTGCTGGGGCCTCAACTTTTTACAATTTATGTAGATGACTTGGTTGAAGGGACCGAAGGAATGGTTGCTGAATTTGCTGATGACTCTAAGATAGGTAGGAAAGCAAATTGCGAAGAGGATGTAAGGAGGCTACAAAGGGACATGGATAAGTTAAGTGAGTGGACAAAGATCTGGCAAATGGAGTATAATGTGGGCAAATGTGAAATTGTCCATTTTGACAGGAAGGATAAAAGAGAACCTTATTATCTAAATGGCGAGAGATTGCAGAGTTCTGAGATTCAGAGGGATCTGGGTGTTCTAGTGCATGAATCACAAAAGGTTAGTATACAGGTACTGCAGGTAATTAGGAAAGCTAATAGAATCATTTATTGTGAGGGGAATTGAGTATATATGGAGGGAGTTTATGCGTCAGTTGTACAAGGCATTGGTGACACCACATTTGGGGTATTGTGAACAGTACTGGCTCCTTTATTTAAGGAAAGGTGTAAATGTACTAGAAGCAGCTCAGAGAAGTAAATTAATACCAGGAATGGGCAGGTTGTCTTATGAAGGAAGGTTGGACAGGTTAGGCTTGTATCCACTTGAATTTCGAAGATTAAGAGGTGACTTGATTGAAACCTTTAAGATCCCGAGGGGTGTTGACAGGGTGAATGTGGAGAGGATGTTTCCTCTTGTGGGAGAATCTAGAACTAGGGGGAGTCACTTCAAAAATAAGGGGTCACTCATTTAAGAGAGAGAAATTTTTTCTCTGAGGGTTGTGAGTCCTTGGAACTCTCTTCCTCAAATGGTGGTGGAAGCAGAGTCTTTGAATATTTTTAAAGCAGAGCCAGATAGATTCTCGATTAACGGAGGGGGTGGGGGGACTGGGGGGGCGGGGGGGGGGGGTGAAACTTTATCGGGGTAGGCAGGAATGTGGGGTTGAGGTTACAATCAGCCATGATCTAATTGAATGGCAGAGCAGGCTCGATGGGCTGAGTGGCCTACTCCTGCTCCTAGTTCGTATGTTACGATGTTCGTAAGTTCACCTGCTGACCCCCAATGCTTATCCACTATCTAAAGACAAAAGTCAGGAGTGTGATGGGATACTCTCCACTTGCATCAAGCATGGATGACCAGCAATCTCTCCTGCTCTTAAGGCCTACAATGGGTGTGTTGGATGGATATGTCAGGTTGATTGTCGACCCGTTTGGCCATGTCATGAACGCTCCTTCGGGGCCAACAAGTCCTGGAGTTGGACCTGAATCCAGAGCTTCTGGCTCAGAGGCAGGGGCACTACCCACTGAGGCACAAAACACCCCCCCGATCACCTTGATCCCACCCCTTCCTGAATGTGCAGGTGACCCTCAAACGCTTGGACTTCTTCCACTGGCGCACTCGAGTGTGCTGCTGGCAAAGGGGGGGACCACTGGAAATTTGTCTTTGGGTGATTTTACCTTTGACCCACCAGGAGAGCTCCTCCCCCTCAGGGGAGGTGGTGGTACAGCCTCAGGAAACATGCAATCTCGCTGGCGGGTGGCCTCCGATTTGCCCGCCACGCCTTTACCTTCCTGCTTCCTCACACAGGGCGCCATATTTAAACTGCAGCCATGTGCACCCTTCTCAATGCTCCCAGCCCAGGACTGCTCTGGTGAAGACATGCCCCCAAAATCCCAGAAAGGTGCATCCCCTGATTCAGGGATGCATCCCTGGGACGCTTTCTGGATGATACAGAGGCCGCCCCCCCACCCCCACCCCCCCGATGTCCTTTACCCCACTCTGGCCGCAGGAGGCCCATCAGTCTCACCACTCCGGCTTGGGAGTTGGCGGCAGAGATGGTCAGTGCCATTGTTGCACATAAGAGGTCGGCCATCCAGTGCAGAAAATGGCTGAAGGACCTCACCCATGCTGCCAGAGTAAGGCAAACACCTTATCACTCTAAACCACACACTCACAAGGCCACCACAGACTCATTGGCATCTCACTCAAGGGATGCCAACTCAAGGGACATCACCACTCACTCTCTCACACACACACCCTCACATCTCCATCTGGCCTCATCTCCTCTGGAGACTGGCTCCTCAACCCTCACCATCTTGAGGCCACTTGCACAGATCAACATGTGCCCCCCACACACACACCCTGGGATACCCTCCTTCCCCAGTACAGCCCTCATCCTGCAGCCTCTTCCCTTGCCTGAGGCCACTTCTCCCCTCCCTAGCCCTGCAGCCATTGAAAAGCCACCCCCGCCTTATGGCTGGTCTGGTAGGTAGAGACCCGTGAGCCCCCCTAAAAGTGATGTGGTGCTGTCTGTGAAACCTGGCGCTGATGACTGCGAGTGCTGCCCGAAGCAAGGTAGGCAAACAGACCTCGAAGTCCCGAGTGAAGGACAGTTCACCAGGTGCACGTCGCTTATGTACAGTTGTGAAACTCGTCGGTGTGCAATCATTGCCGATGCGCCTGGATGACCCAGCGTGGGAGGATGATTCCGGCGAGCAGGACTTATACTGAAATGCTGAAGTGTTGAAATTAGGTCCCTGTGTGTGGTGGTAGGAAACGCAGCCCGCCATTGACAGGAGGAGTAGACGACCACAACGGCATCAAACGGACTTTTGGCCTCCTCGCCATGTCATCCCACCTGCCCGCCTTGATGCCCGACGCCAACAGGGCCGGAAAATTTTGGCCTATGTAACTTATACTTACCTTATTGATGCCAATAACATAATATCAAGTGCTCGTGAACTTTTACCTTTCACAACCTAAGGGTGTTCATGAGCGCCTCACAGACAATGAATTACTTTGGAAATGCCGCCAGTGCCACTATGTGAGGAATCACAGACGACCAATTTGTATAGAGCACAGTGCCGCCAATAGCAACGACACAATTGGCCAGTTAATTTGTTTTTGTTGGGTTAGATTTGAAGCAGTCAGGGTACGTGAAGAACACTCCCTTTTCCTTAGAGAAAAGTAGGATCTTTCGAAGAGGCAGAGGAGATCTCCGTTTCCCTTCATAGCCAGAAATCAGCATATTTCACAATGCAGCACATGCTCTCTCCACACCGTGTGCTTCATCCTGGTGTCAGCAGAGATATGTACATCGGCCCCGGGCCGGAACTTCACAGTCCCCTCGCGCCGGGGAAGGTGCGAGTCATTGACAGCGGCGGGACCGTCAAATCCCTCTGTCATAAAATCCCAACCCTGGAGTGGAACCGGAACTTATAACTTCCCACTCAAAAGCAAGAACGTTACCACTCAGTCAAACTGCAAACATTCCTCAGGAGAATAGGAATGAAAGCTCAAACACTTGTACACTTTTTGAGATGTGGACAACAATGTTCAATGCGTTTATCTGTCAGAATAAGAAAGGATTCTATTCCCTGAATATATGCAACATATAATCCAAGTGCCATACACTTGTATAGGCAAATTACCAAAAACATACACTGTGGAATTGATTAGTGGTTGACAGTAAGTTTACATTTAAAACTGATGAGGGCTATAAGATAAAAACCAGGGCATTGATATTTCAGAATACCGTTGATAGTGCGTGGATTAAAATGGCCGCTCATTCGAAAATTCACACAAGAATAAAGAGAAAGCAAGATAGTCACCAAAACTTAAAACTGAGCTGTTGTGATAGTGTGCCCTGGGTCCAATGTTCCTTTAGAGGAGAAGAGTTGCTGGAAATTCTCTGTCTACCACTTTGCCAGAAGTGTTGACCCTTTTGAATAAAATGCCTCTTACTAAAATAATACAGCAAGCCTTTCAAGATGAATTCATTAAGTGTAACTATACATGCATCATACATCCTAATTT
Source organism: Cetorhinus maximus (assembly GCF_964194155.1). Taxonomy (NCBI): domain Eukaryota; kingdom Metazoa; phylum Chordata; class Chondrichthyes; order Lamniformes; family Cetorhinidae; genus Cetorhinus; species Cetorhinus maximus. Next base: position 16,415,275 of record NC_135880.1, read on the forward strand.
CTGGGCCTATATTGCGAAAGCCGAGAATTTACTAGTTTGCCGTGTTCAAAATTCTCATTCTTGATTTCAGATTCCTTGCTTGTGTGATGTTTTTCTGTCTGCCATTTTAACAGAGAAGGCAATCCAGTTTAAATAACTGACTTATCACCTTTATTAAAACAGCGGACATGGTAGCACTGCAACGCTGCAACAACAGCTTGCATTTTTGTAGCACCTTTAATGTAGGAAAACATCCTAAGGCTCTTCACAGCAGCATTATCAAACAAAATTTGACACCCAGCCATTTTTTTTTGTTTTATTCTTTCATGGGATTTGTAGGCGCCCTTGGCAAGGCCAGCATTTGTTGCCCATCCCTAATTGCCCCTGAACTGAGAGACCTGCTCGGCCATTTCAGAGGGCAGTTAAGAGTCAACAACTTTACTGTGTGTGTGGAACCACATGTAGGTAGGCCAGACCAGCTAAGGACAGCAGATTTTTTTCCCTAAAGGACATTAGTGAACCAGATGGGTTTTTGCAGCAATCAATGATAGTTGCCGTGGTCACCATTACTGAGATTAGATTTATATTCCAGATTAATTAATTGAATTTAACTTCCACCAGCTGCCATGAACCCATGTTCCTCAGAGCGTTAGCCAGAACCTCTGGATTATCACCCCAGTGTCATTAACACGACGCCAACATTCCCCATTTAAGATATTAGGACAGGTGACCAAAAACTTATTCAAAGAGGTAGATTTTAAGGAGCGTCTTCAAGAAGGAGAGAGGTAGAGAGGTTTAGGGAGGGACTTCCAGAGCTTAGGGCCTAGGCAGTTAAAGGCACAGCCGCCAATGGTGGAGTGATTTAAAAAAAAACAGGCGCACAAGCGGCCAGAACTGCAGGAGTGTGAAGACCTTCAAGGAGTATAGGGCTGGAGAAAGTTACAGAGATAGATCATGAAGGAATTTAAAAACAAGAATGAGAATTTTGAACATGACAAACAATAAATTCTAGGCAAAAACAAAAATAGCTGGAAAAGCTCAGCAGGTCTGACAGCATCTGCGGAGAGGAACACAGTTAACATTTCAAGCCCGTATGACTCTTCAACAGAACTAAGAAATATAGAAATAAGGTGAAATATAAGCTGGTTGAGGGGGTGGGACAGGCAGAGCTAGATAGAAGGCCAGTGGTAGGTGGAGGCAAAGAAGAGATTGCCAAAGTTGTTACAGACAAAAGGACAAAGGGGTCTTGACGGTGGTGATATTAGCTGAGGAATTGCTAATGATGACATTAAGGATAGAAAGCAGGACGAGCAAGGGACAGATAGCCCTAGTGGGGGTGGGGTGGGGGAAGGGATAGAAATAGGCTATAAGGTGGAAATAAAACAATGGATGGAAATACTTTTAAAAATAATGGAAATAGGTGGGAAAAGAAAAATATATTAAAAAAATATAAAAAATTATAAATTATTGGAAAGGGGGTGGGGATGGAGGAGAGTGTTCATGATCTGAAGTTGTTGAACTCAGTATTAAGTCTGGAAGGCTGTAAAATGCCAAGTCGGAAGATGAGGTGCTGTTCCTCCAGTTTGCGTTGAGCTTCACTGGAACAATGCAGCAGGCCAAGGACGTACATGTGGGCATGAGAGCAGGATGGAGTGTTGAAATGGCAAGCGACAGGGAGGTCTGGGTCATGCTTGCAGACAGACCGAAGGTGTTCCACAAAGCGGTCACCCAGTCTGCGTTTGGTCTCTCCAATGTAGAGGAAACCGCATTGGGAGCAGCGAATGCAATAGACTAAATTGAGGGAAATGCAAGTGAAATGCTGCTTCACTTGAAAGGAGTGTTTGGGCCCTTGGACGGTGAGGAGTGGGGAAGTAAAGGGGCAGGTGTTGCACCTTCTGCGGTTGCATGGGAAGGTGCAGTGGGAGGGGGTTGAGGTGTACGAGGTGATGGAGGAGTGGACCAGGGTGTCCCGGAGGGAATGATCCCTGTGGAAACCCGCCAGGGGGGTGAAGGGAAGATGTATTTGGTGGTAGCATCATGCTGGAGTTGGCGGAAATGGTGGAGGATGATCCTTTGAATGCGGAGGCTGGTGGGGTGATAAGTGAGGACAAGGGGGACCCTACCTTGGTTCTGGGAGGGAGAGGAAGGTGTTTTATCTCTACCTTTTAGCCTATTTCGATCCCTTCCCCCAGCTAATATCACCACCATCAACACCCCTTTGTCCTTTTGTCTATGACATCTTTCGCAATCTCTTCTTTGTCTCCACCTATAATTGGCCCTGTATCCAGCTCTACCTGTCCCACCCCCCTCAACCAGCTTATATTTCACCTCATTTCTATATTTCTTAGTTCTGAAGAAGAGTCATACAGACTTGAAATGTTAACTATGTTCCTCTCTGCAGATGCTGTCAGTCCTGCTGAGCTTTTCCAGCTATTTTTGTTTTTGTTTCAGATTTCCAGCATCCGCAGTATTTTGCTTTTATTAAATTCTAGGCTCTTGCAATATAGGCCCAGAAATTAGGATGTATGATGCATGTATAGTTACATTTAATCATTTCATTTTGTTATGATGTGACAGATGATGTGTGCCTGTTGGATCAAATCCACAAAGGAAACTTGATTGCACGATCACAATAGTTTTGCAATTTGTATTTATTTTGAGATCCTTGCACTGAATTCAGAAGCAATAAGTCCACCAAGACTTTTATAGATTGTTTAAAACACTAAATTAAAATATTTGTTAGCAAAAGAAAAGACTTCGAGCACATATTTTAGGACTACAAATTACTACTATAATCAGTCCTAAAATTCTTAATTAACCTGACTCCCAGTTACACCCCCTTTAATGCAATAGTCCAAACATAGATTTTAGATTTTAAACAGATCCAGCAAATTGGCACAATATCTTGAACAGTGGAATTCGAAATTACTTTTCCCCAGCTTCAGTTTCGGTAGACAGCAGACTTCTACATAAATACTGGAGGCTTCATTAAGGCTATTTCACATACTTCTGTTAGATCTCACAGTGCCTTCTCCTGGCACAGCCTCATACTTCTTTATATATGTTTCTCTCTTTTTAATATGTAAATTTATCATTTTATATTTCTTTGAAACTGTATCACCCTCACAATATAAAAACTTTCATGTTGCTATTATTTATTATCAGTAACCTTTGGGAAAAATAAATACATTCCTTAGCCTTGCTTATCTGGCTAATTTTTTAACAGACTGAGATCCCTTTGAAGTCCAAATCTCTCTTTATTTATCTAAAAATGCAAATTCCCTTTAAACCTTACATGCTAAGTCAACATCCATGTCTTGCCATTAGCATATCAAGCACCTTGCCTCTTTTGATGAGTTGACGCCTGCAGTCTACTTGACTCCAAATGTAATTACATCATACACAGACAGATCTAACTTTACTTACCCCCAAAACTACTTTACAATAAACAAGAAAAATATTATGAAAATTATTATACTTTCATGACAATCTTGTAAACCTTGCTCTTTTATTTCAGTAAGAGGCATTCATTTATTTAATTCAAAAGGGCCAACACTTCTGGCAAAGCGGTCGACAAATAATTTCCAGCAAACTCTTCTAAAGGAACATTGGACCTAGGGCACACAATCACAACAGCTTAGCTTTAAGTTTTGGTGGCTATTTTCCTTTTTCTTTATTCTTGTGTGAGTTTTTGAATGTGTGGCATTTTAACCCACGCAGTATAAATGGTACTCAGTGGAAATGTCAACACCCTGGTTTTTATCTTGTAGCCCTCATCAGCCAAGCTTTAAATGCAAACTTACTGTTAACCAGTAACCAATTCCACTGTATACTTATTTGGTAATTTGCCTACGCAAGTATATGGCACTTGGTGTTGTATGTCACATATATTCAGGGAATAGAATCCTTTCTTATTGTGACAGATAAATGCATTGCGCACAGTTTTCCACCTGTCAAAAAGTGCGCGTTGTTGATTGGAAATCCAGTTATTGTACAAAAGTGTTGTGTTGTTTGCAAGGTGCTGCCACTCTTCTTTTACAAAACAATGAAGGCTCAGAGTTTTGGTTAAACATCTCACTCAGTAGGACAGCACCCCCAACAACTCTCTCGGTAACCCCCTGGATTATGTGCCAGCCTAGATTGTGTGCAAAATCCGTAGCGTAAGGTTTTGAACCAGAGGCCATTTGCCTGGTAAGCAAGGCAGGCCTTCTTGTTAGTACACCTTTTCAAAATTCATTTTGTGATCTATGCAGTGCAGATAAGGTTGATATTTATTGCCCATCCCGAGATGCCTGTGACAAGCTGATGGTGAGTCGCCTTCTTGAACTGTTTAGTTGAATTTCAGACCAGTGATCTCATTCTACACTACACACCCTCTTCCAAATTGTGGCAGTCACACAAACGTCCTTCTTTGTTTCTGTTAAGGATCTGTAAGTGCCAGGTAGCTGGACCCTGTGCCTTATCCACTTTCAGTATAGAATTTCAGTTCAGTATTTTAACAGCACTACTTCTACTAATAAACATGAGCTAATTTTGTTCTTTTCTCATCTGCCTTTTAAATTCAGTTGTACCCCCTTCCTTTCCTAATTACTGATATGGTTTAAGCCTATTCTTTGTGTCCTTTATCTTTTATTCTCCTTCTATTCAGCCAACTCTCAGACATTATCCTTTTGCTTCACAGCAGTGTGCATTTTAATTGACTTTCTTTGCATTTTTCTAAACACTTTCCATATCTTGGTAGTGTTACCTTTCATTGCTCTCCCACAATTAATCTTCCATTAAAATTTGCATTTCTGACATCCTGTGTTCTTATCTTGCTTTTCTGATGCTAATTCCTATCAATATGTCAAATCCCATAATCGTGAATGTTATGATCACCAATGCCTAAATATTCCCCCAATTACAGAGCACCAGCTATTCACCACTAAACCCTAAATCTAACATGGCATCTAATACGCGATCTACCAAAAATCAATCTTGAATAATCTGAATAATCTGAATAAATTAATTTCCTCTCCTCAAGACTGGTGCTTGATTTGCCTGCGATATTACTGGATAATTGAAATTGTCCATGATCACTGCTTTACTTCTTGCAACCTGCCCAAGCGGTTCAATGCCAGCTTGATCATTTCAAGTCTATCGTTCAATAACAGTAACTGAGAACAATGATCACATGCTTGCAATTCTTGGCTTCTGCCCAAATTGATTTGGACAGTTTAACTTGCAGAAGCAGGCTTGACCTAAGTATAATCCTGGACTAACGAAAGAATGCCAGTGTAGCCAATCACTTTTTATTCACTCCTACTGCATCAAGTTCATGATCAGAGCATAGAGTGCATATGTTTTTCGATTCATCCATTGAATGCGGGTGTTGCTGGCAAAGCTAGCGTTTATTGTCCATCCCTAATTGCCCTTGAGAAGGAGCTGCCGCTTTACACTGCTGCGTCTGTGTGGTGTAGGCGCACCCACAGCGCTGTTAAGGAGGAAGCTCCAAGATTTTAATCCAGTGATGCTGAAGGAATGGCGATATATTTCCAAGTCAGGATGGTACATGACTTGGAGGGGAACTTGCAGGTGGTGGAGTTCCCTTGTGTCTCCTACCTTTGCCCTGGGTCGCAGACTTGGAAGATTCTGTCGAAGGAGCCTTGCTGAGTTGCTGTAGTGCATCTTGTAGATGGTTCACACTGCAGCCATTCTCTGTCAATGTTGGAGGGAGTGAATGCAGGGTTAACATTGGCACAGGCACGGTGGGCCAAATGATCTCTTTCCATGCTGAATTGTCTATGAGCCAATTAATTGAACTTATGCTGTTGTTACACACAGAAAGCAAAGCACTTCTGCCTCCCAATGTACTTCAGCTAAGTTGGCTTAATACTGGCAAGTTATCAAATAATTTTACCCTGAGAATACAATGAAAATACAAATAAAAGCTAGCAATAACTTGATTTTAGTCAAGGATCAAGATAATTATATACATATCAATCAAATATATAATGTATATGGTGCCCAGACACAAATGGGTTCCTATTTACCTTAAAGTTTAAACTGCCAGTGAGGCTTGCAATTTGAGTTTTGTATTTTAAGATACAATTGCCCAACAGACCAGTAATCTAAACTCCTATTGACCATGTAAAAGGTGCTCCATGAAACGTTATCTTAACGACCGGATAATAACTTTAGATAAGGACACAAAAGCGACTTTTATTATTAAGACACATTAATCACTGACTGCGCATGTTACGGTTTCAACAGCAACAGTTTTACATTTATATGCCATACAGGAATATGAAAAAAGCTTGCCAGGGACCTCAGAACTAGTGGAAAAAGTTTTCATAAATGTATTAAGGGAGACAGAGTGGGAAAGGGAAATATGGGCCTGAATTTTTCGGTCGGCGGGCGGGCTCGGCGGGAGCGGGCAGGGGGCAGCCGCGGAGCTGAACCCCGCCCGCGATTGGCTCCACGCCACCATTTTACGCAGGTGGGCCAATTAAGGCCCGTCCAGTGTAAGATGCAAGCCGTAGTGATCAGCGCTACCTGTGCCGGGGGGAGGAGGTGGGTGGGGGGAAGGGGGAGGGGGGAGGAGGGAGAGTCGGGGCCGATGCTCTTTTGCGCACGCGCGCGAGAGAGCGCTTCAACCTCCCTGAGGCACGGAGCTGAAATAATTAAATAAATGGTTTGAAAATTCATGTTCCCCCCCCATGTGACTGTGTCACACGAGATGGGACATGTTTTTATATTTCAGAAAATCTTTTCACTTCAGCGGTAAAAGCTTTAGGAAACCTCGTCCCGCTCGTGGACGAGGTTTCCGAAAGAGCGTGAAGGCCGCTTTAAGGTTGGACAGGCAGCGTAAACAATTGCATTGATTAATTCGTTAATGGCCTTATTAGGCCTGTCAGTTACCGGCGCACACCCGCCGAACGAAACATCATGAGGCAGCGCGAGGACGTCGGGACTAATTGCAGTGGTGATCAATGCCAATGTTGCACAGAAGAGGTTGGCCATCCAATACAGATAGAGGATGAATGACCTCATCCATGCCGCCAGGGATCTCATCACTCTAAACTCACACACTCAAGCCCATCGCACATTCGCTAGCATCTCACTCACTGACAGCTAAAGGGACGTCACCACCCATTCTTCCACACATACCCTCACATCTCCATCTGACCTTATCTTCCCTGGACACTGAAAGGCAAGAAGACTGCAGCCCTCGACCTCACTATCTTGAGGTCATTTGCACAGAATAACATGTGCCCCCACAAAGACCCTAAGATACCCTCCTTCCCCAGTACAGCTCTCATCCTGCAGCCTCTTCCCATGCCTGAGGCCACTCCTTCCCCTTCCCCAAGCAAGCCGTTGCCCTGCAGCCATTGAAAAGCTGCCCACATATGGCTGATCTGGTAGGTAGAGGCCTACCCATGGGCCCCCCTAAAAGTGATGTGGTGCTGTCTGTGAAGCCTGGCATTGAGGACCATGAGTGCTGACTGAAGCAAGGTTGGCAAACAAACCTTGAAGTCCTGAGCGAAGTGTAGCCCGTCAACTGCACGCCTTATATATGCTGTTGTGAAATACATCGACGTGTTTTTCCACCGATGTGGGCGGACGATCCAGCAAATGGGGGGATGAATCCGGCCAGCTGGCCTTATAATGATATGCTGATGTGTCACAGTAAGGTTCCAGACATCCGATGGCGGGGAACGTGGCCTGCCATTGACGGGCTGAGTGGATGGTCGCAAAGTGGTTTCGTGACATCGTGAAATGGATTTTTTGACCTTCTCGCCATGTTGTCCATTTACACCACTGAACACGCCCGACACCGCCAGGCACAGAGAATCCTGGCCATAAAATATACTTATAGCTAAGGAAATTGCCGATGCAGTAGTCATAATTTTCCAAAGCTCCCTAGATGCAGGAAATGTGACTTTGGATAGGATTTATTTAAATTGATTCTTTCATGGGATGTGGGTGTTTCTGGATAGGCCAACATTTATTGCCCATCCCTAATTGCCCTAGTAAAGGTGCTGGTGAGCTGCTTTTTTGAACCTTTCAGTCCATGTGGTGTAGGTACACCCACAGTGCTGTTAGGGAGTGGGTTCCAGGATTTTGATTCAGCGACAGTGAAAGAACGGCGATATATTTCCAAGTCAGGATGATCTATGGCTGGGAGGGGAACTGGTAGGTGGTGGTGTTCCCATCTATCTGCTGCCTTTGTCCTTCTAGGTGGTGGAGGTCGTGCTTTAGAAGGTGTTGTCGAAGGAGACTTGGTGAGTTCCTGCAGTGCATCTTGTAGATGGTGCACACTGCTGCCACTGTGTGTCAGTGATGGAGTGAATGACTGTTTAAGGTGGTTAATAAGGTGCCAATCAAGCAGGTTGCCTTGTCCCAGATGGTGTCAAGCTTCTTGAGTGTTGTTGGAGCTGCACTCATCCAGGCAAGTGGAGAGTATTCCATCACACTCCTGACTTGTGCCTTGTAGATGGTGGACAGGCTTTGCAAATGTCACTCCATTATCTAAAATGGAAGAAAGGAGAAACCAGAGAGCCACTAACCTGTCTGTTTAACATCAGCTGAGGGAAGGCTACTGGAAATCTATCATCAGAGTGACTGAGCATTCAGACAAGTCTGAGGTGATTAGCAGAAAGTCAGCATGGATCTGTAAAGAATAAGTGACGTCTGACTAATTTAGTTGAATATTTTTTGAGGAGGTCACTAGCATGGTAAGTAAAGGAATGTCTGTGTGGGCTTTCGAAAGACATTTGATAAGTTTCTGCACAAAGGATTGTTAACAAAAATGAAGACATAAAGGACAATAATGCTGCCATTACACAACTTCAAATACCAAATGTAATCATTGTCAGACACAAGCAACGTGCCTCATTGTAGAGGAAGTAGACTTGTTTAGTAAAGCAGCAATTTGGGTGTAACGATGTTTATAGGAACATAGGACTTAGGTGCAGATGCTGTCAGACCGGCTGAGTTTTTCCAGCATTTTCTGTTTTTATTTAAGAGCAGGAGTCGGCTATTCAGCTCCTCCCACCTGCTTCACCATTTGATGAGACCGTGGCTGACTCAGTTGTGGTCTCAGTTCCACTCCCCAGCCTGCCCCTCATAGCCCTTGACTCCCTCGTTGAATCAAAAATCTTTGGAGGCAGCTGAAATCAGAATCTTGGACTTCTTTGAGAAATGGCAATAGAAGGCGATGAGGTTGATAACCTGGAAGAATAATATCAAACAAGCTGAAGAACCTTCTTCATCCTGAGCTTTCCTGTGATCTAAAGATGCCCCTGGAGAAGGGGCCACCATGAGTCTTACAAGGCATGTTAATTCTCTGTAGCCTGCTGCGCGTTGCATAACCCTGGTCTTCAGACAATGGTGTGTTAGTAGATTCTTCGAATACAGATCCTAGGAAAGTACTCTCAGCACGTTCTGAATAATTCCTTATACCAAACATGGAGCTGAATTTTCACTTCGATGTGCGGGCATGCACCCGACACGCACGAGCATGAAATAGCACGCAATGATGGCGGACGAGCGTCCCGACGGCATCACGCACTCGCGCAATATTTTGGTCATCGGGCACGCGCGGGAGCTGGCAGTGTGCCCACCGACAATTAAGAGGGCTGTTAAGGCCATTAATGAATTAATTGAATTGAATTTTTCCCTGCCCGTCCAACCTTACATTCGGCGGGCGGGCGAAAGGGCCTTTCGGAATTTTGATGAAACCTCATCCACGGGCGGGATGAGGATTCCGACGTTAATTAAAAATGAAGTAAAAAAAATGTTTAACTCTCATTTCTAACGTGTCCCTGCCCCATGTGACAGAGTCACATGAGGGGACATGTTTTTACCTTGTTTTTAAAATCTTTATTTTTAATGTTATAAATCTTCAGCTCCCTGAAGCAGCTCTGTGCCATCAGGGAGCTTTCTGTGAGCGTACCCGTGCGCATGCGTTGACTTCCGCCCTCGCCTTCCTCCCCCCTCCACCCAGGCAGTGCTGAGCGCTACAGCACGCGATTCACCCTGGCTGGCCGCTAATTGACCAGACAGTGTGAAATCGCGCCTGGCAAGACCGTTGCCCAGCCACTCCCGGGCCTGCCCATCACGCCCGCCCATCGAGGGGAAAAACCTCCCCGTGAAGTCTTAAGCATTGAGGCAATGTAAACAGCTTAGAGAGTGAGAGTATGGGGTTTTTTTTGGATGTTTATGAGGATAAAGGACAGTTATTCCTTTTTTTAAATAAGGAGGATTCATTGGGGTGAGGATATTTAAAGCAATTCAGGGAATAGGTGAAAAGGGGCTGAATTTTATCATGGGCTTCGTCATTGACCGAACAGCAGGTCCTGAGCCTGCACTTACCGGCAGCTAACCATTGGCTCAGCGATTTTACTGGAGGCAATCTCTCCTAATTGAGCCAATCAGAGAGCTGATAGCTCTGAAGTCTCAGTAACACCACTGAGAGGTTTCTTTTTATTCATTCACGGGATGTGGACTTCGCTGGCTGGGCCAGCATTTATTGCCCGTCCCTAGTTGCCCTTGAGAAGGTGGTAGTGAGCTGCCTTCTTGAACCGCTGCAGTCCATGTGGTGTAGGTACACCCACAGTGCTGTTAGGGGGGGAATTCCAGGATTTTGACCCAGCAACAGTGAAGGAACAGCAATAAATCTCCAAGTCAGGATGGTGAGTTGCTTGAAGGGGACCTTCCAGGTGGTGGTTTATTTGCTGCCCTTGCTCTTCTGGATGGTAGTGGTCATGGGTTTGGAAGTTGATGTCTAAGGAGCCTTACTGCTGAGGCAGCTCAGAGACATCAGGGGTGCCTCAACATGTAGGTTGCTGATGAGAGGTAAGTACAAATTAAAGTTTAGGATGGCTAAGGGGGAGCTCCTGTCAATCTCAGTGCAAACCGCTCTGGTGGACCACTGGAGCCTCTGATTGGGTTATATTTAGCCGTAGATAACAGCCTCCCCACGTGCCAGGAGGCTGCCTTGTCATCAATAAAATGCCCAACAGCTCTGTAAAATAGTCTTTAATAGGGCCTTTAACTTTGCGAGTTGGCTGATTGCCTCCTTGTCGTGTGCAGCCGATCCCCCTTCCCCAGCAGCGGGACACTAAGGCAGCCCCCTGCTACTTTACCAGCAGCCCCCGCTTCCATTCCTGCTACCTGGAGGACAGTAAAGATCTGCCCAAGGAGTTACTTTGGGTGAAAGTGGATAGATAAATTAGAGAAAGTGATCAGAATCTGAGATGGTTAGGAGGAGCCTAAACTCAGTCTTAGAAATCACTTGCTTGTCTTTAGAATCATCAGCCAATGGGACAAGCTACCACATTACAACAGATGTTTGGCGAGAGAGCTACCTCTGAGCCAAGGCAGGCTGCAACTCCCAGAAGCTGACAAATAGCATCTGTCGATGGACATCCTTCTTCCAATCACCTTACCTGGTAACATTCCCAAATATCACACCTTATCCTCCTTTCTGGATTTAACCACAACTGGGCTACCTCCCATTCCCAATCCCAATCCCTTGATTTAAAACACCCTGTTCGGCTAACTTTTACTTTCACGGACTGGTACTGCACATCATCCACCTACAACAAGAACTTATATATGCACAGCACCTTTAAGGCAATGAAATATCCAAAGCTACTTCTCAGAATCATTGTTATGACACCAAGCCACATAAAGAGAATTAGGACAGACAGTCAAAAGCTTAGTCAAAGAGATGGGTTTTAAGAAGTGTCTTAAAGGTGGAACGTGTGGTAGAGAGACAGAGAGGTGTAGAAGGGAATTCCAGAGCTTGGAGCCAAGACAATTGAAAACACACCCACCAATGTGGTGCAATTGTGATTGCGAATGCACAAGAGGCCAGAATTAGAGGAGCGAAGCTACCTTGGAGGATTGTGGGGCTGGAGGCGATTACTGAGGTACGGAGGGGTGAGGCCATGGAGGGGTTTGAAAATAAGGTTGAGAATTTTAAAACCAGGACGTTACTCAACCAGGAACCAATACAGCTCAGCTAGCACAGAGGTGATAGTGGAATAGGACTTGCTGCGAGTTAAGATATGGGCAGTAGGGTTTTGGATGACCTCAAGTTTATGGAGGGCAGAGTGTGGGAGACCAGCCAGGAGCGTGTTGAATTAGTCGAGCCGAGAGGTAACAAAGGCATGAATGAGGGTTTCTGCAGCAGATGAGCTGAGCCGGGGCAAAGTAGGATGATGTTACGGAGGGAAAAGCGCACGGAGCTGGGAACTTGTCCCGGCATCATTCAGACGTGATTCCAGCGAAATTTCCAGGCCCTCTTGCCACAGGACTGGCCAAAATCCAGCCCAACCTTTCAGTTCAATGACCTTTTTCACAACCCTCCCGTCAACTTTGTGGTGTGGTGCACTGTGATAACTTGACACTGTAATTACTTGAATGCCAATTTTAATTTCCTAGATTTCTTTCAGTGCTAAGCTTAGCTATTGGATCAGTATTTGCAGAGTGTGCAATACTCATTATCTTTCTCCCTGTCCGAAGTACTTCACACTTGTCCACATTAAGCTTCATTTGTCAGTTCCGCCTAATTGCAGATCCTTTCCAATTCATGTATAAGGGTCTGGTTGCCTCTTCAGATCCAACTATTAATTAACTTAATTAAAAAAAAACTAAGGGATTAAATCACAATTTGTCCTGCTAGGGTATAAGTGCCTCATATGATAACACAAAGGTAGCTTGTGTGTCATTTTATACAAGTAAATGTAATTTACAGTGACAGAAAGAATCTCAAAAAAGGGCAATTGCACTGAATGCTAAATTAAGCTGATAATTGCAAGCCAGATATTAGAGAACAAGGAAGTTGCTTGTTCTCTAAAATAGATTTATATAGGCAGCCACCAAAGTACATATAATTAGGGACTGATGTATATCACCTTTTCAATTATGTTTAACGTTTAAAATGATATTTAATATTTCTACCTTTGGGCAATGATGTGGGATTACGTTTATAAAGATGACACATGGGGCAAATTGTCGTCTTCCATCTTAAAGTGGGAATAGGGTGGTTGCGAGATGAAAATTGCAGCATAATATTACATGCCACCTTTGACCTTCTGCCATCTTAGGACGGTCCAGCAAATAGGCAACCAGGGCTTCTGCCAGAAACAGGTGTGAGCATCCATCAGAGGCTTATTGCATACATAGGGCCCCAGGGGGCTTTTATAGTTAAAGCAAGTGGCACTGGCACCACCAGATGTCCATGACATCTTTGTCAATCTCTCCTTTGTCTCCGCCTGCCCACCTACACCTTGTGGGAACGTAGCTAAAACAGGGTCTGGCCGCAAGCATGACCCAGACCTTCCTGTTGCTTGCCATTTCAACACACCATCCTGCTTTCATGCCCAATGTCCGCCCTTGGCCTGCTGCAATGTTCCAGTGAAGCCCAACGCAAACTGGAGGAGCAGCACCTCATCTTCCAAATAGGCGCTTTACAGCCTTAGAGTCATAGAGTCATAGAGGTCTGCAGAACAGAAAAAGGCCCTTCGGCACATCGAGTCTGCGCCAGTCAAACAAGTACCAAACTATTCTAATCCCATTTTCCAGCACTAGGCCCATAGCCTTGTATGCCAGGGTATCGCAAGTGCACATCCAAATACTTCTTAAATGTTATGAGGGTTTCTGCCTCTACCACCCTTTCAGGCAGTGAGTTCCAGATTCCCACCACCCTCTGGGTGAAAAAATTCTTCCTCACATCCCCTCTAAACCTCCTGCCCCTTACCTTAAATCTATGCCCCAAGGAGAAAAGTTCCTTCCTGTCTACCCTATCTATGCCCCTCATAATTTTATACACCTCAATCATGTCCCCCCTCGATCTCCTCTGCTCCATGGAAAATAATCCCAGTCTATCCAATCTCTCCTCCTAACTAAAACTCTCCAGCCAGGCAACACCCTGGTAAATCTCCTCTGCACTCTCTCCAGTGCAATCACATCCTTCATATAAAGCGGATTCCAGAACTGCACACAATACTCTAGCTGTGGCCTAACCAGCGTTTTATACAGTTCCAGCATAACCTCCCTGCTCTTATATTCTATGCTTCAGCTAATAAAGGCAAGTATCCCATATGCCTTCTTAACCACCTTATCTACCTGTCCCACTACCTTAAGGGACTGGTGGACATGCACACCAAGGTCCCTCTGATCCTCAGTACTTCCCAGGGTCCTACCATTCATCATGTATTCCCGTGCCTTGTTTGTCCTGCCCAAGTGCATCACCTCACACTTATCTGGATTAAATTCCATTTGCCACTGATCAGCCCATCTGACCAGCCTATCTATATCCTCCTGTAATCTAAGGCTATCCTCCTCACTATTTACCACCCCACCAATTTTCATGTCACCCGTGAACTTACTGATCAATCGCCCTACATTCAAGTCTAAATCGTTCATATATAGCCTTCCGGACTTAACATTGAGTTCAACAACTTCAGACCGTGAACTCTCTCCTCTATCTTCACCCCTTTTTTATCTTTTTTTTCAAAATTCATTTTTATTTTTCATCCACTTATTTTTATTTATTTTTATCTTCATTCATTTATTCATCGTTTTATCCCCCTTTTCCATACCCGCTTCTTATCTCATTTTTGGTCCTTTTTCTTCCCCCCACCACTGCCTCTTCCCCTGCCCCACCCCGCAAGGGCCATCCGTTACTTGTTTGTGTTGTTCTTTCCAGAGTGCCTACCCTTGTCCTGTTATTATCACATTCTGCTTTCTGATCTTAATGCCACCGTCAGCACCTCCTTTAGCCAGTACCGCTACCATTAACAATCCCTTTGTCCATGACATCTTTGTCAATCTCTCCTTTACCTCTGCCTATCACTGGCCTTCTATCCAGCTCCACCTGCCCCACCTTCCTTAAACAGTATAAATTTCATGACATTTCCACTTGTCTTTAGCTCCGAAGAAGAGTCATACGTACTGGAGCCGTTAATTCTGTTTCTCTCTCCACAGATGTTGTCAGACCTGCTGAGTTTTTCCAGCATTTTCTGTTTTTGTTTCAGATTTCCAGCATCCGCATTATTTTGCTTTCATCTTTGTTCTTTTTTTAAATTCATTCATGGGATGTGGGCGTCACTGGCTAGGCCAGCATTTATTTCCCATCCTTAATTGCCCTTGAGAAGGTGGTGGTGAGCTGCCTTCTTGAACCGCTGCAGTCCATGTGGTGTGGGTACACCCACAGTGCTGTTAGGAAGGGAGTTCCAGGATTTTGACCCAGTGACAGTGAAGGAACGGCGATATATTTTCCAAGTCAGGGGTCACTAAAAACCACTCAGGAAAGGGCATCATTCAGGGGAATTGTGGATTTAGTCGAGGACAGAAGGAGCAGTAATGCTCTTCTTACCTCCCCTCCCCGCCCAACAGATCTATTCCTGACTATTATCAGGGCGTCTATGGCTCCACTCCTGCCATTCCCACTCCAACAGCTATCACCGCTTTCCCACTGCATTGGCCTTCCCATGGCCCTTTGAGCATCCTTTGCTAATTTGGCTCCATGGATAGGAGAGCAGGCCTTGACTAATGCATCAAAAAATGAAGTGAAAATACGCATAAGTGGTTTATCGGCATCCAACAGAACATAGTCCAGGCACTGCAACTGGTAGTAAAGCCATCGCCATTGAACATAATTGCAGAACATTACAACAAATTAGGCTGTGATTTTTTAAAATTCACTCATGGGATGTGGGCGTCGCTGGCTGGGCCAGCATTTACTACCCATCCTAATTGCCCTTGAGAACTGAGTGGCTTGCTAGGCCATTTCAGAGGACACTTAAGAATCAACCACATTTCTGTGGGTCTGGAGTCACATGTAGGCCAGGCCAGGTGAGGACAGCAGATTTCCTTCCCTAAAGGACATCGGTGAATCAGATGGGTTTTTTTATGACAATCGACAATGGTCATCATTAGACTGTTAATCCCAGATTATTTTTTTAAAATTCAAATTTCACCATCTGCTATGGTGGGATTCAAACCTGAGTCCCCAGAGCATTACCCTGGGTATCTGGAGTGCTAGCCCAGTGACAATACCACAATGCCTCCACCACCCCACATTGTTCCAAGCGGAGCACAGCTTCTAAGCAATCAATGGCCAGTTGAGACCAAAGTCCACTGATCAACGTCACTCCGCTGGTAACACGGAGGCAAAAAGAAAATGTATTAAGAAATGATTGGAATAGAGATGGGGCAGGGAGGCACTGGGGTGTAGGGTCAATCTAGAGGGGTTGAGCTAGGATTGGTTGAATGGCCTTGTTCAGTTGTACCTTACTGTGAGAAAGCCTATAAGTGGGTGGAGATTTATTGATTCAGGGTATGGAACTACAAAGAATCCACAGCTCAGAGACAGCCAATCAGTCCCGATGGTTCATGCCAGTCTTTTATGCTCCACACAAATCTCATCCCTCTCATCTTCATCCAACACAGATGATGCCCTGCTTAAAAGGGCCAATGTGTTACAACATCTAATGGACAGTAGAATATTATAAAGCCGTGAGCTGTTTTTTTCCAATGCCCCAAGGATTAATTAAGCAAAGATTGGGTCAGGTCAGAGTTTAGTTGCGCTTAAGGCTGTGAGCCAGGAGCCTGCATCTAAGTATGCTTTTTTTATTCATTCATGGGATGTGGGCTTTGTTGGCTGGGCCAGCATTTATTGTCCACCCCTAGTTTCCCCTGAGAAGGCGGTGGTGAGCTGTCTTCTTGAACCGCTGCAGTCCATGAGGCGTAGGTACACCCACAGTGCTGTTGGGAAGGGAATTCCAGGATTTTGACCCAGCGACAGTGAAGGAACAGCAATATATTTCCAAGTCAGGATGGTGAGTGACTTGGAGGGGAACTTCCAGGTGGTGGTGTTCCCATCTATCTGCTGCCCTTGCCCTTCTGGATGGTAGTGGTCATGGGTTTGGAATTTGCTGTCTAAGGAGCCTTGGTGAATTCCTGCAGTGCATCTTGTAGATGGTACACACTGCTGCTACTGTGCGTCGGGGTGGAGGAAGTGAACGTTTGTGGATGTGGTGTCAATCAAGTGGGCTGCTTTGTCCTGGACGGTGTCCAGCTTCTTCAGTGTTGTTGGAGCTGCACTCATCCAGGCAAGTGGACAGTATTCCATCACATTGGTAAATTTGAGCAGGCATTACAAAGGGACCCTCGTTCCTGTGTAATTTACATTGTTGTGCACTGCTGGGGAACTTTGTAGATTTCAAAGGGCTGCCCTTATTTGTCATACCTGTTTATTAAAGCATGGAACCAGAATATGCCGTTTAGCGTATTGTTTTATAAAGTGTGGCAGAAATGATACAGGCATCAAATATGCTGCATTTTGTGACATTGCCAGCAGATTTCACAAAGCACGTCTCAGAGCGAGCTCGACAATGGGCGGGATTTTCCGCACCCACCCTTCGCTGGGATCTTCCGGTCCCGCCACAAGTCAATGGGCTTCTGGCTGGGGCATCGCCTCGCCCGTGGCGGGTCCCACCCGCGACAGGGCCGGAAAATCCTGGCCAATGTGTTGTCCCACAAGACTAGGGTGTTATCCAATGTATTGCACTTCTGCTGCAGTGTCCCTTTAAGGCCACAAGAAGCCTGCCTGTAGGCCAGTCGGGAAGTCACATGTGGTAGCATCTGGAGCCCTGGCACAATGCGGCAAGACCAGTGAGCTCCTAAGTTATGTGCAAATGAAGAATCACATTTTTGTTTCTTTGCCTTCAACTCTCTTAGCTGTGGAATTCCCTCCTGAAATCTCTTCTTCTCTCCATCCTCCTTCAAAACCTCCCTCCTTGATTCTTTTGGTCATCTGTTCTAAAGTCTGCTTCTTTGGCTTGTGTCAACTTCTGTCTGATAGCACTCCCCTCAAGCTCCTTGGGACTGTCTAGCACATTCGGGATGCTATATAAATGCGGCTCTTTGCAGTTTGAAAATGCACTTTCACCAATGCCGTAAATTTCTCTGTGATGTGGTTCCACGGAATTTTCAACCCTTTAAATTTAAAAGAGCCCATCGCCCCGCTTTTGGAATCGTGCAGCCCTAGGAGGAGGCCATTCAGCCCATCAGGCCTGCACCAGCTGTCGTGAAGAGCCATCCAGGTGGCTCCCCATCTCTTTCCCCAGGCCCCTGCCATATTCACCGTCAAGGATTTATCCCATTCCCTTTTGAAATGTTTTCACCACCCTTTCAGGCAGTGAATTCCAAATCCTAGCCAATCGTTGCATAACAAAAAAAAAACCCAGAGTAATGACCTGGAGAGATGAGTTCAAATCCCATTGCAGCATCTGGGGAATTTAAGTTCATTTAAAATCAAGTAATCAGGAATTATGATCGTGTCAGCAATGGTGATCATGACACTAATGGATTTTTGCAAAAACATATTTGGTTCGTAGGTTTCCTTCAAGGAGGGAAATCTGCCATCCTTAACCAGTCTAGCCTACGTGTGACTCTAGACGCACAGCAACGTGATTAACTCTTAACTGCCCTCAGAAATGGGAGCAAGCCACTGACTTAAGGAAAATTGGGGATGTGCAATAAATGCTGGTCTCCTCACTGATGCCCCCGTCCCTGTGAATGAATGAAAAAGGTTGAAATAGGAACATAAGCGAATGAGGGGAGCAGAAGTCACAACTGGGTAAAAGCTTAAAGAAAAGCAGTCCTCCTACGGTCCATTTTAAAGTTAATCCTTCTCATCCATTTTGCAGGCAATGTTAACACTGGACTGACAGCAATGTAGCATTTTCCTTTGTTAGTGCTTAATAGACCGAGTCTGGCTTGTACACCATTATCAACAGTAACATGATGTTATAGTTTACATTTCCCAACCAGCAGGCCCTGCCAGCTACTGTGTTACCTGAGGATAAGATAGCATGACAGATAGCATAGGGGCCTCATTATGCGTATTTTTGTATACATATCTGGATGAATTATTTAGTGCGCAGTGTCAAACACTTCATCTCCAGACTGCAGGTTCACTAATAATGTTTAGATGGGACACGAGTCAAACTAATTGAGTGATCCCTACTCTGCAAGTTGAATAATATTGACAAGTTTTTTTTATATATCACTGCCTTTTTCAAATCTTCAGGAAGGGGAGGTTTCACCCCTTACCCACTTTCAGCAACAGTCTTCCTGCTTCCACCTTGGTCACTCATTGTCTTTCCCTGCTCTCTCCTACCAATTCCCTCCATTCCACCTGTGCCTGGAGCAGGTGAGGAGGCGGTTTTTCTTTTATTCGTTCATGGAACGTGTGGGCGTCGCTGGCAAGAACAGCATTTATTGCCCATCCCTAATTGCGCTTGAGAAGTTGTGGTGGCGAGCTGTCTTCTTGAACCGTTGCAGTCCATGCAGTGTAGGTACGCCCACTGTGCTGTTAGGGAGGGAGTTCCAACATTTTGTGGATTGCTATGATCTGGGATGAACTGGCTGAAAGGCTGGTGGAAGCACAGACTCAATAGTAACCTTCAAAAGAAAATTGGCTCAATAGTTGAAGGAGGGGGGGATATTTACAGAACTGTGGGGCAAGAGCAGGGGAGTGGAACCAATCGGGTAAATCTCCCGAAGAGGCATTTTCCTGTGCCGTTCGCGGTGATCGTTTTACGGTTTTGCTAGGCCCGGCTTAGGGTGACAAAGCGAGAAAAAGATTGTCTGCTCGGCCATTGACATCCATCACATTCAGAAATGAACCAACGGGAGTAAAATTGAAAAGCCTTGTGATTGAGAAACAAAAATGAGATTTGAGTGGCAGTGACATTTCTCTGCTAGCACCAACCAACAGCCACCGGGTGGAAATCTAGCTCGTGGCATTTCATTTACCAATCAAAGAACTAAATATGTCAAATTGATAGGTGAGTGGCAGTTCTATTTTCTAACTTGCTTTATCTCAACAGCAGCACTTATATTTTCTTTGTATTACTTTTTATTACGGCTAGTTTATTCCAGCGGTTTCCATCCTGCGTGCAGCATTTGCTGTAGGCAGTCAAGGCCAGGGCCATTGGGCCGCTTCTGATTGAGCAATAAAGTTGACACTGAAACCATAAGACGAATCAGCACAAGTATCCCCTTAAGGGCACCGCTAGTATATCGCAGGTATGGTCTATCAACACTGACAATTGTTGCGGAGTGCAGAGACTGAAAGGATGATGGAAGCAGATTCAGTAGTAATTTTCAAAAAAGAATTGGATAAATAATTGAAAGGAAATGAGTAAAGGCCAACGGCGAAAGAGTAAAGGAGTGGTGGATAGCTTTACCAAAGAGCCAACACAGGCACGCTGGGCCGAATGGCCTCTTTTATGCGCTGTATCATTCTATCATTGTGTGAAGAGACCAGATGCAGGAACTAATTAAATGTCAATCTGCATGTCAGGCAGAATCTGTGGCCAGAGGAGCAGGGTTAATGTTTCAGGTCACTGACCTTTCATCAGATCTGGACAGAGACAGTTGCTGCGGAGAGAGGATGTGGCTGTGAAAGCGAGTTTCAGTGAATCCCTAAGCAAGCACAAGAAGGGAAACAGATTGCATTAAACGTGAACAAGGTAACAGAGACCCGTTGGAGGGAAGAGGATACCCTTTTCAAGGCGGGTATTCCTGGAAGACCAGTAGCGTCGAGATATAAAACAAAATCAAAATACTGCGGATGCTGGAAATCTGAAATAAGAACAGGAAATGCCGGAAATGTTCAGCAGGTCAGACGACATCTGTTTAGAGAGTAAATAGAGTCAACAGGTGAAATCTTCTCCATTTAGTCCTTGAGCGTCAGCTGTGGTTCAGTTGGTAGCTCTCTGGCCTTTGAGTTCTGCGTTCAACGCCCACGCCAGGACCTGGTGCCAGTATCAATGCTGGCACTCCAGAGCAGTAGTGCTGCACTGTTGGAGGTGCCATCTTTCAGGTGAGATATTGAACCTGCCTGCTGGGGTGGATGCAAAAGATCCCAGGAGACTATTTCAAAGAGGGGGAGGTAGATTTCCTGGTAATTATCACATTGTTGTATGTGGGAATTTGATATACACAATGGCATCAGCCTCCAGACCCCCTTGAACAATTAGGGAGCGAGGGTGGGTCCATTCTGTCAAAGGGAAGATTCTCAATTTAGGAGAACATGGTTTAATGAGGACTCACCAGAACTTGGACTTTTGAGGCTGCAACAACCACAGGAATGTTCTTCTTCCTTCCTGCAGGGGATTAAATAGCCATTGAGAGGTAGGACCTGCCTATAGGATGTTCCAGGCGTCATGATGTGTGCAGCAGGCTTGACATTCTTTTCTTGAACATCATTTTCATGTATTCGTAATCAGCACAAGAGGCCTCATTTCAAGCTCTGCAGTGGGGCTGAATTGGCTTTTCTCAGGTTGGGTTGAAAGCAAAGGATCCTACAATTGGCCTGAGCACCCAGTTGTCTGGGGATGGGAGAAACGGAGTGAGGAGGGGCTGCAACAGCAAGACTTCCTGCTCCTGAACACTCTCCATTGCTTGCGCTGGAATACAGGGCATCAGAGGAGAGAACAGTCAGGCTGACTTGCCATGTCTCACTTTCCCTTGTTGCTCCAATAGCTGTTGACACTGTGCGCCACACTACCTGAAGAAGTCTCAGAGAAGACAGGGAAGGGTCAGCACCTAGGGGTCTCATTATGTGTTTTTGTACACGGATCATGGATGGAAAATGAATGGGGAAAATTTGCAATTTTAAGAAACAAAGAAACCAAAATGAAAACTGATGTAACTGTGGCAAAAGATCCCCCTTGTCCTCACTTTTTACCAGCCTCCGCATTCAAAGGATCATCCTCTGCCATTTCCACTAACTCCAGCATGATGCCACCACCAAACACATCTCCCTCTCACACCCCCATCAGCATTCCGTAGGGACTGTTCCCTCTGGGACATCCTGGTCCACTCCTCCATCACCCCCAATACCTCACCCCCTTCCCACGGCACCTTCGCATGTAATCGCAGAAGGTGCAACACCTGTCCCTTTACCTCCCCCCTCCTCACCGCCCAAGGGCCCAAACATTCCTTTCAGGTGAAGCAGCGTTTCACTTGCACTTCCCTCAATTTAGTCCACTGCATTCGCTGCTCCCAATGTGGTCTCCTCTACATTGGAGAGACCAAATGCAGACTGGGTGACCCCTTTGCGGAACACCTTCGGTCTGTCCGCAAGCATGACCCAGGCCTTCCTGTCGCTTGCCATTTCAACACACCACCCTGCTCTCTTGCCCACATGTCCGTCCTTGGCCTGCTGCATTGTTCCAGTGAAGCCCAACGCAAACTGGAGGAACAACACCTCATCTTCCATTTAGGCATTTTACAGCCTTTCGGACTTAACATTGAGTTCAACAATTTCAGACCATGAACTCTCTCCTCCATCTGCATCTCTTTTTTATCTCTTTTTTCAAAATTCATTTTTATTTTTTATCCACTTATTTTTATTCATGTTTATTTTCATTCATTTATTCATTGTTTTATTGCCCATTTTTACCCCATTTTCGATCCCTTTTTTTTTCTGTCTATTTCAGCCTCGGATATGCTTAACGACCCAGCCTATAATATCTTATAAAGGCTCATGAGGCTTATAAAGTGGCCAAAAAAGTAGTAAACCTGAGGATTGAGAGCTTTTTAGAATTAAGCAAAGGAGGACCAAGAAACTGATGAAGAGGAAATAGAATATGAGAGTAAAACTGGTGAGAAACATAAAATAGACTTTAATAAAATGACTTAAAAGTCTTCTTTAGCTATGTAAGAAGGAAAAGATTAGCAAAGATAAGTGTGGGTCCATTACAGGCAGAGACAGGAGAATTTATCATGGGGAATAAGGAAATGGCAGAGAAGTTAAACTTTGGGCAGAATCATCCCAGAATTGCACTAAGTGGGGTAGCGGGCGTGAAAACCGACATTTTACCCGCCGGCTGCAATGGTGGGGTTTCGCACCGTATCGTCATTAATTATGCAGCCGCGAGGAGACACGCTGTCTCGCTGGCGGGAGGCCTCTGAATCGCCCGCCACGCTGTTACCTCACTGTTTCCTCACACCGGGTGCCATGTCTAACCTGCAGCCACGCACACAGTTCTCAATGCTTGCAGCCCAGGGCTGCTCCATTGAAGATATGGTACTGAAATCCAAGAAGCATTCAGTGTCCTGTCCCTGGAATGCCTTTTGGAGGCTCACCGTGACGTCCTCCACCCCCGCTCTGGCCACAGGAGGTCCAGCGAGCTCATTAATCCCGCTTGGAAGGCGGTGGCAGTGGTGGTCAGTGCCAATGCTGCACATAGAAGGTTGGACATCTAGTGCAGAAAGAGGATGAATGATCTCATCCGTGCTGCCTGGGTAAGGCAACCATCTCATCACTGTAAACTCACACACTCACAAGCCCATCACACATTCACTGGCATCTCTCTTGCTGCCAGTTCAAGGGACATCATGGCTCACTGTCACACATACCCTCAGATCTCCATCTGGCCTCATCTCCTCTGGAGACTGCCTCCTTAGCTCTCATTACCTTGAGGCCACTTGTACAGATCAAAATGTGCCCCCACACACACACCCTGGGATACCCGCCTTCCCCAGTACAACCCTTGCTCTGCAGCCTCTTCCCTTGCCTGAGGCCACTTCTGTCCCCTCCCCAAGCAAGCCCTAGCCCTGCAGCCGTTTAGAGACATCCCCCCACCCCCCTTACAGCTGGTCTGGTAGGTAGAAACTTGCCCCTGAGCCCCCCTAAAAGTGCTGTGGTTCTGCCTGTGAAGTGGCAGGAAACTCAGCCCACCATTGACGGGTGAAGCAGACAATCCCAAACTGGTTTCATGATGGGTTAAACCGATTTTTGGCCTTCTCGCCATGTTGTCCACTCACGCTGCCAAATATGCCCGCTGCCAATGTGAGCGGATAATTCCGCCCTTTGACCCTGTCTTCATAAGGAAGATACAGAAGCTGGAACAAAAATATTAGAGAACCAAGAGACTAGCGAAAATGAGGAAGTGAAAGAGGTTAGATATTGTTGCTGGACTAGTAATCCAGAGACTCAGGGTAATGCTCTGGGGACCTGGGTTCGAATCCCACCACGGCAGATGGTGAAATTTGAATTCAATAAAAATCTGGAATTCAAAGTCTAATGAAGAAACCATTGTCATAAAAACCCACCTGGTTCACTAAATCTGCCGTCCTTACCTTGTCTGGCCTACAGACCCACAGCAATGTGGCTGACTCTCAAAACACCCTCTCAAACCGCTAAAAAGTCCACAAGGAATGAAACCACAACGGCATCGACCTAGGCCACTGGAAATGACAATGGCAAAACTTGCCCTGTCAACCCTGCAAAGCACCTTCCTTACAAGCATCTGGGTGCTGGTGCCAGAACTGGCAGAACTCTCTCACAAACTAGTCACGCAACAGCCTGACATAGTCCTACTCATGGAATCATACCTTACAAGCAATGTCCCAGACACCATCATCACCATCCCTGGATATGTCCTGTCTCACTGCAGGACAGACCCAGCAGAGGTGGCGGCACAGTGATATACAGTCAGGAGGGAGTTGCCCTGGGAGTCCTCAACGTCAACTCTGAACTCCATGAAGTCTCATGGCATTAGGCCAAACATGGGCAAGGAAACATCCTACTGATTACCATGTACTGTCCTCACCCACCTCAGCTGATGAATCAGTGCTCCTCCATGTTGAACACCATTTGGAGGAAGCACAGAGGGTGGTAAGGGTGCAGAATGTAATCTGGGTGGGGGATTTCAAAAACCAACCAAGCTGGCTGAGTCCTAAAGGGCATAGCTGCTAGACTGGGTCTGCGGCAAGTGGTGAAGGAACCAACAAGAAGCAGAAACATACTTGACCTCATCCTCACCAACCTGCCTGCCGCAGATGCATCTACCCATGACAGTATCAGTAGGAGTGACCACTGCACAGTCGTCGTGGAGATGAAGTCCCATCTTCTCTTTGAGGATCCCCTCCATTGTGTTGTGTGGCACGGCCACCATACTAAGTGGGATAGATTTCGAACCGATCTAGCAACATAAGACTAGGCATCCATCAGCCGCTGTGGGCCATCAGCAGCAGCAGAATTGTACTCAACCTCATGGCCCAGCATAACCACCGCTCTCCCATTACCACCAAGCCAGGGGATCAACCCTGGTTCTATGAAGAGTGCAGGAGGGTATGCCAGGAAGAGTACCAGGCATACCTAACAATGAGGTGTCAACCTGGTGAAGCTACAACACAGGACAACTTGCGTTCCAAACAGCATAAGCAGCAAGTGATAGACAGAGCTAAGTGATTCCACAACCAATGGATCAGATCTAAGCTCTGCAGTCGTGAATGGTGGTGGACAATTAAACACCTCACTGGAGGATGAGGCTCCCCATATATCCCCATACTCGATGGGGGAGCGCAGCACATCAGTGCAAAAGATAAGGCTGAATCATTTACTGCAATCTTCAGCCAGATATGCCGAGTGGATGATCCACCTCAGCCTCCTCCAGAGGTTCCTAGCATCACAGGTGCCAGTCTTCAGCCAGTTTGATTCACTGCATGTGGTATAAGAATTGGCTGAAGGCACTGGCTACTTCAAAGGCTGTAGGCCCTGACAATATTCCGGCAATAGTACTGAAGACTTGTGCTCCAGAACTTGCCGCGCCCCTAGCCAAGCTATTCTGGTACAACTACAACACTGGCATTTACCCAGCCATGTGAAAAATTGCCCAGGTATGTCCTGTACACAAAAAGCAGGACATATCCAACCCGGCCAATTACCGACCCATCAGCCTAGTCTCGATCATCAGTAAAGTGATGGAAGGGGTGGTCAACAGTGATATCAAGTGGCACTTGCTTAGCAATAACCTGCTCATGGATGCTCAGTTTGGATTCTGCCAGGGCCACTCAGCTCCTGACCTCATTACAGCCTTGGTTCAAACATGGACAAAAGAGCTGAACTCCCCAGGTGAGGCGAGAGTGGCTGCCCTTGACATCAAGGCAGTATTTGACTGAGTGTGGCATCAAGGAGCCCTAGCAAAACTGCAGTTAGTAGGAATCAGGGGAAAGCTCTCTGCTGATTGGAGTCATACTGAGCACAAAGGAAGATGGTTGTGGTTATTGGAGGTCAGTCTTCTCAGCTCCAGGACATCACTGCAGGAGTTCCTCAGGGTAGTGACCTCGGCCTAACCATCTTCAGCTGCTTCATCAATGACCTTCCTTCCATCATAAGGTCAGAAGTGGGGATGTTCGCTGATGATTGAACAATGTTCAGCATCATTCCCGAGTCCTCAGATACTGAAATAATCCATATCCAAATGCAGCAAGACCTGGACAATATCCAGGTTTTGACTGACAAGCAGCAAGTAACATTCATGCCACACAAGTGTCAGGCAATGAACATCTCCAGCAAGAGAGAACCTAACCATCACCCATTGACAGCCAATGGCATTACCATTGCTGAATCCCCCACTATCAGCATCCTGATGGTTACCATTTACCAGAACTGAACTGGACTAGCCATATAAACACTGTGGCTACAAGAGCAGGTCAGAGGCTAGGGGACCTACGGCGTGTAACTCACCCCCTGAGTCCCCAAAGCCTGTCCACCATCTACAAGGCACAAGTCAGGAGTGTGATGGAATACTCTCCATTTGCCTGGATGAGTGCAGTTCCAACAACACTCAAGAAGCTTGACACCATCCAGGACTAAGCAGTCTGCTTGATTGGCACTCCGTCCATAAACATTCACTCCCTCCACCCCGACACACAGTGGCAGCGGTGTGAGGTTATCCACTTTGGTAGGAAAAACAGAAATGCCAAGTATTTCTTAAATGGTGAGAGATTGGGATGTGTTGATGGCCAAAAGGACCTGGGAGTTGTTGTTCATGAGTTACTGAAAACTAACATGTAGGTGCACCAATAAAGGCAAATGGTATGTTGGCCTTTATTGCAAAAGGATTTGAGTACAGGAGTAAAACTGTCTTGTTGTCATTGTACAGAGCCTTGGTGAGACTGCACCTAGAGTGCTGTGTACAGTTTTGGTCTCCTTATCTAAGGAAGGGTATACTTGCTATAGAGGGAATGCAGCGAAGGTTCACCAGACGAATTCCTGGGATTGCGGGATGGTGCTACGAGGAAAGATTAAGGAGACTGGGCCTCCCGATTCTCTCGAGTTTAATAAAATGCTCTCATTGAAGCAACCAAAACTCTTCCAGGGCTCGGCAGGGTAGATGCAAGGAGGATGTGTCCCCTGGCTGGGGCATCTAGAACCAGGGGAATAGTCTCAGAATAAGGGGCAGGCCATTTTGGACTGAAATGAGGAGGAATTTCTTCACACAGAGAGAGACGAATCTTTGTAATCCCCTACCCCAGAGGGCTGTGGAGGGTCATTCACTGAGCATATTCAAGACAGAGATCTACAGATTTTTAGATAATGAAGGGATATGGGGACATTGTGGGAAAATCGCATTGAGATAGAAGATCTGCCATGACCTAATTGAATGGCGGAGTAGACTCGAGGGGCCGAATGGCCTACTGCTCCTATTTCCTATGTTCCGATGTTCCCATGAAAAGAAAATTGTAAGTGCAATGCACATGCCACAAAACGAAAGTCTTAAATGCTCTTTAAAGTTGTTTCTCCAACAAGCAAACTCAGCTTTAGCATTGGCAGGTACTTTGAGGTACAAATTATGCATATTCCTAAAAGAGTTGCTGCAAATTTATTACTCAATCATGTCATTTGTACGTGCGTCATGTTTCTTTTTTCACCCAGGAAACCAGGTGCTGTGGTTCCCTGCCTGGAGAAAATGGGTCTATATCTGAATCCTCTACTGTGATTCTTCAGGGATATGTCCCTTGGGTTTCAGGTTAAATAAAAATAGCTAACAGCAAACCAGACAGCAGTACGTTAAAAACCGCCCCATCAAAACGAAAAATTGCTCAGTATAAACGTGATCACTTGAAATTTGGCCTTCTTGCATTTGTCCTGATGAGTGCCAGACGGAAAGTTTTGACAAATGTCTGCCAATATTCTCGTTTGGTTCCCGGATAGCCAATATTCAAGTTCTATACTAGCAAACAAAATGAGAGTTAAGGAAAATGGGGCTAATTCTGACAGAAGCAGTAGCTTCTGGCATCAACAACCTGAATGCCTGCTTCTCTGCTGCAAATCCTGTGCAGATATGAGCCAGACCCATTGTTTCTGGCATGAGAATGTGTTGGCCCAAACTACTCGCATTTATCTCATGAAATTTCCAAGCAGTTATGATTGCCTTCAAGCTGGAACAGCTACTGATCCTTGAATTTACCAATGCAACTGGCCATATAGCACCAGGCCATTTTGGAACCTAAAGCAGATGCCAGTGAGCCCGCGAGCAATGCCAGGGGAAATCCACTAGCCCCCCCCCAGTGCCTCTCAACAAAAAAATCTTCTAAATGAAGATGGCTTTCCTGTCATTGTGACTGGATAAATGCTGAAACTACCTGTGCCATAGTTTATTGTTCTTTGAGTTGAATGATATTAATATCTTGGCTGCTAGTTCATGAGGTAACATTGTGACCACACCTTCATCATGGCACAATGATATGTGGTGCAAGTAATTATATGAGGTTCAAGGCTGTGTCAAAAAAATATTTTCTTTTCATTGTTGTGTGAATCCCGATACGAGATGACATTCACTGCAATCACTCCTACTCATCCTTCATTGTCACAATATCTGCTTTTCTCTGTAAGCAAAGTAATTAAGTCAAGACTTATTTTCAACACTCATTAGTTGGCTTTATTCAGCAATAAGGTTGAGTTCAGTTGATGATTTCATCGCTCGCACATTGAATCTGTGACAGAATCATGGCAATGAGTACAGGAGATAATAATCAGGATAATAAATGAATAAAATGAGGGAGAAAGGAACAGAAGGTTAAGCTGATAGGGTGAAATAAAATCGGATGGAAAGAGGCTGCTTTGGAGCATAAAAACCACCACGGACCAATTGGGCCTTTTTTGGCCAATTCTGTGTAATCCAAAATAAAAGCAGAAAGTGCTGGGCAAACTCAGCAGGTCTGACAGCATCTGTGGAGAGAGAAACCGAGTTAACGGTTCAAGTCCAATATGACTCTTCTTCAGAACTGAAGAGAGGCAGAAATTTGATGGGTTTTATGCAGTTGAGAAAGGGGGAGGGTCAGGAGGAACAATCGAGGGAAGGTCAGGCATAGGTTAGAGGTCGGGGGAGATTAAGTACAAAAGATGTCATGGAACAAAAGGCGAATGAGTTGTGATGGCAGTGCTAAAGAAACAAAGCATTGGTCCGGAGTAGGCATTAATAGCAGAATGAAGGTCAGCTCGATCTGAAATCAAAAACATGAAAACAAGATACAAACACAGCACTTGGGGAAAGGAATTTCAAAATGGAGGAGAGAGTTCATGGGCTGAAATTGCTGAACTCAATGTTGAGTCCAGAAGGCTGCAAAGTGCCTAATCGGAAGGTGAGGTGCTGTTCCTCCAGCTTGCGTTGGGCTTCACTGGAACATTGCAGCAGACCGAGGACAGAAATGTGAGCGTGAGAACAAGATGGTGAATTGAAATGGCAAAAAGCCAATGCAAGGTCGAGGTCATGCATGTGAGCTGAGCAGGGATGTTCTGTAAACCAGCCACCCATCTGACTTTGGTCTCCCCAGTGTAGAGGAGAGGCTGATTTTTGCTTTCATCTTCGAAATCCAGTGTAGCTTACTTGGATTTCCATAGCTGCTGCTTATAGCTACTCCTACCAAGAGATGTGCTGTCCACTGACCTGCCTTGCTTCATCCTCACACATCCACTGTAGTTCGTCTGCAACCGCTCTGTGACATCCATCATCCAGCTATGCCTAGGTCAACCCGTCTTCCTGCTGCCCCTTCACTTTGCCCTCTAGAAGGGAGCTCTGTGGCTTTTCAACTTGGATCAAATGGCCAAAATACTGACATTTTCTTTTCTGGATGTCATATTTTAAGAATTCATTTTGCTCTTGAAATTTCAAGCACCACTTCATTGGTCTTATGGTCTGTATATGGAATTCTAAGCGTGTGTCTTAGCATCCACACTGCAAGGGCCCCTATTTTCTACCTCAGATCTTTACTTATTGTCCAGGTTTCTGAGGCATACAGGGAAATGGATAGAATGTTGGACCTTCTGAGTATTTTTTCCTTGTTATAAGCTTTAGTTTTCTCGTTGCTAACACATCCTTTGTTTTCACAAAATTATTTCCGACTATCTCTGATCTTCTTCTGACTTTAGCATCGCACCTGTCATCTTCTGATACCATTTGGCCTAAATAGACAAACTTATCTACTTGTTCCAGTGTGACGCCATCCACTTCAATCTTCGCTCTAGTTTCTTCTAATGTATCCCTTCCGACTACCATGGGTCACTGGGCAGTAATATTGGGGAGAATTTTCGGCTCAGCGAGCAGGGGCGGGGCCTGCTTGCCGAGGCATAAAATGACGCGGGGCGACGTTGGGCGTGTGTCCCGATGTCACTGTGCGTGATCTAGATTTTCAGTTCGGCGGGCGCGCAGACGACTCCGCTGCGCGCGCGCCAAACTGTCAAAGGCCTGTTAAGGCCATTAATTAACTAATTAAGGCTATTGAGAAAGCTGCCCGTCCAACCTAAAGCAGCCTTCGCATTTTTCATGGAACCTTATCCACGGGCGGGATGAGGTTTCATGAAGGGTTTAGAAATTAAATAAATTGACATGTCCCAGCTCATGTGACACATGAGGAGACATGTCTTAATTTTTTTTTCTTCTTTATTAAAATTTTTAAAACTTTAAACTTATCTCCCTGAGGCACCTGATTTCTGTGCTCTTTCGCGCGCATGTGCAAAACAGCGCACTCCTGACTCAGGGAACGCCCCCCACCCCACACCCACCCCCCCCACCCCACAACCACCCCCCCGCACCCCCCCACTGCCCGCACAGGGAGCGCTCGGTGCTTCTGGGCGCACGTTACGCTGGGCAAGCCTTAATTGGCCCGCCCACATAAAATGGCGACGCGGACCCGATCGGGGGCACTGATTGGGTCCGCACCCACCCATGCCTAACCCCGCACATCCCCTCCCCCAACGGGGAGAAAATTCTCTCCATTGTTTTCTGCTCAAAGCCCCACAAGGAAAATTTTCCAAATGAGTGTTGCTGATGATGGGCCTTGATCGCAGGGAGCACATGTTGGGATATCGTCGGATGGATTTCACAATTTTCCCAATGTGTGCTCCAGGTGGCATAGCTTCCTGGTGGGTACTTGCATTCCAAAAATCTGCTCTGCATTCTAATTAGGATGCTCTTCATGAGTGCATTTGTAATACAGTTTTGGGTTGGGCTTCAGCCAGAAATAACTCTTGAGGCTTTGCCAGGCCATGCCTTGGCATCAGATGATGTTTTCTTTGTTCTCCTTGGTACGTAGGTGGCATTGGCAAGGTAACATTTATTGCCCCGACCCTAGGTACACTAAACGTGTTAAAGTCAACCACAAAGTGCAGAACTGGATCCATGTATGTGACAGACTGGGGAAGTGTGGTGGATTCCTTTACCGCTCACAGATCAGTGGACCAATTAAGCATTTGGAAAGATTGGGCAGCTTTCATGATGGTGTTTTCTAGAACCAACCCATAACTTGTTCCTCTACTGACCAGGGTTACATTCCTAACTTAAAGCCTTTGAATCGTTCGTTCAGTACCTTAACCACTGCGCTACCATACCTGTATTTGTACTGTAATGCTTTGCAACTATGTATGCTAGTGGTGCGAGTCTACCCTGAGAGATCGCTCCTCAGTTGGTGTGGAAGCAAAGGGTGTTCTTTGTAAAGCAGTTTTGACCAGCCCTTAAAACAAATGAACAAAGGAAGATGTGTCCGGGGTTAGGGGAAAGATCAATATTTTGAAGCCTCTCCCGATCACCTCGGTCGATCAAGGGATGTTTGAACTTTTAGGTGGATAAGACGCTTAAACTTGTGGGGAGTCCAAAACTATGGCCCATAAATATAAGTTAGTCATCAAGAAATTTAATGAAGAATTGAGGAGAAACTTCTTTACCGGAGAGTGACTAGAATGTGGAACTGACTACCACACGGTGTAGTAGAGATGTATAGTATAGATGTCTTAAAGAGGAAGTTGGATAAGTATTTTTTAATTTATTCTTTCATGGGTTGTGGGCGTCATTGGCAAGGTCAGCCTTTGCTGCCCATCCCTCATTGCTCTTGAACTGAGTGGCTTGCTAGGCTATTTCAGAGGGCAGTTAAGAGTCAACCACACCGCTGTGGGTCTGGAGTCACATATAGGCCAGATCAGGTAAGGATGGCAGATTTGCTTCCCTAAAGCACATTAATGAACCAGTTTGGGTTTTTGCGACTATCGGTGATGGTAGCCATGGCCACCGTTACTGGGACTAGCTTTCAATTCCAAGTTTATTCATTGAATTCAAGTTCCACCAGCTGCCGTGGTGGGTTTTGAACCCTTGCCCCCAAAGCATTAGCCCAGCTCTCTGGGCTACCAGTCCTGTGACATTACCACGTGTACGTGAGGGAGAAAGGAAGAGCAGAATATGCTGATTCAGTGAGATGAAGTAGGGTGGGAAAAGGCTGTGGTGCGTAAACACTAGCTAATTGGCTGAATGGCCAATTTCTGTGCTGCAAATTCCGTATGATTTTACAGAACCTTCCGGAGATGGTGAAGAGGTACGTGCCTGGAGTGAGAGCAAGCCTGAGAGGATGAAAGCAAGGACAGATGGAGTCGTGATAAATGGAAAGCCTCAGTAGTAGCACTCTTGCGTTTGACTCTGAAGGTCATGGAATCAAGCTCAACTTCAGAAACTTGCATTTATAATCTCAACTGATGGTTTAGTGCAGTACTGCCAGAGTGCTGCACTGCCCTTTGATGAGTTGTTGAACTGAGGCCTACTCTGCCCTCTTGGGTGTGAACGATCCCATGGCACTCTTTGAATAAGAGCAAGGAACTTCTCATGATAGCCTGGCTGACATTTATCCCTCAAACAATACCATCAAAGTGGATTTTCTAATAATCTCTGATTGAGCATCAGCCGTGGCTCAGTTCACAGCAGTCTCATCTCTGGATTCAAATCCTACTCCAGCACTTGAGCACAGAAGAATCAAGTTGACACTTCAGTGCAGTACTGAGGGAGTAAGCCACTGGTGGAGGTTCCATCTTTCGGATGAAACGTTAAACCAAGGCTCCATCTGCCTGCTTGGCTAAACATAAAAAATCCCATGGCACTATTTTGAAGGGGAGTTGCTATGACCGGTCTCGGGGCGAGGTCCCCCAATTTGTTTTGATCCTGGACGAGGTGCCCCAAATTGTTAACTTCCCAAACAGGACCCCAATTTTATTAGGCTCCCGGGTGAGGAGGTATGAGCTGGGCTCCCCTTCTTTATTTAACCCACCCCCACCCCGCCTCTCGATTGGTTGCAGCAAGGTTAATTTAAAAGGGACCCCTTCCCTTGTGGATACCTTTTCCCAGTCCAAATGTATTTAGGTAATTAGGAAAACTAATAGAATGTTATCATTTATTCTGAGGGGAGTTGATTACAAAAGTAGGGAGGTTATGCTTCAGTTGTACAGGGCACTGGTGAGACCACATCTGGAGTTTTGTGTACAGTACTGGTCTCCTTATTTAAGGAAAGATGTAAATGTGTTGGAAGCAGTTCAGAGAAGGTTTACTAGACTAATACCAGGAATGGGCAGGTTGCCTTATGAAGCAAGGTTGGACAGGTTAGGCTTGTATCCAAATACAAGTCTTCTTTTGCTGTTTGTGGAACCCTACGGGGCACAAAATGGCTGTGGCATTTGCCTACATTACCACAGTGAATGCACTCCAACAGAATTTCATTGGCCCTGAAGCAATTCGGAGCATCCTGAAGATATAAAAGATGCCATACACACACAAATATCCAATTTTAAAATTAGTTTGTGGGACATGGGCATTGCTGACAAGGCCAGCATTAATTTACCCATCCCTAGCTGCCCTTTAGAATGTGCTGGTGGGCTTTCTTCTTGAACCGCTGCAGTTCATGTACTGAAGGCACTGCTGCAGTGCTGTTAGGTAGGGAGTTGCAGCATTTTGACCCAGCGATGATGAAGGAACGGTAAAAGCTGGCTAACGGGGGATGATGTGTGACTTGAAAGGCAACAGGGATGTGATGGTGTTTCTGTGCATCTGCTGCCTTTGTGCAATTTCCCTGCCCATCTTTGACTTCAAGCCATGAGATTTCATGAGGCCTAGAGTTAATGTTAATGCACTTTCAGAAACAGCCCATCTTGACTTTGTACCACTGTGCTATTTGCCCTTGTGCATCGAGATATTGGGTTTGGGAAGCCGCCTTGGTGACTTGCCGCAGTGCACCAGGTAGAACACATTGCTATCATAAGAACATAATAAATAGGAGCAGAGGTAGGCCAACTGGCTCCTTGAGCCTGCCATTCATTAAGATCATGTCTGATCTCATCGTGACCTCAATTTCACTTACCTTCCTGCTCCCTATAACCCTTAACTCCCTTGTAAATCAAAAATCTCTCTAACTCAGCCTTGGATATATTCAATGACCCAGCCTCCACTGGTCTCTGGGGAAGAGAATCCCAAAGATTAATGACCCTACAAGAGAAGACATTTCTCCTCATCTCCACCTTAAATGGGGGACTACTTATTCTGAAACTGTGCATCCTGAGATATAAATTCCCCCATGAGGCGAAACATCCTCCCAGCATCTACCCCGACAAGCCGCCTCAGATCAACTCTCATTCTTCCAAACTCTCATGAGTTAGCTGGGCCAAACCTGCTCAAGCTTTCCTCATAAGCCAACCCCTTCATCCCAGAAATCGACTTAGTGAACCTTCTCTGAACTTCCTCCAAAGCAAATATATCGCTCCTTAAATAAGGAGACCAAAACTGTACTCAGTACTCTAGATGTGGTCCCATCAAAGGGATCCGGGTTGCCTTTCAAGCCATGCAGTTGTAGCAAGACCTCTGTACTTTTATACTCCGCCCTCCCTTGCAATAAAGGTCAACACTCCATTTGCCTTCCTAATTAGTGGCTTTACCTGCATGCTAATGTTTCTTGTTTCATGTATGAAGACATTCAGGTGCCTGTGTGCCACAGAGTTCAGCAGTCTCTCTCCATTTAAACAATATTCTACTTTTCTATTCTTCTTACCAAAGTAGATGACCTCACCTTTTCCCACGTTAGACTCCATCTGCCACATTTTTGCCCACTCGTTTAACCTGTCTATATATCCCTTTGCAGACCCTTTGCATCCTCCTCGCAACTTGCTTGCCCGCCTATTTTTGTATTGCCAGCGAATTCAGGACAATACATTGTCACTTCGTCCAAGTCATCAATATAGAATGTAAATAGTTGAGGCCCCAGTACTGTTTCCTGTGGTACTCCGCTAGTTATCGTTTGCCAACCTGA
The DNA here is from genome assembly GCF_964194155.1 of Cetorhinus maximus. Classification (NCBI taxonomy): domain Eukaryota; kingdom Metazoa; phylum Chordata; class Chondrichthyes; order Lamniformes; family Cetorhinidae; genus Cetorhinus; species Cetorhinus maximus. The sequence continues at coordinate 16,450,669 of NC_135880.1, forward strand.
AAATGACCCATTTATCTTGACCCTCTGGGGCAGGATTTTCGGGCGGGGCAGGGGGGCCGGGGAGTGGTGGGGAAATGGCCCCCCCACCGCCCGCGATCGACCCCCCCGACCGTGATTTCATGGTGGCCGGCCAATCAACAGCCAGCCAGCGTGAAAGGCGTGCTGAGGAAGCTCAGCGCTGCCGGGTTGGGGGCGAAAGGAGTGCGTGCGCAAAAATCTGCGCCAGCGCGGGGGGAGCTGCCTCAGGGAGCTCCAGAACTTTAAAACCAACAATGAAGATTTTGAAAATGCGAAAACCATGTCCCGACATAGGACTCAGCCGTGATAACATAAACAGAATAAAAATTCTGTCCAAAAATGTATATATTTTTAAAATTTAATCGTGGAATCCTCATCCCGCCCATGGATGAGGCTTCCTAAAAAATCCAAAGGCTGCCTGGCCAATTCGCAAGCCCGCCAGCCATAAGGTTGGACGGGAAGCGAAAATAGGCTTTGATTAATGGATTAATGGCCCAATTGGGCCTCTTAATTGTCGGTGGGTGCACTGCCGACTCTCACACGCGCCCGCCAACCAAAATATCGCGCAAGTACGCAATGTCGTCGGGACGCTCACCCGACGTCACGTGCTATTTTACGGCCAGTCGGGTTGGGTGCGCGCCCACCCACAGGACGTAAAGTTCAGCCCTCTGTTTTCTGTCCGGTACCAGTCCTCTATCCGTGCTAAGATATAGGGCAGAATTTTCTGCCTGCCGGGCGGGCGGGTGGGGGGGCGGGCCCGACCCAATCTCCGGCGGGCGGGGAGCCGATCCCCGCGGGAGAAGCGGGCCCCGCCACCATTTTACGTGCTATGCGCTTCCTGTGTGGGTGGGGGGGGGATTCCCCAAAAGCGAGAGTGCGTTCTTTTGTGCATGCGCACGAAAGAGCGCACATCTCCCTGAGGCTAAGTGCAGCCTCAGAGAGATCGCTTCCACTTTGAAAAATATTAAAAGTAGAAAAAAAAAATTCCCTAACGTGCCCCCCTCATGTGACAATGTCACATGAGATGGGACATGTTCATAATTTACATACTAACTTTATTAAACTTTTTAAAACTCTGCATGAAACCTCATCCCGCCGCTGGATGAGGTTTCATGTTGTTTCTAGTTGCCGCTGGGGTTCCTGGCCTGCCCGCCAACCTTTAATTGTTTAAATGATCCTGTCAATGGCCTCAATTGGCCATTGACAGGTCGGCGGGCCTGCAGCTGATTTTGCTGCGCCCCCACCTTCCTGAAAATTTAAATGGGACAGGGTGACGTCAGGGGTTCCGGCTGACATCATCCCTCGTCATTTTACGTGTCGGTGAGCGGGCCCCACCCCCTGCTCACCAACGGCAAAATTCTGCCCATTATGTCTAACCTAAGAGCTCTTATCTTGTGTAGTAACTTTTTACGTGACACCTTATTGAATGCCTTTTGGATATCCAAATACACCACATCTACTGGGTCCCCTATATCCATCCTGTATGTTATATCCTCAAGGCACTTGATTAAATTTGTCAATTTCCAATTTGATTAAACCATGTTGAATCTGCTTGATTGTATGAAGATGTTCTAAATGTCCTCTTCCTTATTAGTGGATTCTGGCATGTTCCCAATGCTGCCATGTTACACTAGTGATGGAGAGAGTGAATTAAAACTGGCAGATGGTTGGCAGCATGAAGCAGTACTGTCTCAACAGCTGAGGGATGGCCATTGGTAGAAATCAGCAGGAGGTTTCCCTGCCCATCTTTGACTTGAAGCCATGAGATTTCATGGTGTCTGGAGTTAATGTTAATTGACTTCCAGAAGCAGTCCGTCTCGACTTCATACCACTGTGCTATTTGCCCTTTGGTGTGTCTGACCTGTAAGTGGGACACAATATAACTAAAGATTGTAACAGAGAACTGTTGGACAGTGGCTGTTAAGTATGATTCTATGAGCATGGTAATATGTTTGCCTGCCCTGTGGGACAGCTCATCCAACCTAGACACATACCCCCATATTAATGAGGAGCACTTTTCTAATATACATATAAGAGTGCACTTAACTCAGAACTTGCACTCTCCCAGGCAAAAACAAAGAGAAGAAACACACACCTATTATCTCTCATAACTGACAGCTCATAAAAATTCCACACCGTAGACAACTCTCTTTGCTTTGAGTAGTGGCTCAGGTGCAATTGCATCCGTGTTGGTCTGTGTCACGGCACCGAAAAAGGAGAACTTTTGGAGACATGACCAGCAGGATACGAATGTGAGTATTCCTCCTTCTACTTTGTCTTCAACTGTGACCTCTCTCTGAAGAGAAGCCTGCGTAAGCTGAGGGATGTGTTCCGAGCACAGAGCCTGCAATGTTGCAAAGGAGAAAGAAACACATGAGCCAGAAATTTTCGCTCGTTGGGCTAGCGCCCGACCCAAGCAAGCGTAAAATGACACGCGATGACGTCAGGCGAGCGTCCTGATGCCATCGCGCACTCGCATGATATTTCGGTCAGCGGGCGCATGCAGGAGTTGGCAGTGCGCCCGCCGACAATTAACAGGCCTATTAAGGCCATTAAAGTACCAAATGAATTAAATTTTTCGTTGCCCATCCAACCTTATGGTTGGCAGGCAGGCGAAAAGGCCAAGCGGCCTTTCGATTTTTTAGGTAGTCTCATCCACGGGCGGGATGAGGTTTCCAACAGCAATTAAAAATTAAATAAAAATTTTAACATTCCATTCATAACATGTTCCTGCTCATGTGACAGACTCACATGAGGGGACATGTTTATTTAACATTTTAAAATTCTTTATTTTTTATTTTTTAAATCTTCAGCCCCCTGAGGCAGCTCTGTGCCTCAGGGAGCTTTCACAGCGTGCACTGGCGTGCGTGCGCGAACTTGCGCGCTCGCCATCCTCCCGCCCCGACCCAGGCAGCGCGCGTTTCACGCTGGGCGGGCCTTAATTAGCCCACCAGCGTGAAACCATGGTCGGCAGTTGCTTTTGCAGCCGCTCCTGCTCGCCCCCGCCAAGCTCGCCCGACAAGGGCAAAATTCTGCCCATGGTGACAGGCATTGGAACACAAATGCACCAATGGCCCAGCTTACATTTCAGTCATTGAAATGGACCTTGGCTTTGTGCGATGGGTTGTGCAACAGTGAGTAAATAATTAGCCCATTGCCCACTGTTCCTGTTTGCTTAAGACTATAAGAAATAGGAGTAGAAGGCCCTACGGCCCTTTGAACCTATTCCGGCATTCAATCAGATGTGTCTGGACTTTTATACCACCTTTCCTGTCCTATCCCCAACCCTCTGATTCCTATGCTGCAAAAAATCTATTATTCTCAGTCTTAAATATACTGAGCATGCACAGCCCTCTGGGGTAGAGAATTCCAAAGGTTAACATCCCTTTGAGTGAAGAGATTTCTCCTCATACCTAGGGAAGTAGAGAGGGCTTTAAACTAAACAAGGCAGGGGAGGAATCAAGTTTGGGTAGAGGAAGCAATCCAAGACAGGAGAGCAAAATAGTAACATGAGAAGTGAGGGTCAGAGAATGGCAGGAAGGGACAGAGTGGAAAAAACCTCATATACATCAACAGTCAAGACTAGATGTTTCAAAGGTAACAAAAAGACAAAACTGAAGGCTCTCTATCTGAATGTGTGTAGCATTCATAACGAAGTAAATTAATTGATGGTCCACATTGAAGTAAATAAAAATGATCTGATAGCAATTACGGAGACGTGGCTGCAGGACGACAAACATTGGGTCCTTAATATTGAAGGGTACATGACGTTCAAGAAGAATATGAAGATAGATAAAGGTAGAGGGGTTGCACTGTTAATCAAAGAGGGTATTGCTGCAATAGTTAGAAATTACCTTGGTTCAGGAGATCAGGATGTAGGGTGGATTGGGTGGAGATGTGGAATAGTAGGGGATAAAGGCCAATAGTGGGAGTGGTCTACAGGCCCCCTAACAGTAGCCACAGTGTCGGACAAAGTGTTCAAGAGAAAATATTGTGTGCTTCTGATAAAAGGACAGCAATAATCATGGGTATTTTAATCTACATATAAACTGGAAAAATCAGGTTGGCAGTAGTCACCTGGATGAGGAGTTCTTAGAATGCTTTTGAGATGGTTTCTTAGAGCAGCACATTCTGGAACCAACCAGAGAGCAAGTTATATTAGATTTGGTACTGTGTAATGTGACAGGAATAATTAATGACCTCAGAGTAAAGGCATCCCTAGGCAGCAGCGACTACAATATGATTGAATTTTACATCCAGTTTAAAAGGGAGAAGTGTGGGTCTAAGACTAGTATCTTAAACTTAAATAAGGGCAACCATGTGGGGATGAAAGCTGAGCTAGCTCAAGTGAACTGGGAAACTAGGCTAGAGGATAGATCAAGAGAGAAGCAGTGGCAGACATTTAAGGGGATATTTCAGAGTATTCAGAATTAGTACATTCCTACTATAAAGAAAAATTCTAAGGGGAGGATCCACCATCCTTGGTTAACTAAGGAAGTTAAGAAAAGCATCAAACTTAAGGAAAAAGCATACAACTCTACAAAGATGAGTGGCAGGACAGATGATTGGTCAGAATATAAAGAATGGCAGAGTGACTAAAAGGGAAAATGTGAAGTTGTTCACTTTGGCAGGAAGAAAAAAAAAGCAGAGTTTTACTTAAATGGAGAATGGCTGCATAATTCTGAGGTGTAGAGGGATCTAGGTGTTCTAGTACATGAGTCACAAAAAGTCAGTATGCAGTTACAGCAAGTAATTAAGAAGGCTAATGGAATGCTATCCTTTAATACGAGAGGGATTGAACATAAAAGTAAGGATGTCATGCTGCAGTTGTACAGGGCATTGGTGAGACCGCACCTCGAATACTGTGTGCAGTTTTGGTCTCCTTATTTAAACAAGGATGTAAAAGCATTGGAGGCGGTTCAGAGGGGGTGTACTAGATTGATACATGGAATGAATGGGTTGTCTTATGAGGAAAGGTTGGACAGACTGGGCTTGTTTCCACTGGAGCTTAGAAGAGTGAGGGGTGATTTGATTGAAGTATACAAGATCCTGAACGGCCTTGACAAGGCGGACGTTGAAAGGATGTTTCCTCTTGTGGGTGAGTCCAGAACTAGGGGGCACTGTTTAAAAGTTAGGGGTTGCCCTTTTAGGACAGAGATGAGGAGGATGTTTTTCTGTCAGAGGGTTGTGTGACTTTGGAACTCTCTGCCTCAGAAGGTGGTGGATGAATATTTTTAAGGCAGAGGTAGATAGATTCTTGTCTGGCAAGAGAGTCAAAGGTTATTGGGGGTAGATGGAAATGTGGAAATTGAAACACAAGCTGATCAGCCATGATCTTATTGAATGGCGGAGCAGACTTGAGGGGCCGAATGGTCTACTCCTGTTCCTATTTCTTATGTTCTTATGAAATAATAAAAAAAATCTCACCTCTGCTTTAAGATGAGATGAGGAGAAATTTCTTCACCCAGAGACTGGTGAGCCTGTGGAATTCACTACCACAGAAAGTAGTTGAGGCCAAAACATTGTATGTTTTCAAGAAGGAGTTAGATATACTCTTGGGGCAAAAGGGATTGAAGGATATGGGGAGAAAGCGGGAGCAGGCTATTGAGTTGGATGATCAGCCATGATCATGATGAATGGCGGAGCAGGCTCGAAGGGGAATTGGGGTCATTGAATATTATTAAGGCAGAGGTAGATGGATTCTTGTTAGGCAAGGGAATCAAAGGTTATCGGGGTAGAGGGGAATGTGGAAATCGAAACACAAAAAGATCAACCATGATCTTACTGAATGGCGGAGCAGGCTTGAGGGACTGAATGGTCTACTCCTGCGCCTATTTCTTATGCTCTTATGATCATCTCAGTCCCACTTGGGCGACACCTTATTCTGAGACTGTGATTCACATTAGACAGAGTCTGCCTAATAGTAGACTCACCAGCCAAAGGAAACAGCCTCTCAGCTCCTTCTCTGTCAAGCCGTTTCCAAATTTGATACGTTTCAATGGGGTCACCTCTCATTCTTCAAAACTCCAGAGGATACACTTTGTCTCTCCTAACAGGACAATCCCCCCATCCCTGAAATAAATCTAGTGGAACTTTGTTGCACCCACTCCAAGGCAAGCATTTTTTCCTTAGGTAAGGAAATCACAACTGCACTCAGGACTCTGGGCGTGGTCTCACCAAAGCCATACACAATTGCAGCAAGACTCCCTCACTCTTACGCTGCAACTCCCTTCCAATGAAGGTTAACATAACATTTGCCTTCCCAGTTGCCTGTTGTACCAGCCTGTTAAATTTCTGTGGCCAGGATTTTACTGCCTCTCCTGCCCAGCAGGATATTAGGGTCCCACAGAACTGAATGGAGTTTAAATGGCTCACCGTATCCACCTGGGGGGGGTGTCGGGGGTGGGGATCCATAAAATCCTGGCCTGTGATTCTTGTACAATGACAGCAAACTCCCTCTGAATGCCAACGCTAACTAACCCCTCACCCTTGAAGAAATATTCTGCTTTTCTATTCCTCGTACCAAAGTGGATAATTTCGCATTTCCGTGTCATGTTGTGTTAATGGGATATTATGGAAAACCAAGTGACTCAGTTATGATTGATCAAAGGGTGCCTGAAGGTATGAGAGGGCCAAATTTCTAAATATGGTTTGAATGCATGGAATGCATATCAGGAACTCAGGCACTTTGTCCACCATTCTCAATTTGTGATTGAGAAAGAATTAATATCAAATAAACTTAAAGTTACAAACTTTTGTAAACCACTGCTCTAATTAGAGGAGATTCAAGTAGGGCCATATTCCAATTGGCTAGCACATCAAAACCTCCCTTGTTCTGCATGGTTCAATAGATGCAACCCACACTTCATAAATACATCTAATTTTCCATACACTAACAAGGGTACATGATGCACCCAAATCTCAGCAATTTGGCTACAGTCCTTGGACTGCAAGAAGGCTTTTAATTGAGCCAGGTGGCATGGCTCCTGTAGGTCTCTCTAGAGTTCTGGGCCTTGTAATTTAACTCATTACTTACTGCCGATTGTGACCAAGATAGTATATTTTTTAGTCAAGCCTCCAAGATTACTGCATTCCTTCAATTCTGGCATCCTGTGCATCTGCATTTGCCTTCTCCCTATGTTGGCACTATGCATTCAACTGCATAGATCCCAAGCACTGGAATTCCCTCCCTAAACCTCTCCACCTCTCTAATTCTCTCTTATTTAAGGCACTCTTTAAATCTCACCTCTCTGACCAATGTTTGGTCATTTGTCCCAGTATCACCTTATGTGGCTCAGTGTCAAATTCTTTTCTGGCAATACTCTTGTGAAACACCCTGGGACGTTGCGCTATGTTAAAGGTGTTATATAAAAGCAAATGGTTGTTTATATGGATAAAAATATCAATGAGAATTTACTTCATGCAGGCTTTGGATCAATTCTACATCAAATCAGGGAGTGATTGGGCCACACAGGATAAATATTGTACAACACATAATCATCTATCAACATGTAATTACGTTAATGCAGCTAAAGTACATTGAATAGTCAATAATTAAAGGAAATTGAAGGACTGAAGTCAGCTACAGGGCAAATAATGTTAATTGTGCTATTTCTTCATGTGAAACCAAGTCAACTAGCAAAGATATAATGGAGCTGTCCTAGATCTAACAAAGTAGCATTCCCTTAATGTGCCATTGAAGTGTCTACTTGGATTATGAGCTCAAATCCTGGACTAGGCCTTAAAATTTACAGCCATCTGACTCAGAACTCAGCCCAGTTAAGCTTCCAGTCGAGACCAGCTGAAACTCAGGAGTTACTTTTTGTTTGCTCTGTGGAAACAGGCAAGGCCGACATTTATTGTCCATCTCTAATAGGCTGTGAGAAGGCAGTTCGTTCATTTGTTTGTTGGTGTCGTCTTCTTCCCAGAAGGTTGACTGCCATGGATCTCCACCTCTGTCTGTCCTGTGCTGCCCTTAAAAATTCTTCATAAGGTCAACTGCATTCAGTCCATTATATCACAGAATCACACAGTGCAGAAGAGACCCTTCAGCCCATCGAGTCTGCACCGACACATGAGAAACACCTGACCTACCTACCTAATCCCATTTACCAGCACTTGGCCCATACCCTTGAATGTTATCACATGCTAAGTGCTCATCCAGGTACTTTTTAAAGGATGTGAGGCAACCCACCTCCACCACCCTCCCAGGCAGCGCATTCCAAACCGTCACCATCCTCTGGGTAAAAAGGTTTTTCCTCACATCCCCCCTAAACCTCCTCCCCCTCACCTTGAACTTATGTCCCCTCATGACTGACCCTTCAACTAAGGGGAACAGCTGCTCCCTATCCATCCTGTCCATGCCCCTCATATCCATCATCCATTTTCTCCTCTGCTTCCCACTCCTAAGTTTCCATCAATCTTTCCCTCCGCTAATGGTCTCTGTCCACTCTCATGATGTGACCGAAGTATGGTATCTTTCTCGCTTTGATGTTATGCACCAGTTGCCTCGTTAGTCACAGAAAGACCATTCTGAACTGAACAATGCAACAACAAAATAACACATACACTCACTTACGTGTTGTTGGCATAGTCACGTGTTAAAATGTGAATTCCTGAGGTGTGAAGGTGAAACTCTTCAGAAGCTCCATTTGAATTAATTTTGTACCTTCTCGCATGGTAATTTATGTCAAAATGCAAGGATTGTTGTCGCTGTCACCGTCACAGCACTTTGACAGAAGTAATTATGGATCGAGACAAAAGGCACTTGTTAAGTATTTCATTCAAGAAGCGAAACAATACAAAGAATTATCAAGAAAACACTGCCATTTGTCATGTCTTTCATGCTTGGTGCAATATAAGTATAAAGGAGTTGTCTAATATTCTTTTATAACACTAAAATAAACCTGGCATCCATCCACCATCTCTTTTGAAAAGAAACATTTCTGTTTGATGTCACATGCTACAAAGTTTTATGTCACAGTTTGAATTTATTTCACAACAAAGTTCTCTAATTTAATTACACTGGAAATCAAATAAAAAAGAAAGAAAAATCAAAGTTGAACTGTGAAATTCAGCAAACTAATGAGCCAAGTCCATAAGGAAGCTGGATCCATAAGGTGCTAAGCACCTGAGGGTTACTGGAAAGTGATTATAGTTCCTTTTTTAAAAATTCTTTCACGGGATGTGGGCTTCGCTGGCTAGGCCAGCATTTATTGCCCATCCCTAATTGCCCCTGAGAAGGTGACAGTGAGTCAACTTCTTGAACTGCTGCAGTCCGTGTGGTGTAGGCACACCCACAGAGCTGGTAGGGAGAGAGTTCCTGGATTCTGACCCAGCGACAGTGAAGGAACGGCGATATCTTTCCAAGTCAGGATGGTGAGTCGCTTGGAGGGGAACTTGCAGGTGGTGGGATTCCCATGTGTCTGCTACCCTTGTCCTTCGAGGTGGTAGTGGTTGTGGGTTTGGAAGGTGCTGTCTAAGGGTCCTTGGTGAGTTGCTGCAGTACATCTTGTAGATGGTACGCACTGCTGCCACTGTGCAATGGTGGTGCTGGGAGTGAATGTTTAAGGCAGTGGATGGGAAGTCAATCAAGCGGGCTGCTTTGCTCTGGATGTTGTCAAGTTTCTCGAGTGTTGTTGGAGCTGCATTCATCTAGGCAAGTGGAGAGGATTCCATCACACTCCTGACTTAAGCCCTGTAGATGGTGAACAGACTTTAGGGAATCAGGAAGTGAGTTACTCGCCGCAGGATTCCTAGCCCCTGACCTGCTCTGGTAACCACAGTATTTATATGGCTAGTCCAGTTCAGTTTCTGGTCAATGGTAACCCCCAGGATGTTGATAGTGGGGGATTCAGTGGTGGTAATGCCACTGAATGTCAAGAGGTGACAGTTAGATTATCTCTTGTTGGAGATGGTGATTGCCTGTTACTTGCTACTTGGCAGCCCAAGCCTGGATATTGTCCAAAATTTGCTGCATTTGGGCACAGAGTGCTTCAGTATCTGAAGAGTCGCAAATGGTGCTGAATATTGTGCAATCATCAGTGAACATCCCCACTTCTGACCTTTTGGTGGAAGGAAGGTCATTGATGAAGCAGCTGAAGATGATTGGGCCGAGGACACTAACCTGAGGAACTCCTGCAGTGATGTCCTGGAACTGAGTTGGCTGACCTCCAACAACCACTTGTGCTAGGTATGACTCCAACCAATGGAAAGTTTTCCCCCTGATTCCTATTGACTTTAGTTTTCCTAGGGAAAGCAGAAAATCAGAGATCTCCCATGTTGTGACAGCTGGCCTGAGGGGGGAAAGGAAGCTGATCTCTGAAAGCCGGCAGTGAGCTGGTGGGTCCAGCACTAAAAAGAAGTTGAAAGCTTTCTGTGTCATTTTTTAAGCTGTCCCTTTTAAGGACCAATGATTAGGTTGCTGAAGTTCTTTTAGAACTGAGTGGAGCGTGCATGGGGCATCAATGAGCTTCTGTCTAGCATCTTGCCACCTTACAATAAGTTAACCTGGGAGTGAAATATGTTCGACAGTCTGTAGAATGAATGAAAGTCATGAAATATAACCTGATCACTCAGAAACCATTAATGATGGCAAAGTACTGCGGATGCTGGAAACATATGAACATATGAATAAGGAGTAAGAGTCAGCCACTCTGCCCTTCGAGCCTGCTCCGCCATTCAGTAAGGTCATGGCTGACCTGATTGTAATTATGGATTGACTCCACATTCCTCCCTACCCCTGATAGCCTTTCACCCCCCTTGCTTATCAAGAATCTATTTAGCTCGGCCTTAAAAATATTCAAAGATTCTGCTTCCACCGCCTTTTGAGGAAGAGAGTTCCAAAGATTCACAACCCTCTGAGAGAGAAAAAATTATCCTCATCTCTGTCCTAAATGGGCGACACCTTATTTTTAAACAGTGGCCCCTAGTTCTAGATTCTCCCACAAGAGGAAACACACTTTCCACGTCCACCCTGTCAAGACCCCTGAGGATCTTACATGTTTCAATCAGGTCACCTCTCACTCTTCTATACTCTAGTGAACACAAGTTTGGCCTGTCCAACCTTTCCTCATAAGATAATCTACCCGACCCAGATGTTAGTTTAGTAAACTTTCTCTGAAGTGCTTCCAACATGTTAATATCCTTCCTTAAATAAGGAGACCAATACTGTAGACAGTACTGTAATTAATTCAGAAATCTGGAGTGCAAAGGGACTTGGGAGTCCTAGTCCAGGATTCTCTTAAGGTTAACTTGCAGGTTGAGTCGGTAGTTAGGAAGGCAAATGCAATGTTGGCATTTATTTCGAGAGGACTAGAATATAAAAGCAGGGATGTGCTGCTGAGGCTTTATAAGGCTCTGGTCAGACCACATTTAGAATATTGTGAGCAATTTTGGGCCCCGTATCTCAGGAAGGATGTGCTGGCCCTGGAGAGGGTCCAGAGGAGGTTCACGAGAACGATCCCAGGAATGAAAGGCTTAACATATGAGGAACGTTTGAGGACTCTGGGTCTGTACTCGATGGAGTTTAGAAGGATAAGGGGGGATCTGATTGAAACTTACGGAATACTGAAAGGCCTGGATAGAGTGGATGTGGGGAAGATTTTTCCATTAGTAGGAGAGACTAGGACCCCCAAGGGCACAGCCTCAGAGTAAAGGAAAGACCTTTTAGAACAGAGATGAGGAGAAACTTCTTTAGCCAGAGAGTGGTGAATGTATGGAATTCATTGCCACAGAAGGCTGTGGAGGCCAGGTCATTGAGTGTATTTAAGACCGAGAGAGATAGGTTCTTGATTGGTAAGGGGATCAAAGGTTGCAGGGAGAAGGCGGGAGAATGGGGTTGAGAAACTTATCAGCCATGATTGAATGGCGGAGCAGACTCGATGGGCCGAATGGCCTAATTTCTGCTTCTATGTCTTATGGTCTTATGGTCTTATACTTGGGCATGATCTCACAAATGCCCTGTAAAACTAAAGCATAATTTCCCTGCTTTTGTATTAAATTCCCCCAACAGTAAATGATAACATTCTATTAGTTTTCCTAATTACTTCCTGTATCTGCATACTAGCCTTTTGCGATTCATGCATTACGACTCCTAGATCCCTCTACATCGCTGAGCTCTGCAATCTGTCATCATTTAGTTAATGTGTTTCCTTTTTAATTTTCCTGCCCGAATGGGCAATGGCCAGGATATTTCCGTCGGCATGTGGGGGCGGGCTCGACACGCCAGTGCATAAAATGATGGTCAATGACGTCGGGCATATGTCCCAACGTCATTGCGCTGTCTCGCAATGTTTTGTTCGGTGGGCGCGCACCGGAGTCGGCTGCACGCCTGCTGATATTTAAAAGGCCTATTAAGGCCATTAAGGAACTAATTAAGGTCGACATTACGCTGCCTGTCCAACCTTACGGTTGGTGGGCAGGCGAAAAGGCCAAGCGACCTTTACGTTTTTCAGGAAACCTCATCCAAGAGCTGGATGAGATTTGCCTCAGGGAGATTGAAGCGCTCTTTCCACACATGCACCTAAGAGTGCTGGCCCTGACTCTGCCTCCTCCCCAACCCGCCTGCACAAGTAGCGCGCCAGTCGCGTCTTACACTGGATGGGTCTTAATTGGCCTGCCCGGGTAAATTGGCAGCGCAGAGCCCTTGCACCCTCCCGCTGAGCCTACCCGATGCAGGAAAAATGCAGGCTAATTTCACACTTTCCCACATTATACTCCAGTTGCCAGGTCTTTGCCCACTCACTTAACCCATCTGTTTCCTTTTTTAGCCTCCTTGTGCTCTCTTCACACCTTACTATCCTATTTATCTTTGTGTCATCAGCAAATTTAGCAATTTGGTGCCTTCATTCAAGTCATTCATGTAAATTGTAAAAAACTCAGAGTTGGCTATCCCTGTGACACACCACTAGTTACATCTTTCCAACAAGAAAAAGACCCATTTATGCCTACCCTCTGTTTCCTGTTAGCCAGCCAATCTTCTATCCATACCAATATGTTACCCACTACACCATGAGCTTTTATTTTCTGCAATAACCTTTGATGTGGCACCTTATCAAATGCTTTCTGAAAATCTAAATATGGTACATCCACCAATTCCCCTTTATCCACAACATATGTTACTTCTTCAAAGAACTCCAATAAATTGGTTAAACATGATTTCCTTTTCACAAAACCATGTTGACTCTGCCCGATTGCCTTAAATTTTTCTAAGTGCCCTGCTATAACATCTTTAATAATAGCCTCTAACATTTTCCCAATGACAGATGTTCAGCTAACTGGCCTGTAGTTTCCTGCATTCTGTCTCCCTCCCTTTTTGAATAAAGGAGTTACGTTTGTTATTTTCTAATTGAATGGAACCTTCCCCGAATCTAGGGAATACTGGAAAATTAAAACCAAGCCATCTACTATCTCACTAGTCACTTTTTTTAAGACCCTGGGATGAAATCCATCAGGGCCTGGGGATTTGTCAGCCCGTGGCTCCCAACAATTTCCTCAGTACCACTTCCCTGGTCATTGTAATTTTCCAGAGTTCTTTCCTCCCTTCCATTTCCTGATTTACAGCTATTTCTGGGATGTTACCTGTATCCATCATAGACAACAGGACATAGCAGTCAGCAAGCTGCCTCCACCTCTGATGTGGATGATGGGGCTGCACCCAGGTTCAGTGGCAGGGTTAGGAAAATTAAGAAACGTTGAAATCACTATTGGGTCACGGGTGTGCAACCACTGTATAAATATTGCACTTTTGTTAATACATTTAATGTTTATGTGAATGGCTTGGTCAACTGAAGGTGTTGTGATTATGTACGTACGAATCCTCTTATTTTGAGGTTTAGCCATCCTCCCACTCAGTGACAGTCTCCCTTTGTGAGATTCACATTCATGTGATGTTAGCCTCACTGAAGATAGTTTCTGCACCCTTGTGTGATGTCATGGAGATGTGTTACCACCTTTATTGGAAGTTTGTGCTTAATGTGCTAGTAACCCTTTTACTTCATGATACATAATTGTGTGAGGGCAGCTCAGCAGCCTTGAGGGGTGAGCAGCAGTTGTGTCTCCTCAGTGGTAGCGCCGAAGGACAAGAATTGAACAGGAGGATGATATCCCCAACTATGTCCTCATCTCACTGGCCGCTGTGCACTGCCTGGAAGTGTGGTGGAGGCAGGTTCAATTGAGGCATTCAAGAGGGCATTGGATGATTATCGAAATAGAAACAATGTGCAGGCTTATGGGGAAAAGGCAGGAGATTGGCACTAAGTTAAAATGCTCAGAGAGGCAGTGCAGACACAATGGGCTGAATGGCCTCCTCTACACTGTAACAATTCTGTGAATCTGTAGTTTCTCATTGATGTGATGACGATTACATCACATTAGTTGATGCAGCGTTCTCGCTGTTGTGTTGACTTTCACTTCCCAGAGTGAGTGCGTACAGGATGCACCGCTGACCTTCTTAGAGATCATGGCCTGGTCAATCATGAGGCTGGAAGGTGCAAGTCTGAATGCTGAACTTGCTCTCGGTGTGACTGGATGGACATCCCTTTCAATACAATGGAATGGCATTAAGGGACAGGAGAAATGCAGCCATCTCCCATTGCGTTCACTGTACTCCTCTTGGAATCTGTTGGCAATTAAGTGGCATGGACATGCCTTCCACCTTGTCCTTCCTCATTGGCATCATCCCGTGGAAGGTGACCCTCATCCCCCTCTTCAGGTTCCTGGCCCTCTTGCTCTTCATCCTCTGAGGAACTCTCATCCTCCCTCATTTCTCCCTCTGGCAAGGGATCACCCCTTTGCAGCACCAGGTTGTGAAGGGCGCAACACACAGCAATGATGTGGGCAGCCCTACCTGTAGTGCACTGCAGAGCCCTACCTGCATGGTCCAAACATCTGAAGCATATCTTCAGAACGCCAATGTTTGCTCAATTAGGGACCCTGTGGAGCTATGAGCTGTGTTGTACCTCTTCAAAGCCCTCTGAAACCGATGTAGACGCTCAGGTCCTTCGAATATCTGAGACACCTGGGAGTGACTCAGGATGTGTGAGTCATGTCAGCTCCCAGGGTATCTGGCCCAAACGTGCATGATGCGCTTCTGATGATCACATTGATGGAATGAAATCCTTTACGGTTGATAAACATCAGGGACTGCTGCCATGGAGCCCTCAAAGCCACATGGTTGCAGTCAAATGCACCCTGCACGCAAATGGGAGAGTCTTCTTCAGTAGACCCTTGGTCTAGCGAGTCGCCTCTGTGGTCTGGGTCCATCCTCCTGATCCTCATATTCTTGCTGTGGCTCCCCTGCACCGGGACCTCAGTAAGGACCCACCCACCACCCCCCCCCGAAGACGTACTCGGCATCGCCTGTCTCTTCTTCTCCTCCTCCATTCTATTAGAACCCTCAAGAAGGCAGCATTGAGCCCTGGATGGGTTATTATTTTGTCCTCCCCTCTGGAGTGATAGATTGAATGCACTAATAAATGACAGGTAGAAACAATGAAGCTCATAATCTTGAACCAAAATCAACTGTAATGGTCCATAGTGGCTTATGCCCTGTTAGCCTTGTTGCTGCTGCAGCCTTGTATCTGAGGCACTATCAAACACATCGAGGTGACCAAGATGCCATCCCTGAGACTTAACCTCTCAATCCCACTGAGGTTGGAGAAGGTTTGAATGACATGCATGACCTTACCTAATTCAGTGCTCCAATCTCAGATCTGCCATACTAATTAAGAATAAGTTGCTCATGATTAATGACTGGATGCCCATTGGCCCGTTATGCCTGCCAATTCTGGAAAGCACATGAAAGTCTTTCATTGATGGGATGCCATATATGCAGCACCTGCTTCTCCTTAATGGTTGCCTGCATTCCCACATTTCACATTCCTGTGTGTTAATGTTGAAATGCAGCGACTGTGACATTAAACCAGTGACTCCTACATTTCCCTGTTATAGCGCACCAAAAGGCATAGGTTGCAGCAGCTTCCTACTCAAGGAGGTCACCCTACTTCCTCTTAGCTCTGACTCACTTTTAATCTTGTGGCACCAACAAGTTAGAGGGCACTGCCGGAAAGGGCCTCTTCGTCTAGTGGCGCGCTCCTCACAGACTGCCCCAGACCATCCTCCTCGTGCAAAATCGCTTCTAGTTTTGATTTACAACTGCGCCATTACTTTGAGAGTGCAAGATGGTGGTTCTGCACTATTATTTCGAGACAAGGTTCGACGCTGCCCCTCCCGCTGTCCACATCCCACATATTAACCTGGAACCTCATGGTGTAAAGATAGATCTCCCTCCTTTTAGTGTGCAGCCACTCCCAGTGCGACTGGGTCCCATTGTTGTTGTGCTCAACAGTTCTACCATCCCCCTGAGCTCATCACTGTTGACATGCCCATGCCCCATCTATAGAGGCTGTGTGCAGAGTCACCGGCAGAGGAGACCCCATACCCCCCACCAGGAAAGCTACACATACCAAACTCTCTACTATGTTTTCCCCAACTACAGGCTGCAGATGCTTCCCATAACCTTTACTATCCCATCTGCAGATGAGTACAGAGCCAGACAAGCCAATAGACATTGTCTGTGAAAATGTCCTTCACGCCAAGCTGTGCATTATCTCAATTGAGCATGCAGCCCTTGCCCCTCCTTGGAGTGGGATTACAATGTGTGTGAGATGCACAGCCCTGTAGCATGCTCTGCCGCACCCCAGGACTGTCTCTACTCTCTCACTCCTGATTGTGCTCCCCAGGAGTGTTTCTACTCTCTCACTCCTGACCATGAGCCTAAGGAGTGTCTCTACTCTCTCTCTCTCCAACCCACTGGCCCCAGACCAAAAGCTTTGACTTTCAATGAGTTCCCTATTGTCAGACCAACCCTACACCGCCTCCTCCCTCTGGTAGAAATGCAGCGCTGTTTGAGTGTTCAGCCCTGCATGAGTACCGCTGCACAGTGGATGTCCTTCAGGGCTAATGAGGCACATTCCGGGAGCAGACCAATCCTACACCCCCAGCAGTGTGACGTGCCACTGGCATCGCAATGAGACCGGCGCAGCGCTGTGGCAGGTAGGCTATGAATGCTGCATTTACCTTGCAGTTACAAGCAAAGTAGGGTCTGACTGATGCACATTACTCTTTTTCAATCGTGATTCAAACCGGCGCGATTTCCTGCTGGTGTGACGCAAGATTTGAAGGCACAACGTAATTCCAGCGAGAACTACATTTAATGAGGATTCATGAGGTGGCAATGAATACAAATGGCGTTTACGTCACTAGTCAGCAGGTTACCTGATCAACCATTAACCTGCCATCGGGAGAATTGCAAACTGTTTTCACACCTATTTTTTTTGGATCCCGCTAGATTCTCCACTCCCGCCCAGCACAAAACCCGCCGTGGGCAGGATGGGAAAATTCCGCCCAATCTTTAGGTTCCTTGGCAACATGAGCAAAGTTGGGCTGGTAGTAATTATTGATGTTAACTGTGACATCCTTGTAGCAATTTCTGTCACCGTTCCATTAAGATCCAACGGGAAGTGAGGAAGGCAGGGCCTGTTTAATTCATAGGAGCAGCTTGGTCCCAAAGTTTGGTGGCATTAGAAGCTGATCAAAAGGTAATGGATACATTTCTGGATATTGTCAGCTTCTTTGATGAATAAAACCCCATGTGGTCAAGACACTTCATGTATTTAATAGAGCCAAAGTAATCCCACTCCCAACAAATGCAATCAGTTGCCATAATTGAATTTGCCTAGATTTTACACTGTTGGCGGATAAAATCTATACTTGAGTCAAACCTGAGGTAAAGTGCTGTTGGCGTGGAAATTCCATTTCATTAAGTCTGACCTCCCTCAGGAGCACTAATATGGAGTCTGTAACTGGTCTCATTAGATGTTGCGCACTGTACTGTTATGTATACAGTCATTTGACCAAGACAACTGCACAAGGTCATTTGGTCTTATTATCCTTTAATTAGATTGAAAGGTATGCAGGAGCTCAATCCCTTTCCTAATGGTCCTCAGTTGTACTATAGAGGACGGTGTAACATGCCCAGTGCTTGGATTTCCCCTGCATCATTAGGTGTAATGCACAGTCTCGTCGATTGCCAGTACAGGTTCATTTTAGTTTCAACTGATTCCTCAAGACATACAGCAATTTTTTGTTTGACAGTCAGATTAATTTGTGTACCCAAAGTGCAAATAAGATATAAATAGGGCAGTGAGAATATGCTGTGCAGTGTTACCATGAGAATACTTCATGCATGTATATAGGCCTGAATTTTCACACAGATGGAGACTGTACAAAAATGCCGGCAGACCCCAAATTAGTCCAGCTCCTGAACCTGGCCTTGGCCATTTTTGTGGGGTGGGGTGGGGGAGGGGGTGCGTTTCTAAATTGCACATCTGTGATTTATATATATAAGCTGCTGCCACTCACATGTAACTTGGGTCAGGTAGGTGTCTAAAACCTAAAGTGTGCAGATTCACAGGGATCAGTGTTGGGTCCCTTGTGGGATATATAAACGACTTAGACTTAAATGTAGGAGGGTTGATCAGTAAGTTCGCGGATGACATGAAAATTGGTGGGGTGGTAAATAGTAATGAGGATAGCCTTGGATTACAGGAGGATAGAGACAGGCTGGTAAGGTGGGCTGATCAGTGGCAAATGGAATTTAATCCGGGTAAGTGTGAGGTGATGCACTTGGGCAGGACAAACAAGGCCCGGGAATACACGATGAATGGTAGGACCCTGGGAAGTACCGAGGATCAGAGGGAACTTGGTGTGCATGTCCACCGGTCCCTTAAGGTAGTGGGACAGGTAGATAAGGTGGTTAAGAAGGCATATGGGATACTTGCCTTTATTAGTTGAGGCATAGAATAAAGAGCAGGGAGGTTATGCTGGAACTGTATAAAATGCTGGTTAGGCCACAGCTAGAGTATTGCATGCAGTACTGGAATCCGCATTATAGGAAGGATGTGATTGCACTAGAGAGAGTGCAGAGGAGATTTACCAGGATGTTGCCTGGGCTGGAGAGTTTTAGTTATGAGGAGAGATTGGATAGACTGGGGTTATTTTCCCTGGAGTAGAGGAGATTAAGGGGGGGACATGATTGAGGTGTATAAAATTATGAGGGGCATAGATAGGGTAGACAGGAAGGAACTGTTGCCCCTTGGTGGAGGGATCAATAACCAGGGGGCATAGATTTAAGGTAAGGGGCAGCAGGTTTAGAGGGGATGTGAGGAAGAATTTTTTCACCCAGAGGGTGGTGGGAATCTGGAACTCACTGCCTGAAAGGGTGGTAGAGGCAGAAACCCTGATAACATTTAAGAAGTATTTGGATGTGCACCTGCGATGCCGTGGTATACAAGGCTATGGGCCTAGTGCTGGAGAATGGAATTGGAATAGTTAGGTACTTGTTTGACCGGCGCAGACTCGATGGGCCGAAGGGCTTTTTTCTGTGCTGCAGACCTCTATGACTCTGTGACTCTAGACCTGGTAACAGCCGGTCTGAACATTGTGGGTTCATTTGGAGAACCGGGGCACCCTTTTGGAGAGGTAAGATACCTCATTGGATATGGTCCTGGGACACGTTTGGAAGAAGTCAAGCACCCTTTAGAAGAAGTAAGGCACCTTTCAGGAGGAAGGCCTGCCTTTGTTGAAGTAATTTTTAAAAAACCAGAAAATAGCCCTCCAACCCTAACCCCTTACGCCCCCTCACCCCCCACACAATGCCCATTCCCCATCCATGCCATCTCATGTCCCCCACCCAACCCTATGATCCTCATACCCTCTAAGCCCCCTTTGGGATGATTAAAATTAGACATGAAGGTGTGTAAAAAGTGCATAAACTCATTGGAACTGTCAAACTGCCAAAAAACTGTTAAAGCTGTCAAAGAACTATTAAAGCTCATTGGAACTGCCATAACTAGTTGGAACTGCCACAACTCATTGGAACTGTCAAAGCTGCCAAGAGATTTAACTCTGCTGGGCTTTAAATTTTAAAAAAAAGTGAGTTTAAAAAAAAATCAGAGCTTTCTATTTTACTTTGCCTGTTGACATAAGTCTGGTGGTTTTCATTATAGGATTTGTGCTAGCTGACTGATTTAACAATCGGCAACATTATCACTGTGGGTGAGCAGTTCGGTTAAAAGCTGCAAGTTATAGCAGAGAAATGTTTGTTTTCACAAGAGATTAGTTGAAGGAAGTTCCATGTGTTGAATGTTTTTTTATCAATGAGTTTTTTTTTGAATAGCAGGTCACCAATAGGCACAACTTCATTTTATGTCAACATGATATTTCCTCATTGTGGATACTCGGTGAGTTGACATAGAAGGGGTAAGGGCAAATTGCGGATGGTAGGTGGGGCATGGGTTGGCATGAGTTGGCACTAAGCTGGCATAGGAGCTATAAAGAGCCTTGGGGGTGAGTGGGGCTGGCATAGGGGGTATGAGGGGCCATGAGGGGTTGGGTAGAGGGACATGGGGTGTCATAGGGGGTAAAAGGGGCCATGGGGAGTGGGTAGATGTGCATAGGGCGGAATGGGGGTATGAGGGGCCGTGGCAAGTGGGTGGGGTCATGAGGGGGTTTAGGGGGCATATAAGGGTCATGGGTTTGAGTGGGGGACATGAGGTGGCATGGATGGGGAATGCGCAGTGTGTGGGGGTGTGAAGGGCTAGGGCTGGAGGGCTGTTTTTTGACTTATTGCTTTTTTAAAAAATGACTGTAACAAAGGCAGGCCTTCCACCCAGCCTGCCTCCACACCCGGCAGCCTCCGCACTTGTTCCAGGGATGGCGGGCCTGACTTAATCCAGCCCGCCCCTCCGGAACGAAAATCCGACCTTCCGGGCCTCTTTTTCCTGGGTCGGCAGCTGGCAAATATCCCAAATCTGCGTATCCGACCCGGGGGGCAAAAATCCAGGCCAGTAACTTCCTTTGCCATTTTAGCAGAGTTTCATTCATTTATCTGCAATAGCACTGGAAAGCATTTCTTGGGAACATGTTGGAGCTGAATTTCCTGAAAATCTGTACTGTGGCAATGGCGTATCTCTGGCATCCCCCACATCATCCTGGCGTCAGGAAATTTCTACTAATTCCAGCGTAAGTGACTTACGCCATTACAGCCCCCGTGCTATCATTTGCTGGGAGCTTTGCACTGTTTCACAGAGACGCCTGCTGAAAAAGTTGAATCACTAATTGTCACAGCTCCGTGCTCCATTCAAATCGATGGTGAGATCAAGTTTGCTTAATTAAGGCCTCAGAGAGTGCCATAGCCACTTAGACCTTTACAGAATGGCGCTGGAGGGTCCAGAATCAATGAAGTATTCAATAGCTCAGCAGGTTTCCTGAAGTTTAAACCAGTTCCAGGAACTTCATTGAAATCTTAAACCTCAGTTAGGTAATAAAGTGAGTGCTTTGACAGCCAGGCATGTTCCTGATGGTCCCCTCTCCCCTCACCCTTAAAGATGCCGCTTAAAACCTACCTGTGTGACCAAACCTGCTCTAACATCTTATGGCGGCTCAGTGCCAAATTGTGTTTTATAAAGCTTCCGTGAAGCACCTTGGGATATTAAAAGTGCTGTGTAAATGCGAGTTGTTGGCCGGGCGGGATTTTCCGTGCCCGCTGGCATTGGGCGCGTTTGGTGGCATGAGCTGACAATATGGCGCGATCGGTTTCACGACGTTGGGAAACCAGTTTGCAATCAGGCTGCAGATGGCGGGCCGCGTTTCCCGCCCATCGGACGTTGGGAACCTCATTGTAATACATCAGCATTTTGTTATAAGGCCTCCGGACTCATCCCCTCCCTCTGGCTCATCCGCCCACATCGGCGGGAAAACACTCCAACGTATTTCACAACAGCACATAAGCGACGTGCACCTGACGGGCTGCACTTCACTCGGGACTTCGAGGTCTGTTTGCCGACCTTGCTTCAGTCAGCACTCGCAGTCATCAGCGCCAGGCTTCACAGGCAGCACCACATCACTTTTAGGGGGGCTCACGGGCAGGTCTCTACCTACCAGACCAGCCATATGTGGGTGGCTTTTCAATGGCTGCAGGGTTAGGGCTTGTTTGGGGAAGGGGGAGAAGTGGCCTCAGGCAAAGGAAGAGGCTGCAGGATGAGAGCTCTACTGGGGAAGGAGGGTCTCCCAGTGTGTGTGTGGGGGCACATGTTGATCTGTGCAAGTGGCCTCAAGATGGTGAGGGCTGAGGAGGCAGTCTCCAGAGGAGATGAAGCCAGATGGAGATGTGAGAGTATGTTTTTG
The DNA here is from genome assembly GCF_964194155.1 of Cetorhinus maximus. Taxonomy (NCBI): domain Eukaryota; kingdom Metazoa; phylum Chordata; class Chondrichthyes; order Lamniformes; family Cetorhinidae; genus Cetorhinus; species Cetorhinus maximus. The sequence continues at coordinate 16,472,935 of NC_135880.1, forward strand.
AGAATGGTTGGTGATGTCCCTTGAGCTGGCAGTGAGTGAGGTGCCAGTGAATGTGCGATGGGCTTGAGTGTGTGAGTTTAAAGTAATGAGATGGTTAGCATATCCTGGCTGCACAGATGAGATCATTCATCCCCTATCTGCAATGGATGCCCAACCTCTTCTGTGCAGTATTGGCACTGATCACCACTGCCATGGCTAGAAAAGATGTATCTCTGAATAATAACCGCAGTGTACCTGTAATAAGGTTTCTTTTTGACATGTTCATCACAAAAATTGTAGGATAAACAGTGCAGATAAATAACTAGACTAACACTAAAGGTCGATGAGGTTCAAAAATTGCAATTTTTGGATATGTTCAGTTTTTGGATTATGGATAAAAGATGCTCGACCTGAATAAAAAATAAATACATAACCAGGGATCAACTTTCAGATTATCCATACTATAATAACTTAGTGTGCCGCAGTCAGCCTGGGTTCAGCGCGGAAAGCCCTGCATTAAGACACGCTGGATACCGCAATGGGAATGTTTTAGGATTATTCTGGATGGATGCAAGCCATGTGCCGAATGGCATTCCTCACCCACCGTCATATTCTGATCGTGATGATTGGCATGATCTGACCTTGCAGCCATCATTCACAAATATGAATTATTGTTATTGCCTGAGTTGCTCCATCAGCGGGCAATGTGGAGTGGAACGCAAGCATATCTCCATAGGAGGAAGCAGAAAATTGATGGTTGAGTCATCTTATGTTACCAGCGTGGCATACAGTGGATCACATTATCGGACTCAACAGTGAGGCCGAACTAATGTAACTTTTGCACTGCTTCCTATACCGATTCAATCCAATGGCTCAGAATTAATTTATTGTTTGCCAAAATCTTCATTCACCGTTTTTCTTTCTGACAAGTAGAAATGTTCAAGATTCACAATAGTATTAGTGGAACCACATTTCATAGTGACATGGTTAAATATATCCAGTAAATAGATTTTTGTTTGTATATTTAAGTATCTCCTTTAGCAGAGCCTTTACTCAGAAGCATGGGCTTGAACTTGATAATCTTACTGATTCTGTCAGTTGGAGGGAATTTACCAGCTAAATCAATGCCGCATTTGCTGGAATGACACATTGTGGGAACATTGCAGTATGGGGAATCTATCTGCATCAGCACAACCCTCCAATCTCTCTTTCCTCAATCCCTTTCAGTTGCAGAATGGTTACACCATAGAAGTTGGACCTTTGGCTATCGTGTCCAAGTCGCTTCTCTGCAGGAGCAACTTATCTAGTTCCATTCCTCCTGCCTTTTCCCCATAACTCTGCATTTTTTTGCTATGTTCAGATAATTATCCAATTCCCTTTTGAAAGCCAGGACTCAATCTGACTTCAACACGCTCTCAGGTAGTGGATTCCAGATTCCAACTACTCTTTGCATAACTTTTTTCCCCTCAGGTTGCTTCTTTTGCCAATCACCTTAAATCAGTGTCCAATGATTCTCGATCCTTGGGCTAATGGGAGAAGTCTCTATTCACTCTGTCCAGGCCCCTCATGATTTTGAACACCTCTGTCAAATCTTCTCTTAACTTCCTCTTCTCCAAGGAGAACAGCCCCAGCATCACCAATCTATCCACGTAGCTGAAGTTCCTCATCGCTGGACCATTCCCGTTTGTTTTAGAAACATGGAAACCGAGATAATAGGAGCAGGAGAAGGCCATTCTGCCCATTTAGCCTGCTCTGCCATTCAATATGATGTTGGCTGATCAACTATCTCAAAACTATACACCTGCTCTCTCCCCATACCCTGTGATGCCTTTAGAGTCCAGAAACCTATATATTTCCTTCTTAAATATATTCAGTGACTTGGCCTCCACAGTGCTCTATGGGAGAAAATTCCACAGGTTCACCAACCTCTGAGTGAAAAAGTTTCACTTCATCTCAGTCCTAAATGGTCTACTGCATATCATGAGACCATGACCGCTTGTTCTAGACACCCCAGCCAGAGGAAATATCATCCCTGCATCCAGTCTGTTCATCCCTGTCAGAATTTTATACCTTTCAATGAGATCTCCTCTCATTCTTCTAAACTCCAGTGAATACAGGCCTAGTCGGCCCAATCTCTCCTCATACGACAATCCTGCCATCCCAGGAATCAGTCTGGTGAACCTTCGCTGCACTCCCTCTATGGCAAGTATACCCTTTCTTAGGTAAGGAGACCAAAACTGCACACAATAGTCCAGCTGTGGTCTCACCAAGGCTCTGTACAGCTGCAGTAAGACATCCTTGCTCCTGTACCCAATTCCTCTCGCATTGAAGGCCAACATGCCTTTTGCTTTCTTAACTGCTACAGAACCTGCATGCTTGCTTTCAGTGATTGGTGTACAAGGATACCCAGGTCCATTTGTACATCAACATTTCCCAATCTATCACCATTTAAATAATACTCTGCCATTCTGTTTTTCCTACCAAAGTAGATAACTTCACACTTATCCACGTTATACTGCATCTGCTATGTATTTGCCCACTCACTCAACCTGTCTAAATCGCCCTGAAGCCTCTTAACATCCTCCTCACCACTCACATTCCCACCAATTTTCACGTCATCAGGAAACTTGGAAATATTGCATTTGGTTCCCTCATCCAAATCATTGATACAAATTGTGAATAGCTGGGGCCAAAGCACTGATCTTTGTTGTACCCCACTAGTCACCACCTGTCACTCCAAAAAGGGCTTATTTATTTCTACTCCCTGTTTCCTGTCTGCTAACCAATTCTCAACCCATGCCAATATATTACCCCCAATCACATGTGCTTTAATTTTACACACTAACCTCTTATGTGGGACTTAATCTAAAGTGTTTTGAAAATCCAAAGTACACCACATCCATTGGTTCTCCCTTATCTATTCTGCTAATTACGTCCTCAAAAAACTCATCAGGTTTGTCAAACATGATTTACCTTTCATAAATCCATGTTAATTTTGTCTCATCCTGCTGATATTTTCTAAGCGTCCTGTTATCACACCCTTTATAGTAGACTCTAGCATTTTCTTTATTGATGATGTTAGGCCAACCGGTCTATAATTTGCTGTTTTCTCCCTCCCTGTTTTAAATACTGGGGTTACCTTTGCCACCCTCCACTCTGCTGGAACTGTTCCAGAATCTACAGAATTTTAGAAGATGACAACCAAGACATCTACGATTTCCATGGCCACCTCCTTTAGTACCTTGTGATGTAGATTATCAGGCCCTCTGGATTTATCAGCTTTCAGCACTATTTTTTTAGTAATATTAATTTCCTTCAATTCCTCCTTCTGACTAGACCCTTGGTTCCCTAGTATTTCTTGGGAAGGTGTTTGTATCTTCCTCTGTGAAGACAGAACTAAAGTAGTTGTTTAATTGTTCTGCCATTTCCTTGTTCTCTATTATAAATTCTCCTGTTTAGGACTGTAAGGGACCTACATTTGTCTTCACTAATCTTTTTCTTTTTACATACTTATAGAAGCTTTTACAGTCTGCTTTTATGTTCCTTGAAAGTTTACTCTTGTACTCTATTTTTCCCCTCTTAATCAATCTCTTGGTCCTCTGCTGGATTCTAAACTGCTCCCAGTCCTCAGGCTCGCAAAATTTTCTAGCAACTTTATATGACTCCTCTTTGGATCGAAACTATCCTTAATTTCTTTTGTTAGCCATGATTGGGCCACTTTTCCTGTTGTGCTTTTTGTGCCAGAAAGTACTGTGTAACTGTTACAATGCATACATTTGTTCCTTAAATATTAGCCATTGCCTATCCACTGTCATGCTTTTTAATGAAGTTCCCCAATCTATCTTAGCTAACTCACACCTCATACCTTCGTAGTCCCACAACACTCAAGAAGCTTTACACCATTCAGGACAAAGCAGCCTGCTTGATTGGCACCACATCCACAAACATTCACTCCCTCCACCACCGATGCACAGTAGCAGCAGTGTGTACCATCTACAAGATGCACTACAGGAACTCACCAAGCCTCCTTTGACAGCACCTTCCAAACCCATGACCATTACCGTCTAGAAGGACAAGTGTAGCATAGAGATGGGAATACCATCACTTGGAAGCTCCCCTCCAAGTCACTCACCATCCTGACTTGGAAACGTATTGTCATTCCTTCGCTGTCGCTGGGTCAAAATCCTGGAACTCTGGCCCTAACAGTAGTATGGGTGTACCTACACCACATGGACTGCAGCGGTTCAAGAAGGCAGCTCACCACGATCTTCTCAAGGGCATTTAGGGATGAGCAATAAATGCTGGCGGAGCCAAGGAGGCCCACATCCCATGAATGAATAAAAAAAAGTTTCCTTTGTTTAGATTTGGGACCCTAGTTTTGGATTGGACGACTTCCCTTTCCATCCTAATGAAGAATTCTATCATGTTATGGTCACTGTTCCCTAAAGGAACCTGCACAACAAGATTATTAATTAATCCCTTCTCATTGCACAGTACCAAATTAAGGATAGCCTGTTTCCTAGTCGGTTCCTCGACATACTGGTCTAGAAAACAATCTCATACACTCTCCTGGAGTTCATCTGCCGCAGTATTTTGCTCATTTGGTTTTTGTTTATCCAAAGTATTTCAAAACAAGTTGCACCATGAGTTTTCAATAGCTTGTGCAGGAGCTACTTTCCAGTAATTTGTGTTTCGCTTCAGAGATAGTAACTGTCGAACATGAGACAGAGAAAAAAGACTGTTAATCAGATGACATGTGTCTTATGTTTATACAGAGAATTTAGAAACAATCATTGCCCACATTTGTTTGTCCAGCTATAATGAGTATGGAGAACACTAATTCATTTTTTAAGAAACTCATCAAAAGACTCTTTTGTTATCTGTTATCAAGCTTTGGGAAAATCTCTTTCTAAATTCTTTCACTGGAAATCTGCACCTCTCCATACCTCTTCCATCACCCAGCTCCCTTCTACTTGCAATAGTGTGACCACTGGCCCCCGATGAAAAATCCAGCACACATCTGCTCTGAGGAAGAGTCATATGGACTCGAAACGGTAACTCTGTTTCTCTCTCCACAGATGTTGCCAGACCTGCTGAGTTTTTCCAGCATTTTCAGTTTTTATTTCAGATTTCCAGCATCTGCGGTGTTTTGCTTTCGCCAACACACATCCACTCGTGATAAGAAGAAAAAAACAATGGGCAGAATTTTGCCCTTGTTGGGTGGGTGGGCCTGACCGACTCGGCGGCGGGCGGGCAGCCGATCGCCGCCGCCAAAACAGGCCTCGCCGCCATTTTATGTGGGTGGGCCAATTAAGGCCCCCCCAGCGTGTCGCCCAACGGGAAGCGCTATGCGCTCCCTGTGCGGGTGGGGGGGGATTCCCCAAAAGCGAGAGTGGGCTCTTTCGTGCACGCGCGCGAAAGAACGCACATCCCCCTGAGGCTAAGTGCTGCCTCAGGGAGATCGCTGAAACTCTGTGAAACTCAAAAAATAGAAAAATTAAAAAATCATTAACATGCCCCCATCATGTGAAAATGTCACACGAGATGGGACATGTTAGTGAAGAACACAGACACTTTATTAGAAGTTTTTAAGCCCGATATCAAACCTCATCCCGCCACTGGATGAGGTTTGTAAAAAAAATCACTTACCCGCCTGCCCGTTGGGCCCGTGAGCCCACCTGAAGTTCGCACGGGCCCCTCAAAATCCTGGTCAATTGGAGAGTTAATGGCCTTAACAAGGCCTTTAATTAATGGCGGGCGCGCATCCCGCTGCATAGCGCGCCCGCCGACTGAAATATCGTGATGCCACGCGCTGATGTCGGGACGCTCGCGCAACATCAGCGCGTGACATTTTAAGCGCTGGTGTGCGGACTCCGCCACCTGCACGTCAGCCAGAAGATTCTGCCCAATGTGTTGTAAATCTGCGCTAAAAGTAGGAAAAAGTATCTGAAAGGGAAGAGCAGGTGAATGCTTTGGATGAGACTCTATGTCAGGCATTGCCGGAGACAGAGGAGCAACCTGTCCATCTGTTGTCTGAGCAAAGAAAGAGTTTGCATTTGTATATCGCCTTTCACAACCCCATTCCTTCCCAAAGCTTTTTGCAATCAATATACCTTTGAAATATGAAGTAAAAAAGAGACAATGCTGGAAGCACTCTTCAGGTCAGGCAGGGTCTTTGGACAGAGAAGCAGAGTTAATGTTTTAGATTGATGCTCTTTCAACAGAAGTTAGAGATTTAACTTTTTTTTAAGCAGGTACATGGCCAGGGAAAAGGGGTTGTGTCGGGGTTAGGGGGAGGGAAGGGGGTGTAGGCAAGAAAAAAGTGCAGTGTCAGCAATATGGTGGAGGAGCGTGAATAAATGACAAAAAGAAATGATGGCGTGAGGCAATGGTAATGGAATAAGCCAACAGGCTACCATCACAGGAGTAAAGGCTAAAGGCAAAATCATTATAAGCACCTGCTGACCAAGAAAATGAGAGCGATGGGCGTGATCTGAACTCATTGAACTAAATGTCAATGCCAAAAGGCTGTAAAGTGCCAAACTGAAAGATGAGGGGCTGTTCTTCAGAAGTCGTCTGACCTGCTCTGTGCTTCCAGCATTTCCTGTATTTATTTCAGATATCAAGCATTCTCAGTAGTTTGCTTTTGCCTTTGAAGTGCAGCCGGTGTTGTAATGTAGAGAAAGTGGCATTTATAAGTGTACTTAAAGCAGCAAAGTGGCCCAAGGGGATTCACAGGGGCGTATTCAAACAGGGTTTGACACTCATGAGGCAATATTAGGACAGGTGAGGTAGGTTTTAAGAAGTGCCTTAAAGGAAAATAGAGAGTTGTACAGACTGGGGGAGAGAATTCCATGGCTTGGGGCCAAGGCAGCTGAAGACACAGCCGCCAATCGTGGAGTGATCGAAACTGGGGATGAGCAAGAGGTCAGAAATGGAGGAGTGCATAGACCTAGGAGTGTTGTGGGGCTGGAGGTTATTACAGAGAGAGAGGAATGTGCAAGGGCATGCAACGATTTGGAAACAAAGACGAAAATTTGAAGAAAAAATGGATAGGAAAGGTATTGCCAGACCATCAGCCTTTATAAGTCAGCGAACAGGGGGTGATGGGTGAATGGGAGTATTTGTGAGTTAGGATTTTTAACAGAGCTATTAAGGGAGAACAATTCTGATGAAAGGTCATTGAACTGAAACATTGGGTTGAATTTTATGAGGGGGCATATTTCACCACTCCCACCCATTCCCCAGGCCTCCTTCCCCCCAGCCGTGCCAGTGCCCCCACCACCCCCTCATTGACTAAAGAGTCGACCAGGAGCGCACGGCCACCAAAAAGCCAGCTGCCCCACAGCCATTTGTCACTTGGGCAGGGCATTATTTGCTCAGGCTGAGACATCCGCCCCGCAGCTGGGGAGGAAATCCTGCCATTGAGAGGCAGGATTGGCCGGCAGCTCTGTAGCCCCAGCAGCGCCAAGTTCAAGCAGTGCCCGGACCCCGAAGAAGAGGCGGTTATAAGGACTTCAGGTAAGTCTGAAGTATCAGCAGGGCCTGACTGTTAGACAGGTGGGTGAGGGGAGTGAGCAGCTAGGATGAGAGGCCAATGGGACTAAAGTTAAAGGATGGGGGGGGATATGACCTTGGCGGGGAGTGCCTCCATGCGCTGCATTTTGTGAACCACCACTACCCACATCCCCTCCCCCGCCTTCAAACACTGTGGTCGGGGGAAGGGGGGGGGAAGCATAAACTCCATTCTCTTAACTCTGTTCCTTGCTCCACAAATGCTCCCAGTGTATTTCCTGCATTTTCTGTTTCTATTTCAGGTTTCCAGCATCTGCGGTATTTTGCTTCTGTGACCAGATTAACTCATTGCAGTAACTTATCCTTTATGAAACTGGGATTTTAGCATGATTGAAAATCTCATTTTGAGGGAGGACCAGTGCTTTGAGGATGTGGAAGAAACCAAGTTCATTTTAGAAAGGGAAAGCAGATAATGTGCGGGTAGAATTTGAGCAAGCAATCGCTGAACGGCTCTGACTTTGACAGAAACCCTCAGAGCAATAACTGCTTACACTATCTATCCAAAGCTTTCAGTATATTGCACAAAAAGTACGGCTGATATAATCCTCTGCACAAATTGCTGATGGCAGGGACCTTAGACAACAGTTAGCAGCAATGCTTCAGTATTAACCTGAAGTGCTATGGCGATCATGCTATTTGTTAAAAAGGTAGAAACTATCAGTGCCATTTCTTCAGTCTTTAAATATTCATCTGACTCACAACATTAATAGTGAGGGCTCTGGAGAGTGTAAAATCCTAGACACATAAGGCAGACTCGTGTTGGCAAGAGACTGGTTTATTGGCCCAAATATCCTGCTAAACGAGTGCAAGAATGGACAAGAGGTGGGCTTATTCTTGATGTTTAGTTGGACAGTTAAGAAGAATTTGCCTGCTCACGGTCATAACCAACAGGGCTATTGATCTGGTTGAAAAATTCCTCTTACCAGTAGATGGCACTTAGACATTCATGGCGCACCCACTCCGAATTACGCCATTCTTATTAGTGTCCACGTGCACTTAACAACACATCTATAATGGGGGATGCTCAGCTGACCACAGTGGGAAGGGAGGGTTAGGGTTGTTGTAAAGTTCACAGTTACACCATCTGTTATGCCTTCTGGCTCCCAGAAATTCGCAGTAATCACACCTTTTAGATTATTGATCGCGTCCAAGGCTATGGGAGCAGACAGGAAAGCGGAGTGAGGCCAGAATTGGATCGGCCATGATCTTAACGAATGGTAGAGTAGGCTCGAAGGGCCAAATGGCCTATCCCTGCTCCTAATTCTTGTGTTCTTGTGCTTGGAATCAAAATGCTGCGGCTTCATCGAGTGTGCTTTTTGCAGCTCTCTGTGTGACTGGCGGATGGATATATTGTTGCTCAGCACCCGACTGCCATGCAGCAGTAAATGCTGGATGTACACTCGCCTGAGAACTGGTTCTTGAAACTTTATGAGTAAAGGGCTGGATTTTCGCAGAGTCTTCCCGACTCTGCGGACCTTTAGAAATTGTGGCTGGGGCTAGCTTCCAGGATTCCCAGCCCCATTCCCAGCACCCCCAGTTTTCACCAGCATGGGAGGAGGGGGCAGGGTGGTGCAGGTCGCGAGCTCACACCCTGCACTCCCGAACTGGCCGACTCCATTGTGGGGATAGGCATCTTCCTCGTCCCCCACAATTTTCGTGGAGTTGGGCCAGTTTTTCTAGAAGTTATGGCTCAGAGGCTCAGAGGTGTCATGAACTGGATGAGGGAGCCTTTTGAAAGCTAAGTTCAAAACCTCTTACCCATTTCCCCCCTTTCTCAACCAATTCCCCTTCACCCACCCCCATGGCCCCTCAAACCCTCCATGCCAACTTATGGCACTTCCATGCCCATTCATCCAGCATACACTCTGTACAGAACCTATGAACACTGTAGCAACAATAGCATGTTTGGAAAAGCTTTCAAAATATAGTCATTCATTGATAACTTTCTGCTTTCTTTAAGAAACTAGAGCCTGAAAAAAGGGATGAAAATCCAGCCCAATATAACAATATGACACCAACGATAGTTCCTCTTGTTAAAGCCAACTTCACAAGGCGCTGATAGTCCAGCACAGTTGAGAGTAGAGAATTTGAAGTAACTCGTGGTCCAATATCTTAAGAGAAGGTTGGGATTATATACCCCTGTAAAATTATGAATAGATCTGATGATAGGGTTGACGTAGAGAGGATGTTTCCACTTGTTCAGAGACCATAGATACCCTAAATACATGATAGTCACTAATAAATCCAATAGGGAATTCAGGAGAAAATTCTTTACCCAGAGAATGATTAGAATGTGGAACCCGCTGACACATGCAATAGTTGAGGTGAATAGCATAGATAAATTTAAGAGGAAGCTAGATAAAAACACGAGGGAGAAAGGAATAGACGGGTTTGCAGATTGGGTGAGATGAAAGGGGTGGGAGGAGGCACGAGTGAAGCCTAAATGCCAGCACCGAGCAGTTTGGCAAAATGGCCTGTTACAACGCTGTCGTTTCTATTTATTTCTGTTTCTCCTGTTGTCAAATATATTATGACCTCATTGTCTGTAGCAATAAAAGTAGGCATAAGGTACCTTTAGAATGTTAAAATCCTCTTGGTATCTGTGACTATGTCCCTGACATGGAACATAGACAAGTGCTTAATATAGTATCAACATTATTATAGGCCCTAATATGTAAAATATGAATTACTTAAGGCGCAGGTGCTGTACTTTATGGGACACTTTGAAAGCATATGTTAGAGACTGAATGATTGCTTGTGCAATGTAAAGAAATGAGATAATGAATCTTCTTTATTCTGGCTTGAAGTCAATATAAACACGTTATATAGAATTGCATAATATTTACAGAACAGAAACAGCACATTCAACCCAACTGGTTTATGTTGGTTTTATGCTCCACACAAACCTCCTCCCATTCGACTTCATATCACGTTATCAATATATCTTTCTATTCCTTTCTCCTTCAAGTACTTACCTGGATTCTCCTTAAATGTTTCTATGCTCTTCGCTTCATCGACTCCCTGCGGTAGTGAGGTCCACTCTCTACCAGAACTGACATGGGCAATTTTAGTCCCATCTGCCCAGGAGAAACCATAAAGCTGCAAAATTACACTCTCAGGGGTAGCACTACCCCTCCACAGCCCCAATTACTGTACGTTTCCCTCCTGCCGCCATATTGCTTCTGGAGATTTCACGGGTAGCCGAGTTGTTTGCCTGTCGCAGAGCCTCATGAATCCATGCAAAATGGTCCTGTGATGTACAGAGGACTCTGATATTTTAATTACCTACTGGGTGGAACGGTGGTGTGGACAGCCCACTGGATGAAACATAGCTGCCAAGTGGAAGAGGTCCCAGAAAGTTGAGCGCTAAAGTTGCTTTTGTTAGGACCAGGATGGGAAGGAGTGGTTTACTCAGCCCCTTAAGGATAAAGCTCACCTTGGGCTCTCAGCCCATCCTCCCCACTATCCATATCATGTTTTCCCATCAACCGATATTCGTGCAGCTGTGATTGACCTCTATTCCGTCCAATAGAATCCTTATCAGGCAACTAGGCTGGTATGTTAATGAGGCCTGTATCAGGCCTCCCTTGCAGGTATCAAACAGTCTGCTGGCTGAGCAACCATCTCCTCTGATGTGAGAATACAAGAAAGATATGCTCCTCCTGCACTATGTGGGAACTCATGGACACTTCCAGTGTCCCTGACGACCATGTGTGCAGGAAGTGAGTCCAGCTGCATCTACTGGCTAACCACATTTAGGAGATGGAGCTGTGGGTGGATTCACTGTGGAGCATCCTTGATGCTGAGATTACTGTGGACAGCACATTCAGTGAGGTGGTCACACCGCAATACTGAACAGGCAGAAAGAGGATGGGTGACCACCAGGTAGAGTAGAGGAAGGCAAGTAGTGCTGGAGTCCCCTGTGGCCACCCTCCTCTCTAACAGATGTACCGTTTTGGATACTGTTGGGGGAGACGACTTATCAGGGGAAAGCAACAGGAGCCAAGTCCATGGCACCAAGGGTGGCTCTGCTGCACAAGTGGGGAGGAAGAAGAGTGTCAGGGCTATAGTGATAGGGAATTCAATAGTTAGGGGAACAGACAGGCATTTCTGCGGCCGCAAAAGAGACTCCAGGATGGTATGTTGCCTCCCTGGTGCCAGGGTCAAGAATGTCTCAGAGAGGCCGCAGGGCATTCTGAAGGGGGAGGGCGAACAGCCAGTGGCCATGGTACACAATGGTACCAACGTCATAGGAAAAAAAAAGGTATGAGGTCCTACAAGCTGAATATAGGAAGTTAGGATATAAATTAAAAAGTAGGACCTCAAAGGTAGTAATCTCAGGATTATTACCAGTGCCATGTGCTAATGAGAGTAGAAATAACAGGATATATTGGATGAATACGTGACTGAAGAAATGGTGTAGAGGGGAGGAATTCAGATTCTGGGGACATTGGGACTGGTTCTGGGGAAGGTGGGACCAGCACAAACAGGACAGGCTGCATCTGGGCAGGACTGGGACTAATGTTCTCAGGGGGCTGTTTGCTAGTGCTGTCAGGGAGTTCAGAAGTAACTGCAGTTATACAAGGCCTTGGTGAGACCACACCTGAGTATTGCATGCAGTTTTGGTCTCCCTACCTAAGAAAGGATATACTTGCCATAGAGGGAGTGCAGATACCTGGGATGGCAGGACTGTCTTATGAGCAGAGATTGGTTCAGCTGGGCCTGTATACGCTAGAGTTTGGAAGAAAGGGAGGGGATCTGATTGAAACGTATAAAATTCTAACAGAGCTAGACAGACTGGATACGGGAGGACATTTCCCCTGGTTGGGGAGTCTAGAACCAGGGGCCACAGTCTCAAGATACGGGGCAGGTCACTTAGGACAGAGATAAGGAAGACTTTCTTCACTCAGAAGGTGGTCAACCTGTGGAATTCTCCACTACAGAAGGCTGTGGAGGCCGGGTCACTGAGTATATTCAAGAAAGAAATTGATAATTTTCTGGATATTAGGGGCATCAAGGGGCATGGAGAGAAAGCGGGAATATGAGGTTGAGATAGAGTATCAGCCATGATCATATTGAATGGTGGAGCAGGCTCAAAGGGCTGAATGGCCTGCTCCTGCCCCTAGTTTCTATGTTTCTATGTAATTAATTATGAACCTTAGAATGAGCTATTTTGTATTTGCACATATTTATTGCATCAAACCATTGGACCCATCTAATGTACTCCTTCAACACAATAGTATTTCAGTCGCAAACTGCCCTATTCTGAGCTCTGCATTGGCTTCCTAAACCAACTATGAATATCCTTTTAAACTCTATTTGTAGCTCAGTTGATAGTATACTCACCTCTGTGTCAGGAAGTCATGAGTTCAAGTCCCACTCCAAAGCCTTGAATGCATGACCTTGACTGATATTGCAGTGCAGTACTGAGAGAATGTTGCACAGTTGGAAGGTGTCATTTTTCAGATTGTATGTTAATCAATCATCTGCCCCTGACCTTCAATGGCATTACCTCCCGGCAAGGTCCCAGAATTAGCATTGAGATAAATATCCAGATAATATGTTTTAGTGATGTTGGTTGAGGGATAAATGTTGGTCAGGACATACTTGCTCATCTTCAAAATACAGCAGTGGAATTTTTTCAAGACGCCAAAGATGACAGATGGAGCCTAGTAGTTCACTGTTTCACCTGAAAGGTGACACCCCTAACATTGTGGCACTCACTGAGCACCACACTAGAAAGTCACCTTCGATTTTGAGCAGCACTGATTCAATAGCTATCAGCAAAATTGTAGATTATCTTCCAAAAAGTGTACAGTATTCACTATTATCTATATTGTCCCATGTTCAGTGATCTAACCTGATTTAATGCACTTCCTTGAAACCTGCACCATTGTAGAGACCTTAAATCTTACTTCAAACGTCCCTCAATTACACATATGGTCATACAAAGTGGTCAATATTTGATGCAAAATTATCACTCTTCTTGATGTAGTTAATTTAGCCTACAATTATCAGTGTATCTGGTAATTTTCTACTTGAGTGCTAATATCTCACAAATGAAAGTAATTCAAAATGCAAAATGAAGCAGAGCGACATCAGCAAAAACACATTTAATGCCCTAAAGCTAATTTTTATCATAAGTGTTGTAGATGGTTTGATCTAAAGATTCCTGAAAGGCAGCATCTATACAAGGCTCACTCAGGAAGAAGTCAACTTGATTTCAGAATTGGAACTGACATGAATTGGGGCTGCGCTGAATTTGTTTGCGAGCGGCCTATTTTGCTTTAATTGCAACATGGTATTCTTTGTACCTGCAATATTTTTTCCATTTTACTTCTTTGGGTTTAGCCATTTGCATCACATAAGAGCTCACACTTGTGAATGTAGGCAAGCAAAAAGTGAGACAAATCCAGCCCGGCCAATTACCAACCCATCAGTCTATTATTGATCATCAGCAAAGTGATGGAAGATGTCGTCAATAGTGCTAACAAGTGGCGCTTACTCAGTAATAACCTGCTCACTGACATCAGTTCCTGTTCTGCTAAGGCCATTCAACTCCTGACCTCATTACAGTCTTGGGCAAACATGGACATAAGAGCTGAACTCAAGACGTGAGGTGAGAGTGACTGCCCTTGACACCAAGGCAGTATTGACTGAATGTGGCATCAAGGATCCCTAGCAAACCTGGAGATTAAGTGAGAATAAGGGGGAAAACTCTTCACTAGCTGGAGTCATACCAAGGAAGGTGGTTCTGGTTGTTCGAAGTCAATCATCTCAGTTCCAGGACATCACTGCAGGAGTTCCTCAGGGTAGTGTTCTAGGCCCAACGACCTTCAGCTGCTCCACCAATGACCTTCAGCCTATGATAAGGTCAGAAGTGAGGATGTTCGCTGATGATTTCACAATGTTCAGCACCATTCACGACTCCTCAGATACTGAAGCAGTCCATGTCCAAATGCAGCAAGACCGAGACAACATTCAGGCTTACGCTGATAAGTGGCAAGCAACATTCGCGCCACACAAATGCCAGGCAATGACCACCTCCAACAAGAGAGAATCTAACAATCTTCCCTTGACATTCAATGGCATTACCATCGCTGAATCCCCTAATATCAACATTGTGGGGGTTACCATTGGCCAGAAACTGAACTGGACTAGCCATATAAATACTGTGACTACAAGAGCAGGTCAGAGGCTGGGAATTCTGACTCCCCAAAGCCTGCCCATCATCTACAAGGCACAAGTCAGGAGTGTGATGGAATACTCCCCACTTGCCTGGATGAGTGCAGCTCCCACAACACTCAAGAAGCTTGACACCATCCAGGACAAAGCAGCCCACTTGATTGGCACCCCATCCACAAACATTCACTCCCTTCACCACAGTGGCAGCAGTGTGTACCATCTACAAGATGCACTGCAGCAACTCACCAAGGCTCCTTCGACAACACCATCTAAACCTGCGAACTTTACCACCTGAAAGGGCAAGGGCATCAGACGCATGGGAACATCACCATCTGCGAGTTCTCGTACAAGTCACACACCATCCTGACTTGGAGCGATATCACCGTTCGTTCACTGTTGCTGGGTCAAAATCCTGGAACTCCCTTCCTAACAGCACTGTGGGCATACCTACACCACATGGACTGCAGCAATTCAAGAAGGTGGCTCACCACCACCTTCTCAAGGGCAATTAGAGATGGGCAATAAATGCTGGTCTAGCATGTGATGCCCACATCTTGTGAAAGAATAAAAATAAATGAAGTCAGGGAATCTGCTCAGCACATTATGGAGGACAAATATGCTAGATAGAGAGAAACTATTTTTGCTGGCTGGGGTTCTGGGATGTGGGGGCGTAGTTTAAAAATTATACCATAACCTCTCAGGAGTGTAATTAGCGAATACCTCTGCATGCAAAGGCAAGTAGAAGTTTGCAACTATCTTCTGTAAATGGCAATTGATGCTAGATCAATTGTAAATTTTAGATCTGTTCTTGATAAATTTGTGTTATTCAAAGGTATTCAGAGACATGGGAAAAGGTGGGTATATAGAGTTAGGTCACAGACCAGCCATGAACACACTGAATGGCAGAACTGGCTTGGGAGGGCTAAAGGGTTTACTGATAAGATTATAAGAAATAGGAGTAGGATTAGGCCATTCAGCCCATCAACTTTGATCCACCATTTGATAAGATTATGGCTGATATGATTGTGGCCTTAACCCAACTTTTCTGCCTGCCCCCCCATTCTTTGTTGATCAAAAAATGGCCTAACTCAGCCTTGTATACATTCAATGGCCCAGTCTCCACTGCTCCCTGTGGAAGAGAATTCCAATCGCTAATGATGCCCTGAGAGAAGGAATTCCTTCTCCTCTGCATCTTAAATGGGAGACCCCTTATTTTTAAACTTTGCCCCCTACTTCTACATTGCCCCACGAGATGAAGCATCCTTCCAGTATCTACACTATCAAGCCCCCTCAGAATTTTATACGTTTCAGTATGATCCCGTCTAATCCTTCTAAATTCCAATGAGTATTGGACCAAGCTGTTCGACCTTTCCTCATAAGACAATCCCTTCGTCCCAGGAATCAGCCTCGTGAACCTTCTCTAAACTGCTTCAGGAATGCATGTTGCAAGGTTCCTATGTTTCTGTGTCCCAGGATTTGTAGATAGCCGAGCCATATTCCATGTGATGTGAAAGAAAAGGCTGAATAATTCCCCTTTCAGTCATGCCTGTTGTTTGTTCTAGAGATTAGTCAAGCAACATGGACTTTGGTTTCAGAACTAATTAAATTAGTTGCTAATTCAAATATAGCTAAAGCATTAGCATGAGATTGGGGCAATATGGAAATACAAAACCAATTGTATTGTAAACAATGTTTCTCACTATTATAACTTTAATCAGGGATGGTTAGACACAGTCGCCTTCAGACTGTTTAATACATGAGAATTCTTTTATAGTCCTGGCCAGAGGCCTGAGTTGCATGGAAATTTGCTTCATCCATGTATGATATTATGAAAATCTAAAAAAGGATTTTACCCAAACACTTTATTGTAAGAAATATATTTTAATAAGGGCATTTCAAATATGTCTGGGCTGATTTTATCTCGATTGCTTCTAACCAGTGTACATTCAGTAACTTGCTGTGTCTTACAGTCTCTTTATACTTTGCAACCTGAAAGTAAACTTAACCATTATTTTTTAGCCTACGTATTTTCCCTAATGAATTTGTATTCTTGCTTTTCATTGCTATTCGGGGAACATGTTGAACAAACTTAATAATAAGTATAACAATAATGACAACTATTTGTATTTGTACGCCGCATTTAATGTAATAAAATGTCCCAAAGTACTTCAATGGTTCGTTATAAAGCAAAATTTGGCACAGAACCACAGAAGGCGATGGCAGATGACCACAAGTTTTAAGGAGTGCTTTAAAAGGAGGAAAAAGTTTCACATTGCAGAGACGCTTAGGGAGGCAATCCCAGAGCTTAGGGCCTTGACAGCTGAAGGCATGGGCACCGATAGTGGAGCAATTTAATTAGGGGATGTTCAATAGGCCAGAATTGGAAAAGTGCAGAGTTCTTGGGGGGCTAGGGGAGATTCCAAAGATAGGAAGTGAATGAGAATCCACTTGCCAACCAATCAGCACTCTCTTGACATACAGTATAAATTGTTGTTTTCCCCCTTATATTTGTATTCTTGCGAATTGTCCTGATGAGTGCAAGACGAAAAGCTTCGACATGTGTCTTTTTTCAGCAATACTCAAGGATGAGAAGTTTAAAATTCAGTCATTGCTTAACCAGGATCAGTCAGTGAGCACAGATATGATGGATAAACACAATTTTTGGTGCGAGTAAGGACAAGGGCAGCTAATTATTGCCTGACCTCAAGATTATGAAGAGTAGAATGTGGGAGTCCGGCCTGGAGTGCATTGGAATGACAAGACAAGAGGCAACAAAGACTTCAGTGAGGGTTTGAGCAGCAGATGAGTGGAGGCAAGGGTGAAGTTGGGTGAAGTTACAGAGTGGGACATAGGTGATGTTAGCGATGCTGCAGAAATGTGGTTGGAACCTCATCTCAGGATTAAAATATGACACCTAATTTGGGAATAGTCTGATTCTGCTTCAGACAGTTTCCATTGGACTAGTATCCTGATGCGTGATAGGGTAGACACTGAGAGGTTGTTTCCATTGGTTGGGGAATCTAAAACAAGGGGGCACATTCTCAGAATAAGGGGCCGAACACTTAGGACTGAGATGAGGAGAAATTACTTCACTCAAAGGGTTGTGAATTTTTGGAATTCTCTAGCCCAGAAAGTTATGGATGCTCCATCGTTGAATACATTTAAGGTTGCCAATGAAGGCAAGCATGCCATATGCCTTCCTGACTACCTTATCCACCTGCGTTGCCACTTTCAGTGACCTGTGGACCTGTACACCCAGATCCCTCTGCCCGTCGATGCACTTAAGTGTTCTGCCATTTACTGTATAATTCCTGCCTGTAATAGACCTTCCAAAATGCATTACCTCGCACTTGTCTGGATTAAACTCCATCTGCCATTTCTCTGCCCAAGTCTCCAACCGATTTATATCCCGTTGTATCCTTTGACAATCCTCTTCACTATCTGCAACTCCTCCAACCTTAGTTTTTAATTTTTTTTTAAAAGACCCAAGGTCCGTGAATCCCTGAAGTAAGGTTTTTATACTCACCTCTCTGGAATTCCACCCTCCGACTCTGCTTCCTGGAACTAAGCCGCGAATCCCCGAGGTAAGGATTTTATACTCACCTCTCTGGAACTCCGCCCCCCGACTCTGCTCCCTGGAACTAGGCCGCGAATCCCCGAGGTAAGGTTTTTATACTCACCTCTCTGGAACTCCGCCCTCCGACTCTGCTCCCTGGAACTATGCAGTATTGGATTATCCTGTACCAGTCCCCTCTCCCACCTCTATACCAGCAAGGTCATAAGCAGGTTGCTTGTGATACCTGTTGGAAACTGGGCATAGAGATGCAAAACAGGACTATGAGTGCAATGCTACCACTAGAAGTCTTGCTGAGCAGGCCATCAGTTTTCTCAAATGGCAGACCTGCTGCCAGGACTATTCTGGAGGAGCTCTGAGATGCTGCACTGATTTTGTGATCCTACACTCCATAATTTTGCTACACGTCATAACTGGGCAGAAAGAAATAGGAGAAGAGCAAGAGGAGGAAGAACAGCACGGAGAGGAGGAACAGAAAGAGCAACATCGAGCACTAGTTCTCCCGACTGGCCAGAGCTCCTAGAAAGAAGACCATCAAGGTGTGCTTCACCCAAACCACCGCTCCCATCCCCAATACCTTTGCAGTCCTATCATTCTTGTCACTACTGCCCTCACAGCCACCATCTGATGACCTCCCTGCAGCCCAGCCTCATGGGCCTTGCGCTCACTTGATTCCAAATATTAACAGCGACAACAAATCCAGAAAAAAAACTTGTTCCCTACAGCAACTCAACTCCTATTTGAATAACAGTCAACTTGCTGAACTGAGAGTCCAAACGGCTACAGCCTGTGAGGTGGAATCTGCTAAACATTCATTGAGGATATTTCAGATGGAGGATGGCCTCAAGCAGCTGTGGGCCTTCAGGGCCCAGCTTTCAGGCTGCAGTATCCCAGTGCGGGCTAGGGCCATGAGGCCCAGCTGGCTGTGTGCCATGATCAAGGATAATGGCAAAAGAATGTGGCTAGAGAGTAGGCATGGTGTCCTCTGCATGGTATGATGCGACGTTGTAAAAAAACATAAAGATCTAGGCTGACACTGGCACTGAAGTACTTAGAGAGTGCTGCATTGTCAGAAGTGCCATCTTTCAGATGAGAGGTTAAATTGAAGTCCCATCTGTTACCTCAGGTGTATTTAAAGTTCCCACAGCACCATTTTGTAGAAGAGCTTGGACATTCTGCTCTGTGTCCCGACCAATATTTAAATAGTTGCTTGGTAGTACCCACGTGAATATTGCTGAAAAATTGGACACCGTGTCAAAGCCTTTTGCTTAGCACTGATCAGAACAGATGCAAGAATGCCAGATTTTGAAAGGAGCAACAATTTATACTGCATGAGTGTGCTGATTGGTTGGCAAGTCAACTCTGATTGGCTGAGGTGTTGCCATGGAGAATGCGCCAGAGAACATTATCCCCCATGCTTTTCTTTAATTCGAAAAGGTGCAACGCCTGGACATGTTCCTTTAGCCTACAGAGGACAGGTCCATGCGTATGAATATATGTAGCTTCTAGCAAGCATAAGTGAGCCATGTTGTGAGCCCAACTGGTAGCCTTACATTGGCTGTTTCACGTAATTCGTAGCACACCCAGGATTGTTTAGCAAATGCTGTCCAATTGCGGAATCAGACCTAATGTTAGACATTATGTTTTCAGTTTTACAAGCATGGGCTGCTTCCTTGGTGCATTCACCATGACAATGCCTCAACCAATCAAAGTTGACTTGCCAATCAATCAGCACCCTTTTCACATGCAGTATAAATTGTTGGCTCCTCTGAAATTTGGCATTCTTGCACTTGTCCTGTTGAGTGCAAGATGAAAAGC
Organism: Cetorhinus maximus; assembly: GCF_964194155.1. NCBI lineage: Eukaryota > Metazoa > Chordata > Chondrichthyes > Lamniformes > Cetorhinidae > Cetorhinus > Cetorhinus maximus. The sequence goes on from NC_135880.1 coordinate 16,493,066, forward strand.
TTTGATGGCATGTCTCTTTTTTATTTACCTCTCAATCATCATCATGAAAAGCAGGTTATCTGGCCACATTGCTGTTTGTGGGAGCTTGCTGTGGATAAATTGGTTACCGTGATTCCTATATTAGAACAACGATTGCATTTCAGAAGTGCTTTATTGGCTCTAAGGCGCTTTCGAATGCCCTGAAATCATGAAAGGGGCTATATAAATGCAAGTCTTTCTGTCTGTCATGAGGGGGAGCAGCAGGGCCCTTTCCCATTGAGCCAAAGCCGCTTTACTAGGTCTGCCACCTCATAACTGCTGCTGCCCGGTGCAAGAACAGAGTGTAGGAGTGACATGAATCTAATGAAGCTCCCGTCAATGCTGGATTGTCCCCAACTCCAAGCCAAGATGACAGCAGCCTAAGATTCAATGGCAGCAACCTTATCTCGAGTGAAGGAAGGGATCCACAGGCAGCGTCAGGATTCACTAGTCACTATCTGCCGCCTCACATTGTGTGTGACTTTGCCCTGAAAACAAATAAAGCAGAATGTGTTAATGGCAGTCTTGTGAGCTTTTCCCAAGCATAGTTGAATTTCTAGACCAGAGTCTAGTATATTTTAAGCTTTGGAATCCAACGGTAACATTGCAATGAGTTGTAAATTTAACATGACCTTCCTGCTGAAGCCTACACTTCTATTAATTGTCTACCTACCCCCACTGACTACATTGGCTCCTGGGAAAGCAACATCTGGATGTTAAAATTCTTATCCTTCTTTTCAAATCTCTCCATGGCCTCACCCCTTCCTATCTCTGTCATTGCCTCCAGCTCCACAACCCTCTGAGATATCTGCGCTCCACTAATCCTGGTCTCGCAAGCATTCCCAGTTTTAAATGCTCCAAAGTTGGCAGCTGCACCTTCAGTTGCCTGGGCCCTAAGATCCAAAATTCCCTTCCTACTCCTGCCTGCCTCACAACCTCACTTTCTTCCTTTAAGGCACTCTCTAAAACCAACCTCTTTAATCAGGCTAATGTCTCCTCGTGAGGTGTAGTGTTATATTTTGCTTTTTAATGCTCCTGTGAAACGCCTTGGGATGTTTTATTATGTTAAAGATGCTATTTAAGTATAAGTTGTTGTTGTCTCGTGCACAGTGTGCACTTCCTGTAAGTGTCACATTCCCCTTGTCAAACTTTCTCCATCGCTCCTTCTTCACATTTTGGAGGTGGCAGCCCGCCTGTTGTGGTATCGCCCATCCCACGACTCACCATAAGCAGCACCGAAGGGCATCTGCTGTCAGATGAAACAGAACTAAACTTGTTTGTCAAGAAACTAAAATGAAGCTGCATGCAAGGTGCACATCTCACTAGCAAAAGCTGAGCTCCTTTCTCCAGCCAACAAAGTAAACTTGCAATAAATATTATAAATCACGCTGTCACTCCCAGTTAATTAAGATTCAGTGTGTATGTCCTGAGATGACCTCTCAGATGTTGGAAGCAGAACTGTCAACAACTGCTTTCACAGCTGCATACACCACACAACACTTCCAGCAAATTGACTGTCAACTGTAAAAAAAAAAGGCAGCGTGCTTTTGTTTTAATGATTTATCATTTTCCATGTTAGTGTTGCAAATAGTAGGTGCAAAAAAAAAAACAAAATGTGATCTTTTCTGTTTTATTTATACATGCTTCCTTTGACCACGACAGGTATCTATATGTGGGGAAAAAAATGAGCTAACAGGGAAATCAAACCTGACTGAAAGGATTAACAATAGAATCCTGAAGAATTCCAAATTGAGATGAGAACAGAACAAAAAATAATAAGAAACAGAATTAAATTGATTGCTGTCCAAGGTGCTGGAGGAACAGGCAGAGCCTGAATAACTGAGGAATACTCAAGGTGAAGCCATTAGGGCCCTTAGAAACACAAGATTAAGGGGCGCAAGAGCCTATTAAAAACTCCGACTCAAAGTACATAGAAATCTAACTACCTTGGACAATAAAAGAGCTAATTGAATGAACCATGAGCTTAAACTGCAGGTGTGAGCCTAATCTTTTTGTCTTAGGAAAGAAAGCTGAATAAAAAGGAAAAGAGGAAGGGAGCAAAAGAAGGAAAGGATAATATCTTCAATAAAAAAGCAGGATGCAGATGCTGGAAATCCGAAATAAAAACAAAAATGCTGGAAGTACTGAGCAGGTCAGGCAGCATCTGTGGAGAGGAAAACAGGGTTAATGGGCTGCACATTATGGGGGGAGGGGCAGAAGCCTCGCCCCCGAAATTCCCCCCACCCCCCCCACCTTCTCGCCACCACCTCTTCCCGGGAAGCAAAGTCAGCTGGAAGTCAAATCGCACCAACCCAGCCCGCCCTGAAGCCATAACACGCTACAGGCAGGTGAAATTGACTGACAGCGGGACTTCTACCCCTCTCTGGGGAAAAGTACCCTCCTCAGGAGCCGCTGGCCCATCGGATTGGCCGGCAGCTCCAGCAATCCCAGCACACCAGGGTCTCATCAGTGGATCCCTGAGTATGCTGAGTCCAGGGAATCGGGCAGAAGGGTTTGGCCATCTTAAGGGAGGGGGACAGGGATGTGGGTGAGGGTGGTGGGTTTTGGAAGGCAGGTGGATAGGAAGAAATGGGGGGCACTATCTTAGTGGGGGACATCCCCACCGCGCCCCCCACCCCCCCCCCCCACCCCTGCCGATGTGCAAAGGGCACCCCCTGAAGATAGTATCCACTTCCTGCCCTGATAGAATTTTTTTAACACAGATAGCCATGCGACTGCCCACGCCAACCGTATTATGGTGTTGGGCAGCCCATTTTCGGGGTCAATTGGCTCGTCAACAAGCCCAATGACCCTTGATTTTGCATTTAAATATGGTGGGCGAGCGGGCCTTCCAATTTCGGTGCCTGCCCACCTACCTTATTATGGGGGTGAGGCTGGGGTTGGACAGGAAGGCCGTGGGGTGGGAACCTGCCCTATTTATAAGTGCCCCCACCCACAGAAATCAGCATGTAAAATCCAGCCCAACATTTCAGGCCGTTAACCTTTCATCAGAACAGAGAAAAGTTAGAAATGGGCCTCTGAGCAAGGGGTGGGTGGGCCAAGGACAAAGGAAGGTCTGTGATAGGGTGGAAGACTGGAGAGATTGAATGAGAGAAGAATTAGTCTTGCAGGGGCAAAGGGAAGGAAATGGGGCAAGAAAAGAAATAAAGAAGCAAAAAGATGTCTAAGAGCATGTGTCCTTTTGTTTGAAAGCGAAAATAAAAGAAAAACCAAAACATTCAATGAGAAGGAAGCAGCAGTCAAGTAAAACAGCAGTCAAGGCTACATGTTACAAAAATAATAAAAGGACAAAACTAAAGGGCTCTGTATCTGAATGCATGTAGCATTCAAAACAATACAGATGAATAGATAGTGCAATTAGAAACAAAAAAGTGCGACCTGATAGCCATTACAGAGACATGGCTGCAGGATGTCATAGATTGGGACCTGAATATTGAAGGGTATGTGACATTTAGGAAGGACAGGAAGCTGGGAAAAGGTGGAGGTGTCTGTTAATTAATGATGGTATTAGTGCATTAGGGAGGGATCACCTAAGTTCAGGAAACCAGGATGTAGAAGCGATTTGGGTTGAGATGAGAAATGATGAAAGCAAGATGTCACTTGTGGGAGTGGTGTACAGGCCTCCTAATTGTAACTACACGGTAGAGCAGAGTATAAAGGAAGGGGTAATGGGAGCTTATCAGAAAGGTGCAGCAATAATTATGGGGGACTTTAATCTACATATAGACTAGAAAAATCAAATGGGCAAAGGTAGCCTTAATGAAGAGTTCATAGAATGTCTTCAGGATAGTTTCTTAGAACGGTACATTCTGGAGTCAACCAGAGAGCAGGCTACACTAGACCTGGTATTGTACAATTAGATAGGATTGATTGATAACCTCATAATGAAAGTACCCCTAGGTAACAGTGATCATAATATGATTGAATTTTACATTCAATTTGAGGGAGAGAAGAGTGGGTCCGAGACTAGTATTTTAAACTTAAATAAGGGCAATTATGAGGGAATGAAAGCAGAGCTAGCTAAAGTGAACTGGAAATGAGGTTAAGGGATAGGTCAATCAAGATGCAGTTGTACCATTTAAAGGGATATTTCAGAATGCACAGAATATATACATTCCAATGAGAAAGAAAAATTCCAAGGGGAAGACCCACTACCTGTGGTTTACTAAAAAAAGTTAAAGACAGTATCCAGCTTAAAGGAAAAGTATATAATTGCGCAAAGATGGGTGGCAGGTCAGAAGATTGGACAGAATATAAAGAACAGCAAAGAATGACAAAAAGATTACTAAGGGTGGAAAATTAGAGTATGCGAAGAAGCTAGCTAGAAACAAAAAGATGGATAGTAAGAGTTTCTATAGATACTTAAGTAAGAAGAGATTTAACAAAGTTGGTCCTATAGAAAATGAGTCTTGGGAATTAATAATGGAAAAGAAAGAGATGGCAGATGACTTGAACAGGTATTTTGCATTGGTCTTCACTATAGATGATATAAGTAACATCCAAGAAATAGCTGTAAATCGTGAATTGGAGGGGAGGGAGGATCTCAGGAAAATTACAATCACCAGGAAAGTAGTACTTAGCCAATTGTTCGAGCTGCAGGCTGACAAGTCCCCAGGTCAGGATGGATTTCATCGTAGGATCTGAAAAGAAGTGGCTAGTGAGATAGTTGATGCATTGGTTTTAATTTTCCAAAATTCCCTGGACTCAGGAAAGGTGCCATTAGATTAGAAAATAGAAAATGTAACTCCTTTATTCAAAAAGGCAGGGAGGCAGAAAACAGGTAACGACAGGCCAGTTAGCTTAACATCTGCAAGGGCACTTAGGAAATTCAAGACAATCAGGCAGATTCAACATGGATTTGTGAAAGGGAAATCATGTTTAACTAATTTAATGGAGTTCTTTGAAGGAGTCACATGTGCTGTGGATAAAGGGGAACTGGTGGATGTACTGTACTTAGATTTCCAGAAGGCATTTGATAAGGTGTCACGTCAAAGGTTATTGCGGAAAATAAAAGCTCATGGTGCAGTGGGTAACATGTTGTCATGGATAGAAGATTGACTAGCTAACAGGAAGCAGAGGGTAGGCATAAATGGGTCTTTTCTAAGGTTGGTGGGATGTAACAGGTGGAGTGCCACAGGGATCAGTGCTGGGGTCTCAACTTTTAACTAATTATATCATAGAGTTGGATGAAGAGGCCGAAGGTATGTTTGCTAAATTTCCTGATGATACAAAGATAGGTAGGAAAGTAACATAGAAACATGGAAAGTAGGAGCAGGAGTAGGCCATTCGGTCCTTCGAGCCTGCTCCGCCATTCATTATGATCATGACTGATCCAACTCAATAGCCTGCTCCCGCTTTCTCCCCGTATCCTTTGATCCCTTTCGCCCCAAGAGCTATATCTAACTCCTTCTTGAAAACATACAATGTTTTGGCCTCTACTGCTTTGTGGTAGCGAATTCCACAGGCTCACCACTCTGAGTGAAGAAATTTCTCCTCATCTCAGTCCTAAATGGTCTACCCCGTATCCTTAGATTGGTGACCCCTGGCTCTGGACTCCCCTACAATCGGGAACATCCTTCCTGCGTCTACCCTGCCTAGCCTTGTTAGAATTTTATAGGTTTTTATGAGATCCCTCCCCTCATTCTTCTCAACTCCAGCGAATGTAATGCTACCCGACTCAATCTCTCCTCATATGTCAGTCCCGTCATCGTAGGAATCAGTCTGGTAAACCTTCGCTGCCCTCCCTCTATAGCAAGAACATCCTTCCTCAGATAAGGAGACCAAAACTGCACATAATATTCCAGGTGTGGTCTCACCAAGGCCCTGTATAATTGCAGCAAGACATCCCTGCTCCTGTACTCAAATCTTCTCGCTATGAAGGCCAACATACCATTTGCCTACTTTACCGCCTGCTACACCTGCATGCTTACCTTCAGCGACTGGTGTACGAGGACACCCAGGTCTCGTTGCACATTCCCCTCTCTCAATTTATAGCCATTCAGATAATAATCTGCCTTCCTGTTTTTGCTACCAAAGTGGATAACCTCACATTTATCCACATTATACTGCATCTACCATGCATTTGCCCACTCAGTCAGCTTGTCCAAATCACACTGAAGCATCTCTGCATCCTCCTCACAGCTCACCCTCCCACTCAACCTTATTTCATCTGCAAATTTGAAGATATTATATTTAGTTCCCTCCTCTAAATCATTAATATATATTGTGAATAGCTGGGGTCCCAGCGCCGATCCCTGCGGTACCCCACTAGTCACTGCCTGCCATTCGGAAAAAGACCCTTTTCCTACTCTTTGTTTCCTGTCTGCCAACCAGTTTTCTACCCATCTCAATACACTACCCCCAATCCCATGCACTTTAATTTTACACGCTAATCTCTTATGTGGGACTTTGTCGAAAGCCTTCTGAAAGTCCAAATAAACCACATCCACTGGCTCCCCCTCATCAACTCTACTAGTTACATTCTCAAAAAATTCCAGTAGATTTGTCAAGCATGATTTCCCTTTCGTAAATTCATGCTGACTCTGTCCGATTCTGCCACTGTTTTCCAAGTGCTCAGCTATTAAATCTTTTATAATGGACTCTAGGATTTTCCCCACTACCGACATCAGGCTGACTGGTCCATGATTCCCTGTTTTCTCTTTATCTCCCTTTTTAAATAGTGGGGTTACATTAGCTATCCTCCAATCTGTAGGAACTGTTCCAGAATCTATAGAATTTCGGAAGATGACCACCAATGCATCCACTATTTCTAGGGCCACTTCCTTAAGTACTCTGGGATGTAGATTATCAGGCCCTGAGGATTTATCAGCCTTCAATCCCATCAATTTCTCCAATATCATTTCCCTACTAATACTGATTTCTTTTAGTTCTTCCCTCTCGCTAAACCCTGTGTCCGCCAACATTTCTGGTATGTTATTTGTGTCCTCCTTTGTGAAGACAGAACCAAAGTATGTCTTTAGTTGGTCAGCCATTTCTTTATTCCCCATTATAAATTCCCCTGTTTCTGACTGTAAGGGACCTACGTTTGTCTTCACCCATCTTTTTCTCTTCACATACCTATAGAAACTTTTACAGTCAGTTTTTATGTTCCTCGCAAGCTTACTCTTGTACTCTATTTTCCCCTTCTTAATCAATTCCTTGGTCCTCCTTTGCTGAATTGTAAACTGCTCCTAATCCTCAGGTCTGTTGTTTTTTCTGGCCAATTTGTACGTCTCTTCATTGGATCTAATACTATCCCTAATTTCCCTTGCAAGCCATGGTTTGGCCACCTTTCCTGTTTTACTTTTGTGTCAGACAGGAATAAACAATTGTTGCAGTTCACCCATGCGCTCTTTGAATGTTTGCCATTGCCTATCCACTGTCATCCCTTTAATTAAGGTTTCCCAATCCATCATAGCCAACTCACGCCTCATACCATCGTAGTTTCCTTTATTAAGATTCAGGACCCTAGCCTCAGAATCAACTACGTCACTCTCCATCTTGATGGAGAATTCTATTATATTATGGTCGCTCATCCCCAACTAGTTTTCCAATTATTCCTTTCTCATTACACAATACCCAGTCTAGGATGGCCTGTTCTCTAGTTGGTTCCTCAATGTATTGGTCCAGAAAACAATCCTGTCTACACTCCAGGAATTCCTCCTCTATGGTATTGTTACTAATTTGATTTGCCCAATCTATATGCAGATTAAAGTAACCGATAATTACAGGTGTTCCTTTATTGCCTAATTTCCTGTTTAATGCCATTCCACAACTACAGTTTGGGGTCTATATACAACCCCCACTAATGTTTTTTGGCCCTTAGTGTTTCTCAGCTCTACCCGTACAGATTCCACATCGTCTGAGCTAATATCTTTCCTCACTATTGCTTTAATTTCCTCTTTAACCGGTAATACAGCTCCACCGCCTTTTCCTTTTTGTCTGTCCTTCCTAAATACTGAATACCCCTAGATGTTCAGTTCCCATCCCTGGTCACCCTGCAGCCATGTCTCCGTAATCCCAACTATATGATACCTGTTTACATCTATTTGCGCAGTTAATTCATCCACTTTATTGCGAATGTTCCTCGCGTTAAGGCACAAAGCCCTAAGGCTTGTCTTTTTAACATTGCTTGTCCCGTTCCCACTATTTTTCACTGAGGCCCTGTTTGATTCTTGCCCTTGATTTCTCTGACTGTCACTTTTCTTATTCCCCTTTCTGTCTTTTGTTCTTGTCCTTGATTCCCCCTCCTCTGACTCCTTGTATAGGTTTCTATCCCCCTGCCATTTTAGTTTAAACCCTCCCCAACCACTCTAGCAAATATTCCCCCTAGGACATCAGTCCCAGTCCTGCCCAGGTGTAACCCGTCCAGTTTGTACTGGTCCCACCTCCCCCAGAACTGGTCCCAATGTCCCAGGAATCTGAAACCCTCCCCCTCACACCATCTCTTCAAACAAGCATTCATCCGATATATCCTGCTATTTCTACTCTGACTAGCATGTAGCACTTGTAGTAATCCTGAGACCACTACCTTTGAGGTCCTACTTTTCAGCTTACTTCCTAACTCCCTATATTCTGCTTTTAGGAGCCCATCCCTTTTTTTACCTATGTTGTTTGTACCAATATGTACCACGACCACTAGCTGTTCATCCTTCCCCTTCAGAATGTCCTCTAGCTGCTCTGAGACATCCTTGACCCTGGCACCAGGGAGACAACATACCATCCTGGAGTCTCATTTGCGGCCACAGAAACACCTATCTATTCCCCTTACAACTGAATCCCCTATAACTATTGCATTTCCACAATTTTTACTCCTGGCCTGTGCAGCAGAGCCAACCATGGTGCAGTGAATTTGACTGTTGCTGCTTTCCCCTGAGAGGGTATTCCCCCCACAGTATCCAAAGCGGTATATCTGATTTGCAGGGGAATAGCCACAGGAGATTCCTGCACTGCCTGCCTAGTCCTCTTGCTCTGCCTGGTGGTCACCAATTCCCTTCCTGCTTGTAGATTCTTAGCCTGCGGTGTGACCACCTCTCTCTATCCACAATACTCTCTGCCTCGTGGATGTTCCACAGTGTCCCCAGCCGCCCGTCCAGCTCCAAAACCCGGGCTTCCAGGAGCTGCAGCTGGGGACACTTCCCGCACCCATGCTGGCCCCGGGCACTGGAAATGTTCCTGGCTTCCCACATAGAGCAGGATGAGCACACCACGGCTTTGAGCTCTCCTGCCATGACTTAGCCCTTTAAATTAAATTAAACCTTTTGGAAGATACTTAATATCAAATAATATCAATTACTCTAGGGCCCTTCTTCCCTGCTCCTCGTTACAGAACATAGCCCTTATAAACGACGAATCACGATATAAGACCTTAAAAACTATAAGCAATAAATGTAGTAAATGCTTACCCGACCGCTCTCACGGTACTCAAAGGATCACCTCGTTCCCTCCTCACCGATCTCCCTCAGACACCAAACTCCAACTTAAGCACTCTAGGCAGCCCAAAGCAGCACCGTAAGATGGCCTGCTTTTATACTGTCTGAATCTAGCCTCTGAAAACCGCTTTAAACCAGTTATCTAATTAACTAATTGAAGCTGCAAGCAGAGCCTGTATAAACCCTGTTTTAAAGATGGCCTAAAACTCACCTTCTTCCAAACCAAACAGCAACTTTTAGTTAATTACTAAATTAAAGAAAGGGTAGATTTTAGATAGAAATTAATGCTTAAATTCCCTCAGTCACCAAACTCCAACTTAAGCACTCTACTGCAGCCCAAAGCAGCACTCCAGTGCAGTAAGTTGTGAAGAGGACATAGGAAAGCTACAAAGGGACATAAATTGTTTTAGTGAGTGGGCAATGATCTGGCAAATGGAGCACAATGTGGGCAAGTTTGAAATTGTCCATTTGTCAGGAAGAATAAAAAAGAAGTATATCATCTAAATGTTGAGGGATTACAGAGCTCTGAGATTCAGAGGGATCTGGGTGTCCTGCATGAATCACAAAAGGCTCGTATGCAGTTACAGCAAGTAATTAGGAAAGCTAATAGAATGTTATTCTTTATTGCAAGGGGAATTGAATACAAAAGTAGGGAGGATAGGTGGAGGAACATGTAGTATTGAGGAGGCGGGGAGGCTGCAGAAGGATTTGGACAGGTTAGGAGAATGGGCAAAGAAGTGGCAGATGGAATACAACGTGGAGAAGTGTGAGGTCATGCACTTTGGTAGGAAGAATAGAGGCATAGACTATTTTCTAAATGGGGAGAGAATTCAGAAATCTGGAGTGCAAAGGGACTTGGGAGTCCTAGTCCAGGATTCTCTTAAGGTTAACTTGCAGGTTGAGTCAGTAGTTAGGAAGGCAAATGCAATGTTGGCATTTATTTCGAGAGGACTAGAATATAAAAGCAGGGATGTGCTGCTGAGGCTTTATAAGGCTCTGGTCAGACCACATTTAGAATATTGTGAGCAATTTTGAGCCCCGTATCTCAGGAAGGATGTGCTGGCCCTGGAGAGGGTCCAGAGGAGGTTCATGAGAATGATCCCAGAAATGAAAGGCTTAACATATGAGGAACGTTTGAGGACACTGGGTCTACCCTCGTTGGAGTTTAGAAGGATGAGGGGGGATCTGATTGAAACTTACAGAATACTGAAAGGCCTGGATAGAGTGGACGTGGGGAAGATGTTTCCATTAGTAGGAGAGACTAGGACCCAAGGGCACAGCCTCAGAGTAAAGGGAAGACCTTTTAGGACAGAGATGAGGAGAAACTTCTTTAGCCAGAGAGTGGTGAAGCTATGGAATTCATTGCCAAAGAAGGCTGTGGAGGCCAGGTCATTGAGTATATTTAAGACCGAGATCGATAGGTTTTTGATTGGTAAGGGGATCAGAGGTTACGGGGAGAAGGTGGGAGAATGGGGTTGAGAAACTTATCAGCCATGATTGAATGGCGGCGCAGACTCAATGGGCCGAATGGCCTAATTTCTGCTCCTATGTCTTATGGTTATGCTTCAGTTGTGCAGGACACTGGTGAGACCACATGTGGAGTATTGCGTACAATACTGGTTTCCTTATTTTAAGGAAAGATGTAAATACATTAGAAGCAGTTCAGAGAAGTTTTACTGGACTAATACCAGGAATGGGAGGATTGTCTTATGAGGAAAGATTGGACAGACTAGGCTTGTGTTCGCTGGAGTTTAGAAGAGTAATTGTCGACTTGATTGAAACATATAAGATCCCGAGGGGTCTTGACAGGGTGGATGTGCAGAGGGTGTTTTCTCCTGTGGGAGAATCTAGAACTAGGGGCCAAATTAAGGCAGGCCACAATGGCAGGGTCATGCTTCCGCACTGAATGGAGGTGGTTCCACAAAGCAGTCACCCAATCTGTGCTCTTTCACCCCAATGTACTGTAGATGACACTGTGAGCACACAGTAACCACATTGTGGAAAGCTACCATTCAATCTGCGTCCTGCACCACTTCCACAAGCAGAACAAAAATCCTATTACAGTGAATACCATTCCATTATCTAAAAAGTGCACCGCTATACAATTTGCAGCAAACAAAAAGCAACGAAATGCACCAAGATATATTTATAAAGTGCTTTCCCACCCTCGGAACATCCCAAGGTGCTTTACAGCCATTTAAGTGTTTTTGAAGAGTGTACCTTGGTAAAATATTGAAAAATGTGGCAGCCAATTTGCAAGCACCAGTAGCAACGAGATAATTGAACAAAAGATCTGTTTTGGTGGGATGGTTGAGGGATAAATGTTACTCAAAGTGCTGGGGAGAATACCTCTGTTCTTTTCTTCATATTGACATGAGATCTTTTAAATTCACCCACGAGGGCAGATGGGGTCACGGTTTAACATCTCATCTGAAACACTGCAGCTTACACTCTGCGCTCAAGGTCCTAGTAGGAACCCCTCAGAGAAAAATCATAGAGGCATTAAAAAATAACATTCTTTCCACATGTTTGCTTCTGAGGTAGATAAATGTTGGTGATAGGGAAAGTTTGTTTAACTCGTCAGCCAAGGATCATCTAATTGGCTAAGGAAGAATCTGTTCATTTTCCAATTGGTGGAAAAAGCAGTGCTCCATGAGAATGAACATGTTGGATGACCAATGAGGGGAGTGCAGGGGCTAGGCGATTGGATGGAGGAGGCCATATGATTAAACCAGCCAGAGCTGGCAACCTGAGTCTCAAGAGTAGAGTTTGGACACATAATCTTCTGACTCAGAGGTAAGAGCGCTCCCGTCAATCTAAGACTTACACTTGGAATGCAAGTCAAAAGAAAAGTAAATGAAATAAAGGTTTCAGACAACTCACCAAAGATAATAAACTGAATCCTAATAGCGCCTGTGGAAAAGGTGGATAACAATTCCAAATTCATTTAATTTGGAGCATGCTGACTGTTGTAGATTAACACTGGAATTACGGCTGGAATTTTCAATCTGTGTTCTGGTTCCCAGCTTACCCCAGCCTTTGCTCTGAAAATAGCAGTGCGCGTCCCAGATGAATTGGGACACCAATACGTCATTCTGGAGCACAATTTTCAAAGTGCGCCAGCTCTCGTTCTCGTCCCCATGGAAAATTGAAAACCAAGCCTCTCATGAGAAGTAGACATTCTGACAATATTTGTTGCAAACTCATTGTGAAAATATAACATTTACCCATCTTCTCTGTAAAGCTTATCAGAAAGTTTATATTAGAACGCATGCGGACTGAAATACCAAATAGAGAGAAATTGAGTAGGTACCGAGGATGACCCAAGGGTGCGAGACATAACTGCGTGAGAGGCTAAGACTGCATTTACTGGCACTTCTGCATCAGTGCAAAATTGGTGCTACAACACTGAAGGTACTGAGTGCACTAAAGCCCAACAGAGGTCCTCATTCTTAAGGATAAAAGCAAAGAACTGCGAATGCTGGAAATCCAAAACAAAAACAAATACAGAAACAGAAATACCTGGAAAAACTCAGCAGGTCTGGCAGCATCGGTGGAGAAGAGCACAGTTGACGTTTCGAGTTCTCATGACCCTTCAACAGAACTAAGTAAAAATAGGAAAGGGGTGAAATATAAGCTGTTTTAAGGGGGGTGGGGTGGTGTTGGGACAAGAAGAGCTAGGTAAAGGGCCAGTGATAGGTGGAGATAACCAAAAGATGTCACAGACAAAAGGACAAAGAGGTGTTGAAGGTGGTGATGTTATCTAAAGGAATGTGCTAATTAAGGGTAGAAAGCAGGACAAACAAGGTACAGATAGCTCTAGTGGGAGTGGGGTGGGGTGGGGTGAAGGAATACTAAAAGGGCTAAAAGGTAGAGATAAAACAATGAATGGAAATACATTTAAAAATAATGGAAATAGGTGGGAAAAGAAAAATCTATATAAATTATTGGAAAAAACAAAAAGGAGGGGGAAAAAACAGAAAGGGGGTCATCTTCTTACTAGGCACTTTACAGCCTTCCGGACTGAATATTGAGTTCAACAATTTTAGATCATGAACTCTCTCCTCCATTCCCACCCCCTTTCCGATTTTTTTCCCCCTTCCTTTTTGTTTTTTCCAATAATTTATACAGATTTTTCTTTACCCACCTATTTCCATTATTTTTAAATGTATTTCCATCCATTATTTTATCTCTACCTTTTAGCCTTTATAGTATTCCTTCACCCCACCCCCACCCCCACTAGGGCTATCTGTACCTTGTTTGTCCTGCTTTCTACCCTTAATTAGCACATTCCTTTAGATAACATCACCACCTTCAACACTTCTTTGTCTTTTTGTCTGTGACATTTTTTGGTTATCTCCACCTATCACTGGCCCTTTACCTAGCTCTTCTTGTCCCAACACCCCACCACCTCCCCCCCCACCAACCTTAAACCAGCTTATATTTCACCCCTTTCCTATTTTTACTTAGTTCTGTTGAAGGGTCATGAGAACTCGAAACGTCAACTGTGCTCTTCTCCACCAATGCTGCCAGACCTGCTGAGTTTTTCCAGGTATTTCTGTTTTTGTTTTTGTCTCATTCTTAAGGGGCTGGCTATAAATAAGACTTAGAAGTTAAATTCACCCGAACAAAGAAGGTTAATGGAGGCACTCTGACAGAAGTGTTCAAATTAATGGAAGAATGTGAGACAGTGAATGAGTGAAGGATTACTTCCCTTTGGTTGGTGGTGAATCGGTAGTAATGGACTATAAGCTCTAGATTAGAACAAGGATTTTTTTTCATGAGAAAGCTTATTAGAACATGGAATGCATTACCATAAGTAGCTATTGAAGCCAAATCAGTTACAGCATTAAAGACAAAATTGCACGGACACTTGAGGAAGAATAATTTTAAGGGCATATGGAAAGAACTTACAGTACACAGTTTGAATGTGGAGAACACAGGTAGGAGCAGGAATAGACAATATGGCCCATTGATCTTGCTCTGCCATTTAGTATGATTATGGCTGAACTTGAGTTTCAACTTCACTTTCCTGCCCGCTCCCCATACCCCTTAATTCCCTGAGAGGCCAAAAATCTGTCGATCCCAGCCTTAAATATATCCAACAATTGAGCATCCACAATCCTCTAGGGTAGAGAATTTCAGTGATTCACAACCCTTTGAGTGAAGCAATTTCTCTCAGTCCTAATTGATCAGCTCCTTACCCTGAGACGGTGCCCCCATTGATGCATGTCTTTATTTGCTTAATACAAACTTGTGAATCTCACACAGGACTGGTAAATTCAAAGTAAATTCTGTTTATTTGAAGATGTGGTACAGGATTTCTCAGCTGACAGACTTACTATAAAGGTTCAACAGCTATTGTTAACAGGAAAGTACAGCTGCAACTCCTTCATACTACATGCTGCCAGCTAAACTGAAAGCTACTCAGCACAATGTCTGCAGGCCACATAGTTGACATACTGGCTACTGACTCATTAGCATATTTTCTCTGAGTGAAATATGACAACACTCCTGTTTTAGATTCCACGACCAGTGGAAACAATCTCTCAGTGTTCACCTTCAGAATCATATATGTTTCGATGAGATTGCCTCTCATTCTTCTAAACTCCAGAGAATATAAGCCCAATTTACTCAGCCTCTTACCACAGGATAACCCCCTTCATCCCAGGGACCAATTTAGCGAACCTTCACTGTACCACCTCCAATGTAAATATATCCTTTCTTAAATGTGGAGACCAAAATTGCACACAGTGTTCTAGATGTAGTCTCAACAAAATCCCATGCAATTGTACTAGAGCTTCATTATTCTTGAACTCCAATCCCATTGCAATAAAGACCAACATGCCATTTTCCTTCCTCATTGCTAGCTCTACTTGCATGCTAACTTCCTGCGTCCCTTGTGCGAGCACACTCAAGTCTCTTTGAACGTCAACATTTACAAGTTTCATGTCTCTTTAAAAATATTCTGCTTTTCTATTCTTATGACCAAAGTGAATAACTTCACACTTCCCCACGTTATAGTCCATATTGTTGCCCACTCACTTAACCTGTCAATATTACTTTTCAACCTCTGTATCCTCTCCAGAGATTACCTTTGAATCTAGCTTGGTATCATCAGCAAACTTAGATGAATTACTTTCTGTCTCCTCATCTAAGTCATTAATATAGATTAGCTATATAGATATAGCTGACACCCCAGCACTGATCCTTGTGGCACTCCTCTATTTACTGCTTGCCAACTTGAAAATGCTCCATTTATGGCCACTCTCTGCTTCCTGTCTATTAAGCAATCCTCTATTCATGCTAATATATTTCCCCAACTCCACTCTTAACTGGCCTGTTAAATTTTTGTATTACCTTATCAAATGCCTTTTGGAAATCCACGTATACTACATCTACTGGCTCCCTTTTATCTATCCTACCAGTTACATCCTCAAAAAACTCTAACAAATTTCCCTTTAATAAAACCACCTTGACTTATTCTAAACATATAATGCTTTTCTAAGTATTGTTAAGATTTTTCTTAGTAATAGATTCCAGCATTTTCCTAATGACTGGCGTTGGCTAGTTTACTCACATATTCTGTTTATCACTTTTTAATCAAATTTTTGTTGGCCTTTTGTTGGTTTATAAAATACTCCCAATCCTCAGACTTGCTTCTATAGTTTCATAAAATTGTAAACCTCTTTTTTCAAACTAATACCATCCTTAACTTCCTAATTGAGCCACAGATGGGTCTTTCTTGATGAAGCTTTTTTCAATGGGATGTATTTTTGTTCAACATTCTGACTTGTTTCTTCAAATGTCTCCCACTGTTCATTTACCACCATATCTTTTAGTCTACTTATCCAATTAACCTTAGCCAGTTCTTAGCCAGGTGGGGTAAGAGTGATTGCCCTTGACATCAAGACCGCATTTGACCGAGTGTGGCATTAAGGAGTCCTAGCGAAACTGGAGTCAGTGGGAGTCGGGGGGAAACTCTCCGCTGGTTGGAGTCATACCTAGCACAAAGGAAGATGTGGCCATGGTTGTTGGAGGTCACTCTTCTCAGCTCCAGGACATCACTGTAGGAGTTCCTCAAGGTAGTGTCCTCGGCCCATCTTCAGCTGCTTCATTAATGACTTTCCTTCCATCATAAGGTCAGAAGTGGGGATGTTTGCTGATGATTGCAAAATGTTTAGCACCATTCGCGACTCCTCAGATACTGAAGCAGCCCATGTCCAAATGCAGCAAGACCTTGAAAATACCCAGGCTTGGGCTGACAAGTGGCAAGTAACATTTGCACCACACAAGTGTCAGACAATGACCATCTCCAACAAGAGAGAACCCAACCATCGCCCTTTGATATTCAATGGCATTACCGTCACTGAATCCCCCACTGTCAACATCCTGGGGGTTACCATTGACCAGAAACTCAATTGGACAAGCCATATAAATACTGTGGCTACAAGAGCAGGTCAGAGGCTAGAAATTGTGTGATGAGTAATTCACCTTCTGACTCCCCGAAGCCTGTCCACCATCTACAAGGCACAAGTCAGAAATGTGAAGGAATACTCCCCACTTGCCTGGATGAGTGCAGCTCCCACGACGCTCAAGAATCTTGACACCATCCAGGACAAAGCAGCTTGATTGGCCCCCCATCCACAAATATTCATTCCCCCCACCACCAATGCATAGGAGCAGCAGTGTGTACCATCTACAAGATGCACTGCACGAATTCACCAAGACTCCTTCAACAGCAACTTCCAAAACCACGACCAATACCACCTAGAAGGACAAGGGCAGCAGATAGATGGGAACACCACCACCTCGAAGTTACCCTTCAAGTCAATCACCATCCTGACTTGGAAATATATGGCCGTTCCTTCACTGTCGCTGCACCAAAATCCTGGAACCCCCTTCCTAACAGCACTGTGGGTGTACCTACGCTTCATGGGCTGTCATCGTACAAGAAGGCAGCTCACCACCACCTTCTCAAGGGCAGCTAGGGATGGGCAATAATTGCTGGCCCAGCCAGCGAAGCCTAGACCCCATGAATGAATTTTTTAAAAAGTTCTCCCTTCATTCCCATACAATTGGCTTTGTTGAAGTTTAAGATTTGTTTTCGATTGAAGTATGTCACATTCAAACTTAGCATGGACTTGAATGGTATTGTGATCACTATTTCACAGTGAACCTTTTACTGTGACATTGTTAAGTAACCCTGCTTCATTACACAATACTAGACCTAAGATAACTTTATCACTCGTCAGTTCCACGAAGTATTGCTCCAAGAAACTGTCACAAAAACATTCTACAAACTCATCTCTTAGGTCACGCTTGGCAATTTGATTGTTACAGTCCATGTGAAGATTAAAGTCCCCCACACAATTATTACATTGCCTTAGTTACAAGCTCCAATAATTTCTTGTTTAATGCTCTGTCTAACAGTATGGAGATAGCACTAGGCATGACAGAATGAAATACCCCCCCCCCCCACCCACCGCATTACAATTTCAGTGATTCCATAAGGGGTTTGATAGATAGGGAGAAATTGTTTCCAATGGCAGGAGGGTCAGTAACCAAAGTAGCAGACTCAATGGTAACTATCAATTTTTTAAAAATGCATTCACGGAATGTGGGCTTCACTGGCTGGGCCAGCATTTATTGCCCATCCCTAGTTGGCCTTGAGAAGGTGGTGGTGAGCTGCGTTCTTGAACCGCTGCAGTCCATGCGGTGTAGGTACACCCACAGTGCTGTTGGGAAGGGAGTTCCAAGATTTTGACCCAGCGACAGTGAAGGAACAGCGATATATTTCCAAGTCAGGGTGGTGAGTGACTTGGTGGGGAACTTCCAGGTGGTGGTGTTCCCATCCATCTGCTGCCCTTGCCATTCTAGATGGCAGTGGTCGTGGTTTTGGAAGGTGTTGTCTAAGGAGCCTTGGTGAATTCCTGCAGTACATCATTTAGATGGTACACACTGCTGCTATTGTGCGTCGGTGGTGGAGGGAGTGAAAGTTTGTGGATGTGGTTCCAAACAAGTGGGCTGCTTTGTCTTGGACGGTATCAAGCTTCTTGAGTGTTGTAGGAGCTGCGCTTGCCTGGATGAATGCAGCTCCCACAACACTGAAGAAGCTTGACACAACAAGGGGCAAATATCTTTTAGGGCTATGGGGAAAGAGGAGGGGAATTGGGACTAATTAGATAGCTCTTTCAACTGATGCAGCTTGGGCAGGATGGGTTGAATGGCCTCCAGTGCTGTGTATTTCTCTGCAACCTCTTTTGTGCTGACAGAATGTTACAGGAGAAGGAAGGGTTTTAGATCTACAAGTCAAAATATACTTGTTTCTTTTCTTATCCCACCTAATTCATGTTTTTATGGGATTGTCTCTTGAGAACTGAGCTGAGAAATGAGACTATCCTTATTCAACTTTTATATGGAGAGTTACGAGTGTCAGGCATTTCAACTCAGATATCCCAGTGGTTTGATGAACAGTAAAACTACCTCCACAAATCTTCCAACAATCCATCTAAAATACAGTTCCCAATACCTCTTACCGCAGCTCCCACCCTAACCACCCTTGTGCTCTTGCAGTGAAATGGTTAGTGTTATATCTTTTCCCGCTGATGCATATTGCAAGACTCTCCAACTTGCTAACAAGGTCAGTTCACATTGCAAAGTTCAGTCATCAAACTTTGCACCATAATGGTCTGCTGCACCCTCTTCTGCCATAGAAAATAATTGGGTCTAGCACTATCTGATCTCACAAGCATTTGTTTTTTCCAGCAAGTCCCAAACTTTGGCGCCTTTCATCGGTTGTTTTCTATTATTAAAAATATGTTCAGCTTTGTCGTCTACTCATTGAGAGAACAGAATAAAAACAGAATTACCTGGAAAAACTCAGCAGGTCTGGCAGCATCGGTGGAGAAGAAAAGAGTTGACGTTTCGAGTCCACATGACCCTTCAACAGAACTGAGTGTAGTTAGGAGAGGGGTGAAATATAAGCTGGTTTAAGGTGGGGGGGGGGCAGGGGGAGAGAAGTTGAGGGTGGGGTGGTTGTAGGGACAAGCAAGCAGTGATAGGAGCAGATAATCAAAAGATGTCACAGACAAAAGGATCAAAGAGGTGTTGAAGGTGGTGATATTATCTAAGAAAAGTGCTAATTAAGAATGGATGGCAGGACACTCAAGGTACAGCTCTAGTGGGGGTGGGGTGGAAAGACTGACAAGGTATTAGTTGTAGATTCAAAAATAATGGAAATAGGTGGGAAAAGAAAAATCTATAGAACAGAATTGCTGTTTTAGAAACAAGAATTGAACAAAGTGGCCTATGCATATTCATAAAATAGCAAATAGTGAGCAATGGATTGTTGATTCGCATCATTGGGAATCACATTCGTTCCCTTTTTGTATACTATTGCAGAATGTACTACTTGTTGGAGTGGTACAGGCTATGATTCATTATTCCAATGTGGGGGAGATGGTGGAATAGTGGCAATGTCACTGGACTAGTAATCCAGAGGCCTTGCAGCTGGTGGAAATTTAAATTTGATTATTTGAATCGGGAATAAAAAGCTAATCTTAGTAATGGTGACCATGAGTCTGATTCACTAATGTGCTTCAGGGAAGGAAATCTGCCACCTTTACCTGGTCTGGCCTACACATGATGCCAGACCCATAGCAATGTGACTAACTCTTCCACTGCCCCCTGAAATGGTCTACCAAGCCATTCAGTTCAAGGGCAATGAGGGATGGGCGACAGATGTTGGCCTTGGCAGTGACGTCCACAACCCAATAAAGAGGGAAATAGATCTTCAACCACTCACATGCATGTAACACTCCTCAAACGTTTCCAGGTCACATCCAACCAAAAACCAAAATATTCGGAATGTTTCTCATGAGCAATGGACGCTGTCAAGTCTAGCCTCCACTTCCATATACCTCCAGCAGCTTGGATTATTATCCACAGAAAGACTTGCATTTGTATAGCACCTTTCATGATCATAGGATGTTCCAAAGTGCTTTTCGGCCAATTAAGTATTTCTAAATTGTGGTCACTTTTGTAATGTAGAAAACACAGCAGCCAATTTTGTTTTTTTTTCCTTTATTCTTTCGTGGGACATAGGCCTCACTGACTATGCCACACTTGGTGCCCATCCCTAATTGCCCTTGAACTGAGCAGCTTGCCAGGCCATTTTGGAGGTCCAATAAGAGTCAACATCATTGCTGTGGGTCTGGAATCATATGTGGGTTAGACCAAGTAAGGATGGCAGATTTCCATCCCTAAAAGGCATTAGTGAACCACATGGATTTTTGCAACATCTGATGTTAGTTCTCATGGTCACTATTACTAAGACTAGCTTTATATTCCAGGTTAATTAATTGCATTTAAATTCCACCAGCTGCTGTGGTGGGATTTGAACATATGCCCCCAGAGCATTAGACTGGGTCTGGCCTAGTGACATAACCACAATGCTACCATCTCCCCTGAGATTTGCACATCGCAAGGTGCCACAAACAACAATGAGATAAAGAGCAGATAATCTGTTTCAGTGATCGTGGTTGAGGGGTAAATATTGGCCGGGACACTGGGGCGAACTCCCCAGCTCTTCACCAGAACAGTGCCATGGGATGTTTTACATGCACCTGAGTGGGCAGACGGAACTTTGGTTTAACACCCCATGCAAAGAAAAAACATGACCTCTGGCCGTGCAGCGCTCCCTCGTTATCACACTGGGAGCATCAGCCTGAATTATGGGTTTAAATCTCTAATTTACAGAGCCTTCTAATTAACCTCTAAATCTTTCCAAGGAAGTATAGTTCCATCAATCTGAGGCTACAGGCGTGCGAATGTAATGGCTGTTCTGCTCGATTTGTAACCACTGGTCATGATTTCCAATCCTCTGGGAAAAGTCGTGATGTTTATTTTGATTTGGTTCAAAGGGAGATGGAATAAAAATATTTTTAAAACTGTTAACGATTGGAATGATGTTTTTCAGAGGTTCCCATTCGACCCCAATGTAGAACGCTCCTATGGCTGGACAGATGGACTGAAAAGAAAAGACTGGCACAACTATGAAAGCATTCAGGAAGACCTGATGCGTTCAGGTAAGGAGAGGCTGATGTTTTTTTTTCTGAACCTTACATTGTACTGCCTTCAATGATTCCAACAGGGCCAATTATTCAAAACAAAACAAAAAGGAAATTTTTTTGAGTTCCCCTTGCTAATGTTTAATGGTAAGCTGGGAGTCCATTTCAAAACTGAGGAGCATCCCCCGGGCCTGCATAAGCTTTTACAAAGTGCAGATTGCCCAGCAGTCATTGTCAATGTCAAGCCCATGGGCATAGATGGAAAGCCGACTACACAGAAATATTTAAACCGCACTTGCATTTATGGAGCACTTTATTGAATCAAAATATTTTCAAAGTTCTCCCCGCCCTGAATTCCTTTTTGAAGTGCAGTGACTTGTTAAGTGGGCAGACACGCGAACATTCTGCAGCACACAAAATTCTTTTATCTGATTGTTACCTTAGATGATGGCTTTGATTGCTGGCTTGCGGCTCAAACTAACAATGTTGTCACTCAGACACAAGTGGATCCCCACCCAAGCAAAGCAGGATCATGCCTCAATTTATAGAAGCCAGAAATCCCTCATTGGGGTTCGATTTTCTCGATTAAAAGTGAGGAGGTTTCGGATTCGCTTAGGAATGAAATTTGTCCCGAGTGAGGGATCTGTATCAATACCAGCATTAAAATGGTGTTTCGACACGGCCCAAAAACTACTTGGCCACAGTACGCATTTGCAGTGTTGCTACACATTCAGAGTTAGGCCCGGATTTTCACGCCCCGGCTTGGGGGCGCAGAGGTGGGACATTTCCTGGCTCCGCCAACCCGACCTGGGAATAAGAGAACAGGAAGAAGCAATTTCCGTTCTAGGAGGGCAGGCTGGATTGTTGTTTTTTATTCATTCGGGGGATGTGGGTGTCGCTGGCTAGGCCCACATTTATTGCCCTTGAGAAGGTGGTGGTGAGCTGCCTTCTTGAACCGCTGCAGTCCATGTGGTGTAGGTACATCCACAGTGCTGTTAGGGAGGGAGCTCCAGGATTTTGTCCCAGCGACAGTGAAGGAACGGCGATATTTTTCCAAGTCAGGATGGTGTATGTCTTGGAAGGGAATTTCAAGGTGGTGGTGTTCCCATGTGTCGGCTGCCTTTGTCCTTCTAGATGGTAGCGGCCGTGGGTTTGGGTAGTGGGTTTGCTGCCTAAGGAGCCTTGGTGAGTTTCTGCAGTGCATGTTGTAGATGGTACACACTGCTGCTACTGTGCGTCGGTGGTGGAAGGAGTGAATGTTTGTGGAAGGGGTGCCAGTCAAGCGGGCTGCTTTGTCCTGGATGGTGTCAAGCTTCTTGAGTGTTCATGGAGTTGCACTTACCCAGGCATGTGGGGAGTATTCCATCATATCCCTGACTTGTGCCTTGTAGATGGTGGACAAGCTTTGGGGAGTCAGGAGGGGAGTTACTTGCCACAGGATTCCTAGCCTCTGACCTGCTCTTGTAGCCACAGTATTTATATGGCTAATCCAGTTCAGTTTCTGGTCAATGGTAACCCCCAGGATGTTGATCGTGGGGAATTCAGCAACAGTAATGCCATTAAATGTCAAGGAGCGATGGATAGATTATCTCTTGTTGGAGTTGATCATTGCCTGGCACTTGTTGGCATGAATGTTGCTTGCCACTTGCCAGCCCAAGTCTGTGCAGGTCTTGCTGAATTTGGACATGGACTGCTTCAGTGTCCGAGGAGTCACAAATGGTGCCGAACATTGTGCAATCATCAGCGAACATCGCCACTTCTGACCTTATGATGGAAGGAAGGTCATTGATGAAGCAGCTGAAGATGGTTGGGCCGAGGACACTACCCTGAGGAACTCCTGCAGTGATGTCCTGGAGCTGAGATGACTGACCTCCAACAACCACAACCATCTTCCTTTGTGCTAAGTATGACTCCAACCACTGGAGAGTTTTCCCCCTGATTCCCATTGACTCCAGTTTTGCTAGGTCTTCTTAATGCCACACTTGGTCAAATGCTGCCTTGATGTCAAGGGCAGTCACTCTCACCTCACCTCTGGAGTTCAGCTCTTTTGTCCATGTTTGAATCAAGACTGTAATGAGGTAGGGAGCTGAGTGACCCTGATGGAACCCAAGCTAAGCATCAGGTTATTGCTAAGCAAGTGCCGCTTGTTAGCACTGTTGATGACCCCTTCCATTACTTTACTGATGATCTAGAGTAGACAGTTGGGTGGTAATTGGTCGGGTTGAATTGCTCCTGCTTTTGTTATACGGGACATACCTGGGCAATTTTCCACATTGCCGTTAGATGTCTTGGGGCACAGCAAGTTCTGGAGCACAAGTCTTCAGCACTATCGTTGGAATGTTGTCAGGGCCCATAACCCTTGAAGTATCCAGTGCCTTCAGCCATTTCTTGATATCACGTGGAGTGAATCGAGTTGGTTGAAGACTGGCATTTATGATTCTGGGGCCCTCCGGAGAAGGCCGAGATGGATCAATAACACGGCGCTACTGGCTGAAGATTGTAGCAAATGCTTCAGCCTTATCATTTGCACTGATGTGCTGGACTCCTCCATCATTGACGATGGGGATATTTGTGGAGCCTCCTCCTCCAGTGAGTTGTTTAATTGTCCACCACCATTCACAACTTGATGTGGCAGGGCTGCGTAGCTTGGATCTGGTCTGTTGGTTGTGGAATTGCTTAGCTCGACCTGTGACTTGCTGCTTATGCTGTTTGGCATGCAAGTAGTCCTCTTTTGTAGCTTCACCAGGTTGACACCTCATTATTAGGTATGCCTGATGCTGCTCCTGGTATGCCCTCCTGCACTGTTCATTGAAGCAGGGTTGATCCCCTGGCTTGATGGTACTGGTAGAGTGGGGGATATGCCAGGCCATGAGGTTACAGATTGTGTTCGAATACAATTCTGCTGCTGCTGATGGTCCACAGCACCTCATGGATGCCAAGTCTTGAGTTGCTAGATTTGTTTGCAATCTATCCCATTTAGTATGGTGGTAGTGCCACACAACACGATGGAGGGTATCCTCAACGTGAAGACGGGACTTTGCCTCCACAATAACTGTGCGGTGGTCACTCCTACCGATACTGTCATGGACAAATGCATCTGCGGCAGGCAGGTTGGTGAGGATGAGGTCAAGTATGTTTTCCTCTCTTGTTGGTTCCTTCATCACCTGCCGCAGACCCAGTCTAGCAGCTATGTCATTTAGGACTCAGTGAGCTCTGTCTGTGGTGATGCTTCTGAGCCACCTTTGGTGATGGACATTGGAGTCCCCCACCCAGAGCACATTCTGCACCTTTGTCACCCTCAGTGCTTCCTCCAAGTGGTGTTCAACCTGGAGGAGCACTGATTCATCAGCTGAGGGGACAGGGGGAGGGGTGCACAGTACATGGTAATGAGTAGGTTTCCTTGTACATGTTTGACCTGATGCCATGAGACTCCATGGGGTCCAGAGTCAATGTTGAGGACTCCCAGGGCAACTCCCTCCCGACTGTATACCACTGTGCCACCACCTCTGCTGGGTTCATCCTGACGGTGGAACAGGGCATCTCCAGGGATGGTGATAGTGGTGTCTGGGACATTCTAAGGTATGATTCTGTGAGGATGACTATGTCAGACTGTTGCTTGACTAGCCTGTGAGACAGTTCTCCCAGTTTTGGCACAACCCCAAGATGTTAGTAAGGAGGACTTTGCAGGGTCGACAGGGCTGGGTTTGCCGATGTCGCTTCCGGTGTTTAGGTTGATGCCGGGCGGTTCAGCATTCGTGAACCAGATGGATTTTTACAGCAATAGCCGACGGTTTAATGGTCATCATCAGACTTTTAACTCCATATTTTTATTGAATACAAGTTCCACCATCTGCCTTGGTGGGACTCGAACCCAAGTCCCCAGAGCATTATCCTTGGTGTCTGAATTACTGGTGAGAATAGCACTACACCACAACCTCCCTGTGGCCCTATACAGCCCCTGTGCCAACTTATTGCCAACTCATGCCAACCCATGCCCTCCCACCACCCTTTTCCTTTACCCCCTCCATGCCAACTTATCTAGCATCTACCATGGACAAACCTCAGGAGCCATGCTGACATAAAATTAAATAATATGTCTGTTGATGATGTCAATATTTAAAAAAATATTCCCATTGATAAAAATGATTCCATACATTGAAGTTCTTTCAAATAATCCCTTATGAAAACGACATTCTATAGCTGTCAATCAAACTGCACACTTAACAGGCACCCCGCTGTGATAATGTTAGGTTGTAAAATCAGTTATGCAGCACAAATCATATGACAGCCCACAGGCTAATGTCAACAGAGTTGAATATCACGCACTGATTTTTGTAAAACTGCACACATTTTAAAAAGGAATTTAAAACCCAAAAGTTAAACCCCTTGATACCTTTGATAGTTCCTATGACCTCTGATAGCTCCAATGAGTTTTGGCAGTTCTTTCACAGCTCTTATGATCCCAGCTGATGTTTCTACTGGACAAGTCAGGTCCCAGAGTGGAACTCGGCTTGATGGATCCTAGCTTTTATTTTTTGTTTAGAAATGTCGAGGGTGGTTACTAAACAGAGTCACAGGAGTCAGCTGATTAACTCTTAATAATAGAATTAAAAATTTATCAAATGAGAAGAAAAGATTAACTATATTACAATACCCCTGCCCCCACAACTATACTTGTACAGATACATGCAGATTCGTAAGGATAACACAAGTTACAAAAGCTATCTTATTTCTGATGTTCACAGTAAGTACACAGCCCATGTAAAAAAAATAGGTGACCTGTGGTCAGACACACCATACTCTGAAACCAAGTGACAGATGTCACCCCAAATAGATGCTATGGATCTCTCATCAACTCTCGGCAGACGTTTGTCACACTGTGAGCCAACTGGTCTCACTGAACTCTGTCTTTCACATGAGGATTCCCAATCTCCACTCTCGAAAAACATGCTTTGGAATCTTCTCCCAAATGGCGCTTTCTCTCGGGTGCCTTCCACACGGGTCCACCCCCAGGGTTTCGAACTCTCCTTCCGATGTTCCTCTCCCCTGAATCGCCACATGCTTTCAAGCTTTGCTTTCCATGCACTCTTTCTCAGATACTCAGCCATGCCATTGCTTCACATGCCCTTTGTAAGGAGTCACCAACCTTTGGCTGTCTCCTTGGATCTCCTGGTTTCTCGCAAGCCCACTTTGCCTTGATTCTGCTCCCGACAGCTTTCTCTCTTTAATTCAGAGCCTCTTTCTCTGCTCCTTACTTTAACTTCATTGTACAGGATCTGTTCCAGATTGCTTGTCTCTGTTGCATGACTTAGCTGTCACCTTCGGACCTTTTCCTGTCACCACTCCCTGGTTTTTTGGACTTTTCTGTCCTTCTGGGAAACCTGCTTTCTGCAATTCCCCTCCTGTCTCCTCTGTGCCTCTCTGGAGAATGGCAATTTTGTTCTGAGTCATCTAACCCCCTATTCGCGCTGTTTCACTTTTGGGGTCTTCTTTCCCTTCCACGCAGGTGCAGGGCTCCCTTAAAACCGGGGGAAAAAATGGAAAAGAACAAACTGCACATATGCGCAGGGCCGGTTCCCGGCCTGAAGATG
Source organism: Cetorhinus maximus (assembly GCF_964194155.1). Lineage (NCBI taxonomy): Eukaryota > Metazoa > Chordata > Chondrichthyes > Lamniformes > Cetorhinidae > Cetorhinus > Cetorhinus maximus. The sequence continues at coordinate 16,520,198 of NC_135880.1, forward strand.
AGAGTATGCCCCAACTGCGCATGTGCGGCCATTCTCCAGAAGCTGAAGATCACAAAAAGGAACGAGCTGCACATGTGTGGCTTTTCCAGGGCTGGCGCATGCACAGAGATTGCTGAGGCCTACTGGGATTTGTAGGTCCCTGTCTCTGTGACCCGATCTCCGTTTTTAAGGTAAGTTTTACTTCTTCTGGGTTCCATAACACAGCTTTGACAGTTCTTTGACAGCTTGACAGTTCTTTGACAGATTGTCAGTTGCAATGAGTATATGCACTTTTGAACCAAAGTCATATCTAGTTTTTAACAATCCAAAGGGCACTGACCTGTGCCAAAGGGTACCAAGCCTCTCCCATAGGTGTCCAAGAACCATATCCAAAGGGGTACCTTATCTCTCTGAAAGGGTGCCCTGGCTATCCAGTCAAATGCACAAGGTTCAGACCTGCTCTTACTTACTCTAATGTGCACACCTTGGTTTCAGGTACCTACCTCACCAAAAATGACACATGAGTATAGTCAGCTGCTGCTTTATATGGGCCAGCAGCCTCTGTGAATCAGGAATGTGCTATTTAGAACCTGTCCCCATTCCTCCCCAATGAAAATGGCAGTAGGTGGGTTGGGAAACGGGAATTCCGGATTCTGCCTCTGCCGGCATTTTGAGCAAGATGAGGAGGCTCAAAATCAGAGCAAATACTAGAATTAATTTAACTCAGCACCAACGCATGTTTTCTGGTTGTGAGTCTGTCATTAGTTTGTGATTAGAGCAATGAAAATGATTCCCTGTCATAAGAGGAATGAGCTTTGGAGAATATTTGATCAGCTCGTGCACTTCAGTTGGTTGTATTGTAATTGAAGCATTGTATATATGCTGAGACATATGTGCCTCTGTGGCAAGAGTCAGTCATAAAAGCGATGATCCCTGGCATTCAGGAAGAGGAGGGGCAGGGGCAGGGGCAGAAAAGTCATAATCAGGACAGAGGGTTGGGGGAAAGGGTAGCATTTGTAGGAGGAGCCAGTCTGTGACCAGGAAGGGAGGAGAAAGGCCCCCAATCAGCAGGAGAGAAGGGAAGTCGGTAATTGGAAGCTGCCACTCAGGACTGCGGGAGGCTGAAACCTCCCTTAAGGGATCTGGGATGAGCAATCCTGCTGCTCAGCCCACAAGGAGTGCTGAAAAAAGGTTCTCACATTGTGGAACTGGCAGCTCCCTTTCATGGCCAGGTTTCCCTGAATGCTTCAGGAGCCCAATTTAAATACGTCCCCACTGAGCACCTCATCTCTCCACAGTGGGACAGTCAGACCCTGATAAAGGTAGAGGGCACATGAGTGAAATGCTGCAGTCGTGTTCTCCATATTTAACACATTAACCTCTGACCAGACCTTCACTGTCTATCGTGGGGTTGTGGTGTTTGTGAGATGTGTGTGCGTGGTGGGTTTAACATCAAGGACTAAGTATCCAACTGGTTTATGTCTAGTTCTGCTGGTTGTATGATAAACCTACCAAGCTACACTCTGCAGTAATTGCCATTAGAAGCACAGCCTTGTATCAACTCACCTCTTTGTGCTTACAGAGAAACCCAGCCTCTCAAGCACTCAGAGTAATTATTAACCTCTCCAACAATGTGCCACGCAGAGCATGTAAGGTCACAACAGATGCAAACACAGCAAAACGTAGCCAAACAGAGCCAAACAGAGCACACCAGAGTCAAACAGAGCATAACAGAGACAAACATAACCAAAGAGAGAACAACAGAGCCCAACATACCCAGACAGATAAACAGAGCCAAACAGAGTAAAGCAGAGCAGAACAGAGCCAATACAGAGCCAAACAGAGCCAAACAGAGCCATACAGAGCCAAACAGAGCCAAACAGATCAAAACAGAGTGAAACAGAAAAAAGACAGAGCACAACAGAGCCAAGCAGAGCCAAACAGAGCAAAACAGAGTGAAACAGAAAAAGACAGAGCACAACAGAGCCAAACAGTGTGAAATAGAACCAAACAGAGCAAAACAGAGTGAAATAGAGCAAAGCAGAGCTAGACAGAGCCAAACAGAGCAAAACAGAGCCAAACTGAGCACAACAGAGGCAAAAAGAGCAAAACTGAGCCAAACAGAGCCAAACAGAGCACAACAGAGCCAAGCAGAGCTAAACAGAGCCAGACAGAGCCAAACAGTCTCAAACAGAGCACAACAGAGCCAAAAAGAGGCAAAAAGAGCCATACAGAATCAAACAGAGCAGAGCAGAGCCAAACAGAGCAAAACAGAGCAAAACAGAGCAAAACAGAGCCAAACAAAGCCAAACAGAGCAAAACAGAGTGAAACAGAGCAAAACAGAGCCAAACAGGGCCAAATAGAGCAAGACAGAGCCAAACACAGCCAAACAGAGCTCAACAGAGCCAAACAAAGC